>NC_141697.1:602151548-604551548 GCF_964263255.1 Lissotriton vulgaris | reverse complement strand
TGTTACCTCGAAACCGGTCCGGTCCTCGGATGCTTGATTCCGTTCTGGGAAGGACATGGCTTTTGTAGTTCGGACTGGACTGTTCCCATGGGGCACAGGGTCAGAGCTGATTTGCATATCGCCATTGTCTAACCCAGGGTGGTGTGGAGTGCAAAAAAACGATGGATTTGGGCCCAGATCTTTTGACTGGGATGAATGTGTGACATTGATCCACATTCGGTCCATCACCTGTTTTGTTTGCAATTGCCGCCATAAGTGCGCTGGGGATGCTCAGACGTGGGTCCCAGGCACTCCACACCACTGGAGTCAAGCTAGCCGGGCTTATGAGAGGTGTTACCTCGAAACCGGTCCGGTCCTCGGATGCTTGATTCCGTTCTGGGAAGGACATGGCTTTTGTAGTTCGGACTGAACTGTTCCCATGGGGCACAGGGTCAGAGCTGATTTGCATATCCGCATTGTCTAACCCAGGGTGGTGTGGAGTGCAAAAAAACGATGGATTTGGGCCCAGATCTTTTGACTGGGATGAATGTGTGACATTGATCCACATTCGGTCCATCACCTGTTTTGTTTGCAATTGCCGCCATAAGTGCGCTGGGGATGCTCAGACGTGGGTCCCAGGCACTCCACACCACTGGAGTCAAGCTAGCCGGGCTGATGAGAGGTGTTACCTCGAAACCGGTCCGGTCCTCGGATGCTTGATTCCGTTCTGGGAAGGACATGGCTTTTATAGTTCGGACTGGACTCTTCCCATGGGGCACAGGGTCAGAGCTGATTTGCATATCGCCATTGTCTAACCCAGGGTGGTGTGGAGTGCAAAAAAACGATGGATTTGGGCCCAGATCTTTTGACTGGGATGAATGTGTGACATTGATCCACATTCGGTCCATCACCTGTTTTGTTTGCAATTGCCGCCATAAGTGCGCTGGGGATGCTCAGACGTGGGTCCCAGGCACTCCACACCACTGGAGTCAAGCTAGCCGGGCTGATGAGAGGTGTTACCTCGAAACCGGTCCGGTCCTCGGATGCTTGATTCCGTTCTGGGAAGGACATGGCTTTTGTAGTTCGGACTGGACTGTTCCCATGGGGCACAGGGTCAGAGCTGATTTGCATATCGCCATTGTCTAACCCAGGGTGGTGTGGAGTGCAAAAAAACGATGGATTTGGGCCCAGATCTTTTGACTGGGATGAATGTGTGACATTGATCCACATTCGGTCCATCACCTGTTTTGTTTGCAATTGCCGCCATAAGTGTGCTGGGGATGCTCAGACGTGGGTCCCAGGCACTCCACACCACTGGAGTCAAGCTAGCCGGGCTGATGAGAGGTGTTACCTCGAAACCGGTCCGGTCCTCGGATGCTTGATTCCGTTCTGGGAAGGACATGGCTTTTGTAGTTCGGACTGGACTGTTCCCATGGGGCACAGGGTCAGAGCTGATTTGCATATCGCCATTGTCTAACCCAGGGTGGTGTGGAGTGCAAAAAAACAATGGATTTGGGCCCAGATCTTTTGACTGGGATGAATGTGTGACATTGATCCACATTCGGTCCATCACCTGTTTTGTTTGCAATTGCCGCCATAAGTGCGCTGGGGATGCTCAGACGTGGGTCCCAGGCACTCCACACCACTGGAGTCAAGCTAGCCGGGCTGATGAGAGGTGTTACCTCGAAACCGGTCCGGTCCTCGGATGCTTGATTCCGTTCTGGGAAGGACATGGCTTTTGTAGTTCGGACTGGACTGTTCCCATGGGGCACAGGGTCAGAACTGATTTGCATATCGCCATTGTCTAACCCAGGGTGGTGTGGAGTGCAAAAAAACGATGGATTTGGGCCCAGATCTTTTGACTGGGATGAATGTGTGACATTGATCCACATTCGGTCCATCACCTGTTTTGTTTGCAATTGCCGCCATAAGTGCGCTGGGGATGCTCAGACGTGGGTCCAAGGCACTCCACACCACTGGAGTCAAGCTAGCCGGGCTGATGAGAGGTGTTACCTCGAAACCGGTCCGGTCCTCGGATGCTTGATTCCGTTCTGGGAAGAACATGGTTTTTGTAGTTCGGACTGGACTGTTCCCATGGGGCACAGGGTCAGAGCTGATTTGCATATCGCCATTGTCTAACCCAGGGTGGTGTGGAGTGCAAAAAAACGATGGATTTGGGCCCAGATCTTTTGACTGGGATGAATGTGTGACATTGATCCACATTCGGTCCATCACCTGTTTTGTTTGCAATTGCCGCTATAAGTGCGCTGGGGATGCTCAGACGTGGGTCCCAGGCACTCCACACCACTGGAGTCAAGATAGCCGGGCTGATGAGAGGTGTTACCTCGAAACCGGTCCAGTCCTCGGATGCTTGATTCCGTTCTGGGAAGGACATGGCTTTTGTAGTTCGGACTGGACTGTTCCCATGGGGCACAGGGTCAGAGCTGATTTGCATATCGCCATTGTCTAACCCAGGGTGGTGTGGAGTGCAAAAAAACGATGGATTTGGGCCCAGATCTTTTGACTGGGATGAATGTGTGACATTGATCCACATTCGGTCCATCACCTGTTTTGTTTGCAATTGCCGCCATAAGTGCGCTGGGGATGCTCAGACGTGGGTCCCAGGCACTCCACACCACTGGAGTCAAGCTAGCCGGGCTGATGAGAGGTGTTACCTCGAAACCGGTCCGGTCCTCGGATGCTTGATTCCGTTCTGGGAAGGACATGGCTTTTGTAGTTCGGACTGGACTGTTCCCATGGGGCACAGGGTCAGAGCTGATTTGCATATCGCCATTGTCTAACCCAGGGTGGTGTGGAGTGCAAAAAAACGATGGATTTGGGCCCAGATCTTTTGACTGGGATGAATGTGTGACATTGATCCACATTCGGTCCATCACCTGTTTTGTTTGCAATTGCCGCCATAAGTGCGCTGGGGATGCTCAGACGTGGATCCCAGGCACTCCACACCACTGGAGTCAAGCTAGCCGGGCTGATGAGAGGTGTTACCTCGAAACCGGTCCGGTCCTCGGATGCTTGATTCCGTTCTGGGAAGGACATGGCTTTTGTAGTTCGAACTGGACTGTTCCCATGGGGCACAGGGTCAGAGCTGATTTGCATATCGCCATTGTCTAACCCAGGGTGGTGTGGAGTGCAAAAAAACGATGGATTTGGGCCCAGATCTTTTGACTGGGATGAATGTGTGACATTGATCCACATTCGGTCCATCACCTGTTTTGTTTGCAATTGCCGCCATAAGTGCGCTGGGGATGCTCAGACGTGGGTCCCAGGCACTCCACACCACTGGAGTCAAGCTAGCCGGGCTGATGAGAGGTTTTACCTCGAAACCGGTCCGGTCCTCGGATGCTTGATTCTGTTCTGGGAAGGACATGGCTTTTGTAGTTCGGACTGGACTGTTCCCATGGGGCACAGGGTCAGAGCTGATTTGCATATCGCCATTGTCTAACCCAGGGTGGTGTGGAGTGCGAAAAAACGATGGATTTGGGCCCAGATCTTTTGACTGGGATGAATGTGTGACATTGATCCACATTCGGTCCATCACCTGTTTTGTTTGCAATTGCCGCCATAAGTGCGCTGGGGATGCTCAGACGTGGGTCCCAGGCACTCCACACCACTGGAGTCAAGCTAGCCGGGCTGATGAGAGGTGTTACCTCGAAACCGGTCCGGTCCTCGGATGCTTGATTCCGTTCTGGGAAGGACATGGCTTTTGTAGTTCGGACTGGACTGTTCCCATGGGGCACAGGGTCAGAGCTGATTTGCATATCGCCATTGTCTAACCCAGGGTGGTGTGGAGTGCAAAAAAACGATGGATTTGGGCCCAGATCTTTTGACTGGGATGAATGTGTGACATTGATCCACATTCGGTCCATCACCTGTTTTGTTTGCAATTGCCGCCATAAGTGCGCTGGGGATGCTCAGACGTGGGTCCCAGGCACTCCACACCACTGGAGTCAAGCTAGCCGGGCTTATGAGAGGTGTTACCTCGAAACCGGTCCGGTCCTCGGATGCTTGATTCCGTTCTGGGAAGGACATGGCTTTTGTAGTTCGGACTGAACTGTTCCCATGGGGCACAGGGTCAGAGCTGATTTGCATATCCGCATTGTCTAACCCAGGGTGGTGTGGAGTGCAAAAAAACGATGGATTTGGGCCCAGATCTTTTGACTGGGATGAATGTGTGACATTGATCCACATTCGGTCCATCACCTGTTTTGTTTGCAATTGCCGCCATAAGTGCGCTGGGGATGCTCAGACGTGGGTCCCAGGCACTCCACACCACTGGAGTCAAGCTAGCCGGGCTGATGAGAGGTGTTACCTCGAAACCGGTCCGGTCCTCGGATGCTTGATTCCGTTCTGGGAAGGACATGGCTTTTATAGTTCGGACTGGACTCTTCCCATGGGGCACAGGGTCAGAGCTGATTTGCATATCGCCATTGTCTAACCCAGGGTGGTGTGGAGTGCAAAAAAACGATGGATTTGGGCCCAGATCTTTTGACTGGGATGAATGTGTGACATTGATCCACATTCGGTCCATCACCTGTTTTGTTTGCAATTGCCGCCATAAGTGCGCTGGGGATGCTCAGACGTGGGTCCCAGGCACTCCACACCACTGGAGTCAAGCTAGCCGGGCTGATGAGAGGTGTTACCTCGAAACCGGTCCGGTCCTCGGATGCTTGATTCCGTTCTGGGAAGGACATGGCTTTTGTAGTTCGGACTGGACTGTTCCCATGGGGCACAGGGTCAGAGCTGATTTGCATATCGCCATTGTCTAACCCAGGGTGGTGTGGAGTGCAAAAAAACGATGGATTTGGGCCCAGATCTTTTGACTGGGATGAATGTGTGACATTGATCCACATTCGGTCCATCACCTGTTTTGTTTGCAATTGCCGCCATAAGTGTGCTGGGGATGCTCAGACGTGGGTCCCAGGCACTCCACACCACTGGAGTCAAGCTAGCCGGGCTGATGAGAGGTGTTACCTCGAAACCGGTCCGGTCCTCGGATGCTTGATTCCGTTCTGGGAAGGACATGGCTTTTGTAGTTCGGACTGGACTGTTCCCATGGGGCACAGGGTCAGAGCTGATTTGCATATCGCCATTGTCTAACCCAGGGTGGTGTGGAGTGCAAAAAAACAATGGATTTGGGCCCAGATCTTTTGACTGGGATGAATGTGTGACATTGATCCACATTCGGTCCATCACCTGTTTTGTTTGCAATTGCCGCCATAAGTGCGCTGGGGATGCTCAGACGTGGGTCCCAGGCACTCCACACCACTGGAGTCAAGCTAGCCGGGCTGATGAGAGGTGTTACCTCGAAACCGGTCCGGTCCTCGGATGCTTGATTCCGTTCTGGGAAGGACATGGCTTTTGTAGTTCGGACTGGACTGTTCCCATGGGGCACAGGGTCAGAACTGATTTGCATATCGCCATTGTCTAACCCAGGGTGGTGTGGAGTGCAAAAAAACGATGGATTTGGGCCCAGATCTTTTGACTGGGATGAATGTGTGACATTGATCCACATTCGGTCCATCACCTGTTTTGTTTGCAATTGCCGCCATAAGTGCGCTGGGGATGCTCAGACGTGGGTCCAAGGCACTCCACACCACTGGAGTCAAGCTAGCCGGGCTGATGAGAGGTGTTACCTCGAAACCGGTCCGGTCCTCGGATGCTTGATTCCGTTCTGGGAAGGACATGGCTTTTGTAGTTCGGACTGGACTGTTCCCATGGGGCACAGGGTCAGAGCTGATTTGCATATCGCCATTGTCTAACCCAGGGTGGTGTGGAGTGCAAAAAAACGATGGATTTGGGCCCAGATCTTTTGACTGGGATGAATGTGTGACATTGATCCACATTCGGTCCATCACCTATTTTGTTTGCAATTGCCGCCATAAGTGCGCTGGGGATGCTCAGACGTGGGTCCCAGGCCCTCCACACCACTGGAGTCAAGCTAGCCGGGCTGATGAGAGGTGTTACCTTGAAACCAGTCCGGTCCTCGGATGCTTGATTCCGTTCTGGGAAGGACATGGCTTTTGTAGTTCGGACTGGACTGTTCCCATGGGGCACAGGGTCAGAGCTGATTTGCATATCGCCATTGTCTAACCCAGGGTGGTGTGGAGTGCAAAAAAACGATGGATTTGGGCCCAGATCTTTTGACTGGGATGAATGTGTGACATTGATCCACATTCGGTCCATCACCTGTTTTGTTTGCAATTGCCGCCATAAGTGCGCTGGGGATGCTCAGACGTGGGTCCCAGGCACTCCACACCACTGGAGTCAAGCTAGCCGGGCTGATGAGAGGTGTTACCTCGAAACCGGTCCGGTCCTCAAATGCTTGATTCCGTTCTGGGAAGGACATGGCTTTTGTAGTTCGGACTGGACTGTTCCCATGGGGCACAGGGTCAGAGCTGATTTGCATATCGCCATTGTCTAACCCAGGGTGGTGTGGAGTGCAAAAAAACGATGGATTTGGGCCCAGATCTTTTGACTGGGATGAATGTGTGACATTGATCCACATTCGGTCCATCACCTGTTTTGTTTGCAATTGCCGCCATAAGTGCGCTGGGGATGCTCAGACGTATGTCCCAGGCACTCCACACCACTGGAGTCAAGCTAGCCGGGCTGATGAGAGGTGTTACCTCGAAACCGGTCCGGTCCTCGGATGCTTGATTCCGTTCTGGGAAGGACATGGCTTTTGTAGTTCGGACTGGACTGTTCCCATGGGGCACAGGGTCAGAGCTGATTTGCATATCGCCATTGTCTAACCCAGGGTGGTGTGGAGTGCAAAAAAACGATGGATTTGGGCCCAGATCTTTTGACTGGGATGAATGTGTGACATTGATCCACATTCGGTCCATCACCTGTTTTGTTTGCAATTGCCGCCATAAGTGCGCTGGGGATGCTCAGACGTGGGTCCCAGGCACTCCACACCACTGGAGTCAAGCTAGCCGGGCTGATGAGAGGTGTTACCTCGAAACCGGTCCGGTCCTCGGATGCTTGATTCCGTTCTGGGAAGGACATGGCTTTTGTAGTTCGGACTGGACTGTTCCCATGGGGCACAGGGTCAGAGCTGATTTGCATATCGCCATTGTCTAACCCAGGGTGGTGTGGAGTGCAAAAAAACGATGGATTTGGGCCCAGATCTTTTGACTGGGATGAATGTGTGACATTGATCCACATTCGGTCCATCCCCTGTTTTGTTTGCAATTGCCGCCATAAGTGCGCTGGGGATGCTCAGACGTGGGTCCCAGGCACTCCACACCACTGGAGTCAAGCTAGCCGGGCTGATGAGAGGTGTTACCTCGAAACCGGTCCTGTCCTCGGATGCTTGATTCCGTTCTGGGAAGGACATGGCTTTTGTAGTTCGGACTGGACTGTTCCCATGGGGCACAGGGTCAGAGCTGATTTGCATATCGCCATTGTCTAACCCAGGGTGGTGTGGAGTGCAAAAAAACGATGGATTTGGGCCCAGATCTTTTGACTGGGATGAATGTGTGACATTGATCCACATTCGGTCCATCACCTGTTTTGTTTTCAAACATTGGAAAGCACAGATCGTTTTTCATCCTAACTTGTGACTCAATATTTTCCAACAGGTTTATAAGTGAACTTAAGGATACATTTTTCCAAGAATAAATTGCCTATCCTATATTTTATGCTAAATGATATTAGTGAAAACATTCTTTGACATTCGATCTGAAAATGAAATGTAATTGGGCTCTAAAGGTAAAAATAATAATATGATGTTCATGTTACCAGAAAATATGGCTATATCCTTGTCATGTGCAAACTAATGGCTTTTCACTAACTGGAGAGGTCTTTGGAATTTTCTCTGGGCACACAAATAATGGAAAAAATAGTACATTTTCCAACACTTTTTTGCAAGACTCTTGCACTTTCCTTGTGAGCACTTGGCTGTTAATCAAAGGCATCATTTAGGAATGACCTTTTAGTTTAGAGTAGTATACCATCCAAACATATGGAGGTAATATCAATCTGCATGCAACGATGCCAGTGCATCATTAGTTTATTGGAATGCAGGGATGACATGTGATGCATTCATTTTCTTTAATCCCGCAATGCTCTATAATGCTACACAAGCCCCACCTTTGGGGGGGGGGGGGCCCAGGAATGGACGCCTCACAGGGAAAGCCAGGATGGGTTCCACAGCGGTATTCGTACAAGCGCCTTGAGACCCTTGCGGGTGAGTAGTGCGCTATACAAGTATCAATTTACAGGGCTGAATTTCCTATAACATGCAGGAGGTGTTTCCCTGGTGGGCCGCCAGGTCGGGTGCACAATATCAGCCCCCTGTAACAAAAGTAGCTGCAGCATTTTCCACACGCCCCACCCTTCACCGCTGCCATCCCGACTCAACTGCTAGGGCCGATTTGCGTTCCCAGTCTGGCCCTGGCGCTAGATTGCCAAACGTAAAATGGGGAGATGTGTATAACTTGGATAAGAGTAGGGCATTCCTCATCGCAGTATGTGGTCTCAAGCTGAATTTTTACCTAGACGTAAGACATATAGTTGTACTGTGCACGTCAGTAGCAGACTGTGAACCTTTAACCCCGGGGCGCGCCCACGATTCTGCGCCTGTTCAGCACTTCTGAAGAGTGGGCGAGTTCATGACGGCCCCCAGCCATCATCAGCACACGAGCACCGTGATGCCTGACGGCTAGGGGCCGTCATCAGCATGGAAGGGGTTAAAGTGGTGATGCTTAACTTCATACACCAAAATGTACGACCCCTTCTCAAGAGGGTTCCAACATCATGAGGAGGGCTTCCCCCAGAGAAATTTGGAAGAGGTTGAAGGATAAACAAGCGCTGGTATGTTAATAAAGCCAATAGGTTTTGCCTATGCAAGATCTATTGGCTTTGGGAAATGCATTTTTAGACATGTTGTACAGCAGTGTGGACTGCTGTACAACATGGCTTACAGAAAAAAGAAAAAGCTCTATGATGCGTTGACTGCATCATAGCACTTTTTTTCTCTTCAAGCCACGTTGCAAGGTGAACCATGGTGGGTGGGCCTGCAAAACCGTGGACAGTAGGACAGCTGGAGGAAGGCGGGAGGGAATACGAGGGAGGTGCGGGCATGAGGGAGGGAGCCGCAACATAACGGACAATGGAATTAGGGCGGGGCAAGCGCACAAGGGTGGTGTGAGGGAGGAGGGAGGGTGCAGCAGCAACACAAGGGACAGCGGGAAGAAGGTGGGGACAAGCAACACGATGGAGGTGCAGGGGAGGAAGGAGGGAGCAGGAACACAATAGACAAAGGGAGCAGGGGGGCAAGTAAGATGAGGGAGGTGGGAGCAAGAGCGTGGACAGTGGGAGGAGGGAGGGAAGGACTACAGACAAAGAGTAAATAAAAAAAACAGTATCAGCAGGAGCGCGCGGCCAATGGAAGGATGCTGGACACTGACAGGAAGCTGTACTTGGCGCATACTCCACAGCAGAGAGCACAAAGCGCTGACCAATAGAAAGCAAGGGAATGAGAGTGACATCGCAGGCAATGAGTGGCAAGTAATGTTAAGTAATGGGCGGGCTCAAAGCCCATTTTAAGATTTTTATTGCTTATAAAAGATTCTGCCGACTGCACATGCACTGTCTCAGGCAAGATCTACAAACGGGCAGAAGAACACAACAGATGATGGTAGGAAAAGGGTGAGAATGGCATATGGACAAAGAATAGTGAAGAGTGCCACAGTAAAAAGAAGGACTGTGTATTCAAATTAACGTAGAAAAGTGAAAACTGAAACAGAGGCAAGAATGATTTGAAGAAAGGTAGAGGGAGATGAAATGACACAGTATAAACGAAGCGAAAATCATCATAGTGAAGAGAAACAACAGCCAGGGGATAGACAGCAAAGAGTGAAATAAAGCGAAAGGGGAGACAGTGAGAAGGAGACAAAATGTGATAAAGGGATAAGAGAGAGAAGAGATGTGAGAGAGGACAGAAAGTGACACAGTAAAAAAAGAAGGGGAGAGACTGTCGAAAGAAAACATATCCAGGAGGAGCTTATCACAGTCATATGAGAGAGGAGGGAAGGACAGCAGACCTCTCTTTCCAAGCGAACCAATCCTGTCAAGTAGCAGTTCGAAATCTGCTAAATACAGTAACGCTCCTCAAGCAGCATATTTGCTTTTCTCACTTTGCTGTTGTTTATTTACGGTGCCATAAACGCTCTTGGAGCAAACTGGGTGCTGCTGCCTGTTGGAATTCCTTACTTCTGGTCACTCAGGCACCCAATCCTTGCCATCCCCTAGTCCCAATACCTCCCACCTCAAAGGCTTTTATACTGAGAAACACAAACACACCCCCACACCACACACACACACAGAAGTGAAACAATGAAAAGTGGACCCATCATTATCCTCTTTTTTCTGCTGGAATTCTGTTGAATTGCTAGCATTCCCAAAATTGTTTTATACGTTTTTAAGGGTCCTAAGATGAGATACCTTTGTAAAATCTCTGAACATGGTCTATTTGCGGCGCAGTCATTTTGGAAAGTGGGTCCCCAGTGCAAATGCCAATTTTGTTTTGTTCGCTTTCTCTGTGGGGAAAATATGTTCCCCCGTTGAGAATCATTTTTGGTATACCCCAACAAATTTAGGGGTGATCCATTCTCTTTCCTTAAGTTTATGACCAAATGTAACTTTCAGAATAGGGCCCATTGAGTTCTAGTTTGGCCAACACTGGCTGAGTGTTAAAGTTTAATTCACTTCTATCTCTTAGTATTTAATGTGAAAGGTTGCGCTGACACACCACCTGAGTGTTACATCAGAAAAAAAGGCAGACATTGCAAACATAGGTGCCCTGGAAAAGATGCAATAGTTTTTAAATCAAATGTCTTCTCTTGGAACCCTTGACCACATTGAAAAAAAAACTTTGTATAAAACATTGATCCACTAAAAATGTATAGGGTGTGTGTGAAATTTGAGTACTTATGCAAACGCCCATGAAAAATTAAGGAAAATTATGCATAAATATTCAAAATGCAAATCAGGCATTTAGCGTTGTTTTAGTGTGAAATGTGTCCCCCGCTTTAAAGTCAGTCACGTTGTTCCAATGCTCTTATTTTGCTTTATATGTTGATAATTTTATGCAACGGGATGTAATGGTGTATTTTGGGGAATTTTGCATAACAAGCATAACACGAATTTCCTATAAATATGCCGGTGTAATTGAAATTTCTCCTGGGCCTAGAAAGATCAGTGAAGTGGGATATGCCATAGATGTTTAATTACTTCTGTCCTGATTCACAAAGACTTCGCTGTGACTTAATCTTTCAGTACTCTTCGCTTACGCCTGGAATTCAGGAGTAAGACATGAGTGCTACAGAAGCAAGTCACCCCAACTCCTACACCAATCTTTGTGAATTGGGCCCTTTGTCTGCTTGTATAAAGTAGAGCAAGTGAGAATATACCAAACCAGATGATGCCCTAAATTAAGGAATCTGAAAATTAGACTTGACAGGAAGCTGAGGAATAACTCAATGGAACACCTTATCCAACAGGCAGTATATATTCATTTATTGCAAAGTTTTATATAGTGCTGGCTAGACCCGGAGGTATCAGAGCGCTTTACATGAGGATTAGTGGGTTACAGGTTACATAAATACATAGACAAGTATAGACAGGAAAAAAGAAGAAAAAAAACAAGATTACACAATAACGTGAGATTATTAGCGCTTACACACGTTGGTAGGGATCACTGAAATAATATAGAATTCCAAAATATCGACCTGCAAGAATATCGTGTCAAAAATATCGACTGACAAAATATCGAGTTTCTATCTACAAACAGGTAAGTACAAAAATATCGAGTTTAAAATATTGTTTACAAAAATATAGTTGTAAAAAATATCGACTTTAATAAAAACACTATTAAATTACATTAATATTAAAAACTAAATACTAAAATATACTTAAGAAAACTTAAATCAACTAATGATAATTAAATAATTAATTATAGTACAAAAAAAATATTTTATCATATTTCTTAAAACATATATATATATAGTAACAAAATATAATTAAATAATAGCCAATATTATTAATATACAATAACAATAGAGTAAAAATTACTATTCCCACTCCAGTGGGTGCAACAGTAGGGAAAGCGTTGGACAGCGTAGGGGTTAAAATTACTATTCCAACTCCAGTGGGTGCAACAGTAGGGAAAACGTTGGATAGCGTAGGGGTTAAAATTACTATTCCCACTCCAGTGGGTGCAACAGTAGGGAAAGAGTTGGATAGCGTAGGGGTTAAAATTACTATTCCAACTCCAGTGGGTGCAACAGTAGGGAAAGCGTTGGATAGCGTACGGGTTAAAATTACTATTCCTACTCCAGTGGGTGCAACAGTAGGGAAAGCGTTGGATAGCGTACGGGTTAAAATTACTATTCCTACTCCAGTGGGTGCAACAGTAGGGAAAGAGTTGGATAGCGTAGGGGTTAAAATTACTATTCCAACTCCAGTGGGTGCAACAGTAGGGAAAGCGTTGGATAGCGTACGGGTTAAAATTACTATTCCTACTCCAGTGGGTGCAACAGTAGGGAAAGCGTTGGATAGCGTACGGGTTAAAATTACTATTCCTACTCCAGTGGGTGCAACAGTAGGGAAAGCGTTGGATAGCGTACGGGTTAAAATTACTATTCCCACTCCAGTGGGTGCAACAGTAGGGAAAGAGTTGGATAGCGTAGGGGTTAAAATTACTATTCCAACTCCAGTGGGTGCAACAGTAGGGAAAGCGTTGGATAGCGTACGGGTTAAAATTACTATTCCTACTCCAGTGGGTGCAACAGTAGGGAAAGCGTTGGATAGCGTAGGGGTTAAAATTACTATTCCCACTCCAGTGGGTGCAACAGTAGGGAAAGTGTTGGATAGCGTAGGGGTTAAAATTACTATTCCCACTCCAGTGGGTGCAACAGTAGGGAAAGCGTTGGATAGCGTAGGGGTTAAAATTACTATTCCAACTCCAGGGGGTGCAACAGTAGGGAAAGCGTTGGATAGCGTAGGGGTTAAAATTACTATTCCCACTCCAGTGGGTGCAACAGTAGGGAAAGTGTTGGATAGCGTAGGGGTTAAAATTACTATTCCCACTCCAGTGGGTGCAACAGTAGGGAAAGCGTTGGATAGCGTAGGGGTTAAAATTACTATTCCAACTCCAGTGGGTGCAACAGTAGGGAAAGCGTTGGATAGTGTAGGGGTTAAAATTACTATTCCCACTCCAGTGGGTGCAACAGTAGGGAAAGTGTTGGATAGCGTAAGGGTTAAAATTACTATTCCCACTCCAGTGGGTGCAACAGTAGGGAAAGCGTTGGATAGCGTAGGGGTAAAAATTACTATTCCCACTCCAGTGGGTGCAACAGTAGGGAAAGCATTGGATAGCATAGGGATTAAAATTACTATTCCAACTCCATTGGATGCAACAGTAAGGAAAGCGTTGGAAAGCGTAGTTGTAATAATTAAATTAGTAAAAATCACATATGAACCAATTAATCAATTAATATAAATTTATTAACAATTACTATTAAATTATTTAACACATATAAATTAATTATCAATTATTTACTAATTACTATCAATAAATATATTAACATATTTAATTAATATTAATTAAATTACTTCCCACCCTATTCCCCTATAATTCCAAAACCCGCTACTGCATTAAATTAGTAAAATTTACATATTTACCAATTAATCAATTATTATTAATTATTTTGCAATTACTATTAAATTAATTAACACATATAAATTAATTAACAATTAATTTTAAATTAATATCAATTAGTTAATTTACATATTTAATTAATTATAATTAAATTACTTCCCACCCTATTCCCCTATAAACCCACAACCCGCTACAGAATTACATTACGCAATTATTATAAAAACAAAATCTATTTAATAAAATTATTTATAACATTAATACACACTTTTCACACATATTATTACATAAAAATACACTATAAAATATGATATATTATTAAGAATTCGATATTTTTGCTATCTATATTTTATACAGTCGATATTACTTCACTTACCTTAAAAACGATATTTTTGTAGTCGATATTCTGTCCAGTCGATAATTTGTCCAGTCTATATTATTTACTCGATATTATGTCCAAACGATATTTTGGACTCGATATTATGTCTGTGCACCGTTGGTGGAGGGGGAATGGTAAACGGGGGGAGGGAATGCAGGTAGGAAAGCACAACAAGGCCCCCCCCCCCCCTTTTGCAGATCAGTGTACTTTTCGTGGCATTCATAGTTTTGATTCCTGGAAGGGGCTGGCTCAGCCTCAAATTTGGCAAAATGAGTTGTGGCTGGTGCCTGTCTGAGGTGGCATGGTGGGCAAAATAATGATGGACTGGATTGCTGCGCAGAGTAGTTACGTGTGGCTGAGATTAAAAGAAGCAGTCCACCCATCACATCTTTGTTTACCTCAGTATGATGGGTATGCCGAGATGTGGGTCCATTGCTCACCATGCCATTGGACTCAAAATGCGCGGCCCAGTCAGGCTGAAATTGGTCTGGGCTTGCTTGTTCACCCTCAGTAGGGACCCAGCTTGGCAGTTCGGACCGGACTGTTACTATTGGAGTAGGTCTAAGGCTACTTTGCATAGCTAGTGGCACGATGGGCAAATACTGATGGACTGGATCGAGACCCAGAGTAATTACTAGTGGTTGAGATTCATTCAAGCAGACTGCCCATTAGTTTTTTGTTTTCCTCAATACCAGTGAGTTGTGGCAATTGTTATTCACTGCACAACTAAACTGCTGTACATAAACATGACAAGTGCATTCTGTTGATATTAACATTAGCTGACAGTCAGTGATGTGGAGAAGGAAGAATGGTTAAAGGAGAAATGAAACTATGATGCCCTTTTACTTTCAGTTTCTTTATCACTGGGCCTGTCAAGGGTAGGGCAGTCTGTCATGTGACTGCGTGGTATGTACAAGGAACTCTGACAAACAAGTTCAGGTTACACTTCCTCCTAACTACTAAAATGCTTCTGGTAAAAGATGTGTCATAGCCACCCTTCACGTTTCACTGTGGCCCAGAGAGCTTATTGTGATCTACCTTTCTCCAGACAGACTTGCTTGGTAGTTAGAAGCTCTCCCAATGGCCCAGTTTCCTTTTTTAAGTCCACTAATGTTTATTTTTTGTGTGCATGAGGCGGGTAGTGTAATAACAAAAATTCCAGTGGCAACGACAAGGAAGTCATCCGAGCTGGTCACGAGTACCCTCCCACTCATTATCGTTTATACAGCTGGAACTGCAACAGACTTTCATGATCAGCCGCCAATAATCAAGAACATAACCAGTCCCCAAGGCACTCATTTACCACCCTTGAATGTCTTTTCTGAAATAACCCAATTAACTTCACTCACAGCCATTTAGCTCTTAGTGATCCATGCCCACTTACCAAACATTAACTTTTTATTTTACTTTTTAATGCTACTTTGCACAGGAACCCTGTACATCCTTAACCCAATTTCTCTCTTGTTATTTGGTGTAATACCCTGTTAAAATACAAGCTAGTATCTTCATCCTCTTCCTGGGTGCTGGCATATCCCAGGAAAGTCTTGACATACTTTTTCAGAAAGCCGCTTCCCCGAACAAAGTGGAATCATACGATCCTCCCGTTCCATGAACCGTTCTTCTACTTTCCTACCAAAATCAGTGACTTGGCTGACCCTGAAGTGCTAACGTGTAGATCCCGCAGTCTCCTTAACCCTGGCCTTTGATTTTCAGCCAAACTCTCTGCCACATCCAGTCTGTTGAAAACAATTCAAAGAAACTCTGAAGGCCTCAAACCTGCCCTTGTTTTCATTCATCTCTCACTTGACGAGCCCATGCTACAAATGCTGCGGTCTCTAGCTATCCGCAGCGAAGTGCCCTCCTTAATCCTTGCTTTCTCTGACCTTCACTGGAGAATTTGATGACAGTGGATCATCTCTTCTACCACAATGTTGGAGTACCTCGTTGCTCATTAAGAGGTTCTTCCTTCTGCCAAATATAGCTCTTCCAACACTGATTCTTGAAGGTGTACTCCATTGGGCAGTTTCCATGTATACTGAGGTCTGACTCTGGTTTTGATCCTTTCCCATTGACCGCCAAAAAGTGGTGTCACTCTCTCATTTTAATACATCTTTTTGGTTGATTCCTCAGTTCTCTGCCCTATTCCTTAGCCAATGTATCATTTCTGTCTAGGATCCTGCTTGCCACATGTGGCTTCCTTCTCTACATTTATGCTGACAACACCTAGATCCTCAGGAGGACATGGAGGCCAAAGCCCAAAAGTTCCATCTTCCTAAGAGGGAGGTCAAGCATTACAAACTTTGATAAAAACATTATTATTTTACTGGGGCATCGGGGTTCTTTATCGGCAGGTCCATCACTGTGGCCATGTGTCCACTGCCGGAAAATAATTTTTCCCCATTTGAGCTTCACGTGAGACAGGTATTTCTCACCAAGTGTTGGTCTGTTTTGTGTATCTGCTTTTTTCCATTTAGTGGCCCTAAGGAGGATTCTTGCTTTGCAGATAGAAAATGGTCACATTTCTGGTATTAAACACTCCTGTCTTAATGCTCTCTATCTAGGGCTTATGGTTGACCCTCAACCTATGTGGACCTCTACTACGTGACCAGAATATAGGATGCACAAGATCCCTCTCAATGACCAGCTAGCTGCACCAAGACATTAGAATGGAGACTGCTCTCTTGACTTGATGCAGAGAAATCCTTTTGAAGGGGAAGCAGCCCACCATGCTTTGTGATGACATTTGAAAACAAAGCTGTGAAGCTGGCAGGTACTGCATGTGGAAGGGAGGGTGATGGAGCGGTGCTCCGCAGAATAGCATAGAGAAGAAATCTACACCAAGCGTAAATGGTTTTTGGCAGCTCACATCCGATTAGATGGATGAATGGCATGGGAGAACGGGGCATCTGTCGAAAGAATGATGGCCACCACCCATAGATCCCATTTACTCCTAGCCAGAATTAAATATAGATAGAGATACCTAGTTCAGAAAAAGAGGTTCACAATAACAGTAATTCTTAAAGAGAAATTGAAGCTGGTATAATTGGACTTATGCTGTCTCAACCATTGCCTTATACTACAGAGGGCCTGTGTCTGCTTCCTCTCTTTGTCAGCAGGTTTGTATCCCCCCCAAAAGATATTTACATTTTAATAACTGCCTGTTTCATCCATGTACTGGTTTCAATGCCCTAAAACTGGTCCAGTTTGGCCCTCATCTGAAAAAGTCCTTGGATCCAGAAGAATCAGAGAAATTGTACTCCAATTTACATTTGTCTAATTTAGTGAAGATCATGATAAGTTTGGTTGTTAGGCAGTTTCCCACCTGGATGTTATAAACAGCCACAGAAACAATTGTTTAAGGGCCTCATTTAGCCCTTAGCCTGTATCCTGTAACTGGAGGTCAGGGCCTCTTCAGCCCTGGCAGACTCACCTCCACCGTTTTTAGATATACTCGCCTACCTGGCCGTGATTTCTGTGATGTGGCTCCAGCTCCCTTTGCAGCAGTGAAGTTTGCAGAGCAGGGGTCATGTCTATAGCACCCACTTGGCAAATGTCTTTTGTTCAGAGAAAACAAACTCCCAAAGCAGAAGTGGTATTCAGTTGAGATCACTCCTGTCAGAAATATTTCAACAAAACAAAATATGTCAGGATATGTGCAGGCCACACCAAGTGTCCTGAGGTGTACCTTCAGGTTTACGACTATCCTTCATTTAATTGAATATTTGCTTTATCCCCTTAGGGAACTTGGGGGCATATTATCAACACACAGCAATAAATATTTCTGAGCGCAATTAGCGCTATTTTTGTTATCGCCGGCTATCGCTGGATTAAATCGCTGAGATAACGCGTTATCATCAACGTTTATCTCCACAGCGATAACAAACCCAGCGATAGCGGCAAAATAAGGGGACATCACTGGAAATCCAGCTATACAAATGCAGCGATAAGGGAATCCTTGGTAATAGGGAGATGTGGACTTAGCCTCAGAATCCACCTCCCTTTATAAATATAGCTAAGTCTGACATTTTGCAGACGTTAGGTTACGGCGATACCCGCGCGTAGCGCAGCTTTTTTTATCGCTATGGGTGTCCTGGACCGGCTTGGTAATACAGAGAAGTGCTGTTAGCGACATTTTCTGTGTTATTTTGACACGAAACACCCACTTTGCATCTCATTAGAGATACAAAGCGAGGCGTCAGTAACAAGGCTGCTAACATGCGCTAATGCATGTTAGCACTGCCTTGTTAATAGGGCGAAAACATTATCTACGCTTTTTTGGCTTTTAAAGCCAAAAAAGTGGAGATAAGGCCGTTGATAATATGCCCCCTGTTTTGGTCTGTCATCTCCATGTTTATCATTCATGCTGATGGCACAGTTGTGAGAATTAGCAAACAATATCTCAAATGGTATTATTCAGGAAGGCAATTAAATATGTACGCACCAAGCATTACGTAAACAGAGACAAGGAGACTCAAAAGGTGGTTTTTAGAAATGTGCTCAAGGCATCATATATTAAAGTAAGCATTATAAACAGTTGTGCCAGCACTGTATAGAATCAATTACAAAACAACCCGAATTGCACTTCGTGCTCTAGGTGTGTAAGTGACACAAAAAGTGGCGACGCAAGTGACAATTGTGATCAGCAAGGACGGCGCAAAGTGACAAGGTGTTTGTGTATTTACAGTGTATTAAATAAACAATGTGGCTCAAAACAATAGTTTGTAATGTCTTTTTTCAAGGATTTGTCCGAGGAATTTAGCAGAGCCACATTATGAAATGCGCTTTCAATTGCGCTGAACGGACGACGACGTTTCGATCCTCTTTGGTCAGGATCATCTTCAGGACCGGGTTCACAGTGCTGTACAGGAAGGAAAGGAGAGGGTGAGGGTAGGAAGGGGAGGGATAACGCGATGATTTAAGCAGCCTGGGAGGGCTGGGCAAGGCTGGGCAAGGGCGGGTTGGGCAAGGGAACCGGAAGGTGGGACTGCGTAACATGAGGGGATGGAAATGTGAGTGATGGGGGGGGGGGCGAAGAGGAGGGGAGGAGAAAAGGGGAAAGACTGTCCACTCTAAACAGGGTAGGCAGTGTAATGTCCTTCCTCCGACAGCCCGTACTCTGTCATGCCATTGGAGGAAGTATTCCATCAACCGAACCAATGGGGGCTCCATCAACAGAATACTCAAGGTCTACCCATCTCTAAATGAGGCGGGCAGATCAAGGGTTTGGAGGGCAGGGTACCCTGTTGCCAAACTCTTAATCAAACACCTAATCTGTATAAGCAATAGCAGTAGCGGCCCGTGGTGGGAGTGCTGCTGGGCAGGGGCGTAACACAGGCCCCCGCAGCCCATGCAGTGCGGGGGGCCCCCAGGCTCCAGGGGGCCCCCTCGCTGCCCAGTGGCAAATGCCAGCTGACATCAGAACAGAACTCCTGCAACACACTGCCCGGGAAACAGGACACGTTTTACAAGCAACCATTTGTGTTTTTTTAAAATGTAAAATGCTTCAGAAAATGTGTACTGTCTCTCTCTCCCAAACGTCAGCGTTTTCAATAGGGCACTCAGCCTCAGCCATAACAATATGATATTACTTGTGACGGCCTCACGTTACGTGCCGTCACGTGACCCTCTATTTTCCAACAGGAAGAGTCACTAGTAGAAAGGCGGCAATTAAACGCGGGCAATAATGTTCCTTGGGCTCGCTACTTCAATACTTTGTGCCGCAGTAGTTTGCTGACGGATCATCACGCGGGACCACAGGCAGAGCAGTCAGCAGAAGAGGTCGGACAGTCTTCTGTGCAGAGGGAAGATCTCTGGAAATATGAGTGCCTCCACAATGCCCACTCTCGTCCCATCCGTAACTCAGGTCTGACAATTCATGTTGCTTTCTGACATTATGATGTCGATTTGCAACGTTAACAATAATTTAATGTTAGCAGGCTGTCTGAGCCTGCAAGTGAAGTAGAACTGCAGCGTGCTGGTGCCACGGCTGATTGGGCTCAGAGCCGAGCTAACTGACATTGATTAAGATCAACTGAGACCCCGCAGGACCCTGTCATGGAGCCTCTGTAGTTCGTTTCCTTTGCATATTGTGTTCCAAAACTTTGTGCCCCGTATTTTCGGTCATCTGCCAGCATATCTTACATGTTTAAATTACTCTGTGTAATATATTCCACTTATTAATGGACCAAGATGGCAAGCTGGGGTGTAGCATAGCAGACACATAGCAGGTGGTTCACACTGAGCTATTCTGGACCGTGAGCCAATAAAAGGGCAAGATTACCAGGTGACTCGTAACACATGAGAACATGTACTGTAATCATGCCTTTTAATACATGCATTTATTTGTTTACATTTGTACCAAATTATACAGCTAGTTGATTAATTTTGTATGTCTTATTTGTATTTCTTGAGTTTGTATTGAGCTCATGCTACCAATGTAAGCTAAAAAGCAGCATTTAGATGGTGAGGCCTGTAGAAGCAAGTTGAAAATGTATTCCCAAACATGTTGCCGAGTAACCATTACATGGCGTTTTGTTACAAATACACAGGGTTTGCCTGATGCAGCTGCATGTGGTAGATTAAATCTCTTGAATAACATTTAGACCAAAAGTACATCTGGCCTGGGCCAGGCGATCAGTGAATTTATTGTGTATCAGGGCTGCTCCCTGCCTAACAAGAGTTCAAGGAGATGCAGTCTTTGTTCATGGCAATTATTCCAGCTGGGCAAAAGGTCCAGATATGGGATGGAGGGAGGAAGAGAAGGAGAGAGGGGTGGAGGGTAGAGAGAGTTTTTACTATAAATTTGAGGCTAGCGACATAAGGGCTGATCTGTAGATTGACAGGCTGTCTGTCAACACACCAAGTCAGTGGAGGACATTGCTTGCTTCACCCCATTGCAGAGTACCACCAGTCATATTTAGATATCAGTGCCTGATGTGCATCGCCGGCTGTGGCAGTTGCGTTCTAAGGACAGCAGAATTCTGAAGGCATCATATTTAATTTGGACCATATGGAAAAAAAAACTGCTCCAGAAGACGGAATGAGTTTGGGAAAAGCAAAGAAAGCAATGAGCCTGGAGCACAATCCGTTTCTTTGCTTGGCAGACGTGGGCAATGAAAATCAGTGTTGGTGGCTAAGGCCTAAGCAGTGCAGGGCTGATGCTGACGTGCCACCAGGTCGCTGATTTCTGCCAGGAGAGCCAGGTGAAGTTCCATCTGCAGTGCTTCTCACTACTAAAACGGATGGGCTAATAGCGAGAGTGGTGGGGTGGGGTCCCCAGCCAATGTATTGCGGCCTTGCACTATGCTAAACTCTGAATCACCCCTTGTGCCCAGCCAAGAGACAATGTCTTCAGCTCAAAATTTGGAGTGATAGCAAAGCACTGGAGGTCCCAGAGTAAAGGTCCGGAAAGGTGAAAGTGGTGGTGTAGGTAAGGTGAGGGGTTGGCCTAACGGTTAGGGCGTTCGACATCAAATCTAGGGAACTGAAGCTGAACGATTTGGTAGTACCACGGACTAAATTGGTCAACTGGGGAGACAGACGTTTCCTGGTTGTCGCCCCAAAACTATGGAACACACTCCCGCAATCCATAAGATCCAGCCCAAATCTCATGTCCTTCAGAAGAAAACTGAAAACAGGGTTGTTCAACCTCTAAAAATCAAAAGTCCGCTCAGGAGAGTATACAATAGTACAGCGCCGAGACGCCTGCGGGCAATTGTTCGCGCTTAAGAAATGTTAAAAATAAATAAATAAATAAACTGGGTTCCAGTCTCGGCAATGACGCTAAACATCGTGTGATTTTCGGCAAATCACTTAATCTCCCCGTGCCCAACAAAAAGGAATGTGGCCTCATGTAATGCAACTGGTGCTATGTAAAGCGCTCTAATACCCATTTCGGGTCAATTTCGCGCTATATAAAACTCTGTAAAATAAAAATATACATTAATCCCCTGAGTGGCACCTTCCCTGTTGCCAGCAGCTGTTTTTACGGCATGCAGCGCTCACTTTTCTTACTACTTTGGGGACACAGAAAGGCCTGTCTCCTTATATGCTGGTTACAGTCCAGCAATTAAAAACGGGAGTTTGATGTTCACAGCACATCTAGTTTAGAAGCTCTGTAGGTTTTAGGCCTCGCTCCGTGACCTCGGGCTCGGGGATGTTTCATTTTAATCCAACAATGCAGACGAGGAGTTTAGAAGAGAACAGGGGCCTGAATGAGCTATGGCTACCAAGTACTGGTGAAGAAACATTAAAAAAAAATACTAGGAAAAATGCTGACGTTTTTATTGTGGAAATTGCAGCTAATGTAATGTAAATAGCAATGCGCTTAAAAACTGAATCGATTAACACTGAGATACCAACAAATGCAATGCATTTTTGTGTATTATAGAAATTACTAGATTTACTCAATGCCTTTAACTTCAAATACAGAAAGCCATTTCATTTTCACTTGAGTGCTATGGAAAGACCAAAAGTCCTCCCAGTATAGGTTAGATTAATTGTTTTAAATAAAATTCAGATCTTTTTGAGTCAAAGGCTAGTGGTTATGGCAGTGGTGTTTTTGTTTATTTGTTCCTCTGCAGTTTGTTGTTGGGGTGCATGAACCAACCAACGTACTAGCCCGCCACATATTTTAGTGAGCAATACCATCACTGCTGCACAAGTAGACTAAAGGAGTGAGAAAGACAAGATGTAGGAGGAATCAAGGGAGAGGGGAGAGGACAGAACAAGGTAAGAAAGCAGGAGAGAAAGACAGTGAGGATGGAGGAGTGAGAGAGAGAAAGTGTGCAACAAAAGTAAGAAGTGAAAGTAAGAAGGTGAAACAATAAAAAGAGGATTTCTAGACCATTACATTGCACACAAAAAAAGAGTCATTTCTGTAATTTATCTCGATGCGGGTGAGATAATGCATTTGTTCTTACAATGAAGTCTCGCTCATAGTGTGACTTATGGCATTGGAATGTCACTCATGAGGACACTGAAAACAGTTAAATGTCGCTTATGAGGCAGCAGAAAACATGGCAGCTATGGCTGAGGGCTCTACTTTGCAGCAATCGCACTGTCTTCAGTCTGCAAAAATTGTGTTCAGCTTCATAAGTAAAGTCAGTACAGCAGAGATCTCGTCATTGCAGTGAGTTGCTGTCTGCAGTATCATTAGGTGCTTTGCAAGCCTTTTTAAGATCTTATAGTTTCTTGTTGCTCAAATGGGTATAGTTTATGTCATTTAAACGTTTCCCCTCGTCTTCATTCCTTGATTTTGCTCACGAGAAAGTGTCACTCATATTCGCTGAATGTCACTCATAATTACACTGAAATTATGAAAATGTCACACATAAGCAGTTTGAAACCTTGGCAGCTATGGTTGTGGTGAATGTGACGTAACCCGGCATCTGCACAGGTGTCATTCAAAGTGCTGGTTGTTCAGTCTTGCCTCTTTTTTTTTGCACACACTGCACTGTAACTAAATGAAAATTAATCCATCATGTCGATTTGCAGAGGGAAAGAAAAGTGTGGTATTATGGGTTTTGGATACATGATACATATCCATGGGTTGCTTTTAGTGTAAGTTAGCTGAGCCATCCGTTTCTAAAGAGCTGGGGGAGGGAAAGGCTTACAAAGATAACGAAAACTCACGATAATATGGACACTTATCGCCGAAGGCCCTTTATGTAATATATGTATTTTTGTGGGTCTAGTTTACATGACTTAGATTGCCAATTCTTTACTTGATCTCTTACTCGGTTTTCATCCATCCAAATGTACTCTTAAATGACGGTGCTACAAAAATACAGACACACACTCTCCACAATATTCATATTAATGAGGCTCCAACACAATCAATCATTCTCAGGACGTATGTAATGATTTGACAATATTTTTAAGGATGAAATCCTAAAAATGTGGTCCAGTTTTGATTCGACTGCAACGGTTTGTGGAAGCTCAGGGGGTGAAGTTATTTCCTGTAAGCCTAGATTATATTTGACGGAATATCCTCCTATAACTACAGACACATCGAGATCCCCAATGAATAATGTTAAATCAGGCTCACCTTCCAACCCTTGCACCTCTGGGGGCATATTCACAAGCCCCTATCACCACCACAACATCACGTTCAGTGACGTTATGGTGGCGATAGGGTCCTCGCCTTATTCACAAGGCAGAGTTAAGCCACTTAACATGGCTTACTGATGCCTTGTGAATAAGGCCTCCTTTCAAGCTGTGTTTAGCGTGAAAGGGGCGTGCAGTGGGTGTTGTGGTGGGCGTTCGACCGCAACTCTCATTAAATTTGACGCAGCCGCCTATTCACACGGGCAGCGTAAATAGGAGGTAGCGCCAAAATTAAGACCATGAAAACCCTGGTCTTAAGTTGACGAAACGAGGAGAAATGCTTTATTTCTCGCTTTTGCTTTTTCCCTGAGTGCTGCTTTGTGCAGCACACGTGGAAAAAGCAAAATGCCACAAGTTGTTTATGTACAGGAAGGTGTCCCTTCCTGTACATAAACAAACCTTTTCTAAACATGCCGTTTTGTAACTTACGTGTGTGCTGCATGAATGCGCACACATGTAGGTAACAAACTGGCATTTTAGGTTTGCTTATGTGCTGGAAGAGACACCTTCCTGCACATTAACAAACCTCCCTGCTTGTAGGCACCCTTGCACTCTGGTGCAAGGGTGCCAGCATTGGTGCTAAGTTGTGAAACCTAGCACCATCGCAGGGGTAAACGCAAGGCTGCACCATATCCTTGTGAATATGGTGCAGCCTTGTGTTTCCGAAGTAGCAGAGACAGGCGTTAAGCCAAGAAGGCTAATGCCTCTCTCCGCCACTTCCTTGTGAATATCTCCCTGGTTTTTACATTTTGCTATAGGTCTTGTGACCCCGAAACTCTCTGAAATTTGTAATAAGTCTCTGGCCTCTGCTGAACTTCTGCCAAGATGGAAACATGCTTTTGTTAAAAAATCTATGGATATGACTAGCTTCTCTACTTTCAGACCTATTTCTTTAATAACATTCCAAACTGAACTATTTGAAAAGTTTGTTAACTCTCAGTTAGAGTGACCAACCATCCGTAAATTTCTCAGACCGTCTGTCATTTTGGTGTCCTGTCCGTTAACCATAATCATTCCTTTCATGGACGCCTTCTGTCCATAATTTTGGAGATCAATTACAGCGAGCTGAGCTATTACCCTGAGAAGTGCCAGGAGATTAAAAGTTCTCAGGGTCCAGGTCGCACTTCTCTGCTGAACTCCAGAGGTTACAGCAGCCCCTCACTGAGCTCGCACAGACTGTAGACAGGCCCATTGTCATTCTGACTGAGGCTGATTATCCCCTTTCAAATGACAATGCGCCGTCTGCCTTTAGCATGTCTTGTGAGTGAGTGCCTTGGAGCCAGTAGATCGTAGTTTGTGATTACAGAGGAGCTTTCCCCAAACAGAGTACTGTGGGGAACTTGGGATCCTGTGTAATTTGCCAATGTTGCTCACTGAGAGTGAAGGGGCAGGAGCAGTGACTGGGCAAGGGGCAAGAGCTGTGACGGGGCAGGAGAGGTGACGGGGCAGGAGAGGTGACGGGGCAGAACTTGAGAGGTGACGGGCCAGGCGCGTAAGACAGGCCCTGCGGTGCGGGGTATACCGAGCTGCAGGGGACCCCCTCAGCACAGTACTCAGGCCTGAGACCTCCGGAATAAATCCGGAGTGGGGGCCCCTCCGTGTACCTTGCAGGGGGGCCCCCTCAACTTTCGTTACGCCACTGCTGCTGGGCACTGATGTGCGGTGGGGGAGGGGCAAGGTCATGGGTAGTAAAATCCGGAATACGTCTGAACAGAGATAAGTAAACAAATAAATAAATAAAATGAATTTAATTGCGCGCGCAGCGTCGCCAAATGCGATGCAGCGCACGCAACAAAATTCATTTTATTTATTCATTTGTTTACTTACCTCTGTTCGGCCGTATTCCAGATTTTACCACCCTACCCCTCCCCCACCCGCGTCAGCGCTTGGCAGCACTCCCACCACGGGCCGCTACTGAGCAATAGAGTATTTCATCAACAAGCAGTAGGTGGGGAAAAACACAGCCATCTTTAGGATACCCTTGACACTTGATAGTGTAACCTTTCATCAAAACAAGAGCCTTTCACCGAAACAGGGAGAAGTGCCAGAAATAGAAGATACATCAGAAATGGGAAAAACTGACCTCCCCAGAAAGAAACAAATTTGAGCATTTTCCCACTGTAAAGCAATCCAGAAAGGAATCTGGCCACACCACAATGGACCCAGAACAGGGAGCATGGTTTTGGATCATGTGTCATAGCAGTGGGGTTCTGCCTTCGCATTTTTTTGGGCCGACTAGACTTTTAAAATAGAGGCGCATAAAAAGATGTTAGTCAATCCACATACCCTATGGGCTTCGTGGGAGAATGATACCTAAGTAGGGGAGCCCAGAAAAGGCCCAGGAATGTACATGGAGACGATTTTAACCTGAATGCCCCCACTTTAACTCCTAAAATAAGACTTGAAGCACGAGTTACGAAAATAGCAGACAATCTCATTGATGCTTCTTGCTGGTTTCTGTTTGCTGGTAAAGTGAAATACATGGCCCTGTTTTATTTGCAAATAATCTGGGTTTCGCACTTCTGACATTAAATTGTGTCTTCCTTCCTCCAGGTCATACCCCTGTTTAATTGTGCATTAATAACAAGCTGGTGTAGTATGTTGCATCAATCTGTTAGCTCGTGTTTTAAGGAGAAGAGGTGGCCTAAAGGCTGAAGCGTCCCACTTTGGACCCGAGGAGAGGTTCGAGTCCCGGTTTGGGTTCAATACCTGTAATTCTGGACAACTTAATAGTTATCTGTTGGGGCCAAAAACCGTTGTGTTATGTAATCTGGTGCTCGTGAAAAGTGATTTAATGCCCTCGGGTCAAGTTCATGCTAAAGCAAAAAATGCACACAAAAAAACAAAAGGTACCTGTGTTAGTTGGAATTGTGTTGTTGTGATCTTTATTTAGTAGGAATTATACATGTACCTGGATATATTTCGGTGCAAATAGGCCACTATTTTTAAAAGGGGCACAGTAGACAAAACCACAAAGATGGCAAGCCTTGAGGCCCAAACTTGGTGAAAGATAAGTACCGGAACTATAAATGCGTCTGAATCTCCTTTCGACCTATGGGAAGATAATTAGAGCAGAGAGGAATCTATACTTCATTAAACCTGAAAAGCCTTGGAATGTTTGACATTTTTTCAGTATCTCCTGCCAGCTTGAATTTTAAAATGAATAAAAAGGCCTCTCCCTCCTCTGGTCTGTCGTGTACCTCAAAGCTTATGATCAGGCTCCCTCGCTTCGCGACTATGTTCGATCGTCAAGAGCCCAAATGGACACTCATTTCACAGGCAGGCTGGGGACCTCCAGCCTCCATTTTAATTCAGCTTTCCCTTTTTTCCAGAAGGCCAGCGTGCCCTTAAAGGCCAATGTGCCCCCTGATTTGAAGTGCTGATTTGCCCTGAGGAATTTGAAGAAGAATTCCACCCCACCACTGGAAGCCTTCAACCCCCCCCAAAAACAAAGAGCCCCATTGTCCCATCGACTCTCATTTTCTTCTGTTATTGAGTTATTGTGGAGGGTGAGAAGGATGTCTTCAACCCGTGACCGACATTAAACAAGCGCGCGCACATGCACACTTCTCACTGTGGGAGAGGTTGTTCGCTTATTAAACACGGGCAATGAGCGTGTTTGTGTGGGTATGTGCGTTTCAGGAAGCCCCTGAACACTGAATTATGCAGACTTGCTTTCTAGCAATCTTTCAGAAATATGAGAGGCCACAATCGCAGAATACCGGCCACGGGCGCCCACTCTACCCGAATGCACTCTTTCTCCCCCTCCATCAATTTTTCCTGTGGATTGCTTTTGTCAGACCCAGCTAGCACTCGAACTAGCCACTGTCATCTGAAGCATTTTGGGGGGGTCCCAGCCCAAAAATATCTCAGGAGCCTTCAATAGGGACAACTTTGAATTTTAATGCCCGTTTTTGCTAATTCAAGCCGTATGTTGCCTAGCAATATTGAATTATGAATTACAAGTTAAGATACAAAAATACACAGCAAGGAGCTACAGGGAAAGTTCACTTTCCCGGGAGGCCCCTTGGAAGGTGTCGATCTTGGGCGACTGCCCACGGTTTTCCTTGTGGTGATGGGCAGTGAAAACTGACCTCCAATTCCGCCCATCTAAATCACATGGGCAGAATTAGAGGACTTTCTCTACAGAGCCGCTGGAGAGGTTTAATCACAGAAGAGATGTAGTTCTCTCTGCCCGCATCTAAATTGGCTGGGAGGAACTTTATCTTGGCAATATGCATACTCCGTCGTCGTTGTGACGGAGTATACATGCTGCCAGAGCATACTTTGAACCGAGTAGCCTTGAGGTGTTTATAACAGACCAGAATTGAGAGCTCTGGATTTGAGGTTGAAGGTAGCGTGAGTTTCTCACATTGCCTTTCATTGGGTCAAAAAGGTGTTTAGAATACATGATCATCCAATCCTTGGCCTCTCTGCAGAGCACAGAGAGACAACTATTGACAAAGCATATTGTACTGGCTGGTTTTAGATGTCCGTCAGTTGTTGTGTCATATATCTAGATGTAATAACAGAAAGCTCAAAGAGGAATCATAACACCGGTTGGGTCACACGCTATAGAAATCACAGAAATTTAGTTCATGAGTTTAAGCCATGGCATAGGCCACACAGATTTTAGAGACCCTCACACACTTTTTTCATCCCACTTAAAGCTCTGAGAAAAATCTTTACTCATGTCAACTGAGTTAGTCTTTGACCTTTGTCCTGAAATGTGATTATGGCTTTGCGCTGGGTGGGGCCTGATCACATATCGGTGTTCTAGGGTGTCAAACCAGGCAATAAACTTCAAATTAATTTTTCCATGAAATTGTGAGCCAGGAATCCCTAGTGGAGCCAAGCCAGATTCACTGTCACTATGTCCATGTGCCTGTGCACCAGTGACTCCATCAAAGATGGAATTTCTGCACCCACAAAAGAACTAAACTGCATCTGTGTTATGGAATCTTGCCCTCGCGGAATGGCTAAAACAGGAAGGTAACTATTCCAGCAGCACTAACCAGTCATATTCCAACTAGAGTGACCACCTGTCTCCGGGTCATTACAGACACTGTCTCTAGTCCTAAACCTGTCACTTACAAGTCTTTGATTTTTGGTGTGTGTTTCTAATTATTTAAATGGAAGAGTATCAAGAGTACAACCCCCAGAATGCATTAGGGTATCGCACTTAAATTCAGTGATTGGATGCAATTTCTGTAATGCCTGTGAGGGAGGTGGTTATCATAATTCTGCCTTGGTCTTTATTCTGTAGTTGTTTACTTACAATCTTTCCAGCAACTTAGGGGCTATTTGCTTTGCTTCAAACCAACCCCTCCTCTGTAAAATGTCCATGGTTAGGGATGCTGGGGATGCCCTCTCACATTCATTGCGCAAATAAAAGGCATCCGCGTGGCTCAGGCAGCCTTTCATGAGACCTATGTATTACTGCCAATTGAGCTCTCTTCCTATGCGACCAGTTCCATCTTGGCTGAGAGCCAGGGCATGAGTTGGGGGTACACCCGGGTACGTGGCGTCCACCCATTATTTGCCAAGAAGTAGGGCCCACAATATGAAGAACTTGTTCCAGTGTAATTTTTGAACACCGGGACACCTTCAGCAGCGCCCGTGCATTGTCTGCTTTCCATTCCCAGCAGCAATGTGCAGGCAGCGACAGAGCTTTTTTTCACCTCCAGCTAGGCCAAAGATAAAGAGAGAGGTTAAGGGGCCATCCTTCAAGCGTCCTTTGGATGATTATCCTGACTGGAGGTGTCCTGGAAAGGGGAGACCACTCGGTCCCCCCGAACGTATGGTGGAGTACCCCGATCCCCCCGGGAGGCCATCTTGGGCGGGAGGCGAGTCTCGGCTGGTATGCCCGAAGCGGCGTAGCCGGGGCGCGCCTTTTCCCGCCCTGGAGTGGGTTGTCCTAGACGCTGACGCCGCCGACCACGCCCCCGGGGGGCAGGCGGAGGCGGTTTTACGCCCGCCCGAAGACGGATAAAAGGAGCAACAAGCCAAGAAAGCATCCTCTTGTTCCTGTGCTCTGAAGCTGCACCTCCCCGCTGCACGTGAGCTCGAGACGGAACGAAGAGCCGATTTTGAGCGTTGTAATTTTGTTCTTGTTTTTACAGATATCTTCGTTGGAGAATGCCGGGCAAGAAGGTCGGAAAGCGGGTCGGTACCGATCAGATGCTCCGCATGCTCATAAAGGAGGTAGCCGAGTTGAAGAAACAGATGGCGGTAAAGAACGGGGAGGGAGGCCCGAAACGAATCGTCGGACCAGCTTTGCCGGGAGTAGTCCCTAGCGGGAGAGGCAAGAGGTCCAAGAGGGGGGCACCTGGGGGGGAGGCCCCGGTTCCCGATACACCGATAGAGGAGCCAATCCTGGTTCCGAAGGAGGGGCATCCGATCCCCGTGGTAGTCACCCCCGTGAACGGAGAAGATATGCCTCCCGAGTTGGCTGCACAACTGGCAGCGTGGTTGGGAAAGGATAGCGAGGGCGCCACGGCGGACGACGCCAGGGCAGTAATGAGGCAATTGCAGGAATCTAGACAGGCTGCGAAGGCACCATCTTCTGTTCCCCCGCAGGTTCCGGTGGCTGAGATCGCAGCAGGCGCAAGTTCAGCAGCAAGTACAGCACCTAGTTCAGGTAAGCGGCTACTGCCGATTGCGGGGGAGGGGTCTGTACCCTCGCGAAGGGAGAAAGTGGCCCAGCATGTTCCACTTGAAATTAAGGAAAAGATTTGGGCTAATAAGTATGTGAACATGTTTTCTTTGCTTACTGACCATTACGAGATCGAGCATGTGAAGGCCCAAAAAGAGCTTATGCATCCGAGTGTTTGGCGCGCAAAAATGGCCGCCTTTAAGGTCGACGAGAACATAGGTACTTGGGGCAGAGCATTTGGCATTTTCACCTCCATTATGGGTGAGCGAAGGCCTGAGTTGTTGACGGAATTGCCTATTTATCAGACACGTATTTTGGAGTATTCTCTAGCGTACGAGGGCAATCAGTGGTTTTGTTATGACAATATTTTTAGGAAGGCTAAGGAGCACGACCCAGCTCTAACTTGGGATTGTTATGACTCCATTTCTTGGCAAAAAATGGAGAACTCAGGCATGTTAAAGGTACCATTGTCGGGGGGTGGCGGGGGTGAGTCTTCCCGCCAAACCTCTGGGACACCCTTTCGGACGGGTGCAGGTAACGAGCATCACTCGAAGTCGAGTGGCAACGCAGGGAAAAGGGGGATTTGTTGGAATTTTAACAGGGGGAAATGTACAAGGCCCCAGGGGTCATGCAAGTTTAAACACGAATGTGGGGGTTGTGGACAGTCCTCTCATCCCGAGACCATGTGCAGAGCCAAAACGGGTGATAACGGTGGTAGGGGAAGCGCCAAACAGGTCTGAAATAGTCCGAGGGGCGCCTTTACCTACCCCGGTTGATACCATGGCAATGATTCCTTGGCTCAATGAATACCCGGATCATGTCTCCGCAGGGGTGTTGCGAGACGGGTTTTCGGATGGTTTCCGCATTCCAGTGGGGGATTTTCAGGGTAAAACAAGTTGTAAGAACCAACTGTCGGTCTTGCAGCATACGGTGGTGGTACAGGTAAAGATTGGGAAAGAGGTGACTCGAGGGCGGGTTGCCGGTCCATTCGATTTACCGCCGGTTGCTGACTTTGTTTGTTCCCCCTTAGGGGTGGTCCCCAAGAAGGACCCGGGTGAGTTTAGGCTAATACATAATTTGTCAGCTCCACAAGGTCTTTCCGTGAATGATGCGATAGACCCGGAAGTGTGTTCGGTGCGGTACGCATCTTTCGATGAGGCCGTCGCCATGTTGAATCGCCTGGGGCCCGGAGCGCTGATGGCCAAATCAGACATCGAGTCAGCGTTCCGGTTGCTCCCGGTACACCCAGACGATCAGCGTCTCCTTGGTTTCACGTTTCAGGGTCGCTATTACATGGATAAATGTATGCCAATGGGTTGCTCCATATCTTGTGCTTATTTTGAGAAGTTCAGTTGTTTTCTGCAATGGGTATTTACAAGACAGACGGGTTTTCAGCATGTGATGCATTATCTCGATGACTTTCTGTTCCTGGGGGCAGCCGGGGATCCAGAATGTGGACAGGCTTTAACAGAGTTTTGTGTCTTAATGAATCACTTCGGCGTGCCATTGGCACCAGGTAAGACTGTGGGTCCCTCGACTTCACTCGAGTTTCTCGGGATCGAGCTCGACTCTGAGGAAGGTTGTTTTCGGTTGCCCAAAGAGAAGGTGTTAAAATTCAGGGCATCCCTTGAAACATGTATTCGAGAGACTAGGTGAACCTGCATCAATTGCAACAAACGGTGGGCCAGTTGAATTTTGCCCTTAGAGTAATCCCAATGGCCCGCCCCTTTTCCCGCTTGATTGCACAAGCCATGGTCGGCCTTAAGGAGGGACATCACCGCACGAGGCTCTCGGCAGAGATTCGCCAGGACATGCGCATTTGGTTGGCATTCCTGGCGGATTTCAATGGTCGAATTGTCTGGAACAAGCCGGTAGTGTCCTCCGAGGAGCTGGGGCTGTGGACTGATTCGGCGGGGAGCATAGGTTTTGGCGCCATATTCGGTACGCGATGGTCGGCTCGGAAATGGCCGACATGGTGGCACGAGTGCGGGCTGACAAGTAACATTGCTTTCCTCGAACTCTTCCCTATTTTGGTGGCCCTGAAAACATGGCCTGAGGGGTTCCGAGATCACTCTGTGGTGTTCTGGTCTGATAACATGACCGTGGTTGAGTGTATCAATAGTCAGGCAGCACGTTGCAAATGGATTCTGAGACTGCTTAAAGAAATTGTATTGTTGTGTATACAGTTGAATGTGATCTTTAGGGCGCGACATGTCCCAGGGGTGCTGAACCAAGCGGCTGATGCGCTTTCTCGTTTCCGTATGCAGGCCTTCTGGGGTTTTCTTCCCACAGCGGACCCGGTGGCGGCACCCTTTCCCGAAGCTCTCTGGTCTCTCGGTGCCCCGAACTACAAAACCTCGTGGGAGAGAGATTAGCACCCAGGACAAGGAAGGCATATGAAGGGGCGTTCCGTTCCTATTGGTCCTTTTTGGGTTCTGCTAGGGGGGAGCTTTGGGGCCAGGAAGAGCTTGTTGTAAAATTCTTGCTGTCTTTACATCAGGCAGGCAAATCAGTAGCTTCGGCCCAGAGGCATCGGGCCGCCATTTCCTTTATGGCAAGGGCTCATGGGATCCAGGACCCGACAGCGTCTTTTGTGGTACAGAAAGCGCTACGGGGGTGGCAACGCCTTGAGGGTCGCAGAGTAGATGAGAGGCACCCGATAGGTCTGGATAGGTTGGCCCTGTTATTTTCCGTACTCCCTGCGACATGTTCATCCCGGTATGAAACAGTGTTATTCCGGGCCGCCTTTGCGTTAGCATTCCATGGGGCAATGCGGGTAAGCGAACTGGTGGCGAAGAACAAGCGGGATAGGGTGGGGGGACTGTGCCGAGAGCACATTCAGGTAAAGAGGGAGACAATGACTGTCTCGTTTGTCAGGTCCAAGGCCGATCAGGGTGCGATAGGGGATTGTGTAGTAATACATCGGATTCCCGGATCTCCCATGTGCCCTGTTGTTTGCTTAGAGGAATATTTAGCGCAGAGGGCGTCATCATGGGGGGGACCTTGTTGAGGCACGCTGATGCCACCCCACTGACGAGGTTTCAGTTCCAGCGGGTGCTTGCAATGGCGCTTTCGGCCGCGGGCTTGAACCCCGGCGAGTTTGGGACCCATTCCTTTCGGATAGGGGCTGCTACTGAGGCTACAGCCAGGGGTCTGAGTATAGAAAAAGTGAAACGTTTGGGGCGTTGGTCCTCGAATTGTTACAAAAGGTATGTGCGGTTGCACATGTTGTGAAGCTGCTATCATGTACTCACGCTTCTTGTTTTTGTTTGGTTTACAGTTTCGCAAGCTTACGAGGCGGGGCGGACTGTGCAGTCGACCCGACACCTGGGAACCAGCGGTCAAACATCACAGGCTGCGGAAAAAGTGGTGTGGGTCGTGGGCCACTCATACGTGAGGCGTGCCGCGGACGTATTCAAAGCAGGTGACATGATTCACGTGGCTGGGGAATACGGGTACAGGGTGACCTTCTACGGAAGGGGCGGGCTCTATATTGACCAGTTTCAAAATTTTATGGAGGGTTTGTTAGGGCGGACAAGGTCACCGCCGTCTATAATCATAGTCCATCTTGGGGGTAATGATTTGGTGACCACTGGTAGACGACTGCTTCTCGAGGCAATGCTTTCCACTGTAAGTTGGTTGGCGAGAAGAGTTCCAGGGTGTACAATTGCTTGGTCCCATATGATTCCACGAAAAGTGTGGCGGGGGGCGATTTCGGTTTCTGCTCTGAATCACTCAGTGAAGAAAGTAAATAACAAGTTGGGTAGATTGTTTCGTTCAAGTACACTGCATTCTATTCCGCATGGTTGTATCAAGGGGGACAGTATGTATTTGGGAGATGGGGTCCATTTGTCCCGGGTGGGGAATGAGTTACTCATAGGAGACCTCATAGCTTGGCTAAAGAGTTTAGAACATGACCTTTAGGCAGGAGTTGTTGTGGGGGGTCCGGATAGCCGGTCAACTATCCGGCCTGTGGCGGTAAGGTCATGATCGGTGAGCAGTAATTGGAAGATCCCTATGGTGGGGGCGTCACCCATTACGGATGGGAGCGCCCGGGGGAGGTGGCCATTGGCCCCTCAACGGGGAGGCGGTCCCTTCTAAGGATGGGCTGCCGAAAGAAAAGGAAAGGCGGTCAAGGCCCCTTCCTTGATAGGAGGGGCTACGGGCCCCTCCTGGGGAATTTCCCGGGGCCAGGACACCTGCGACGGCAGATGTGGTAAGTTGTGTGGGGTGGGGAGGGGGTTTACGCTACCTTCTAGACACCTCACACGAGTCCTCGGACGACCTTTAAATGGCGTCGAGTTCATTGGGGCCCCCGTCAAGTCAAGGGAAATTGGTAGATGCATTTGAGGTACAGCCTCTGTGCGGTCGCCCCTCCCAAGTGGGGGGGGTAAATTCTGGTTTAGGGATCTGACACCGGTTACGACCTTGCCGTTGGCCCTTAACGTTAGGATGTACAATTTCAAGTCAAATGTTTTGCAGGATGTTAGTTCGGCTAGGAGAACCTTTGTATTAGAAATATGTTAAGGTTAGCCAAACATCGTAATGTGGAAATGAAATTGTACATAATATGAAACTGTTATTTTAATGTTTTGATTTTGTTTCATATTTTAATAAATACGGCCAGGAGGGTCACTCCCTCCCGCCTTCCAAAAGTTCAGAACCGTTTCCGTTTTCCCATCCTTGGGGATTGCGTCGAGAGGGGGTGGCGGGTATCTCAGCCATATGGAAAGGGGCGACCACTCGGTCCCCCCGAACGTATGGTGGAGTACCCCGATCCCCCCGGGAGGCCATCTTGGGCGGGAGGCGAGTCTCGGCTGGTATGCCCGAAGCGGCGTAGCCGGGGCGCGCCTTTTCCCGCCCTGGAGTGGGTTGTCCTAGACGCTGACGCCGCCGACCACGCCCCCGGGGGGCAGGCGGAGGCGGGTTTACGCCCGCCCGAAGACGGATAAAAGGAGCAACAAGCCAAGAAAGCATCCTCTTGTTCCTGTGCTCTGAAGCTGCACCTCCCCGCTGCACGTGAGCTCGAGACGGAACGAAGAGCCGATTTTGACCCACCCACCAGCCCCTGAAGACAGCAAGTGGTTTTTAAATAAAGTTTTGATGTGGTAACTCTATTTCTTACAGGTTGCGATGATGGACGTGTTATTTGTGTATGCAATAAAGAGAATGATCATCTAGAGTATGTTTTTTCAAATAAAGTTTTGCACTAGTATCGATCAGTAATCATACGTGAAGTAGTTATGGTTGTCTTTAATTTAGTAATTTAGTTAATTGTCGTATTTATTTTGGTCGGGCGGTAAGGTCATGATCGGTGAGCAGTAATTGGAAGATCCCTATGGTGGGGGCGTCACCCATTACGGATGGGAGCGCCCGGGGGAGGTGGCCATTGGCCCCTCAACGGGGAGGCGGTCCCTTCTAAGGATGGGCCGCCGAAAGAAAAGGAAAGGCGGTCAAGGCCCCTTCCTTGATAGGAGGGGCTACGGGCCCCTCCTGGGGAATTTCCCGGGGCCAGGACACCTGCGACGGCAGATGTGGTAAGTTGTGTGGGGTGGGGAGGGGGTTTACGCTACCTTCTAGACACCTCACACGAGTCCTCGGACGACCTTTAAATGGCGTCGAGTTCATTGGGGCCCCCGTCAAGTCAAGGGAAATTGGTAGATGCATTTGAGGTACAGCCTCTGTGCGGTCGCCCCTCCCAAGTGGGGGGGGTAAATTCTGGTTTAGGGATCTGACACCGGTTACGACCTTGCCGTTGGCCCTTAACGTTAGGATGTACAATTTCAAGTCAAATGTTTTGCAGGATGTTAGTTCGGCTAGGAGAACCTTTGTATTAGAAATATGTTAAGGTTAGCCAAACATCGTAATGTGGAAATGAAATTGTACATAATATGAAACTGTTATTTTAATGTTTTGATTTTGTTTCATATTTTAATAAATGCGGCCGGGAGGGTCACTCCCTCCCGCCTTCCAAAAGTTCAGAACCGTTTCCGTTTTCCCATCCTTGGGGATTGCGTCGAGAGGGGGTGGCGGGTATCTCAGCCATATGGAACCTCACACTTAAATGCAAAAGCAACACACGCATCTTGTCTCTTCACATCTTGTCTCTTCACAGGCACTTAAGAGAGGCATGCTTTTGACTTTGTTCAGTCCCTGTATATAAGTGCATGCATTGTAACAATGTCAAATGTATTGGTCTGTCCCAGTATTTACACAAATAACATTTTAAATAGCACTACTTTATTTCTTTTGTAACATGATGTGCTTTGCAGGAGACATCTTAACCTTCCATACTACATTGATTTGAATATAGGACTACACAAAACACAGATCTCTTCAACAAATGCATTAACCTCCAGAGTTATCTCACCATTATTATTATTCCCGGAGATTTACTGGGCACCGAAGCAGCAGATGCCTTAACCCTATAAAATAAAATAAAAAACAAGACTTTACAACCAATTAAGCAGAACAGATCTCCTCCCATGCTTTTTCTTGTTGCCAATTTGTTTGTGGCAGGGTTTAAAAAAACATAGGGGCAGATTTACAAGCCCCTTGCGCCATTTTTGCGTCACTTTTCTCATGTTAACAGTGACGCAAAAGTGGCGCAAGGGGCTTGTAAATCTGCCCCATAATGTATTAGTTGAGGTCCAGGGTTTGCGTCAGGATTGCGCCACTTTTTTGGCACAACCCTGATGCCAAATCACATTTGCTAAATTTCCTAATGTGATAACTCATGATATACCTGATAAACATGTGTGAGGTCTTAATATCTGATGTCACTTCTTGTGATGTCACTTCCAGTGAGGCAGCATCCTGAGAATGCCACGTGTAATGTCACACGCCGTGATGTCATGCGCTAAAAAGACACACTTTATGATGCCACTTGCATACTGCCTATCTTGGTTAGCCCCCCAACTACTTTTTATAGGACTTGTGCCCTGCTGAGAGCCCATGGGTATGCAACATTGCTTACAGGCCCACCCTCGCGAGGCGCGTGGCTAGCTACACGGGTGTGAAAGCTGCACCAGCTGTGCCCCTGCGCACCCTTGTGAGAGACCCACAGCACGGGCCTGAGCACTGCTGCCCACTTCAGTTTCTGAACCTGTTGACCCCTGTACCCTTCATCTCTGGAAGAATAGACCCCAGCATCAAGGGCTCCTTGCCCACAGCCTGACCCATACTTCACAGTCAGTGAGCATGCGCAGAGCATCAAGAATGTGTCGACAACAAATATAACGTAATGTTCTCAGAGTCAGATTCCTATAGGTGATTGTGGGTTTACCTGACCAGAATAAATGTGGCTTGTAAGTAAGGATTTTTTAAAGATGGAGCACAACATGGTCCCTCACCCTTCTCCTGCCCTCCATGCCCTTCACTTCTCCAGCCTCCGTCCCATCCTCTCATCCTTATCTCATTGTTTTCGTCCCCTCCGTCATCGTCTCTTCTGTATCTCGTTATCTTCTCCACTCTCGCCTCATTTTCTTTATTTTCTCTCCCTATGCTTATCCGTTCTCATCTCCTTTTGTTCTCCAAACCCCTCTTTCTCATCTTCCGATGTTCTTGCCTCGCCTTGCAGCGTCCTACTTCCCCTTTTCCTGTGTAAACCCCTTCTCTTCTCCACATCTGTTTTATTCTCTCCCTACTCGTCATTTCTAGCATGTTCCGGTCCCCACCGCCATATGTTCACCTCCTCTCTCCCTTCTCCATCCGCCCTTCTCATCTCTTTCTGGCCTCACCTCGACCTCGCACCTTATTTTCTTCAGGACAGTCTGGATGCTTCACAGCTCCTCTGGCCTCCCTGCCCCCTCCCCCCTGATCTCTTTCTTGCTCCTCTCCTCTCCAGCCTCCCTTTCCTCTATAGTCTCTTTCCACTCCCATCTCTTTTGAGTTTCTCTCTTCCACCTACATCCTCGCCCTTATCTCATCCACCCTCTTCTCACCACCTTCCATCCTTTTCTCCTGGTCCTTCTATCCAACTCTTTACCCTCTCACCCCCATATTTCCTGCCCGCTCCCCATGCTTCTCCATTTCTTCTATTTTCTTTTCTCTCTCCTTCCCCAGCTTCTGCTCTTTCTGTACTCTCCCCTCGTGATCCTGCCTCATCTTATCACCTTTTAGTTCTCCTCCCTCCATCTTCCACTTTTTCCATCGATGTTCACTCATCTCCCCGCACCCTTCTCTCATCTTTAGATCCCATGCCATCTCCCACTCTCCTTCCCCCTATCTAGTCTTGTGTTTCCTAGAACTCGCCGGTATTCAGAGGGTTGGAGGCATCTGAGTTTCTAAAAGCACTTTGCACTTCAGGAGGTCTAGCCCACACAAGAACAGTCATCCCCCTTGAAAATCATCCTTCATGTGCTGAATCGCGACTCTCCAGGCCCAAGCATGATTACTTGTTGGCAAACTGGCCTGACCCCTACCTAGGCTAGTGACCTCTCTGTGACAAAGAACCGTGCCTTGTGGACTACCAGATCCTGTACACCTGTGCTTGCATACATTCAGTTCATAGTGGGCACTTCACACACACACACTGCACCCTCACACCCACTGTACACACTGCACCCTCACACACACTGCACACACTGCACCCTCACAAACACTGCACACACTGCACCCTCACACACTGCAGCCTCATACACACTGCACCCTCACACACACTGCACCCTCTCACACACTGCACCCTCACACACTGCACCCTCACACACTGCACCCTCACACTCTGCACCCTCACACACACTGCACACACTGCACCCTCACACACTCTGCACACACTGCACCCACACACACTGCACCCTCACACACACAGTACACACTGCACCCTCACACACACTGCACACACTGCACCCTCACACACACTGCACCCTCACACACACTGCCCCCCATACTGCACCCTCACACACTGCACCCTCACACACACTGCACCCTCACACACACTGCACCCTCTCACACACTACACCCTCACACACACTGCACACTCTCACACTCTCACACACTGCACCCTCACACACTGCACCCTCACAAACTGCACCCTCACATACACTACACTCACATACACTGCACCCACACATACACTGCACTCACACACTCTGCACCCTCACACACACTGCACACACTGCACCCTCACACACACTGCACACACTGCACCCACACACACTGCACCCACACACACACTCCCCACACTGCACCCTCACACACACTGCCCACACTTCACCCTCACACACACTGCACACACTGCACCCTCACACACACTGCACACACTGCACCCTCACACACTGCCCACACTGCACCCTCACACACACTGCACACACTGCACCCTCACACACACTGCACACACTGCACCCTCACACACACTGCACCCTCACACACACTGCACATAATGCACCCTCACACTCTGCGCACCCTCACACTCTGCGCACCCTCACACTCTGTGCAACCTCACACTCTGCGCACCCTCACACTCTGCGCACCCTCACACTCTGCGCACCCTCACACTCTGCGCACCCTGACACTCTGCACACCCTCACACTCTGCACACCCTCACACTCTGCACACCCTCACACTCTGCACACCCTCACACTCTGCACTGGAACATACACTCCAAATACCACTCAGTGCCACATATTTACACTGCACTCAATGCAACATACACTCCAAATACCACTCAGTGCCACATAATTGCACTCAATATAATTACACTGCAATCAATGCAAAATACACTCCAAATACCACTCAGTGCCACATAATTACACGCTACATAATTACACTGCACTCAATGCAACATACACTTCAAATACCACTCAGTGCCACATAATTACATGCCACATAATTACACAGCACTCATGGCAACATACACTCCAAATACCACTCAGTGCCACATAATTAAACGCCACATAATTACACTGCACTCAATGCCACATAAGCTCCAAATACCACTCAGTGCCACATAATTTCATGCCACATAATTACACAGCACTCAATGCAACATACACTCCAAATACCACTCAGTGCCACATAATTACATGCAAACAAAACAGGTGATGGACCGAATGTGGATCAATGTCACACATTCACCTCAGTCAAAAGATCTGGGCCCAAATCCATCGTTTTTTTGCACTCCACACCACCCTGGGTTAGACAATGGCGATATGCAAATCAGCTCTGACCCTGTGCCCCATGGGAACAGTCCAGTCCGAACTACAAAAGCCATGTCCTTCCCAGAACGGAATCAAGCATCCGAGGACCGGACCGGTTTCGAGGTAACACCTCTCATCAGCCCGGCTAGCTTGACTCCAGTGGTGTGGAGTACCTGGGACCCACGTCTGAGCATCCCCAGTGCACTTATGGCGGTATTGCAAACAAAACAGGTGATGGACCGAATGTGGATCAATGTCACACATTCACCCCAGTCAAAAGATCTGGGCCCAAATCCATCGTTTTTTTGCACTCCACACCACCCTGGGTTAGACAATGGCAATATGCAAATCAGCTCTGACCCTGTGCTCCATGGGAACTGTCCAGTCCGAACTACAAAAGCCATGTCCTTCCCAGAACGGAATCAAGCATCCGAGGACCGGACCGGTTTCGAGGTAACACCTCTCATCAGCCCGGCTAGCTTGACTCCAGTGGTGTGGAGTGCCTGGGACCCACGTCTGAGCATCCCCAGCGCACTTATGGCGGTATTGCAAACAAAACAGGTGATGGACCGAATGTGGATCAATGTCACACATTCACCCCAGTCAAAAGATCTGGGCCCAAATCCATCATTTTTTTGCACTCCACACCACCCTGGGTTAGACAATGGCGATATGCAAATCAGCTCTGACCCTGTGCCCCATGGGAACAGTCCAGTCCGAACTACAAAAGCCATGTCCTTCCCAGAACAGAATCAAGCATCCGAGGACCGGACCGGTTTCGAGGTAACACCTCTCATCAGCCCGGCTAGCTTGACTCCAGTGGTGTGGAGTGCCTGGGACCCACGTCTGAGCATCCCCAGCGCACTTATGGCGGTATTGCAAACAAAACAGGTGATGGACCGAATGTTGATCAATGTCACACATTCACCCCAGTCAAAAGATCTGGGCCCAAATCCATCGTTTTTTTGCACTCCACACCACCCTGGGTTAGACAATGGCGATATGCAAATCAGCTCTGACCCTGTGCCCCATGGGAACAGTTCTGTCCGAACTACAAAAGCCATGTCCTTCCCAGAACGGAATCAAGCATCCGAGGACCGGACCGGTTTCGAGGTAACACCTCTCATCAGCCCGGCTAGCTTGACTCCAGTGGTGTGGAGTGCCTGGGACCCACGTTTGAGCATCCCCAGCGCACTTATGGCGGTATTGCAAACAAAACAGGTGATGGACCGAATGTGGATCAATGTCACACATTCACCCCAGTCAAAAGATCCGGGCCCAAATCCATCATTTTTTTGCACTCCACACCACCCTGGGTTAGACAATGGCGATATGCAAATCAGCTCTGACCCTGTGCCCCATGGGAACAGTCCAGTCCGAACTACAAAAGCCATGTCCTTCCCACATAATTACACAGCACTCAATGCAACATACACTCAGTGCCACATAATTATATGCTACATAATTACACTGCACTCAATGCAACATACACTCCAAACAATATCACTCAGTGCCATATAATTATATGCTACATAATTACACTGCACTAAATGCAGCATACACTCCAAATACCACTCAGTACCACATAAATACATGCCACAAAATTACACTCTACTGAATACAACATACACTCCCCATATTACCACTCAGTGCCATATAATTACACACCTCATACTTACACTCTACTCAATGCAACATAGATACACTTTATCTATCTGTCTATCTATCTATGGCACTCACTCTATCTGTCTATCTATCGCACTCACTCTATCCATCGCCATCACTCTATCTATCTATCCATCTCCCTCACTCTATCTATCTATCTATCGCCCTCACTCTATCTATCTATCTATCGCACTCACTCTATTGCATCACCATAGCATCACTCAGCATCGCCACAGCATCACTCAGGGGCACCACAGCATCACTGTACGCCACAGCATCACTCGTCGCCACCACAACATCACTCAGCGCTACCACAGCATCAATCTGTGCAACCATTCAACAACAACTGGTTCAAATATGTTCTCTCAATGTTTCAAGCTGTATTACAAATGTCACAAAAAGATGTAAATATTTCACTTCTGTTCTTGGTTTTTCGTCACAATAAATTACAATGAACATAACCTTGACAAAAGTTATTTACAAAAGCTATTGCCATTATAAATTACAGTAACTTTTATTTAAGTATTAATTATTTAAAAAAATAAAAGCCATTTTTAATTGGAATATCAATACATCTAAGTCACATAAATACAACACATATGGCATTACAAATGCTATAGGTGTCATATTTGCGAAAGTTAAAACTATTGCCATTGTAAATGACAAAGCTATTCATTTCGCTATTTTCAAAACCAACACATAAATACAAAATTTGTCATTTACGATACCAATAGCTCAAACTTTCCTAATGCGAGACCTATTGCATTGCAAATGCTTGTATATATTCCGGCTGTGTGATAAAGGCAAGGAGCTTAGATAATAGAACTTGTGTAGTAAGGGTCATGTAGGATTAGGGACCTGAATTATCGCTACCAAGCCCGCTAACCTCTGATCACGGTGCCGCAGTATCTAGTCCAACTAGTTTGGAACTTTTCAGAAAACCCAACTGTTTGTGTATTTGTCACCATCACTACACAATCGTCGTTGAATTGATTTTTGTGAATATATGTGTAAACATTATATTGTTTCTCGGCTGTTAACCCCCTGGCTGCGGCCAGAATTCTGCGCCTGTGCGGCAGATTCCGATCGCGGGCGTGGTCATGACGGCTCCCGGCCGTCATCAGCACACGCCCACGTTAATACATGACGGCCTGGAGCCGTCATCAGCGCCAAAGGGGTTAAGCAATTGAGGGTTAGTTCCTTGGCATTCTCTGCTGTTAAGCTCTTGAGCCTCAGTCCCATGCCAGCCCCGTTTTAATGTGACTCTACCTGACAATAATTGAGGTTCCTGACCCTAGACACATTGTTTAAATCCAGATTCATTCGCCTAATCCATCCTACGCAGCACCACGTCAACATCAATAGGTTTAAACTCTCGCAAATGCGAGACCTATTGCGGTGCAAATGCTTGTTTTGTATTTGGAGGCGTTTAAAAGCTTACGCCTATTATGGGGTGTTTCAGCACCAGTCTGAGCAGGGTTGTTTTTAGGAGGAGGAAGAGGTTTTGTGGTGGAGGGAGCCCTGCTTCAAGTTACTCCTCCTCCCCTATCTTTTAGGGAACAGTGATATTTTTAATTAACTTATCTGAAAAATAGTAATTTTCATGAGGCAAAAAACGTAACAAGTGCTTTTTTCCCCAACACATGTTTGGCACTTGCAAAATACCTCTGGGAAAAAACCTAAGCTGTGCTTCTCACTTCATATCTAAAAAAAATAGTAATTTTCATCAGGCAAAAAACGCGGTAACACGTGTTCTTGTTCCCAGCACATGTTTGGCACTTGCAAAATACCTCTGGGAAAAAAAACGCAAGCTGTGCTTCTCACTTCATATCTGAAAAATAGTAATTTTCATTAGGCAAAAAACGTAACACGTGTTTTTTTCCCAACACATGTTTGGCACTTGCAAAATACCTCTGGAAAAAAACGGAAGCTGTGCTTCTCACTTCATATCTGAAAAATAGTAATTTTCATTAGGCAAAAAACGTAACACGTGTTTTTTTCCCAACACATGTTTGGCACTTGCAAAATACCGCTGGAAAAAAACGGAAGCTGTGCTTCTCACTTCATATCTGAAAAATAGTAATTTTCATCAGGCAAAAAACGTAACACGTGTTTTTTTCCCCACACGTTTGGCACTTGCAAAATACCTCTGGAAAAAAACGGAAGCTGTGCTTCTCACTTCATATCTGAAAAATAGTAATTTTCATCAGGCAAAAAACGTAACACGTGTTTTTTTCCCAACACATGTTTGGCACTTGCAAAATACCTCTGGAAAAAAACGGAAGCTGTGCTTCTCACTTCATATCTGAAAAATAGTAATTTTCATTAGGCAAAAAACGTAACACGTGTTTTTTTCCCAACACATGTTTGGCACTTGCAAAATACCGCTGGAAAAAAACGGAAGCTGTGCTTCTCACTTCATATCTGAAAAATAGTAATTTTCATCAGGCAAAAAACGTAACACGTGTTTTTTTCCCCACACGTTTGGCACTTGCAAAATACCTCTGGGAAAAAAAACGTAAGCTGTGCTTTTCACTTCACCGAAGGTGTTTCACACCAGGAAGAGTTTTGGTCGTCTCTGAAACTATCAATAACATAAACTTAACCCTCTGTGGAGAGTGTGTCCGGTTCTCTTCACTCATTGTGTTCTGGTTCAAAGTCCAGAAAAATACATTCTGTAGCCTTAGAGCATTGGTAAAAAGTTTGCGTAAATGCTTCTGATGCAGTATAAGATTGCTATTATATATATATTTATTTTAAATGAAGCACTCTATTGGAATATAGTGGTGCGGGGACACCTTTCGGTGGATGTCGGAACTACAGTTATGGATAGAAAAACTCTGTAATGCACAGGTTACACAATTACTTGTGTCAGCATTAGCCAGACCCACCAGGATATAGCGGCATGGATTAGCAAATTTAGCGGCAAAAATATGGAAATTTAGCGGCACAAACATGGAAATTTAGCGGCATTTTTGCTGCACTTTATTTTACTCCTAATCATTCATTTTCAGCCTTATATCAATGGAAACTGTTTTAGCAGAGTATTCCGCTTTGAAATAGGCAACCTGGGATATGGAAGAGAGGAAACAGCCCACAGGTGAAGGCTCTCATCCCTTGGAAATGCAATCCTCCATTTGCTTTAGTATAGGTTCTGAGAAGCCCATCAAAGATGGCCTGGTAGCATCCCATAGGGAATGGCATTGAATTTAAATGTAAGCAAGATAATGGTATAATGCATCATCAACTCATTTTCCATATATGAAACCTGCCACTGGTAAAAGTACGAATATAATATATTAAAATTACAGGGAAATGTTGTTTGTGAATGAGTATTATTTAAGAGACTATGCTCAGCCAGTCTACCCACATGCACTTATATTCCCTCAAGGCAATGAGGACCGTTTCTTGCTGCTGCAAACAGCTGCTAAAATTGCCTTTCCTTTTTCTAAGTCTGCTAATTTTGAACTTTGTGAAACTCGCAAACTTAAAACATGTTAATGAAGTTGCACGTCGGCCAACTTTGCACATCCCTAATATTAAAGAGTACTGCACTTCGGGTAAAAGTGTTGGGTTTTGGGGAGTTTCCAATTTCATATTTGGTTTAATAAAGTGAATGAGAAGAAATCTGTTCCACTCTGGACTTCCTTATCCTTACAAACGAACAGCCACGTGTGTAAGTGTGCACACAGTATTAAGGAACTATGGGCCAGATGTAGGTGTCCAAATACCGGTCGGAAACTGCCGAAAATACTGATTTTCGGCCGTTTCCGACCGGTATTTGGACATTGGCATGTAGGGGTTGCAAAATCATACAGATTCGGTAATTTTACCGAATCGGTAATTTTACAGATTCTGTAAAATTACCGATCGGTAAAATTACAGAATCTGTAATTTCTTATGTAGGTAGCACTTTAAACAGTGCTACAGGGCCTTTAGAATTCATTATTTACCACCTAATACCATTGGGTGGTAAATAACGAATTCCTGTGTACATGCACATCTGTGCATGCACAGCTGTGCCACGTGGCACACATACATGCCCTAAGGACATGTATGTGTGTCACATGGCACACAAGCCAGAAACAGGGGTGTAACAGGGTGTCAAAGTGACACCCTGTCCCCCTTGGCAATTCAGTATTTTTACCGATTCGGTAATTACCGAATTGGTATTTGCTATTGATTCCTATGGGCTTCAAGGCCCATAGGAATCAATGGCAAATACCGATTCGGTAATTACCGAATCGGTAAATACCGAATCCTACCGTTTCGGTAAAAATTACCAAATTTTTACCTACATCTCATTTACCGATTCGTAAATACCGAATCGGTAAAATTCGGTATTTATGAATCGGTAAATAAGATTTACCTAAATCTAGCCCTATATATTCCACATGGATTGGGTGAAAGTTCTTTTGGTATGGGTGCTTATATTCTGATGGAAATATGAAAATTACCACAGCAAGGTTTTTGTACTCAGGTTTGCAGCAGAACCTGGCATATTTTAAAATATTTCAACAATCATGACTATTAGCTTCAAAAGCTTTGGGAAACATGGACCTTGATCTTTCGGCAAAATTGTCACCAATATTAAATTTCACCAAAATGTTCTAGCATTTTCTACATCCTCATTCATCTCCGTCAGTGCATTACTAACTATTTTCAACAATCACTGACCTCAACTTCAGCAGCTTTCTGAAAACATTGACTTTCAGCAACTATCAGAAATATACTCAGCAATAACAGCCCTCAATAACCACTAGCACTTTTGTAAAAATCGCTGACTTTTTACAAAAGTGTCCATTTCACGGGCACTTTTGTAAAAATCACGGCATTTTTACAAAAGTGCAGATTTTGCGGTTTGCCGCGAAATCCTGGAGGGTCTGATTAGCATTATGCAACCACTGGCACAGGGAGGTCAGTTAAAGAGGTAATGCAATACCCAGGCACCAGGTAAGGTACACGCAGGTCCAGCAAACGGGTAAAGGGGTAAAGGGAAGACAGGCTTGGACTATCGCAGTGAATCGTTTAGGTGTTGAATGTTTGATTCACCCCCGTGCCCGTCTCTCGATGTTTCAGGTAGTCAGGTGGCTCAAAACCAATATTAAGCACTCTACTGCAACAAGACATCCCGTTTAGTAAAGTGGATTTTGTGTATATTTGGGTGTGTGTGGGCTCTGTAAAGTCTATGAAAAACTGTACAGTCATATATAACTTCTAGACTGCCTGCATCAACACTACTGCATCTTTTAAATATCTACATCCACCTTAATGCTATCCTTAACTCTAATCTTTTCCCTAACCCTCATCTATAGTCAGGGTCAATGGAACTATGTGATTCTGCGGTCGCTACATTTTCCGGAAAATTCTAGGTTTGTCCCATTTGCCACATAAACCATCAACTGCTATATAATTTCCAGAAAAATAAATAAAAGTTTCTCGCCTAAAAGGCCAAAGTTTCTAAAAATATAGTGACACGCGATTGTACGCAGTGCAAGGCAATTCGCAAAGGTTGACTGGTTATCTTTCAGTTGCTTATTTCTCTATTTGGGTGTTTAACTTGCACAAATAAGGCAACATCTTTTCCCTGTGGTGTTACCATGTGTAAAATTGACAAAATAATGATGGAGTACTGTCATCAAAATGTAAAGCATTATGCCGCATAATTTGCCTTTTCTTGCTGCATTATTTGGTCAACCCTGATGATTCATTTGATCCTCCCCTGCTGCATAATTCCAGTGGCCCTGATATAGTATATGGTGGCCTATTAGGTCACCATCATTGGCATTGGTGACTCCAACTGGATAACTGAGGAAGTCACTAGTGTGGGCATCCCCTGCTGGCAGGGGCTTAGGAAGCAGGCTACCTCACCTGGCCACTATAGTATTGAGTTAATGTTGTGGTAGCTAGGAAATGTGTTATCTTCCAGTTAGTAAAGAGTCAGCATGCCATCAGTGTGGTTTCAGATTCAGATTTCCCCACTGAAAAGTTCATGATAATCCTTTCTGGATTCACCCAGTGGCAAGCAGCCAGCAAACAGAGTTATGGGACCACCACTGGGTGCTGTTACTGAGTTGGTCATTCGTTCTTTCCTGAAGAGTGGTGGGAGGAAAAGAGAAAGTTAAAACAAGCGCTGGCTAAGCCAGTTGGTTTCGCCTGTGCAAACTCTGTTGGCTTTGTCAATGTTTATTTACATGTAGCACAGCAGCTCGAGCTTCAGTGAAACATGGCTTAAAGTTAAGAAAAAGAAGCACTATGCCACAACCAGAATTGACCTCGTCATATCGCCTTTTCCCCCCTTTAAACTATGTTGCACAGCAGCCCTCGCTACAGTGCAGCGTGTAAAAAAACTGAATGGGGTTGTGGGGTCAAGCATCATGAGGGGGAAGGTGGGAAAGACATCGGAGAGCGGGAGTAGAGCAGGGGCAGAGTGGGTGTGGTTGAAACCATGGGGGGAGGGTGACACCACTGGGAGGGGGAGGAGAGTGGGTGGGAGGTTGACACCGCATGGAGCGGGAGGAAGGAGGGAGGAAGGTGACACCACGGACAGTGGCAGGAGGACAGGGGTGAAGGAGAGGGACTGCAGACACATGCACACTCTTAGAGTGCATGCTGAATAGTAAAAAAAGTGTACCTGCAGGAGCCTGCAGCAAGTGGAAGGACATTGGCCACCACAAGCTGTACTTGGTCCATGCTCCACAGCAGGAAAAAAGACTCAAAGTCTAGTAGGAAGCCAGAGGAGGGGGGGAGGTGTTGACTAATAAGAAGCAAGGAAACTAGAGTGACGTGGGAACCAACCAATGGTAAGTAAAGGTAAATAATGGTCTGGCTCTGAGCCCCTTCTAAGATTTGATTTTCTTTACAAGAGTTTTCGCAAGCACAGCGCAAGCGCTGCACAGGCTAAACCTAAAAAAGTTTATTGTTCTTGTCATATTTCTTGAGAAAACAAGCATTTGAGATGCATAAAGTAGTTTCACCTCCTCATCTAGAAATCGTACAGGTTATCTCATTTCCCCACAAATCAACTGGTGTCTACATTGATGTGTTCATTTATGCATTCTTATAAAGTGCTTTCAATCCAAGGTTATCAGAATGCAGAACTTATAACAAGTAAATTCAAAACGCCATCATTACAGAGAACAGGTAAGCTAGCAAGAATCGTTAGACTAAAGCAATCTAAAAAATGTATGAATAGTTAAAACCAAGAGAAAAAATGAAAAAAAACAGGCCAGTTAGAGGGAAGGCAGGAGGGGAGAAAAGGGCAATGGAGATCAGGAGAATGAGCGATGGGTAAAGTATGACCATGGCCGTAGATAAGAGCTAAAGTGACTTTTAGGAATGCAGGACTCTTGTTAAGATGAACTGAAGGCTGATGGACTGAAGGCTAAAGGCAACCCTGGAATGTAGTTTAAAACTAGGCCCAACAAATAATAAATGCCTCTCTAGCCCAAGGGATCCTTCCAGAATGCCTAAAAACAGGTCAAGTCGTCCCCATCATCAAAAAACCTACAGCAGACCCGGCAGATACTAATAACTTTCGCCCAGTGACCAATATTCCATTACTTGCCAAATGAATCGAGAAATGTGTGCAAAATCAACTGAGCCAACACATCGCCAATTTCACGCTGCTGGACGACTGCCAATCGGGATTCAGAACAGGCCACAGCACGGAAACAGTGATCCTACATATTGTCGATGATGCATTACAGGCCCTAGACCACAATTGAACATGCCTACTAGTCCTTCCTGACCTTTCGTCTGCATTTGGCGCGGTAAACCATTAAAAATTTCTAGTCAGGCTTCATGACAGGATGGAAATGTCTGGAAATGTGCTGAAATGGTTTGAATCCTTCCTTCAGAATAGAACACACTATTTCCACCATGCCCTAATTTAATTAGAATCCCTCAAGGATCTACACTATCTCCATCACTGTTCAACCTGTATGTTGAACCTCTTACAGGAATTCTCAGAGACGCAAACATATCCTATCACATGTACGTGGACGACACACAGATATACATTAAGATCGAGTCTCTGGAAGACATCAAGTTAATGAATGAGGCCTTAAAAATTTCATTACAATGGTTAACTAGCAATCATCTGAAGCTAAATGCACAAAAAACTGAATTCCTATTAATTTCACCACCAAAGAATCACACAGAAGTAAAGGAATGGGCCAAACTAATCACAGCACTAAACTGTACCCCTACTCTAGTGGACTCAGCGAAATCACTAGGAATCACGTTGGATGAGAACTTAGACATGAAAGCCTACATCAAATTAATGGCAAAAAGTGCCCGATTTCATTTGAACTTCATTAGAAAAGTGAAACTATTAATTTCTTCGGCGGATCTCAAACTGGCAGTCCAATCCTTAGTTATCTCAAGGATTGAATATGGATGTACAACTTTAGCAGGTCTACCAAAAATGTCTACAGCACCATCAAAAGCATGCCTCAATGCAGCTGCAAGACTCATCACGAGATCAAGGAAATTTGACCATATCTCTCCACACCTGAAAGCGTTAAACTGGCTACCTTACAAAGCCAGAATTCAACTTAAAATGGCATGTATTACCCACAAAGCGCTCCACTACAAAACACCAAGATACCTGGCCCAAAAAATTGAGTTATCAGGAGGAAGCAGACCAGCCAGGAGTGCCAAGGAGCTGTTACTGAGACCACCCATCTTCCGGAAGAAGAAAACGTATGATAGAGCTTTCTCAGGAGCAGCCCCCAGAATCTGGAACTCACTCACTCCAAACATTAAGAAAATTCCAAACACAGCAACATTTAAGAGGGAAGCTAAGATCTTCCTATTGAGTAAGTTCCTTCCATAGGCAAGACAGTTCATCACTATCACCGTGACATAGATGTTTCCAAAACAGAACAACTATATAGTACAGAGAAAGTCACCAGCTATACTGAGGATAACCTCTGTTGGTACTATACTACTCCTGACTTATGTAGAATGCACGGGAAAAAGACATTTCAGAACTATTTTGTACTGGAAGCCCCAGTACACCTTGATATCAAGTTGTATCCTAAAGTTACCTCATGTCATTGTATATACCTATGTTAATACTTTATGGCTGTATACTTAACCTACCTTATATCATTGTGAATCGTTCTGCTATACAAGATGTATCTCTAACGTACCTCATGTAAATGTGAAGCGCTCTGATACCCAAGGGTCACTTTCACGAAAACATAAAACTCTTTAATAAATATTAATAAATGGTGAGCGGGCTCCACTCCCAATATTTTTAGGAGTATAATCCAACTATATTGCAGCACAGCTTCTAAATATATTGGATAAAAAACATATGTTGTAAAGAGCTTTCTGATGGGCAATTCATAAAATATTCAAATCTTCAAGATTGGGCCCAATATATATGTATATATGCATTGGTACTGGTATTGTGAAATCTAGCAGAGATGCAACAAAGTACTGTTTCTCCACAGCAGTAAATCATATTTGTGCCCAGTAGCCACCGGTGTTATGGACGAGTGGCTGGCTGGGCAGGCAGGAGGGTGGGGGGGGGGGGGGCATAGGGGTCATGGACAGCAAAATGATTAAAAATATATATTTTTTAAATGTACCTGCAACGGGCCATGTCATGCTCTTCCACTCCTGTCCTCGCAGGCACAGGCTCTCAGGCTGCACTGTGGCCAATCCTGAAGCTACTCTCATGCATGAGAACAGCTTCAGAATAGGCCTGAGTGCCGCCAATTGGTGCTCACAGACAGACATGGAGTCTGTGCTTGCTCTCTCCAACCTGGCACATCAGGTCGGGTTGGAGAGTGCTTCAATGCACATGATGAAAAGAGGAGAAGGGAGAAGAGGGCTAAGATGGCAGACTGAGCGGACACGCTCAATCTGAGCTCCGGCAACACACAGTTGGAGCCCCCCCTCATTGAAATTGGTTCTCTCCTGCAATTGGCAAAGCTGCACCGTGGTACCCCCCTACCAGGTGATATTTTGTGAGGGTCTCTGGCGTGTCAACGACCGACATTGGGTGATTTAGCGCCCTCGGACGGCAACAAGCGCAGCTAGCCCTTGAAGCCGGAACCTCGAGTTGGAGACTGAGCGCCTGCATCAGCATTTTCTCTGTGGACGCTGCAGTGGGGAGGCAGCCAACTGCTCCGAGCTAGCGCGTGTGAGCCCTCGCGCTGCTGCTTTGTAGCAACAAGTTGCCTGAGCAGATTGGAGCAAGGCTACAGCAGTGACGGATTGCACCAGTGAGTTTTAGGAGCTGATGCCCACATCGTGGAGGATGCAGTGAAGTTGCGGTGGAAGCTTTGAGACCCGCTCTGCCTGATAGAGATCAGGTTGCTTCTATTAACATCGCGATGGTGAAATAAGTGCTTTTGCATGAGGAGCCCCTAGTCATTAGAGACTTCAGAGGTATAGGTTCCCATCGGAGGTGATAGGTGTGAGTTGGGAGCCATCTGTAAGTGGAGACAATGTGGTCCGGGCCGCAGGACTGATTCTAAGATGGCAGCCCAGACCTGAACGATGACCGGGGGCTCATTATGATTGGCGAGACCATCGGCGGGGGCCGTGGATGCGCCGGCGGAGAGTGAGTGACTCCGACAGACCTGAAGGGCAATCCCGCCTCGAGAATTTGCCTGGGGGTGTTTGCTGCAGCTGCCCGGCCAGATAAAGCGAGGCTCCCACATGGCTCCTGAGGTGAGAAACTGCAGACCACAAAGTGCAGGCGAGGTCCTCAGGCAAAACGCTGCCCACCCCTCTGTCCCCAGGGGCTGATGAGAGGGCTCTGCATGGATATCTTTGCGGCGAGGCCCAGGACTTGGTTTGCCTGACCCTAAAATGGTAGCTGTCTGGCAGACTCTGGCATCGAAGGGGTCCCTCACTGTGCCAAGAGGTCGAGACCTGGTTCACGATCATGCCCAGGAGCTTGGGCGTTTGCTCTTCTCCAAGTAGACCATCCAGGCACCTGCAGGCTCCCATGGTCAAAATGCCCAACATGTGAGGAGCTCTGGCTGGGTGATTCCCGGCTAGGGATTTTGTTTGCAACTCTAATCCCCTGAGTTCTACCCTCTCCTTGAACCTTTGGACTCACCTAAGGTTGAATGGATGGCGGCCCTTCAGTTCTCCAATTCCCGTAATTATTTTTCATGATCTTACGATGGACCGTGAATTTTGCTTACCGCGGAGCCCGAACCATCATGGTGGCTTCCCGGTGGTTCTTTTATCAGCTATAGAGGATATTAGGCTCTGGTTCACACCTTCGGCCATCACCTACCCAGCCGGACATTGGACATGGGTTCCCTCATCTCTCCGCTGTGTCTCCTTTCATCTCCTGCCCTCCGACGAATCCATCCCCTGAAATACTTTCCCCCTTGCCGGTCTCCCTGACCCGATCTGCTTTCCCTACCCCTTTTTACCTTCCCTCCTCTCCCTTCTTTACCCCTTGGACGTTTGTCTTGGTTATGCTATGCACTAGTAACACATGTTATTGTGTAACACTTTGTGTTTTTCCCTATGTTATACTTGGCTCCTGTAACTGTGGGTAATTTTGTTAACTTGTAAGTCGCTGATCCTCATGTAAAGCGCTCTTATACCTCCGGGTCTAGACAGCACTATATAAAACTCTGCAAATATATAAATAAAATGACAGTTTGACTGGCCTGAGACGCCGGCCATACCATCATGCACACCAGCAATGCTGACCACTCCTCCTCTCATCCCCCCATGGCCTGCCCACAAAGACTCAGAAAGAAAGGAAAAATAAAACATTAATAAAACATTTTTATTATCGTTTTATCTTTCCTTTCCTGACGTTTTTGAGGCATCTGGCAGAGGGGGCGACAAACCTCCACTATAGCGGAGGAGCCACCCATGTTTGTGCCTACAGCTACATTGCGTGCATGCTTTTCAGGGCAGATTTTGAGGCTTAAGTGGCTGGATAGGCTGATGTGGTGAAATGGCCATAACACTTTTTGTTTGGCTATCCCACACCTAGGGGAACATCCTTTCTCACGCTGTCATTATCACGATCTGCCTTTACAATGCAGTCACTACTCCGACTGCGACATTACCATGGAAGTCATTACAGCAACTTGCTATAGGGGTGAGTTGTTGGACTGGTGTTGGATTTTAAGTCCCACATCTTCCTTTCTGTTGCATAGACTGGAATTGCCATACTAAGTTATACCATTCCAAATTCCAGTGCCCCCTGATGCAAGTCATTGAAATGACTTGAATGGTAAAGGAATGCTTGGTAACATTGCAGTTGGGGTAGAGTCTGCGTTGTAAAGGCATGCGTGGTAAATGCATGCAGGATTCCATCGTACATCCCAAGCATAGCAGTTACCATGGGCCACATAGGCTGCTAAAACTCTTGGCTCTTGAAATCTGTATCTAGAAGTGCCCATCCTGGAGGAAATAACTATGTTCCAATTGGGCCATGCATTCCGTGGCACTGTAATAGGTTGGCAGGGATGTAATTTTGGTATGACTTGGGTTTGTAACTGCAAGCTTTGTGCTCCCCTTGCAACACCCACTCCTTCTATTACCTGTTTGTCTTATTCTTTGAATGTAATGATTAATTTTCTACTTATTATAGGATTCTTTATTTATTTATTTATTTGTTTATTTATTTATTTAAAACGTTTTATGTAGCGCTGGCTAGACCCGTGGGTATCAGAGCGCTTTACATAAGGTCAGCATTTCCACCTTTCTCTTATTTCATCAGTGCCAAAGGTTATCTGGTGTCATGTCTTGTGATGTGTATGAAAGGTCATGTGCTGATACTTCCTGTGAGGTCATAAGGAGATCAACGGGTGCGTGGTGTCACTTCCACTACTTAAAAACAAACAAGTATTCCATCTAGAGCCAACTTGGCTCCTTGGAAATGATGGAGGTTGGGGACCACTGGTACGCCTATTAACAGCACACCCACTATTGTAGGCCGGAAGGGAAAGCGACCCTTTTCTTTATATAACCCTCATCCACTCTAGTAGTGGCATGCTTCATCATCGGGTTCACCCTAACTACTAAAGGTCAAGCGGCTCGAGCATATTCCAGGGAACCCTTATGAAGATAGAGTGTACGGGGCGTAACTTTAAAGATAAAATTCCTCCACAGTTCAACACTGAGTAGAAGAATGTCCAATATGGCCCTGGTTTATGACAATTTCTGGGGGTGCTATGGGTAGACTGGTCTATGGAGAGCCATGAAGATTTTTCCAGGAGGCCATTCCAACTGAGGATGTATGTATGTATGTATTGGTATTTATAAAGCACAAACCTAGCTGTGAAGCGACGGAGTGCTGTACATTACATGAGGGATTGGCAGACAATTGTAGATTGTCTACATCAAGTGGGGTTTACACAAATACATTTTACACACATTTGGGCAGAGCGAGATTAAGGGATTTGCCCAAACTAACACAATGGTGTGTCTGGGGTCAAGGTCACAATTCCAACCTGAGTCCCAGGGTTCTAAAACAGAAGCTCAAACTGAGCACTCAGTCAGACTTCATTGTTCACAACTTTGCTTTGGATTGAAGAGAAGGCGATTGACTGGGGACAAGCCAGCCAGGTTACGTATCTATCCTACACCTCAATACAGTCAGCACACTGATGTAGTATTGACTCTTTCACTCTTTTGGGATGCTGGCTTTTAACATTCTTTCCATTGAGGAAATCATGTATGCCGCCCTAATGTAATTCCATTAGTATTCAATTGCACCCCTCCATCCACATCATCAATTTACACACCTGCCAACCTTAAGAAAAAATTCACTGTATGAAGAGGGGTGTGCCTTTGGAGAGGGCGTGGTTTTGTGCCCAGAACTACCTAGGAGGCACTTCTGCTTCCTCCACCACCAAACCCCCTCTTCCAACAATACCCCTGCTAAGACTGGTGCTAAAGTTAAGGGGTGTTGTCACCCCCCATAATAGACGTCAGCTTTTAAAAGCCTCCAAATACAAAACAAATTGCTGGAAATCCACACCTTGCAGTGGTTATGAGCTCCTCTTTTTTCCTGCCACCGCGGGATATCAGCTCCTCCTTGTGTTACTGTGTGAAGGGAGCAAATGGTGTGTGACACATGGTGGCGCCATGTGAGTTGGCAGATCTAATTCTATCCTTGTTATTGAGGTCTCCTGTAGGCCATGTAAGGCTTTGTTGCCTTGTCAACTATTCCTTCCCTGTATTGATCTCAATGTTCCTCCTGAAGAAAGCATGGCTTTGGTGAAATTGCAATTATTTTCCACTTAACATATGCATCAGTTTCAGGACAACTATGGAAAACACACCTGGCAATTGGGTTTTACACATGATTGTGTAAATGTACACTTGTGTATATTTATGATAAACTTTTATACAAAGATATCACAAAAACCTAATACCGATTTCCCTCACTGTATTTTGCTCTCTATTCGATGATTCTCCAAGGCAGATAAGTAAGCACCCCATGCCTCATTGAGTGTGTCCTTCACCCCCGCATTGTAGCGCATTCCAAGGAATATGTTATGTTATGTCATATTGATTTGTATAGCACATTAGATCACCTGAGAGGGAATCCGGGCGCTTAGGCAGGTGTGTAGGTTTGTGGTCCAGAGGTGCTCATACAAAGAGTCAGGTCTTCAGCTTCTTGCGGAACTTAAGAAGTGAGGGAGTGGCTCTGATGTGTTGAGGGAAGTCCTTCCTTGTCTTGGGTGCAATATAGGAGAAAAAAAGACCTCAAGTTTTACTTTTGCTGATGCGGGGAATGCGTGAGAGTGAGGCAGAACGTAGGAGTCTGGTGGGTTTGTGAAAGTGTATGCAGTTGTTCAGGTATACTGGTCCTGTGTTGTTTAGGGCTTTGTATGTGTGCATGAGAAGTTTGAATTGGCTGAGCTTGTGAATGGAGAGCTAGTGAAGCTTCCTGAGGTGTGGTGCGATGCGGATGTGGTGCAGGAGGTCGACTATGAGTTTTGCAGGGGTGTTCTGGATGGTCTGGAGTCTGTGTGGGAGTTGTTTGGAGATTGCAGCGTAGAGAGTGTTGCTGTAGTCCAGCCTTCTGGTGATGAGTGCGTGAGTGATGGTCCATCTGGTGTTCTGAGGCAAACATTTGAAGATTTTTTGCAGCATGCATAGGATGTGGAAGCAGGAAGTGCACACTGCGAAGACTTGAGCCGTCATGTTGAGCTTGTCGTCTAGGATGATCATCTGTAATACATGAAAGATATGGCTTGCCTTTGATCTTTCCCTGTTCTAAAGTCGATCTGTTCTTCTCTGGCTGTCGGACTTAATCTGACGGTGGTGCTTTTGAATACCAAGCCCATAGCCTTGTTACTCCATATTCACACAGAATTTTCTAGGCACTGTTTTGTTTTCTTGTCGATCTGTGGTGCATTGTCGCAGGGGAATTGGTTCAGAGGGTCCACATTCTGATGGGCCGTGGGAAGCAGTCAAGAAGGTTTGAAGAAATGTCTGCAAGTCAGCAGGGCTGGACTGGGAACAGGAACCAGCCCTGGCAGATACTACTCAACCGGCTCGGGCGGGGGGGGGGGCATTGCTTTTGGTACAGGTGGCCGATATTGCACACTGCTGCAAATCTGGATTCCAGTGACAAAACCACCCCCCCACGAGCACAGCACCGGCTCCCATCCCTCCAGCGCGCTGGGGAAAATGCCTGGTGCCCGCTATGGCCAGTCCAGCCCTGCAAGCCTGTTTCAAAGTTATCTAAAATGGGACTTTATACTGCCACTCGTCCGCCTGTGAACCCTTTTTCACACTGCATAACCACAGGAACTGACCTGAAGACAGTCAAACTGCACTTAATGACAGATTTTGATCTCTAGGTGATGACATTTTTGCTTGAATTTTTCACTCAACCCTTCATTTGTTATATTTTCCTGCAATTTAAACGTAGAACATTTTTCGACACTTGCAAGACTGTGAGAACAATTCCCCGTGATTGCCAGAGAAAACCTTTGCAGTATTGCACAGCTTTAGTGTTATGTGAAGCCACTCACTCCAGATATATTTTTTTTAGTTAAAACCCCTCCCTAATTTTAGTCTCCGCACTTTACCACAAGTTGGAGTTTCACATTTGATGCAAAAGAACACAGCACCAATATGTGGTGTCTGGAAAAAAACGACTATTTGGACAAGTCATTGAAAATTACAAGTGCGCCAACAGTTTTAAAGATGTTTGACAGCACTCGTCCTCCTCCTGCTTTCCCTAAGCCGCAGTTCTTGTCCCAATGGCCCCTTCCCGCCTTCTATCCATCTTTAACACTCTCAAGTGTTAACGTCCGCTGTCTTCGGGGCGCCCGCCACAGCGAAGGTCTGACGTCCGCAGGCTGCTGTCAGACCCAGCCCGGAGCGTAGGTCCCGAATCGCAGAGACGACCCTCGTGCCTCGGGGAATCTCATCTTATTGGGCACTGGCCCAAGAGAGGCATTTGAGTGATAACAGCTGGCTGCTTGTTGCTCTTTGGGGTGGAAAATGGCGGCCATGGAAGTGGCGCGCGATAAGGCTGGAGTCCGGGAGATTCCATCCTGCCCAGTCGGACGGCGTCAGCACTTTGAAGTGCTCAGCGTTAGGTCAAGAAGGCCCTGTTACCGATGAAGGGTCCTTTCACTCACTGTCTTTAGGCTTTTCACTTACTAGCTGTCATTGCAAAGTTGTTCTCTGTTTCTAATCTCACCCCACTGTGGCTGTGAACTGTAATGCACAGCATTCAAGTGACTTGCACAGGATCACACAATGTTCATGCAGTTGAACTTGACTGGCTTAATTTACAACATCGCGGAAGTGTACCAGTCACATGACTAATCATTGGCCTTTCCCACACTATGTACTTCACCATCGGTGGCCATCTATAGAAAAAAAGCAGACTTCTCTCTCTGAAAGCTGTCCAGATCCCTCAGATAGGTGTATGGATTATCATCTGGCCTCCAGTATGTTTCCAAATCTTTTGTCCTTCCTGTAATCTTGGTCTACACAGGGGTGAGCAAAGTCATATACGTTTTTTAGGTCGAGCCTTTACCATTCCGCAGGAATGGGAAATGGGGAGAATTCAAGTCGGCTATTTTCTCGTCAAACCAAAGGGCTTTCAGCCCGCGGTTTTCATGCAGTGCCCGTCAACATGCACGCGCATCGCATGCAAGCCCAGCCCAGTCCTCCCCTCATTCACGCCCACCCACCAGGCTCTCCCGCCCCCATCAGGCTTCTCTCCCAATCCGCATGCAAGCCCAGCCCAGTCCTCCCCTCATTCACGCCCACCCACCAGGCTCTCCCGCCCCCATCAGGCTTCTCTCCTCTCCCAATCCGCATGCAAGCCCAGCCCAGTCCTCCTCTCATTCACGCCCACCCACCAGGCTCTCCAGCCCCCATCAGGCTTCTCTCCCAATCCGCATGCAAGCCCCTCCCACACCTCCCTTCTCTCTCCACGCAATCACAGGCATGCACTTCAGTTCCGCCTCCCCCTCCCACACCAGCACCTCCCCTCTCTCTCCACGCAATCACAGCCATGCACTTCAGTTCCGCCCTGAGAGCATGGTATGGCAACATTCGTCGTAGCAGAAGGGCAGTGACAGAGCCGGAGACCTCGCAGCTTGTGGCGGTCCGTCCCTGGTTCAATTTTTCCTCAGTGTTCCCCACTTTTTCTCTCTCGTGATGTCTGTTGTTTTCTTCGTCGTGCTCTCCTCCCTCCTTTTCTCCAATCATGTATTTGTTCTTCCGGTATCTCTCAGCCTCCCCGCGCGCCCTCCCTCCCTACCTCCAAACAGCAGGCTTCAGTCACAGAGGGCAGATCTCACTTTCTCACCCATGCACGTTCACAGAACATTCAATTATGGCTTTTTCCCCACAGCCTCACCCCCTCCCCCGCTCCTGATCATCGCAGACTCCCACCAACCCCCCCCCCCCCGTCATCCACATCCTCGCGTTGCAGCTCTCTCGTCCCGGGCTGCTCGCCCTCTCCTTCGGTCCTTGCAGACCCCCTTACTGTCCGCCACATCCCCTCATCCCGCCCACCACAGAACTCTGCCGTTTCTTCATGGACCCTTCAAAACACCAGATGCCATCGCACTATAACCCTAGGAAACTACCCAGCTCCCCCTCTAACTACCCAGACTCTGTGAGGAACAGAGACCACAGAGCCCCCACATTACGTTGAATTCGGACCGTTTACACCATGTTAATTGCACTCCCGCCCCCATCCGGCTTCCCTTCGGCCTCTCTCCAGGCCATGTTCCCTCCCCTGCCAGAGTCCACCCCGCCCCTAATTTATCTCTCACATCAAAGCCCCCAGGACCCCCTCCCCCGCTCCTGATCATCGCAGACTCCCACCAACCCCCCCCCCCGCATCCACATCCTCGCGTTGCAGCTCTCTCGTCCCGGGCTGCTCGCCCTCTCCTTCGGTCCTTGCAGACCCCCTTACTGTCCGCCACATCCCCTCATCCCGACCACCACACAACTCCGCCGTTTCTTCATGGACCCTTCAAAACACCAGATGCCATCGCACTATAACCCTAGGAAACTACCCAGCTCCCCCTCTAACTACCCAGACTCAGTCATAACCCTTCCCCTCAGCCCTCGCTCACCCCCGCAAGACCTCCAGCTCACGGCGCCCCCCCTGCAGACTCCTGCAGTATCTTAAAACCACAGCCATGCACTTCAGTTCCGCCCTGAGAGCATGGTATGGCAACATTCGTCGTAGCAGAAGGGCAGTGACAGAGCCGGAGACCTCGCAGCTTGTGGCGGTCCGTCCCTGGTTCAATTTTTCCTCAGTCTTCCCCACTTTTTCTCTCTCGTGATGTCTGTTGTTTTCTTCGTCGTGCTCTCCTCCCTCCTTTTCTCCAATCATGTATTTGTTCTTCCGGTATCTCTCAGCCTCCCCGCGCGCCCTCCCTCCCTACCTCCAAACAGCAGGCTTCAGTCACAGAGGGCAGATCTCACTTTCTCACCCATGCACGTTCACAGAACATTCAATTATGGCTTTTTCCCCACAGCCTCACCCCCTCCCCCGCTCCTGATCATCGCAGACTCCCACCAACCCCCCCCCCCCCGTCATCCACATCCTCGCGTTGCAGCTCTCTCGTCCCGGGCTGCTCGCCCTCTCCTTCGGTCCTTGCAGACCCCCTTACTGTCCGCCACATCCCCTCATCCCGCCCACCACAGAACTCCGCCGTTTCTTCATGGACCCTTCAAAACACCAGATGCCATCGCACTATAACCCTAGGAAACTACCCAGCTTCCCCTCTAACTACCCAGACTCTGTGAGGAACAGAGACCACAGAGCCCCCACATTACGTTGAATTCGGACCGTTTACACCATGTTAATTGCACTCCCGCCCCCATCCGGCTTCCCTTCGGCCTCTCTCCAGGCCATGTTCCCTCCCCTGCCAGAGTCCACCCCGCCCCTAATTTATCTCTCACATCAAAGCCCCCAGGACCCCCTCCCCCGCTCCTGATCATCGCAGACTCCCACCAACCCCCCCCCCGCATCCACATCCTCGCGTTGCAGCTCTCTCGTCCCGGGCTGCTCGCCCTCTCCTTCGGTCCTTGCAGACCCCCTTACTGTCCGCCACATCCCCTCATCCCGACCACCACAGAACTCCGCCGTTTCTTCATGGACCCTTCAAAACACCAGATGCCATCGCACTATAACCCTAGGAAACTACCCAGCTCCCCCTCTAACTACCCAGACTCAGTCATAACCCTTCCCCTCAGCCCTCGCTCACCCCCGCAAGACCTCCAGCTCACGGCGCCCCCCCTGCAGACTCCTGCAGTATCTTAAAACCACAGCCATGCACTTCAGTTCCGCCCTGAGAGCATGGTATGGCAACATTCGTCGTAGCAGAAGGGCAGTGACAGAGCCGGAGACCTCGCAGCTTGTGGCTGTCCGTCCCTAGTTCAATTTTTCCTCAGTCTTCCCCACTTTCTCTTCTCTCGTGATGTCTGTTGTTTTCTTCGTCGTGCTCTCCTCCCTCCTTTTCTCCAATCATGTATTTGTTCTTCCGGTATCTCTCAGCCTCCCCGCGCGCCCTCCCTCCCTACCTCCAAACAGCAGGCTTCAGTCACAGAGGGCAGATCTCACTTTCTCACCCATGCACGTTCACAGAACATTCAATTATGGCTTTTTCCCCACAGCCTCACGCCCTCCCCCGCTCCTGATCATCGCAGACTCCCACCAACCCCCCCCCCCGTCATCCACATCCTCGCGTTGCAGCTCTCTCGTCCCGGGCTGCTCGCCCTCTCCTTCGGTCCTTGCAGACCCCCTTACTGTCCGCCACATCCCCTCATCCCGCCCACCACAGAACTCCGCCGTTTCTTCATGGACCCTTCAAAACACCAGATGCCATCGCACTATAACCCTAGGAAACTACCCAGCTCCCCCTCTAACTACCCAGACTCTGTGAGGAACAGAGACCACAGAGCCCCCACATTACGTTGAATTCGGACCGTTTACACCATGTTAATTGCACTCCCGCCCCCATCCGGCTTCCCTTCGGCCTCTCTCCAGGCCATGTTCCCTCCCCTGCCAGAGTCCACCCCGCCCCTAATTTATCTCTCACATCAAAGCCCCCAGGACCCCCCTCCCCCGCTCCTGATCATCGCAGACTCCCACCAACCCCCCCCCCCCCCCCCCCCGGCATCCACATCCTCGCGTTGCAGCTCTCTCGTCCCGGGCTGCTCGCCCTCTCCTCCGGTCCTTGCAGACCCCCTTACTGTCCCCCACATCCCCTCATCCCGACCACCACAGAACTCCGCCGTTTCTTCATGGACCCTTCAAAACACCAGATGCCATCGCACTATAACCCTAGGAAACTACCCAGCTCCCCCTCTAACTACCCAGACTCAGTCATAACCCTTCCCCTCAGCCCTCGCTCACCCCCGCAAGACCTCCAGCTCACGGCGCCCCCCCTGCAGACTCCTGCAGTATCTTAAAACCCCCCTCCGCGCATCAAGGAACACTACGTTTCATTGCCAATACTACACCTGCCGTAGAGCCGATTCATTGTAAATAGAATGTTCCTCCCGCACTGGCGGTGCTCCTAATAACGATGCTATCTTATTTGACAAATCTTTAATAAAAACAGTTTTCTTCCCAATACACTAATATTTAGTGTAAATTTAGTCCGCCGGTGAGTCAGCCCGGATCGGCTGCCCTCCCCCCACCTGTGTGTCTCAGGGACACCACCACACTACTCAGGGACACCACCGCACCACTCAGGGACACCACCACACCACTCGGGGACACCACCACACCACTCGGGGACACCACCACACCACTCGGGGACACCACCACACCACTCGGGGACACCACCACACCACTCGGGGACACCACCACACCACTCGGGGACACCACCACACCACTCGGGGACACCACCACATCACTCTGGGACACCACCACATCACTGATGTACACCACAAAATCAATCAGGGATACCACCACACCACTCAGGGACACCACCACACCACTCTGGGACACCACCTCATCACTCACGGACACCACCTCATCACTCACGGACACCACCTCATCACTCACGGACACCACCTCATCACTCACGGACACCACCACATCACTTTAATACACCACCACATCACTGAGCACCATAACAGCATCACTCAGCACCACAACAGCACTGTCCTTGCTGGCTAACAACAAGCATTCCCATAGCCAATAGGACTCGCATTAGGAAAGTGTAAGCTATTGGCTTTGTAAATAGCAATGCCATTAATTTATATATTTTCAATGCAAACACATATTAAAAAAAATAATTGTCATTTACAATACCAATAGCTCACACTTTCCTAATGCGAGACCTATTGGCAACGCCAGTGCTTGTTTTCTATTTTTCCATAGCATGTGTAACTTCTGCATGAACAATGGGGTTTACACGATCTCAGTGGTGGCTGCAACAAAATCCAGGTGGGGGGTGAGGGAAGGGGGACGGGACGAGGGACATAATTACAATAAAATAAACAAAAATGTACCTGTTCTGATGCTGCCGGCCGCCGCGGTGCTCCTCTTCTTTTCTGTTGATGTCCCAGCAGTCCCTGAGACACCTGCACAGGCTCCCCACCCAATCCTGGCGAGGCTCTCAATAGCATGAGAGCAGCACCAGGATTTGTCTGAGCGGCTTGGTTTGCCGCTCCGACAGTGCCTGGGAGTCTGTGCTGTTTCTCCAGCCCGGCCGTGCAACACAGCTGGGTTGCCGAAACCTAAGTGTGCATGACGGTTTGGCCGGCCTAAGATGTCATGCGCACTTTAGTTGTGCAATACTCCTCCCCTGCTGGCTGTGACGACAGCCAAGCCCCGCCCCGCCCAGTCTTAGCTGGCCCTTGAGGGAAACAAGAAAACTAAAATGATGATAAAACCAATTTATTATAATTTCTCCTGTTTCCCCCAGCTAGCTCTCAGCAGGGGGGCAGCGCCACTCCTTCACCATAGCGGAGGAGCCGCCGCTGCATATTCTATGTAAGGGGTTTCCGGGTCATAATCATGACATTTTCACTATCTGTATATTTTGAACAACGTTCCGAATCTTTTCTATTGTTACAAAAACGGTTCCCCAACCTTTTGTTGAAAAACAGCGGTTCCTGAACAGTTAATGTCAAACTTGAGACACCTCTTACTGAAAGGGAAGGGAGTATTTTTGTCTACTCTGATGCCAAGGGAGATGCAGACAGTGAAAGAAGAAATATGCCTTCTCACCAGGATGCCTGCTAAATCAAAGAAGTATACATGTGTGCCACTGGTTAAGCAGAAAACATAAAGGCTGCTTGAGAGACAGTCTATGGTTATAATTGATGGAGTAATTTGTGGCTTCCTGGTGACAAAGATTTATTCTTTTTGATAAGTAATGTATGGGCCTCACCAACTAATTTCAGGCACTATGCACAGCCCGAGTGTGTATTACTAATATATATATATATATATATATATATATATATATATATATATATATATATATATATATATATATATATATTTATATATATATATATATATATATATATATATATATATATATTATATATATATATATATATATATATATATATATATTGAAAGCCCTTGTTTTATCTTAAAACACTATAAATATTTTGCACATTTTGTGGCAGCCTATCTCTAACTGTGTAATGCAATTTTAAGATAATGAACAGTACTTTTAATCACAGGCTGGGATCTCATAGGACTATACATTATGTCACTGTTCCCCACTGCATCCACCACAATTCAATTATTTGACTATGGTTAAACACACAGACATCTGTAGGTATTGCATTACCCAACTGAGCTTTCATAAAGATAAAGGGTGCATTTCCTACTGATTATATTACCTTGCATTAATTTTAAGTGTGTCATTACATTTTATAGGCGATAGGCCAACAAAAAAGTTGCAGATTTCTTTTCCGTTTTAGCCATTGTGTGGCCCTCCCCTACACTCACTGGCGCTGTACCCATTGCACTCTGGTTCGAAGTTCCCATACTTTTTTTTAAACTTGTACCAGTGGAGTTGTAAAACTTTGTCATTATGTTGCACCTGCGTTTTCTGAGAGAGGAGAGAAACACTTTAATGGGATTGTTCTAAATGATGCAAAAAAACACATTTTATTTTAATACTACATAAAAAGTTAACCCTCATTTTGTACAAGTTCAAGAGCTGGTCTTAATGAGAAACGTCAATACAAATGGTTTTTGTCCTGGGCCCTGCAGCAACATACATATTTAATTAAACGTTGCCTTTGCTATTTTTCACAGATCTATATCACTACTTTACTCTACTTCTGTTCACCAAGTGTTTAAGTAGAGCTGCAAATCCACATCTGCCCCTCTTTTGCGAAATCAGGTGCAAAATCTACTACTGTAAAAGGTTTTCAGTCCATGCAGCCCTGGAGCCCATGACATAAGTGACGCTTCTACTCTCAGGTTTCTACCCAACATAACTTTGTATGCTAGTTCATTAGAGCCCACACCTCCAATGGTAAGCTTAAGATCACAATTTACAGACTGCATGGTATATTTGACTAGCAAGACACGCCTGGCTGAAGGTATCACATATTGCACAATACATGCGTTACTTGGCAGAACGTGCAGTCTGGTCTGTCATAGTTAAGCAAAACATTGATATGTGTAAACTCAAATTGGAACTCAGTATGTTTTCACCATCAAGACAAAAAATAAAAATTCACTTACCTTTCCACGGCTGTAGTCTTCTTCCGTTATCTGTCCTCGCTTCTCTTCCCAGAAGCAGGAAGCACACAGCACCCAATAGCCAATCACCACACTGCTGTCACCATGACAGCAGCGTCATGATTGGTTTGAGCGCCATGGTTCGGCGCTCAGACAGGGAGCACAAGACTGTGCATGATCTCCACCCAGGCTGTGCATTACAGCCCGGTGGAGAACATGCAAAGTGGGCATGACGGTTTGGCCGGTCCAAGACAGCTGGCCAAACTGTCATGCGGACACAAAAGTGCACACACCTCTCCTCCCCCTGCTGGCTGTGGCGACAGCTAAGACCCGCCCGCACCCAAAACTGGCTTCAGCAAGGAAAAATAAAATGATAGTAACAGCGAGTTATTATCATTTTAATTTTCCTTTTTTACACTGCTGAAAAGCAGTGGGGCGACGCTCCCCCGCCATAGCGGAGGAACCGCGGCTGCTTAAGATATAAAAATGATCCTCTTATCACCGCAAGGGGATCCAAGGCCTTTAGTCTTTCTTTGGCTTGTAATCTAACAAGCAATAAAGACTTATGTACAGCTCTTGCTTGAAGCAGCGATTTTTGATGAATTGTCAAACTACAAAAATATCTCACTAATAGAAATAAACAAAGGAAATTCTATGTGCTGTGGGCTTTAAGGAGATAGTCCGAGGTTGGAAGTGCGCAGAACACTCAACCTACTGTAAATATTTAATTCTGGTGTGTTTTGCCCTAAATTGTGCTAAATACAAGCTGCATAACGACACATGACACAGATATAGGATATCGTTGAAATGGGACCTCGTCAAAAAATATTTGCCCAAGAGGCACTGACCAATGGAGATGGGAAACATAAATCTGCTGGGATACAGAAGTCGGCGCTGGCTCCTCCGCTATGGCGGAGAAGCGGCGCCGACCAAAAAATGTCAGGAAAGGAAAAATGAAAGAACACTCGTTTTATTTCTCCTTTCCTGCTGAGTCTTGGGGGTGGGGCCTGGTTGTGACAGGCAATTGAGTGGTAGTGCACTCCCATCACTACACATGACGGTTTGGCCGGCCGTCTAGGGTCGCCCATACCATCATGTGCAGTGAAAGCTCTCTTCAACCCAGCAACACATCTGGGTTGGACTGAGCAGGCCCAGACTTACAGTCTATTCTGGAGCGCAATTCGAGGGCACTCAGGCCAATTCTGCAGCTGTTCTCATTCGCAAGAGCAGCTTTAGGATTGGCTGCAGGGCATCCTGGGAGCCTGTGCTTTCTGGTAGAGGTGAAGAGGAGCAGACGACCGCGACGAGGCAGCTGAAGTTAAGTTTTAAAATTTGTTTTTTATTCCCTGTGGCCCCTAGTGCCCATTCCCACCCTCTCCCTGCCCACCTGCCCCTTTCCTACAACATACTGGCCACTCCTGATAGAAGTTGATGCAGTGAAGTAACATAACACCAATCAATATATATGCAAACCATATTGAATTAAGCGTTCAGTTTCTCTACATTCTCACATGAATTATTCAAGAGCATAGAATTTTTTTTTCTTATACAACATGTCAACGTCCTACAAAATGAAGTTTAAAAGTATTAGTCACCTTATGAAATACTCATTAAACGTGTCATGTTCCACATTAATGTGTCGTGAATATCCCTTGGGTTAGGGAGAGTTTAATATGGTTGAAATAAAGGTGGATCTTATTATCTTTATTGTGTATTTATCTGATTTTAGGTGTGACCGACTTTTTTCTCTCTCATATAGTGTTACCTTTATTATAATTTTAAATATACTTTGTAAGCGTAATACATTTTGTAACCTAATAAAATTTTGAATGTAAACGTAAAAGCAGCATGCTAGAATATATTACAGAATGACATCAAAACCAGGCTAATATGAAATCTTACATCTGGAAAGTCTTAAAACGTTGTAGAGTTTATAGGGGTTACATTTACTTAGTTTTAATCTAAGCACATTTTATCAAGAGTTGAATGGTAATCCTAATCTGAATGAAACTCAAGTTTTTGGCCAAAACGGGATTGCGAGTGGTGCTGTTTTACTGGTCTCAAAATTGTCAGGTGCAGTAAAACATTGGCACAGTTTCATCTCCTAAAAGCAGGTGGTGTATGTGCCCAGTAAATGGCCCTGTAAGGGAATGAAATCAGTCATTGACGGGTGCAATAATTCCACCTTCTGTATGTCATTCCCATTCTGCGCCATTAACTCTACGTGCATGATAATGGGGGTGGATCACCGACAGAATATCGAGGAGCAAAATATCGACCTGCCAAAATATCGTGGAGAAAATATAGAATGCCAGAATATCGAATTCCTATCTTCAAACAGGTAAGTACAAAAATATCGACTCCAAAATATCGTTGTAAAAAATACAGTCAAAATATCAAATTTTTAAATGTCTTAAAAGTAATTTAAAATTAATATAATAATGAATATAATTAATTTAAACATACTTAAAATAAACGTTAAATTAATAAATAATTATTGCAACTTAATTTTTTTAAAATAACTGTAATACATATATATCTGACCTTTGGGTAATAAAAAATTGGAGCACCAATACTGGGTTCATGTCCTGTTTTATCGGCGGCAGCGCGTGAATGAAGACGTGGTAGCTGACGAGACTGGATTGTTGTATATATATATATATATATATATATATATATATATATATCACTTGCAATCTTTCCAAAGAAAAGATGAGAGGCCACAAGGGGAGTAGGGAACAAGCAAGCCGTTTATTTCAGAAGTCCCAGCAATGGCGAATGCATATCGGCGTGATAGCCTTCTTCAGCGCCTTCCTCTTGAACGAACCATTCCCTAATGAGCTCCTCCTGTGTGTAAATAACTGTAGGCACTGAGTTCCCTCCCCCTAATGCGTTCAGCACAGCGATGACAGTCCGTGTTGATTGTTGCGGACTCCAAATCCCAGCATGCACTGTCTCGGCAAAGTCAGGTAGCTGGTGTGGGGGGGTGAAAAAATTTGTAGTTTTGTGCCCGCTGCAGGAGGGCGGGGTGGTCAAAGACCAACGAACATCACGGTGCCAGTCCTGTGTCCCCTCTGACTGCAGCGCACGTCCTCCCAGGTCAGACGCGAAACATATATATATATATATATATTCAAACTGTGCTTGTCCCCAGGGCCTCCCGGGTCCAAAACAAAAGAAGCCGCCACTGCAGTCAATGCATTTTTCAGAAACTTATAGATTTATTTTTCGAACCTCTACAGCATGTAGTCACAGCGAAAACCAACGCGTTTCGTGAGCTCCCAACTCACTTGATCACGGTTGTTACAAACACTGTTTGCTGAGAATAATTTAAAAGGGAGTCCCTCCCCCCATCGGTCACATGATTTCGACCAAGTGTCTCCTTGACACTATGGCCTTCTGGGATTCGTAGTTTTTTGCAAAATGTTATTTCATGTTATTTTCACAGAAAAAACAGTTAAACACCCATTCCCATGTTGATTAACATTTTTTCAAATTATAAATTCCTTTCATGATATTTACATTAAGGATTTCTTGTGACCGGGAAAACTTTATGATGAGAATTGACTTTTTAGTAAAAATAAAAGCCCTCAAGTGGGCTGACTCAGTCATCTAATACCTTATACATTCATTGCTTGCTTCCAGTCTCTCAAGCATTGCACATTTTAGTATTTCCAGTCTTTGAAATTAAATAATTTTCAACTTATAGTTAATCAAAATTAAACAAACACACAATGCGGTGTTTATATTCAAGTCTTATTTCTTAGACTTATTTAAAGCCCTCTAGTGGGCTGACATTGAATAGGGTGTTCAATTGTGGCCCAAAATCACTCGGAGTTTGGTTCTCATATATCTTGTGCCGTGGTTTTATGGAGGGAAAAAGTTAGTTATGGAGTTCGTTCAGAGAGGCGTTCTTGGTTTTCAAATGTGTACATAAAGTTCTTCGGACTGGTTCAGACCATAAGGGGTCATTGTTCGAAAGTTCAAGATGTGGCGTGATTCCTTTTGGCGCAATAATTTTTCTCGATGTCCCCCCCGGTCAGTTGGGGCCAATGTTTCCAATCCTAGAAATTTCAAAAGTCGCCAATTGCCATCATGATTTGTCTCCATGTGTTTGGCCACTGCATTTCCTCTGTCTTTGTTAGTTGTGGCCCTGGTGTGTTCCAAGATACGCTTCTTAAGTTCACAGATAGTGCTTCCAATATAGCGTAGCTTGCACGGACATTCAATTAGATAGACTGTATACTGACTTTTGCAGGTGATTAGTTCCTTGATCTTCCAAACTTTTCCATTAGCCATTTCGATTTGTTTAATTGGTCTGGCTATCTCGCAAACCTTGCAGTTGTGGCATTTGTTAAATCCGACTGTTTTCAGCCAAGATGTTTTTTTGCGGTTCATGAAATGGCTATGGATCAATTGGTCCTTCAAATTTTTTGTTCTGCGGTATGTGACCACAGGGTGATCACCCATTTTATTACCAATTGTCGGATCCAGTTTCAATAATTTCCAGTTTTTTCTTAGAATCTGGATTACTTCTTTTGCTTCTTTACTATAATCCAGTATTAGTCTTATAGGTTCTTCCAACTCTTTTTCTTTGATCTGGGGTTTCAAACAATCAGCCCTCGATTTTTCATTAGCTCTTTCCCAACATTTTTTCGTCAGGTTTTTTCCATATTTTCTCTTGCGGAATCTCTCCATCGTTGTTGCACTGTGCTTCTCCCACTCTGTTTCTTCGCTACAGATTCGTTTCACACGGAGAAATTCCCCATATGGTATGCTTGATATTAGGGCAGGTTGATGAAAGCTTGTGGCTTCCAATGTTGAGTTTGTGGCCGTTTTCTTCCTATGTAAAGTCGTTTCCACTTTATTTTTTTGGATATATACTTCTGTATCCAGAAATGTTATCGATTGCCTGCTTTTCGTGTGGGTGAATTTCAAGCCTCTTGTGCTGTTATTCAAAAGTTCAAAATATTCTTCGAATTCACTCTCACTGCCCCCCCACACTATGAATAGGTCGTCAATGAATCTTTTCCATTGTACGATGTGTTGGGTATATTTGGCATTTCCTTGATTCCAGGCTATCTCTTCCTCCCACCACCCCATTGCTATGCAAGCATAGCTTGGACTGAATGAGAACCCCATTGCCGCGCCATTTCGCTGACGATAGAGTTGTTCTCCAAAGAAGAAGATGTTGTTTGAGAGTAACATTTTGATCATTTCATACAACATATCATTATGTTCCTTATAATGTATGTTGCGTTTTTCTAGGAAGTATTTGCAAGCCATCAATCCCAAATCATTGTCAATATTTGTGTACAGTCCAATAACATCCATGGATATTAGCCAATAGTTATCCTGCCAGACCAAATCAGATATTGAGCACACAAAGTCTGTGGTATCTTTCAAATATGATTTTAAATTTTCCACATAAGGTCTTAGAAAGAAATCAATAAAATTTCCCATTGGTTCCATCAAAGAGCCGTTTGCTGACACTATTGGTCTTCCTGGTGGTCTAGTGGGATTTTTGTGAATTTTAGGCAGGAAGTACATGGTTGCCATACGTGGAAAATCGACTGTTAGGTATTTCCTTTCATCATAGTCGAGTAGATTCCCATTTTCCCATGTTAAGAGTTTTTGGTCTAACTCTCTCTTTAGTTGATCTATTGGGTTCTTCCCAAGTTGTTCATAATACTCGGGGTTCGATAGTTGGTTCATCGCTTCCTCCATGTAGAGGTCCTTATCCCAAATCACCACGTTTCCCCCCTTATCTGCCATTTTTATTTCCACATTTTTGTCATTGATGAGGGTTGTCAATGCTGCTCGTTCTTGTGGGGTTAGATTGTCTTTGAATTTTGTTTTAGGAATGTTGTATAATTCCTGTATGACCGCCTCTTGGAAGATATCGATTTTATTGCCTGGAGTGAGTTGTGGATAGAATTTGGACTTGGCTTTCATTTTGCTTGTCCCAGCTCCTAATTGTGGTATAGCTGTGCTCAGAGTTATTTCAGTTTCTTCCTCTGTATTTAAGTTGAGAAGGGTAAGATACCCGTCTACATCTTTTACTGTTAGATCTGAGGATGGTTTCATGGGGTTTCTGTGGATTTGAGGTTTATTTTGTCTCTCTAGAAAATGTTTAGCCAGTTTGATCTTTCGAATATATAGATATAGGTCTATCCTCGTTTGTGCTAAATCCATTTTTCTTGTGGGACAGAAATTAATGCCCCTTTTAAGTAGAGTCGTTTCCGCTGGTGTCATTATCCTTTTGGATAAATTGACCACTTGTAATTCTTCCATCATTTGCCCCTCTTCTGTTTCATGCCCCTTGTTTCTGGGCCACTTTGTTGATTTTGTGCATTTTCGTCTCCAGCCCCTTCTGGTTTTTTTTGTGGTTGTTGCTGTTGGCTTTTTTGTCTGGGTTGCCAAGATCTTCCACGGCCTCTTCCTCTTCCTCGTGTTTGTCTGGGCGCCCCTTGCTCCTGTTCCCATTGCCGCTGCTGGAGCACGAGGCGCATATCCCCTAAAAAACGCTTCTGTTCTTCGTCTAGGTTTGTATCTTCATCTGCCAATTCATTTGATGTAATAGAAGATAGGCTGGAGGATGAGATGTTTTTGGCTTGTGATGGTTTTTTATAGAGATCATATTTTTGGGCAAACGTGAAGATTCTACCTTCTGCGTAGTCGTTTGCGTCTCGTACAAATTTATTGTGTTTTCTCAACCTCACAGTTTCCTCATGTTTCTCTATTTGTTGTTCCAAATCCTCTTTGAATTTAGTCATTTCTTGATTCAATTTCAAAGCTTCCAATTCTTTTTCCACTTCCTTCAGTTGTTCCTTTATTTTTTCCAGTGCTATTTCAATATGCCTAACCAGTATCTTTATTAGACCCAATGATGAGTTTAGGATGTAAGCCCCCCATTCCTGTAGCAGCTCATTGGTTACATCCTGCTGGCTTGGCATCAACATTATTCTTAGGCCTCTTGGGACCCTTTCTGCTTCCAAGTATTTGCGTAATGCAATCACTTCCCACGATTTATTGATTTCTTTTCTGGTTAGTTTTTCCCAGGCTCTGATTTTCCCTTTTGTATCATCCTTTGGTGTGTCACTCTGTTTGGCTTGAGCTCTCTCCATGTTCCCCTTGTCGAACATGTTTGTCACAAGTTCCTTTCTTTTCGCCTCTCTTTTCTCCATTTCTTCAATGCTGTGAAATACTGCTTTGGTTCAGTTGTTCAATTTGTTTTTTTCGTTCTGTTTCTGTAAATGACTGCCGGCTATTAAGAAACTGATTGGGCTGATTCTGGTTCCCTAATGGGTATAAGCGTTTATTGGATGAATGCGCGTGTGTCACTGTGTGTCACGCGCTCTTTCCAAAAGTTTTAGCATCAGAAACATATGCCCCTCGTTCTAATTTGCCGTTTGCGTAATCGCCAGGTTCTCCTTAAATTTTTTGGGTTTTTCTGCCGTTAGGAAATGTCCGGACTCCACGTTTATTATTCCGTTAATAAAGAGAAGGAGAGAGGGGGATCCCTTCTTACCTCGGATGTGTTCTCCGGGCAGCGTGGGTCCCCGTCCTCCACCAACGTCTTCCGAGTCTGTTATCCTTTGGCTCACGATTTCAGTGCGATGAGCACCCCAAGAGGAATTCCAAAATAATCCCAAGACGGTTCCGCTCTCCTCTTGTATCAGGGCGCTACTGGCAAGTGCGTCGCTTCACGCGGTAGAACCAAACCGCAAAGTATTCAAACTGTGCTTGTCCCCAGGGCCTCCCGGGTCCAAAACAAAAGAAGCCGCCACTGCAGTCAATGCATTTTTCAGAAACTTATAGATTTATTTTTCGAACCTCTACAGCATGTAGTCACAGCGAAAACCAACGCGTTTCGTGAGCTCCCAACTCACTTGATCACGGTTGTTACAAACACTGTTTGCTGAGAATAATTTAAAAGGGAGTCCCTCCCCCCATCGGTCACATGATTTCGACCAAGTGTCTCCTTGACACTATGGCCTTCTGGGATTCGTAGTTTTTTGCAAAATGTTATTTCATGTTATTTTCACAGAAAAAACAGTTAAACACCCATTCCCATGTTGATTAACATTTTTTCAAATTATAAATTCCTTTCATGATATTTACATTAAGGATTTCTTGTGACCGGGAAAACTTTATGATGAGAATTGACTTTTTAGTAAAAATAAAAGCCCTCAAGTGGGCTGACTCAGTCATCTAATACCTTATACATTCATTGCTTGCTTCCAGTCTCTCAAGCATTGCACATTTTAGTATTTCCAGTCTTTGAAATTAAATAAGTCTAAGAAATAAGACTTGAATATAAACACCACATTGTGTGTTTGTTTAATTTTGATTAACTATAAGTTGAAAATTATTTAATTTCAAACAATTGTAGCTTCGTTCCATGAACTTGGGATTGCCACTTCTCCTCTAAAGATTTTATTAAACAATAGACACAACGTGGGTACTACTGTATCTCCCAAAGCTTTATAAACCTCCACAGGTAGACCGTCTGGCCCAGGTGCTTTCCCTCTTTTACCTTCCTTGATAACTTTCATCAACTCTTCCTGAGTTATTTCCCTATTTAATTCCAGCATATCCTCATATGTAAGGGGTGAGATTAGAGGCAGCCAGGAATCAATCTCAAGCTGATCTGGACAGAGATCCTCTGTATAAACATCTGCAAAATATTGCTGAAACACTTCTACAATCTGTTTATTTTCTACAATAACTTGATCTGTCCCTGGTTTCTTGATCTCCTTAATTTGATTCCGTATAGCGTCTTTCTTTGCTTTCCACGCTAGTAGCTTACCACATCCCTCCCCATATGAAAAGTGTGCCAACTGACTGGCCTCCCATCTCTCCTTAACTCTTTGGGTAAGTGTTGCAGTAAGTTGAATTCTCAAATCTAAAAGTTTTTTCTCACATGACCCATCTAGGATGTTTACTCCTTGTGAATTCCTAATAAGTTCAACCTCTCGGATCTCTTTTTCTAGATTAGAGACTTGGCTATAATATGCTCTGCGTTTTTTTGCACCTAAAGCTCCCATTTTTCCTCTCATAAACGCTTTGTATGTTTCCCACACTATGTCTTCTCTAGCCGATCCCAAGTTAATCTCCAAAAAGGTTTGTGTCTGCTCTTTAAGAGTCTCTAAGATTTCAGAATCCGCTAAAATTGTGCGATCTAATCTCCAAACCGGAGTCGTATCTTCTGGTTTCAAGCTTAAATTTAGACCTACAGCCGAGTGATCTGATAAATGTGCCCCTATGTGTTCTACACTGATAACTTGGTCTTTGATCCTAATATCTGTCAGGAAAAAGTCAATCCTTGAACTATGTTTATATTTCTTATTAAAGAACGTGTATCCTGGCTGATTTGCTGTTTTAAGTCGCCAAATATCACACAGCCCTAACTGGGCCATAAGTGACTTCACTTTAGCAGTCATTTTACTGTTCACTAGTGCCCTAGAATTACCAGTTCTATCAAGCTTGGCATCTAGTACTGTGTTAAAATCTCCTGCCATAACAATTTTACCTGAGAAGTCCAATAGTTCAACTTCTATTTTCTCTAAAGTCGTGGGGTCATCAATATTTGGGCCATAATAACCGACTACTACTAATATTTCCCCCGGCAATCTTAGCTTACATATCACCCATCTCCCTCTGTTGTCTACCAAACTTTTTTCGACTACAATATCAGAACCTTTTTTAATTAGAATAGCCACTCCCTTTGTAACCAAATCCTGCGATGTATAGATAGCCTTCCCAATCCACTTTTGAGTAGTAAATATATCCTTACATTCCTTTTGTGTTAAGTGTGTTTCCTGCAAAATAATAATCTGTGCTGGCGAATCTTCTAAATACTTCAGAATTAATAATCTCCTTGATTTGACTCGGAGCCCGTTAACATTCCAAGTGAGGAACTTTAGCTCCTTTTTATTAGCCCTGCTCATAATATTTGTCATGTAGTGACAACATTTCCCTACTAATTATGACGCAGCAAGATAGGTCATGAGGAATTTTTTCTTTTTTTCTCCCTAACCCTGTTCCCTCCCCTCCCCTCCCCACACTCTCAGTTCCCACCCCGGAAAACCCAACCATTACTCCCATGGCCCAGGCCAGTGGACGTCTCAGTGGTGATGTCATATTTTAAATATATCTGACAAGTTTTCTCTTTTTATTTATTTATTTATTTTTTTTTTTTTTTTGGTCAGGTTTCTGTTTCTAAGCTATTACTATGCTACTTGAGTAACATCCAAAAAGGCATCAACTGCCTCGACTGTACGAAATGTGTACATTTTGTTATGCCACATAACTTTTAGGAAGGCGGGGAATTTTAGCTGAGCTGTAGCCCCTATCTCCCTCAAGGGTGTCAGGCGTTTTCCCATCTCCCATTGCCTATTAGCTGTCGCTGGAGATAGATCCGACCTAATATCTACCGATACTCCGTCTATCAAGATAGACTTTTTCTTCAATGCAAGTTGCAAAATTTTTTCCTTCAAAGAATATGTTGCAAAATTAATTAGAATCTTTCTTGGCTTAACCCGATCTGGATTTAGCCTGAAGGGGTCGCGATGTATTCGTTGAATGTCTCGAGCCAACGACTCCTCAGTTTCCTCTAAAGACAACTCTTTCTTTAACATTTGCACAACAAAAGACTTTATGTCTGTTCCCTCTTTCCCTTCTGGGAGTTTAAGAATTTTTAGGTTATTTCGCCTTTGCATATTTTCCAATCTTTCTATCCTCTCCTCTAACTCTCTATCCTGAGAGTATAATGTCTCTATCTCCTTGCGGTTGTCCAACACCCTTCCATGCACCATTTTTATCTCAGATTCCATCTGGCTTGTACGTATAGTCAGCTTGTCGATCTTGTCCTCTAACAAAGTGCATGTAGCACTAATATGTTCTTGATTTTTTTTAGAGGCTTCAAACCCTAACTGAATGTCTTGCTCCAGTTTTCTTAAGAGTTCTATTACGGACAGATCTGCTGAGGCGTACTCCTCATGCTGCATGGGACTGGTTTCATCTGGAGGACTTTTTTCCCCATTCATTGGCAATTCATCTCTTTTTATAGATATATCAGATTCTTCCTTCTCTTGGAAATCAGTTGGAACTGCAGTTGGACACCCCGCTGCAGATTCCGGTGTGTAAATTTGAGTTTGAGTTTGAGGTGTCTGTTTAGTGAGAGACTGCGCTGAGTCTATATCAAGGCTGACAGCCATTTCTGCCTCCATCTCTGTATTTAGAATTTGAAAAGGATTAGGGGATAAGAGGGTTGACCAATCCTGATCAGCAATCTTTACTGCCTCTTCAACCCTGAGCTGGGGGGAGGGACCTGGTTTCAAGACCAAAACCTTAGGGACAGGTTTAAAGTAAGAACTAAGTGAGGGGGTTATAGAGGTCTTTAAACCAGCCCTTTCTTTTTTTTGTCTCTTTTTTCTCTCTTTCTTAGAAGGTGAAATCGTAGGTTTAGCCAATATCTCTGCTTCTGCTGCCTCGTTTTTATAACCCTTATCAAAATTGCCCCCTTCCAACAAGCCAGCCTGCCTCCCTGGTCTGTTACTCCTCAACTGATATCTAATTGCTTCCCTTCCCACTTTCAGCCCCCTGCTTACTTGCTCCACTCTTAATTGCTCCACACCAAGATCTGCTCCTTCGGGCCGCTTACTGCCACACAACTGCAAATGGCTAGACGTAAGTGTCTCAACTCCTTGACCCCTACCGCCACTGGTCGGTGTTCCGATTTTGGCCAGAACTCTTCTCCCTCTGCTGACTCCAGAGGCTGCTCTCTGCCAGCTCCCCACCGGTAGATGTCGTGACTCCGCCCCCTCACTCTCAGTGGTTTGTAGACCTGAAGTCATCTTGATTGGAATAAAGTGGTAACACTTAATACATTTAATTTGAAAAGGAACAAAATGAGGGGTTTAATTTTGCCATAGAAATTTTATATATATATATATATATATATATATATATATATATATATATATATATATATATATATATATATATATATATATATATATATATATATATATTCACAGTTATAGTTAGGAATTAGCATTTAAAAAAACCTATTAAATTCACTGAAAAAACCATAGGTTTCACACCAGTTATAGTTAGGTGGAAATTTTACTCGCATAAAACCATTGAAATTCCCACGTTATAGTTAGTTGGACTCACTATAACTTGCGCGTGCAATGCACTGCTGATGACGTCACATATTACATCACTCATGACATGGTCAGTGACATCGCTCATGACATCACTGATGACATCTCAAATGACATCACTGATGACATCATCCAGTGAATGTGTATCTTTCTGAAAAATAAATATTTTTTATATATGTATATCTAAAGGTTGATGGAAGAATAAATGGGTAAATAAATGTCTAAATGGATGTTTGTTTTGTGTAAAATTGATTGGTTAACTGACTTATTAAATGTATCTTAGTGAATACATATATTAGCGAGTAATGTTTAAATATTTAAATATCTGTAGCTGTGTCTCACTTTGTGTATAAGTGGCTGCATGGGTTGGTGAGTAGCTACGTGAGTGTGTATATGGGTTATTAGTAGTTTTTTTGAGTATCAGTATCAGTGTCTGTATGGTTCGGTGGGGGATATTACTTAGAGCACAGATGCATGAATGAGTGACTCACTATTTGTATGTATTTTGAAGACAGCATGTGTGCAAGACTGTATGGGTGGATGATTGTGTGTATGGGTGGGTTAGTGAGTATGTGTTTTTATAATTGATTGTTTAAGAGAGTAAATATGTTTCAGTTTCTGTAGAAGTATGTGTAGTGGTGTGTATATAGCAGTATAATCAAGTAAATGTTTTTTTGATTTTATTTGCATGTGTGAATTTGTGTGTGAGTAACTATATGGGTGAGTATTAGTGTGTAACAGGATGTATAGGTGTATGAGTACATATGATGAGTAAGTACATGAATGAGTGACTATATAGAACTGTTGGTGAATGAGTGGATGTGTATGTAGATGTTGGAATTACCTAATAAGTTGTTGTAATTGGTATTGGTTTCTCCTTTTTTAAGAAAATGTTAGTTTCTATTTTTGAATGTGTGTGTCAAAGGTTATTTTATGCTGATAGGAGGTCTGCCACTTTGTCACAAGGATGTTGTCATCAGTGATGTCATTTGAGATGTCATCAGTGATGTCATGAGTGATGTCACTGACCATGTCATGAGTGATGTAATATGTGACGTCATCAGCAGTGCATTGCACGCACAAGTTATAGTGAGTCCAACTAACTATAACGTGGGAATTTCAATGGTTTTATGCGAGTAAAATTTCCACCTAACTATAACTGGTGTGAAACCTATGGTTTTTTCAGTGAATATATATATATATATATATATATATATATATATATATATATATATATATATATATATATATATATATATATATATATATATATATATATATATATATATATATATATATATATATATATATATGTATATATATGTATATATATATATATATATATATATATATATATATATACACATATTATTATCAAAACATATACAATATTTTCAACGTAGGATAGAGAGAGGGTTAAATTCACTATTACCACTCCAGTGAGTGCAACAGTAGAGAAAACATTGGATAGCGTAGGGGTAAAAATGACTATTCCCACTCCAGAGAGTGCAACAGTAGGGAAAGTAAATACTTCATATATGAATTAAATTAAATTAAATATTACTACCAATTACAAATATTATAAAATAATTAACAATTTTATATAATATATGAATTAATCAATTAAAAATACAAATAACATTAAATTATTAAAAAAATTACCTACTAATACAAATTATTTACCAATTAACACTAAATTAATTAACAATTAATATAAAATTAAATATTACAACAAAAATAAGCAATAAATAAATTAAAAAAATTAATTATTTATAATTCAATTACTTCCCACACTATTCCCCTATAAACGCAAAACCCACTACTGAAAAGAAATTAATAAAATTAACATAACTATCAATTAATCAATTCATTAAAACTATTGATCAATTATATTTTAATTAATTACCAATTAATATGTAATTAACAATTAATTCAAAATAAATACCAATAAATAAATTACCATATTTAATTAATTATATTTTAATTACTTCCCACCCTATTCCCCTATAAACCCACAACCCGCTGCAGAAAATACATTAATTTAATTAACATAATGATCAATTAATCAATTAATTAAAATTAATTACCAATTATATTTTAATTAATTACCAATTAATAATTATTTACCAATTAATTCAACATAAATACCAATAATTAAAATAACATATTTAATTAATAATATTTAAATTACTTCCCACCCTATTCCCCTATAAACCCACAACCCGCTACAGAATTATATTATGCAAAAATTAAATACAATTAAATTAATTAATTAAAATGAATTATAAAATAAATATACACTTTTCAAACATATAGTAACATAAAAAACACTTTAAAAAATTCATATTATCTTACTTACCTCAAATTCGATATTTTTGTTGTCTATATTCTGTCCATTCGATATTTTGTCCATTCTATATTTTGGATTCGATATTAATGCTATTCCATTCGATATTTTGCTATTTTATTCGATATTTATGTAGTCTATATTCTGTCCAATCGATATTGTGTCCATTCTATATTTTTAACTCGATATCTTGGCCAATCGATATTTTTTATTCGATATTATGACTGTATACCAATGGGGGCAGAGCTTAATTTGTGCTTGTATTTGCTGGTGCTAGGTACTGGGACTTCTTTGTTAACACTAGGACATAATTATGACAACCCACCAAATGGTAGCACTGTCTGTCCTTTTTCAACAGAGAACATTAACAATTACAATGTGTTATGCACGCAAAAAATAATAATACCAGTGCCTGCAGGCCATTCTTAAAGCGATGGGTAACCTGGAATAGTCTGAATTTAGGCGGGTGATGGATAGTGGGTAAGGTGTACGCATTTGCCAGCTCTGGCAGGGGTAGTGAATGGTGTAAACTACAGTAGACTCTTGAGAAATCTGTTGGGCCATGGCACTTTCTTTATAGCTTAAATGCTGAAGATTGAGCTGTATCCCAGAGGGAGAATAATTACAGGTGCACATTTACTTACCGCCATTACTGTGTAAATCTTAATGAAACACATAGTTACAACTGGGTCTGACATGTGACTAACTCTGGCCCAGTGAAGCCCCATTTTAACGGAGAGCAGTCCGTTTGTGACTGTTGGCATGCATTTATAGGTTTGAAGTGGTAGCCAGCAGAGCTGGCAGTCTTATCCAGCTGTGCTTAATGTGATCCAGTTGTTTCTGGTACTCAGCATCAGCACTTAATTGGCAACACCGGCACTTATGACAGTCTGCCACATGGTGGTGATGTTTGCCTAGTTTAGAAATTAGCACAACAGTTGTTTAATAATTCAGCATACATCAAAAATTAGCAGTTGCTTAATAATTCAACATACATTAAAAATGACTAATACCTTCTGGCAAAGCCATTCTTATAGATTTGGGGACCTGGAATAGTAAAAAATGTCACAGTGGTAGGAGTGTGAGGGTTATTAGCTGTGTTGATACTGTAATTGGCAGCGCTGGCAGCAGCAACGGGCGGTGTAAGAGGACTTTTGACAAGGGCCATGGCACTTCTGTTTTTTATTTTGTTTACAAATTAAGCACTGTCAAGTAATCGTTTTTTTCAAAACAATACAACTACAACTTTTCTACGAGTACCCACTAACTCTTTCCTTCTTTTGTTTTAGTCCAAACCAGTGTGGAGAGGAGTGCTGTCCCGGGTGGAGTGTGGCCCCAAAAAGTGGGAAATGTACCAAAGGTAAATATTATTTTTCTGTCTTTTAAATAGTACTAAATGCTGCTGTTGTTTAGGCTGTTTTCATCGACTCATGTTCTTTGTGAAACTGTGGCACAGCTAGAAAATATTAACTGCCAAACAGTATACTGTGCGCTCTAGGGGGAACTAGGAAACAAAATTGGTTTCTGATGGTTTCAGAGTCAATCAGCCTGATTCATGAAGTAAAATTGCGCCCGCAATCGCTGCGAAAATGCAAATGCGGGCGCAATTTCCGTAATCGGCATTCAACATCAAAATAGCGAATTCGCAAACACATATTTGCGAATTCGCTAATATATTCGCAGAATCCCGGCAGGTGAGCATTAGCGAATCGGAAATAGCGACACACCACGGATTCTGCGAAAATAATTGCGAAATCGCAATATAATCGCAATCGGTATTCAAGAAAAATCGCTATTAGCGAAAAACCCCAAAATCGCTATTTGCACCACGCAAAATAAGGACAACTCAAAGCAGGTGGTAACCATGAAAGCCATGCAAAAAAAACATTCAAAAAACCGTTGTCCTATCACCAACAGGTACTGGCCTGACCAATCACACATAAGGACCATCATCAGCAGCAGCATTAGGAGTCCCACAATGCCAGGAATGTACATGGTGGTGAGGCGTCGCAGGCTAGAGCGATTAGCACGGAGGAGACGCAGGATCCAGGACAGGATATTCCGCCAGCGGGTCACCTTGCTGGGCCAAACCAGAGAGCAGATATATGCTAAATACAGGCTGAATGGGGAAATGATAATGCAGCTAATACAGGACCTTGACCCCCTGATGCAGCACCCAACAAGCCGTACCAATGCTGTGCCTACACATGTGCAGGTATTGTGTAGCCTGCACCTCCTGGCCTCCGGGAGTTTCCAGGGGATAGTAGCGGCTGCTGGGGGGATATCCCAGCCCACCATGTCACGCTGCCTCCACACTTTTGTTGAGGCCATGCTCACCCAGCTACACCGTCACATCAAATTCCCCGCCAGCCAACAGGAATTGGACATGACCAAGCTACAATTCTACAATGTAGCCCATTTTCCACATGTGCTCGGATGTATAGCCTGTACCCACGTCGCCATCGGCCCACCAGCTGGCATGGAGTATATGTTCCGCAATAGAAAGTCCTACCACTCCCTCAACATCCAGATGGTCTGCAATGCTAAGACATACATCACTGACATTGTCGCACAGTACCCAGGGAGTACCCATGACTCCTTCATTTTCCGGCACAGCGGACTCCACACACGACTGGTCAGGGGAGAGTTTGGGGAAGGACACCTACTTGGTAAGTACACTTTGTTTGAAATGTCACATTGCAAAGATGTAACAGCGCAGCACAGGCAATCACCATCTGCTCCTCTCATTCAGGTGACAGTGGCTACGCCCTCCGTGAATACCTCCTGACCCCATACCTCAACCCAGCTACACCCCAGCAACGGCGCTACAATATTGCACACATACGGACAAGGAATTGCATAGAAAGGACATTTGGCCTGCTGAAGAGCAGGTTCCGCATACTGCACAAGACAGGTGGGGCCATGTATTACAGTCCTGAAAAGTGCTGCCGCATTGTGGCTGTCTGCGCAATACTACATAACATTGCAACCAAGCGCCGGATACCTGTTGACATCTCTGGCAGTGAATCTGAGGGGGACAACCGGCCACCTGCACATGCGCGCCATGCACATGGGGAGAACCCAGCAGAAGGGCACAGACGTCGCAACCACATCACAGTGAACAGTTTCTAGTACAACCACTTCCATCACCCCACAAATCAACAATGCATGCTAAATGTAATGATGACACAACGCTAATGTGTGTAGCAAAATAAATGTATTTGTTAAATTCACAAAAATAAGGTTCCAGTCCAAATAAGTACAACAAACAGTATTACGCCATACTGCTGTGCATCACTACATGGCAGGCTTAACCTCAGCCTGTGCCATTGATTAACTGCAGTTCTCAGGAGCGCCTAGTGCGCGTTGCGCCATAGCGCCTCTGAGGGGCATCCTCCTCCGGGGCTTCAGGCAATGGGGTGGGCCTGGTGCTGCGGGTGTGTGGTGGGACCTGTGAGGCAGATTGAGAGCTGACGCTGGACGCCCCCTCACTCGCATCATCACCCCCCACAACAGATGGAATAGCTGGAGGGTGAAGAGCAATGACGGCCGTGGTGAGGGTCTCCAGCACCCTTGTCATGTCCTCGCTGCACTGTATGATTTGGTGCTGCTGGGTCAGGGAGCGCCGCGCCAACAGAGAAGTAGCATTCGCTGCTACGTAACTTGCCCTGCTGTTAAGTGGCCAGCCGGGTCATTAGTTGGCGGTGGCGCCGGCGTGCTCCACTGCGCTTTCTCGACATGGCAGCGGTGTTGGCCTCCATGGCTGCAGCCATGCGGGCCATTCCATCTCCCACACCTCCCATGGCTGCAGTCATGTTCTCCAATAGTTCTCCCACACCTGCCATGTCTGCCCTCATGCCTTCCATGTGGCCTGCAAAAGAGGCCACATTGCGCCCTATCATGTGCAGTTGCAGCTGTATAGCTCCCTGCTGCTGAGCCTGGCGCTGGTGAATGCGAAGCATGCGTCTCTCGACGCTGAGCCGCGCCAGTCCCTGAGCATTGGCCCGCCTGCTAGCTGCTGTGGAGTGCTGGCGTGACCTGCCACGCCTGCCCTGCTGGCCTGAGTGTGAGGCTGGCCGCTGTGTGGACACTGGCGCAGGCCCGGATGTAGAGGCGACAGCTGCTGGGGGTATGACCGCCGGTGTTGCAGGTGCGCCAGATGCAGGGGGTGTGACTGCTGGTGTGGCTGTTGTAGAAGATGCAGGGGGCACAGTAGTGACTGCCCTGGCTGCGGCTCTGGGAGGAGCAGCGGTGGCAGGAGGCACAATGGTGGCTGGCCTGCCAGCGGATGTGGGTGCTGCACCAGTCGCAGGGGGGACGCTGCAGGTGGTTCTTGCTGCTGGTGTTGATGCAGCGGCAGGGGCTGGTGCCTGGGTTGGTGTTGGCACCTCCTCCTCCTGGACGCCCTCATCGATTTCCAGCCTATCGCTGTCGCTGGTATCGCCACCTGTGGGGGTAAGTGGTGGATCATTAGTTGCATGTATCTGGCAGACGTGCAGTTGCTACATGCATGCTGGGTGACATTCCCTGAATGGCAGTGGCTTTGTGTGCTTTGGGACCTGTCTGGCTGCATTGTGGTACTACAACATTGTGGCCAGACTACATCTCCCACAATGCTTCAGGACATTCCTTGATGTGCAACTATGGCATGCCTATGGGACATTGGGGGAGCCTATTTGGTCATGGACATCCATAGGGGGCAGGGTCGCAGTCGCATGCCACTTACCTTGGGTGTCTTGGGTGGTGCGGGATGAGTCCAGTGTTGTAAATCCGACACAGGCCTCCTTCTCCAGGGTGTTCTCGACCTGGTCCTCCATGGGAGTATTGGGTGGTACAGTTGGTCCTCCTCCTCCAGTGCCCGAGGACTCCCCAAGGCGCGCCGCCACCTTCTCCTTGGCACGGCCTCGGAGGTCGTACCACCGCTTTTTTAATTCCTCGAGGGACCTGTCCGCCACTCCCACGGAGTTCACAGCCGAGGCTATCCCCTGCCATATGCGCCGCTTCTCCTGTTCAGGGACCCTCCGAGAATTTGCGCCAAACAGTCTGTCATGGTTGGCCACAACCCCCTCTATGAGGTGTTCCAGCTCCTGCTCTGAGAATTTCAATTTTCTTTTGCGCCCAGACGAGCTGCTGGTGCCAGGTGCAGGTTCCTCAGCCATTGTACCAGGGTTGTGGATCAGTGTTATTTTTCCTGATTAGCTGCAGCTCTCCAAAATGCTCCCTCTCTCTCAGCCTCACTGTGGAAAATGGTGGTGGGAACCGGCAGCTTCCTGGTTGTGATGTCATCACTGGGCTCGAAATGCGACTTCCCGTTTTCCCGATCTCGCAAATAGCGATATCGCAAATAGCGATATCGCTATTTGCGAGCTCCCAGTCCAGGCGCAGGTAGCCGGAAATAGCGATTATTCTGCGATTATCGGTCATCGCTAACTGAATTTGCGATCGCGTGCGAATCGCTTTTTTTATCGCAATTCTTCATGAATTCGGATTTGCGATTTCTGAATAGCGATTCGCTTTTTATCGCTATTACAGAATCGCAAATGCCGATTTTCATGAATATGGCGGAATGTATTTATAACAGGAAAGGTCATTTAAACCCTAGAGATGGTATCAATATAGGAGCAAATGGTATTTCCACTTAGTTTAAAACTAATGCTGATTTGGAAATGTGCACAAATTTAGCATGTTCCCGTTTGTAGCTGTGGAAAAGTGCAAGAAGTAATTATGTGTGCAAAATAGGTGCATAACAAGGCATGTTCAAATTTGAAAAGAGAAAAGTATCTCGCAACTTCAGGTCATGTTTTGTAAAACCTTTTTTAGAAATTCCACAGTTGGAAAAGCTTTTTTTACAGAAAGAGAGAGAGAAGAAAAAGCAGATTTAGTTGCCCTGCACTCAAGTGTAAAAATGCTACTTCTTCAGGTTACAGCGGTGATAGGCAGTTGATAACCCGCCACTGCCTGCACCATAAGCAGGCATGTCAGACTATGTTGCTGGGCCTGCATCAGAAATGTCATTTATTTATAAAGTTTTATAGCGCGAACATGATCCCGCAGGATATCAGAGCGCTTTACGCTTTACACTTTCGGCGACGGTAATAGTAGCAGTACAATTGCCATAGGGGGTACAAACCTGGACAAATCGCATATGCATATCAAACAGGAGGTTACAATCGAAAAGGACAGTAAAGGTAAGAAAATAAAACTGGAACATAGTGAACTGAGAGGGGAGCAATTGAACAATGAAGCAGAATAGCACCAAACACAGTAATTAGGGTGTATGTCCAAGCATTAGAGCAGAGGGTCAGAGACCCTTTTAAGATAGGAACTTGTTCATGAGCAATCTTTTTACTTCCAATTTGAAGGTAACTTTGGAGGAGTTTCTGCGTATTTCCGGTGGGAGAGAGTTCCAGATCTTTGGCGCAGAGCCGGAGAAGGCTCAGTGACACATTCTCTTTTTGCGAAAGATCTGAGGTTTCAGGAGGAGACATTTAGCACTCCGAGAAGCTCTGCCCCCTCCTGCTAATTCTAGCTTTTGCGCTAGATAACTGGACGTTTTGAAGTGGAGGGCTTTGTGAGATAGACAGGCAATCTTTAGCGGAATTCTAGCTTCATAGGGCAACCAATTTAGAGATTTTAAGACTGCGGAGATGTGCTCATTTCTTTTGGACCCTGAGACCAATCTGGCCGCCGCATTAAGTGAAGCCCTTAGTGGGGCCAAGTATATTTGGGGAGGCCACAGAGTGCAGCACTGCCATAATCTAGCTTTGGCAAAACAAGTGCTTGGACCACTTGCTTGAAGTGAGCTTGTGGGAGGAAAGGTTTGAGATTCCGGAGTATCCTCATAAGGTGATTCACTCCCTTACACACATTGCTGATATGAGATTTCATGTTTAGATGCTTGTCTAGGGTGAGTCCGAGAGATTTGGCTGAGTCAACAATGAGGGGGGAGCAGTTGAAGGCAGTGAGTTGTTTCATCCAGAGGTCCATCTTGAGGATGTGCTTTGGAGGAGAAATTAGAAGGAATTCTGCGTGGAGGTGTTGAGCAGGAGGTGGTTCTCAGTTAACCAGTTCTGAGTCTTTATTAGGGTAGAGTTGAGTGCTATGAGGTTATTCGAGGATGAGATTTTCAGATAGAGTTGCGTATCATCCACCTACATATGGAAGAGAATGTCAGCGGAGTTTAGAGCATTAGCTAACGGTTCCAAGAATAAATTGAAGAGTATAGGGAATAGAGTGGACCCTTGGGGGACCCCCATGGATACTAATGATGGCTGGGAGAGAGAGTGGTTTGCCTTTTCTCTTTGGGATCTGTGGTGGAGGAAGGACGAGAACCATTGCAGCACCGCACCGGAAAGGCCCATCCTGTGCTTCAAAATGGATAGGAGGTTGTCGTGATTAACAGTGTCAAATGATGAGGAAATATCCAGGAGGATAAGGAGGCAGGATTCATTTTGGTAGAGCATATTTGAAATGTCATTCATAACATGCGAGAGAGACGATTCTGTGCTGTGCCCACTTCGGAAACCAGATTGGTATTGGTCCAGGAGCTGGAAATTCTCAATATGGGCACAGAGTTGAGATTGGACACATTTTTCTAGGAGTTTGGCAAGACTGGGGCTATTAGAGATAGGACGGAAGTTGTTAAGGTCCGTACTATCAGCTGTAGGCTTTTTCACGATAGGTGTTACCTGAGCAGCTTTTAGACAATCCGGTATCGTACCTTGTGCAAGAGACGCATTGACAATCTTTGTCCATAAGGGGGTAAGGAACTCCGTCAGTTCTTTGAAGATATACAGTGGTAACGAGTCGCTAATATGATTAGAAAGGTTGATACTCTGAAAAATCTTGTTGGTGACTTTTTCGCTGAGGATAGTGAAGGTGTCCCAAAAGGCATTGTTCTTTGCGCTCAGGCCAGTCAGTTCGAACTTCTCAGATAAGGTCGAAGGGGGCGCCGATGCCCCGGCTAGCAAGATCGCTTGCCTGGAGTTAAGGTCAATATTGAGGAGTCTGGATTTCTCAGTGAAGAAGGTGGCCAGATCCTCACAAGAAGGTGAGTTGACCTCAGATACGGAGCGGATTGATGTTTCCACCGATTGTTGTTTGACCAACTCAAAAAGTTTCTTGGGGCGATTAGCTGCTTGATTAAGTTGGGATCTGAAGTAGTCGGCCTTAGCAATCTTGATTTGTTTGTTATAGAAGCTCCTAATTGTTCTAAGTATAGTTAATTGGTCAAGGGATGGATTCAATTTCCATGAGCGTTCAACTGCCCTGAAGTGGCGGCGTTCTGTGTTTAGGTTGTCGTTAAACCATGGTTTGGACATTTTAGTTGAGGCGTTTTTTTGTTGGAGTGGAGCAATGGAATCCATGATGTTACAAATAGTAGAGTTGTAGAAGTTGGTGAGTGCATGTACCTCTGTCATGTCAGCTTGTGGAGAGAGGGCAGATATACAGTGGGTTGCTAGATTGGCTGTATTGATATTTCTGAGGTCCCTTTTCCAACTCTTCGATTTCGCTGGTAGAGCCTTCCTCAGTGAGACTTCCAAGTTGATAAAAAAGAAGATGCTGTGATGATCGGACCAATCGCACAGGGAAATGGTGTCCAGTGTGATGGTGTGACCTTTGGAGATGATGAGGTCCACAATTTCTCCTTTATTATGGGTTGGCTGGTCACAGTATTGGGTCAGATCATGATCATTTAAGAATGATTTGAGGCATGTACCAGCTTGGTCATTGAGGTTGGACCAGTGCAAGTTGAAATCGCCAAGAAGATTTGAGCCATGGCGGAATCAACATTGCCAGAGATGATGTCCATTAATTGCTCAATGAATAGGAGGTTGTCCCCAGGTGGGTGGTAAAATGTGTGTAGTTTGCAAACCAGAAGGTTGTGACTAAAAATATTGATGGTTTCAAAAATTGAGAGAGACCCCTTAACAGCCAGGGGAATAGGGTACTTTTGACAGTAAAGAGAAATCTTCCCTTGGCGGACTGACTCACGTTACACAACCTATATGGTTGTCAAGGCCACCCAAACTATAACCACTAGATCCTTTTGCTATCTAGTACACTCACACAATAGTAATATAGCTCATTATTTATTTTCATAAAAAATATTTTCAACAAATACACTTTTTGTTAAAAACAACTCCTTGCGCGCCTGCATTAAAAACACATAAACAATTTCATTAAATACAATTTTGATACACATGAAAATTAAAAACACACTCAATTTATGTTGACATTCATTGGCTGTAACTAAAAGAATTACACAAAAAGGGAGAGACATACAAAGACATGCGTTGTTTGTCATTGAATTTTGCACATTTTGAGACCTAACATAAACATAACCAAATCCTGGACTTGCTTAATTCTTTGTCTACAGGCTAGGTTTGGTCCCTTGATTGTGCGAAGGAGGCGTCAACGCATTTCGATGGTTTCTATTGATACTCTACCATCTTTGTCAAGACTAAATAATAAGTCTCTCCTGTTGTTGGGCACTGGTTGGTTGCCACTGACACAAATATCCTGCAGATAAACATATTTCCATCAGTATCTTGCATAGATTTCATCTTACTATTGTATACACATCCTGCATATGGTAGATACATTGACAGCAGTCCTAATGTACATAGTATAATTTTCATAATGGTTTCCAGAATACATAGTCCTCACATGGTCATATTGTGGTCATATTGTCATAATACAATTTGGTAGGATTGTTACCTGGCTTTAGTTATTTTATACACATCTTTCGCCTGTTTATTTGAACCCACTACTGTCACACATTTGTCCTTAGTCCCTCATTTAGAGGCATATCCTGTCACCTCTGACATTAGTATTTAGGCTTAATAGACTATTATGTCAATGGCTTGTTTCTCTAGACCTATGCCCATACTATGCATGGTAAGCCATTTCCGCATTACTTAAATTCAATTGAACACTAGTATCATTTACCTGATCACACAGCACAAGATCTTGGGGCATATTATCAAGGGGTTTTATCTCCGCTTTTTTGGCTTTAAAAGCCAAGAAAGCGGAGATAAAATTATCTCCCTATTACCAAGCTGTCGCTAACACCAGTTAGCGACAGCTAGTAGGAGATAGCGACCATCTTGGGCCCCACTTTGCATGTCAGTGATATTTATCACTAATGAGATGCAAAGTGGGCGTGCCAAGATGTTAGAGACTGAAAACAGTCGCTAACATCGCTATCTCCTATTACCAACTTTTGGAGATATTCGCGCTAAGCGGGAATATCTCCAAAAGCTAACACCTGCCCTGAGCAGTTCTTAGCCATGTTATCCAATGGGAGGTGGATAACATGGCTAAGAGCATTTGCTCGATAATGCATGAATATCGCTGACTTTTCAGCGATATTCATGCATTTCGGCCGTTTTTTATCGCATTTGCGATAAACCTTGTTAATAGCAAGGTTTATCTGCGATAAAAATCGCCGATGTGCGGCGATAATTTTTGTCTCTAAACAAGTTAGAGACAAAAATTATCGCTAGTTGTTGGTAATATGCCCCCTTATTTTCACAGATTTTCTAATACAGAGCGTTCAAACCTTCATATTATTCTCTTCATTCTGAAATAGGGATACATATTTTAATTATACTGTATGGTTGTGGATTAAAGTGGTATTGCTAATTGCTATCACTCTCACTTATATTTACCATCTTGCTGCTGTTCTTTTCTCATAGAAGCCACCTTTTTCTATAACCTTTGTATCGCACTTTGCTTCCTATGAAAAAAAAAAAAAACAATAGACTCACCCTACATTGTCACCTTTATACTATACTTTTCTTCTATCATTTTGAGACATTATTTGCCATTACCTGCTATTTTTATATTCTGTATTTATATATGGTCCACTGTTAATTCTTCTGTTTAGTTTATAAAATCCGTCTCTAGTTCGAAACTATTCTCAGTATTCTGAAATCAAAAAGAGGAAACGATCTATGCATTGCCTTTGAACAAATCGGTCACTAAATTAACAGTTTGTTACAGGGCAGTCGCACACGTCTTACCGTGGATCTGCAACTCTAGAAGCCTGTTTATCGGAGGTGGGTCCTGTTTGCTGGCTTGATCCTTATCTAATGGAAAGGAGGTACAAAGGATCAGTCTGAAAATTCATATAAGTTTATTGGCCTAACTATATTTTAACCTATGGCATCTCAGGGGAGAGGTGTCCTTACCTATTGGCAGCAAAGCTCTCGTCTTCCACACCCCGTACCCTAATCGACAGTCCTTGGTGTTACCAGCCGCATCACGTCCGAACGAAAAGTCCGTTCGTTACTAATGTGGCTCTATTTAGACCTACTGCCTCAGTCTGTCATTGGCTCTTGCAAATTATTATCAGGTGAGCCTTTTTCACTTGTTTACGTGCTCCAATCATTATGTACTCGTGTCTAAGGCGGGTTGTGAGCTTGAGTTTACACCGCATCACGAGCGAGTTCCAAGCCTCACTTTCACTTGCGGCCATCTTGCCTCACCAAGCCTCGTCTTAGAAATCTCAGACGCCGCGTTCCATGGTATTTGCATGAGGTTGGGGTAGAGGACTCAAAGTGGGAGACCGATAGTGAGCTCCGGTGTATGTAAGCTAGGCCACCACCCGTCTTCAAATCTCTGTCTAGACAAATTATGTCATGGGTAGGAGGCACTAAGAGGTCTAGGAAGGGAGTGGAAGCGGGATTGAGCCAGGTTTCAGAGAGGATGATGATATCTATCTCACTGTGATGGATGAGGTCGAATATGTCAAAGGCGTGTTTGCTGGCTGAACTGCAGTTGAGTAGTACGCATTTCAGTTGGTCCGGAGAATGAGGGGGGGGGCGACTGAATGGTGTTCACTCTCATAAGGTTGTAAATATTTACGCCTCTAGGGTTGTGAGGGGGTTCTCTGTACGGGTTAGCGTGGATGGTTAGAAATTGACCCTCCGTGATCTTGTTGGTGTCTAAGGTGAATGAGTAGGAAATGAGTAAGTCTTTGATATCATTAGATGCGAGGTAGGCCTTCGCTCTTCTGGGGCGGGAGGAAGTGTTAAGTAGGGGTATGGTTTTGGAGAAGGAGTGGGGGAGGCTGACCACAGCAAGTTCTGACACTAGTAGGTGCTCTGGGCAACTTTGCACTGGAAAGGAGGGGACTGATCAGTGGGAGGTGTACAATCGAGGAGGCTTTCAGTTCATGAAGTTCGACGGTGAGGAGGTGCAAATTGAGAGATAAATCGTTCAGGCGCGCCACCATGTCTGAATGCTGTGAGAGGGGTAAAAGTTGAGTGGGGGGTCTGGCCGAGAGGTAGGGTCTAGCTGTGTACCAGAGAGGTCTATGGCGGTATTTTGAGGTTCCAGGGGGAGAAGTTGGTCCTCACGGACTTGCGGTGATCCATTATGTTAGGATAGAGTGGCTGGTGAGAGTAGGAGGGTGGGAGGACTATTGCTCTGTGAGTCAGGGACGGTCAAGTGAGGATGGAGTGGGTTTAGCGGAACACAGTCTGTGCAGGGCAATTGCCAGGACTTCGACCTAGCAGGTGGCTTAAAAGGAGGGATGCCAGATGGGTGAACTTTCGGTGAGAGCAATGGTGATTGGATGAGAGGGGGACTCAGCTCGAGAGTCAGCCTGTATCGGACTAGAGAGAGGGGAGAGGAGGGAATCGGTAGGCTCGCCTGGCCTATGAGTCGGATGTTGAGTATGTTGGGTCAGGCTGACATGGGGAAGAGAGGATCCGAGATCATCTAAAGGTGGGGGATGGTTTCAGGCAAGTGAGGACATCCCCGAAGTGGGAGAGGGAGGACTGGCTATGTCCATAGTGGTGATAGGTTGTGGGTGGGGGTCATTGGAATTACCCTAAATGCCTTCCTGAGTGTAGGGAAGATGTGGGCCATCCTGGTTAGATTAGTATTAGAAGATTGGATAAGGATGATACCATTGTTGTAGACGGTAATAGTGTCATTACCGTTGAAGGTGAGCGAAGGAGATGTTGTTAATTTAATACCATGAGGTGTTTTCCTAGTGCCTGATATACGAAGCATGGAGTACATCACATTCCGCCAGCATGCTCGTTTTCTGGTATATAAGATGAGGTCATTAACTATATAACCCTTGTTTGTACAGAAGTAGATGTCTGAGAAAAATGTATCGGGTCTATCTTTGAGTGAGCGACGTTTGTGTTTTTTGGCTGCATTTTTGGAGAGGTAGGGCGGGTAGTTGATGGTGAGGGCTTTGAGTCCTGAGGGGTCGGGACTGTTCAGCATTCTGATAATGTGTCCTAGCGACGAAGGGCCTGGAGGTGAAAGTATTTTTGTTTAACAGGTGGTTCTTGAGTAGGCAAATAGTAAACCTCGAGGGTAGGGAGAAACAGGTCTGGAAGGGGTAGTTATGTGGTCAGAAATGTTGGTCTTTGGGGAAGGCTAAATTGGTGGAGGTAGACTGTAGGGGGAGTCTAGGGAGATTGGGGCGGGGTGGGGGCGTGGGGGGGCTAGGGAAAAATAAATAAAAAGGCATGGGTTAATTAGCTGAAGAGGACTCCATTCCAAAATTACTCCTATTTTATAATGTGATGTACTGGGGTAAAGACCTGTAGCTCTTTCGCTGTATCTAACCTCACTGGAATATAGTCCTCGGCCTCTTTCTATGGAGCCCAAAGCAGTGACTGGTCCTTCGTTTCAGTTTTTGGAGGTGCCTTCTGAGCGAGTCATATGTCTCTTTCTCTGCTTTGGTGTGGGGATAGTAGTCCTTTCTCGATTTAATTGTTATGACTGCCATTTTGAGTAAATAGCGCTGAGGATGCTTCCAGAGCACCAAAATGGGGGCCCAATGCCCACCGAGTCATGGAAGGAGGCATAGACTGGGCAAGTGACCATGAGTAAAGGGTGCCGAAATGAGCAAAAAGACCACGCATATGAACAAAAAGAGTGGGGCCGCCCAGCCAACCAATGTCTCTGGCCTCAGCACACATAGCTGTATCTGGTCCCCGGTGTCAAGGACCCAGAATCTTCGCAGGAGCAAATGGCCGCTTTTTCCCTACGCCCGACCGCCGGTGACGCCGCGCTTCTGACAGAGCAATTTCACCAACAGAGGGGAAGGGGAATTGGAAGAGAAAAGAAGAGACACTCCTATTGCTGTCACCCTCGATGGTTTCTGAGGCTTCTGTCTGTTATTCGTTTTCCTCTACCCTGGAGGGTTACCTAATGCACAGAAGGAGAAAACCTTAAACACCACAACTCTGAACAAACATGTTACTGTTATTATACGGACTCTAGTTTACTATACCAGTGATTATTTGTAGCATAGCCTCTCTTCTTTATTATTGAATTTGGACTCTACTGAATTAGAAGAGCAACAACTTTAGAACTAAGTACTGTATCCTTTCTTCTCCTAGCATGTGACTAACTGGGACTTTTACCTTCTAATTCTGAAGAGAATTGTAGAGTAAGATATCTTCCTAAATTGAATAAGAGTTGTCTTTTTCTAGAAATGTCCTGGAAAACTTGCAGATTGAGTATGTTCAATGTCCTTCGAACTGGCGCGCAAAGGGAACAAGGAAGGATAGAAAGGGAAGCAAAAGGTAAGGAAAAGCGCAATAGGAAGGACAGGGTCCCCAAAGAATTTTGGACATTGAATAGTTGACAAGTTCTGCACTGCCTCCAATGGAAAGTTCTTACTTATAAAGTGGCGTCGCTGTGGACTGTTCCAAGCCACTTGAATCCTTACAGCTCTGACTTGTTGCTTCTGCTTCAACGCTGATTCTTCTCCAACGAATGGTAGCAACAAGTAGTCAGTACTTCTCCTCAACTTTCGAAACGCTCAGGAACTCTTTTGACTACTTCTCAAGACTTTGACTCTCTGTGACTGGAATTGAATTTCCGAGAGCTGAGCCGTAACAAACTCTCTCTCTCGCAAACGTAGTTAACCGCTAACTGAAAAACTAGATACCGTTCTCTCGCGCACTGACTAAAGGCGGAGAAACGGTTCAGAACGTGTTATCTCAAACGGAATCAAATTGAAGTGCGCAGTGGAATCTGCGCGCGTCATCTATAAAGACTAGACTGTGCAAGTAGTACAAAATGGTGCCGAATTCCTTACCAATACGGCGGCCATCTTGTAACGGTCAATTGTCATTATATGTCATACCAGGTATTGATCATTTGCGGTTTGAATACCACTCTGGCTCTTTTTTTAGGGACACAAGAGGAAGACTTGTTCCTGATGGTAGCAATCATGTGGTTCCTGACACCCAGCAGCTTGAGCCCAATAAAGCAAGAGCGTCTGATTTTAAATCCGAGTTTTAGAAACACTCACATTAAACTTCCACAGCCGATCTGGCAGTATCCGGCGACTAGCCTTCAAACTCTGTGAAGATGCGGGCAAAATAGGACACCATGGGAGACCTCCCAGATTATCTCCTTGATGGGAGCGTCTTGCCGCGTATCTTGCCTCCGGGGGCTCGCGAGAGAGGGAAAGTGAAAGTGAAGGGACAATCCCTTCGCCCCTCGCAATCCAAGCAGTAATGTGCTCCCGGGGGCCCGTGATCAAAAGCGATGGCAGATGGCGGGACTTCACCTCCACAGCCAGGGTCCCTGCAGCGCTGGTCTCCTGCGATTCGCCTCCAGTGGTGTGTAGCGCTTAGATATCGGATCGAGTTGAGACCTCCTCAACTGGTGCAGCACAGAAGCAGTATCCACCCGACCTCGACGCTGGTAAGTGTTCCTTCGTTGTTCCTTGTTCAAGGATCAGATGTCATAAGAACCTGTTTCTAAGTTAAATAAAAAACCATATTCAAACTCAACAGCTCTGGCAAACTACTGCAATGTTTTAAAAAAAAAAAAAAAAAACTAGTACACGCATATGCACACAAAAAAAAAAAACAACAAAATGATGTAATCCTCTAAACATGGCCGCCTTATACATGCAATAAAAATGTCAAATTTTAAAAAAGTTTACTGATACAGCTATTTTACCATTGATGTTATTTAAACAGTAAGCCTTTCGCTTAAGCCATGCATTTTATTGTTATTATTTGTGAAGGAGATAAGAATAAATGACTGCATAACCAAGGACTCCAATTGCAGGTAGCTTTGATCTTACAATGTCACCTAAACAGTTTATATCATAAAATGTTGAAAGGATAGTTGGCATAATAAATAGCCGGTATTTAAATTGAATATAAACATTAAATAACATTTTAAAAGTGTGCTATGAACCAGCTTTGAAGCGTAGAGGAAGGAATTATTTTTAGGTCGAGCCTGGGCAGCCCATACTCTGCTGCAAGGCGTTCAGTAGTGGCGTATGGCTTTGAAGCCCCACCAACTCTCAACCCATATTTTTAATTGGCTTGTATCATTGTTCTTTGTAAACACTGGCTTCCGAGTCATTTATTTGGCTTGTTAGTCCCTACTTGGTACCGCTTTGTCTGCATTTGTAACCTCCCATGGCGACTGTCCCTTTTACTTCTGTTGTGACACGGTATGTTTTATTTAGTCTGTAAGCACTATTTTCTTTAATGACTTTCTCCTACTGCAAGCACGACGTACTTTCCTCGTCATGCGTGCTTTCACTTTCAAGCAGCATGGAAAATGGCGGCAGCTTCTTTGAAGTGAAATAGGTCTCGGATTTATAAGAGTCTGGGCTATTTCCATTGTAAATGACTATGGCTTAAACACTCGTAAATGCGAGACCTATTTCATTGCAAATGCTTGTTAAGGTGATGTGATCAATGTTTGTATGATTCATGCAGTCAGTCAAAGTGAAGGTAGCCAACAGGTAAAATGTACTGGCTAACTGCCCCTTGCTTATGCTGCGATGGGCTAAATTATAAAATCTAAGTATTAACCTGTCAAGGGGGCGGAGCTAGCCGGCGTCAATGGCGGACGCGTAAGTGCGAAGCTCCGAGCCAGCGCCACCATCTATCCGGCATTTATCCTCTTCTAGCGGTGCCTCACACTTGCAATCAGCGGACGTCGTCTCCGCGGACACTAGTGAACCTCCGACTGCAATCCTGGCCGAAATCGGCTTAGGGAAACCCTACTTTGCCCGACTGCCCTGCTGACGCCGGACCAGGCCAGGATCCCCGGTCTTTCCTACTCGGCGAGGCCGAGCGACGTCACCCGACGTGCGGCGGCGGCGAGCGGCCGGCTGGGCGCCTGAAAACACCTGACGGCGACTGGCCCCCTGACTGCCCCGCGCTGAGAGACTGCGCACCGGAGGTGCTGGCACACATTTGGGAGCCGGCGGGAGCAGCGGTGGACACGCCGGTGAGACTGCGGAGCCGGTTGCAGCCCACGTGGTGACCGCGGAGCGTCCTGGAGGTAGGCCCGGCCCGGGCCCCCATATATCGACAGCCGGCCACACAGATAAGGAGAACTGGGCACTGGTCGGGGCAGACTCCTGCGGGCATAGCTCCCCTCCTACGAGAGCGGACTCCCCCTTCCGCCCTGGGACATATAGTGGACGCTGGAGGCCATCGGGCCCCGGCAGGCTGCACCCTAGACGCAGCCCAACTGGTTACTCCACGGACGCCACTCTCTACCGCAGCGGGCCCCCCCAACGGAGAAACCCGCTCCCCCCTCGAACTTTCACCATGGTCAAGGGGGACCGGACCCAAACGAAGCTGGCGTTCGAGCAGCGGCGGCAGAAGGAACCGGAAAGGCCGGCCGCCCAATCTCCGAACACGGCTAGCGATCAGAGCCCCTCACTATGCGCTGAGATAAAAGAGATGCTCAACACTATGGAGAAGGGGCTGCAGGAAGGTATGTCAGCCATCGGAAGTAAGATTGACGCGCTGGCCTACCGAATGGACCGGATGACAGAAAGAGTGGACAAGCATGCGGAGAGGCTGGACATGGCTGAACGCAGACTCACCGAGGCGGAGGAGGCCCAAACCGAGTGGGATTCGGATCGTAAACAATTCGGTAGGCTGCTTCAGGTCATCCAGGAGAAGTCGGAGGACTTAGAGGCGCGTTCCCGGCGCTCCAACATCCGCGTCACAGGTGTGGCCGAATCGACCCAAACGGGCAAAATGGAGCTGTTTATTGAAAAACTTTTGAAGACGATGCTGGGGGACGACACCTTCTCGCCAATGTTTATAGTGGAACGCGCCCACCGCACCCTCGGCCCGAGGCCTCCCCCGGGCGCCAGCCCTAGGCCGATAATAGCGAAATTATTGAATTACAGGGACAGAGACGCTGCCCTCAGAGCAGCCCGGGAAAAGGGCAAGCTACAGTATGAGGGAATGGACATATCACTATACCCCGACTTCACCTCAAAGGTCCAGGAAGAAAGAAGAAAATTTGTTCCATACAAACAGCAACTTAGAGAACTGGGCCTGGACTACGCTATGTTATACCCAGCGAGACTGCGCATCAACAGGCAGGGACACTCGCACTTCTTCACGGATCCCAAAGAACTGCAGAAATCCTTGAAAGTCTGGATGAAGGAGGCCCGGGGGAGTCCGAATCCACACACGGCGGACCGAAACGGCACTGGGGACCTCGAGGAACAAGACTGAGTTACAGGGGGCGGTAAGCAGTGCAACCCGTATATCTGAGCGCCTTAGTGCCCCTACGTCCCCTCGCTGAACTAAGGGGAGATGGCTGCCCGGAGCGCGCGGCCATAGGCCCTGGTCTGCTACGCGCTGAACTGTGGGTGTGATTTGTGTGTTATGTACTGGGGTCGCCGGGGTGCGGCATTTGTGCTACTGAAAATGCCCTTGGCGCGATTTGAATCCCAAAAGCGAGACACTGCAATGTGCTGAAGATTCTGGGCGTGGGGGGAGGAGGGGGGCGGGATTGCCAACACGTTGTTGAACTACGGAGTAGTGCGGATACTGCTAGACCTAGTACCCGAGGCGCTGGCAAAGGGGCAAGCTGAAGGACACTGTTTGATAGTCCCGGTGGGGAGGAGGACGACAAGAGGACTACACAGGCTACCTCTGCCCCAGCGCGCACTGCGGTTACGGCTCGGCTTGAGCCGGGATGGGGAATTGTTGCATGAGTAGGGAAGTGGGGGGGGGGAGGGACACGGGAATTTCGGTCACACCAGGTTGGGGGTTGAGTGACTGTGGGAGGCGGGGGGATGCGAGAGTTGGGGGATTCGTTCACGCCAGGTTGGGGTTGGCGGACTGTGGTTGGGGGGGGAATTGGGGTCTGTGGGTTCAGAACTGTTTGGGGAAGGGGTCCGAACTGTGCTTTGAACTGTTGTGCTACTTGGAGGGCGTAGGCGAATGCTGTAGATGGAGAGGGCCGGTGGATGGTTGGACCTTGCTGTCAATTTGCTTCTATGGGGACTATGGCTGATGCATCACATGCCAACCTGCTGAGTGACACGGAGACCCTCAAGGCTATTACGTGGAACGTTAGGGGGTTAAATGATTACCGAAAACTGCGCAAGGTGCTCCAGTACCTTCTCCGACACCACATAGATCTGGCGCTGCTGCAGGAAACACACTTGCCCGACACCAGCAAGATGCTCACGCACAGGGGGATTCAGGGAAACGCCACCTACGCGGGCTTCACCACACATGCAAGGGGGGTCCTTACGTGGGTTAACCCCAAATCCAAGTTGTCGCTCACACTGCTGAAAGCTGACCCGGAGGGTAGATTTGTTTTGAGCAGGTGCGTAGGCAAGGGCCACGACATACTAGTCATGAACATCTATGGCCCAAACTACGATTCCCCGGACTTCTTTGCGGCAGTGGCGAGCCACTGCGCTGAATGCCCCACCGATAGAATGCTCTGGGGGGGGGACTTCAACTTCACATTCAACTCAGAGCTAGACAGGTCGGCAGGCCCCCCCCGGCGCCCGGCGGCGGCCGCGCTGCAGATGCAGGCTGAAATGTTGCGCCTAGGGCTGGTAGACGTCTGGAGAGATAGGCATCACGGCCAGGGGGGATACACACACTACTCTGCGTACCATAACATCCATACCAGGATTGATCACTGGCTGTCCACGCACACGCTGCTTCCCATGGTTAAAGGCTGCAGTGTGCTCCCCCGCACCCTGTCGGACCACTCCCCAGTAGTGCTAGAGCTGAACACTCCCAAGAAGAGAATCCCTCCGTTCACGTGGCGCTTCCCGCCATACTCACTTCTAGATGAGGCATTTAGGGCAGACCTGGGGGAGGACATTGATACCTACTTTGCCACTAACGTAGGCTCAGTCGACAGATTTGGGACAGTCTGGGAGGCATTCAAAGTCTATGTCAGGGGAGTGGCCATGGCGAAACACTCCAGTGTTCTCAAAGCTATTAGGAACAGGCTTAAGCTCCTTGAGGGGCAGATTGCGGACTGCGAGCGCCGCCAGCTTCTGAACCCGACACCACTCGGGGATGGGACCTTACAGGACCTACTGAAAGAGTTCCAGGAGGAAGCGGATAGAGAGGTTAGGCACCTGGGAAAGTATGCGTCAGCGCGCTCTTATGGAGAGGGTGACCGGCCTGGAGCACTGCTAGCTAGGATAATGAAGGGCACTAGGCGTAGGCAAACAATCCCGGAAATGCAAACTCCGGGGGGAGAGAGAGTCACCACGGAGGACGGCGTTCTAGCGGAATTTAGGAGATTCTATGGGGATCTCTACACTACCAAGATCACTGGGGTGGAGGACCAAATAGACCACTATTTAGATTACATTAAGATGCCGTTCCTCGAGAACTGGCAGAGGGAGTTCCTGATGTCCCCTATACTCCGGGAGGAAATATCGGACGCGCTCGATACCATGAGGTCCGAAAGCGCCCCCGGGATAGACGGGCTGTCGGTAGCATTCTATAAGGCATACAAGGACAAGCTGATGCCTTACCTCTCCACACTCTTTGACGAGATTTGCGAGTACGGCGCTATGCCGCCCTCGATGAGAGAGGCGCTCATCGTCACAATCTTGAAGCCGGGCAAGCCTCCTGATCTCCCAGGTTCCTACCGCCCCCTTTCCCTGCTGAATGTGGACGCTAAGCTTTATGCGAAAGTCCTGGCGACCAGACTGGCACTAGTGGCCCCGGAGTTGGTAGCCCCGGAGCAGGCAGGGTTTATCCCAGCTAGGAACCTCACTTACAACCTTCGCACTGTTTTGGGGGCCATGCAGCACACTAGGCATGATACAAAAGCCATGGCAGTGTTCCTCGACATGGAGAAGGCCTTTGACTCGGTGGAGTGGCCCTTCATGCGCAGGGTACTGAAAAAGCTGGGACTGGGGGAGCTCTTCCTCCAACTCCTGGGCGCGCTTTATCATTTGCCCACGGCGAGGATCAGGCTGGGGGACGCAGTCTCGGAGCCGATCGCCATCAGCAGGGGCACAAGGCAGGGATGCCCACTCTCCCCGTTGCTATACGCCCTGGTGGCGGAGCCACTGGCGTGCGCGATGCGGGAATACCACTCCTATGAGGCCATAAGCTACCCTACATACAAGCTTGGCATATCCACGTACGCAGATGACACTCTGCTGTACATTAGAGACCCAGCCAATAACCTGTCGTCGGTCTTACGAGAAGTGGTGAGATTTGGCGCGCTCTCGGGACTAAAGGTCAACTGGCCAAAGTCGGTGGCCTTCCCACTGACCCCTATCACAGAACCATTCGAGATGGACTACCCGCTCCACTGGTCCACGGAACCGGTGAGGTATTTAGGCATCATGCTCCACACAGATCCTGATGTGCTGATGAGGGAAAACTACGGGGTAGCATACAGCAAACTTGTAGATGACGTAGAAGTTTGGATCAAGCTTCCGCTGTCACTGATGGGCAGAATAGCTATGATGAAAATGGTAATTCTCCCTCGATTTCTGTTCCTTTTTAATAACCTCCCGATGGTCCTCTCGAAGGCTTTCTTTGCTACCATGAACAAACTACTGGTGAGATTGGCGTGGGCTGGTAAGCAGCCTAGAGTGCAGTGGAAGGTGCTGCAGCTGCCGTACGAGCAGGGTGGCCTAGCTGCCCCGAACCTGGAGCGTTACTACCGGGTTGCGCAAGCCTCCCATCTACACACCTGGATTCACGGTAACCGGGATATACCGCATGTTATCCTGGAGCGGCTGTTTGCGGACCCCACCCCACTCCCAGCGACCATATGCGGGCCCAAAGACCGCAGAGTGGGAGTGCTGGACTCCCTCCTGTCCACTAATCATGCCTGGCACTCTATACTGCAGCGCCAAGACAAAGTCCTGATGTACGCATCCAACATGCCGATACAGTGGGCGCTATGGCTCCCAACAGTGGCGGAACCCGGTGTCTACAAGGCCCTTAACGAATTGGGCGTACGCACCATGGGCGACCTCTTTGTGCAAGGGAAGGTGAAGACGTGGGATCAACTCGCGCGCGGGGGGGGGGCGTGCCTCGGTGCTCCACCGCTTCCAGTATCATAGAGTGAGAAGTGCGCTGCTGGAGCTGTTGGGCCCTGACCTGGAGGAACCCCCTGACGTCCCGGAACTAGCATACATCATAGATACCGAGAACCCGAAGAAATTGATTTCTAGGCTTTACACGATAGGTCATGAGCACACGGCACTACACTACACTAGGGCGAGGTTAGCTTGGCAGACTGACCTAGGGACTCCAGTTGACGACAACATGTGGGGGTACTGCTGCGCGGCAACCAGGCGCATTTCCCTAAACGGGCGACACCGTTTGATCCACTTTAAATTCCTGCAGCGGGTGTATCACACGCCGGAACGCTTGCATAGGTACGGCCTGCGTGACTCGCCCCGCTGTGGGAGATGTCACGCGCCGGTGGCGGACTTCCTGCATTTAGCCTGGTGGTGCCCAGGAGTTCAGAAGTTCTGGGCAAGCGTATTCGCAGAACTTAGTACTATAGTGGAGCTGGACTTGACCCTTAACCCGGCCCTCGCACTGATGGGTTACACGAAGGAGATACCTGTTGCGGTGAGGAGGCTGGTGAGCATGGGCATGCTCCTTGCGAAAAGAGTGGTGGCACTGTGCTGGTTGCGTGGGCCCCTCCCCACACTGAAGAGGTGGACTTGTGACATGAAATACTGCAACACGCAAGCAGACACATACAGCGAGCTCCTCCCGCCCCGTAGCCGCCCTAAAAACTTTTGGGGGCTGTACCAGAGTTACCTAACCTCCAGAATAGAAGGGGATGCCTCCACGGAGGGAGAGGGGGAAGACATAGACAGTGAACTGCACACGGAGCCCGGATAGACTCTTACACTGCACTGTGATACGTCTCGGGGGGGAAAGGACACCACTCCCCTGTCTGTAGGGGATGTTAGAGAGCCCCTGCTGAGATGCTGGGAAGCTATGACTGATATGAGCCGCACACGCCACTGGGATGCACACTACCACACACGAGAAGCACACACTTGGGACCGGTTGTGGGAGGGGGGGGTTCATGAGTTGGGGAGTTAGCTGGGAGAAAATGATAAAATTGTACAGTTTTTGTTTAAGGTACGCGCAATGCACACCGCAACGCAGTAAGGAATAGCGAGCGGGGGTCGCCCTGCTTGATTTGTATTGCCACTGAGACCTAAGCCTTGATCTACAGGTCCTACTGCTTGTTAAATGTAAGTGTCATGACTGTGGCGAGGCAGTCCACCGCCGGCCTGTGAAGGGTTGTAGGCGAAGGGCTCCTTGCACATTGTACTGTGCTGCTATCTTTGCATAATAAATAAAATAAAAAAAAAAAAAAAAAAAAAAAGTATTAACCTGTCAAGACAGCCAATTCTGTCTCAAAGTCTAGATCTAAAATATAAATTTTAGAAAAAAAATTGTAAAATCAAGTTACGGAGCCAACCCTGTAACCCTGAGAACCAGAGTAATTATATGTCAACAAATAACTGTGGTTCACTTGGGATAACCTCAACTGACAAGTAATGAAGCTATAAACATGAATGAAAACACATATTGATTAAAAAGGTAAGTACGTCTATTACACAAGCAACCCAAAAGACATACGTACATAAACACCAAACAAAAAAAGGGGAGAAATACCCAAATACTTTTAGTCAAAAGTTAAAACCATTAGAAAGCTAAAATGTTGTACTTTAGATAATTGAGAATTTGGTCACAAAAGGATTTTAAACAAAGCAAGAATTTGAAAAGAACACAGATAATGCTGAAATTGACTATACAAAGCACTAGGCTGCCATTAAGTCAACAACTGAACAAAAGAACACCGTACATTTGATCCAACGACAAGATGGAATTTGAATCCAAAAATCAACAAAATCAATATGTAGTCCATATTACATAATTACAGGTCGACCTTTCAGCTCAAAGGTAAACTTGACCCTGGCAATCATCAGGAAAGTGTGTAGTAAAAACAAAGGTATTAACGCCTTAACCGCGGCTGCAATTCCGCCGCGGTGCGGGGCATTCCATTAGGTGGGTGGGGCCGCGGCGGCCAACGGACGTGCACAGCACTACAGAGGTAGTGCCTGCGACTGCCGTTGGCCGACAGAAGCAGCAAAGGGGTTAAAACAGTTTAAAATTTAGGTGAAGTCAACGCTGAATGAAACCAGTCCAATATACATCTGGTCAAACAGGCAACAATATATCTTAGTGGTGTACCAGGAAATAAATCCTTGCACAACGGACACTACATTCATCAGAAATATACAGGTTCACCAATCGCTGGGACCAAAGACATTCAACGAGTAAGGATCCAAAAAAGGCACTCGGTCAGTTAGGTAATGAGCAGCTTCCTGGCACAGGGAATCAAACCCTTGTGAGTTTGGTAACACGTCTGATCACAGGACAAAAGAAGGCATAATCAACGGTCGACTTAAAACGAACAAGTTCACGTTGAAACAGATAACTGTGTAGTCCATTTCAGCATTTTTTGTGTTGCTTTCGAATTGTTGCATTGATTAAAATCCTTTTGTCGCCAAATCTGAATTATCTTGAATACAATATTTAGCTTTCTAATGGTCATAACTTTTGACTAAGGAAGTATTCTTCTCCTTTTTGTATAGTGTTTATGTATGTACGTAGTTTGGGTTACTTGTGTGTTAGGCTTACTTACCTTTTAATTAATATGTGTTTTCAATCATGTTTATCGCCTCATCCCTTGTCGGTTGAGTTATCCCAAGCGAACGACAGCTATTTGATGACATTTAAGGAAAAACACAGCTTCTGTATCTATCTTCATCTAGTGATTTTAGGCTTATTAGATGCCATGAATAACCAGGGCAGGCTATAAATAGATTTTGCAGTACTAGTGCGGATCACTTAACAGCGCAATCAAAGGGTCGTATTTACAGTTTGGCGGACAGGACTGTATGGTGATAGATATCCCAGTCTTCTGTATTACAAGTGGCAGAAACTATAATGCACTTTGTAATAGGTGGATGGGACAGTTGACACATTTGTGACGCTGTATCCCACCCACCAGACTTTAAATAAGTTAAATAAAAGAAATAAATAGGTTACTGAGTGGCAAGACTCATTGGAGTTGGGTGCGGCCAGCACATCGTTGCTGTGTAGGGCTTGTAAAGGGAAGTCCTGAAGTATAGCATTAAAATGATCCCTACTCAGCAGTCAATGCCTTCGGGACGCAACTGTAGCCACACACCAAACAATTTCCTGCGAAGGGAACTCTTGTACGTCATGGGCCGCAAACCGGCTGCAAGAAATCCTTTGGTGCACAGATGTAGCCGCACACCAAGAGGACCTTCTGCAGGTCAAGCAAGGTAAATGTTGCTTGAAACAAATTCTGGAAACAGTGCCCTGCTCCTCACAAATGCAAAGTTTTGCAGAGTTTTCTTACAAATCCGCATTTTATTCCTTTCTTACCTGTACTCCAGTATGAACAATATTTTTTGCATGGAAATGTTTTTGCACTTACAATTTGTGTGTGATTATAAATCATTGTGTAAGCTGCTTCTCTTAAACAAGATCCAAAAGCTGATCTTGGCCGGTAAGCTCTTTGCATTTGGATGGACTTAACCAGTGTTTAATTTGAAATGCTCATTAACACATTTTTGCAATTTAAAGTGATGCAGTATTGGAGCATGACAATATGCGGGAATTCTCCATTTTGTGATTCATTTGTACACCTTTACAGACTGAGACAGTCAAGCCCTCTAGCAGCTCTACAACATAAAAAGGATGCTCCCTGACAGAAAATCTGTTGACACTAGTTATATCCCAGTTAATGGTAGAGCCATGGCAATACATGCACAGCAGGTGGGTTGTATCACAATATATGCTTTGTAATATGTCGGCAAATTGTCAGCGAATCTCTGCTGGGCTTATTTTGAGTTCCATTATAATCCCAATGTGATGCAAATAGGAGTTCCCTCCAAAATCAAAATTTAACATTTGTGCAGAGAAATAGCAAATTGGGTAATCGTCCCGTTCATATTTTGACAGGAAAAAACAAAAGGAATGTGAGCAGAGGAAACCATTCAAAAACAAAAACATTTTCAAATTGGTGAATATCTTACAGATTATCCATATTATGTTTCATTCTGATGGTCAAACCTAAAAACAATGCAGTAATGTAACACCAGTTAATTTCTGCACCTGGGTGATTGGTATTACTATTTGCGGTCCTACCACATCATTTTAACAGGGAACTAAGAGTAGACTCCTAAATGATTGCTATAATTCTAATATTAGCAAAGGTCACATCATCTGCCAAATGAAAAACTAAAAATCACTGTGCAAGGACAGGTTTGTGGCTCTCTAGGAAGCTGAGTCCCTATTTTGAATTTTTTTAAATACTGCCTGACTTGCCATTTTGTACTGTTAGTGTTTTATATTGGGCTAATGTGTTGTCTTCAGGCCACTTCCCATCATTCTAATAGCCGTGATGGAAACATTGGTGGGAATATGTAAGTCGGGATAATGTGAACCTTAGGAAAAGACACATATTCTAATCTGTCCTTCTGATTTAGGCATTTCACTCGAAACCCACCACAGGAGTACTCTTCTAAAGCTGCTAAGACCTCAGAAGAGGCACTTAGAAACTCACAGGGTGTCAGGCAGAGGCCAACAATAGCATACAGTACAGGTCCATTTGCCACTGGTCAGATATGCAGTTGTAAGAAAAGGCCTCTTGTAGCTTGTTGTATCTCTGTAGCTTGAACAGGTGGTCAGCCTTATGAACCTTGGAGACCACTTCTTGTCCTGGGTACACAAGAGAGAAGGTACGGTCCTCCAGGGCTCCTCTCAAATCACAGACAGCAAGTCCAGTCCTTTTCTGTTCTTCCTAATTTCCAGCAGTGTTCTGCAGTGGGTGGCAGACGATGCCACATTTAGGCCTTGCCCATGCTAAATTTGGGCTCTGAGGGTGTTTTTGGGGAGTGTACTATGATAATCATAGAGTCCTTCCACATCTAATATTAAAATCCAGTTTGAGGCAGTCACTGTACCCAGAGACAGAAGTATGGTAGGACAAATGCAGGGGTTTGCAGCAACCAAACAGTAGATACACAAGAATTGTCTTGGAATTCTATCTTCCTCCCTTCAAGTGTTGCACAAGTATCAACTCTGCCACTGCCAAGCAGGATTTGACACTGTAATGTCAAAAATAATTCACACAGCCCCACCCTGCATATTCTATGAACTTCTGAGGAGTTGTCTCGGCCCATTCATGGCAACCTGTCAGCCACAGTTGCCTATTGTGTTAATCCTGGAAGGAATTTCAAACCTCATTCACACCTTTTTAAATGCTAATTACTGGCTGGGAGAGTTTGGAGAGAAAATGCAAATTAGTCTCCAGGAACTTCAGGAAGGAAAAAGATAATTTATTTATTCATTCATTTATTTATTTATTTATTTTAAAGTTTTATAGAGTGTGAACCAGACCTGTGAGTGTATCTGAGCGCTTTACAGTATTAAGGGAGGTGTACAGAGCGAAGGGAAGGGAGGGATCAATTGGGTAAAAAAGCGGATACATAATGCAAGGAAACAAGTAGTCAAGTTCCAGCTACATGTGGGAAGGAAATTGCAACAGGAAGATACATTGTACAGGAAAGTACATAGTCTCAACTCTTGGGGGAATGCTCAATGTCAGTAGAAGGATAATCATGTAACGTGTTCGTTAGGCGAGGTATTTACCAATTAAGAAGGTTATTGTCTCCTTCTTAAAATTTGCCAAGGACGGAAGTCTTCTGATGGCGGGTGGGAGAGAGATCCAAATCCTTGGCGCAACCCCAGTGAAGGCCCGGTTGTAGGTTTTCTTTTTCCAGAAGCGTGCAGGTTGCAGCAGTAGGTCTTTGGCAGAGCGGGAGTTTCTGGGTCCACCTGATACCACGAGTTTTTGTGCCAGAAATGCCGGGGAGTTGTTATAAACTTTCTAAAAGTTACTTTTCCATACTATTTATTAAACATTCAACTTCACCAGTGAATTTGATTTTTAATAACTTTTAAAAATAGTTTATAATTTGTTTCCTAGCTAATTCAAGAGATACATTATTAGGTTTTTAATTGGTACTCTGATTTTCTATATAGGACAGCTAGACCTAACAGTGAAAAATAGCTTTTGGGTGCTAATCACTGTCAAAACATGTAAACATTAAATTTCTACTTGTCCCACTTTTAAATACCATGCACTCTGCCTTGTGGGCTACAATGCCCACATAGGAGTGATTTATTAACATTTGGAAGGTAGGTTTAGACTTCGCAAAAGGGTTTATTTTGACAGTTAGAATTGCAGTGTTTACACTGCTACAGTCAGTCTACTTTGGTAGGCCTGAAGCCATGTTTTACACTGTCACCTTAGTGGATGGCAACATAAGGGCTGTAGTCCACTAGTGGAACTTAACGTACATGTCATGGGTACACTTTTTACCATATACTAGGGACTTACAGGAAAGCTACAGCTAACAGGCTTCCTTCCACTTCATGTTTTATATCCCCGTTTTTCAGGCACTACTTTTTTTCATTTTGCTGAGAAACTGTGTGTGTGTTTTTCTCCTGTCTCCTTTGTGTACTTCTCATCCCTCCATAGTGGTACTTCCGTCCCTCATGTCCACCCTCTGTTACCCATATGCTTGCCACCAACACATCCCTCCTACTCTCCGCTGTCCACCTGCTTAAATCAAGTCCTTCATGCCCACCCTTCACTGTCCATCTTCTTACCCCCAGGACTTCCATACCCCCTTCGTTTTCTGTGTGCACCTCATCCACCCTCATCTCTCGCCTGTCCTACACACTTCCCACCCTCCATCTTCTCTCCCACCATCCCTTTGTGTTCTTTTGGGAGCAAACAGAAATGAGAAGGCTAGCATTAATGTACTTAAAAGAAAGCATTAGTGCTGACCATGTCATAGTGCTTTTTAGGTCTCACCTTAGCGAAAGCGCGCGAAGCGCGTTCTTGCTGCGAGACTATAGTCGTCGACTCAGGCGACAACGAGTGGAGACATGAGATGGCCACACGCGCATCATTGTCAATGGAAGAGACAAGAGATGGCCACGCGTGCAGCATTGGCAATGGGATTTGGTCGCACGCGTGAGTCAGTCTCCAATTCAGACTCGGAGCAGCCTCTGTGCACGCTCACGGCGATGGCGTCTCGTGCACTCCCACCGCGCTTTCAGTTTTGCGGCCGGCGATCCAAGGAGCTCTATGCACCACAGCCTCCGGCTTGTTTCTTTAAGTTACCAGTCACAATGTCGTAAAGCTGCCGTTCTAAGACTCTCGTTTCCTGGTTATCTCCGTAAAATGAAATGGAAAACCGCTTGTTATTCTTTGCAGAGAGGAAGCGCATGCCTCAAATATGATATGAGTAAGCCTTTGTTTATATAGCTTATTCATAGCTGTCAGGTCCATGTGCTTTAGGAATCCACCGGGAAGCCAAGCAAAGCTGCCCAAGGAGATATGTTATGGCGCTGCGGCTCACTTGTGCAATTAACGCTTCTCATTTAAATCTCGTACTCTATATGTGCGCTATACAGCGCTAAATACAAATTAATATTTCTGTAGTTGTGAAGAGAGAGGTTGTAGCAAAGATGAATGACATTGCAGTATTTTGCACGGGACTCTGTATGTTTGTAGCCCAGTTCGCGAGCTCGCAGCTGAGCACAGAGTCCCCGCCCCTTTCGACCCCCTCCCTCCCTCACTCACTTCCACTTTGCAGGAGTGGGAGTTTCCAGCCTGCGGCAGGGGACCTTCCCGACTTGGCTGGTGAGAGAAGAGCCCTTACCTCAGCCAGCGCCGCGCGGGCATCAGCAGCTCTGAACCCCCGCCCCCTCCTGCAGAGCGGCCACCCCTCCTACTGCAGCCCGCTGCTTCCCACACCTGCCCAGGCCCCACGCACTCCCTGCTCCGGCCAGCGGCAGAAGGGATCCCGCCGGCAGAATGGGCTCCCACACCGAAGCCATGGAGCTGAACGGCAGGCACCCGGGGCGAGAGGACTTGGACTCGCCGGAGGAGGAAGAGGTATGGGGATGGATGGAGCGGGAGCCGGGAGTGGTGGTGGACGAGATCTAGTGCACTGTGGGACAGGAGCCAGGGCTTGGGAAGAGGCATTTATTTATATGGCTAATCTCCATTTAGACATCTAATCACATTCCCAAAGTAGCTTAGTTGTTTACAAAATCTACCCCTTTGCCAGTGAGAGGCGGGCTCCGGCATCACACACACTTGTGGCGGGTGGACATTGGCACACCGCCTGCGAGAAAGAAAGCTATAATGACATTCCCAGGTGAAGCACCCCCTCGCAGACACATTCCGGGCGGAGGATGGTCTGTGTGATGATGCGCGGCAGACAGTCTGTACACACAGCCGGAGCCATGCACTTGTCACCGCGCTGCCAGTAAACTGCACCCTCTCCGGGAAGCCTGTGTGAGCGCCGTCACTCAAGCGGCAGCGGGCCCTCTGTGCCCATTGGCAGGACTATCTTTGTCTCGCCGTACAATGGCTGTTATTGTTTCTTTTTCGCCGGCTGTGCATGGCAGAAGTCAGCACCTGACACACCGGTGTTTTGTCACAGATGTCTGGTATCTGCTCAGCGCGCACTTCCTGCCGGGCACGCATTTTCTTATTTTCTCATAAGTTAGAGAATGAGGCCCCCACCATGGTACGTTCCCGGTGTTGGATTCATCTGGATCTGGGATTCAGTCCGCTGACAGGGAAATGTGCTAACGTTGTCCAGGCGTAACTTGAAGAAACTCGAACAGATTCAGCAGCGATTACACAAAGTATGGGTTCACACCAGCAACCTACAGTGGATGAGGGAGGTTTCTTATTTCATTTTGAGCCGGCTACAACACAAATGCCTCACTTAAATGGCATATCTGCAATCCTCTTGTTCCTTTAGGCTAGGACCAGGCTGGTGCCTTGAGCCTTGATGCCAATGTCTAGGAGGAAAGCAAAGACACTCAACGTGCTGTCTCTTCACAAGTGCTTAAGAGACAAACTATGGTTGAGAGTCAGGGTTTTTACATTTCCAACCCATCTGTGTACATGTAAGAGGTATACATGCACTGTAAGACAAGGAGGGTTACGGTGTAGGTGTCTCATCTCATACATGTTAGGAGGGAATGCATTAGAGAAACACAAAGTTCGGATTTAGAAAGTCTGTGGGTTCCACAGAATATAGTGATTGCGATTGCCTATACTAAAATCTATATTCCTACTCAAAGCAGCCATTTTTTTGCTACCTTGGAGTAATGTGTACTGTCCTGTGTGCACATCCCGTGTGCACTGCCCTGGATGCACCACCTCTGTGCACTGTCCTACGTGTCCTATCCTGTGTGCACTTTCCCCACTGATAACAAAGCCTTGCTATTGTGTTCAATCTCGGGGGTGCTACTGTGGCAGTGCGATGCTCGAGTGCTTCCGTCTGTGATACTCCCTGCCCCCACAGTTGGCAACACTCCACAGGCACTTACAATATGTCCAACATACAACCACACACACACACAACCGCACACACAACCGCACACATACAACCACACACACACAACCACACACATACAACCACACACATACAACCACACACACACACAACCACACACACAACCACACATACAACCACACATACAACCACACACATACAACCACACACATACAACTACACACACACAACCACACACACAACCACAACCACACACACAACCACACACCCAAACACACACACACCACACCACCACACCCACAAGCACACCACACCAACACCCACACCCACACCCACAACCAAACCCACAACCACAACCAAACCCACAACCACAATCACACCCACAACCACAATCACACCCACAACCACACCTACAACCACACATACAACCACACACATACAACCACACACAACCACAACCACACACACAAACACACACACACACAACACACACAACCACCCACACCACCACACCCACCCACACCACCACACCCACACCACCATACCCACATCACCACACCCACAACCACACCCACACATACAACCAGACACATAACCACACAACCACACCCTCAGTGCACAATTTCACCAGACACAGACACCATCAGTCGTCATTGCACGCTTCCACCAGGCACAAAGCACCAGACGTCAATGCACGCTTTCACCAGGAACACAGACACCACCAGCCGTCAGTGCACACTTCCACCAGGCACACACACCACCAGCCTGCAGTGCACACTTCCACCAGGCACACACACCACCAGCCATCAGTGCACAATTTCTACAGGCACACACACCACCAGCCATCTGTGCACACATCAATTGTTAACACATCCACAATTAACTATTGAAGCAATCGCAGTATGACACATTTTACTTTTAAACATATTCATCTAAAGTGCAGCATGCCACCATTGCTACAAAAATAAACACACTTTTTTTGGCCTACAATTTATACACTTTTGTTGCAATTGGTGTTGCAATATTTAGCAGTGCCAATAGCTCAAACTTAATTAATGCGAGACCTATTGCATTGCAAATGCTTGTTTAAATTAGTTTTTGCCACGGCTATAAAACATTGCCAAAGCCAATAGCCATAAGCAAAACCTATTGGCTCTGCCAGTGCTTGTTTCATTTTACTTTTTCCCACCTGCATAAAGGTGCACTGTTTTCGAAATATTTTTATTGTGCGTCTAATATAAGGACATGGTGAAACTGATTATATTTATGCATTGTCTATCAAAATGTTGCCCCGTATGCCCTGTAAACAACTGATTTCAAGGTTAATTAATTGAAAAATACTTTAAAATAACTAACTTAGTAATTCAGACAGAACAACAAGGCTGGTTTTAAAAAAAGTTGCAAAGGACTACACAATTTTTAGGCTCAGCACACCATAAAGATCTCACACAAGCAAATGGAAAAGAATGTTTTTGAAAACTTGCTTTTTTTCAGCAACTTGTAGCAGCAAGAGTAAGAAACATAATCATTCTGCACAGGGAACTGAATGATTCTAAAGCTATCTTCTCCAGTACCAGGCACATTCTGTGAGCTAGGTGAGCAAACGGTGATCATCACTGGTAAATGTTAAAGTTGGAAGACATAGTGGTATGTGGCCTGAGCCTGTAAGAGGGTTCCCGAGGTCCTGGCAATAAATCTTATTGCTAGATCATGACTAGCTTGGGGCCAATCAAAATGCAGCATTTGTGGTAGTGTTCAGCTGTCTGCTTTAGAATAAATGATATAACACTGCCTCTCTCCCTACTCTTTCCCATTTGAAACAGTTAATGTTGTTTCACCACAATCATTGGCTATTGGTGTTATGGCTGTAAAAAGGGTTCATATTACCCTACTTCCAGTAGCGGCCCGTATAGGGCGTGCTGCTGGGCGGTGATGTGGGGTGGGGGAGGGGCTGGGTGGGGGGTAGTAAACTACGGAATACGACCCTACGGACGTAAGTACACACACACACAAAAAAAGAACTTTGTTGCACGTGCAGCATCGCATTTGGCGATGCTGAGAGCGCAACATTGCATTTGGCGATGTTGCGCGCCCAACAAAATTCGTTTTTTATTTGTGTACTTACCTCCGTAGGGTCGTATTCAGTAGTTTACTACCCCCAACTCTGCCCCTTCCCCGCCCCATGTCACCACACCCTATATGGCCGCTACTGCCTAGTTCATCTTAACATTGTGGCAACCTTGCTTTCCATTTTGTATAAGCTCAGTGGTGAAGCAAGGGGGGAGAGGGGGGCGGTCAGCCCCAGTTGGCACATGTTTTGGGGGCGGTGGCATCCCCACTCTTACCTGCGGCTGTTGCTGGCCGCAGGGACTGTGACAGGCGGCAAAGAGTCTAGCTACTTCACTCTACAAGCTCCATTGTTACATTTTATTCAGCTTTTTCCAGGTTTCTGTGCTGCATGAAAAGCAAATAATGTAAACCTCTATATATATACACACATATATATATATGTAAGCGAGAGAGAGAGAGAGAGAGAGAGAGAGAGAGAGAGAGAGAGAGAGAGAGAGACCTATATATATATATATATATAGAGGGGCACTGATTACATGTAGAACAGATCAAGATTCCAGTGTGGTATTTCACTCCACTCAAACATAAGTGACCCATTGTAACCACACCTGGATTTACTGGGTGAGGTGCCAAACCAAATTTTACCACCAGGAAACTCTTGCTAAGGACATCACATTTGAAGATAACTGCAAGGGAGCCCGGCCTTATACCCAAGCCTCCACCTTACCCCATTGCAAGACTCAGTGGGAGCATGTCTCCTACCAAACAATGTCCTGCCCTTCGCTCTCCCACCACAGTGCACTATCCCCCCTACTCAGGGCAGGTGGTGAATTAGGGTGTTAAAACCAAAGAAAAGTGAATATGCTGCAGTAATCTGCATGGTAAAACCTTATCTTGAAGTTATTCTCAATTTATTTGGGATTAACACTTTCCATGCTCATGACAAGCTCAGCTCGTCATGAGGCACGATTGAGCTGTGCTCATGACGAGCGGAGCTCGTCATGGCCGTGGGAACGTTCACACGCAGGGATAATTTCCCCACTGTGCTGAACGTTCCAAAACGGGTGTGGCCGTGAAGTGCTCGCTCGTCATGAGCACAGCTCCACTGTGCCTCATGACGAGCTGAGCTCGTCACAAGCACAGCGGCGCAGCGCGCAGCCCCCCTCCCCCCGCACAGCAGGTGAAAACGCCCGCAGCAAAGGGGTTAAGGATTAATTGTACAGTACTGTCAGGATGTTATGTGCAGGTGCCGAGTTACTACCACATACGTAGTGTGCAATTTGTAACTGAGTATACCAAAATATTTAATACGTTTGACATGCTAAGAATAGTTATAAGATCTTTAACAAATGGCAGGGCAGCTACTCTTTAGTTTATTTAAAAAGAGGCATTCTTTAAATTCAGCCACACACTATCTAAGGGACATTTCCACTCCTGACTCAATGCATAGATATATAAACTTACTTATGGTCTTTATAATATAAGAAATTACAAAATCGAGCCTGCTAAGTGATTTCTTAGCAGTAAGAAGAATGTTTCCTCATTATGTTTTCTTTTCTCCATTCTTGCAGCGATCTGTACACCAAAGTGCAAAAATAAGGGACTATGCAAGGCACCACAGTTCTGTGTTTGTAAACCGGGGTTTGAAGGCCAACGATGTGAACACAGGACAGACCCTGTGCCTCAAAACATGGAGTCACCATTGATTGTCAGGACACTTGACATGCCACCTCTCGTAGCCCCTTCGTCTGCAGGAATGACCGAAGCGACAATCAGCGACTCCTTGAAAGTGATCCCCATACAGGCATTGAGATCCACAGACTCGTCTCTATCCTGCCGCCATTGTTTGAAGGACACAAAACCAAGCACTCTATCTCCACATCCTGGTGGACTCACTACTGGACTCATAACTGCGAAACCTACACTACAGCAGAAAGAGATTGACGGGTCGGATGAGAAGAAGAGCAACGGCTCGGCTAAGTCCTTGGACCTAAACAAGAAACAAACTTCTGTCCGCTGGCAGCCATTGACGTAAGTAAAATTTGTATACCCTTTTATGGAAAAAAATGCAGGAGCTGAAAGTTTTCAGGAGCCCGCCATCGGCTCTTTCGATAGAACGTGCGGCTTTGTCGAGAGAAGGTGCTTCTGAATGCCAAGACTGCATAGTTTTGTCTCCACGACATCCCTCTTTCTTCCACCATCCTGCATTTCTTCTCTCTTCAAATCACTCTTCCTGGTTCTTTTTCAATCCCTGTTTAATCCTTTATCACTTTTTTCCAATCTTTCTGGTTTCCGCATTTTCCGTATTCCACCTTTCTCTCTTTTGCTCTAGCTCAAAGCCTGATGACAACGAAAGAAGACCTGGTCCCCAATAATGAGTGCCAGTGCCCAGCACCTGCAACCACTGGCACAAATTAAGCATGGCCTCCTACCACAATATTCTCTGATCCCTGAGATGTCCTCTTTGTATTCTGTTTGTGTTCATCTTTAGTTAGCTCTCATTAGTTTTTTGCATATTGGTGCTTTCGGCCGCAAGAAGATTTTTATATAGTTGTATCAAAGGTGGGTACTAGGGCATGCATACAGCTTTGGATATTGCCTATAGTGTGTGATATGCAAACAAAGTTGGCTGTCTCAGATGTTATGTTGCTGTATGGTGATATCTATGCACCTAGGCGTTTGCTTCTCTTTATCGCTCCACAATGACTGATTACTATACAGCCATGACTCCTGTAGCGGAGATGGCTCTTATTCACTGGCGCAATAGCAGACATGGCGTATCTCTACCAGATCCGTCAACCGACCAATCAACTGGTGGCACCTCTTACATTGCACTCTTCCACATAGCACATCCATGTCTTGCCAGCATACTGTCAAGCTATACAATTCAATTTTGAGGAAAAGTATGTTTGATTTATATGACATGATATTTTTGTATGTTGATGTCTAAAATTGTAGGCTAGGGAGAATTCTGACTTTTTCATATTTCACATATTTTCCCTCTTTCCCTTTTTTGTGTAATGCTCCCCCAGGGTAGACTAGTTCAAGCACAAAATGTCTCACCCGAACTTTGAAACTGGTATTTGCTGTAGCCCTGTTTCCTCTTAGTATCTCATGTACAATTTTCCTATACAATTTATTTCCCATAATACACATACTTTTCATGTAAATTATGAGTGTTAAGCAATGAAAGAAAAATGCAGTTTCCCTCACCTTACTTTGAATATGGTTTATGTATGTCTGCGGGGATGCATTAAATGATTATTGCATGTCTTTGTTGTACATGTTTAGATTCATGTGATCTAAAAGCTAACAAGTAAGTAGTACTTTTCTGTCCGCTTTGCTGTCTATTTAGACCTTCTAGACTAAGGCGACCCTAAGTAGTGCATTGTAAGCCCGCCTTACACAGTCCGTTTCTCAAAGTGAAACACAACTCGTAGAGAAATGTCACCCTAAGTTTCTAATGAGCTACATGATTATGTGAAGGACCACTGCCTTCCTCACCCAACTGGTGTACAAAGCAACCACCTGAAAAGTGGCTCTGCCCTGAAACTACATTGATTTATAAATTTTTGTATAGAGTGACAAGACCTTAGGGCTACAGAGTAATTTACATAGGGGAGTATTCCATGTGACATCCATTAAACAATGAAAGTACATTTCCAGCTACTTACAATGTCACCTGAAGCCATGAGGTGACAAACTCTACTTTATTAATACCTAACCCACCTACAGTTGTGTCTGGTGTGTGGCCCCACAAATCCACTTCCCATGCTGATACCCACTGAGTGAAGAAGTCATGGGTGGCAATGGACAACACAGGCTCTCCTGCCTCAGCCCCAATCACCACATTGTACCTTAAAAATTACATACAGTTAGTGTCACATGACTATCTTAAGTCGGGGAAGAAACACTGCTATTTTACATGTAAGCTTTTCTAAAGTTGCCTTTTTCCACACGCTGACTTTTAACACACCTTTGCTTACATGACAGTGTAGGATTAGTTTCTCTGAATCCTCTTTGCTTACAATTCCACTTCATAAGTATACTATCACAACACCTTGAAAATTCAGTACGATGGCGGAATCGTTAATTCTTTTTACTGCCCTTATTTTGCTAATCACATGTGTCTGCTTCTGTCTATTAATCATTGCAGTGCAAATATTTCATGCAAGAATCGCAGTGGTTCACTAAATATTGAAAACACTTCTGTGTGTATTTCTTGTATTTTTTATTTTGGAGCACGAGTGACTGAGCGAAGGAGTTCTAGATCTGTTACCATGATTTCTCGGGGTCAGAGTTGTCATGTTCTGAGGTTGCCCACACCATTTGCTTCCTTATTAGGTTTAGGAGTGCTTAGGGTGGCACTGTGAGCTAGCAGGTCTACAGCCCAAAATATCCTGAGGGGATACATGAATCAGTCCTATGTTGTCCAACAAACAACACTTCCTATTGAAATGTGGAAACTGTTTGGCACTAGTTTCCTGCCTGCCACATCCACCACCCTCTCGCCATCTCTCCCCTCTGCCACCCAACCATAAATAAAACATAGCTGGCGTCCTTCCACACCCTTCCTCCACACTCACCTTTGTCCTTCTCTGCCCCTCCTAAATACACACAAAAACTGCCTTTGTGCTACTTTCTGCCATTATGATTGGGAATGCCCTCATTTCTACTACCAATTACAAAGAAAAAAATAAGTGGGTGCACTGCCACCCTCTACCACCTTTGGCTTTCATTCTCGCCCAAAGTCATGCTCTCAGATCTCAATCCAAGGGCTATTGATTGGGTCCAGCAAGGGATTGATACGTGATGCTCTAAGCAGATTTAAAACTCCTGTCCTGTCAGCCGCAGCGTTGATTTTAGGACCTAGTCAGCCATGGGATACCAGCATCTTATTGAATGTTGGCAGTACAGCGTTTGCTGCAGTGGTGACTAGCTTCACCTCTGGACACCATGGACCTGATTCACGAAGGGCCTCCACACTCGTAGTGGACCTTCTGAAGCCTTCTGAGGGACCTTCTGAGGGAGTCTCCACACTCGGAGCAGAATCTTTGCAATGAGAATTCTCATTGAGGAGATTCCACCCAGAGTTCGAAACTCCTCCACAACTGCGGGGCCTCCGCCACAAGTGCAGAGGCCCTCTGTGAATCAGGCTCCATGAATGCACACCTGTTACTACTAGGAGTATTGGTCTATCCCTTTAACAAAAGATATCTGAGCTCAACAGTTCCCTATAGATGTCCCTTAGCCAGTCAATAGTGATGGATGTCAGATGCTGTATGGCCCTGTGGAATGGCACATGAGGTAGGCTGTGGTCTCCTCTTTCACCATATGATCCACTGCTGGGAACCATACTTGTTTCCCAATCTGGGTCTTCATTTTCGCCATGCCTTTGTGTCCAGTTGAGTAGTGCAGCTGACTCAGATCAAGAGATCTAGGCTGGTCAACTGCTCTTTTGCTGTCATTACAAACAACGCCTGGGACACACTTTTTTAAGTTTATGAGCTGAAAGGTTTTTAACTAAATTCCAGAAATTGCGAGAAACCCGTCAATTAATTGACCTTATTGGTGTTGTTCATTTTTGGGGGTATTTGATCAGTTTAAAAATGTCATGGATGCTGGCTTGACAGTGGCTGTACTTCTGAGGACTAATCATTTAATGTAATCCATAATTTCCTGTTGAATGTTCATCAGAACTGTTCATTCTGCCTTCAACTCCTGGGTGCAATGTCTTTTTTCCACTACAAGAGTTCTCTACTGACTTTTTCAGGATATGCCATGCTAAAGACCACTTCTGTGAAGGCGATGGCTCTGAGCAATGCAGCATCTGCCATCATCCTCACAACTCCTCTTGTTCTAGCTTTATTTGTAGACTGGGCTTTCGAGAGAGGGAGTATGGTGAGTGGTCCACTCCTAGTCAACGTTACTGTACGAACTGTAATTCTTGTACTTGAGAAATCCCTCTCACAATCCTAATGGAGAGCAGACACTTGGAAGAGGAGTATCGGGTCATGTGATCTGTTGCAGCCTCAAGGAAGTCCCCACACAGGTAAATGTGGAAGGGTCATCATACCTACTGAGGTGCTTTTACTTTCCTCTTCTATCTGTGAATGTCACTGCTCGTTTGAGTGACGGCACACATCATGTAGGTGACATGGCGTATTTACTGTTCCTGTCCCTCTAAAAGTAGAAGATCCCCTAATCCTCATGATCTAGTATCTGCTGTACTATTAATGACCTAAGCAGGGTCAAAGTATGCCATTAATGTCATACAGAAAGGTCTTGTGGGTGCCTTGGAGTTTTGTCTCATTAGCAGAGTGCCTCATCTCATCAATGTATTTTTATGAGACACATTAGTGGCTTTGTTACAGTGGTGAGGTTTGGGATACAAAGTTCTCAAGTAGGTGACCGGATCTTTACACATAATGAGCGGGCTGCACTTACACCTGTTGCTTAGAATCCAAAGGTAAAGATTTTTAATTAGTTCTTAAGGAATTTAATCTTACCATTGCGAAGCTGACCCTGCTTTCTTGTAGGCCTTGGATGGTGGGGTTAAGATGCAGCTGTCCCCATTTTTGGAATCTGCCCGCTTAGACCGAACAGCAATAGCAATCTCCTGGCGATGGCAGATTCCACTTTCATAATGGGTAAGAATATATTAATTTGCTCCCTCCATAGATTTTGTCTTTCAATCTAGAAACTTTCAGTACTGGGTTGAGGTTCTGTAGAAATAGAATATAACTGACTAACATATCCACCACTCATATTACTTTCATATTTCACTATACTAATTCACCACTAATCCTTTATGGATTCCAGAGTAGCATGCTACTTGCCGAAAAATTGCTTTAACATCCCATAAGGGGGTGGCAAGCGCTATATAAATGCAAACCTTTTTTCTCTCTTCTATCCCTCCACTATCCTTCTCAATCCAAATAACTTACTAACATACTTACATATCTACCACTCAAATTACTTTCATATTTCACTATACTAATTCACCGCTAATCCTTTATGGGTTCCGGAGTAGTATGCTACTCGCCACAAAACGCTTCAACGCCTCATCAGGGGTAGTGAGCGCTATATAAATGCAATTACAATACAACACAATATGTTGGTCAAGGACTCATGCTAACACATGGCGGCCGCCACTCCTTGCTCATTGTCAGTGTTCAGGATGGCTGTGTGGCACAACCAGCAGCCACCGGTATGTTCCAACCTAAGAGTGGAGGAGCCTGCCTGGGAACACAATGGCAGCAGGAGTATCCTATGCTTAAAGGACACTCACATTAAAGTTTAACCAAAGGCTCCAAATTGAGCACAAAAAGAAGCCTTTTATTAGTCTCACCCCCACAAATGGGTCTCTATGGGGTATGCAGTATGGTGCCCAATAACAGGCTTAATCCATGATCTTTTGCCCAATGTACAAGGGACAGGGTGAGGATATCACAAACCCGTCTCCTCCCTCTACCTATTTTGCCTTGCTTGGCATTGCCACTGGGCGCCTATTTATCTCTTCCTTCTTACCAATGCTTCTGGGCTACCCATGATAACGACTTCGCTTCTGCTTTTCTCTTTCTATTGACACATGCTGCACACATCTCAGTTCCCCTTTCCCTGCCCCTATTAATAGCCCCTCTACCAATCCTAGGCCTATCACAGACATCGTCCAGTCCTTTCCCATCCCCTTCCACTCCCCTCCCTTCCTCTCCCCTTCCCTCTCCCCCTCCCTCGCCCTCTCCTCTCCTCTCTCCTCCCTTTCCATCCCCTGGATAGCAACAAAGAGGTCTGGGATGGATGAAGCAACATGAAGGGGGTGGGGAGCAGGGCCGGATTTGGAACCAAAACCAGCCCTGGCAAACTGCTCATCCGGCCCCCTTAGGGTTGCAGCCAAGCTTTTTGCTAGGGACTGTTTAGACTGATTGTGTTACAGGGGGATGATATGGCCGGCCCCGGTCACAAAAACGGACCCCCAGGGGCCCAGAACAGGCCTCCACACCTGGCCACCCACTGAGGAAATGCCCGGGCAGTCCGGCCCTGCTGGTGGGGAGGGAGAAACACTGTGGGGTGGACAGAAGCAACTTAAGGGCAGGGTGGAGAATTGAAGCAATGGGTGAGAAAAGAGGTTGTCCTCTTGTGGAAAAGGAAGCAACATGCAGGGGAAGGAAGAGAAGCAACAGTTGAGTGAGAAGGAGAACTATGGTGGGGGCAGCTACATGGAGGGTGGGGAGGAGAAGCAAGGAATCAACAGAGGAAGAACACAAGCATGAGTGCAACACGGGGGCGTAGGTAGAAATACACAGGTGGCAGACTACAACACAGAGAGAATGAGAGAGAAGTACATTTGGGAGACAGCTGGTAAACATATGCACTCCCATGGACTGCTTAACCCAAAAATTGAGTGCTTAAAAAGCAAGCAGTTGATACATAGAAGCCAGCCAATCGAAGGAGATGATAAAAAGGCTATAGTCCATGGGAGGGACAAGCACACAATTGAGAAGCTGGGACATGAATAAGAAGCAGGCAAATGAGAGTGACAGGAAAGCCTCACAATGGCTGACAGGAAAGCCAATCAATGGGCAGGCTCCAAGGCCCTGTATGATCTTGGTAAGCCCACAATATATCTCACAACAGCTGACACAAGTACTGTCTTGTGGGCTTGACCTAAGAACACACACTCAAACAAACGTACCTCTACTTGGATAGACCAGGGTATCATCTGGGAGCGAGCCCAACCCACCTGATTTCCTTTTGAGATGAACGGGGATGGAATCACAAGTGTTAATGTAGAGAAGTTGCAACTCTGGTGGTGTCACTAATCTGGTGCTTTTTCTTTGTAAAACAAGTTTTCATTCACTTGTTGCTTTTTTTGCCGCAAATTGGTGGCGCAGTTTGCGCAGAGCACCACCGAGTAAATACTTTCCCACGGAGGTGTGTAACCCCTCTCATGTACCAAAATGCCACCAATCACCTTCAGGTTCCAGACAGGGCCGGACTAGCCATTGCGGGCACCGGAAATTTCCCCGATGGGCCGGAAGGGTGGGGGCCGGTTTTGGAATTGTGCTGGCCGATTATGTTACCGTGGGCCGGTTTTGCAGCGGTTCTGCAAAATCGGCCCCTTGTAACAAACGCACAGCAGCAGTGTTCCTGCCAGCACCCCCATACCACCCCGCCCCCACCATCCCGGGCCGGTCGGACATAATTGCCAAGGCTGGTTTGCAATCTCAGTCCGGCCGTGATTCCAGAACATATAAATCCACATGACATGTTTTAAGAAGGATTAAACAAGTTTCAAAAATAGCTCAACCTGACATTTAAGGAACAAAACACAAGGCTAGGAAGTGCAGTTTAATTTGATACAATTTATTAGCGTGCCCCGAAAGGAGAGATATATATTAGGCTTTTAATGAAGTGGTAAAAGAAGGTCGCTTAATCCTCCCGCGGGAAAAAATATAGCCGCTCGGACCATGTTTGGTTTAAAATCCAGAATGGATTGTTGATAATTGTTGTAAAGAGTACAAGACGTGGGTTGTTGCAGGAGATCAGCCTTTATTACAGTCTCCACAACTCCACACTCTTCACCTGTCTGACTCCTCACTGATTAGAATCACTCAACATTCCAATGCAGTCTGCAGTGCCAACTGTGGGAATGTTCCAATATTCTGAAGAAGGAAGGGGAGAATGATTATCCTACATTAACTGCAAATAAAATATTATAACACATCTTCCCTCCTAAGATTTTTTTAAAACGACTTAGGTACAAATATCTGGAGCAACGGAGACACAATACATTAAGGAGCTATAATGAAAAAATATATGAAACATTAAACGCAACCCATGACATTTGTTGCTAATAAAAGAACCTACCCCGTGAGAAATATTTATTCACTCACATGGCTTAACGAGTCCTCTGCTCCTGTTATTATTGCCATGGCTATCCCTGTGGGGTATAAAATTGCCAGGGTTGACCGTAAACTAGGCAGAGGAGGACGGGTTGCGGTAGTATTTAGGGAAAATTGGATTCTCACGCAGGTTGAGTCACATATTATGGAGGGGGAAGCTTTGGACTTCTCCCTCACCATCTCCCCGAATTTCATATTGTGGGTTAGACTGTTATATCGCCTTCCAGGCCCCTCTAGCTCTTTCCTGAAAGCCTTTGACGAAGCCATTGTGCCTAGAGCCCTGCATTACTCCAATTATTTGCTTCTCGGGGACTTTAACATCCATTTGGACTGCGGGGAGGCTTCTGACACTAGAGATTTGATTGACCTGACTCAATGGATTAAATCCTCATCACACACTGAGGGGCATACCATGGATGTGGTTTGTTCCAACTTTCCCTTAGTTGTACAGGATCCTCTTCCCGTTCCTTGTTCTGATAATTTCCTAAATCTATCTTCATGGACCATCAAGCCATCCTATCCACCCACGAGGACTTCGGGGGTCAGACCCCACCCACGCATCAAGCCTGGTGCCCTGGGCAGAGTCCTGACAGAGACTCACCCTGATATCTCAGAGGGTCTGTCTGAAGCTGTAGGTGGTTTTAATAACAGGATTTCAAGAGCAGTAGAACATTTTTCCACAACCCCGGTCCATAAAAGAGCTAGAAATTTACTGACCCAACCCTGGTTTTCCAACGAATTAAAAGAACTAACAAAATCATGCAAAAAGCTTGAACGTTGTTGGAGACAAGCCTATTGCCCGCTGGTCAAAATAGCTCTTAGGAAGGCGCAGAACAGCTATTACACCACGGTCAAGAAGGCCAAAGGCCATTTCTATATCGAGCGCATTGCCCAATCTAAAAATAATTCTAAGGAAATCTTTGCAATTGTCCAAAGTTTCCTGAAACCACGTGCAGAACTGATGGGCTGCTCCCGCCTCTATCTCCTGTTGTGAGCAGCTATCGGGCTTTTTTATTGATAAAATATAAAACAATCCGGGATAGCTTTGGGACTGCTCCCCAGGTGCAGGCGGTTTACCTGCTTCAGATGGTCTTAAATCTCCTAAATCAGGCTCTCCAGTGGATCCTTGCCTAGCCAGGGTGTTGGCTGCAGTGGCAGATGTAGTTAATCCTGAAGTAAATAACATTGTCAACCTGTCGCTCCAAACCGCTATGGTTCCTTCTGAGTGGAAACAGGCAAAACTCCTCCTCCTGCTAAAAAAACCTTCACTTAATCCCGCTACCCTGGCTAGCTACCAACCGATCTCACTTCTCCTGGCTGTGGCGAAGGTGTGTGAGAAGGCAACCCACAAGCAGCTCTCTGAGTTTGTTGAGACTTCTCGCGCCCTCCACCCAGCCCAGTCAGGCTTCAGGGCCTCACACAGTACTGAAACGGCCCTGCTTGAGATGGCGGAGGCTATTAGAGAATGCCTTGACTCAGGCAGCAGAGCGGCTCTGATGTTGTTAGATCTCTATGCCACGTTTGACACTGTACCGCACCGCCAACTTCTGGCCCACTTGTCTAACATCGGCATCTCTGGTCTGGTATGGGAGTGGATAGAATCCTTTCTGGCGAATAACACAGCAAGTATGACTGCCTCCATTCTCCTCTACACCGACAGGCTTGACCACTGGTGTTCCCCAGGGCTCAACTCTGAGCCCTCTTCTTTTTATTGTGTACATGACACCGCTTGCCCATCTGGCGAAGGAGATGGGTGCCTAGATCATAGCTTATGCTGATGGCACCCAGCTCCTCTTAACGTGGACGAAAAATGATCTTTTCCCGTATGCTGCCAAAAACTGCCTTACAGAAGTTTTTAAATGGTTAGCGCAGGACCAACTCCAATGCAACAAGGGTAAATCTGAGGTGCTCCTCTACGGGTCCTTTGAGAGAGGACCTTTGGCCCATGGGTTACCCCATGCCTAAGTCAATGGGGAGCCCGGTTAAAAACTTGGGGGTCTGGTTTAGTGAGGACCTCAGATTTTTACAGCAGATTACTACATTAGCCCGAGTGTGCTTCGGAACACTGAAACTCTTAAGGAGATTTCTGTCCCTACTGCCCAAAGCGGCTAAAGAAATGGCGACCCGCACTCTCATTCTTTCGCGTTTAGATTATGCTAATGCTCTTTATATCGGACTTCCTAACTGCCTGATAAAAAAGCTTCAGATCGTTCAGAACGCGACTGCTAGAGCACTACTCGGTACTTCTGGCAGGTCCAGTTCCAAACAGATGCTTCGGGATTTGCATTGGCTTCCGATAGATCAGCGTGTTTTGTTCTAGGCTCTTATGCTTGCCCATGGTGGTCTTTACAATTCGGGGCCTTTGTATTTGAGGAGACATTTTGATTTCTATGTACCCCCTAGGCATCTACGCTCCACGGGGCAATGCCTCGCTGGTATACCCATGTACCGTCTTGTTAGAATGGGAGGTAGCTCCCTTTCAATCAGAGTAGCCAAGGCCTGGAATGTCTTGCCCTTTGAGCTCCGGAACATCGGCGACCTCAGGCTGTTCAGAAAGCAGTTAAAAACTTTGCTTTTCAAGTAACCTCCTAGCCCCGGCTTGCGCCCCATTGTCTCGTCTATTTTTGGCTTTTCGCACCGGGACACTTCTGTGTATCGGTGCGCGGTATAAATCTAACATAACATAACATAACAATGTAATCTTTACAGTGATATTTGGTGCTAATAAAGGAACATAAATTAATAACCTATCAAAGTCCCAGCAAGTCGGCATACTTGCTCTTTTAATATCTCACATTTGTTAAAGAGTCTGAGAATTTTTGTTTAAAGTTGTAGCACATGACTAGAAACATTACACAAAGCAGGCTAGCCAACGTTTAGCTGAAACAGCCAGAATATTGAAAATAAAAATAAAACTAAATTTGCCAAAATGCAACAAAAACTGTATTTGAGGGAAAGGAACTCCTTGAAGTGTTCTATTAAACTTCACCAGCTTAAAGCAAATCTTACCAGGGTAAAGATAAAACTAAATAATCACTGTAAGGTTTCTTATTCCTGAGATTTGCTCAGAAATCTACATCAATACCGTATTAGGTAAATGGGCATACATCCCAGTCTCAGCAGACTTGCATCCTCATTAGGTGTGCCTGGTTCAGACTGGGGCTGTGTACCCTAACTAAACAAACATTGGTAAAGCTGAGAGCTGTCACCTTTATCATCTACTAGCAGCCCGCCCCAGCGTTGCCTGGGGCGGAAAGGGGCTGGGGGCAGCATTTGAGGCTTGCGTGCACTCCCACCCCGGCCCCCGACATTGTCTGTGTCCCGGAGCCTGCGCCCAACCTCCCGCCCCCCTCCCCCTCCCGGCCCGGCCCCCTCCCGCCCCGGCCTAGACCCCTCCCGCCCCGGCCCGGCCCCCTCCCGCCCGTGTCCCGGAGAGCCTGATTCTTACCTTAGCCGCCGGTCCCGATCTAGGCGCCCCGCCCGCACAGGCTGCCACTTCGCCCAGCGACAAGCAGGGCCGCAGCAGTCCTCCCAGCAGATCGCAATCTTCGCCGCCATTTCAGGAAGTATTCAGGAAGTGTTGGGAGCGCAAATGATGTCATCACGCAGACGTCTTAGCCGGCGCTACTTGCAAGGGAATACTTTATTTTTATTTCTAAATTTTTTAAACAACGTATATTTTTTATTTTTAATGGCCTATGTCCTTCTGCTTGCCCTGAGGTTTTCAAAGATCTCTTGGGTGTTTTGATTGGTGGTGTACTTTTCGAGTTTACCTGGCTCAAAGGACACAGTTCTCTCTTTATAATAGTAGTATAGATTATCTTTGCTAATGTTTCTAGCCATGATGTACAGCTGCACGTCTTAACCTGTGGGCTGGTGTACCCGAGGGTTCCACAACACATTGTCAGGGCGCCCACATGCTAGAGTGTCTAGCTCTAGCCCAAACTGTCTAGAAAACTGGGGCCAAACATCAGAAGTAAGATTTAATTAAAATAAGGTAATCCACGTCAGTGAGATAGCTCGTGTTTATGTTTCTCTTGTTTTACTTAATTTACTTCCTCAAGAGTATCTGTTTTTTTTCCTGTAAGTTGATTTCCTTCTTTACTTTTCATACTCCATATTAATCTTGTCTAGCATGTGCTGTGGCGTGGTTCACTTGTAGGCATCTCTGTGAGTTCAGGTTGTGGCTTTGGGTCCCTAACGGAGGTTTGGAGTTGACTCAGAAGGCAGAATGAGTTTCTCCCAGTGCCTGTCAGTGGGTAATTAAGGTGCTCAGACTACTTGAGCATCCAATCCTTGGCCTCTCTGCTGAGTGCACAGAGCAATGGTGGCATGTGCCAAATGTCATTTGATTATATGTAGGGGTGGTCGGAACTCGCAGAGTTCTACTCTACAGAATTCCGTGGGGTTACATAAAAACTCAGTGAAATTCATGCAGAATTCCACGAATGGGGGGAATTAGGCACGTCATGCTGCTTATGCTGATTTTTATCGCCAGGAACTTGTTCCGTACTGAAAAATCTGCACGAAAGGCACAAAGCGGTGGGTCAGAGTGCGCTGCTGCTCGAGTTGATTTAGCTGCCACTCAACTGGATTTTCTCCTGAAGCGGCAGTTTTCTGACGACTGCCCACGTTGGGGAAATCTAGCCTGGTGCCCGCCTAGTGACCAAAAACCCTGCCACGCAGCGGTTGGCGGAATTTGGCCAGAACTCTGCATTACATGCGTAACGTAGTGTGGCCAAAACTCCGCCAACTTGGCCCTTGGAGCAGAATTTATCACCCACCCCCTAATTATATGTGGAACTGTGTAAAGGAGGTACAGAGCTGCTGAAATATTAACAGGGTCAAAGTGTGTTCAATTGAACGTGTTTTGTATGTTGTGTGTGGGGGTGAAGTGAGTGAAGTGCAGAAGAAAAGAGTGAAAAGAGGGTGCAAAAAAAAAAAAGCGATCATGTGTGAAACATGAAAATGGAGAATTTCAGAATGATGTGGGGAGAAAATGGCTTCGGGTCCATGGCTTCCAGTAATGATTTAGTTTGGGACCTCAGAAGTCAAAAGTTTAAGAACCACTGGTGTACATCATAACTGGTGCTGTGCAGCATGTTTTTTTTTTAAAGAAAAAAAAAGCCATACATGGCCGGCTGCGTGATTTCGTAGGTACACTCACCAAGCATGTGCATGCCTACAAAATTACATGAGTGCCTTTTTTTCTGTTAGCGGATCCATGTTGCATTGGCAAACAAAAAGGTAGCAAAGGTGGTATGAAGCAACATGTGGGAGGAGGAAGCAATGAGGTGCAACACCAGTGGTAGGGGATAGCAACACGGATGGGTGGTAGCAAAAAGAGGGGTTACGTTGGGAGGAGGAAAGGATTGAGGGGGGCAATACCAAGGTGGGGAGGAACATGAGGTGGTCAAATAGGAGGGAGGGCATGAACCAACACAGGAGCAGGGGTGGGCGTAGACAACACAGAGGGGGCAAGGTTAGGAACATAGAGGGGCAAATGAACATGAGAGCATTACGCAGAAGTGAGGGGGAAACATGCTGGCAAAAAAGTTGTGTGGGGAGGTGGGATAAGAACAAGGATGTGGAGGAAGCACATGGGCAATGAGCATGACAGATGGGGAGATTTTCATGAGATGAGCAAGACAGCAGGAAGAAACACACTCTCATAGAGTGCTTAAACAAAAAGAAAATAACATTGGAAAATCCAATAGGTCAAACCTAAGGGAATATTGGCTCTGACAATGATTTTTAGCTAGTCTGCATATCCTTCCTGATTTTGTGCAACATCGCTACAGTTACATAACAAAACAAGCATTGGAAATGCAATAGGTCTTGCATTGGCTTATGTTAGAGCAATTGGTGTCGTAAATGGCGTTGTAAATGACAATGGGCCAGATGTAGGAGCCCTAATACCGGTCGGTAACAGCCGTATTCGGCCGTTACCGACCGGTATTAGGGTTTTCAGATGTAGGCGGCCTATATTTTACCGATTCTGTAAATTTACTGAATCGGTAAATTTACAGAATTGGTAAAATACCGAATCGGTATATTTACCGATTCGGTAAATCCACCTAAGAGTGCCACAGGCCCTTAAGAATCGGTATTTTACCACCCAATCCTATTGCACATTTTTGCATGCACACCTGTGCAATTTGACACACAGACATGCCCTTAGGGCATGTCTGTGTGCCACATGGCAAAATAGGAGACCCTGTGATTTATAACTACTAAATGGAGTCAAAAATACTGACAATGTGGGGGCAAAACAGGTTTCTAGGAAGTCCTAGTTGGTCAATTATAATATAGTGGCAAATTAATATGTAAAAAACTTTTCATATTGTATGTCCAAATTTGTGAGATCAACAAATCCACCAAAGATATAAGAAATGTTATATATAAATACAATTTATTAAAATACCTCCCTTAAGGGTTACAATCTAAATTAAAATACAATAATAAATTTTCCACATAGTGAACAAATCTATATTAAAAAGGTCAAAGGAAAAAAGTTGACGCGGCGTTTCGGTGTTCGTTTGTAATATTCACACCTTCATCAGGACACTTTGACATTTCATTGGTAATCTAAAAATTTAAACAACAGTATTTTAGGTATTTTATAATTGGACAGATGAACGAAAATACATACAGAGTGTTTCTATCTCTTTTGGTGTTTGTTTTGCCCTATAGGTTCCTAGACCTGTTCCTCTGTGGGGACCTCCCTCAGTTCCCTCCCGTGAGCACTGTTATGTGCTAACAATAAAACCCTCTATTTAGTCATTGGATAGATCCACGGGGGGAAAATTTGAAATGAAGACTAGGTCTTCAAGCTTAAGGAAAGTTTTTATATAAACAGATACCTGATTTTCCGAAGTTTCTTTTTTTAAAATTAGAAGACTTCTAAAACAACTGGAGATTTGTGTTACATCTGTTCCTTATGGTCATATAGTACCTTAATGAAGGGAAACAATATATCAATAAGTATCTCATTAGTCATCCATTTTATCTGGTGATATACTATAGGTTTCATTCATGATTGCTTACCTGTGATAAGGTCACTGCATAAGGTAATACAACACGGAGGAGCCACCAGACTTTACTCTCAGGTTAGGTTAAGAATGCGGGCTCGGGATCCCTTCATCAATTCGGAATCACCGTGGGATAGGACACAAATGTGTAAAAAGACTCTTCCTGGAAATAAGCCATCCTGATCGAATCCAAATTGTAAACCAACCACTTACCGAAATTATATATTCACTTTCGTACGGCTGTTTTGATTAGTTGGTCGTTTGTTTTCACCTATTAAAGTGAATGGAATAATAGTAAATATAATAGTTTTTAATGCTGTTTATTGTTTTGTACTAGAACTTAATTGCTATGATTGTACATAGACGTGTTTAAAGGAACTCACTACGCATTGATCCTTATAAGTGGGCAAATATAACATAAGCCTATTTGGGTGATAGAATTTGTGGGGTTCATACCTATTCTTCACATGTTTAAAGAAATCTTGCACAAACGGGATACAGTGCAATGCTTTTTAGTGGGGTCGGGCTAAATGAAGAACGCTTGCTATTTCTACATACGTTCCCCTTGGTGTAATATGGCATGGGTACAAAGCTCATCGAAGTTTCAAAGCACATTCCCTGTCTCAAAGTTAGCGCAAAAGGCAAAGCTCTACCTAGCAATGGTATCGCGGCGTACATATACTCCTATCTAGTTCGGGCTCACGTACCTTCGTGGTTTAAATCGGCCTCCCTGCTCCTCTGTGTTCCGTTTTGTCCGGGAATGTAATCCCTGAAAGTCGGGACCAGCTTTTATGCTGCCTCTCCCAATGTTGACCCGGAAGTGAGTATTGTAACAATTCATATGCTATTCTTAAATTTTGTATTATTTCACAAACGTATTGCTCTGTCCGCCCTCGGCTACGTAGAGGAATCTTGGCTCCACAGTTCAGAAAAAGCCTTTAATTGTTTTTATTTTTACTTTTTCAACCGTGCAGTGACGGTCCCGCGACCCGAAAGTCTTCAATGGCACCTGAATCGTCTTTCGACTACTAATATGTATTACCTATTAAATTTGTTTACTTTATATCTATTACTATTATCGTGATGCCAGAAGGGACATATTCAATTTTGCTTTTTATGCACATCGCATTGCTGTGTACGATATTCGAACCCCAGACCGACTTTGGCGGCCATTTTGGATTGGGGAGAGTATGTTTTTAGTTTATAACTCTATTCAACCAGTACTAACTCGCGTTCTTGTTACCTTTATGGAATTCATTGTGTTCATAACCCCATCACATGTTAATGTTGTTAAATATTCTCATTGTTTTTTACAAAATAATGACACATTCTTTAAAACCTTACATTTGGAAAAATATATAATCGTCTATTGTACACATACACATTGTGTTCAGTTTAAATGGTATTACTGGCACGATCTATATAGTTTCCTTACAACAATTTTTATGCAAAATATATCAAAGTACATTGCCATGTCTACATCTGGGTTCCGCTTAGACAAGTCGGCATGATGATTTAACATGCCCTTTCCTGATTCTTGTTTAACACACATGGGTATTTGTGCCAAACATGTAAACATAGATTGCTCTATCTACAACTCAATTTGGCTTAAAAGATGTGGTGAGAATGTATGTCATTCCATAATTATTGTGTGAATCACATTCTTTCTTTACATCCTGGTGAGATACATTGATGGTAAACGTTATAAAATTCTGTCTTCAAATGAGAGAACAATTAGAAACAATACATAAAGTATGCTTAATCGTCACGTCCTGAAGTCATTTCAACATTCATTAAAAGTCAAGAATACTCAATATTAAAAATATTTTTTATGTTCATTTGTGTTCATGTTCTAACTAAGTGCAGATTTATAAACCTCATTATGTTAAAACACTTCAATGTCTTATAAGATCATTCTTTCCCATTCCTCTTTGTTATTCAAACCACTCCTAAAGGTATGGAAGAGGGACATAAATAATTGCTCTCTCTTTTTCCTCTTGATCTGTATGTCACCTCCTCTGAGGTTTTGCTGCATTACTTCTATACCACACCATTTAAGATCTTCAATCTTATGGCTGTGGGACAGCCAATATTCCACAATTGGCGCTGTTTTCTTTTTTGTTCTGATGGCTGACTTGTGCTCTGTGGTTCGTGTTTTAATTTCTCTAGATGTTTCGCTAATGTAAGCTTTGTTACATGGACAGAGTACAAAGTAAACTAAATTTTTAGTTCTGCAGTTAATAAAGCTTTTTATTCTATGCTTGATGCCATTATACTCAATCGTATCCACTTTAATTAACGTTTTACAGTTAGTGCACATATTGCAGCATAAATTACCAACAGGTAAGGGCCTTTTGTCAATAGTTTGTTGGGTTTCAGTTTGTTCATCCCTGAACGTGTGGACTAAGCAGTTTCTCACAGTTTTATTTCTGCGGAAACTAAACATAGGTTTTGGGATTTTTTCATCACTTTTGTTGTTTAAGAGTGACCAATTCCTATTAATTATATTCTTGACTTTATTACTGGCTACACTGAAGTTTGTGACGAATATCAGTCTATCATTTGAGGTTTCTGTTTGTTTGGGTTCTTTAGAGAACAAGGAGTCTCTGTTATAATATTTAGCTCGCTTATAAGCTTTTCTGATTAGATGTTTCGGATACCCTCTCACTTTCAATTTATGTGATAAAACATCCGCATGTCTATTGAAATCTCTGATGTCTGTACAATTTCGTCTAATGCTTAGGTACTGGCCAAAAGGAATATTATCCTTTTGGCTTCTTGGATGGTTACTATTGTAATGTAATAAACTATTACGATCAGATGGTTTTGTATAAAGCTCAACTCCTAATCTACCGTTGTTATCTTTGATGCTAATATCTAAAAATTCAATGCTCTCTTTGTTGTACTTGGAGGTGAAATGTAGATTCACATCACCAAGATTCAACCAGCTAATAAAGTTGGTCAGGTCTTCAACGGTTCCTGTCCAGATGAAAAAAATATCATCTATAAATCTCGACCAACAGGTGACATTTTCAAAATAGGGAGCTGCATTATTAAAAATATGCTTATTCTCAAAGGCCGCTAAATATAGACAGGCCAGGCTGGGAGCACAGGTGGCTCCCATGCTGGTGCCTTTGACCTGTTTATAGAAATCATTTTTAAAAAGAAAAATATAATTTTTCAGGATAATGGCCACACATCAGTTATGAAAGTTGCATGACTATTTAGGTCCCCTGCATCCGTGCTCAAGAGGCCCTCTAACATCTTGATGGTATCATCCTGAGGGATGTTAGTGTAGAGGGCCTCTATGTCTAACGTCACTAGCCACCGGTTTTGGATATCATAAGAATAGCCTTCCACTTTTTCTATTATACAAGTTGTGTCTTTGATGTAGGCCTGTTGGACAGTTACTAACGGTTGTAGGAATGTATCCACATATTTGCTTAGTGGTTCTGTCACTGAGTTTATACTAGACACAATTGGTCGCAAAGGTGGATCTGATAGGTTTTTGTGGACTTTTGGGAGTCCATACAGTGCTGGTATGATGGGGGTTTTATTTTTAAGAAATCTGAATTCATCTTCGCATATGATTTCATCTTCCTTAGCAAAGTCTAATAAGGAACTCTCTTTTAAAATTAACGCATTCCACTCATTTCTATTGGATTTACAATAATGTTCAGTGTTATTTAAAAGAAGCATCATTCTTCTATTGTAGTCTTCTGTGTTCATAAGAACAATACTGCCACCTTTGTCTCCAGGTTTTACTGTGAGACTTTTATTGTTTTCAAGATTTCTAAGTGCTAAATTTTCTGCTCTCCTTAAATTATTGTTGCCTCTTATTGGTTGTACTAGTAAATCAGCTATATTACTTTCCACTACTTGTTCGAATAGATCAACTTGTTTATGAACCATGCCTATTGTGGGTGTCCAATCTGACTTTAATTTAAGCCCTGATTTATTTTCTGGCCGGTCTCTCTGATCTTTATCTTTAAAGAAATCATGTAGTCTGATTTTTCTGAAGAAACCTTGAAGATCACTTTCAAGATTACATTTGTCTATTTTTGTAGTAAGAGCAAACCCTAAACCTTTCTCTAGTACTGATGTTTCATCTTCAGTCAGGATTGTATCTGATAAGTTTATAATTGCTGCTTTTTCATTATTTAATCCCATTTGGATTGACTCCGGGTCTTCATACATGGTCTCTTTTGTTGTGGAGGTTGAGGGTACAAATTCCCTCTCCCTCTGCCTTTCCCTCGATTCTGATTGCCCCTTTGGGGTCGGTGATCTAAAAAAGGTAAGGAGCTCTGGTTTGAGGAGGATTCACCCCCATTCTTGTTCTCTGGGTTACTTTCGTTGTCGGATTCTGCACTTGTATAAGAGGAATCTGAGAAGGTCACTCTTTTTCTAGGGTAAAATCTTTTAGGTTGTTGCCACTGATTCCGGTTATAATGCTCTTCTCTCGGTCTATCAAAGAAGTCTTTTTGGGTATATGGGTATACTGCCTCTAAGTTATAATTAGCGACATCCTTTCTAAATTTATTTGATTTTTTATTTAGAAGGTAGTCTCTATAGCTGGAGACGTCCTTTTGGATGTCTTCAAGTTTTTTCACATGGCACACAAGTCCGGAATTGGGGTGCTAGAGGGTGTCAAAGTGATACCCCCTGCACCCTTGCAACATTTGGTATTTACCGATTCGGTACATACCGAATCGGTATTGCCCATTGATTCCTATGGGCTTCAAGGCCCATAGGAATCAATGGGCAATACCGAATCAGTATTTACCAAATCGTTAAATACCGAATGTTACCGATTCGGTAAATCAGATTTTTGATTTACCTACATCTCCCTCCTTCTAATTTACCGATTCATAAATACCGAATTGGTAAAATTCGGTATTTATGAATCGGTAAATTAGAGTTACCTACATCTAGCCCAATGTCTTTTATCCATGTGTTATGGTGTGTATGCGCCGTTTAGCATAGTTCTCTCTCCTCCTAATTCCTTGGGTTTTTATTTGGGCTCTGCCCCATGACCATAAACTGTAAACACACTCTGGGTAACTCATCTCCTTCGCTGGTGCGCAAGATACCAAATATTTTTCTCCCTTATACAACTCAATTTGGGGATTTGTAATATTATATAATCAATAGGGCACACGCTCACAAGGCTAACCCTGAACTACAGGGCATTTTGGTTGACAGGGGTAAGGGTGCGCAGGTCCCACCCCTTTGGAAGTGAACACCTTGGAGCCGCCGGTGAGTTTCACTGCATGGTTAATCGCTATGGGGCGGGAAGGTTTTACATAGCTAACACGTCTCGCGCCAAAAACAACAGTGGGGTTTTCTAAATCCTGCTGATCCCTGCTAAATCAAAGTCTACTATAGGATAACACTCCCTGTCATTACGCTGGTGCAGTTAGCATGTTTCAGAGGTAGCTGTGCTTCTCCTTCTCCTTCTTCTTCCCTCTCCGTCCTGCGTCTCCAGCTGGGGAGATCAGCAGCAGAGATCTCGGTCAGAGAATCAGACAACACTGCAGAATTAAGGCAGAGCCCTTCTTGCAGCAGCCATGACGATCCCTCTGTCCGAAGTCCTGAGGAGGAGGAGGAGTGTACTTCTCTACAGGCACCGAATAACAGTGACGGACGAGCAGGCGTGACACTAAAAAGGCACTATGGTAGTCCTTGCCAGTGTAGTGTAAACGTGTCTGCCATGATTGGTTGGTTGGCGGTTTAGGTGCTTGTCTCAATCAACTGTAAAGGGTTTAACTAAACCGCTTCTGAAATTAATGTGCGTTACAGTTTTTAAAGTACATCAGCGCAAAATAATTTACGTAAATAGGTGGAAATATTAGATTTTTAAACTCTAAATTGATGCATTGATCCTCTGGAAGATAAACAGCAATGATTTACTTTCGTGAAAATGTGTTAAGGCTTAGTTGATACGGCGTTCTTTAACCCCTCCCATGCTCGTGACGGAACCGTTCCGTCACGAGCCTCGGGTGGGCTGGGCTGGTGACGGAACGGTTCCATCACGGCCCTCTCGCCGCGCCTGCGCGACGCGAATTCCGCGCCTGCGCTAACGTTCTCTAGCGCGGGCGGGGCCGTGATGGAACCGTTCCGTCACAAGCACAGCTCACCAGCGTGCCGTGACGGAGCGGTTCCGTCACAAGTATGGGACCGCCGCGTGGCCCCCCACCCCCTTAGCACTGCGGCGGCATAGCCGCCGCAGTTAAGGGGTTAAAAGCTCCAGAATCGAGATTCCAAAATTGCTACAGTGTTTATGCAAAACAGAGCTTAGCTTTAGTGGCCTATATGGTTCGTGACATGAAATACGAATATAAATACTTCTAACTAGTTGGAAAAATTCCGCTTCCAAATGTGACACTATCACGCCCAACCGTTTGACAATCATTACTTTGCAATTTGCCTCGTGTAGGCGACAACAAGCGCAGCCGAAGCTGACTGCGCAGAAAATGAAAATCAAAGAGTGCCAACAGACTTACAAAGGAGACCGAGTAACTCCGCCAGTAAACGATCCAGTCCGGGTGGGCAGGGCCAAAAGTGGACTGGGCGGTAACCAGGAGGGACTAAGAAGCCTCCTTTACAATGAGAAGCCAGCGTTTACCATGCACTATGATGCAAGCCAATAGGGATGATGGGTGGGGCTTCAAGTCCCCTTCCGAAAGCGTATTGATGACAAAAAGCCCTTGCAGAGTGAGGAGGTCATGCGCGCTCCAGCACTAGATCTGCGAGACCAAAAAAGGCCTTTAGCACAGCATCTCACATCATTTTGCAGGCATGCACACCATACATGCAAGTGCGAACAAAATTACACCAAGCACTTTTTTCTTTTAAGTTACATGCCCAGATTGGATCGGTAACTGCAAATAAAACGAAATACCCAAAAGTGTTTTGTCTTTTTTAAAAAGTGGGTGTGGGAAGCAGATGCAACTCAGAGAAGTGTGGAGGAGGAGGAAGCAACATAGGACGGAGAAGCAACACAACGGTTAGGGAAGAGCAATAGAGAATGCGCGGTTGGGGGAAGCAACGCAGAGTGCACAAGGAAGTCATTGGGAGCAGCACAGAGAGAGGGCGCGTGAGAAGCACTGAGCTTCAGAGAGCACAAAGGAGTGCAAGGAGAGATGTGCACAAGGGAGAAAGCTTGTAAACAAAAACTCATGCAGTGCTTAACAAAAAGAAGAAAGTAGTCCTTAAAAATCAAGCAGTGGAAGCAGAGATACCTGCCAATAATAAATAATGGTATAAAGGCAATGGTCCATGGAGGGACAAGCACAAGATTGACAAGCTGGGACATGAATAAGAAGAACGCAAATGAGAGTGACAGAAAAGCCAACCAATAGTAAGTAATGGATGGGCTCTAAGCCCACTGTAAGGTAACAAAATATCTTGCAACAGACATTGCATGCAGTTTGTGAGGTAAGGCCTAAAAAAAGACTCTGCTCACTACAGGTGTGTATTTGAGATCAGATGGGGGACAGCGCAGCAGTGATAGATGGAGCACCGGTTTTCATACAGCCCCTTTGTCATCATTTCATGAAGACCAGCCTGAATTTAAAAAGGGGCAGGCACAGCAGCATACGCAGGCAGGAGCAGTGTGTGACTGTACCCAGGAGCAGATGAAGATGTCTTTTCCTGGTATCTCATCTCCCTCCCAAAACACACTCTTTGGCGATGCACTAAAAGCACCCCACTTCCCAGGTACACACAATAACTTCACCTCAGGAAAGTACTGATAGGTGTAAAGTGCTGTGTAAAGTGCAGTTGCACAATGATAAAAATCTAAAATGGATTCTGAAATGGAGGCTTTCAGACACAAAAAAAGCAAGGAAATTAATTTTTTCGGGGTTTTGTAGTAGGCTGTGTGTAACCTTTCTATTCATTTGGAGCGCTATATGAGGAAACAATATATATTTACACCGTGTACGGCCAGACTTCCTTCTGGAACTGCAGTGGATCTGAAATGCTTTGCCAAAGCCCCGACTTGGCGTTCCAGAAGGAAGTCTGACCATACTCAGCCCACGTAACAATAAACATCTCTCTGACCTGAGGGAGTTCATGATGTGCGAATAGGGATTAATCAGCCTTCATTTCTGGGCTCATTGGTTGAACTCTAAGTACCTGATCATGCACAGTCCAACTTATGCCTACACAGCAGATTTGACTTTTCGATCGTTAAGGAGGAATTTACATTTTGATATTCGCCTATTCGTAAGACTTTATACTTTACTCAAAAGTCAACCGAGCAAATCCTGTATTACCCTTATGAAGCCCTGTTTGGGGTGAAACGCGTTGGCTGCACATGTGTTGATTAGCACAAATAGGAGCACAGAAGGAAAAACCAGACACAGGTCGCCATCCACTCATAAAGTCATTCAAACTACAATGACCTGGTCCACTTGGGCAGTGTTTTTTATATCTTTGACAAATGTACAACACGTTGAAATTATTTACACCTATCTTCCCTATCTTAGACATTCATGGGGTAGAGAGTACACCGTTAACATGCCAAATTTAAAAAGCCTCCATCCCTTGCCAGACTGTCGTGATTAATGGACAGCATACAACAATGTGTATTGTGAAAAAAATGTGAGAAAGCGAGATGAGCCCTCACGGGCGAACCACCAACGGGGAAAATGGTAGGTACTCACCAGTGTTCCCCTGTTCTCATCATCAGCAGTCATCAAGCTTTTAAAGGAATGTGTCCAAACAAAACATAGATGTGTATGTGCAAATAAAGTGCAGTGGAAAAAATAGTGTAAAACACACACAAAACAGACAGTGTAATACAAAAAGATAGGAAACTGCACGTAAATGAGACCTTTATTCTATTCCTTCGTGCAGCCTTTCTAGTTAAAAAGCTGGGAGTGGCTATTACTTATATAACAACACACCACACGCCAACATGTTTCATTGCCTTGTATACTATCGGCAATTTCTTCAGGGCATTAATTGTTGAGCCACTGCATCAATACTGGACACACCATTCTTCACGACTGTAAAAAAAAACACACAAATTTGTAGCATCCTTACACATTGCCCATGAAACATAAATTCAATCAGACATACCAATTTGTACAGAACAAGCCCATGGCTTATCATATTTACCCCCACGAGGCCAAGGTGACTCCTACCGGCCGTGAGGTACGAATTAAAAACGAAGAAAACAATCCCTCCTGTGAGTTGTCTCAAGTCTCCTGTCGTTTCCTAACTGCAAAAGACATATAAAAATCATGTCATAGCGGTACATACCAGCGAGGCCTTAAGATTCTAAAAGGGCTGTTTGCCGCCGACATGTCCCAGCTCGGAATCTATCCGATTTGTATTTAAAGCCCCCCCTCTCCTTACCGATATTGGGAGACCACACCAGAGTTTACTCAGCCTGTCAGCCGGTGTACAAACTAACACAGTTATTTACACGCTGGCTCCGTGTAAGATCCCATCGGGGATGCTGCTCCTCTCGCGAGAGAACGCGTCCACCATTTTGGATTGGAATCTTCCTATTGATGTCAATAGCACAGCTCGGGTCAGTCCGTTCTCGCAGTAGGACGCGACTGTGTTCCGAGAGACTTTCATTAAAAACTTTATTGAAGAGCACAGAATTCCTCATTAATGGCTGCGATAATTTACTGATATTGTTAAATATCGCAATTAATATACTTTTGTTATTATTCTCACCACTCACCCAAATTATAGACCTCTACATAGCTCTTAGTATTCATTACAAAATTCATGAAAAATCATTATGCAAAGGGAAGACTCCCCCTATGCCTGATGGTATCTTGTTATTAAATAAATGACATCAATGGAAACCAAAGGCAACAAGCCAACGGGGTGTAAACTAATGGACTGGGAACCATCTTAGAATGTACATATTTGGTCACACATCCAGGGTTGTCACGATATCTACGTGATGCCTATATTGCACCCATATATATTCTCAATTGATATCAAGAGCGTAATAATTGCAAATCTATTTCATTCAAGCTGTTTTTCTAACTGACCCCAGGCAACTGCTATGGTTTAATTATACCTTGCCTACAAACCCACCCAAAAAAACAGGGAATGAACTCATAATGAAAATGTGGCAAGTAACGGAAAAACAAGGAAAGTCATATTGCATTCTACACCTTCACCAATATCAATAAAAGGAAGACTATATGTGGAGTGGTTTTAACTTGAGGTTCGTACTGGACATGGAGAACAAATGTAGTAATGAATGCACTTTGTTCCATTCCAGAAGCTCGTTTAACCCCAACTGTTCGCTTTTCTCTTGGAAAATCAATCTCACCTCCTTGGATGTCAGCAGTCTTTCCACATTCTGGGGGTCGCCTACCACTTTTTCGAGGACTAACCAGGTAAAACTATGCTTGGTGGTGTGGCAATGCTGGACTAGTTTCGTGGTTATTTTGCCCATTCAATCAATCAATCAATCAATCAAAGCATTTATATAGCGCACTACTCACCCAGAGGGTCTCAAGGCGCTAGGGGTCCGCTACTGCTTGAACAGCCAGGTCTTGAGTTGCTTCCTGAAGGCGAGGTGGTCCTGGGTCAGGCGGAGGTGAGTCGGGAGGGAGTTCCATGTCTTGGCGGCGAGGTAGGAGAAGGACCGTCCCCCTGTGGTGGCTCTTCGGATGCGGGGGATGGCGGCGAGGGCGTGGCCGGTCGATCGAAGCTGGCGTTTGGGAGCGTAGAAGTTGAGGCGGCTGTTGTATTGTATTGTATTGTAAGGGGTGCTTATAAAGCGCACTGACACCATGGGTTTCCTGGCGCTGGTTGGATGTAAAGGGAACAGAGGGACTAACCAGAGTGAGGGAAGAGCCAGGTTTTTAAGAATTTACGAAAAAGAGTCAGAGAATTAGAGGTTTTAAGAAGAAGGGGGAAAGAATTCCAAAGCTTGGGGGCCAGGTAAGCAAATCTCCGGCCTCCAGATCTACAAAGCTTGTAAGAGGGGACAGCCAAAAGGTGAAGGTGAGAGGATCTCAGGTTCCGGGATGGGCAATAGGGTCTGATGAGAGATTTCACGAAGGCGGGACAGGGCCCAGCTAATGACTTGAAGATGAGGCAGCCGATCTTGAAGGCCGCCCTGGAGGTCACAGGAAACCAGTGGAGTTTGGCAAGGAGGGGCCTGGCGGATTACCACTTCGGGATCCCTAGGGCCAGTCTCGCCGCTTGATTTTGGACCGCTTGCAGTCTAGCCACCGATGTTTTAGGCAGACCGTGGTAGATCGCGTTAGAGAAATCTAAGCGGGAGAGGACGAGGGCCATGATGACCTGCAGGAGGGCATCAGGTGTAAGAAGGTATGCCACTTTCCTGATCCTGCGCAGCTGGTAGATACAGGACGAGACCATCGTCCCCACCTGCGGCCCGAGGGACAAACCGGAATCGATTGTGACCCCCAGGCTCTTCACCAAGGCTACGGGGATGGGGGAGGGACCGAGTTCCACCGGCCAGAATTGTGGCCCCCAGAAGGTGGCGCTCTTACCAGGCAGGAGGAGCTCCGTCTTACCGGGGTTCAGCTTTAGCTGGTTCTGGCCCATCCACTGAAGAATGTGGGACATGACTGCCTGAAAGTTAGAAATAGCAGAGGGGGAGTTGAGAGAAAAGATGAGTTGCAGGTCGTCCGCGTAATTAAACACAGTGACGTCCCACTGCCTCAGAGAGAAAAGAAGGGGGCGAAGATAGAGATTGAAAAGAAGAGGGGATAAAGAAGAACCCTGGGGAACCCCACAGGGCGAGTTCTCCCTAGGCGCCCTTAAGGTGCCCAGGCTGAGGGTCTGAGACCTGCCGGTCAGAAAAGATTTGACCCAGGCCAAAGCCAGGCCTTGGATGCCAGCCTGCTCGACACGGTGGAGAAGGATGTTATGATCCACCGTGTCGAAGGCGGCTGACAGATCTAATAGTACCAAGGCCTGGGGAGTACCCTTGTCGACACCGTCTCTCAGGGCATCCAGCACGGCCAAGATCACTGTCTCCGTAGAGTGGCCGGGTCTGAAGCCGGCCTGGTTAGCCTCGAGAAAGTTGGAACTCTCGATGAACTGTGAGAGACAGGTGGTGACGTGGTCTTCCAGGATTTTAGAAAAGAAAGGTAGGAGAGAGATAGGACGGTAGTTTGCCGGGACGGCGGGATCAGCCCCTGGCTTCTTCAAAAGGGGCACCAATACGGCCTCCTTGAAGGAGCCAGGTCCCGTGCCGGAAGAGAGAGAAGAGTTTAGCAAGGAAAGAATTCAGTCGGGAAAAGAATGGCAGATGTCCCGGAGTATGGACAGGGGACAGCAGTTGTCTGGAGATCCAGACTTAATGCGGGTGGCAAGAGTGGCCAAAGAGGTAGAGTCCAGAAGAGGGAGATGTATGAGTGAAGAGGTGTTGTGGGGGGGGGGAAACAAATCCAGCGCCAGGAAGAGTGACTGGAATGGTGTCCTTAATCAATACAATTTTTTCGATAAAGTAGGTGCTGAGAGCGTTGCATGCTTCCTGTGTGGGGGCCTGAGTTGGGAGCGTCCTGGGATCGGAGGTGAATTCATTAAGAACTTTGAAGATTTCCTTAGATTGGCAGGGGGCAGATAAGATTTTTCCTGAAGCGTAAGCTTTTTTTGCTGCGAGGATGGCAAGTTTGTACCCATTGCGGGCGGTTACATAAACATCTCTACGTAAAGGGCAGTAGTCTCTCCTCCACTTACGCTCAAGTTGGCGGAGTTCCAAGTGGAGGGTTTTAAGGTGGGGAGTAAACCATTTGTGGGAATTGCTGTGCCGGGATTGGGGGAACTTAGTTAGGGGAGCAAAGATGTTACTGGCTTTCGTAAGCCAGTCTGCCACCAGCCCATGGAGCTCATCGGTACCGGTGTCGTTGGGTAACAGGGGACAGGTTTGGGACAGGTGAGCCAGAAATTTAGGGGAATCGACAGCCTTCCACTTACGGGCAGTGCCACCCTCCCGCGGGGGGGTCCTGATCTGGCCAACCGCCAATATTGTGGTGTCGATCAGAAAATGATCCGACCACACTCAAGGTGTTATTAATGGGCGAGAGGACTTGACCCCATGAGACCAGATATGATCGAGGATATCGCCGCCCTTATGGGTGGCGGACCTGACTAGTTGAATAAAATTCAGGCTCGAGAGACCCTCGAACAGTTCGGAAGCATGTGGGCCGGCGTTCTCGTGCTGGAACCAGTAATTAAAGTCACCGATGATGACGATACGGGAGGAGGAGGTCGCGATGTTGGTCAGCTGATCGATAAAAGATGAGGGAAAGGACGGCATGGAGTGAGGGGGACAATAAAGTACCATGAGAGTGACTGCACCTACCTCATTCCCGAGGCTGAGGACCAGGGTGTCCACTTCCGGTAGAGTCATGGCAGCGGAGGTAATAATCTTGAGATCCTTGCGTATCACCGCCGCTACCCCTCCCCCGGTGCGACCCCCTGATCGATTGGTGTTCAGCAGAAAATAGTCTGGGGGTAGCGCAGCCAAGATGTCGGGGAGTGAGTCGTCAGTGAGCCAGGTCTCTGATAGCAGTAGGACATCAGGACGTTCAGTCATGAGTAAGTGCAAAATGTCAGCTTGGTGCTTGACCATGGAACGGGTGTTGAGATATAGGACCCGAATCTGTGACTCGGTAGGAGCCGGAGCGATGGGTGCTGGTGTCGGCATAAGATGAGGGAGTGAAGTGCCTGCAATGCCGAGTGATGTGATACGAGTCCAGGTGTCAGGGGGAGAGGGCTGGCAAAGGCGTGTAGACACTTAAGGGAAGTGGAAGAGTAAAATGTAGGAGTGGCAGCATCTCCAGCCCCTGTGCCCGTCCGGCCGCGGACGGGCGCAGACGGGCTGGACTTAGGCGCGACTTCGGCGCGCTGACGGCGTGCCCGCTGCTCCCGTCCGCTGCGCTCCCTATAGGGGGGCGCCATTTTATAGGGCTGGGGCGGTGCTGGTCCGAGCGCTGCACCGCTCACCCACACACCCTCCTCACCCAAGATGGCGGCCACCAGCGCGTCCCGGCAGGAATTGATCTCCTGCGTGGGCGCCTGTGGACATGCGGCGGTGAGCAGCAAGAGCGAAAAAGAGACTGCTAAGCGCGCAGTCAAGGTGAGCCCTGGATAACAAAAGAGGGTTTAAACATGCACAGACATGCACAGTGAAAATAAAATGCTATAACAAGTTTTTAAAAGAAGCGCGACAAGCGCGAGACACAGCGCGAGTCTGGCGAGTAACTAGAGTCCACTGACTCATTACATCCAATCCTGTTGAGGTATCCTGGGCCTTGGTTGTGTAGGGCTTTGTGTGCGTGGGTGAGGAGTCGGAAGGTGATTCTCTTGTTGACCGGGGGCCAGTGCAGGTCTCTCAGGTGTCCGGAGATGTGCCTACGACGGGGGATGTCCAGGATGAGGTTCCGGCGTAGAGGGAGTTGCCGTAGTCCAGACGGCTGGTGACGAGGGCCTGGGTGACCGTCTTCCTGGTCTCGGCGGGGATCCACCGGAAGATCTTACGTACCATGCGCAGGATGTTGAAGCACGACGAGGAGACGGCGTTGACTTGTCTGGTCATGGAGAGGGAGGAGTCCAGGATGAAGCCCAGGTTGCGTGCGTGGTCGGTTGGTTTGGGTGCGCTGCCTAGGGCGGGGGGCCACCAGGAGTCGTCCCAGGTGGAGGGTGAGGATCCCAGGATGAGGACTTCCGTCTTGTCCGAGTTCAGTTTCAGGCGGCTGTTCTTCATCCATTCGGCTACCTCTTTCATCCCTTCGTGGAGGTTGGCTCTGGCGGTGGCAGGGTCGTTGGTGAGGGAGAGGATCAGCTGGGTGTCGTCGGCGTAAGAGATGATGTTGAGGTTGTGCTGGCGTGCGATGTCTGCGAGGGGGCTCATGTAGACGTTGAAGAGGGTTGGACTGAGCGAGGAGCCTTGAGGAACGCCGCAGATGACTTCGGTAGCTTCAGATCTGAACGGGGGGAGGCGGACTTTCTGTGTCCTTCCGGCGAGGAAGGAGATGATCCACTCCAGTGCCTTCTCCTGGATTCCGACGTTGCTGAGTCGCTGCACTAGTGTACGGTGGCAGACAGTGTCGAAGGCCGCCGAGAGGTCTAGGAGGATGAGGGCTGCTGTTTCTCCGTTGTCAAGTAGGGCTCGGATGTCATCGGTGGCTGCGATCAGGGCGGTATCGGTGCTGTGGTTGGCCCGGAAGCCAGACTGCGAGAGGTCGAGGGATCCGTTCGTCTCGAGGAAGGCGGCCAGCTGCTTGTTGACGGCCTTCTCGATGACTTTTGCAGGGAACGGGAGCAGCGAGATGGGGCGGTAGTTCTTGAGGTCAGTGGGGTCGGCTGATGGCTTCTTTAGTAGAGCGCTGAGTTCGGCGTGCTTCCAGCTCTCCGGGAAGGTAGCGGTGTCGAAGGAGGTGTTGATGATGTCCCGCAGGTGGGGTGCGATGACAGCGTCGGCCTTGTTGAAGACGTGGTGAGGGCAGGGGTCGGTAGGAGATCCGGAGTGGATGGAGTTCATCGTGCGGACGGTGTCTTCGGTGCTGATCGGGGTCCAGGTGCGGAGGGTGGTGGTGGGGGTGGTGGTTTGGTCATGGCGTGCGTCGGTTGAGTGCTGAAGCTGTTGTGTATGTCCGCGATCTTGTTGTGGAAGTAGGAGGCGAGGGAGTTGCAGAGGTCTTGCGAAGGGGTGATGTCGTTGTTTCCGGCGTTGGGGTTGGAGAGCTCTTTAACGATGTTGAAGAGTTCCTTGCTGTTGTGTGCGTTGTTGTCCAGTCGTTCCTCGAATGCAGTTTTCTTGGTGGCGTGGATGAGTTGGTGGTGTTTTCGGGTGGCGAGCTTGAGGGCAGTCATGTTGTCCGGTGTTGGGTCTCTGCGCCAGGTTCTCTCGAGGGCTCGGCAGTTCTTCTTGGAGCTCTTGAGTTCGTCGGTGAACCATGGGGCTTTCTTGCTACCGGGTCTGCTCGGCGGGGTCCTCAGGGGGGCGAGGTCATCTGCGCAGTCGCTGATCCACTTCGTGAGGTTGGTGGCCGCTTGGCTGGGGTTTGTTGCGCTGGTGGGTGGGTTCTTGCTCAGGGAAGTCGCGAGCTGGTCGGCTGTGATCTTGTTCCAGCTTCTGCGTGCAACCTGTTGTTGGTGGTGGTGGGTCGTGGTCCTTCTGAAGCTGAAGTGGACGCAGCTGTGGTCCGTCCAGTGGAGTCCGGTGGCGTGGCTGAAGGTGATGTCCTTGTTGGATGAGAAGACGGGGTCGAGTGTGTGTCCGGCGTAGTGGGTGGGGGTGGTCACCAGCTGCTTGACTCCCAGGTTTGCGAGGTTGTCCAGCAGGGTGGTGGTGTTGCGGTCGTTGTTGTTCTCCAGGTGGAAGTTGAGGTCCCCGAGGAGGATGTAGTCAGCGGAGAGGAGGGCGTGCGGGCTGATGAAGTCGGCGATGTCTTCGCTGAATTGTGTGCGTGGTCCCGGGGGTCTGTAGATGAGGGTGCCTCTGAGGGTGGTCTTGGGGTTGATGTGGACCTGGAAGTGCAGGTGCTCGGCGGGTGCGAGGGTGTCGTCGATGTTTGTCGTGATGCGGATGGTGTTCTTGTGGATGATGGCGATGCCTCCTCCGGTCTGGTTGATGCGGTCCCTTTGGATGATCTTGTAGCCGTCTGGGATGGCGATGGTGATGTCGGGCGCTGAAGAGGCGTTCATCCAGGTTTCAGTGAGGAAGGCGACGTCTGGTGAAGTTGTGTCGAGCAGGTTCCAGAGCTCGACGGCGTGTCTGTGGACGGAGCGGGTGTTGAGCAGGATGCATTTCAGGTGGCTGCTGCTGTTGCTCGTCTTGGTCTTGGTCGGTACTGGAGTAGTGCAGGTCCGGCTGCAGGTGAACTTGCAGGAGTGGCAGCAGAAGGGTCCGTGGGTGTGTCTCGGGGTGGCTCGGTAGCAGCCAGGGATTCGGCCGGCGTTGAGTGCGTTGAGTTCGGTGGGGTCGTAGGTCCGGCGGGTGGGCTGGTTTCTGCGGGGGCCAGGGGTCCTGGCACTGGGCGTGGTCCAGGCGCGGACGGGCACAGACGGGCTTACCTTTGGCGCACCTTCGGCGCTCAATCGGTGCTCCCGCTGCGCGCGTCCGCTGCGCGGTCGCTCTGGGGGCGTCATAAGAAGGGGGACGGGAGGGCGGGTCAGCTGGGCGGCGGGAGCGGGTCGGCCAATGGGCCGGTGGTGGGCGGGGCCTGTGGAGAGCAGCGGCAGGAAAACTGGCGAGCGGGCGGCTCAGCTGTGGCTGGGCCGCTCGGGGGGGGGCAGGGGGGCGTCGGCGGCGAAAAAAGGCAGCAAAGGCTGGCTAGGCTGGAGCAGGAGGCAGCAGGACGAGCAAGGGGGTGACCCGGCCTGGTGAGAGGCGCAGCGGTCACTCTTATCGTGCTAAGGTGTTCCTGAATCCTTGTTTTTATTTTGCGTGTGTTGAGGCCTATATATTGCAGCCCACACTCACATTGTAGCCTGTACACCACATTTGTGGTATTACAGTTGCTAAACTGTCCCAAGAACCACTCTTTTCCGGATCTTAGAGTCACACTAGTTGTTTTTTTAGTCAGCGGGCAAACAGAGCATGTCCCGCACAGAAAATGTCCTTTGGAGATTGAGTTCCCTTTCATGTCTTTAATTGGTGGCACCCGAGTGTGCACCAACTTGTCCTTGAGGTTGCTTGCTCTTTTGAAAACAAAACCTTGGGGGAGGCATCTTGAAATCTCTATTCGAAAGCAGCGACCAATGTTTCCGGATCCACTGCCTAATCCTGGTTGCCAAAGGATCATAAGTCATAACGACCGGAATACAGTCGTCTTTCTTTTTCGGATTTACTTCCAATAAAGCACTCCTGGGAGTGTTGAGTGCCCTTTTTTTCACCTGTCTGATGATTTTCGCATGATATTTCCTTTCTTGCAGCTTTTTACTTAAAACCTGCGCATGTTCCATATACACAGCTGTGGATGAACAGTTCCTAGAATATCTGAGGAACTGCTCCACCGGCAGGTTGTCCCTAAGTGCCCTAGGGTGGTAAGACTCATATAGGAGCACAGAGTTCCTGTCGGTGGGTTTCTGATGGACACGAGTCAGAAAGCCTCCTTCACTTGCTTCTATATCTAGGTCCAGGTATACAGCCGAATCACGACTATAAGACCAGGTAAACCGGAGACTTGGGTCTTGGCAATTTAGCCAGTTGAGGAACTCCAAAAGGGTGGATTCCTCCCCGGACCAGACGCAGAGCACTTCGTCAATGTATCTCTTTCAAAGGCGCAAGTGCCATTTGAAGGGATTGGTGGAGGGGTATACGATGTGCTCTTCGAACTGGCCCAATTAGATACACGCCAAACTCTGTGCCATAGTAGCACCCATTGATGTCCTTGTGGTTTGTAAAAACAGCTTATCTTTGTAGCTAAAAAAGTTTCTAGTTAAGGCAAGTTCTACACATTGTAGGACAAAAGTTTGCGCCACATCATAGAACCATTCAGGGTTGCATCTTGGGGGATACAAGAATAAAGGGACTCAATATCAATGGTAACAAGAAACTCTTTTTAGGATCAAATTCCATCTCGCCCACTATGTTCAAGATGTCCATCGTGTCTTTCACAAAGGATTTCTGAGTAATTACTGATTCCCGCAAGAAGTAATCAGCAAACTGGGACAATAGTTCTAAAACCGATAGAATCCCCGACACAATGGGCCGACCCGGGGGTGGGCTTATGTATTTTGGGGAGGATATAAAAAGCAGGAGTCCTGGGGTTGTTGTTCACCAGGAACTCCGTCTCCTTCGTTGTTATCCACTTCTTTTCTTTAGCCCCACTGACCATTTCTCGTATGATTTTCAACAATTCTGATGTCGGGTTTTTATTAAGAGGTTGGTAATTGGCGCGAACACCAAGGAGCCGATTAACTTCGGCATCGTAGTCGCTGGCATTAAGAACAACTATTGCCCCACCTTTGTCAGCGCTTTTTATGGTCAGTAAAGGATTATTTTGCCAGCTTTTTACTGCATCCCAATCGATCTTAGACATATTCTTATAACTAGAGTTGGTGTTATTAAATTCTAAGTTCTCAATGTCCTGGAGTACCCTAGATTCAAACACAGCGACTTCCGGGCCCATAGCCCCACTAGGAGGGCAGAATTGTGAGGGTCTTTTTAAGTTGGTATTAAACATGCCTCTGTCTTCCTGTGTTTTATTAGCAAAGAAATGTTTGAGTTTTATTTTTCGAACGGTTTAATGAAACTCGACCCTACACTTGAATGAGTCATGGGTCGGAGTCGGGACAAAGCCCAGCCCCTTGTTCAAAACCATCTCTTCATTGCTTGTTAAATTATGATCAGAGAGATTAACGACAACACTGGTTACAGTTGCTGTCTCCCTCTGCTGTGGGTCACTCGTGGGGAATAAGTTTGTCATTGGGGCGGTGGTTGGCTGCCTCGCCCTCTTCCCATTCCTGTTTGGCCGTTTCCCCTCTTGTTCGATTGATCCCTGCCCCAAACATAGTCATGAAATTCTTATGCTTCTAGAAGAAGAGCAACTTTAGTTCCTATTTCTCACTGAGACATGGTTCACCCCAGACTCAGACTTTGATGTGGTGCAGGCGTTACCGCAGGGTTACCTTATACAACACTTGGATCGAGCGAAGGGAAAGGGAGGAGGGATAGCTATTATCCACAAGGAACAACTCTCATGCAGATTCCAGGACAGCCCTTTACTGAACTGTGAAAATGTACATTTTAGCATTCAACTGTCCCCTTGTAATTCACTCTCAGGAGCCCTAATCTACCGCCCTCCAGGAGCCCTGGGTCAATTCTGCAGCTCCCTCGTGGAATTTTCCACAGCCATGACAAGCACCTTGTCTAACCTACTAATCCTAGGGGATCTTAATATCCACTTCGATAATAGGGAGGACAACACCGCATCAGAGTTGCTCCTAGACCTTGCCACCCATCATCTCCATCTTCAGAACGACCAACCCACGCACAGTCATGGGCATTTACTTGACCCTATTTTTTGTAACATCGACACCCTGAAAACTAACGCCCGATCCCTCTGCCCTGGTCAGACCACAGGCTCATCGCCTTCAGTTGGGAGATTCCGACCAAAGCTCCTCCCATTCAACCTCCCGGTATACCGGCTCGTCCCTGGGCAAAATTAGACCCCAAAAAATGGGAACAGATCCTGGACCTCTCCAACCCTAGTCTTGCCACCGACCCCGTAACAGCGGACGCGGAGTTCTCATCTTGGATCGAAAACTCCCTCAATACCATCCTCCCTAACAAACCATATCGGACATCCCGCAAAAAAACCTCCTCCCCATGGTTCACCCAGGAAACCCACCTTCTGAAGAAGCTATGTAAAAGGGCTGAAAGAACTAGGCGGAAAGACTTCGACCCCAATAGCAAGAAGGAATACAGGCTGGCCATCCTCAATTATAAAAAAGCCTTGAAAAATGCCCAAACACCTTAAAATTAATGCTGCATCTTGCTCGTCGAGGGAGACCTTTCGTATTGTAAAACTACTCTTGAAAACCCCAGAGCCCACCTGTCCATCTGTCCTCGCAGACAACCACTGTGATAAGTTGGCCACGTACTTCGATCAAAAAATTCAAAATATCCTGCAGCAACTCCCGCCTATCCCTCTGGACCCACCTCCTACTTCCCTAATACAAGCCCAGAACCTTAACACGAGACTTGAGACGTTCACTCCCATAAATAAGGAAACCTTGGCCCCCATCCTCCATTCTCTTAAAAGTGGCTCACCTTCTGACCCTGCCCCAGTTAAAATCCTAAAGCAGGTAACACCCACCATCCTCGCACCTATGGTACACCTGATCAATGCCTCTCTGGCATACGGAGTGGTTCCCCCCAGCTGGAAAAAGGCGAAGGGGTGAGCCTTACTAAAAAAACCTAATCTAGACCCCCCTCAACCTAGCCAACTTCAGGCCTATATCGCTCCTCCCCTGCATTAGTAAAATGACAGAAAAACGTATAAATACCCAGCTATCACACTACCTCGAATCAAATGAACTACTTAAACCATCACAGACAGGTTTTCGCCCCGGCCAGGGCACGGAAACAGCATTGGTGACGGTGGTCAAGGAGGCCAGGAAGATCAGTGGCAGTGATCCTCCTGGATCTGAGTGCGGCCTTCGACACGGTCAACCACCAAATCCTGGTCCAGCGACTTAGTGATCTTGGGATTACAGATGTTGCCCTGACCTGGATAAACTCCTTTTTCCATGACCGTTCATTCCAGGTGATAGAGGATAGTTATACATCCAAAGAGACCCCTATACGTTGCGGAGTGCCACAGGGCTCCTCCTTGAGCCCCACGCTCTTCAACGTATATATGTCCCCGCTGGAAAAAATAGTCACCCCTCACGAGATCAAACTCCTAACGTACTCTGACGACACCCAGCTGGTTGTCTCCCTCTCTCAGCAGGAAAACCCTACCACCAATCTTTACTCCTGTCTGAGAGACATAGTCAGCTGGATGGACAGTTCTCACTTGAAGCTCAACAGCGACAAGACGGAGATACTGGTAATGGGGAATCAGGCTCATTTCCGTCCAGAATCTCTATGGCCCCCATGCATGGGCAAGCCCCCAACCCCTAAATCCGAGATCAAAAGTCTCAGACTATGGCTAGACCAAAATCTCACCATGCACACCCAAGCTAGGAAAACGGCCGGGGTCTGCTATGGGCTTTTGCGATCCGTCCGGAAAATTCTACCATTGCTCACTTTTCCATCAAGGAAACTCCTCATCCAAGGCCTCATCCTGTCACGTCTGGATTATGGCAACGCACTGTTTCTGGGTGCCCCGCGGAAAGTTACTACCAAACTTCAGGTGGTGCAGAACGCGGCCGCACGGATCATCACCAACACCAAGAGCCGGTGCTCGGCCAAGCCAGCCATTAAAGCCCTTCACTGGCTGCCCGTGGTGGAAAGAGTGCAATTTAAGGCGCTCTGTCTAACGCACAAAATCCTTATCGGTAAAGCCCCTCCCATCTTCAGAGACCTGGTGACTCCTTACACCACCTCTAGACCTCTTCGATCTTCTAATGCCCATCTAACTCTGCCACCCAAGATCAAGAGAGCGCGATCAGGAGGTCGGCGTTTCTCCTACAATGCTTCCAAATTATGGAACTCCCTCCCTCCTGACATTCGTACACAGGCTAATCTTCTGGCCTTCCGAAAATCTCTGAAAACCTGGCTGTTCCCGTGAGCCTCCCCTTACGACTCCGCCTGTTCTCATTCAGCGCTGGGACGCTCACGGGCAGCCATGTGCTTTAGAAATCCTGTAACATTTAAAATTTAACATTTAACCCCGCCCTAAAAAAGATCGTAGGAGCACTCCAAGATCTTCGTTACTGTGCTCCTGTGGATTAAACCTTTGATTTTTTGGTTTACCATGTAGTTTTTATATTCGCTGAGGTCGTCTTGAATTTTACTCAAATGTTCTTTAGTATTGGTGAAGGTGTTATCACGATTAATACTCGGGAGACATCCTTTACAACGTGGATGTTTCACCGCAGTTCCCTTACGACGCAACTTTTACAACGCAAGTTGTAACAATGAATTGCGCTGGGGGCGCTCCAGGATAGTAAATAGTTACATTTACTATCCAACTCCTTCCCTACTATCCACGGGGACTGGAGTTGGAATAGTAAATTAAACTATTCACTATCCAGCCCCCAACAATGCAAGTCGTGGTAACGACTTGCGTTGTAAAACATGCGTCGTAAAGTACTGCGATGTAAAACATTGCGTTGTAACGACATACATCCTTAATACTCTCCTCAAGTTCCAAAATTTCTTTTAAAAGTTCCTCTCTTAATCTTTTTGCAGTGCTTATAATTAGAATAAGCCAATCTCTTGTGCATTTGTTTTCTATATAGCTCCAATCAAGCCTACATTTACTGTCATCAAGAAAAATTCTTGATTCAATCCTTACAAGTAGGCTTGCGGGTGATGCTCCTGCTCTGTCATATTCTGACATTAAAGCCCCATGAAGGGCAATCCTAACCTGTTTTTCCTTTAAGTTACTTAGCTTCTCCCACTCTTCTCTCGCCGAGGTACTACCTAGTAAGGGGGTATCTGAAAAGAGTGAAGGGCCCGCTAACATTGCGCATGTGTTGAATCAAGAATATTAAAGAAGGACACAGATACAATGCTAAAGACTCAAAAACCTTTTTTCTATCTATGTCTAATTGTTATTGCTGCCTCTCTGCCTTTGATTTTGTAATTCACAATATCCTCAGCACACGTCTGTAGAGTAATGATGAATACGCAAATTATAAACACAGTTTCAGAAATCTTCTCTTTCTATTATTCTTTTCTTTCTGATCAGCTAACACGTATTTTGTCGCAAAAACTGGGAAATCGTCCCGTGACTTTCTCAAGGCTGAGTAAACAAAAAATAAACCCCCTCCCTACCTACAGTGCCCACCTAGCACCACCTTTGGTGATCCCGGTGACCCTTGCTTCCCTCAGTGCAGTTACCCTGACACTGAGTGCAGTGATACCCCTTTCCCACCTCGGCCCCCAGACCACGGTGCACACCCTAGATCCATGGGGGTCTCATGTAGCTGCTAGGAGCACTGCCATAATCAGCCTAATTGGGCGGCCCTGATCCTCGCATGAAAGGCTGCGATGGTGAGAGTTGGATAATGAGGGCTGATAGAGCCAGAAGACAGTGCGATGTGAACAGGATATGATTATGAAAGATGTCAGAGGGGTCATAAAGTGGGGGACTCCAGTGCTGAAACGGGGACAGAGGGAGGGGCAGTCAAGGTGGGAAATTTGCAACAGGAGTAAAGGGCAGTGTACACTGAGACATGGCACTGCCAGTTCAGGCTGCATGATTTCCAAGATGTGCCCACGGTCACATGCTGGTCGGCCTGTTTAAGAGGTAACACATGCAGCATATGTTAATTGGGATTTTTTAAAATACTGTGTTAGTTTATGTAGCACATTCCATATGAAAGGCCTAAGGCACTTTTAAATTATTTACTATGTAGGTGCCCCTTCATCAATTATATATCGCTTATATTTACAATGAGGTTTCTTTGGGTGCATAGTTGATAGGGTGTTGGCTATGGTACTTTGGATGTGTCATTAAGATCAATTTAGGCACTTTACCAAATTTTCGATGGTTTCAGATGGTTTCTAATCTTTAATGATTAATAGTACCAGCTGAGATCTGCGCTGCCGCCTCCTAGCTGATAAGTCGGTGGGTAGTTTTGTTTTGAGCAGAGCCCTTTAGTTATTTCTATGTGGGAGGAACTTCTCGTATTTCTGGTGATCTAATTATGCAACCTAGGGGCATTTTACTAGAAAGCTATTTCAGGTACAGCAAACGTACCCTGGAATTAAATAAAAGATACGTATTTTGTTTTCGCCGTCTAAAGGATTACTTTAACACCTTGGCTGCTAAGGGGTTTTCCCCTCCTGCGCTGGAAAGTAAGATATACCATTGTTCATGACAAGGTCAACTCGTCATAAGCACAGCTCCACTGTGTCTCATGACGAGCTGACCTTGTCATGTATGTATTGTATTGTATTGTATTTATTATTTGTAACACGCAACTGTCACCCTTCGGGTATCCTGGCGGCCAAACAGGAAGTAGTCAGATGGTACAACAATACACTAGCTGTCATGACATATAAAACAGCCGCCGGAACTATTAGATAGAATCTCGGGGATTAGACTTTGGCGAACAGCCATGTTTTCAGGCTCTTTTTGAATCCCAGTAGGGCGTCAATTTGCCTGATGTTTTGGGGAAGCTCGTTCCACAGCCTAGATGCAGAAGTGCAGAAGGCTCTGCCTCCCATCCTCGATCTCCTGATCCTGGTAGTTGCTGCCAAACCCAGGCTAGAGGAGCGCAGGGACCTGGTGGGCCTACACCAGGTGAGCCTTTCCTGTAAAGGAATAGGTCCCGTGTTGTGCAGGGCTCTATACACAATACATAGGGACTTAAAAGCGACTCTACTCCCGATTGGCAGCCAGTGTAGGTCTCTGAGCGCCAAAGTAGTGGAGGAACTGCGAGGTCTTTTAAGTGCCAGCTTGGCCGCTATAGACTGGACCCTCTGGAGCCCCTGTAAGATGTATAAGGGGGCCCCTAGATATAGGGAATTACAGTAGTCCAGTCTGGCCTGGATCACACTCCTAACCACTAGCGGTCTAGACTCATCAGGCAGAAGGGGCAAAATCTGTCTGAGCGCTTTCAGCTGTCCAAAGCAGACACTGGTGGTTTTATTGGTCTGAGAGGTCATTTGGAGATCCGCATCAAACAGTACCCCTAGATTGCGCATGGTCTTGACTGGGATGCAAGGATCTGCTCCCGGCGCAAGCCTGATCTCATAGGAAGGTTGCTGACTCAGTTTGGCTGACGAGCAGTAGACTACCTCCGTCTTTCATGAGCATGGAAGAGGTTAATTGGTTATTTTTACTTGTTTGAAGTAGCCTTGTGTTGTGTTTTTCTCCTTTCTAAACAGAGCAATAATACATTATAAGACCGTGCTCATTGAACATGCTTGACAGGCACATTGTTAACCCCTTAACCCCTGAAGCAAGTTATCAAGTTAAAATTGTGGCAAGCTATTTTATGCGGTGTCTTCATTGATGCATATCTGGAGTTGCTGTTAGATTTCTAGTACTTTGACAGACTGACAACTGCACACAAAAAAACCAAAAATAATTACACAGTTGGGAAATGGTTGTTAGCTTTTAACACCTTCCCTGCTCCGCGAATTCCGCCACGGCGTGGGGGGGCTAGGGGGTGGGTGTGGCGCTTCGGTGCTCATGACGGCTCCACGACATCATGAGTCATGAGCTCATGACGGCGTGTTGCTGTCATGACCCCGCCCGCTCATTAATTCGCCCGCACAGGCGGGGAATTAGTGTCACGTGGGCGGAGCGGCAGCGGCATGACGGCTCCACGGTGTAATGAGCAAACGCCTACGGTGACTCATGGCGGCGTGGAGCCATCATGAGCACCCAAGGCGTTAAAAGCGTGGTCATCAGTGCGCTTTACAAATGCAAATAACATAACATTCTTTCATTCCAGTTTTATGAGATAGCATGTAAGGGTGGTTTAGAAGGATCACTGACAAAATATCGACCTACAGTAATATTGAGTCTAAAATATCGAGGGCAAGAATATCGACATCCTATCTACAACATGGTAAGTACAAAAATATCGAAAAAATAATATAGATGTTAAAAATATCGATGTTAAAAATATCTTTTTTTTTTCTTTTAAAATATAAATGTAAAATAAAGTAAATAACACTAATAAATATAATATACATAGTTAAAAGTATCTAATAATGTTTAAAATTAATAAATAATACATATATAATAATAATACATTAATTAAATATATACTGTAAATATATAATATATATGTTCTGAACAATATGTTGTAATAATTATTTTACTAACTTATAAATTATTAAAATATATTCTAATTTACAAATACATTTACAACCATAAAACAATAACATAAATAAAATGTACAAAACATTAAAAAATTAAATATACTTTTAATATTTTTACAATTAATTATATAAAATGTTGGATAGCGTAGGGGTAAAAACTATTATTCCCACTCCAGAGAGTGCAACAGTAGGGAAACCATTGGATAGAGTAGGAGTATAAATTACTATTCCTACTCCACATAGTGCAACATTAGGGAAAGCGTTGGATAGCGTAGGAGTATAAATTACTATTCCCACTCCACAGAGTGCAACAGTAGGGAAAGCGTTGGATAGCGAAGGAGTAAAAATTACTATTCCCACTCCAGAGAGTGCAACAGTAGGAAAAGCGTTGGATAGCGTAGGGGTAAAAATTACTATTCCCACTCCAGAGAGTGCATCAGTAGGGAAAGCTTTGGATAGCGTAGAGATAAAATTTACTATTCCCACTCCAAAGAGTGCAACAGTAGGGAAAGCGTTGGATAGCGTAGGAGTAAAAATTACTAATCCAACTCCAGAGAGTGCATCAGTAGGGAAAGCATTGGATAGCGTAGGAGTAAAAATTACTAATCCAACTCCAGAGAGTGCATCAGTAGGGAAAGCGTTGGATAGTGTAGGAGTAATAATTACTATTCCCACTCCAGAGAGTGCATCAGTAGGGAAAGCATTGGATAGCGTAGGAGTAAAAATTACTAATCCAACTCCAGAGAGTGCATCAGTAGGGAAAGCGTTGGATAGTGTAGGAGTAATAATTACTATTCCCACTCCACAGAGTGCAACAGTAGGGAAAGCGTTGGATAGCGAAGGAGTAAAAATTACTATTCCCACTCCAGAGAGTGCAACAGTAGGGAAAGCGTTGGATAGCGTAGGGGTAAAAATTACTATTCCCACTCCAGAGAGTGCATCAGTAGGGAAAGCTTTGGATAGCGTAGAGATAAAATTTACTATTCCCACTCCAAAGAGTGCAACAGTAGGGAAAGCGTTGGATAGCGTAGGAGTAAAAATTACTAATCCAACTCCAGAGAGTGCATCAGTAGGGAAAGCATTGGATAGCGTAGGAGTAAAAATTACTAATCCAACTCCAGAGAGTGCATCAGTAGGGAAAGCGTTGGATAGTGTAGGAGTAATAATTACTATTCCCACTCCAGAGAGTGCAACAGTAGGGAAAGCGTTGGATAGCGTAGGGGTAAAAATTACTATTCCCACTCCAGAGAGTGCAACAGTAGGGAAAGCGTTGGATAGCGTAGGGGTAAAAATTACTATTCCCACTCCAGAGAGTGCAACAGTAGGGAAAGCTTTGGATAGCGTAGGGGTAAAAATTACTATTCCCACTCCAGAGAGTGCAACAGTAGGGAAAGTATTGGATAGCGTAGGAGTATGAATTACTATTCCCACTCCAGAGAGGGCAACAGTAGGGAAAGCGTTGGATAGCGTAGGGGGTAAAAATTACTATTCCCACTCCAGAGAATGCAACAGTAGGAAAAATGTTGGATAGCGTAGGGGTTAAAATAAATTACTTATAAATAAAAGCTTTTTATTTAAAAAATGATATAAACTAGTAAAAAAATGTAAAGCATATACAATACCTATACATAATTATAAAAAACATGATTAGCTAAATATATTTAACCACAAATAAATATTAAAAAATACCATTTTATAATATGTAATTACCAATTAATAATTAATTAACAATTAAATAATTTACAAAACAATCATTATAAAAAAATTATTACTTAATTACATTTAAATTACTTCCCACCATATTCCCCTATAAACCCACTACCCACAACAGAACACATTTATCTATTTATGAATTAATTACAATTATTTACCAATCAAATAAAATTAATTACCAATTAATTAAAATTATTTACCAATTACTTAAAATTATTTTATAATTCCTACTAATTATTAATTAATTATACATAATTAAATAACTTCCCACCCTATTCCCCTATAAACCCACAACCCGCTACAGAACATATATGTCAATTAATCAATTAATTTTAATGAAATAACCATTTATAAAATGTATTTACCAATTATTTAAAATTATTTAATAATAACTATTAATTATTTTTTATTTTAACATAATTAAATTACTACCCACCCTATACCCCTATAAACCCACAATCCGCTATAGAACATATTTATCAATTAATCAATTAATTAAAATGATTTAACAAATAATTACATTTAATTACCAATTATTTATAATTAATTAATATGAACTACTAATTATTAATTATTTTAACCTATTTATATTACTTCCCACCCTATTTCCCTATAAACCCATAACCTGCTACAGAACATATTTATCAATTAATCAATTAATTAAATTTTTTTTCCAATTAATTAAAAATAAATACCAATTAATTACAATTTAATAATAAATCCTACTAATTAATAATCAATTTAACATAATTAAATTACTTCCCACCCTATTGCCCTATAAACCCACAACCCGCTCCGGTACTAAAACATATAATTTGCTTATAAATAAATTTATTAATATAAAAATTTAATACACATATGATATTAATTATTTTAATTACTTAAGTAAAACATATAACACATACATAATATAATAAAAAACAAAAGAAATAATACAAATATCGATATTAGTGTAATCGAAATTAGTAACATCGATATATATGCTATCGATATTACTATCTTCGATATTACTTACATCGATATTAAGTATTTCGATATTACTTACCTTAGGGTCGATATTCTGGCCAACGATATTCTTGTCATCGATATTCTGCACCTTCGAAATTACTGACACGATATTTTGGTAAATCGATATTTCATACTCGATATTTTGACTGTGTACCGGTTTAGAACTCACTAGGCCAGGGTAATACTCGGATATGAGGTGGCAGTGCGTTCCAAAGATGGGCCCAGTAGATAGAGTGATCTGAACAATGCACGGACAGTGCATTAGTTTCTTGTTCTTGTTGTAATGATAAGATGTGAACCAGCATCTAACTATCCCATCTGAACCAAGTCTTGTGGAGAGTGAGTGCTCAACAAAATGTCATAATACAGAATGTAAAACATGTCTCTGAGATCCATAAGAAACTGGGATCATGTCTCTTTTGTGTTAGGTGGCTGGTGAGTCTCATTCACAATATTGACCATTCCAGTTTTTGGATTGTGTTTATTGTAGAAACGGTCGTAGAAACCTGAATGAAAGTTATTAAGTAGTTAAATGTTTGTAATACATTACCCCTATGTCACTCCCTTGCTTGAATGTACTAACGTTTCGGTTTTACCAGCCTCCGCCACACAACAATAAATAGCAAGCTTTCCCTTCCAATAAAAGGCCCTCCCTTGAAACCTCCTACTGTTTTTTTTCTTTTTCTCTGCGGACACCTGGCTTTGTCCATGGTGGCGGAGCCTCGGGGCTACCGTTGTTTTCGATGGAGATATCTGTGAGTTTTTGTAGGGAGTAGAGCTTCGCTCATGTAAGATGAGGGCGCGTTGCTCTGAATTGGTCGGCTACGGTGCTTCCTACATCAGAGCAGCAGAGGACGCTGTGATGGAGTCTGGCGGTTCTTGTGGTCGGGGCCGCACATCCATGTTGGAGGCCACAGGTCGTGCTGGTTTGGGCGTGCAGGGCTTTCATCAGGGCCGGACTCAATCCCCCGGTGCGTCGCACGGGTGGGGGGGCCGGTTTGGGGCCCCTGGGGGCCTTTTTGTTACAGGGCCGTTTTTGCAGCAAAATCGGCCCCGTAACAAAATCGGACGAAAACCGGCCGGGCAAAGAGCTCGGCGGCACCACACCTAGGGGCAGATTTATGATGCCCTTGTGCCTCTTTGCGCTGCAATTGCGTCACTTTATTTGACGCAACGGTGGCGCAAACAATGTGCCCTATTTACAACGTGACGCATCTAGGAGATGCGTCACGTTGTAAAGCCCTGCGCCATAAGGAGGCGTTCCTGCGCAGGGGGGCGTTCCTGCGCAGGAACGCCTCCTGAAAGTGGCTGAGTGAAATCTATGAGATTTCACTCAGTCACTTTCAGGCCAATGCTGCGTCAAAACCCTGCGCCTGCTTGAAGCAGGCGTAGGTCTTGACGCAGCATTGTGTAGATGGGGCACCCCCGAGCCTTGCTGGAGCTGCATCGCGCTTGCGACGCAACTCCAGCAATGCGCCACCTTTCCGGCACAGATGCGTCACGCATCTGTGCCGTTTTTGCACCATGGTGCGCTGCATTATAAATGCGGCGCACCATGGGTGGCGGAGCTGTGGCGCACTGTGGTGCACATTAACTGGCGCATCCCCGGGGATGCGCCAGTTAACATAAATCTGCCCCCTAGTTGTTGAAATACCACTCATAATTACACTAAAATTAGGAAAATGTCCCACATAGCAATATGAAACCTTGGCAGCGATACAACTCTGTTGAATCTACATTGTTGCCACCTGACAGAATCTGGCCAAAAATGTTGCCCCACTTTTTGAACGCATGTGCCGCATTATTGTAACATTTATAATTGGAAACTACATAACATCTACAGGATATTGCAGTACCGTGCCACATACACTGCCTCGACCATGAAACTAGTGTGTCTACTTTCCTGTAGATACTGGCCTTACACATAATACTGTCTTGACGCCATACTTGAACCTACATCTCTCGGCTCGAAAACTGGGGAACCAATAGCTTTTTCTAGTATTCATGCCTGTTATATTTTAGGAAGGGCATGCGCCCGCTTTAGGTCCAGGGGGCTATGTTAGGGGTCCATGTATTCCACGTAATTTGGTGGTGATTTTAGCAAAAGTGCTCCTATTAGTGTGGACAACATTCTTGATTTCTCCCACCCCTGGTTAAAATTAAAAATCCATTCTCACTTAGATTTGTCCTCAGAGATCTTTTGGCAGTGACTGTAAATGGGCACTAGATGGCGCACCAGCCCAAATAATCTATATTATACTGTGTGAGCTGGATAGGAAAAATGCTGAAATACTGAGAGGCCTGTAGTTCCTTTTAACACAGAACTATGGGCCATTGAGAACCGCCATGCTGGCCAGCACGCTTTCTCTAAAATTGATTTAAGTATTTAAATCAAGAGGCGTGGAATAGTTCTCATGTCCTTACTGGGAATCAATCGAAGGATAAAGTCAAGCATTTCAAAGGCTTGCGTGTTGTTCCTTCGTGCTTGCCGCACAGTACAACGAGTACGTCATTGAGGTCGACAAACAGAGTTGCTCCGCTCCACCCTGTTTTCCAGATGGCACGTCTGCATTAACTCTAAAGTGCATGGGCTTACAGGCAACATTAAGACGAGAGGAATATGTAGACGCTTTTCAGAATTTGAGAGCCTTCTACGTCTGCATTAACTCTAAAGTGCATGGGCTTACAGGCAACAATAAGACGAGAGGAATATGTAGACGCTTTTCAGAATTTGAGAGCCTTCTAGAAAATTCCTTTGCAAACAAAGAAACTATATTTAGGATTTTAGACTGCAGCTCATTGGAAACTGTCACAGACTGATGTTCTTCTCAGAATGAAGGACCTAGTTACCATGGGTGCAGTAGGTGCAGTGGCGCCGGTGCCAAGAGCCCCGAGGGGCCCATTGAAACCAGATAATTGCTGTATGTAACTGCCCAGCAGTCATGGGGATCAATGTTGTTTGCTTGCACCACGACCCATAGCATCCTTGCTGCACTAATGCCCAGAGTCACACACTAGGGTGCCCACATGCAGAATGGGCTGCCTTGCTATTTACGTGATGCTTGGCACTATATAAATGTGAATATCATAACATAAGATACGTTTTTTACTTCTCTGTACTGAAGCACATCTAATTATGTTAAAGTCAGTAGGAACATTTTGAAAGTTATCTGATTCCTCGTATGTGTTTGCTCAAGGCTTAGTTAGATGTTTACTTTAAGAGAATATAGCACAGGATAGGATATGGTTTTGTAAAGCGGTCGAATGCCGAGGCGTCTTGGCGCTGCAAAAAAGAGAGATAGTAAGTGGTAGCGGCTATAGTTGATATTTAAAAAGGTGGAAACAATCATGTTTTTAATGCCTTCCTAAAAAGAAGCCTATTAGACATTAGTCTCATGGAAATGGGTAGCTGATTCCACAGTTTTGCAGCGCAATGTGAGAGACTTCTGCCTCCCCATCAGGCTTTACGAATCTCGGGGATACAAACAAATCCAGTATCGGTGTAATCTAAGGTTTCTGGTAGGGGTATACCAAGAGAAAAGATTCTGAAAATCGGCCGCCCCTCCACCGAATAGTGTCTTATGGATCAGACATAAACTCCGTCCTTTGCTGAATCGGAAGCCAGTGCAAAGAGCGGATAGCGGCAGAAGTGGGATGTCCTCTAGGGATGTTTAACAATAGCCGAGCAGCAGCGTTTTTTTGGATCAATTGTAATTTTAACCTCTGGGCTTTATCAATGCCTATCTAGAGCGCATTGCAATAATCTAAGCGCGAGAGGACAAGGGCCACTACCACTGATTTCCTCAGATCATTGGGGCTAAAGGGAAATATCTTCCTGAGATGCTTCAATATGAAGAAGCAGGAGGAAGTTACACTGTTGATCTGGCCTGCCGAGTTGAGCTGGTCATCGAAAATAAGACCACGGTTCTTAAATTTATTGAAGGGGGTGGAACAATGACCTGCATCAGCCGGCCACCATGTTGAATTCCACACGGAAGGCCCATTGCCAAACTCCATCACCTCGGTCTTATCAGTCTTGATCTTCAGGTAATTACGACTCATCCATTTCATAATCTAAGTCAGACAGGCATGGAAGTTGACAGCAGTGTCCTCAGACTGTTTGGATACAGAGATGACGATCTGTGAGTTGTCTGCATATGAGACCAACGAAAGACCATACTTTCGAATAGTTGTGGCAAGTGGAGCAACATATATATTAAACAGTGTAGGTGACACTGCAGATCCCTGCGGCACACCACAGGGAGTACAGAAAGGTTTAGATTGGATGTTATCCCAATGTATACTCTGTTGCCTAGAAGCCTGAAATACACTTCAGTCGCCTGTTCCTACATACCCTGGGAGTGAATTTCAGGATGGTTTGTGAGATGGGCGAGAGATCTTGCAGTAGCCATGTTGGTCCATCAGGCCCCAGTGCTTAAGGTTCAATTCTTGTGAAACTCCAGGTCAGAAATGGTATCTGTGGTGAGAGGCAACAAGCTCAGATGATGAGGCCTGGGCACCATTAGCTGCCGCTTGACTCACAGGCAGGTGGAATACGTTTCTGCATGAGCATACCTGAGAAAGGTCATTCCTTTGTAGGGCAGCCTTCCCTAACACAAGTGTGAGTATGTACGGAGTGTGCGTTGAGGCTAGGGGGCGATTTATCAGCACTTTCCAACAGTTAAAAATGACATAGAGGGGCATATTTACAATGAAGTGTCGGAGTGCGGCATGAGCCTGGTTGGTTAATGATGCGCTCTGCCACTTCCGAAACGCAGTCTGCACTGTATTTACAACAATACGCTGCACCCCTTCATTTCCCCTTGCACTAGCGCTACATTAAGCTGCCTAGCGCCAATGCAGCTGCCCTTGAACCATAGTACACGGGTGTTTGCGTTGCAGGAGAAGATTGTTTATATGCAGGAAGGTGTCCCTTGCTGCACATAAACACACTGAAATGGTGAATTGTAACGTCTATGTGTTCTGCAATGCAGCACACATAGAAGTTGCAACTCGTAATTTTTACAATGATTCTTTACGTGCAGTAATCGACATTCCCTGCACATAAACAATCAATGGCGTTTGTCTGTTTCTAATTGTGCTGCACAATGCAGCACACATAGAAACAGCAAAAAGGAGGAGAAATAAAACATTTCTGCTCGCTGCGCCTGTTTAAGACCAGATTTTCCCTGGTCTTAGTTTTGACACTGCCCCATATTTTTGCCACCCTTGTAAATATGGGACAGCATCAAAATCAATGGGTGTTACATTGTTACGCCCACCGCAACGCCCATTGCCCAACCCTTTCGAGCTAAGTATAGCGTGAAAGAGTGCCTTATTTACAAGGAATTTCTTTAAATGCACTCAGTGGACGCCGACTGCAGGGACAGCGGCATGTCAGAGGGGCAGAGCCCCACTATTTGCTAGAATGTTGCCAGCACAAGGCGAAGCAAATCCTTGAGGATTGCTTCATGCGGGTCACATAAACTGTTCGGACCTGTCAATTATGACAGCTTTTCAATAGCTTCCTTTATGGTGCCGGAGACCAGGAAGGTTTTCACCAAAAACAGATGTAGTCACGATTGATAATTACCGATGGAATTTTCATGAGGGCCATTCAACACTTAAATTCATCGTCCTGAAGATGGTCTAACTGATGTTCACACTATACAGACCGAGACGTTGACAACCACATCTATTTCCTCTGTGATTCATCCTCCTCAAGGAATTGTCTTCTGTGTTGACCAGTTTCATTTTCCTTCTGTTCATATTGTTAGGAAAAGATGCTCACACTAGTGATCATGAGGTGTTTGTAATAACGAATCAGTTGTAAATCTCCGTCACTGTGTGTTGTTTTAGTCTTTTGTACCCTTTAATAAATCTTTTTTCATCATAAATTTTGCATTTTGAAAAATGTACACCCGTTTAAAGAATATCTGCAGCAGATTTATTCAAATGAACAAATTACATTTTTGATTAATCAGTTGTAAGCTAGTAAATTGAGCTTGCGATCATTGTTCTGTATACTACATGTCAAATTGAGGGCATTTAAAGAAATCTCTTGTGGGCACAACTACCTGTCAATATATTCATCACCCAAGCCTCAAAGGCTTGATTGGGTTCCCCACTTTTTCTTGCTACTATATTTATATATATATATATATATTTTTCTCGGCGGGGGGATCGTACCTCGGCTGAGGATTACATCACCAAGCTAAATAATAACACCAAGAACTTGAAGTTTACTAGCACTATAAGTGCAGTAGTATTTGCTATTTGGATTTGGAGATTTATATAAAGAACAATACTCTACAAACGAAACTCTACAGGAACCGACAGCGGGTAATGCAGTTTTGCATGCAGCTAGTTATCACCCAAAGAGTCTTGTAAGAAATGTACCCTATGGCGAGCTGTTACGCCTGAAAAGAAACTGCTCAGTGGAAACTGATTTCCAAGAAGCCAAATTTAAGGCAAATGACAGATTCCTAAGTAGGGGATACTCCAATAGTTTACTACAGCAGGCTTTGATTAAGGCAGCTACAGTCAACAGGAGGGATCTCCTGGTGCCTAAAGCTGTGCCAAAGGTGGAGGACGAGGTGAGAATGATCACCAAATTTAATACCAGGTCTGGTGATCTAGTCCATATCTTAAGAAAAAACTGGCACATCTTGATGACTGACAGCATTCTGAAGAAGCACCTTACGCAGCAACCATTAATAACTTATCAACACTGCCAGTCATTATCAGATCACCTGGTCCGCAGTCACTATTCCACAAAACTAAAGCCAGTTAATGTGTCCAACCTGAAAGGGGTTTTCCCCTGTCTTCGCTGCAAAGCCTGCAAAGGGAGTAGAAAAACCTTAGAGTATCCGGATAGAACAGGAGAAGGTAGACCTTACAGAAAGATCACAAAATTGTTAAACTGCAACTCAGAGTTCACCATCTACTGTCTAGAGTGCCCCTGCAAGAGAAGGTATATTGGGAGTACCATCAACCCCACGAAGCTTAGGATCCTAGAACATATGCGGGCTATTGCCAATAAAGATAGAACTTATCCGGTAGCTCGCCATTTCGCCGAATGTCATCAGAGCGACAGAGATCTGGTAAGCTTCTATTGTATAGATCAAGTAAACCGTCAAGAACGAGGGGGGGACAGAGAAAAGGCACTAAGGATCTTGGAGTCTAGATATATAATCGATCTAAAAACCATGACACCGAGGGGCCTGAATAATGACGAGGAGCTGTGGGTCCACCTCTAAATATAAACGCATGGGATCATGTATCTTTTAACTTTATATATCCATACTCTAACTGTAACCATGAGAAATTTAAATACTCCCGCCACACCCAGGACTGTCTTCAGCTCGCCACAAGCTGAAAATTGATTAATAAAAGGAGATTTGCCCATACAGGGTTACAAAACAGGAGAGACCATAGACAGTTATATTGAGGTCGATCACACTTATAAATAGTGCCAATCGGGAATACATCCCCCAAAGAAAACAACATAAAGTGTATGAGATATGGTACAATATTTGACCTTGAAACTGCCTATTGTGTCTCCATTAATATCAATTTAATCGGTATGTATATAATAGTATGAAATGTTTGTTATTGGTATGTTTTTTAATGAGCACTAAGCACTTTGGGGCAGATTTATGTTAACTGGCGCATCCCCAGGGATGCGCCAGTTAACATGCGCCACAGTGCGCCACTGCTGCGCCACCCATGGTGCGCCGCATTTATGATGCGGCGCACCATGGTGCAAGTAAGTGAAGATGCGTGACGCATCTCTCGGCGTACGGGCGGCGCATTGCAGGAGTCATGTCGCAAGTGCGACATGACTCCTGCAATGCACAGGAGCCACCTCTTCAATGCCTGGTGCGTCACCCTTACGCCTGCTTCAAGCAGGCGTAAGGAATCGACGCAGAAAGTGATTGAGTGAAATCTCATAGATTTCACTCAGCCACTTTAAGGAGGCGTTCCTGCGCAGGAACGCCCCCCCCCTGCGCAGGAACGCTCCTTATGGCGCAGGGCTTTCCAACGTGACGCATCTCCTAGATGCGTCACATTGTAAATAGGGCGCATTGTTTGCGCCGCCGTTGCGTCACATTAAGTGACGCAATTGCGGCGCAAGGAGGCGCAAGGGCCTCATAAATCTGCCCCAAAGTATTTGATTGTGCGATGTTTTTAAACTATATGTTAAGAACGAACATATACTAAAAGATGGCCGCCACGTTGGCTATTTACAAACATCATCTATGTCAATGATTTGTGAAGTGGCCTATGGGTTTAAAACAGCGCTTTTTTACACTAACAAACTGACACTGACGAAGCTAGAGTAGCGAAACGCGTCTGTCAGGGGTGAAGGGGGGTTTGCAATAAATATTTTTCAATCCGATTCCAGTGTGCTCGCCATTTTTCGACTTGGATAAGTTGGAGTGTTGTGCCATATATATATATATATATATATATATATATATATATATATATATATATATATATATATATATATATATATATATATATATATATATATATATATATATATATATATATATATCTATACTAATATAATAAAGAGAGAGCCCAAACCTTTGAGGCGGGTAATCTCAGGAACCACAGCACCAATCACAACACCCAATACAACGTTGGAAAGGGCAGTTGCAGCAGAAGGACATAGGCTATGCAGACGCCCACCATATACATTTAAAATGTAAAAGAACCGTTCCAGCAAAGTAGTCCCTTGTGGGCGTGTCTGCATTGTGCTGTGGGCGTGTGCTGGGGCGTGTGGTACGGTCCGCCCTTCATGCCATGTCTCATATCGTGTGCTAATCCCACCCTGCTCCCTTTAAATACCCCTGCACCCCATAATCATAACCCACCCGTACTCCTTAAAATACCCCAACACCCTTAAACACTAACCTACCTTAACCCTATAAATATACCCTGTACCCCAAAACCCAAACCTATCCCTAAACCCTAAAAATACCCCTGTATCCCAAAACCCAAACCTAGCCCTGAACCCTATAAATACCCCTGTGTCTCAAAACCCAAACCTACCCCTGAACCCTAAAAATACCCATGTACCCCAAAACCCAAACCTAGCCCTGAATCCTAAAAATACCACTGTACCCCAAAACCCAAACCTACCCCTGAACCCTAAAATACCCCTGTTCCCCAAAACCCAAACCTAGCCCTGAACCCTTAAAATACCCCTGTACCCCAAAACCCAAACCTACCCCTGAACCGTAAAAACACCCCTGTACCCCAAACCTAGCCCTGAACCCTAAAAAAAACCTGTACCCCAAAACCCAAACCTACCCCTGAACCCTAAAATACCCCTGTACCCCAAATCCCAAACCTAGCCCTGAACCCTAAAATTACCTCGGTACCCCAAAACCCAAATCTAGCCCTGAACCCTTAAAATACCCCTGTACCCCAAAACCCAAACCTACCCCTGAACCCTAAAATTACCTCTATACCCCAAAACCCAAACCTAGCCCTGAACCCTAAAAATACCCCTGTACCCCAAACCCATACCTATCCGTAAACCCTAAAACTACCCCTGTACCACATAACCAAAAACTATATCTGAACCCTTAAAATAGCCAAACACCCCAAAACATATACCTCAGTACCCCAAAACATATACCCCTATACCCATACTTACCTTATCCAAACATTAAAAAAAAACATGCTTTTACCATTCATGCATTTACAACGAATTTCGTTGTAAATGTATGCGTGGTAAAAGCATATAAAATGTAATGCCATGCGTTATAATGGCATTGCGGAGTCATGGTACTTTCGTAATTAAAGTATGCAGAGTGATGGTATGCGGAAAGAAAGGTGCGGAATAATGGGTGTTTACCCTCTCCCGGTAAGTACATTGGTGGCATGGCGACCCACATCTCCAGCAACATACTCATATTTTTTTACTACCCATTTGAAAAATGCACAGGTCTCTCTCATTGATGGCCAGCACCGACATACACTTTTAGACACCCCTACCGCCACAAGTTCTAGAATCGTGAACTTTAGAGCTGGGGAGCTACGTTCGAATCTCGGCATCAGCTCAACACCCTGTGATTCCAGGCAAATCGCTTTGTCTCCCCGTGCCTACCACAAATGAATGTGTTCTTTTGTAATGTAAATTGTGCTCATGCCATGTTGTCAAGTTCGCGCTACATAATATTGCAAGGAAAAATAAAGTAGGGAAACTTAAGTTCACACACTACTGAACGCGCACTATTAAGTGCATCAACAGTGCACTGTGAATCGGAGCGTTTCACAGGCCGGTTACAGATAAGAAATGCTATCAAAATGAAATCCTACAAAACAATATACTACTGGCGGGCAGCAATTCATACCGGACAACGTTGGGGCGGGGTGCTATATATATAAACTAGCAGCCCGTCCCGATGTTGTCCGGGTATGAATTGCTGCCGGTCAGTAGTATATTGTTTTGTAGGATTTCGTTTTGATAGCATTTCTTATCTGTGGCAGGCCTGTGAAACGCTCCGATTCACAGTGCACTGCTGATGCACTTAAGGTTGCGCGTTCAGTAGTGTGTGAACTTGAGTTTCCCTACTTTATTTTTCCTTGCAATATTATATATAGCGCAAACTCGACAACATGGCATGAGCACAATTTACATTACATTCATTTGTGATAGGCAAGGGGAGACAAAGCGATTTGCCTGGAATCACAGGATGTTGAGCTGTGCCGAGATTCGAACGTAGCTCCCCAGCTCTAAAGTTTGCAATTCTAGAACTTGTGGCGGGAGGTGTGTCTAAAAGTGCATGTCGGTGCTGGCCATCAATGAGAGAGACCTGTGCATTTTTCAAATGGGTTGTGAAAAAATATGAGTATGTTGCTGGAGATGTGGGCCGCCGTGCAACCAATGTACTTACCGGGGGAGGGTAAACACCCATTATTCCGCAACTTTCTTTCCGCATACTTTCATTACAAAAGTACCATGACTCCGCAATGAAATTATAACGCACGGCATTACATTTTATATGCTTTTACCACGCATACATTTACAACGAAATTCGTTGTAAATGCATGAATGGTAAAAGCATGTTTTTTTAAATGTTTGGATAAGGTGAGTATGGGTATAGGGGTACATGTTTTGGGGTACTGAGGTATATGTTTTGCGGTGTTTGGGTATTTTAAGGGTTCAGTATAGTTTTGGGTTATGGAGTACAGGGGTAGTTTTAGGGTTTAGGGATAGGTATGGGTTTTGGGGTACAAGGGTATTTTTAGGGTTCAGCGTTAGGTTTGGGTTTTGGGGTACAGGGGTATTTTAAGGGTTCAGGGCTAGGTTTGGGTTTTGGGGTACAGGGGTATTTTTAGGGTTCAGGGCTAGGTTTGGGTTTTGGGGTACAGGGGTATTTCAGGGTTCAGGGGTAGGTTTGGGTTTTGGGGTACAGGGGTATTTTTAGGGTTCAGGGCTAGGTTTGGGTTTTGGGATACAGGGGTATTTTAGGGTTCAGGGGTAGGTTTGGGTTTTGGGGTACAGTGGTATTTTTAGGGTTCAGGGCTAGGTTTGGCTTTTGGGATACAAGGGTATTTTTAGTGTTCTGGGGTAGGTTTGGGTTTTGAGGTTCAGGGGTATTTATAGGGTTCAGGGCTAGGTTTGGGCTTTGGGGTACAGAGGTATTTTTAGGGTTTAGGGATAGGTTTGGGTTTTGGGGTACAGGGTATATTTATAGGGTTAAGATGGGTTAGTGTTTAAGGGTGTTGGGGTATTTTAAGGAGTACGGGTGGGTTATGATTATGGGGTGCAGGGCTATTTAAAGGGAGCAGGGTGGGATTAGTACACGATATGAGACATGGCATGAAGGGCGGAACGTACCACACGCCCCCAACGTTTGTCCCGCTCCCAGCACATGCCCACAGCACAACGCAGACAGGCCCACAAGGGACTACTTTGCCGGGCACGGTTCTTTTACCTTTTAAATGTATATGGTGGGCGTCTGCATAGCCTATGTCCTTCTGCTGCAACTGCCCTTTCCAACGCTGTATTGGGTGTTGTGATTGGTGCTGTGGTTCCTGAGATTACCCGCCTCAAAGGTTTGGGCTCTCTCTTTATTATATTAGTATGGATATATATATATATATATATATATATATATATATATATATATATATATTCGCCACAATGTAATCCTTTGCAAGTCAATAAGCGCTCACCAGCAGGTTACCAGCGCTAGGGTCGGATCCTGACCCCCCCACTTAATTTTCACTCCAACAAATGGTGCGGCACTACAAAAACAGGTTACTCAATGGTCTTTATTTGTTCCGCACAACCACTCAACCAACGCGTTTCAGCCTGGATGGCCTTAGTCATGGTTAGCGAGTCCCTTTTCCATTTCACCTTAAATACCCATTTCTGCCACAATGAGGCATTATGGGATTTGTAGTGTGATTTTTTTCAAGATAACTATATACATATTTACAAAAGGACATATGGTGTGCAGGGGGTATTCTCTTGGTGATTTACATTGTCTTCCATACATTATATACTTTTTTAGTACTTTTGTAAGGTACTCACCTATTGCAAACGCGCAGTATATTACACAGTGACAATCCGTTCTCTTTCACTATTTACACAAGTTTACGCATTAGTGCCGCTCATTCTCTATTGGTTGTTACCATGTTCATTTTGGTACATTACACATTGTTCATATTTACAGTTCTTGGTATAGTATCCAATTGTTCCATGTACTATTTGAACTTCAGTTTGTTACTGGGTTTAGTACCCCAATGTTCCTTGTAGAAGCATTTGGTTCTTCAGGTTCCTGCCAGTGTGTTACTTGTTTTTCTTTTATCCAAGGTGTACATAAAGTTCCTCATCGAAATGTATTCCTCTGTGGAACTTGGTTCTGAGTCGAACAATGTATTTGGATTCAATCTAGCTTAATTTCTTAATTCGGTCCCCTCCTCGTTCTCCTGGGGGGATCATGTGTATTCCATAATACGTCATTGCTTTCCAGTTCCCTTTTTGGCATTCATCTAACTGTTTAGCTGTAGCATAGGCCATATTTCCATTTTTGACAGCACAAATGTGTTCTAAGACACGTTTTTTTACCATACAGGTTGTGCTGCCTATGTATTTCATGCTGCAGTTACATTCTATTACATATACAACAAATTGTGATGTGCAGGAGATGTTTTGTTCAATTGCGATCACATTCCCATTTGGTTCCTGTATTGTTTTCATATTCCTGCCAATTTTGCAGGCCTTGCATACGTTGCACTTTTTGAATCCCTTTTGTTGATTTTTTAACCAGTTCGTAGATGGTTTCTCTTGAAAGTGACTGTGCACTAGTATGTCTTTTAATGATCTTGCTTTTCTGTAGGTGACATTCGGGTGTGATCTAGTAGTTTGCCAATATCTGGATCCCCAGATATCAGATGCCAGTTCTTTTTGATTTTATTTCTAATGCTGTTACTCTCCTTGCTGTATGTTGTAATGAATCTTGGTGCTTGTTGTTCCTGTTGCGATTTTTCTTTCACTTTTTGAATCAATGTTTCTTCTCTTGTTTTCTTTTCTGCCCGTTTTTTAGATATTCTCAATGTTGTTTCGTGATATCCTCTAGTTCTTAATCTTTTCATAGTGTCATCTATTTTTTCTTCCGCATATCCCTTCTTTGAACAGTTGCGTTTCATTCGGATCATTTCTCCATGGGGGATGCTTTCTAGGAGGGCTTTTGGGTGGAAACTTGTGCCATGTAATATACTGTTTGTGGCTGTTTGCTTCCGGAATAGTGTAGAATGTAGTTGGTCATTTTCTATATAGATTTTGGTGTCCAAAAATTCGATTTCATTTCGATTTCTAGTGCATGTGAAAGTCAGATCTATTTTATTGTTGTTTAATTTCAAAAAGTATTTGTCAAATTGCTGTTGTGTACCATCCCATATCAAAAATAGGTTGTCTATAAATCTGACCAATAGTACTATCCGATCCAGTTCTTCCTGATTTTCTAAGTTCCATGCTATTTCCCTCTCCCACCATCCCATTGTTATGTTTGCAAAATTGGGAGAAAACGAAATGCCCATGGCTGTGCCACAACATTGTTTAAACAGCTCTTTGTTGAATGTGAAGATGTTGTTGGATAGACAAATCTGTATCATTGTAATTAGCATTTCCGAATGTTTTAATTCCATGATGCTTCGTTCTTTAAGAAAGAATTTGCACGCTTCCAGGCCCACTTCATGTCTTATAGAAGTGTATAGTGACACTGCGTCTATTGTTACTAGTAGGAAGTCTTCATTCCATATGATACCAGACAATGTGCGTAGAAAGTCTCCAGTGTCCTTTATGTATGAGCTCATACTTTGTGCTATGGGGCCAAGTATTGAGCTACATATTTTGATAAATTTTCATATATGGATTTGCATGAAGACATGATCGGCCTCCCTGGTGGATTTTCCATTGTTTTATGAATCTTCGGAACAAAGTAGATGGTGGGTATCATGGGGAGGTCTGTGGTTAGCAATTTTACTTCATCGTCACTTAATAGATTTTGTTTGTGCCAGTCCTCCAAATGATGATTTAACTCCAACACCATTTTATTTATTGGATTCTGGTTCAGTCTTTGATAGTTGTTTACATCATTCAATTGCCTCATAGCTTCCTTCTTATAATCTGTTGTGTTCATTAGGACGATGTTTCCCCCTTTGTCTGCGGGTTTTATCGTGACCTCATTGCTCTCCATTAACTTCTTCATGGCCTCTCTCTCTTTTCTTGTTAAGTTTTCCCTTTTGTTTGAATTCCGTTTTGTTGGCATCTTTTCCAATTCTTCAATAATTGCGTCTGAAAATAGATCAAATCAATTCCCCGGTGAAAGGACTGGGCAGTACTTAGACTTTTTCTTCAAACCACTTTCTTGTCTTTTAACTGGTTGAATCTCCAATGTTTCTAGAATTTGTGTTTCGGTCATCTCATCTTCCTCTAAATTATAGAGTAAATCAAACATATTTTTGAGGTCTGGTGCTTGATCGATTGTCAACATGGGTGCATTTACTATATTGGATGTCCCTTCGTTTATTTCTTCTGCCGGTTTGTTGCTTTTGGACCTTTGCCAGCTTCAACTTTCTGACATACTTGTAGAAGTCAATCCTGACATCCATGTATTATAGTGATTTTCCGGGCAGAAAGATAGTTGTTTGTTTAGTAAAGAAATTTCATCTGTGGTTAAAACATGCTTAGAGAGGTTCACTGTTAGATTATTATCTATTGCTTCTGACTGCGCAATGCATATTGTTTTCTTTTGTTTTGCCCATCTTGTTTTTCTGGTGCTGGTGAGCTGTTTCTTATTCCTCTTCCTTGTCCTCTGTTATTGTTCTTCCACGGCCCCCTCCTCTTGACAGCGATTTGTCCAAATTCATTAGACGTACTTCCTCTAAAAAAGACATTTTGCTGGATCCACTTGCTCCAGTCAATTCACCTTCACTTAAGTCGGATTCACTTGTGCTTTCTACAGTTATCCTTGCTTGTTGTAGAGGGTAGTTTTTCTTTAAGGTTTCAAACCTCTTGGCGAATGTAAGTATCCTTCCTTCCAGATAATCTCTTTCATCCCTTCTAAACTATCTTTGTTTACTCTCTTCAATTTCTTTTTCGTATTTCTCCAGTCTTGAATCCATTTCCTTCTGCAATTTTGAGATTTCCTTTTGACTTGTTAGGGTTGTGACGTTCCTGTGGCAATAGGGGCTTGTAAATATGCCCCTTTAACACCTTGGGTGCTATGGGTTTTCCCCGCTGGGTGCTGAATTCTGAAAATCCCAGCCAACGTGACAAAGCCAGCTCCTCATCCGTGTAGCGCAGGTAAAGCCCATGACGAGCTGGCTTTGTCAAAAGCGTCGAAGGTGTTAAGGGTTGATTGGGTTCCCCACTTATTCTTGCTACTATACATATAAAATAAGCTCACTTACTTCTTGTGGCCTCATTCGAATGGGTTCCTGTTTCGTGTGAATATTTTGACGGCCAGCCCGGTCGTGAAAGAGGCCCACCGCTGTTGCGGGTCCATGTCGAAACCACCTGGTGGCTGATAAGGAAGAAGGAGCTGACGTCTACAGGGGATGTAAGTCTTGTGCTCTATTGACAACAGTAAAGCAGGACAGTCTCACGCCACGACTGCACTTCAACCCACTTGGGATTTACATGAGTCTTCACCTAAGGAAAAGACAGCGCACCCACGGGGGTAAAACTTCTCATGCACTACAGATCCCATAAGGCCATGGCAGTGGCCACGCCCACCTGGGCAGGAACTAATTATTTAAAAAGTGCGTGAGTAATGGGTTTTCTTTTCCCACTGACAACGCTGCTGAGGAAGGGACATTCCCGAAACATGTTTGGCGTTTTATTCTGTGAAATTGCATTCCTGACCGTGAGCCTGCATGCATGCTGTCAATTAAATGAACTAAGCTCACTTACTTCTTGTGGCCTCATTCGAATGGGTTCCTGTTTCGTGTGAATATTTTGACGGCCAGCCCGGTCGTGAAAGAGGCCCACCGCTGTTGCGGGTCCATGTCAAAACCACCTGGTGGCTGATAAGGAAGAAGGAGCTGACGTCTACAGGGGATGTCAGTCTCGTGCTCTATTGACAACAGTAAAGCAGGACAGTCTCACGCCACGACTGCACTTCAACCCACTTGGGATTTACATGAGTCTTCACCTAAGGAAAAGACAGCGCACCCACGGGGGTAAAACTTCTCATGCACTACAGATCCCATAAGGCCATGGCAGTGGCCACGCCCACCTGGGCAGGAACTAATTATTTAAAAAGTGCGTGAGTAATGGGTTTTCTTTTCCCACTGACAACGCTGCTGAGGAAGGGACATTCCCGAAACATGTTTGGCGTTTTATTCTGTGAAATTGCATTCCTGACCGTGAGCCTGCATGCATGCTGTCAATTAAATGAACTAAGCTCACTTACTTCTTGTGGCCTCATTCGAATGGGTTCCTGTTTCGTGTGAATATATATATATATATATATATATATATATATATATATATATAGAGTCTCACAAGTGCCCAAAGCTTTAGGAGGCACTCACCAACCAATAAGGCAGCAGCGTGGTGAAGCATCTTGAAGAAACTGATAGGTAAGCCTTACGTGTTTCGAACAAAAAGTTCTTGGTCACAGGCAGGGCGGCTGCATTCATACAAGGAAACCACTGTTAATTGACACCCTTAATTTATTCACCGCCATGAGGTCACATGATAAGTTGAAGCATTCTGGTAACAGTAGTTTCCCAACTGTGTCACACGTTAATATCAGTCTGTGCGCACAATTGCAAATAAATATCACAGTCCCGTCCTCATTATAAATTGCATCCAGCCATAAGTGGGCTCTTTTCAAGTTGCTCATTTCCGCTGCTTGAATCCGAAAGCCAAGTGTTGGTCCGAACAGAGCCTCGTGTGTGCGAAGCCCCTGGCCCGCGTATAGTAGCGCGGATGGTGCACTCCTCACGGCAGGACTGCCGCGTTTAAACATAAAGTCTCACAAGTGCCCAAAGCTTTAGGAGGCACTCACCAACCAATAAGGCAGCAGCGTGGTGAAGCATCTTGAAGAAACTGATAGGTAAGCCTTACGCGTTTCGAACAAAAAGTTCTTGGTCACAGGCAGGGCGGCTGCATTCATACAAGGACACCACTGTTAATTGACACCCTTAATTTATTCACCGCCATGAGGTCACATGATAAGTTGAAGCATTCTGGTAACAGTAGTTTCCCAACTGTGTCACACGTTAATATCAGTCTGTGCGCACAATTGCAAATAAATATCACAGTCCCGTCCTCATTATAAATTGCATCCAGCCATAAGTGGGCTCTTTTCAAGTTGCTCATTTCCGCTGCTTGAATCCGAAAGCCAAGTGTTGGTCCGAACAGAGCCTCGTGTGTGCGAAGCCCCTGGCCCGCGTATAGTAGCGCGGATGGTGCACTCCTCACGGCAGGACTGCCGCGTTTAAACATAAAGTCTCACAAGTGCCCAAAGCTTTAGGAGGCACTCACCAACCAATAAGGCAGCAGCGTGGTGAAGCATCTTGAAGAAACTGATAGGTAAGCCTTACGCGTTTCGAACAAAAAGTTCTTGGTCACAGGCAGGGCGGCTGCATTCATACAAGGAAACCACTGTTAATTGACACCCTTAATTTATTCACCGCCATGAGGTCACATGATAAGTTGAAGCATTCTGGTAACAGTAGTTTCCCAACTGTGTCACACGTTAATATCAGTCTGTGCGCACAATTGCAAATAAATATCACAGTCCCGTCCTCATTATAAATTGCATCCAGCCATAAGTGGGCTCTTTTCAAGTTGCTCATTTCCGCTGCTTGAATCCGAAAGCCAAGTGTTGGTCCGAACAGAGCCTCGTGTGTGCGAAGCCCCTGGCCCGCGTATAGTAGCGCGGATGGTGCACTCCTCACGGCAGGACTGCCGCGTTTAAACATAAAGTCTCACAAGTGCCCAAAGCTTTAGGAGGCACTCACCAACCAATAAGGCAGCAGCGTGGTGAAGCATCTTGAAGAAACTGATAGGTAAGCCTTTCGCGTTTCGAACAAAAAGTTCTTGGTCACAGGCAGGGCGGCTGCATTCATACAAGGAAACCACTGTTAATTGACACCCTTAATTTATTCACCGCCATGAGGTCACATGATAAGTTGAAGCATTCTGGTAACAGTAGTTTCCCAACTGTGTCACACGTTAATATCAGTCTGTGCGCACAATTGCAAATAAATATCACAGTCCCGTCCTCATTATAAATTGCATCCAGCCATAAGTGGGCTCTTTTCAAGTTGCTCATTTCCGCTGCTTGAATCCGAAAGCCAAGTGTTGGTCCGAACAGAGCCTCGTGTGTGCGAAGCCCCTGGCCCGCGTATAGTAGCGCGGATGGTGCACTCCTCACGGCAGGACTGCCGCGTTTAAACATAAAGTCTCACAAGTGCCCAAAGCTTTAGGAGGCACTCACCAACCAATAAGGCAGCAGCGTGGTGAAGCATCTTGAAGAAACTGATAGGTAAGCCTTACGCGTTTCGAACAAAAAGTTCTTGGTCACAGGCAGGGCGGCTGCATTCATACAAGGAAACCACTGTTAATTGACACCCTTAATTTATTCACCGCCATGAGGTCACATGATAAGTTGAAGCATTCTGGTAACAGTAGTTTCCCAACTGTGTCACACGTTAATATCAGTCTGTGCGCACAATTGCAAATAAATATCACAGTCCCGTCCTCATTATAAATTGCATCCAGCCATAAGTGGGCTCTTTTCAAGTTGCTCATTTCCGCTGCTTGAATCCGAAAGCCAAGTGTTGGTCCGAACAGAGCCTCGTGTGTGCACCATCCGCGCTACTATACGCGGGCCAGGGGCTTCGCACACACGAGGCTCTGTTCGGACCAACACTTGGCTTTCGGATTCAAGCAGCGGAAATGAGCAACTTGAAAAGAGCCCACTTATGGCTGGATGCAATTTATAATGAGGACGGGACTGTGATATTTATTTGCAATTGTGCGCACAGACTGATATTAACGTGTGACACAGTTGGGAAACTACTGTTACCAGAATGCTTCAACTTATCATGTGACCTCATGGCGGTGAATAAATTAAGGGTGTCAATTAACAGTGGTTTCCTTGTATGAATGCAGCCGCCCTGCCTGTGACCAAGAACTTTTTGTTCGAAACGCGTAAGGCTTACCTATCAGTTTCTTCAAGATGCTTCACCACGCTGCTGCCTTATTGGTTGGTGAGTGCCTCCTAAAGCTTTGGGCACTTGTGAGACTTTATATATATATATATATATATATCCAAAAAGTTTGCCCCAATGGAAGAGTAGTTGACAGTGTTCGGTTCTTTATTGGATGACAGTTACAGCAGATGAAAACTGGCAGAATGCATCTAAAATCCAGGCCAGACGCGTTTCGGGTGTTATCCCTTCCTCAATGGCGCCGAATGCTGCAAACACCAGGGACAGCTTTGCGCACTCTTTTCAATACCCAGGACCAACCCCAGTGGGCGGGGCCCATCGCTGAGCCTTCTGGTCCTCGTAGTGCAGCAATTGTAACCTCAAGTGAGTTTGTCTTGATGAAATACTGCTGTGTCAGTAACAAACACCCCAATGGGTTGATGCCAATCGTTCCGCTTCCAATGCTGTGTAATTCAAACTGACACCCCGAGAAATTGCTCCTGTTGAGACGATGAAGCTGCATGGCGTCATATACGGCTCATACAGAAGTGATGGGGCTTTCCTGCGGCTAGGCACAGCCGCTAAAATCCATTCAAAAAGTTTGCCCCAATGGAAGAGCCCACGAGTAGTTGACAGTGTTGGGTTCTTTATCGGATGACAGTTACAGCAGATGAAAACCGTCAGAATGCATCTAAAATCCAGGCTAGACACGTTTCGGGTGTTATCCCTTCCTCAATGGCCGAATGCTGCAAACACCAGGGACAGCTTTGCGTACTCTTTTCAATACCCAGGACCAACCCTAGTGGGCGGGGCCAATCGCTGAGCCTTCTGGTCCTCGTAGTGCAGCAATTGTAATCTCGAGTGAGGCTGTTTTAGTGAAATGCTGCTGTGTCAGTAAAAAACACCCCAGTGGGTTGATGCCAATCGTTCCGCTTCCAATGCTGTGTAATTCAAGCTGACACCCCCGACAAAACTGTTCCCGTTGAGACGATGAAGCCGCATCACGTCATCTATGGTTCACACACAAGTGATGGGGCTCTCCCGCGGCTGGGCACAGCCGCTAAAATCCATCCAAAAAGTTTGCCCCAATGTAAGAGCCCATATATATATATATAAAAATAAAATATATATATATGTTATTTACAAGGAGGAGTTAACCTACGTTAAGTGGCTTAACGCTGCCTTGTAAATAAGGCAAAGCCCCTATCGCTACAGAAACGTCACTGAAAATGACATTCCTGTGGTATTTACTTTCCTGTGCAAAACTTTTTTCTCCCACCATATAGTAGCCCTAAATGTAACACAAAAAGCAATTTGCGCCGCTTTGCATCCAGGTGGCAACACGTAGGTGGTATGTGGATGTTCCCACACTACTAGCCATGGTTTTTTAAGCAAATCCATATCTACTAAAATTGTTAGACTGGGCTTTGCGCCAAAGATACACCTTCTTAAGGCAGGCACAAATTAGGAGCACATTTTTTTTCCTCCAAACTGTTCAAACTTTGCATGGGTCTTGCACTATACAACACACATACAAAGTGGGAAAAGTTTCAAAATATGTCTGAGTGTCTTATTTTGCAGTGGAAGTGTCATAACAGTCAACCAAAGAGTGTAAAGCAACACAGCATCAAGGTTGTTAACAGTCAGGAAACACAAACAACAACACAGCACCAAGGTAGCCAACAGTCAAGAATCATAAACAACAACACAGCTAAAAGGCAAAGGCACCAGTGACAGACCACCAACACAGCGTACTTCCCGGCCAGGCATGAGCAGAATTGCACACACAACCAACTTCAGCACAGAGACTCACAATTCTTTTTATTTTACCATACCATTATTTTACCTTTCAGCGATGAATGCAGTCTCAGCCGGCATGACTCGCGGGTGTGGTGGTAGGGCATCACGCAGAGTTGGGGGTTGCACAGGAAGGGGGGTTTATTAATAATTTAAAAAAAATTAGGCTTACCTATTCGCCGGCCAGGTCTCGCGTTGTTTCTGCTTCTTTCCTGCTCTCCTGCCTCTGGCAGGAACAGGAAGCAGGCAGCCAGGCTTTCACCCCTAAGCAAATCACAGGCTGCAAGCAGCATTGTTTTGGGTCGGGACGTCGCCCAGCCATTGGCTAATGGCCTGGCCATGTTCTCCATGTAGGCTGCATTGCACAGAAGCCGGCATGGTGGTGGCTGCTACGAAGGCACAAAGATCACCACAGGGCCAAAAGTGATCTCAGAATATGGTGGGCAATAGGCATCAGGGTGGTGGAAGTAATGTCCTCTGCCACCCTGACGGACAGTGGTCTGCACTCCAACCCTAAATTAGACCCTACGATTTACAAAGATAATTCATAAAGAGCATATGCAATACTTTGGTGTGTCTGAGCTTAGATTTTAGCTATATGCTCATTATAAGTGAGCAACATGTGTGTTGACCTAGCTATTCCGAATAGCCTAGGGAGTCTATATAGCTTGAATTAATTTTGCTGTGCTGCGTCAGGGGGCATGGGTTAGGTGTCAATAGACTTCAGTTCCAGCTTTATGAGTCATTATTGGACCTTTGTGTGATACATGTCTTTAGGATTTTTTTTATCCTAATAATTAGCTGTTGGCAATCGATGTTACATGTATGACAGTGTCGAAAAGCATTGCAAACCTCGAAAATATGTAAACCTGCGATGACATGTCCTCAGAAAGACCCACATAAAGGCACCCGAGTAGTTGCTGATCAGGGAAAACACAAGCACATGAACCAGTCCAGCAGAGGGGATACAACGGATGGCAGTGGAGAGCCACCCAAGGGGTGGAAACCAGGTAGGGCAGGCTGGAGCCCCACAGCACCAGGAGCATGCCAGGTGATGAGGCATGCTGCTGCAGCCAGTCCATTACAGAGGATTAGGAGAGGACCAGGGGACACCTCCATTCAAAAGAAAATAAATAGGAAATGGAAACAAGCACTGGTGGCTTTAGGGTCTAATATGGACAAAGGGGTGTGTTGACACCCCCTCGATTAAACTCAGGTAGAGAACTGACACAAGTACAAGGGGGTGACACGCAGGTGACCACAGGTGGAGAACCAAGGGAAAGTAGCTCATGATGGAAAGACCAATTGAGATAAGATTATATACTGAAAAAGAGGCACTTGAAAAGGACAATTGGTATAAGATCTTCGAGACTCAATTAAAGTGAGGAAGAAACACAACATGGCAACAAAACCAGCAGTAAATCACAAATGGTGCATTACTAAATCTATATTTAATGGTCCATATTGGCACAACGGGGGTTCTATTACTGGAACCAAGCACTGACAAAGAGAAGTAGTACTGGGAAACTGACACAAGTGCACTGGCAATAAGATAGTGCCAAAGGGCCAACACACAATATTCACACTCACATTGGGCAACCCCATTGAGACATGAACACTGACACATGGATGATCGGATGCGGAACTAGTACCCTGATACTAGGATAGTGGTATCAGACGTTGACACGGCAACAGCAACACCGGGGTACCAATAGTGACTCAGAGTAAGTGATAGCAGAAAAGAGATACTGACACTGGTAGACTGGTGTAAAGGCACCAACACTAGGTACCCAAATGGACATAGGGAAACTACTGACACTGAAATACTGATGTTTGAATGTTGTCACCAGGACACTGGCATAGGGGCACAAACATGGCAACATTAACGCCAGGGGCGTAGGTTGGGGATGTGGGTGCTTGGGGTGTTACACCCTCTCCCCCCAGAAAATTTATTTTCTGATAAATAGCTGGGCACAGTAGCTTTCAGTCAGGTATTGTGAGATGTCAGTCGGATTTCACCGGAATTTGTACATGCACGTAGACAATAAAACACACACACTGTTTTGAAAGTCCTCAAAAGTATTGGTTATTTTACAAAATATTGTGTTTTCTCTCTTAGTCCTCCTACCAATCCGCATCCCACTCTCTATCTACTGACCCTAAGGCCCTTCTCATGCGCCCTGCTTGTTTTATAAAGTATTTAAACATTATATGTCAGACTGGTGGTCGGAAAATCTGAAGCTCAAAAAAACCCCAATTTTACTGACCAAGCTACGACCCTGACAAAAGCACCGAAATAGAGACACATGAGGACATGAAAACTGATGGATGGATATTGACAACAGCATCGAAACTGACCCTGTGACCTCGACAAACGGACTGAGATTATGGAACATGGGTGTAGTGGGGGGGCACTGCCATGAGGGCACTGATGCTGTCACAGGGCACCAATACTTGTACAGGGGTGCTTATATATGGACACTTAGGGCCTGATTCACAAAGGGCATGGCAGAGGCCCCGCAGTCGTGGGGGCTTCTCCGCATTGGGGGCGGAATCTTCGCAATGAGAATTCTTATTGCAGAGATTCTGCCTCGAGTGCGGAGACTCTCCACGACAAAGAGGCCTCCGCCATGAGTGCAGAGGCCATTTATGATTCAAGCCTTTAGATGGGGACACCTACACAAGGACACTGACATACTGATAATGACGCTGAGGCATTAACAATTGCATAAGTACCGGAACTGGGACAGAGCCACATGGGAACACAGACTCTGACACAAGGATACTGACTGTGGGGCAAACATGTAGGGAGACTGCAAGGGGACACTACTGTTGTAGTGGCAGCAACACCAATACCTGAACACTGATGTTAGCACACTAACATAGGGAAATTGACCAAGTAGCACTGACATAACTACAATCACATGGTGCTATGGCCACCTGGGGTTACATACTGTGAGATGTACACTTTCTCTTCCGACCGTTTTAAGTGAAGTCAAATAAAGCATAAATACACTGAAAATAGGGTCGCCTTTGGGTCCTCTGGACAGGTGATTATTTTAGCAAATAAGTATATTTCTATAAACCTGTTTTTAAGCAATTGAAACTAAATAAAATGTGAACTTTTTTAAACAAATATATTAAATTTGGATTGAGAACGTGGCAACAATCTGGGGTGGATTGGAAACCAAATTCAACCCTGGTAAAAATCCCAGCCCTTCATTGCAGGAGTCTAAGATTAAGCTATGACTAGAATGGAGGAATAATTAGCTCCTGGCAGCCCATCCTGTTCTGAAAGCATCCCACTAGTCTGCCAACCACCAGGGAGATGCCAGAGTGGGAGAATGGCCAGTCCGGCCCTATCAACAACAATTATCCACGCTATTTACCACAAGCTTTGGCCAATAGTTCACATTTTGGCAAGCTGCAATGCCTAAGGTTTCTCTTCCTTGTGTGGGTGTAGAAGTAATACCTCTGAACCAGTGCTTAATTTGAGCCAGTGGTTTCTGGTGTCCGGCAGCAGCACTTAATTGTCAACACCAGAACTTATGAGAGTCTCCCACATGGTGGCATGGTTTGTCTAAATTAGAGGTGTGCTAAGCAACATCTGTTTATTAATTCAATATGCATTCAGAATGATTAATATACCTGCTGCCAAAGCCATTCTTATAGCTTTGCGGACCTAGAATAGTCAGAATTGTCTCGCTACATACTAGGGGCAACACGCACACTGAGTAGTGCTGCAAGCAATTAGAAAAAGGATTCAGAGAAATCCATCGCGTTCACCAACAAAGACCTTGCTAAAAGCTGTATTAATTTCTTCAACATGCACTGAATAACAGTTATCAGAACCACATGGTTAAGTAATGCTACAGCAAACCACATAATTGCTCAAATACTCCCCAGGTGACGGCTGCCAATAAAGATTGCATTCATGCGGCGAAATTCCACAAAGCCTTGGATCCACAGTCCAAAAATCTACAATGGCAATCAAACAATAGTTAGTAATGAGCGTGTAGTGGCTTATTCTGTGATTGGTGAGAAGGCCTTTGGTTCAACTCACATTATTAAAAAAAAAGAAACCTTTCTTGTTGAAAGACCACGCCCATCCGCCAGCATTACAACAAATGTAACCGCTGTTAAGGCGTTGGACACCATGGGTGAACTGACTATCCTAATTGTAACAAGGACAACTGAGTTGTTGCAGGCCCCGGGATGTTGTACTCCCAAAAGACCCAGCATTTAGCAGAGAAGTGTGGATATGCTCTGATGTCATGTGTTGGTCAACCTTTCCTACTATCACAAGCGCCAGGCGCCTTGTTTTCCACTGACGACTTAACATAACAGAAAAAAATGGAATATTCCGCAAAGATTAATTTCCTCTTCATCTTTTGGCAGAGATCAAGCCCTATTCTATTTTCCTGAAATGTAACTATATTACAACTTTGCACAAAACAAGCAGTACATTATAATAGGTTTTTAAAATGACAATGTTTGTAATATCCAGCAATGTTGTCACTTAGGACCGATCCTATTCAAAAAGCGGCAAGTGTTGCCATAGTAACACTGCAATTAACCTAGGGCCAGATGTACTACGGTCAGAAAATTCTAGACTGTCATCTTTTTGCTCCCTCTGTTGTTTATGATGTGTTTTGTTGTGCCTTTATGAGATTGCTGGACAATTTCGACTTTGAATTTGCCGTTTTGGTTATTCTGTTTTGTATGCTTATTACCTTGTAATGCATAATCTGTAAAGCGCTCTGATACCCTCGGTGGTCATGTTCGCGCTATATAAAACTTTAAAAATAAATAAACAAATAAGCACTGGTCACCAAAATACTGACCGGTATTTTTTGCGATCAGTGCAGTATTTTGCAAACCAGCCTATGTGCTAATAGATCGGTTCCCAAAATACCAAATTGTAGTGCTTCGCAATTCAACCTACCTCATGAATATTGACAGGGGAGGTCTCAAATTCTGACCCACTTTGATTCACAGTCATCACAAGTATAGTGGCCTGCTGGGGTCAGTGACCACTATGTCTGATTGCTTTTAAAAGAAGACTCTTGAAGGCTGCCTAAGTGCTCGGCGCTGCATTATCGCGCTGCTCTTTTAAAACGCTCCGTTTTTTGTATTTTATTTGGTCTATGTTGTTTAATCCCTTGTTTTTAGCTGGCAGTATCTAGGGCTCTCATACCTGCACTATAATAGGTTTTCACCGCATTTTGCGGGTCCGGTTCCCGGTTCTGGGTGGTGGGGTGAGAACGGGTGCCATCTTGGAGTGGTGTCAGCTCGAGGAACATCTACACTGAGCGGTCTAGCGCTGCGGATGTCCAGAGGGACTGCTACTTAAGGCGAGCATTTGGGGAATAGCCCTTGATAAGACTCTTGAAGGCTGCCTAAGTGCTCAGCGCTGCATTATCGCGCTGCTCTTTTAAAACGCTCCGTTTTTTGTATTTTATTTGGTCTATGTTGTTTAATCCCTTGGTTTTAGCTGGCAGTATCTAGGGCTCTCATACCTGCACTATAATCGGTTTTCACCGCATTTTGCGGGTCCGGTTCCCGGTTCTGGGTGGTGGGGTGAGAACGGGCGCCATCTTGGAGTGGTGTCAGCTCGAGGAACATCTACACTGGGCGGTCTAGCGCTCCGGATGTCCAGAGGGACTGCTACTTAAGGCGAGCATTTGGGGAATAGCCCTTGATAAGACTCTTGAAGGCTGCTTAAGAGCTCGGCGCTGCATTATCGTGCTGCTCTTTTAAAACGCTCAGTTTTTTGTATTTTATTTGGTCTATGTTGTTTAATCCCTTGTTTTTAGCTGGCAGTATCTAGGGCTCTCATACCTGCACTATAATCGGTTTTCACCGCATTTTGCGGGTCCGGTTCCCGGTTCTGGGTGGTGGGGTGAGAACGGGCGCCATCTTGGAGTGGTGTCAGCTCGAGGAACATCTACACTGAGCGGTCTAGCGCTCCGGATGTCCAGAGGGACTGCTACTTAAGGCGAGCATTTGGGGAATAGCCCTTGATAAGACTCTTGAAGGCTGCTTAAGCGCTCGGCGCTGCATTATCGCGCTGCTCTTTTAAAACGCTCCGTTTTTTGTATTTTATTTGGTCTATGTTGTTTAATCCCTTGTTTTTAGCTGGCAGTATCTAGGGCTCTCATACCTGCACTATAATAGGTTTTCACCGCATTTTGCGGGTCCGGTTCCCGGTTCTGGGTGGTGGGGTGAGAACGGGCGCCATCTTGGAGTGGTGTCAGCTCGAGGAACATCTACACTGAGCGGTCTAGCGGTGCGGATGTCCAGAGGGACTGCTACTTAAGGCGAGCATTTGGGGAATAGCCCTTGATAAGACTCTTGAAGGCTGCTTAAGAGCTCGGCGCTGCATTATCGCGCTGCTCTTTTAAAACGCTCCGTTTTTTGTATTTTATTTGGTCTATGTTGTTTAATCCCTTGTTTTTAGCTGGCAGTATCTAGGGCTCTCATACCTGCACTATAATCGGTTTTCACCGCATTTTGCGGGTCCGGTTCCCGGTTCTGGGTGGTGGGGTGAGAACGGGCGCCATCTTGGAGTGGTGTCAGCTCGAGGAACATCTACACTGAGCGGTCTAGCGCTCCGGATGTCCAGAGGGACTGCTACTTAAAGCTCGCTTCTCCACGCAGTGGACCTGCGCAGCGGGCGTGCCTCGCTGTGCCGGAGTCGTGCCAGAGTCCTGCCCGTCTGCGCCCGTCAGCGTCCCGGAGGCGGCGGAGCAGCGGTAGATTCTGGCCTGACAAGGCTCTTCTCGGTCGTTGGGAGGATGATCTGCTATTCTTCAGCGACTCTTCGGGCTCTGCAAACCTCTTCCTGTACCTGTTGATCCGTCTTTCCGGGTCGTTTCAGGGGAAAACGGCTCTGCCCTGGGTGTGGCTGGTCGCTTGTTTATGCCTCCCCGCCACTCTTCGGTTAGACAAGGTTCGTGTGAAACATCTATGCCTACTGCTTAACACGAGATCAGTAGGCAGGCATGCCCTTGACATTTTCGATCTTCTTGTTAGGGAAAATCCTTTATGCCTTTTGTTGACCGAAACCTGGTTGGGGGAGACGTCAAATCCGGACATCTTAGCGGCTATTCCACCGGACTATAACATCTTCCGTCAGGACAGAGCCAAGGGGAGGGGAGGTGGGGTGGCGGTGGTTGTGAAGAAGAGTGTTTCATGTTCTATTCTCCCCTTGGACACTATTGCAGGTTCTGAGTTCCTTGCCTTCACTATTAAACTGACCTCGCATCAAGCTTTGAAAGGGCTGCTGGTATACAGGCCTCCAGGACCTGTGGGCTCTTTCTTTGTGGACCTCCAGGCGGACATCTCCGGTTTGGCTTTGTCGGCGCAGCATTGTTTGCTGGCGGGTGATTTTAATTTTCATCTGGATGTGGTTGAAGATTCAGATTCAAACAAATTGTTTGACATTACTGCCCCTTTGGGCCTTGTTTCTTCTGTGACGGGTCCCACACATGATAAGGGTCATATCATGGATCAAGTTTTTTCGTCGATCCCTTTAGCCGATATTGAAATTCTCCCGGTGCTATGGTCCGATCATAGGTTGGTCAGGTTTTCCATATTGGGGAGTGTGCAACTACCTAGCGGCGCGCCCACACAGCCTCGATCAGCCTTGAGGGCACTACACAGAGTGACGCCTGAGCTGCTAGCGCAGGTGTTTGTCGACCATCCGTGCCCCCCCTCGGGTGACTTGGAATTGGACACAGAGGCCTTGCAGGTCTGGTTGGCTGAGAGACTGAATGATTTAGCCCCTGTATTGGCCCCCCGGCCTATGGCCAAACGACTGTCTGCGCCGTGGTTTACGGAGGCGTTGTGTATCGCTCGCAGCCAGTGTAAGGTGGCTGAGAGGGCATGGCGCCTTCAGTATGATGGGGAGGCCAGACTTGCCTATAGGCTGGCAGTTAAAGCCTACCATCGCAATATTCTCTGTGCTAAAAAGGAATATCTTGCCAGAAGGATAGAGGCGTCCTCCAACTCTTGCAAGGAGATCTTCACTGTGGTGAGGGAGTTTACGGCCCCTAGATCCAATTTGCCTCAATTAGTGTCATCTGAGTCGTGGGTCTGTGATCTTGCCAGGTTCTTTACGGATAAGATCAAAGCGATCCAGGCCTCCTTTTCAGAGAGGTCCGATGAAGGGTTTCTCAGCATTGGGGCGGGACCTGTTCCATCGTCCACGCCAGATGCTGTTTTGGCGGAGTTCCCCGCTGTTTCCAGCGATGCCTCCCTGGTGCTTTTGGCCAGTCTTAAATCAGGTTCGCCATTAGACCCCTGTCCGGCCAAATTTCTGGCCAGGATGGCGCCGGTGGTGAACCCATTGGTCAATCCTCTCTTGAACGCGTCTTTGAGGGAGGGAAGAGTCCTGCGGTCCTGGAAAAGGGCTATGGTGATCCCCCTCCTCAAGAAGCCTGGATTAGATGCCGAGGTTCTGGCCAATTACAGGCCAATTTCCCTCCTCCCGGCTCTGGCTAAGATCACGGAGAAGCATGTGCATGGCGTTCTCTCCGGCTTTCTAGAATCAAATGACCTACTGCACCCCTCACAATCCGGATTCCGGCCTAATTTAAGTACGGAGACGGCACTCCTTGAGGTGTCAGAGGTTATTCGGGAGACACTGGACGCAGGAGGCAAGGCCATGCTTGTCATGCTAGATTTGTCGGCGGCCTTTGACACCGTCCCCCATGAGGCGCTCCTCGCCAGACTTTATGACATCGGTCTAAGGGGGACGGTGCTCAAATGGTTTACATCTTTTCTTGAGGGCCGCCGACAAACGGTCTGGGCCTCCCCGAGCTCCGCTGAGATGCCGCCTTTGGGAGTCGGAGTTCCACAGGGTTCTGTGTTGAGCCCGACTCTTTTTAATATCTTTATGACCCCTATGGCGGCACTGGTGGAGGCTTTTGGGGCCCAGATCGTGTCTTACGCGGATGACACGCAACTGCTCTTTACGTGCAGGAAAGATCAGGCATTCGATGGAGAGAGCATTCGGGGGTGTCTGGGGATGGTCTTTGATTGGTTCCAGCGGAACAGCCTTAAGGCCAACTCCAGCAAATCGGAGGTTCTGTTCTTTGGCTGTGTCGCAGACCCTGAATGGCGGGAGTGGTGGCCAATGGACATGTGTCCCCCTGCCCAGTCATCTCAGGTGGCCAAAAACTTGGGAGTCAAGTTGGATAACAATCTCACGCTTAGATCTCACATTCTTGGTCTGACGGGCACTTGCTTTGGTATCTTGAAGATGCTCCGTAAGTTTCTACCTCTGCTTACAGAAGAGCACAGAAAGATCACTGTTCAAGCCCTAATAGGCTCTAGATTGGACTATGCCAATGCCCTTTATTTAGGGCTTCCGGATTATTTGGTTCAGCGGCTGCTGGTGGTGTAGAACTCCGCGGCTCGTGCTATCTTTGGCCTTCATAGGCGAGCGAGAGCATCCGGGTTGCTACAGTCGCTTCACTGGCTGCCCATCCGGAAGCGGATTATGTTTAAAACTCTGACTTTGGTGCATAAAACACTTTTTGGTTCGGGAGCAAGGTATCTGCAGCGAAGGCTTGCTTTTTATTGCCCGGCTCGCTCACTTTGGTCGGAATCTCTGTTCACGGCCGTGGTCCCTCGAGTGAGGAAGGCTCGCACTGGGGGTCGCTCCTTTAGTCTCAGGGCCCCCCAGCTGTGGAATTCTTTACCTTTGGCTTTACGTAGTACTCCCAATTTGTTCCTGTTTAGAAAGAGCCTTAAGACCTGGCTTTTTAACCTTTAGGTTGTTTCTCTTTTCTTCTGTTTTTGTTTTATGTTGTTATGTTTGTTAACGCTGAGCTGCCTGTACAAAGCGCCGGGACACTCTTTCTGAGTAGCCGTGCGCTATACAAATAAAAGTATAACATAACATAACATAACAATCGTTCAACTATCTGATGGAGTTTCCCTCATTGACGCTATACCATGTCTGAAGCACTGAATTTATTCTAAGAACCTATGAGTTAAGTATGGAAAAAGGTGTGGAGTGCATATGACCTTTAATGAAAGCTGACACGTATTTGCACTAAGAGCTGATATACAATGACCTAGATAATTGCATGTTGAAGATAATGTTTGGTTTGAGAAGTTAAGCTCCCTTTTCTATATTTCTAATTTTTCTCTTTCATCTACATCATATTACTGTCAAATTGTAAAGAGCAGCAACAGATCTGTTTGATGTGATACTACTAGTACACATTTGGGCAACGGATTTGATTACTGTCTGCATGAATATAGCATTGCCAATTTAATAACATTGTTTGGTTATAAATAAAGCAATCGTTTTTTAAAAATGCAGCTTGTTTTTCCTCAAAGAAAAACTAAATGCATTTCAAAAAATTAAAACTTAAATTTAACAAAGGTTTTTAAGAGTAGTCAATGGGACCACTGAATAATTTAAAAAATGTGTTTGTCAACATTCACAAATGCATTTGCTCGTGAGTTACCACTGCCTTTGTGTAATCAGTAATATATTCATGTTTTGCAACCAGATTTCAGTCTCAAAACATTAATACATCCCATTTAGAATTGTGTTTTGGAAGGCTTGACCACACTCTTTCCAAGTACCTATTTGTTATGTAGTTGCAAACCAAATTGTGATTTAGTAATGTGGTACTGATTTGCAGTCTGTGTTCGCTTCAAAACAAAGGGCCTTTTGCAATCGCATACGGACAGATTTTGGGAATCAAAGATGCCCGAGTATATCAGGCACCTACTGACTAAAGAGTGTTACCCAAAGTGAAAACATTTGGAATAAACCACACAAGATAAATTCATCTATGTGACAACAGAGACATTTTTAAAAAAATGCTATCTTCATTTTTTCCTAACATTTATATTATTTATTTATTTTAGATTTTTGTAAAGCACTATATATTGCTTCTCTTTAGATTCCAGATGCTGGGGGAGAAACGTAGGTGCAAACACATAACACTTAGGATCCGTTTGTGAAAGACCACTTAATTCAGATTCTGAATTCTTAATTCAGATTCAGATTTTTAATACGGATCTGTCACTGCACACATAAGCTGTGCCAGTGAGAAACATATTTGGCTGTTCTGTGAGCCCTGTATTAATATGCATGGTAAGAGGACCGGGGATCAAGTGGACTTCATATGGGCAAAGGTTAAGGGAAAGCAGGAATCTTTCCACACTAAGCAAGGGCCAATAATCTGCAACTTCACAAAACTTTCCTTACATAATAAAACCTTTGGACAACAAGATATGCAATTCCATTGGTAAATACACACATTCCTAGTTTGCTTTCCTTTCCAGCCATGTCCTGCAGTTTAAAGGACTCTGATTAGTATGTATCTCTGATGTTAACTCTAACTGGGTTGGCTAGAATGTGCTTAGAATTCTGCTTCAGCATTAGTGATTAAGGACCCATTTATACTTTGGCAAACAGGCGACTCCAACACAAACATGAAGGAGCACCCTATCTTCCAAACTCTTAGGGGCAGATTTATGAGTTCTGGCGCATCTCTGCAAATCGGCACCACAGATGCGCCGCATTTACAATGCGGCGCACCATGGTGCAAGGAAGGGCAGATGCGTGATGCATCTTGTGGTGTACGGGCGGCGCATTGCTGGAGTAGCGTCGCAAGTGCGAAGCAACTCCTGCAACGTACAGAGGCCACCCATACATAACGTGGTGCGTCACTCCTTACATCTGCTTCAAGAAGGCATAAGGATTTGACGCAGCAGCCTCGTAAAACTGACTCAGTGAAATCTTGTAGATTTCACTGCGTCAGTTTTACGGGGCTTTCCTACGAGGGAACGCCCACCCTGCGACAGAACGCCCACATGAAACCTGACGCAGGTTTCATGTGGCGCAGGGCTTTACAACATGACGCATCTGCCTAGATGCGTCACGTTGCAAATAGGTCGCAGGGATGCGCCACGTTTCCGCGCCGTTGCGTCACGCAACGGCGACGTAAACGTGGCGCAAGTCCGTCATAAATCTGCCCCTTAGTTTGTCCACCTCATTTATAGTCAGGCGACAATATGCTTTCTGACGATGGAGTCCCCTTTGGCTTCGTCGACAGAAAGCTACCTCCAACGGAGTAAGGGTCACAGAAGGAAGGACATTGGCACCTCTCATGCTATTTAGGGTGGATGATATAATGTCATTTTTTTTGTCCATCACCACCAGTAAAAACCTGTCAGTGAGGGAGGGAAAAACAATAAAGACCCCTACAACCTGGAAGAACAATGAGGTTTTGTGGGGGGATTCACATGAAAAGATATTTGGTTTACATTGGTTACACCACATTTAGAAATGGGTTGATCTCCCAGCTCAGAAAACTGACATGTTTACATCTCAGTACCACCATGCAGAGTTCATTACAGCCTGATTGCTTGCAATACAAAAGAATGCTATATAAAACCAACCCTCTGATATAAGATGACATGAAGGCAGACTCATTTACAGTGGCAAATATTAATTCCTTTCAATTCACACAAAACATATACGCCAGTATAAATGTGTTTTTAGAAATGAAGACATATATTGCATATTAATTCACTGCTATTTAGAATAAGGAGAATATCAACTTAACAGGAAATCTAGAAAATAATGAAATCCTGGTCGCTGCCCTTCTTGTATGAAATGCTCCTTACTCCCCACCACTATACACAAAGGTGGGCTTGCACTGGAACAGAAGATCACATATCTACTGTTTGGTTATGCCCTACTATTATACAGAGGAAATGTACAATCCAGGAAATTCTAGGCCCTGCAAACTTCAATTGGAAAAACTGTCACCTGAAAGCACCAAACATTGAAGCTAACACTGGTCTGCAACACAGCCATGCTTAAGCACAGAGACAGAACTGCGGCTTCGACAATGCGCACAACAACCAAATCTTCCATCACAAGGTAAACTATGGACACATACTCTAAAAATCATGTACTAAGGCCTGGAATGCAACAAAATGGACAAGGTCTCTGCAACAGTTGGGCCTACACTAGTGGCATAAAAGCACTTTAGAAAAAGCTTACTACAACACAATACAATGTAAACATTCATATCAATCCAAGTCTCTGTATCAGTTTTGACTGTACAAATAGGGGTTTTCCTGATGTACAAATTAAGCTCTGTTAGGGACACCCTTTTTCAGTCCTAAATATTCATAACAATAGAAAGAATTATGGGAGTTGGAGACCTTGTAAACCTTATATACCTAATTTCAAAATCACAATGGATTGTAGAAGGAAAAGTGTCACAGCTGTATCAGTGTGATGTTTAGTAGGTAGCACTGGAACTGGCATTTGGCCGTCTTAGCAGGTGCAGTGGGTGAGTGGGTGGTATGGGAAATAAGTTGCCTACTGAGGAATACATTTGGCCCTGGCACTCGCCTATATTGACATTGATCAATCTAGTAATCTTAATGTACAGCCACAAAGCACCCCTCAGAGCACTCCAGTTACATCACAGGAACTCAGCTGAGAGAAAAATCAAAACTCACGTTTTTTCCTCTGAAGATGTTGCCGAGCAGCAGGAAAGGGACCCATCTATCCCAAGAAATGCTCCCTTTTTATTTAAAACGGAAAGGAACAGCAGGGCTGTTGAATGCACCCTGCCATTTAGGAACTCAATAACGCATGTCAATCTTTTACACACTGGCACATGGAAAGCTGTTGATATGATGTATAGGGCTTTAAGCAAAATGAAAAAAGCAGGGAGTGTCTAAAAGGAGCGTGCTGTATGTTAATAATGGTGTACCTTAAAGACATCAACTACATTTCTGTGTTTCTCATAGTGTGCCAAACCAGACTATTACAACATGGGCAAAGAGGGCAATTGTCGGAGCCACCACCTTCTAAGGGGCCCCCAGGGAGGGCGAACTTTCAATTTTACTATTGTCTATTCTATTTCTCGATCTAAAGATCCCTACCTCCCTGCTTACCTCTGCCACTGGGACTATCTACACAGTATCATCTTAAGTATATTTGGGTTCCAGGCAAGATATATTTCCGCAGTTTTGTGTGATCTTGTTACAGTTTAATATATATAATTTTGTATTATTTGGTGCCATACGCTCTTTAATTAGCAGACAATGGGTAATACAATTAAAACGTGTTAAGTAAAGTTTTTAATTATTAACGGGTCTATCCGCCTGATTCATCAAGCTTTTTTGCGCTCGCAAAGGGCCAGATTCTGAGAATCTGGCCCTTTGCGAGAGCGATTTTTGCATTTGGTATTCAGCATCCCAAATGTAAAAATCACTAATTGCGATCTCGCAATTTTGCGAGGAATTACATTTAAGGAATCTCTATTTGAGATTCCTTAAATGCAATTCATCATCCTATTTTTTTTTGCGAATTCGCAATTTCTAGGCGCAATTTACCGCGAGGTCAGACCTCGTGGTAAATTGCGAAAACTCAGAAAAATGCATTTACATGCATTTTTCTGAGTTGCATGTTACACACACACATGTCCTTTGGACATGTGTGTGTGCAACACCTGTGTAATATTTCCTTTGAGGGGTGCTACAGGGTGTCCTGTGGACACCCCTGGCACCCTTCAAATCGCTATCTTATTTGCGACTAGCAAATTGCTAATCGCAAATAAAGAATACTCCCCATTCATTCCTATGGGCCTTTTGGCCCATAGGAATGAATGGGGAGTTATTCCTTATTTGCGATTAGCAATTAGCTAATCGCAAATAAGGAATTGTAAGGAATCGCATTTTTTTTGCATATTCCTACATGAATCCCGTTTTGCGAGTCCTTAATAGCGATTCGCTATGAATCGCTATTAGGGCCTTGCAAAACGGGAGCATGATGAATCAGGCGGTATGACCCGGAGGGACTTGGCTCACTTAAAGCGCTGTTGACACCAGAGCTTCAGGGCATACAACAATGAGGTCTTGCTGCGTACATTCAGATGTACTACAAAAGGGCAGAGACAGGCTGGACTGCACCCCTTTCATGGCTGTGATAAACCGTTCTCTGAACCTTAAAAACCGATTTAATTAATTCCCTGTCTCTCTGACCAGATCAGTTTAGCTGTAAAGTAGGGTTAGCAACTAGCTACCAATGCCCTGGTTTGCAAATGTGACCCTTGGCGACCCCAAATTGGTATTTTCCCGTTTTCTAAACTATTTTTAGATATGCCAGATGAGAAAAAAATCTGAGACTTTCATACTTTCATTTTTCAACCTGTCATCATTACTAGTCACATAACAAGGGCACCAGACTTTTATCAGATCTAAAATAACAATTTACAGACAGCTATGAAACTAATCTCAGTCCAAGCTCCACAGACCTCTATTAAGGTATTTATATATATATATATATATATATATATATATATATATATATATATATATATATATATATATATATATATATATATATATATATATATATATATATATATATATATATATATATATATATATATATATATATATATATATATATATATATATATATATATATATATATATATATATATATATATATATATATATATATATATATATATACATATACATATATATATGTATATATATATGTATATATATGTATATATATATATATATATATATATATATATACATATATATATGTATATATATATGTATATATATGTATATATATATATATATATATATATATATATATATATATATATATATATATATATATATATATATATAAATATATATATTTTACCTACTGGCGGTCGCCAGTAGGTAGTTATAGTTAGGAATATTTTCAATGCAAAATCTCAACATTCTATTGTTAATAACTTTGGCGCCGGTTGAGGAATCTGCCTGAAAATTTCCTCAAATTTTCCTCGCGGCGCTCCGGTCCTTCCCTGAAAGTTTGGGGGGGATTCGTCAAGCAGGGGCCGAGATAAAAGGGGGTCTCAAAACGTGTTTTCCCCATGTTAATTTCCATAGGGCGGTCGACCTCACTTTTAGCCCAAACGACTGAATGGATTTCCACCAAACTTGGCAAAATTGTAGGGACTGGTAGCCTGATGTGCCTTTGCTATGTCTCAAGATATGTGCTCCAGTGGAGTAATTTAGGTTAAAAAAAATATATATATCTATGGCCGCGCCCTGGTACGCGCCCCGGGCGCTAACCAGCACACTACGCGAGTTCGCACGCGGAAAGCTGATTGGCTCTCGGGTGTCTTTCAACATTCCAAACAGTCCAGAGGGGCCGCCATCTTGTGTCTCGGTAGGATCGAGACACAAGAGGTGGCAAAAACAAAGGGGGAAATTACCATAAGGGGGCAGAGTAGACCCTCCCTGAACCCCTAGGTTTGATGTGGGGGCTATAAAAGGGCCCCGCTGGGCAAAAAACAATTTTTTTTTGATTTGCGCGGGGGTAGCTCCTGGTACGCACACCGGGGAGCGTCCCATGGGAAAAAAGAATGACAGAGTTTTTAACAAATGTAGCCTTTTTTTTTATAAATTGGAGGTATTTCTAAAAAGAACTGCTTTTTTTCTTCTTTTTGTTGTTTTATATTTTTTGAATGTTTTTTGAACATTTTGTACTTTTTTTGGCTTTTATGAACTATTTTATTTATTTTTTGTTATTTTTATGGGGAGAAACAAAAAACAGGGAATTGAAAATGGCTCAACTGGAGGAAAGAAAAAAAAGGAAAAAATTAGGGTTTTTTGGGGCAATTGTGGGGCAATTGTGGTTGTCACCAGCAAGGAGGATGAGCTTGATGCTCTGTTCACCATAGGAGATGGTTTTACCACAAATAATACATGTAATTCTGTATTCCCCAAACCGTGGTTGTATGTCTCCCTTGTCTCTGGTCCCGATGGAGTGGGTTGCTTTCTTTTGGAGGTGGTGGTTGAAGATTGGGGAGTGTTACTGGCCAGTTCTCTCATCTCTGCAGCAGAATAGTTGTTCAGATGCTTGCGCTGCATGTGTCTAATCATGGTATTATTACCAAAAGAATATTTTTTGTTCGGGTTCCCTCTTGAAAGTTCCATGCCACAGATTAGGCAAGCCACCTTGGGCGCATTGACGTTCTTCTTGCCCTCTGGGATAGAAAAAAACTGGCATACAATGTGTGGCCTTGGCTTGTATGGGGTATTGTCTTCTGGCAGCCACCTTCTCCCCTCCTCCTCCTCCTCTTCCTCCTCCTCCTCTTCTTGACCACCAATGTAATGTTGTGGTGGTCCTCTTGGTGGTGGTGGTGGTGGTGGTGGTGCAGATGCTCCAGCTGCTGCTGCTACTGTAGCCATTTTAAAGTACAAAATATTTCTCAAAGATGTTGAAACAGGTCTTCCTCAGTCAAAGGACAAAGTCAGAATAAGGAAAAAAGGTGGGGTCTTTCATCAATTGGAAAAAAAACTGTCCTGAACCAATGAAAAGTGTTATTTTCAGGTCACATGACCCGGGCTTTCATCATTTGGAAACCAAAACTGTTCTGCACCAATAAAAAGTGTTATTTTCAGGTCCCGAGTCGCGTCGCGTAAGCGCGTCGGATGTTTACGTTGCGCGATCGTATTCGCTCGAGTGCTTCCGGGTGCGCTTATGCCGTGCGTATCACGCGGACGCGGCTACGTGATACGTCACGATGATGTTTTCGGTCGCGGCAATAGCGCTAACGGGACGTTAACCGGTGCGCGCCCCGGAGCGCGCCGAAAAACTGCGCTTTCCGGTGCGCACACCGGGGCGCGCACCGGGAGCACTCCAGGGCAAAAAAAAAAAATTGTATTATATAAATATACAATATAGGATTCATTATAAAAAATATTAAATTTTAGAGGTTTGAGGCCCTATATATAGTTTGGAATTAACATTTAAAAAACCTATGAAATTCACTGAAAAAACCATAGGTTTCACACCAGTTATAGTTAGCAGGAAGTTTTACTCGCATAAAACCATTGAAATTCCCACGTTATAGTTAGTTGGACTCACTATAACTTGCGCGTGCAATGGACTGCTGATGACGTCACATATTACATCACTCATGACATGGTCAGTGACATCACTCATGACATCACTGATGATACCATCCAGTGAATGTGTGTCTTTCTGAAAAATAAATATGTTTTATATGTATATGTAAAGGTCGATGGAAGAATAAATGTTTAAATAAGTGTCTTAATGGATGTTTTTAAAAAAAAAATTGAATGGTTAACTGGCTTATTAAGTGTATCTTAGTGAATCCATATATTACTGAGTATTGTTTAATATTTACATGTTTGTATCAGTGTTTCACTTTGTGTATAAGTGGCTGCATGGGTTGGTGAGTAGCTACATGTGTGTGTATATGGGTTATTAGATGTTTTTTTTAGTATCAGTATGAGTGTCTGTATGGTTTGGTGGGGGTGTTACTTAGCACATAGATGCATCAATGACTGACTCACTGTTTGTATGTGTTTTGAAGACAGCATATGTGCAGGACTGTATGGGTGGATGAGTGTGTATATGTGTGTGTTAGTGAGTGAATGACTGTCTCACTAGTGTCTTTATCAGTAACTACATATGTTTTAATCTAGTATATGTGAGTAATGATGTATATAAGTGAGTATATGTGAGAGTGAGAGATTGAAAGAGTTCTTGTTTAAATAAGTATGTGTTTCTATAAGTGATTGTTTAAGAGAGTAAGTATGTGTAAGTTTCCTTAGAAGTAAGGTGGTAGTGTGTGTATAGCTGTATATGCAAATAAATGGATGATCAATAGTTTATTTGCATGTGTGATTATGTGTGTGAGTAATTTTTGGATGACTGTCGGTGTGTAACAGGATGTATAGGTGTTTCACTACATATGATGAGTGAACATATGTATGAGTGACTATATAGAACTGTTGGTGAATGAGTGGATGTGCATATAGATGGTGGTATTACTGAATTGGTTGTTGTAACTGGTATGGGTATCTCTATTTTTTTGAAAATGTTAGTTTCTATTTTTGAATATGTGTTTCCAGGGTTACATTACACTGAAAGGAGGTCTGTCACTCTGTCACAAGGATGGTGTCATCAGTGATGTCATGAGTGATGTCACTGACCATGTCATGAGTGATGTAATATGTGACGTCATCAGCAGTGCATTGCACGCGCAAGTTATAGTGAGTCCAACTAACTATAACGTGGGAATTTCAATGGTTTTATGCGAGTAAAACTTCCTGCTAACTATAACTGGTTTGAAACCTATGGTTTTATCAGTGAATATATATATATATATATATATATATATTTATATATATGTATATATCTCGAGTTATGTATAGCTTAGTTATGCTTGCCTGTATATAATTACCTTCACAATATTGTAGTATTTAATATGTTGACCACAATATTTTGAAAGACAATATTTAATTCTCAATATTTCTGAAGAAAGACGTCAACTGATGTTGATATCATTGAATTTACTAGTCCTGAATTTATTAAAGTGCATGCTATTTGCCCAAAGTGCAATAGAAATATGCTGTTTTCCAGATTCAAAACGTTAAAAACATGGCGGAGAATTCATGTGCAACTTTTTTTTTTAAATCAAAATTGCAAAAGTGAGATGTAAGGACTTCTTCAATCGGTTCATATGAGTCAATCATCTTTTGTGGACTGCCAGAATTTGGCTCCCCATTTTGGATTATCAGGCCTCTGAGTTCTTGAATCCAGTTATCTATCTGTCTATTAAAATATACCGTATGTAGCAGTTTTATCATGGGCTGGGCCTGTCAGCAAACCCAATAGTGAAACCATAGTGTTTTTTTCAGATAAACATTAAAATCCACAAATAATCCTCATTGAAATTCAAAATATGTAATTTCGTCTCATGCTTATTAATTATAGATATCTTCAAAACCTGACTGGATTTTACTACTTAGTGAGTTGACAAGCCTTGTTCTATGTCAGCATTTCCCAAACTTTTGCAAATATGCATAACAGTGGGGCGGGTCACGAGTCCATTTTTGGTGGGTGGCAAAAGTCCTAGCAAGAAAAAAAGATGCCTCTAATTTCTGAATGTATCCTGTCATATTTTCTGCCCTTTAAAGACATAGGTCAGATGTCACGCTACCTTCACACAAGTTCAGCTCCTTTTTTTATCATGTTGATTGAAGTTTATAAACTCCTCTCACTTTTCCATCATAGAAATAAAAGTAAACTGAATAATTATGTGACAATCTTGCAGGGGTAAAGTAGAGTGTGAAAGTAAAGGCTGTAGGATGTCATTTTTGTAACACACAACATACCTGTAAGTGAACTGTACACATTCAGCAGTTAGAAGGCAGAAATGAAGCACAGTTTTTTGTAAGTGTGATGGAAACAAAGATTTTATTAGATCAAAACAAATCAAGACACTTTACTTGGTGATGCACAAATGATAAATATTCACTAAACCCAATTTCCACATATTGTTTGTGTGCAATATGGTTTATCAGTAAAACTGTGTGTCTGGGCAAATTTAGTTGCTATTTCGATAGAAAAAGTGCTGTCTGTAACTCACAGTGCACTACCAAATGATGATTAAGTTACATTAAAAAATGGTGCGCCTCTTGTCCATTAAAGGTAGCTGGGCCACAAAAGTTTGTTGTTCTTAAAATTGGGTCAGGGTTCTAAGAGGAATGGGGTGCACTGTTCTAGATGGTTGTGACTTCAACCCATCACATTTCACTATCTAGGGAAATAACCTGTCCCTTCTGCACTGTATCTTTGCATATTGGTAATTTAATTTGCTTTGTGTATACCAACCAGACACAACTGCAGTATTACCTATAGGTTAGTGTGAAATAGTCCAGTTGCTTGCTTTCCTGTTTCAGCATCTGCACATTTTTTATTACCTTTGTTTACTGCAAGAATATCACTTGAGACTTTAAATTCAAGGTCAGTGTTAGCTTTGTTTAGCAATTACACTGAATTATATATACGTTTCCCATGAGTTATGACACGCCCCATTCTTCGAATCATTTTATGCATAGCACACCTTTTGAGCTTGATCCTAACATCCAGCGATATTTCTTATTTTTTCGGTTTTGTTTTCCTGTTCAATGTTGTTGTGTCAGATTTGTATATCAATGTTAAGGTCTTGGATGGATCTGGTGTCGTTTTACCCCCTAACTATTGTGGCAACATCTCAGAGATCCCTAAGTCCCAAACCATAACTCTGACCTTTTCATAGAAATGAGAAATGGCAGGGTTCTCTCTCCCCACCTTCATCTAGTAGGTGGAGGTGTTGGGATTTTCACAAACCTGTCAGATAATCTCTCCTCTCCAAGTGGTATGGTCAAAGCTCCACCTTGTACCCTGAAATCTGTACACACACAATAGTTATTTTGCGCTATATAATTAGTTATTATATTCTACTAATTATGTGCATTAGAATGTATGTTAAGAATAAGAATAATTTTAGCAATACTTATGCAAACTAGGGCAAAGTTTAAATAAATTCCAACCGCATATGCATCCCTAATCTCAGAGTTTTTGACCACCCAAGTTAAAACCAGCTGTCTATCATCATGACTGGATAATTTCTGCATAAGCAAAGTCATGCAATGCCTCCCTGCATACCTTATTAGACCTTATTAGTCCTGGACTGAAACCAGAACTCCATATTTCAACATTCCCTCCAGCAATTAGTCAATTTGTCTTTCCCCTCCCCATCACTGGTATCTTATACATCTTTCTTAAGCACTGTTTTCTACTGAATGAGGAGGGCTCGGCTGACACTTGGCTACTATATTATTATAAGGAATTTTGAAGAACGCTTCTTGTTCGAAATATAGGCAGAAGCTTACTGCTACTTTTTCCTTTTTCCCATGAGACTTAACACAAGGTCATCGTCCCTTACAGAAATATTTTTACAAGCCACACACAAACACCAGAAAATTGAAAATTTCCTTTACTGTTTTCACTAGCATAAATAAAAAACATTGCAATCCAAGCACACATTTATTATATGCATAATATGCCAGTCATACCCATTTCTAGAACATGCAGCAGGCACTGCAACTCATTTGTAATCATCTTATGCTAGGCCTATATCACATTTAACATAAAAATAAGTTAATGTCTTGCTCCAATCTATCACATTAGTCTCAATTTGTCACTGTTTATGTTTCAATTTTTAGCTCTACTATCAGTCCTGTGACTCTTTAAGTATTTTCTTTTTATCTTAAATATTAATATATTTTGTTAGACATGCAGGCTTTCATTAGCACTCTCTCACAGATAACGTTGTGGAGGCTATGCAGTAGAATGAAGGGAAGTTATATACTTGCCACTTTTCCACTTTGTGGTATTGATTCACTCCTACAAACCAGTGTTAAGAGCTCTAAGGTTGGATAGTCTAAAGCAAGAGACATTTGGAGAGGCTGCATGGCTCACACTGGTGCAAGCATAGCTCCCCCAAAGTGGCCTTTCAACTAGACTTGTTTTATAAACAGGCTGGTCTTATTAGGGAAATTGGTGTCATAGCAAATTGATCCCTATCTTGATAATGTATAGTTGATTACAGGAAGCGGTGGATGTTGGTTTGGAACTATTAGATGGAATCTGCAAATACAGAAAATACAGTTCCAGATCAAACTAAAAGGCACATGGTTATTAAATAGCGTTGTTAAACATGCATAATGTCTTATATTTTAGACAATTGAACAATTTCTGTAATGTAATCATATACACTGGGCGCTACTCTATCTGCTAGTCGCGTCAGATTACACTTTTTTAAGCTGCCCACATTCCCATATTTATATAACATATACCATTTTGACAATTGTTGTGGAATAAACAATAAATGTATACATCAATTTATAATAACACTTTTCACAACACTTTTTTAGGACACATAGCTTGTTGAAAAAAAGAAACATACTTATCTGATCATATCAACCTTGATAAAGGGCTGAAATAGTTCTGTATTTGCCACAATTTTGATTAATTGTTGGAAAGGATATTTGAAATTATCCTCAAAATATAAATGTTGCCGATCAGTTTAGAGTGTCTGTTTAGAAGCACTCTTGTGTATACAGCTGGCAGAGCTTAAATAGATCAGACTCACAAAGGTCTAAAAAGATGTCTTGGTACTTTGTATAAGACAAGACAGAATTTCCGCAAGCAAAAATTAAACAGACAGCATGATATTTGGAAGAGTAGAATGTTCATAATGTATAGCATTAAGCAACACTCATCTTTATAAGTGGCTCTTTTTAGTATCCTTTGTAAATAGCTGCTTTTCATTGGTTAATATGGTCACTAGTACCTCCTTCTTTAATTTTGTAACTTCCCAAGGACTGCCCTCCTTGCATGTGGTGTTACTCGTCGTGTTATTTATTACTGTCTGACCATTCTTTTTTTTGTTTTTGCTTTTTTTAGGCTCAAAAACTCACTTGCACCCACGCTTGCTCCCTCTCCTCATTATACTGAACAGCTGCTATTCATATTTGCTAATACTCACTCCCCCTCCTTGGCTACAGCTGCTTTGGACATCGTGCTTTATCTTTAAATATAGTTTTTTTTTTACAATTTAATATAGGTGGGAAGTGGTAGCTTTTGAGTCCGTTCTATATTTACAAAAAACACGCTGCGACATTGTGCGTTAACTTTAAATATGGTTGTACCACCTCTTGTAGGTCTATTTATATTTACAAAAAGTGCTTGCCACAATGTTGCACTTTAACTTTAAATATTATTGTTTTTTTTAGAATGCTCCACACCGTGCTTCAACTTTATCATGGTGATCACACTCATTTCTCTTGTGCTGCACAGCTCGCCTAACTCAACTTTTGAAACATTCATATTTACTTTTCAACATCGCGCCATGCCACGCTTTAACTTTATCAGTGGCAGCCGTACACCTATTGTCAGGAGCTCACCATCCGTTTAACGTGAGTGCTGTCCTCCCGGCTTGCTTCTCAAATTGGCCATTGCCTGCGCCTTTAAATCCTGACTTAAGTCCTGCTGTAGACTGCCCACAGCACATTCCGCACCGGCTTCCAGCAGCCTGCAACAATTTTAACGAAAGTGATGTAAATGGGAGACCAGCAGCATCCAAGACACTTGCTTAAGCACTTTAAATTTAGTTTGTTCAGAAAAGCATTATCTATTCATTTCATACAGCTATTATGCTTTCGTTGTATGGTGTGGCTGCACGCATTCACAAATCCCAATTACATATTTTAAGCCCCACCCTTTAATTGCCAAGACCACGTCTCTTTCAGAGGATTCATTTTAGAGCCCACCCCAGCTTTTCTTGTCTCACATAAAGCACTGCTCTCCGAAGCCCCTTCCCTGCCCACAGTCCTTCTCACTCATTTCCTAGGTGCACCTTTTAGCTCGTAAAAAAACAAATGTAAAAAACATTGTCATTATGGGCGCCAACAGCTCTAACTTTCACAGGTTGCAAGACCTATTGCATTGCAGATGCTTGTTTAGATTGGACCAGGCAGGGGGATCCCAAGTTACTGCTGGAGCAATTCAGTTAAGTGTGGTTTTACAATTTATAATTGGGATCATTGTTCTTTTGTAAATCATATCTGAAAATGAAAGCATACCACAAGTGAGGAATATAAGTTCGTTTTTTTAGTACTATCAACATTTATAAATACTGTCTTAACAACTTGAAATTCCCATATATTCAGATACAGACGATCCATGTTTATTGCCACATGGTAACTCGTAGACTTACAAAATCTTCGCAATACCTACCCCTCTTCCAAGCTGAAGTGTTATCTTGCTTACCTGTTTTTCAAGCGAACTGAAGACTGCTTCCATAATGTATTACGTGGAATTGGTTATTTTTCAACAGCTCTTCTAATGGATTGTCTCCCAGAAAAGCTTTACATAGATTAAAACATGACACCAAGGAAATGATATATACAATTTGGGCGGATATTATAAAGATTTAGTTGAGGTATCATTTTGATGGGTGTAACATTGATAGGAAAATACCATGAAATATCATCCAGTCTCTGGGTAAAGAGACATGTTTTATTCACATTTGCAAAAGTTAACTGTTAAGGCGGGAGCACTGATTGGATTTACTGGATATAATGAGTAGGGGATGTCTGTTTCTAGTATGTGAACTTTAAGAACTTTTTTAAACTTTGGTATGGCACCCATGATGAGTATGTGAGAGCTGAAAGCGTACCAGAGAAATAGGCCCAGCAGAATGATTGAACCTAGCTGAGCCACATGGAAGTTTCATGACAAGGAGAGGTGAGGTTTGGCTCAGTATCCATTGTGGTTAGAGGTAGAACATTAAATGACTTCAAAAAGAGATAAGAAGCAGCGGTGCTGTTTTTATATCCTTGAAGACCAGGGTACATGATGAACGAGAGGCACAATGAGCTTGTAGATGATAGCACAAGTCTTTTAAAAATTGTAGGTTGAAAGGATTCTACAAGGACTGTTTGGCTACTTTAAGTATTGGCATTATTCAGGGGCAAATTTAAATCAAGTAAATCCAGGTAGGTAGGTTCAGATGTAAGGTGCAGGAGTGAGCAAAAGTGAAGGAGGGAGAGTAATTCGAAATGTAAGTGTGCTTTGGAAAGCAGAGATTTTATCAGCAAAATGTGGGGCAAAGTCATTGGCATAGAGGCACAATAGGGTGCTGCGTTAAGCTTTAGGAGGGATTTGAGGGTGCCTGAGAGTGCCAATGTTTGAGAATGGTGAGAGGTGATGTGGCTATGGTATTAGCTTGACTTAGCTATGCATAGATTAATATTTCGTGTATTTATGGAATCTTTGTCTACGTCTAAGTTTCTTATGAATAATTTATGATATTCTCCTACACAGGCTTGCACTGGGAAAAAAAGACTGTTTATTGAGGCTTGGTTTGTGCTATTGAATTGTTCTAAGGTGGTGAGATCTGTTTTTGAAATCAAATATTGTAGAGTTGGTTCAGAAAATCAGAGATAGTGTTGTGTTCTAATTTCCTTCTGCAGACGTAGGTAGAGGGAATGGATGAAGAAGATGGTGGGATGCTGACTGGCACATTGATGAAATGGGAAATGGTAGATTGGTGGTATGAGCAGGTATGTGAAGAAGAGACATGGAAAAGGTCCAGAGGTTTACAACAGGGATGGGTGGGGAATATATATCTGTTTGAAAGCACAGTCGATGGAACACATCCATTTCTTTAGTTATTGACAGTTCACCTGGCATAGGTTCTAATTTAGTAGCTAAGCCTGCTGAACTTGACAACTCCGAGAATCAATGCAATTAGGATAGGGTGGATCACTTACAAGAACTTTGGTGCAAAAAGAAGATTTTGCTTCCAGATTCCCCTCCAGTATGAAGCACATGCTAGGGCAAATGATTACTCCCAAGCAGCATGATTGATTCTAGTGTTGGAAGGTGGATTATTGGTAGCGGTAAGTATGCACCTACCACCAACAATAAGGCCAACAACCCAATATAAGGTCCAGTCAAGGTCTCAATAAATTATTCATTGCTCAACCCTTGGTACCTGGCAATGAGCAGGCAGATTTAACTTAGTAGACAGGTGTGTAAAGCATTTACAAACACCAATATATTAAATAAGTAAGACATTACACGCAATAAAATCCACAACTAATTTATAACATATAAAATATTTCTATGATTAAAATGAAACCAAAACTAATAAAATCCAATGTAAGGAACCAAAGATATGAATTTTTAAAGAATAAACTCTTTCTAGTGCTTAAAAACCAACAGCAAAAAATTGGGACATCTGGTGGGGCGCAAGTGGGACAAAGTCAAACTTTGAGGGAGACTCGATAGAGCCCTTATTGGATACACCAGGTGGGTGGCCTCGGTCAAAAACGAACCTTGGCCCTTAGAAACGTTTTTGGAGGATTTTCTCTCAACGTCGAGCTGTCCTCTCCAGCAGGCCGGATTCACAGCAGCTTTGTGAGCTTGGTTTAGCAGGAGTCCCCGTCAACTCCTGGAAGTCTTGAGCTCCCGAGCTTTCAGCAGGATGAACCTGAAATACGGGCGAGGTCACGGTTTGACGTAATCGGCTGACTCTCAACGTCAGGTCGGTCACCTTATGGAGCTTTATCCAAAAGTTGCTTCAAGCATCTCTAAACTTCTGGGACTTCTTCCTGAAGTTCCTCTTGAGTGTTCAAAGTGTCCCAAAAAAATCCAAGGTTCCAGTGGCTCTGAGTTGATCCTTGGAAGTTGGGATTACAGTTCCCACAATGCACCTGGCCAAATCCTTTAAAGACCAGCTGAAGATGGCCCGCTGGGTTCTTCTTGCTGGAGAGGGTGTAGATGGAGCTCTTTTACCCTGTTGCTTTCAGGGAGTGCACTCTTTCTCTTGAAGCCATGTAAAGTCCTTAGGGTTGTAGTTTCTTAGTGTGCAGCAGGTGCAGTCATTCAGAGTGCAGTCCTCTTGGCGCAGGCCAGGGTTCTAGCAGGCCAGCCTTTCTTCTTTTTTTAGTTTTAGGCAGGGGATCTGAGTGGCTATGCAGTGCTCCCGTATTTATTCAGTTTTCTGGGGCAACAAGTGGGGGGAGCACCCCTGACCAATTGCATACAGGGTGCCACCCATAGGTATGACAGCTTCCTCCAAACTGGGGCATATTCTTGTCCCACAAAGCAATGTACTTTAAAATTCAAGATTGAGAAACGTTCTCCTGTGGGTTAAGATCTGTCTAAGTCAACCTACTGGTGTGGCTCAGTTCCCTTAACACTATCCTTCCAGACCTCCTGCTAATTCCATTACTGGGGTTCAAATCTGGCTGGAGGGTACAGAAAGAAGGGGTAGCGTGACATCTATCCTTAGTGTCCTGCCCTCTTTGAAGACCAGTATGTTTACCCAGCCCCCTTCCTGGTCTGATCTTTGCAGCTGCAAATCTCCCCCCACCAGATAACCTTTGTCTCTGGGCAGGCCAGTTATCACCTCATCAGAGCAATTTGGATAAGCCTGTCAATGGTGAGCCAGTCCGTACAGGCTGAAAGAAGGCTGGATTTTGACTCACAGAATAGAAAGTTCTATAACTTATTTTCAGTGCTAGTTATGATAAATTCAACAGTAGCAAGTTTTTGATTTATCATTACCGATCTTTGAAATATTTTTTCAGCTCACTCCTGTCAATAGTTATACTTTATTACAGTATTCTCATGTTAGCCTGTGGGTCTAAAATGCCTCAATGGGAAAAAACAAATTGGTAGTTTTTCCCTCACCAGGGAATATAAAACATATTTTAAAATGTCCCTGATTACTCTTACATGGCACCCTACACTGTAGGCACCCAGGATAGATCTGCGGTGTGACTTATATATAGAAAAAAGGTAGTTTAATATTTTGGAAGTACCTTTATATCCAAAGTCAAATTTGCATATAATTTCAATCTAAAAGCAGTTTGCAAAGCAGGGCTGACTTTTAAAATGACAGCTGGCAGCGCAGCAGTGTGCACTTAAGGGCATGAAATCTGCTAGGCCTCTAAACCTACACTCCCTGGCCTACCATATACTAGGGAGTTGCAGATAGGTTGTCAGTACCAATTGTAATTACATCTAATTACCATAAACCTTTTAATAAGATCACTGGCCTTGTGCCTGGTTAGCAGAGTGTAAGAGTCAGTCAGGATCAGTTACCACCAGTAATTAGTAAAACAAATGAGGGTGATCAGGGTAAAAAAGGATGGCTTTCTCACGGACAGCAGAAGAAACTTGTGGTGGTAGGTTAATTTTCAGTGAGTTTATTCAAGCAGCCCTCTAGCCAGGATCAACAGAAATATTTCTGGTGAGTTTTAGCTGCAGAACTTGTAATGAGTAGCAGTGTATCAGGTGCATGGACTAATCTCACACTTCATACTATAGAATCTGGGCCCTTTGAGAGTTATAGTAGGAACACAGAAGACAAAGTGGTAGGGTGTAGAAGGTAGCAATGAGAACAATAGTGTCCCCAGATTAGCAGGTTATATGGTTACAGATTGTTTCCTGAGAAGAGGAGCAGAACAATTATTGAGAGATTTATTTTCCCACATAAATTGAGCCGGAAAGGGATCAATGACACTATATAGTGTCAAACAATATCGTTGGTACTGAACACATGAGACGTTTATTGTATAAATGCATCTGGGGAAGACTAAGTGCTCCTCATCATGTATCATAACATTGTGTTAGATTGTCTCCTTCACAACATATTGATGACGTTTTGTCAGTTCCGATGTTTATTTATTGTTATGCATTAATGGTTTTTTCCAATTAGATCTAGTCATATATTGTAAATGCTACACCCTTCCGTGCAAGTCATGGGAGGTAGAAGGCTTTCCGCCTCACTTACATTCAACCTCTCTGATTAGATTCTATCGCGATCCAGGTTGTCCAAAAAATCAGCACTAAAACCTTTTCCCTACACACAAAATAATTGTCATAACATATACAGAATATGTCTCTATGTTTGTCAATAATATTCCCTTTCCCCCTGGTTTTAGAGAATTGACCTCATATCAGAATATTGTTTCTCTTCATACACTCGATTCATTGCAGGCGGCCATTTTGGATATTTGGGATGCTCTGACTCTCTCGCACATCCCTTCTTTAGAGATGGCATCAGAACGCTGAATCACACGCATGCTCCCTTCCTGATAACTGACTCTTTGAGCAGCTAATAGAGGTAACCCTTGCTATATGTTGGTGATACATTGGCATCATATATTGCCTAATTGCTTCATTCATGGCTTGTGCCATTTTTGGCCCAGGTGACTGAGTTATTTACAGTGATGTACGGCGGGGCACCTTACTTTTACAAGGAACTCCTGTTTTGAATTGGTATGATTTTTGAAGCACTTTTTCTTGTGTAAATGTTTTCTGATTAGACTCCTCTGTGGTAGCTCACAAGAGCACTTTTTGAGTTAGCACTCACTTCTTTTAATGGGATGAAGACTTTTTTCCAGATTTCTACACTTTTTTACATTTCAGATTTCGACTTGCCAAAATTCAACAGAGTGAATAATATTGGAATAACCGCTATCATATACTACCCTTTATCGCATGAGTTCAGATATTATATTTTATCTAATTCAAATATTTTTTCTCAAATTTTTCCACAAGTAGACCATTTTTCTTGCTTCAACAAATGTGCTGTTGTCCTGATGATCATTTATTTTGGGTCAAACCGCCGTAGACAACTAGAACAATAGGAACTGATTTGTCGCTGTACCCAGAGTTCTTCTACCCAAGCATACAAAGAAAGCATTATTGTTTCTTTGTTTGAATATAATATACATACCTTTACACTTTACTATTTGTTCACTAACTGTAATTGTGTGATCGCGGTAGCACTGAGCGCCTCTTCTCTCTCTCAATATTATAATTTGTAATGTTTACTAATGGTTTTCGCCTTCATTTGTTGATATCTTGACATTATAAAATTAATTTGTGTATTTGATTAATTTCTTACAGAATTGACTCTATATCTTAAAATTGTGTGTACCACAAGGAACCCACTGCTACTTGTTGGAAACACATGCCCTTGGTTTCAAATGGTTTTTGGGCAGTCCCTGTGATACTGGAACTGAGGTGTTTAGTATCTACTGGGTGTGGTATTACCTCCTCATTAGGAGTTTGCAGTTACGAATTGGAAACAATGTAGCAACACTTCACATTTCCTCATTCTGAGCTGCAAAACTCGGAATGCTGTGTTTTGCACAAATGTTGCCAGATATTACATGTCGAAATATCTGCAGGAGGGAAAATTACATTGGGCCAACTTTGTGAATGTTTTGTAATTCCAATTAGGGCAGAATATGTTTGCACTTACGTCGGAATTACTAGAGCACTCTGAAGGAAACTCTATTGACATGCTCCAACTACAGTACTCATTTTATTGACCATCTGTTATTTGTAATGGAGCTAATAGCTGGATTGGAAAACTTCCTTTCACAAACAGGAAGTTCAGCACCTGGTTTAACAAAGGCCTCCAGATGTTCTAAATATGAACCAGATGGATGAACATCTTTGGAGACACTCTCACTCCAATGTCTATAAACATGAAAATAAAGACCAACGAAATTATTTAATGAAGTGGTCTTCTTGCCAAGCCTTCTCATATTATGTCCAGCCTACTACAAGTGTCAGACATGTCCAGGGAGCTGCTTCAAAACACAGCTGACTCTAAAGGTTTATGTTGCCTTAATATTCATTTCTTTATTCAGATCAGTGCAATTTGTTAAATAAATTGAACATGATCAACTATGCCTCAGTCTTCCATTGGTGTCTCCAGTGACAGCTCTTTATCATCTTTTACTATTCTGATTTCCAAAATCAAGCCTTTCTAAATCCTTCCCTCTTGACTCTTCTCCCTCCACCTCCCTTTTACTCATCGCAAGCATCCTCCTACTTCTATCAGCTCCAAAACAAAAACAACAAAATAAGTTCTACATTTTAACCTCTTCTATCCCCCCACTATCCTTTTCAATCCAAATAACAGACTAACATGTACACCACTCAAATTAATTTCATATTTCACTATACTAATTAACCGCTAATCCCTTATGGGTTCCGGAGTAGCGTGCTACTCTCCGAAAAAGCGCTTCAACACCGCATCAGGGGTAGCAAGCGCTATATGAATGCAAACCTTTTTTCCTCTTCTATCCCACCACTAAGCATGGGCGGAAAATCCGTTACGCTCGCGAATTTTGCGGATTTTCGGTAAATTCGCAATCCGCGAGATTTTCGAATTTCCCGCAAAATCCGCAAATCCGCGAGCAGCGGATTTTATGGCTTGCTCGCACTGTTCGCGTGAGTTCGCGGCTTTCCAGTTCAACTTCGCGCCCCGCGAATAAGCGCTAAATTGCAGAAATACGATCTTAGCAAAACTGAAACTACTTACCAGGTTCAAAAGTTCAAGCTCATCATTAGTAGCCATTTCCTGTAGTGCTTCCTGAGGGGCCCCTCCAGAGTTCAGTTGCCTACTTGCAACTATTATGTGACCCTGCTCTGACCCTCAGAATAGTTGCACAAAGGTCCTGAATTACAGCTAAGGCAGACAAGCAGGAGCCAGGCTGGAAGTTCAAATCCAGTGACACATTAATCAGCCCCTAATTCATTATTGTCAGTTGGGGCAGGGCAGGTGTTGTAACTAATTTTGCAACAATGAAAGCACTTAGCAAGTGCAAAAGATCACTAATCAGGAAGCACTAAGGAAGCAGGTGCCAGCTAAAAAAATATTCTGTGACACATTAATCAGCCCCAAATTAATTCAGGTCACTTGAGGCAGGGAAGGTGTGCTTTGCTTTGCCGAAAATAATGTACACTGGACAACCATAGGGTGCGGTGATGAAACAGAGGGTGGCATGAGTAGTCAGAGAGTGGCAGTGGTGACAGAGAGTGGCAGTGATGAAGAAGAGTGTCCCAAACAGGCTGGACACGTAGAAACAACAAGTTCGCAAAACTTGCAACCCGACAGGTAAGTTCGCATTTGCGAAATTGTACAAAACCCTCGCGAACTGGCAGAAACCCGCGCGAACACAAAAAAAAAAGCGCAAATTCGCGAGAATTCGCGGATTTTGCAGATTGCGAGTTCGCAAATCCGCAAAATTCGCATACGCGAGATTCGCAAAATTCGCCCATGCTTACCCACCACTATCCTTCTCAATCCAAATAACTATATATCATATCCACCACTCAAATTACTTTCATATTTCACTATACTAATTCACCACTAATACTTTATGGGTTCCGGAGTAGCGTGCTACTCGCCGAAAAAGCGCTTCAACGCCACATCAGGGACAGCAAGCACTATATAAATGAAAACCATTTTCCTTCTCCTATTCCTCCACTATCCTTCTCAATCCAAAAAACTAACTAACATATTCACCACTCACATTACTTTCATATTTCACTATACTTATTCACCATTAATCCTTTATGTGTCCAGAGTAGAGTGCTGCTCGCCGAAAAAGTTATTTGCCGTCTCGTCAGGGGTAGTAAGCACTTTATAAATGCAATTACAGTACAATACAATACAATACAATGAAATCACAATGTGTGTATTTGTTTTAATTTGGTTAGTAATGGTGATGGCAGTATTCATGGGAAGCATGTTGTATTCAATATACATTATAAACGATTTTGGTCCTGCTTCCTGCAGTCATTGGCTTCTTTGGCTCAGGAGCCTACAACCACGGTGTGAGGCATTGCCAACCACATCCTGAATCAGCAGACAGGCGCATTTTAGTCTCACCTTCTTCCTGTTAATTGATTTGGTGCATCCTTATGCTACCTTTGCAGAGCATGAGGGACTACTTAACATCTGAATAGTACACGTTGTCATCAGACAGGTAATTCTTTATCTCATCCACACAACACAATCATCTTCTAAAATTGTTTTCATTTCAGCAAGCATTTTTTTTTGTTTTTTCACAGCACGAGAGCAGGCATGAACATTACTGAGTTTGCCAATGCTTGTTTCTATTGCATACTCACTGCTTTGATCATGATCTTACTGAAATGATTGGTTTCCTATTAATATCCCTCCCCATTTGTTCTTTCAAAAAATAATCGCTCTTAGCTTACGCCTAGCTCCATTTGTGGAAAAGATAGATAATTTGAAAAATCCACCTTTTTCGAAGGCTTGTTGGGGGACTCATTAATCAAAAAGAGAGCTCTAACCTAGTCTCTTAAAACTGTTTACAAGCCTTTTATCCTAGATTAAGTCTGCTCTTGTGGCATTGTTAGGCAGTAAGAGCAGCATAGACCGCAGAGGCTGTATGCTCTCAACCACACCTCAATCCTTCAGAGCAGTGGGTCTTATCCTGTTGTCCATGGACCCCTGGGGTTCACAAGGACTAATTGGGGGTTCCCTGACTCTTTTACAAAATTAAATAATATTAAAATAAATAAATTAAAATTAATAATGTATTTACAAATAAAGGAACAATATTGAAAAGCAGAAAACTTTTTCTATATTTGTATGTGAATACATATTTCAACATATGAGCATTTAATTGGTGTATGCTTGTTTTTGTGTGATGTTTTGAGATTTGAATCACAATTGGGTCGCCAACTTTCAATAATAACTCAGTGGGGATGCCTGGATTCCAATTAATGATATGGGTGGGCCACAGCAGTCAAAAGGTTAAGAAACTTTGGTTCAGAGAGTTTCTTTAGACCAGCTTTTCCCAAACGCTGGGTCACGACCCACTGGTGGATCAAGGTGCCTTTTAAATTCTGTGTTTAATTTGTCACATTTGATGCTTTAAATACAGAGGTCAAATGTCAGTCTGTCTTCTGGTGGGATTGGTGTTTACTTTTCTTTCTCTGACTGCAAAGTGAGAGAAGTTTTTAAAGTGAATTATGTAACAATCTTGCTATAGTACAGGGAATGTGAAACAAAAGGCTCTAGGATGTTGTGTTTTTGCAACACACAATAAAATGTAAATACCTGTACATGACCTGGATGCCTTCAGCAGTTAGGAAAGCAAACAATAAAGCATATTTTTTGTAATTTTGAAGTGTGCTGGAAACAGAAGTATTTATAAGATCAAAACAAATCAAGATGCTTTACTTGGTGATGCGATGCACAAATGATAAATATGGATGTATGTCGTTACAACGCATACTTTTACTCCGCGTACCATTACAACGCGGTATTTACAACGCATACCGCTACAACGCATAGCGCTTTGGGGTGCTGGATAGTGGTAAGTATAATTTACTATTCTAACTCCAGTCCCCGTGGACCCTAGGGAAGGTGTTGGATAGTAAATTAAACTTACCTCTTATCCTAGAGCGCCCCCCAGCGCAATGCGTTGTAACGGTATGCGTTGTAATGCCCGCGTTGTAGTGGTAGTGCGGAGTAAAAAATGCGTTGTAACAGGTGAATACCGATAAATATTCACAGAAACCCGATCTCCACACATTATCATTTGTGTTCTATATAATTATATCAGTAAAACTATATGTCTGTTCAAATTTAGTTGCTATTTCAATGGAAAATGTACTGTTTGTGAGTGACAATGCATGACATGTGCTTCCACACAAGCTTTAGTTCTATTAAAAAATTGGCCGCCTCGTCTATTAAAGGTAGGGCTCTGCTAGGTTCAGGTGCGGCTTGCACTTCCTGAGAAGCTAGCTCACCCCAATATTATCTACACACTTCTCACACTCAACATCAACCCAATAAACTAGGGCTGCTGAACTTTTATAAACTAGTCTAACTCGCTGCCAGACAGCTTGAGATCAGGAAAGGTATGCTGGGTACCCATTCCCCAGGCCAGTAAAAAAATGGGACGGGGTGAAGGAGAAGGCAACACTTAACCAACTCACCGGCCCTAGTTTCATCTCTCAACCCAGAGGTGAACTCCAGGGAGGACAGCCCTCGAGCACCAACAGCACCTTGTTCTAAGTTACCAGGCCCAAGAAAAGCCAAGAAACTTTGGGGCATATTATCAAGATGGCGTTAAAATTATCGTCGCTTTAGCGGCAGGAAACTGACGCTAAAGGTGCGATAATGGGCTTGATAATATGCCCTTGTGAATTCTCATAGAAGCCCATGTTCTCACTAAACGGCACATTTATTGAACTTGAAAAAGCTTTGCTGGAACCCTCTAATACCTTGTGTACCAGCTGACCTATTTGCAACTGCGCGCTGCCGGCCTCTCACAACATGTCTCCTTTCCAACTGCCCCAAACTCTCTTCCTGCACTTGAATTATTACTAACCACACCTTCCCCATGCCACTTAATTACCAGCCTACACCTTACAATTCAAGGTACTGATCCTGTGGTGGTTCCCCGGTCATGAAAAGCATAGCAATTGGAACTGGTCGGTCCTATCTCCACCGACTGCTGGTGATACTGCTGCACATATTTTTTTACCCTCTCCCCCAATTACGAATTACACTTCATTCATTTTAAGTTTTTACATTGCCTGTACTACACCCCTGAATGGCTGCATGAACTGGGTCTCGGAGCGGATACGTGCTGTATGCGATACATGGTACCTAGAGCAGACTTTTTAGACTTAGCATGGATTTGCCCCACAGGGCAAACATTTTGGTCTGAAGTGCTTGATGCTGTGAAAGCCATTGTAGACCATGTAATTCCCTGGACCCCGGTGGTTGTATGGTTGGGCTCCATCAAAGATATCCCCGACACCAAGTATCGATTGGTGGGTATGCTGATCTCCTAGCCAAACAAAGCGTTGCAATGTGCTGGGGATGGCATAGAGTCCCACGTAAAATTGACTGGCTGCATGCTGCTACATATTGCCAAGAACAATTGCAAAACTACTGGGACTTGATGCCTGCTGGCTCCCGCCCTCAGAATATATAGTGTCCATTGGTAATGTAGCTGACTGCAGAATCTGCAAACTCTCCGAGCGTCATCTAGAGCTGTTGGCACACTGGACAACTTTGCAGCTGAATGTGTTGGTCTGGTTGCATTGTAATACTGCTTTCAAAGTTGTAAAATTGTCGGCTTGGCTTTCGTTCTCTGACTGGTTATCTGCTTGAGCAACCCCTACCCCCCACCCCTACCTTTCCATCCCCCCACCCTCTTTTTCCCTTCCCTCCTGTTGCTGGAACCGCCGCAACAACTTTACAACATTGTCCTTACTTTCATATAGCTGACTTAAGATTGCCTTTGTAGACTCACATGTTGCTGCCCCTCAGTCTCTATGTTCTCCGTAAAATGAATCAAGAAAATGTTTTTAAACCTTCAAGAAATCAAGGCATTGGCCAGAGTGGGGAAGAAAGGTTCACCCCACAACTGAGCACCATGAAGAAGCAACTCAACAGAGAGCTCGGAAGCGTTTGTTTGTGGGTGGGCCAACATCGCCAGGATTTATTCGCCATATTAACCAAAATGAAACAAACCTATAAAAAGAGATCTAGGCAGTGAAACATGCACCTCTGGATCAAACTACTTCAAGCACGCAAGCAAATAAATTCAAAATCATTTTGGGCCAAAATTAACAAATTGGCCAGTGGCCGAATCAGCACTACAACGCCGATCTCATGGAAGTGGCCTTGTCAACACACATTGCCACAGTCTATAATATAGTGGACTAGCGCCAGGACGCCCCTTCGCTGGGGCAGCTGTGCGCTGTACAAATAAAAATAAAAATAACATAGCATAACATAACTAGGACCCCCCTGCCCCCCACTACCACATGCAGAAGCTGGGTTGCTGGGCCAGGCTATGAGCAGCAAAGCTTGCACCTACCTGTCGATCAATGACAAGCAGGTTGCCCAAACGCTAAAAAGGCTCGGTTTGAGGGGCTCCAGGGCCCAATGGCATTCCAAATGCTTTATTTAAAAAGGATATCTGCTTTTGGTCCTTGCACTTAACTCCACAATTCAACTATGTCATGATACCAAACACTACCCCGGAATCCTGGCGAGGCAGTATCCTTCAGCCAATCTAAAAATCGAGCGAGGGCTCAAATACGACCAACTCTAAATGAAACACCCTAACAGAAGTAAAAGCCAAGATCTATGCCTTAAATTTGCATAGCGATTTAGAGGACTGGGTCTGCTGCTCAAACATAGTCCGGAAATCCAGACTGGCTTGAAGGCAGGAATGAGCGGTAACCCATCTGGCTGTGTAAGCAACTGCTAAATCCAGCAAGCTCTACGCCTGCTTCATTGACCTCAAAGCTGCTTTCCATAAAGTCACAAGGGCCTAGCTGTGGGAAAACAATGCACGCTGGGGGGCACTGGCAAAACTGCTGGAGGCAATCATTAACCTATATTCCAACACATGGGTACAAATCAAGCTAGGGGACGGCCAAAGAACCACTAAAACTATTTATATGAACATGGTCTACAAACAGGGTCGAGCACTTGCAAGCGTGTCTATTTAACATGTACACAGATGAATTCGACAGCCACCTGTGTCCTCCTTAGTAAAAACCCAATCAGGCTACAGCAGTGGATAGACCAATTATTGGGCAACAATCTGCGACTGAGCCTGACCTACAGCAAAATTAAGGTACTTTGTTTTAGATGCAGAGGCAACAACAGGCAGCCTAAATTCAGCTGGCGGGCTGACGGCGACATCTTAGAATTGGTCAAGACCTATAAGTATCTCGGAGTCCAGTTAAGCTTCTAATTAACCTCCTAACTGCACCTACAATTGAGACGACACATTGCTAAATATCTGCTGTTTACATTTAAAGCCTTGAAACACAAGACACAAAATACCTCAATGCTCCATCTCCTCCAGGTCGTGGGAGCCAATTTCACGCCCTCATGGTCTTACGGCTCGGAATTGCTCAAAGGGAAAGATATCCCAACTTTAAACACCTTAAAATCAAGCCTCTTTAAAATAACTCACAAGCCCAAATTAGACTTGAGTCTGGCCTGCTCCACCAGGGCCCATCCAGGCAGGGCGCCCTGGTGAGATTCTGCTGGAGGACGAGGGCAGCTGAAGTCAGCTCGCTCGCACATCAGTGTTGGCGGGAAATCGAAAGGCAGGCCCACAAAAAGAACTGCGTGTTCCCAGCATTACAGCACTCAGTCGCAGCACTGCGACTAGAAGACGCCTGTCACACCCCCATGGAATATGCCTTTTTTAAACGTCTCACAAGCAAAGCAGCCAAACTTTAATCATTTGTCATTGACAAGGCCATGCGTGGGTGGTCATGCCATCATACGCAGCTTTTGATCCTCAGCCATATATATCTGAGCATTTCTCTGAGGCCAAGAAACACAATCTCATGCTAATACGTCTTGACGAATTCACGTCGAAAGATCTTATGCCCCCCTGGAAACAGCACTGGTCTACTTCAAAGTGCTGGCTCTGTGGACAAATAAATCAATTAATCTTTGCTTCATATACTTTGCGTTTGCCTGGCATTGTTGAAACACAGACACAAACTATTACGTCCATCTTTAAGAGCTCTGCAAACAAGATCATTTGACCAGCTGTAATCTCTTTACTGTGTGGCCAGGGCTCGAGTCGGGGTACCACGCGGGTGGACAGCGTCCCCCCACTTATTTTTTCAGGAGCTAGAGTACTGGAGCAAATGAAGCCCCATATTCACTCTTTGGCCTCTCTGGGGCGAGATCGGAGCTCATTCAGAACGCTGCTCACGCGCTGGCTTATTTGATGCAATCGCATCTAAGAGGTGAGCGAGGGGAGGCAATGAGTCCAATGGTGCAAGCCACTATTCGTGACGTCATTTCCTGCTGTGACGTCAGCGTCCCCCCACTTCTTTTTTTAGGACTTGTGCCCTGTGTGTGGAGCTTCTATGCAAATGGCATGTACGACTGTAAGATTCTTGAATCTTGCCGCTAAGGAGCTGGAAAAATGCAGCACCTGACTCTTCGACTTGTGCTTCCAGTCGAGGGCAGATCAATGGCTTTTCTTGGAGGTAGCAGGCATACAGCACTTTACACTCTGGGACTTGTCAGGTATTCCATCATTTTGCACAGCTAAACTAGCAGGTTGATGACTGTATTATAAATAAGGCTCCGTTTTCCGTTTTTACTGACTTTTACAGATGAATACAGACAGAAAACAATGTTTTTAAAAGTTGATAAATACAGAAAATGGTGTTTCTTTTAAGTGACTCTACGTGCTGTCTTTCATGAATTATAGGCCAGCAGCTGAGCAGATGGACAGCATGGAAAATAAAAAAAAGGGTGATATTTCTTTAAATAACAGCATATGTCAACATGCATTTATGGTATAATGCTATTATTTACCAGTGGTTGTATTGTTATGTGATATTTGGCAGCTTAGATAGCTAAAACACGACAGATATCAAAGTCTGAGTGCACGACTATCAGTTAAATAAATATGGAAATGTGCAGTCTTACAACGTCTTTCATATGCAAAACATAAAATAAATATGGATAAATACAGATTACATTGCCCAAAAATAAATATGATTAAATACAGACCGAAATGTTGAAAAAATAAATACCATAAAACCGGGAGCCCAAATTATAAACTACCTCTAGATTCTCCTATCAAGAGTACAGCACTTTATTCATTAGACCACAAAGCAGCACAAAAATGGGAAACATCCATTACAACGCAGTCATTACAACGCACTACCTTTACAACGCAACTGTTACAACACAACTTTCTTTACATCACATGCCATTACAACGCATGCCATTACAACACATGTCACTACAATGCATGCATTACAACACATACCTACAACACATGCCATTACAACGCATTATAAGGTAAGTAATGGAGATTTTTTTTTTTTAGGGTGGGGTACATGGGAATAGTAATTTTTAACCCTACACTATCCAACACTTTCGCTACTGTACCACTCACTGGAGTGAGAATAGTCATATTTACACCTACACTATCAAACACTTACCCTACTGTTGCACTCACTGGAGTGGGAATAGTAATTGTTACCTCTACACCAGTAGTTCTCAAACTGTGCGCCGCGGCCCCCAGTGCGCAATCAGAACTCACCAGGGGCGCCGCGCACTTCTTGGGAACGTGGGAAAGTTTCTTTCCTAGTACTATACGACTGCTTTGCATATGTTTACCCTGCAAGTCTTTCTTTTCTTAATGTCACATAGATATCTCAGAAAACCTACCATGAGGTCAGCACTGCAGATGCCACCCGGCCGATTTCCTTCATTTTACTTATCTCTTCTTCCCCTGATTACACATTTGCGTACCTTACCATTCACATCAACGGTACGTGTTTGACCACAACACCAGTAAGCCTCCATACCAAAAGCAGCCATGTGACATAACATTTTCTCATTTATTACATCTCCTTCTTAATCACTGTACATTCCAGCACCTCTGGTCAGGCTTACACCACCCCTCCCTGAAAGAAATTCACATGATGGGGAGCCGCGGCCAACCACCAATTATGTCAAGGTATCCGCGGGTCGAAAAAGTTAGGGAACCACTGCGCTACACTATCCAACACTTACCCCACTGTTCCCCCAAAAGTAGTATGCATTGCAATGGTATGCATTGTAATGGTATTCATTGTAATGGATTGCTTTGTAATGGTAGTTTTAAAAAATGCATTGTAATGGCATGCATTGTAAAATTATGCGATGTAATGGTAGTTATGATGTAAAAACTGTGTTGTAAAAGCATGCATTGTAATTGTTTGCGTTGTAACGTCATATATTCCACAAAAACACCGTACAGCAAGAGGTTTGCACAGCACGCTCAGCATTTTTACTTTTACTTGATGCAGGGGATCCCTTGAAGTAGACCTCGGCCAATTCCTAACATTCTGAGTGTATAATCTTGACTGGTTGCATTAAGCTACTATTTTGTTTGCCGTGACGGATCAAAAGCCCAACTTGATAACATCCACTGCTTTATTAAGGTGTTTTAATTGTTAGATTCTATTATCATGGTAGCATTTTAATATTTTTTAAATGTACATGTAATGGTTTTAATTAACTATGCATGACAAAAATAAACTTGCATGCTTGAATGCGTTAATTTCACTCGGCCTGATTATTTGTGGCTAGGTTTTTCTGCACCTCAGTTTACCAGGTCGAGGACAACCTAACCTGATTTTTGCGACTGGAAAAATCAAATGAAACTCTGACTGCAGTAGCAGCCAGCCTCGTGATGCTTTTTTCTAACTGAGGAAAGCGTACAATGCTTCGGGCTTCTAAAAAAACTAAAAAAAAACTTGCCATTCCTTTCCCTAAACCCACCCACTTTCCTTGCTTACCCCATCCAACGCACCTCCCCCACGCCTGTTTTGAGCAGGTTGTAAATATATGTGGTAAACTGAATGGAATAGGAGTCGTTTGCTCTTATGGCTTGAAAATTCAGCCCCACACACTAATTTTCCATTTCATGTTTTTTTTTTAACCACCTTGAAACAGTAAAATCACATTCGATTTTACCGTGTAGTAAAATCACATCCCTACTGTGCAGCTCCTAATGAGGGCCTTGATATGATGTTTAAAATGGAGGCACTGCTTCCAATTGAAAACTGAACCATGGGTGGCCATCAGACAATGTCCAAAACCTTGTCTGCGCAGTCACAAATGAAGTTCAGGTAGATGCTCCATTTTCTCGGTATGCTTCATACATTGCCTGGACGCAGCGGTATAGCCTGTGTTGCGGATGTATGACGTTACAACGCATACTTTTACAACGCCTACCTTTACAACGCATTTTTACACCGCAACATCCATTACAACGCATACCATTACAACGCATGCCATTACAACAAATTCTTTGAAACTACCTTTAAGACGCATTCCACTACAACGCACACTACATTTACAACGCATACCATTACAACGCATTACATTACATTGCATGTAAGGTAAGTATTGGATAGTGTAGGGGTAAAAATTACTATTCTAACTCCAGGGGGTGCAACAGTAGGGTAAGTGTTGGATAGTGTAGGGGTTAAAATTACTATTCTAACTCCAGGGGGTGCAACAGTAGGGTAAGTGTTGGATAGTGTAGGGGTTAAAATTACTATTCTAACTCCAGGGGGTGCAACAGTAGGGTAAGTGTTGGATAGTGTAGGGGTACTATGTGTTGTAATACTATGCGTTGTAATGGTATGCGTTGTAATGACTGCGTTGTAATGACATCCGTTGTAGTGTCATGCGTTGCAATGGTTGCGTTGTAAATGCATGCGTTGTAATGGATGTTGCGTTGTAAAAGTTTTGTTGTAATGGTAGTGCGTTGTAAAAGTTGCGTTGTAAAGGTTGTTTCCCGTGTGTTGCCAGCACCCCGGGCAAAGCATGTATTGCGCCCCTAGCCCGTGGACTATTAGCACTCCCTGGCACAACATTTTAAAAGAAGAAAATGAGTAGTACCATTTTTTTTTCTCTAAAATTTTGTGCCGGCCCAGAAGTTTGCGCCTGGTGCAACCGCCTCTGTGGCCCCGCCCACGCTACCCCACTGCCTGGAAGCATTGGCTTCAGAAACTTTAAACATTCATTCAGCATTCATTTAAATAGGTTAAATTGCAGGGGAACTATGTGAAAAGCAAGAAACATACGGTTTAATTAAAGCAAGAATATTTATTCTGGTGGAATTCCAAAATGTCAATGTGTTCTCATCATGTCAACTATTGTCTTATATTAGTTGAGGTGCCTATCTGTGAAACCCAATTTTTTTTCTTTTTTCAGCCTGCAAGAACTTCAGTCTGTCCTACAACGAAAATCTGGAGGCCCCCTGGACAAGATGGCACTCCTGCTGACCAAACACTTAGAATCACAGCAGGGCAAGCTGCCAGTCTCTGGTGTGATGGAGAAAGGCCGGAGCAGGAAGACAGTTCGAACCCCTAGGGGAGAATACACGATTGAGGAGGACAACTCACTTCCTGGCAAGTAGATTTTTATGAAATGTATTCCCAGACACATGTGCAGTATTCCTTCCAACAAAAAGTAGGTCTGGTGAAATTTGTGTCATTTCTTTTGGATAAATTGCATAAAATGCCCAAAAACATTCTGCGAAATTACACATTATAATGAAAAATGCTGGCTTTGGCGTTTTACACAATTTTTTTGCACGAAATGCATGCATCCTCCCAACCATCTTTGTATTTTCTGTGCTAAAAATAACACAAAATTGCTTGTCATGAATAACAGCAGCTTGCTTTCAGGTTGTCTGTATTCTTTCCATCCTCTGCGATAAAATAATTTACTCAAACAAGGGATATTTTTAACTGGCTATTGCGCTGCAGGAACATCACTTTTTGTTAGCCTGCGTGGCTTTTCATGGCCTTGTAGATATGGAGTAAGGCAGAGAGGCGTTCCATGGGTGTTGCTGTAGGTGTTCCCACGCAACACCCATGGACTTTGACACTGCTCCAGATCTACAATATCTCATAAATCTGGTGCAGCACCAAAACCCCACTCCTCCCTAGAACTGGCTGCTCGTTTTTTCTCTTTCTGCAGCACACATAGGAAGAGGAAAACACCTCACCTGATTGTTTTTGTGCAGGAAAGTGTCCCTTCCTGATCAAAATCAATCATGCCAATAACACAGACACCCTTGCACCATGGCACAAGGGTGCCTAAATCGGCGCAGCAAAATGACTTGCGGGCAGTGCCCTATGCCAATTTTCTGTAAATATGCCCTGAAGGGTAAACAGTCATAATATCGATTCCAAAATATAGAATGGACATAATATCGAAGTAAAAATATAGAATGGACAAAATATCGAATGGACACAATATAGTGGTTAAAAATATCGAATTTAAGGTAATTAATATCGATTTTCAAAATATAGAAGTCAAAATATCGAAGTATACAATATAGGCATTAAATATATCGATTTTTTAATAATATCAATTTTTTAAAAGTGTTTTGTATGTTAGTATATGTGTGAAAAGTGTATATTAATTTTTGTAATGTATGTTTAATGTATTTTAAGTAACGAATTTTATGTTATTTAATTTTTGCGTAATTTAATTCTGTAGCGGGTTTTGGGTTTATAGGGGAATAGGGTGGGAAGTAATTTAATTGTAATTAATTAAATATTTTTATTTATTTATTGGTATTCATTTTGAATTTATTGTTATTTGTTAATTGGTAATTAATTGTTATTAATTGCCAATTCATGTGTATTAATTGATTAATTGTTAATTATGTTAATTTTCTAAATTTATTTTCTGTAGCGGGTTGTGGGTTTATAGGGGAATAGGGTGGGAAGTAATTTAATTGTAATTAAGTAAATCATTTTTTTCATTTATTGGTATTGATTTTAAATTTATTGTTAATTAATTTTTAATTGGTAATTAATTTCTATTAATTGGCAATTAATTTTTATTAATTGGTAATCATTTTGTATTAATTAAATATGTGATAATTATGATAATTGTATTAATGTATTTTCTGTAGTGGGATGTGGGTTTATAGGGGAATAGGGTGGGAAGTAATGTAATTGTAATTAATTACATATTAAAAATACTTTTTGTGTATTGATAATTAATTTACTGTTATTTTTTAATTGGTATTACTTTTTATTATTAATTAGTTTTTGTTATTGAAAATTAATTAGTTGTTAAATAATTATGAATAGGTTATTAATTTGTAATAACTAATATGTAGTTGTATTTCTAATTAATTATTACATCATATTAAATTGGTTATTAATTTCAAATAATGTTTTATTGGTATTGATATTTAATTTATTTTTAATGATATATTAAAACATTACTTTCCCTACTGTTTAACGCACTGGAGTGGGAATAGTAATTTTCACCCTCCCGCTATCCAACGCTTTCCCTACTGTTGCACTCTCTGGAGTGGGAATAGTATTTTTTACCCCTACGCTATCCAACGCTTTCCCTACTGTTGCACTCTCTGGAGTGGAAATAGTCATTTTTACCCCTACGCTATCCAAAGCTTTCCCTACTGTTGCACTATCTGGAGTGGGAATAGTAATTTTCACACTCCCGCTATCCAACGCTTTCCCTACTGTTGCACTCTCTGGAGTGGGAATAGTATTTTTTACCCCTACGCTATCCAACGCTTTCCCTACTGTTGCACTCTCTGGAGTGGGAATAGTAATGTTTACCCCTACGCTATCCAATGCTTTCCCTACTGTTGCACTCTCTGGAGTGGGAATAGTAATTCTTACCCCTACGCTATCCAACACTTTCCCTACTGTTGCACGCTCTGGAGTTGGAATAGTAATTTTTACCCTCCCGCTATCCAACGCTTTCCCTACTGTTGCACTCTCTGGAGTGGGAATAGTAATTTTTACCCTTATGCTATCCAACGCTTTTCCTACTGTTGCACTCTCTGGAGTGGGAATAGTAATTTTTACCCCTACGCTATCCAACACTTTCCCTACTGTTGCACTCTCTGGAGTGGGAATAGTATTTTTTACCCCTACGCTATCCAACGCTTTCCCTACTGTTGCACTCACTGGAGTGGTAATATTAAATGTTACCCTCCTGCTATCCCACGGTAAAATATTGTACATTTTTTATTAATAACTTAAATTAATTATATCTTAATTTTAAGGTTATTTGAGGATTTTTAAGTATGTTTTAGTTAATTATATTTATTATTTCATTAATTTTAAATTACTTTTAAGACATTTAAAAAATTCGATATTTTGACTGACTATATTTTTTACAGACTATATTTTGGATTCGATATTTTTGTACTTACCTGTTTGTAAATAGGAATTCGATATTTTGGCATTCTATATTTTGGTGACTATATTTTGGTAAGTCTATATTTTGTCATTCTATATTATGTCAGTGATCCGCCCTGAAGACTCAATTATGCAATGTGACTAAATGGTGTAATCGTAAGCATTTGTGTAACAACTGTAATGGGAAATACCACAAACTATACATCATTACGTTGGCGTAACTGAAATGTCTCCTGTTCCTAATAAAAGGCAGGACCCTAGAAACAACCCCGATTATTGGGACAGAAGGGGTACATCTGCACTTTGCTAGGAAACTTGTTCTCCCATGCATCTGCACCTGAGACAGTTTGAAGGTCCTTTCTTTTTTTGTTCCTTTAAAGAGAGAGGTGCAGAAATATAACAAATCTGTTTTCACAGGTCATTATTCACTTTCCGGAGTCAGAGAACAACCTATCTGGGCCAAGCATTGCTTCTTAGATTTTGCCTGCCTCACTTTGGAGTTGAGTCAAAACCATTGTTGAGAAAGAGAAAATGGGCATTTGACACACAGACAGGGAAGGACAGACGGAGGGAGGGAGGAGGGCAGAGTTCAGGAGACTTTGTTGCAGTGGCGTAGCTAGACATACTGCCACCCGGGGCAGCCCCTAAGTTTGCCGCCTGGGTACAGGTAAGAGTGGGGTGAGGTGGCGGCTGTTGGATGACTTTTTCCCGGGGGAGGTGGGGGTCGACGGACAACTTGTTCTCGGGGACGGTGGTACTCAACAGACACGACTCCCGCTGCCCCAAATACAGTGCCACAGGGGGCGGACCGCACCCCTGTCCTCCCCTAGCTACGCCACTGCTTTGTTGAGTGCAGACAAGAGACTGAGATTCCTTGCTATGCCCCTACATCAGCGGCACTTGCTAAGACCACCATTAATGTGCTCTCGAACAGTTTTATGTAATGCCTCTATTGCAGTAATTCTGCTCCCAGTCGGTGCCGATTTAGAAAGAAGACCAATAAAGGCGAAACCTTTGGAATTTTAAATGCCTTTTCTTTCTCAGGCCAACCATACATAATTAATCTTGAGGCAGACAGGATCAGAGCATCTCTACATTGAGTTTTCTTGACCACCAGAGTGGGGCAGTAAAGAGTTCCGTTTTGCAGCTGGGAACTACTCTTATTGTTATATTGATGGAGGGGATGGGGTGGGAAGCTACACCAGCAAAAGCATATTTTTCTTGTATTACACTAATATGCCTCACACATTCCTCCCTGTCAGTAAATTTCTGATGATGGAGCTTCCGGAAAATTACCCCCCAGATTCACCCTAGCTTCAATCTGCATAACTTTGCTGCATTGTTTTTTTTTTTTTTTAGTTTTTTCAGTAATTTTTTTTTAATTGAATTTATATATCCAAGGTGCATTGCACTTACATGGGTAGTAATGAGAGGAGACAAAAAGAAGAAGATACAAGGGGCGATACAAGCCCATCCGCAAAAGCGGGGGAGGGCGGGAGGGACGGCCGGAGGCCGAGATGTGACCTACAAGACAACACGAACAGGATGCAACGCCAGAACTACACAGCCAGTCAGAAATGCCAAATGCCATTGTTACTTCTGCATATCTCCCTTGTCCCCCCCCTACAATTTTTACTTGCCCCACTAATCTTACCCACCACACTCCCAGATTCTTCTGCTGTCTTTGAAAGGAATCTTTTGACTGAAACTGGGCTCAGACCTTTCGAGAAGTCTCTGAGGGGGGATTTACTAAGATTTTACACTGTGTTTGTTTCACAAAAGTGACACAAATTGGAGCAAAATCTTTTTTTCTGATTTACTTTCCAGCACTAAATTTGTTTAGCCCTGGAACTAACGTGAAAGTAACGCAAAGCAGAGTATAGTGCATTCCTTAGCGCCAAGGGGGTGTACTATGGGTGGAGTATGGGCACCCACTGAAGGTTTCTGACGTTAAACCTGATTTACTAAATAAAGTAGACAGGGTTTCGCGTCAGGAAACTGTGCCCTTTTGAAGTAGGCGCAATGAAGGAGAGATGCTTTCATTTCTCCTTCCTTTTCCACTATTGACTGTGTGCTGCATGTTACAGCACACATACGAAGAGGGTAATGGGCTAAAGTCAGTCTATGCAGTATTTTGTACTGGAGGGGTATCCTACCAGTACAAAACCTATGCTAGACTCCTAGAGACACTATGGCGCAAAGGTTTCTCTGTGGTGCACGGCTGCTGATTTCAGCGCTGTAAATATGGCGCTCTCCTTTTCGTGCAGCATTTGCGGCTGCTGCACTGTGCTGCGTGAGTACGTGGTAAATCTGGCCCTAGGTGCTTCAACTGACCTTGGTGTATTTGTGGTCGAATTGGAAATAATGATGTTGCATCGTTCAGATCTCTTAAACATAACACTGTAGGCTCTAAAAGTTGCAAATGAGGAACTCAGAGGCCGTATCATAATGGGCCGCAGTGGCTCAGATCAGAGATGCGCGCCTGTTTTATGTGCTTGCAGTGGTAGTGAATTAATTTAACCCAATATTTCTTTGAGTTAGTGCTTTATGCCCTTTGTACAGCTTGGAAACAGTGAGCAAGAATCGCCTCTTTCTGTTTCTGAGCAGTGCTGTCTGAAAATAAAGCACAAACTTGAACAACTATTGGGTTAAACTAATTCACATATTAAAGGCATTCGGCTCTGTGCTGCCTGATAAAAAACCTACCATGAGATGGCCTCTGGTCTGGTTGGTGGTTTGAAATTGGGTTATGTACTTAAGTACATGCCAAGTCAAACAAATGTAATTCTTCATTCAGATAATACTAAGCCAATGGCGACTATCGTTTTAACTCTGTCTTCGATTTTAGGATAGGATAGGATAATATTTGTAGAGCACCCTTATACCCCAAGGTGTCAAGGCACTGGGCAGACAAAGAAGGACAGAAACGCTCTTGCAGCCATCTACGATGAAAATAACCATGTTTTCAAAACAATGTAAAAGACCAGAAAAGAGTCTGCATTGGAAATAAAGGTGGGCAAGGAATTCCAAAGCTTGGTGACTGCTAAAAGGAGCGCCCGGCCCCTCTGGACCTGCGAATTCTAGGAGAGACTAGTTTTTTCTGTGTGAAGTATCTCATGGTCCTACCAGGAGTATACCATTGAAACAGGGTTTTCAAATATGGCGAACCTTTACTGTGCTTGGCCTTATATACCATGCTCAGAACCTTAAAGGAGATGGGCTTCCTGATGGGGAGACAGTGTAAGGCACAAATCCCCTTCCTGGCTTACTGATGCTTTGGAATGTTAAGAATACGTCTCGCCGCTGCGTTCTGTACCACCTGGAGCTTGTTAAGGGACATTGCATTCATGTTAAGGTACAGAGCGTTAGTCCTGGTCCACGCAAACCCCACTCCACCCGCATAACGTATGACGCCGCCACCCTTCTAGCCCTTAACCCCGGATGCACACCGCAATGCTACGAGGCTGCCCCGGGACGTACCCACGGTCCTTTCACCTGCCACTCCTGCATATTTACCAGCATCAAGACTCATACCACATCCACCAACCCCAAAAACAGCTCAGACTCTAACCACCTGAAGTGCATCCTGCTAAACACCCGCTCGGTACACAGACACGCCTCTGAACTCTGAACTCTGGGATCTACTGGACACTACATCACCGTACGTCGCCTTCCTCACTGAAACCTGGATGAACGCATCATCAACACCCGACATCGCCATAGCCATCCCGGACAACTACAAGATCATCCAAAAAGACCGCACCATCCAGACAGGAGGAGGCATCGCCATCGTCCATAAGAACACCATCAAAATCACGACCAGCTCCGACGATATCCTTACAACCGTAGAACACCTCCACTTCCAGATCCACACCGACCCTAGGACCACACTCAGAGGCACCCTCATCTACAGGCCTCCAGGAACCCATAATCAATTCAGCTAATCCATCACCGACTTCATCACTCCACATGCCCTCGCCTCCGAGAACTACATTCTACTGGGAGACCTCAACTTCCACCTGGAAAAGAAAAACGACAACAACACCACCACCCTTCTTGACAACTTGGCCAATCTCGGCCTCAAACAACTTGTTGACACCCCCACCCATGTAGCCGGACATACGCTCGACCCAATCTTCACCTCCAGCAAACACATCTCCTTTGATCACACCACAGCTCTCCATTGGACAGACCACAGTTGTGTTCACTTTAGCTACAAAACCACCTCGTCCCACAACCCCCCACAACCTATTCCCGAGGAAAATGGAACAAAGTCACCACCAACCAACTCCTCACATCGCTCAACCTAAAACCCACCCGCCCTCTCTCGACCTTTGCGACTCGCTATCCTCCTTCTACTACAACAAAATTTCAGACATACATAACAGCTTCGAAAACAGCTCCAACAAACAATCCTCTCCACCGCCCTCAGAACCAAAACCACCCTCTAACAACCTCAGCGCCTGGAACCCAATCACCACTGAAGACACCATCCGCCTAATGAACTCCATCCATTCTGGCTCGCCAACAGACCCATGCCCCCACCACATCTTCAACAAAGCTGAATCCATCATCGCACCCCATCTCCGTGATGTCATCAACTGCCCCTTCAACTCTGCTACCTTCCCAGAAAGCTGGAAACATGCCGAAGTCAGTGCCCTCCTGAAGAAACCCACTGCAGACCCCTCTGAACTCAAAAACTACCGCCCCATTTCCCTCCTCCCATTCCCGGCCAAAGTCATTGAGAAAGCCGTCAATAGCCAGCTCTCCGCCATCCTTGAATCCAACAACTCCCTCGATCCCTCACAGTCCAGCTTTCGAGCCAAACACAGCACCGAAACCGCCCTCATCGCAGCAACAGACGACATCCGAACACTACTGGACAACGGAGAAACAGCGGCCCTCATTCTACTCGACCTCTCCGCCGCCTTCGACACTGTCTGTCACAGCACTCTCATACAACGCCTCAGCAACATCGGTATAAAAGAAAAAGCCTTAGACTGGATCATCTCGTTCCTAGCTGGGAGAACTCAGAGAGTCCGACTTCCCCCGTTCAAATCAGAAGCCACCGAAGTCATCTGCGGTGTACCACAAGGTTCATCACTCAGCCCCACCCTCTTCAACGTTTACATGAGTCCACTCCCTTCCATCGCACGTCAACACAACCTTAACATCATCTCCTACGCTGACGACACCCAGCTGATCCTTTCCCTCACCAAAGACCCCAACACCGCCAAAAATAATCTTCACGAAGGCATGAAAGAAGTAACCGTATGGATGAAAAACAGCCGCCTAAAACTTAACTCAGACAAAACGGAAGTGCTCATCCTAGGTTCATCCCCCTCTGCCTGGGACGACTCATGGTGGCCTTCGGATCTGGGCCCAGCGCCCATACCCACAGACCACGCACGTAACCTTGGTTTCATCGTAGACTCCTCACTCTCGATGACCAAACAAGTCAACGCCGTGTCATCCTCCTGCTTCAACGTACTTCGTATGCTCAAAAAAATCTTCCATTGGATCCCCGCCGAAACAAGAAAGACTGTCACCAACGCACTGGTTACGAGTCGACTAGACTACGGAAACACCCTCTACGCCGGAATTACAGCCAAACTATAGAAAAAACTCCAACGCATCCAATACACATCAGCGAGACTCGTTTTGGACATCCCTCGCCAAGATCACATTACCGGCCACCTGAAAGACCTCCACTGGCTTCCCGTCAACAAGAGAATAACATTCCGTCTCCTCACCCACGCACACAAGGCCCTCTACAAACTAGGGCTCGAATGCCTCAACACTCGACTATCCTTCTACACACCCACCCGCCAACTAAGATCCTCCAATCAAGGCCTCGCCGCAGTCCCGCGTATCCAAAGATCCACAATGGGAGGTAGATCCTTCTCCTACTTGGCGGCCAAGACCTGGAACTCACTCCCCACTCACCTCCGCCTTACACAGAACCACATATCCTTCAGAAGAGAACTTAAAACCTGGCTATTCGATAAATAACAATCCCCCCCCCCCCCACCAAGCGCCTTGAGACCCTCTGGGTGAGTAGTGCGCTATATAAATTCCTGAACTTGAACTAGTATTGGGCCCTGATTATGAATGGGCCAGAGTTACCCACTTCCCTGTTTGCTCATGCATCAGAATTCTGAGTAGTGCTGAGTTTACTGCACCCGATAATTACAAGTTACGTTAAAGTCAGCGTCCTTTGCTAACTTTAGCTGGCCAAACATGCTTGACTTGAACAGGGGAAAAGATACACTATTTACAGTCCCATGTGGATTTGGTGCGGAAAGCACCAGAATCTACATATTTTTCACCAGAAACTCACAATAGGTGTAATTTATCACACCCAATACATTCTGACCCCTTATTTGTCCTTTGCAATAAATGGCACCCTCTTTCTGGACCACTGATAATGAGGGCCTAAGTCAGTGTTTAATTTGTAGAAGAATAGGTGCCAGTGGCCAGAACTCTGCGAAGAATGGGGCGCTGAATACCAAGGCTTTGTAGTCTGGAACCCACCTCATGCCTCTTTAATCAACTACAAGACACTCCCTGTCGCTCTATTTCAACTGTGCAGTTCATGCCTCCTTCCTTAGTGGTGTTTTTCTCCCTTTCTCTTCTCTATTGTGTATTTTTCTACCTCTTGTTCTCAGGAAATGTCTAATGAAGAAAAATAACTGCCAGTCTCTAAAAATGAGTGCCGGTGGGTCCCACCATCAACCAGCGGCTCAAACTAGGCACTTGCCTAAGTGCTTCATTTCAAAAGGACGCGTTCAGCCAAGTAGACCTCAGCAACATTCTTTCTTGAAGCTCGCCATGTGCTTAACTGCTTTTTCCTCCCAAAGGCTTTCTCAAGTTATGTATTTATTTTCTTATGGGATTTGCATAGTGCACACTTTTTTCTCTAGGACCACTTCGTAGGACTTGGTAGTCTGTTGTTGCAACCCGAGAATATAGAACATGAAACTCTTTATTGTTTGGTTAATTAAAACCATAACAATGTTACATGTACTTATTCTTTTAAAACTTGGTAAAATACAATGGCACATATGACTTCCTTCTATGAGGCTTAACATTACCATTCAATATAATACAAATGTTAGATTGTATTGACCTGAGAATAGTGATTCTGATATCCTAGGCTTCAAGCTCTCCCTTGTTACTAAGCACAGCCATTCTTCTCCTCTCAGAAAACTTTCAGGTCTGCTTGCAACCACCATCGTTTTTAGAGAATGTAGGTAGATGCACAGTGACCTAATGGGAGGTGTGGGCAGTTCAAGGAGTTTCTGAGTCTCTACGCAAAATTACATTTTGTCATTTGAGCGCCCCCATCCCCTTAGCAACAAGTCCATTTGTTGGCATATGGATTGCTTTTGTGACCTCTTGTGATGCCAACATAAACACACCCACATTTGCCTTAATGTGAAACACACCATGGAAAGAAAGTTGCACTAAGAACTCAAAATCAGTTTATGTAACTACAAGTTGGAGTCAGCACTGCACATTGTATGTGTTTGACCTTCTATTACTTGTGAGTGTCAAAGATGGCTCCCATGGACGTCATTTAGGAGTCATCAGAGGTTGCTGTTGCGACCCCTGGCTTGTCTCCTGCGACCGCTGGCATTGTCCTTGCGACCCCTGGCCTCAGAGGTGTAAAGGCAGTGTCAGACACAGAAGTCATCCAATGTTCCTTTGAGCCTTGTTTACGTTCTGTGCTTCTCAACTACATGGTGTGCATGAGAAGGCATGAAAGACCTCAGCAGGAGCCAGTCTAAGCAAAATAACAAACTTGAAAAGCAACTTTAGTCTCTGTGACTCCTGCTGCCCCTGAGCATGTGAAGGCGGCAAGAAGTAAGAAATAAAGAAGAGGGATAGAGGGGTAGAGGGGAAGGTTATGAGGGGAAGTGAGTGGAAAATAACGAAAGGTGAGCAGGAAGAGGACACTAGAAAGAGACAGGTGAGAAACTGAAAGACAGGTGTGTGTTTGTGTGAGATAGATGGAGAGGGAGAGACAGAGAGAAAGGGGGCGAGAGAGAGATATCCGAGCTGAGTGGTGTGAGAGAAATATAGACAGGAAAGAAAGATAGTGGCACAAGTGATAGCAATAGGTGATAGACAACCAGGTAACAAAGAAACAGACAAAAGTCAAAGAGAGGGGAAGACTGGTGGAATGGGATGACAGCATGAGAGATATGAGACAAATGAGAAGAGATGGCAAAGAGAGACAGAAAGAGGAAGAGAGAGGGGTGAGGCAAAGGGGCGATAAGAGAGAGGTTAGAAAAGCAGCTGAGAGAAGAAGGGAGGTGGACAGAGGAAAAAGTAACAGCTGAAAGAAGGAAGACAATTAAGAAAGTGGTGATAAAGTCACGATCTGAAAGGAAAACAAATAGATGATATGGTTTAGAGAGAGAGAAAATGCTGATGAGAAGACAGATCTACGTTAAAAATATAGCTAAGGGGGGAGGAGGAAAGGTGAGAGACAGGGAAGTGATATTGAGAGAGGCAGGTATGAAAGAGACAGTCAAGGGTTTATAAAAGAGGTGGAAGACAGGAGAAAGAGAGTTGAATAAGAGACAGAACTGGTAAGAAAGTCAGGTGAGAGAGGGGAAGGGGGAATATTATAAAAAAGATCAGTGGGAAAGACAGTTGAAATAGAAGAGGCGATTTTCTAGGGAAATTGTCCTGTGGACATTGTTGCTTTTTAGCTGAATCAATCGGTGGCAAGCTGGAGGGAAGGAGGTTGTAGGACGTTGGGTAACCTCTACCCGGGAGAGAAGTTCCTCACCTTTGTGGAGGCACGGGAGGCCTTCGTGGTGGGGGGCGGCCAGCTCCTCCAATACACTAAATTATCAAAAATTGCGCAGGAAATCTGAACGGATTTCCCTAGTTCATCCAAGCAGATAGAAACTTTACAGGTGATGTTGATGGCAGGGATGGCAAGGCACCTGGTGACGCTACCAGGGTCAGGATTGAGCCAAGGCGCGTCGAGCATTGGGAGGGAGGATTCTGGCTGATAAGGAGTAGAGTGTGACTTGGGCTGGTAAAACAGGTCTCATGCAATGCCAGGTTTAAGCTGTCGCATTTTAACTATGTTTACTACACGTTCCTGACACCAGTTGAACTCAGTAGGATGTACAGAGGCAGGAGTGCAGATTGCCCAAGATGTGGGGAAAAGGGTGCATCCTTTTTACATTTGGCATGGACCTGCCCCCGGGGGGCACGACTACTGGTCGTCGGTGATCATGTAGCTACAAACAGTGACAGCGATACAAATGGAACTGATGCCCCAAGTGTGTTTGATAGGAATAGTTAAACAACCGATATGGGGGGGAATATGCACTAGAATTTTCCTCAGCTGGTCCTGGTACTAGCCATGAGGAGGGTGGCTATAGTAAGGTTGAGCACGAGAGCCCCATCGACTGTGCTGCGGTATAAGGACTTAACGGAATGCGCACTTGCAGAGGATGTGCACATAAAGATTAATAGACGGGATAAGAAGCTACAAGATGATTTAGAGGTCTGGGCAACATTGCTAGCGCCAATGCAGAATGGGGCCGATGAGGGGAGCACTCGGGGAATGCAATCCCAAGCAACTAAACACTCTGACTATACACAAGGACTCACCCGGGGGGGGGGGATAGGGGAGGTCGTACATCAAACCTGAGGGACCCATAGGAGTGGTAGTGGGCGATGGGAGAGTCAGTGGAGCAGTTCTCTGAAACACACAACCATGGACTCTGAAGTACTCATGAAAATGGAATAATTAATGATGCATAATGTGATGTACTTGCATTGAGGAGGTGAAGCGGAGCCCAATCCATTACCACTGATTGATTTGGCGGTTAAGTGAACACTAGGCGATTATATTGTCTGCTATTGCCTTATACTTGAGTTGTAAAGCTTCCCGGTTATATGTAATCATGAAAATGTAATTGTCTATGAAAACAGCTAATAAAAATATATTCTAAAAAAAGAAACAAAAGAGGCGACAGGAAGCGGGAGAAAGAGATAGAAACAGGTGAGAAAGACAGATGAAAGAGATAAAAAAGATACAGTTGAGCAGGAGACCTATGAACAGAGGGTGAGAGCAGGTCAAAGATCATATGACATCACTTCCTCTGATGTTATTAGGGTTACAATTTCATGTGATGTCACTTCCTCTACCACTGGCATTTCGGTGAACCAATGTCCTTGATGGCTCCCTGACTAATTATGGGAGTTGTTGTAAAGCTTCTTAAAACAAAGGATGTATAGTAGAAATGTAATGAGTTGGTGTCCCTGGTGTACTAGGCAGTATCATGTCAGTGATAATATTTAGTATGTGCCTCCATGCAATGCGGACTATGATTTAGAGATTTCTTTGCTGTACTGCAGGGCCAGGGTGGCTCCCTTGTATTTAACGCATTTATTCAACTGTTGTTTTTAAATTGTCTTTTTGAGAGGTTAAGAGAGAAAAGGATAGTTTACGTCTTGCGATACACCTTATTTTTTTTACTGTTTTGTAATGGTTTAAATTACCTACACAAATAAACATTCGGTAATTCAGTTTAAGCAGCTTTAAGACCCGAACAGCTGAGTGTGATTTTCTTCGGTTGTTTACAGCAGGCGCCATCTTGCTATTTTCTGTGACCTGGGCAGAATACAGTTATTTGGACACAGCTGACTATCTCTGTCAGTGCTCAGTAAATAACACGCCGAATCGTTTATGTTAGACGTTCCCCACTCACACGTTCTCACATCTCCTGTGACTCATGTCCTGTTGCCTGTGCATGAAGCGTGAAGATGAGGTGCGTGGGTGCTGTAGCACCCCCAGTTACCGTGGAACAAAATAAGCAGAAAATGGGATAAACAGTGAGGTGTTTGTGGTACAGCATATCCATGCAGGAACATATCCTGAATAGTCAACAGCAAGGCATATTAACCCCTTCGATGCTTGTGACGGAACCATTCCGTCATCAGTCACGGTTGAGCTGTGCTGATGACGGAATGGTTCCGTCACGACCACACCCAGTTATGGAATGTCCAGCACCGGGGGGGGGGGGGGGGGGGGGGGGAAATCGGGGCAGCACGCAAGGTGTTAAACATATGTAGGAATTAAGAAATAACATTAATGAACAACTTTCTTCAATATTTTTATTATGCAGTTTCGTCTGAAATGTTGTGGTAAGCTGTACCTCCCTTTCCACGTAATAGACAAAGAAGGCAGTATAAGGAAGTTTGAAATCCCAACAACAAATCTACCTGTTAAACCTGGCATCCTTGGTGTGGTTTCCCCTGACCTTTTGCCTTCAGACCTCCTCTTTTGCTGGCTTCATTTTTGCTGGCTAAGGAATCTGGGCACTTTACCACTGCCTACCAGAACTAAAGTGCATACGCTCTGTACTCTAAACATTGTAACCTTGGCTTATCCACAATTGGCATGTTTAATTTACTTATAATTCTCAAATGGAGTGCACTATGTCAACCAAGGGCCTTTAAATTAAATGCTACTAGTGGGCCCGCAGCACTGATAGTGCCACTCACTCGGTAACCCTTTAAACATGGCGCAGGTATATACTTTTCCCTCATCCACCTGCCACATATTCAGCACAAAACCTCATTGAATCTATACCACTCTTTTTAGATACACATACACCAAAATATTCCTCTGCACCTTTCTTAGGTTCGATACTCACATCACCTGCTTTACACTCAACTTCTTTTACACCCATTTTATTGTTATTGTATTGTTTATACTTTGGTTGTTTTTCTTGAAACCACAGCTTCAAGGTTTGTACATCAGCAATTGTTTCATTAGTCTTCCTCCTTCAACCACATTAGGTTATGTTTGACGAAGCCTTCCTCCCTCTCATTGACTTGATTGGACTGACACTAGTGGTAGTAAATGTTACTGTTAATTTTATTCACTACCTACCTCATTGGCAAAGCACTAGCATTTGTCAGTTATGAACTGTTTTGCACTGCTCGCTTGATTCTGCTCGCATCACTATTTGCTCTGGAATAATATCACTTCTTTAATCAGTTGACCACTGCATCAAAAACTTGTACGGCCTTTTGAAAATAATCCCCCTCCATTTTCTGAAGGGAATTCTTCCAGTTGAAAAACATGTACTCAGTCACTTTGTTGTTACTAATTCAGATTACAAACTCTATCTCTTGGCACTCATGTCTCTGTTACAAGTGCGTTGTAAAATTCCGACACTTGGGAAAATCACAGTTTGCACAGGTATTAGGATTATGAGCTTGTCAGTAAAATTTGACAGATTTTTCCTTTGATACATTTCTGCAGGTTGAAAAATGCCTAAATTGACCAGGTTTAAAAAAGCCTGGTAAATAAAGGGTCAAGCAGATTTTGAAGAAGTAAGCATTAAAGTCTGCATATTATTCCCCATTTCAGCGGGGAAACTCATAATAGGCATTATCTTGTAAAAAGGTTTATCTGAAAAGCCAACTAATTGAATTGCCATGTTACATTCCGCAAACAACTGAAGACCTGGTTGTTCATCTAGAGCCCTACCTCCACCCACTCATATCTACAAAGCGCTGTGATGCTTCCGGGTAGCTATGCGCTATGCAAATAACAATAACAATAACATGTCCATAACACTTTATTGTTCCTACTAAATTCCTGCCTAAATGACTGATTTCATAGACCTAGGTTTGGTTTCAAAGTGACCCAAATGGCATCAAAAGCTAAGTTTAATAGTGTAGCTCTCTTCCTTGTAGGTGGAACCAACTATCACAGTATTCTGCAGGAAATCTTCTTACTGATCTGTGAGTCACATTGAGACATGGGATGAGATTTGAGTGATGTGGCTTGTCCCAAGATCCAAGTCATTTATTAGGTCAAACCACCTTGCCTTTTAGATGTGAGGCATTTTGAGGTGGATTCTCCCCATACTTCTGCCTTTTCTAGAAGTTGAATAACCTAATTCTGTGGTCACTGCTTTCGTGTTCCTGTTGGAGATGGTCGAACCACTGTGGTCTCGAAGGAATTGGTCGGTCTGACCGCCGTATTACGATGCAAGTATCATGTACTCTGACCAGCTGCTGACAGGCCACCAACTCCGACAGTCTTTCTCCAACTGCTGAGATGGCGGTCGGAGAAAAGCAGCAGCCATAGAGCCGTATAGGGAGTTCCGAATTCCGTATTAATTACGATGTGCATTTCTGATGAGCTGACCATGGCGGTCCAATCAGCAACCTCGACTCATCGGAAACAAAGGAACTGGGGTGTACACTCACCCAAATCAGCTTTTCCCCGACAGTCTGCAGTGTGGATCCCTTTCTCCAGGTCCCCCTACACCGTGGCAGCTGAACCCTGAAGACCATGACCCTGTGGGTGCCAGAATGCAGGTAAGTCCATAGGTGGCATGTATCCCCATTGTGAGGACTATGCACAGATCACCACACCCAAGCAATGAGGTACATGCAGCACAAGGCATATCCCCACAAATGTCATGCATGTGTGCACATTTCACATGTTTCCTGTGAGCTTGAATGCACTTGCAGTGACATATTTGGGGGTATGGCCAACGCTGAAGATAAGACCACTCAGCAGTTGCATTGTAATATGACGGGGGGACTTTCCCAGCCTCTGCGGTTGGAACCAAATCACGGCCATGGTGGTCAGGCGGTTGGTCTGACCGGTATCGTAATGAGACCCGTAGTTATTTGTGTTCTACAGATTATCATAATATATGAGATGTCATCAGAAATAGGTAAAACAAAAACGTATACTAAACTTCCTTACAAAATTGTAATAAAAAAAAACATTCAAATAACATATGAGATGATGAACCAATATCTTTAGAACCGTGGCAACATAAAGCAGAGTTTGTCAGCTTAGCTGTATAAAGTTTTTCAGGTATTTATATCATTTATGTAAATATTAGTTCAGAAAAAGGTACAGGGGACAATTCAGACATACTATCTAACCATATTTTCTGTCATGTCTCAATAGAAAGATGAATACATAGGTCTCATTCCAAGTGAGAAAATGACCTTGTAATAAGGATACATTAAAAGCGTGCAATTTGTTATACATTTTAGAGGCTTGATGTGCTGTATTAGGGGAGGCTGTAAGAAAGAGTATAGAATTGGGAAGTTTTTGTTTGATTATTCTCAAGGGAAATGTATTTAAAATAGCATTGTTTATAATTTCATATTTATACAGATCCTGTGAAGAAAGTTGATACTGTGTCTTAAAGTTGTTAAAGGAATAAAAAATATAATTATGGTAAATATCAAGTAGAAAAAAAATACCAGCTGAAATCCATGTTTTCCAAATGGATATATACTTGTTAAAATTAAGATGTGAATTATAACAGAGAGAAATGTGTTTTGAAGAAAGGATATTAGTATGAAAAATAGAGTCAAATTGTAAGAACGTTTTCCTCATCATGTCGAATAATAAGAGAGGAAAGTAACTTGATGTCTTTAGATATAGAAAGTAAAGCCAACTGTGGAAAAGGGCTAACCAAATTAATTTTTATTATAAACCACTTGGGTTCTGAGTCAACAGAAATGTTATGCAACCAAAGTGTGTGTGTTTTTTTATTATTACTTTATTCGATTAATACAAGTTAATCATAAAAGTATGTATACATCACTGTTAAAAATTTTAAAAGAAGCAATTCATCAGTATCAGTCAATAAATGATTTCCTGGATTTGAGACACATACATAAAAAAAGAGGCAACACTGTAACAGGTTAATGGATCAGGCAGCATACGTAAAAAATAGAGAGCCACACTACATTGTCTAAAATTGTGCTTACGTAAAAGTGGAATTTAAAACCTTTTCCGATGGTTACATTAAAATTTACAGAAAAAAAGATGTGCAAATCGGACTGTCGTGAAGTGTCATCACTTGGGCAACAAGGGAGGTCATTCAATGAAAAGATACCAGCAGGGTGGCCCAATATGCAAGGGATATAATTGAGCCGAAACCTTAGCAAAATAAACCTTTGCCGTGGGATTCTTACAAAGTCCAGATATGGGGATATCCCCTCAATCTGCAAAGGCCCTTCAATATATTCTCTGACGGCAGGTTTATTACGCTGTACATTCAATCTCCCTTCTTTAGCAGCGATCATAAAACAGGACTTCAGTACTTGTTTCGAGAGAGTGCCACATTTTTCTAACGATTCAAATAAGCTACCTAAATGTAGAGTGTATTAAGTATCTTTCACATACTTTAGCCATAAAATGTTCTCCTTGTACTCAAGTGATAGGCAATCCTGTATTATTTGTTGGGTCAATGACACTCTGTCTTTACGCCAAACTGAGTGCCATAAGAGGATGGGAGAAACATGTATCCAATCAGTTATATAAGGGATGCTTAGTTCTTCATGTAAATTCAAATTGGGACAACCGGTGGGGCGACTCATCATTGATTTCCAAAATAAAATCCTCTATTGTTTGGATCCTCTTTGTGTCAACATGGCCCCACACCCCTGCACCATATGTGGCTACTGCTCTTGATTTAGCCCCATAGACCTTTCTTAAAATGTCTGGGTTTCTTGTTACTAGCTTATTTGAGAATGAGTGAATAGCATTAGTGCTCTTTTGTAACATAATCCCACGGTTCTCTACCATACTCCTCCAAGATGCCTTATAATCGAAAGTGATTCCTAGGTATGGGAAAGACTCAGTCTCTGCCACTTTACGATTTGAGATAAAAAAGGATGGTGGTTTACTCAATTTTTGCCCTGCAACTAAAACAGATGAATTGGATTCATTTGTACGGAGATCCAAACCTTTCATAAACTCCACATAAGTGTTTAACATTGTCTGGAGGGATCTTCCCGTTCGCGCAATTAAAACGGCATCATCTGCATATAATAAAATTGGGATGTGCAACTTCCTTATTCTGGGCACACCTATCGGTGTTTCTAGTAGTTTGGACTCCACCCCATTAGTTTACAGTGAAAATAAAAATGGTGCGAGAACGCACCCTTGGCGAACTCCTCTTGGACTGGAAACCACCTAGTGCATTCTCCCTGTGACCCATACCTAACACATGCTTCAGCCCGTGAATACAATTGTCTAATAAAGGTAATAACTGCCTGGTCTACCCCCATTTCCCTCATCATTTTCCAAAGTTGTGGGTGAGATACACAATCAAAGGCTGCACTGAGGTCCATAAAGGCCAGGTATAAATTGCCTTGCTTCGCATGAGTATACTTTGCTATAAGCAGGCTCAAATTCAGGCCTTGATCTTGTGTGCCTCTCCCTTTTTGAAGCCCATATTGTGCAGGGATCAGAATATTATTTGTTGATGCCCATGTCTCCAATCTTTTTATTAGCACTCTGCCCATTAGTTTGGCCGTGCTATCGAGAAAGGGAATAGGTCTATAATTCCTGGGTTCTTGCTTGTCACCTTTTTTAAAAATTGGAACTAAAATGGCTATAAGCCAGGAGGCGGGCGGTCCCTCTTTTGCTATTGCATTAAAGGTGTTAGTGAGCAGCGGACTCCAAAGGTCAAGGCAGTCTGTGAAAAAATCTATTGGAGCACCATTAAAACCAGGCGCCTTATTGCTGGAACTTTGATCCAGGGCTATACGTACCTCCCACCCAGTTATCAAAAGCAAGGGTATTAATAGAAGATGGGACAGACTCTACATCCATAGGCCCTGGGGTCGCTGGAGGCACATTAAAGATGTTAGTGAAGTGCGTCACCCAAGAGTTCTCATCCACATGCGTATCCAAACCAGGCTCTGCATTAGATTTTAAAAATGGGGCGTTAATCGTTCACCAAAAATCCCTTACATTATGTGTGACGGATGCAGCCAATAATTTCTCCCAGGCTTCTACTTTCAGATTCTTTAATCTATTCTTCCTTGCCATCAAATAACTTATACGGGCCTGTTTCACAAGTAGGTGATCTTTTAGAACAAGCCTAAGTACACGGTGTAAGTCAGAAAATTCTTTAGTGCACTCATGGTCGAACTATTTCGGTCCCCTAGATTTACGAGGCCTGTTCCTCTTAGAGCGGTTCCTTTTTACCTCTTGCAGGATCGTTTTGAAGGCTTCAATGGGACACCCTGAATCCTGATTTGGTTCAAGACATATTTCTATTTCATTTTTTGTGTTTGAGATTACCTGGGGAATGAGTACAATCTTATCAATGCTCTCCCACTTCAGTGGTATCCCATTCTTTCTTCCTATAGTGAGTTTTGAAGGAGAAAAAGTAGTGACATGAATACCTGGCCAGTTCATATGCCAGCTTATAGCTGTGTGGTCACTAAAACCCAGGAATTCAAATTGCCTCTTGTTGAGATTTTCTCCCAGTCTGGCTGATGCAATTATGAAATCTATGGAGGAACTATGTGAGGGGAGCAGAAAGTTTCTAGCGGAAGACCTGTAGATTCAGATAGAGGGTTCATAACCTCCAAGTTATTTATAAAAAGGAATTTATTTAGAGCATTCTCACAGGGGTTATGTGTAAAATGAATGTTTGGTCCCCCAAACTCATCTACAAGGCCGCAGACTGGGGTTAATGCAGCAGGGAAAGGATGTATGTTAAAGTCTCCTATCCAAAGCACCAATGGGTCTTTCTTACTTGCGCCTATGATGTTTTCCTCCACTATGGCTACCACTTTAAACATTTCACTCCCTAACAAGTTATTGTAAAAATTGATCAATAAAATAGTATTGGCGTCAGGGCCTTTGAGATGTAACATATTAAAAAATTGACACTCATTATAGGAAGATAAGACTTCGAAACTCAAGGTATTTTTTAAAAAGGTCACAATGCCGCCCTTTGCCCTCGGAGCGGTTCAAGCAATCGCTGGGGTGTGAAATGACCTGTACCCAACTAAACTGATAGGGCCCTCCACCCAAGTCTCTTAGAGACATATTAATTCAGAAGTGTAAATATATTTTAGCCAATTCTGGTTCAGCAGTTTCTGCCCCAAACCTGCAATATTCCATGTGATGGCTGTAAATATGTTCATATCCTTGGTGAGGGAGAGTTCAGCAACCAACTTTCCTGGTGCCCTACCTCCACTATTTTCTGATCTTTTTCCCTAGTACACAGTCAGTCGCATGCCTCCATGTCCGACAACACCATGAAGCGATTTGAAGTCGGTAATAAAGAGGCGGCATCTCCTCCCTGATATGAATGTAACTGGGGCCCGCTCTGTTGAGATTGAAATTTTGTGCCATCGGACCACTAGTGCCCCGGTGGCACAATGGAGGCTTATAAAAGAAACCAAGGGGCAGAACAAATATTTGGGAATGCTCAGAGGGTTATTAGGTAGCAATTGTAGAAGATTTTTGGCCATGACCGGGATTTTAGAGTTAACACCACACAGTCCCCTGAGATGGATTTAGGTTGTTTTCCAAGCCAGGATACCCTACGAGCTATTAGGATGTTACAATAGTCCTCGGCGCGTCTGTTCCCAGTTTTATTTATCCAATGTCATGCTTTATGTATTAATTGAATAGTGGTTTCTGTTTGATCTTTTTTAGGTCTTGGCTAGTAACGCGCTGAAAGCGCGTTCTCGCCAGAGAACTATAGTCGGCGTTTCAGCAGTCTGAGAACGCCGAAGTTTGACAAGACCTGGCCGCGCGCAGCGTTTCTCCATAGGATAACGTTGTGCGCGCGGCCAGGTCTTGTCTGTACAGCATTGCATGGCAGACCGGATCGCGTCGCGCGCCTCTCTGGAATGCAGGGGGAGTTTGCAGAGGGGCGCGCGGCGCTGTTCACGAGGTGCACGGCGCTCATAAACAAGCTGGCTGCCTCTTCTCTCACCCGCGCTCCCACCTTCAGAAGTGAAGAGAGATATGCATAAAGACTACAAATAGGGCGATCGGCATGTGTTATTAACATACCATGGTTACTGCATCGAGCCCCGGGTATAAGTATAATATTGCGAGAGTTCGGCTGACTACTGGCTTCCCTTGCCCGTAACTAGTGGCCGTAGAGCCGGAAATAGTTTCACTTTAGACCTTAAGGGTTCCAATAATTCAATTTAGACCTGTGGGATACAATATAAATATGCGGATTTTTAGAACGTGTTTCCGTATCCGTTCCGATTGAGAAACCCTAAGACGGCAGATGAACGTGGACACGGAGGTAGGGAGAGGCTGAGCACTAGCGTCGGCTTTTTGAGTAATCCTCTTGTCTTAAGGGTGCGGGCCGATTATATGTTATTCAAATGCCGCCCAAGGGATATATACCATTAGTGAGGAGAAGGCGTCTGTATATAGATGAAGGGCGAGTATAACATGTTACCACCTCGTGTCTTTTTAACTTTGTGAATAGAGACACATGCCCGCCATAAGGTGACCGTTGAAGTACTTTTATGCGCTGGGATGGTTTCCAATTTTTAACCCACAAAGCCCGCCCGCCATCCTATCGGAAATTGGGACCGCCCGCCCTAGGGGCGGGGGTCCCGCACGCAGCATTAGGATGTGCCCACCACTGTGGGCACTCTTTGCTCCGCCCGCCACAATACTAAAAATGCTGTGCAGCATTTACATAATCAAAGCGGCAGGCACCGCGCGGTGCCTACCGCTTTGATTATGTAAATGCAGGATGGTACCACAGGTACCCCCCCGTGTGCCACCCCCCTTTGGCCTTCACTCTGGGGGCCCACAGGGGGCCCCCAGAGTGAACACCGCATGCCTTTCCGTGGCAGCAATGCCGCCACGGAAAGGCATTGTAAAATGCCCATTGTAATAATGCGGGCAGTGTCTGACAGACACCGCCTGCATGTTACTCGTTTTCCGCCCCGGCCGCAAGGCGACCAGGGCGGAAAAGTGGGGGGCGGTGTTTTGCTCCGCCGTGGTCCCCCCTGCCATTCTAATATGACGGGGGGGAATTCAGGGAAGGATGGCGGGCGGATTTCCCCCGCCAGGCTGGCGGTGGCTACCGCCAGCCTAGCGGGGGCAATCCGCCCGCCATCCTAATGGGGCCCTTAGACTCTTATTTATGAGGATTTGGTGTACGGCAGCGCAACAAGTCAGCTTTCTGCGCTGCCCTATGCCAAAGTGAAAGGCTAGGAATGCACCACATTTATGCAATACCATGCATTCCTGTGCTTTCCCCCTTTAGGCAGCCCAGCGCCAACTCAGCCACACTAGCACCATGGTGAAAGGGTGCCTGTGTTGTTGGCAGGATTGTGTTGTGCAGTAAGGGGCATCTTCCTGCACAGAAACAATCCTAAGAGGTGTTTTCCTCATTCCATTTATTCTTCAGAATGCAGCACACATAAAGGAACAAGCATTTACAATGCAATGGTTTCGCCTTTGGAAAAGTTAGAGCTATTGGCATTGTAAATGACAAAATTTGTATTTATGTGTTGGTTTTGAAAACAGATAAATAAATGGCATTGTCATTTACATTGCCATTAGCTTAATCTCTAGCAGTCACTTTGCAGTCACTCTGCACTCCCTAGCACTCCCTAGTCACTCTGCACTCCCTAGCACTCCCTAGTCACTCTGCAGTCCCTAGCACTCCCTAGTCACTCTGCACTCTCTCTACTCTGCACTCTCTCTACTCTGCACTCTCTCTACTCTGCACTCTCTCTACTCTGCACTCTCTCTACTCTGCACTCTCTCTACTCTACCAATAGCACTTTCCCACCTCTCAAAGACCAGCAACCCTACTCTACTAAAAGTCTAACAGAGTAGCAGTCACAATATCACAAGCACTCACAGACAAGCACCACACACTACCAGCAGCGCTAACAACCCTCCGAGAGTAGCAGTCACACCCCTCACAGACTAGCACCACACACTACCAGCAGCGCTAATAACCCTCCGAGAGTAGCAGTCACACTATCACAAGCACTCACACCCCTCACAGACTAGCACCACACAGTACCAGCAGCGCTAACCCTCCGAGAGTAGCAGTCACACTATCACAAGCACTCACACCCCTCACAGACTAGCACCACACACTACCAGAAGCGCAAACCACCCTCCGAGAGTAGCAGTCACACTATCACAAGCACTCACACCCCTCACAGACTAGCACCACACACTACCAGCAGCGCTAACAGCCCTCCGAGAGTAGCAGTCACACTATCACAGACTAGCACAACACACTACCAGCAGGGCTAACAACCCTCCGAATGTTGTAGTCACATGCAACTAAAAGCCCCCCCATCCACCACAGACTAGCAGTCACACACAACTGGAAGCATATTCACTCCCCTCACCGGCTAGCATCCACACGCTACCAGGAGTACTTTTACACATTAGCAGTCACACATTACCTTCACACCCCACACAGATTAGTAATAACACTACCGGCAACACTCACACCCATCACTACTGCAGCACACCAAGTAGGAAACACACTTTTCTAATATAAATAGAGGAGCATAGTACAAATTCGCTTAATAAAGCAAACCTATTTTAATGAGGCAACCAAGCACTCTAGCACTCACAAAAACAATGAAATGCCTGTATTGGCAGAATGTTAGTAACGGTCTCTATAAATGGTGGACATTCTTAAAATAGTGAGGCCTACTGGCTTTGTCTATGCTTCTTATTGTTGAAGTCCGGTTGTATTCATCCTCGCTTCTGCGTATGTCACTCTAGTTCTAGTGTTGCTGCTTTTACACGCAGGAGGTATTAGCGCTTCGGAGGTGGTGATTCCGGGCTGTACTGACAGAAAGAAGCACCAAGCTGGGATTGGAGGATGGAATGACACGTCACTCTGAGCAGCATCTTTTCCATGTTAACACCTCACGTTGCTTACTTCATTCTTAGATGGGGAACTAGAGCACTCCAGGAATCCCTGACAGAACATGCGCAAGCACAGGCAACAAGCACTGGTAAAGCTAATAGGTGTGGATTTCTCAACGTTTTCAAATACATGTGCAGCACTGCAAACTTGGGAAATGATTAAAACAAAGAGCACAGAGGTACGAGGCACAGAACGAAGTAAGTTGCAAACAGAGACTCCACAATAGTCTGTGTACATCTGTCCAAACCGACGTTCGCACGGTAAAGCCAGACCAGTGCTCGTTTTATACCCGAAAGAGCAGCAGGAACGATAAACACAGGATCCATCCGATGTCGCATGTACCACCAACAGAGTCTATAATGACGGCAGTAATTTAAGCACAGCCACGGCCACAGAGAGCTGCTCTGTAGAAGGTTAGCGCTTTGGGTCTACCAGCAGGGCTAACAACCCTCCGAATGTTGTAGTCACATGCAACTAAAAGCCCCCCCATCCACCACAGACTAGCAGTCACACACAACTGGAAGCATATTCACTCCCCTCACCGGCTAGCATCCACACGCTACCAGGAGTACTTTTACACATTAGCAGTCACACATTACCTTCACACCCCACACAGATTAGTAATAACACTACCGGCAACACTCACACCCATCACTACTGAAGCACACCAAGTAGGAAACACACTTTTCTAATATAAATAGAGGTGCATAGCACAAATTCGCTTAATAAAGCAAACCTATTTTAATGAGGCAACCAAGCACTCTAGCACTCACAAAAACAATAAATTGCCTGTATTGGAAGAATGTTAGTAACGGTTTCTATAAATGGTGGACATTCTTAAAATAGTGAGGCCTACTGGCTTTGTCTATGCTTCTTATTGTTGAAGTCCGGTTGTATTCATCCTCGCTTCTGCGTATGTCACTCTAGTTCTAGTGGTGCTGCTTTTACACGCAGGAGGTATTAGCGCTTCGGAGGTGGTGATTCCGGGCTGTACTGACAGAAAGAAGCACCAAGCTGGGATCGGAGGATGGAATGGCACGTCACTCTGAGCAGCATCTTTTCCATGTTAACACCTCACGTTGCTTACTTCATTCTTAGATGGGGAACTAAAGCACTCCAGGAATCCCTGACAGAACATGCGCAAGCACAGGCAACAAGCACTGGTAAAGCTAATAGGTGTGGATTTCTCAACGTTTTCAAATACATGTGCAGCACTGCAAACTTGGGAAATGATTAAAACAAAGAGCACAGAGGTACGAGGCACAGAACGAAGTAAGTTGCAAACAGAGACTCCACAATAGTCTGTGTACATCTGTCCAAACCGACGTTCGCACGGTAAAGCCAGACCAGTGCTCGTTTTATACCCGAAAGAGCAGCAGGAACGATAAACACAGGATCCATCCGATGTGGCATGTACCACCATCAGAGTCTATAATGACCGCAGTAATTTAAGCACAGCCACGGCCACAGAGAGCTGCTCTGCAGAAGGTTAGCGCTTTGGGTCATAAGCAAATGCAAATGCGTTACCAAGTACACTGCACCTGACCGCTCACGGCTGCCTGTCCCACAGGCTGCGCTTCATTGCGGTCCGACATAACTCAGGGCACGCGCAATTATAATTTTGCACATTTCATTAAAACGCCATCTCCATAAAGGCCACCTGGCGTCCTCCGTCTGTACATGCGAGCAGCTTGTTCTCTGCTAGTTCACCCGGACAGATTCACATGATATCGTAGCAGATTCACGGACCTCATTTCACAACCTCGTAGGCTTTCATTACCAGGCTCCTGGAGGAAGGCAGGACCACACGGAGAGCGGGAGGGGGGAGAGCGGGAGGGGGGACGGTGGGAGGAGGGACACGGAGAACTTCAAAACTCACCGGACTGCTCCCAGGAGGCGGCGGGGGCGCTTGCGGTGTCCTTCCTCTGCCGGGGCCTGGGCTCTCTTCTCGGGTGCCGCGGGCGGGGCTCTCCTGCACCGGGGCCTCGCTGGCGGCCGCACTCCTTTCTTCCGGGCACTTTTCCCCTGGCATAGAACAAGCGGCGGCGGGACTTCCGGCTTGCTTGCGGCCCGGCCGGACCAGATTCGGGGGCGTTCCAGGCTTTTGGCTGACGTAGCATGACATAGCCAAAAGCCAAAAATTCTCGGGAACGCCCCCGAATCTGGTCCGGCCATGACGGACGCTTCTCTGTTCCAATGGCTAGCCTCCATTTATGGAGCTAGCCAATGGAACAGAGGGCGTATTCCCGAGCAACATACTGTAATCATTAGATTTCTCCTGCGCAAAAGCTGCTTGCGCAGCTTTTTTGCAGTCGAAACCTAAAAAACGAGGAGAAAGAAAGAGTTATATCTCCTCGGTACGCCTCGGGAGGCTTAGGGTCTTGGCGCCTCACCAGGTTTACATGCTCTCGTAAATCTGAGGAAGTGTCAAAATCCAAGAGTGTTGCATGGGAAAACTCAGCACAACCCCCATGGACGTCTCTTGAGCGCAGAGTAAGGCAACGCAGCGGTTTACGCATAATGGCTTTGCGTGGCCTCATAGATATGATTTTGTAGTTTGCGCTTCTGGAGCGTCACAGAAAGTGACAGTGACGCTGCGGTGGGGCAAGGGGCTAATAAATATGGCACTTAGAGTAGATGGTCTAAACTTGGACAATTGCTCAAGTGTCAATCACATAATATGTGTAATGTACTGAAATTATACATATTACACATGAGAAAATCATGTGATTTCCCTTTGGCACATTGTGTTTTCTAGGCTATTTTGGCAGATTGGACTGTAAATGGAACTCTATGGTTTTTGTGGGTTTTGCAACCTTAAATGGAATCCTGTTTTTTTTGGTTCCCGTCCATTATACAACTTAGCATGCATTAACTGGTGTTTAACGGTACACAGTACAAAACGATTTATTGCTGAGCCTGGTCCTCTTACTGCACAAAAAATCCTTTTAAGGGCGAAGGTGAGTGATGCTGACATTTGTGCCACTTTAGTTTAAGAGCACATCTGTATTAAGGGCCTCATTTTTGGGGATTTGGCGTAGATCAGCATAGCAAGGTGACTTACTGTGCTGCCCTATGACAAAGTGAAAGGGCAGGCATGCACCTTATTTATCTAATATGGTTCATTCTTGTCCTTTCCCCAGCGCTATCCCTGTTTAGGCAGCCTAGGGCCAATGCAGGCACCTTTGCACCATGCTGCAAGGGTGCCTGCTTTGTCGGTCGGATTGTTTTTGTGCAGGAAGGGTCACCTTCCTGCACAAAAATAATCATAGGAGGCTTTTCTCCTTTCTATATTGCAGAACGCAGCACACATGGAAAGAGGAAAAATTATGAGAAATAAAGTTATTGCTCCTAGTTTTGCCTCCCCTGGGAGGTGTATCCAAGGCCGGACTGGCCGTAGCGAGCACCAGGATTTTACCAGGTGGGCCGCTAGGGTGGGAGCCAATTTTGTGGCCCTGGGGGGCGTTTTTGTTACAGGGCCGTTTTTGTGGCACAGCTGCAAAATTGGCACCTGTAACAAAATCGTCCAAAACCGGCCCTGGCAAACAGCTTAGCCACTACCAAGCTCTTTGCCAGGGCCAGTTTTGGTTTCAAGTCCGGCACTGGGCGTATCCCCAGGTTTACATGGTTTTGGAAATCTGAGGAAGTGTCAAAATCCAAGGGTGTTGCGTGGAAACTCCCACCGCAATGCCCATAGATCGCCTTCCTAACGCAGAGTAAGGCAAGGCAGAGCAAGTCGCTGCATTGCCTTACTGCATATATATGAGGCCATTCAAAATCATGCAAAGTGGTTTCGCGTGACCTCATAGATATGATTTTGTCACAAAAAGTGATGCTACAGTGGCACAAGGGACTCATAAATGTGCCCCTAAAGGTTTGATTAAACTAAGCCATGGTTTAGACGTCTATGCTATGCCTATAAATAGGCGTGTTCTATCTACCTTGTTCTAGGGTTTCCAGCTTTCCACGGGCAAAATACCAACATGTTCACGTTTTAAGAGTCTGCAAAGGCCTGGACATGATACCTAGAAAGAGCTTTACATAAAATGTGTTTACTTTAATTAAGTCAGGGATCCTTAAGGCATCTGTACAACACATCTATATTGCTTTTGTGTTATATTAAATGGTTTAAGCATGTATTGCTAAGGACAAGGAGAGAGGCTCAGCTTTGATTGACAGCTGGGCCCATATCTCAGGGTAAAGCCACTATAGGACGGAAACGGATTTCCAAGGCGCGGCTCCCCCACGCCTTCGGTGTGAAGTTTTGCGGGATGTTATGCTTTTGATTCTGAGCTCAGCAAAGCACTGCCCATCAGACGGAACGTCAGAACGTTGCTGAGGCTCGCGCATAGGGCCCGCCATCTTGGATCGGTTCCAGATTCGAACCAGGCCGATAGCCTTATCATAGACCCGGTTCCCAGAACAGAGCCATTTGTGTTATGACTTTCCCTTTTGCTGCGCCACAGATCCTGTCATTGTTCTTTCTTGTAGCCGGGCACCTCGCCAGAGTCCCACAACTGGAATATTTTGTTATTAAACCAGATATTATTTCCCCGGATGACATCAGCTTTCACTGACATATTCCTTTAATTTCATGCTGACATGATGTTAATGGACTGGAACAACAAGTCGATGTGATTAGGCGGGCTGCGGTGCCAAGCGCCAAGGAGCCGGCTCTGGGGAGGCTGGGCGCGGCACTGCTGGGAAACTGGCTGTCAGTGCCTGGCCTGGACGGGCTGGATGCGACACTTCCATTCTATCTAATTGCATATTAACTGTAGTTTTCTGCTGATACATGTTCAGTCTATATAATTGCATATTAACTGTAGTTTTCTGGTGCGTCTCTGCTCGAAGACAGTCCCTTTTGAAGTTATTTGGTAAAAGAAACACTACTTTCTCTGTATGGTTACAAACAAAAGCAGGTTCCTGTTTTGTAACGCATCCAATATGTTTGTCTTAGACCCAGGAAACTATAGCACCATCAAAAAGCACCTACAGAAATAAGTGGGGTCCGGAATACTCAGAAGGGTCCAGTATTTGATTTGTACCAGAGGTTGTCAGAGATGGATGTCACTGGCAACCTACAGATAGGGTTAACTATTTGTTGGCCTGAAAGACCTACTGCATACAATACCAATACGTACATTGGACTTTGGGTCAGCCCGTTGCTTTTCATTGTTGGCTTTCTCGACCTTATAATTTGGTTGCTTTTTATTTGATAACCTGCTTTCCATTTCCTCTTCTTGTACTTGTCTCTTCTCTTCTTTGGACAGCTTATATCCTTCAACTACTTATGTTGAATCAACTACTTTTTTCTTTTGCTTTAAGTACTCGACGGTTACATGTTGAATATGCACTACAAAGCAGCTGCATTGCAAGCCTCTTTTGCAAAGCCAGAATAGCAAGAGTAAGCAACAGCACAGTGTTCCTCATGCATGCAGGACAGGTGCAGCACTAACGTCTCTTAGGCACAGCACGGCAGGAGCAGTGTAAGCTTCACTCACGTGCAGAACTGATTCAGCACTGATAGTAGCTACAAAAGCTTTCTTATGCATTTTAGCGCCGGGACACCTCAGTTGGAAGTAGCCGTGCGCTCACAAATTGCAATAATAATAATAATAATGCTCAGGTGTGTTGAGCACATTCATAATCAGACTCACGCTCATAACTGATGTAGGACAGGTAACAAGATTGATAGAGAGAGGGTGATGGAGTAAGAGTTCAATTATCAGTAGACTTAAAAATATGACAAGCGTCGGCAAAGCCAATAGGTGACCCTTTTAGCTTTGCTAATGCTTTTCAGCAACAGAAAACCCAGCATGACATATCACCTCATATTCAGGTGCCATCTCAAGAATACTTAAATAAAGGACATTTAAGGTGTGGCAGCTTTTTTAAATAAACATTTGCAAAAACATGAAACGGTTTTAGAGCATTAAGCATGCCATTTCTTCCTAAAAACAATCACTAGCAAAGCCAATAGGCCTTGCAGCTGCTGTGCACAGGGGTGATTTTTTCTTACAAATGACACCAATGTTGCATCATTTTGTAGGCAAGGACATGCATGCACTTACAAAAGGCACTGTTTTGTCTTTTTATTTACAGATCCAATATGGATCGGCAAATTAAATAAAAGTAGTGCAAAAGTGCTGTTTTTAAACAGAGCTCGAAAAGCGCTTAAAAAAACATGGATGAGCTTGTTGGAGGAGTGGCTGGGTTGAAGCAACATGGCCGGTGGGGAGAAGCAATGAGTCAGAGAGAACGTGGGCTAAGGAGAGCAATGCCAAGTGTGTGTGGGTGGGGGGGGGGGTGGAGCGTCAGAAGCATATTGTGAAACAAGGCAACATGGAGTGCGGGGGCAGAAGTACAGGGGCGAGAGTGCAACAAAAGTGTGGATGGTAGAAGACAAGCGCATAGACAGAGAGAGAGCGAGGCGGGATAAAAGCACACAAGGGAGAAAATCACATGCACTGCCATGGAGTGCTTAAATAGAAAAAAAGTAGAAGACATGACTAAAGAGGATATGCTTCATGGCAGTGACAAATGCAAGACTAACAAAAAGAATTTAATAAGAATCAGGAAATGAGAGTGACAGGAAAGAAACTAACTGTAAGCAATGGGTGAGCTCCAAGCCCCTGTATTTTCTTGATAAGCCTACAATATGTCTTTTGCATTCAGTTAACATGTTGTCTGGAAGGCCCACCAAAAAAAGACTGTTTCAGGTAAGTAACAAAACACACAAAAAGAGCAGATATAAGCAGATTTTAGTTCAAGAAGTGCAAAAATGAAGATGTCAATGTTAGTTAAAAGTAGAAACTAAAAAGCATTTCAGACTTTGAGCACTTCTGGTGGGACTGCCGTACGATTTGACCATTCGGGTCTGAAATCCTGGCACAGATCAAGACCATTTTAGACTGCCCAATACCGGATGACCCGGGTTTTATGCTCGTGAATCGAATTTCTTGAGCGCTAGGCTGTAGGAGATCGATCAATAGTATGGTTATATCTATATGCGGCAAAAATGGCAGTGGCTGCAGCTTGGGAGTAAAGGGAGGCACCCTCACTGATGCAGTAGCACTCCCGACTATGGCCGGCCCTCACAATGGAAGGCTTGACATATATCTTCTCCGAGATCTTTAGACACTTCGAGTATGTGAGGGGCCCACTGGTAACCTACCTCACTAGGGGTCTTCCATTGTGTGCATGTCCATCACGAACATGGGCCCTTCACCTTGTCCAGTTCTAACAAGCAGACCCCGATTGCGTCATGGGAGGAGAGGGATGGCCCCCACTGACACAATCCTGACTAGTACTGGATAGAGATTGCATAGACCAATCTCTCCATAGTTAGTGTGTTAATGGGTCGGGGAAGGGGAGTTGGAGAGATAGATTGACTTATTGTTACAATTATCAATAGTACCACACAACGACAAAGTATATATAGCAAAGACAATCCTGAAGGGAATAGCACTGATTCTTCCAATAGCATTAATGTATTCTGAGATATAGATTGTGACAATAGGTGTCGATGTGAACTGTGGAAAATTCCAAAAAGAAAGTTTTGAAAATAAAACATAGAACGAGCACTCAAGGTGGGGGAGGCCAGAGCTCAGAACTTCACTGTACAGTGAGATAAAATATTGCGTATGAATGGATTTACAAAACAATGTTGTGCAAGCAAGCAGTTAGTAACAGAAAACTGCTTCAAATGAACAGTTAAAACTTCCCAGCAGGAAGAAAGCAGACAAGGCAGACAGCCATCAACAAAACTCATACAAATGCATGCATTGCTGATAGTAAAAGAAAAAAGTAGTTCCCTCAATATATGCATTGGAAAGATACACATGATTTAATCAAGATGATGGTAAAGAAGCTGTGATCCAGGACAGAGACCAAGACAAGAAGAGGAAGGAAAGCTGTTAAATAAGAAGAAAGCAAATTACTTTGACAGGAAAGCCAACCAATGACGAGCAACTGACTCACTTAAAGCCCACTGTAATGATTTGCAATGTACTTAAAGCTGTCTTTTGATGAGACCTAAAAAAAGAAAGATACAGAAATGGTCCACTTTAACTTGTAAGCTGGAGCTCTCTAAAACACTGCATTTATTTATCTTTTTACCAAAGTATATTTTTCATGTAATAGTCAGACTTTAGAACAAATCATACTTGTCCCCACCACGACCCATGCACATATGCACTGGGCGATCAGCAATCCTGCGTCGGACACTGCCACACACACGCTCCTCACTCCCAATACAGGACGTATACACCTGGTGTTTCTGAGGTTGAAGAAGACCTTGAATGGTAGCTGAACTTTCTTAAGAATTGTCTTAGTTGCTCTTATTTGTCGTTTACCCAGGAGTGGTAGAGGTGTGGCGCAGCTACCTGAGCAACTGACTCTGGAACGCAGGGCTCACGACTCGATCCCCGGTGACAGCTCAGCTCACCATCATGTGACTGGGCAATAGCTCACTTAATATCCCTAAGAGCCCCCAGCACCTGGATACCATTAGGTGTGAAAAGTTTGTGCTTTGCAATGGGGAAATTATTTATTCTTATTACAATTATATTAATGCAATGCATGGAGAACTTCATATAAACGTTTGTGAAACCAACTTGCTTGTATTATACATTGTAAAAGAACACATATATGTGCTTTCACATGCATTTGGTGTTGTCTGTGTCAGGGGTTTACGGGGGAAAGGGAGTATGGTGCAAAACATGCAGGTGGTGTAAGTGGTCGTATAGGACGAAGGTGATGTAGGGCGTAGCGTAAGGAGGAGGTGGGAGCGCAGGTACTAAAGTGCACTTGATGGAAGATTTATGGCGTAGGTGATATAGACTGTAGGGGGTGTCCAGTATAGATGCAGGTGGGTGTTGGTGGTGTAAGGGTGTAGCCAGTCTAGGTGGAATTGGGTGTAATGTATAGCTAATGTAGAGTATAAGTCTTGTAGGTGGTATAGAATAAATGTGGTGTGAGAGGTCTGAGGTGTAGATGGTGAAGCGTAAGTATAGGGTTTAGGTGGTGAGAAGTGATGTAGCATATGCGTGTTGTAGGGTGATAATGGTATATGTGTGGGAGGTTTAATGTTTAGGCGATGTAAGATTCTAAGGGGCATATTTACAAGGGCATTATCGCCGCTTTAGCTGCACCTTTTGCTGCTAAAGCAGCGATAATTTTATCGCCCTATTAACAAGGCGGCGCTAACATGCATTAGCGCATGTAAGCAGCTGTTTCTGTATCGCAGCGCTAATGAGATGAAAAGTAGGCGTACCTTTCAGGGAACAACATGAAAATATTCGCTAACCGCACATCGTGGTATTTACAAGCTGGGCCAATACTCGTGTAGGGAAGAAAAAAGCAGCGCTAACCGCGGCTATCGGGGAAAACTAACGTCTACAAATATTTCGACTTAGCCATGTGCATAATAGGAGGTGGATTGTAAGGTTACATCCACCTCTCCCCATTAACAACATGTCCATCAGCGCAGTTGCAATATCGCTGCTTTTCAGGCGATATTGATGAAAATCGCCGTATATTGCTGGATTTCACATCGCCTGTTTGGAAATCGTTGCAAATACGCCTCTAACATGGTGATGTTAACCGGCCATATACAGCGATATTCAAAATCGCGCCAAGCGATGTTCGTTGATAACATACCCCTTTTTATAGAGTGGAGTAGGGTGAAAACTAGATTCCACGAGGTGATGCACATCATAGATGGTGCAGGATGTAGGTAGTATGGGGTGTAATTGTTATGCTGCCCTAGGGTTTTTGGTGAATCCAAGGTTCCCATAAGCTTTTAGGAAAGCTGTTTGAGCTAAAACAACTCCTAGTGCTGCCCAGACCCCTTAATCAGCACAATATTCATTTTACTTTTAGATATTTGTGAAAAAAGACTCTGCGCACCGAGAATACAGGTGTATAGCATTACTAATTTAATTCCATTCCACTCCGTGCCTGCGGTTTGGTGCTGGCTTTGGTATGCTTTGAAATGCCTGCTTGTTATACAGTATGTTTATGCTACAGACTGCTTTGGCTCAGTTCTTAGCTATGAGGTAGGAGCCTGGGGCGAACACCTGCCCCTGTCTGCCACAGGTACCCCTTCAGTTAGTTATTCTTGGCCTCCTGGGCGCTCTTTCAGTCAACAAGTGACCAGTCAAAGCATGCTTTGTTCCAGACTGGTTTCAACTCCCCTACTTATTCAGACAGCGTAGTCACTCCGTGAGTGGCCTGCTCCGCGCCAAGGACACCATAGAGGCGTCAAGTCCTTGCGTATCATGCTGCCATAATGCAAACCAGTGGTGCCACTGCACAGCCTTCTCCCCAGCCCTGGTCAGGGGCGCCATATTGTGAGCCCTCCTTGCCCAAGAGTGTCAAATGACGTGATCCAGTCCCTAGAAACATCAGAGCCATGAAGACACCCCTGCTTACTGAATCCTGAAGATATACGCCTGCCAAGAAAGGTCTAATGGTAGGTCTTCAATGCGGTGGCATCACTGCAAAAAGAACACAAACTTGCTGACGAATCTCGAAATTACTCTCGACACAATACCACCATTTTTGCCAGGGGCTGCAGGTTGTGGCCACCAGCAGGGCTTTAAGTGGTCCGGGTCTCACCGGGTCGGAGCACCGGCAGCTTTTTTTAAGGAGGCCACGAAACGGGTCACTTTCGGGCTCTGTTTTGTGCCCTGGCACAGGTGGTCCGTTTTTTTCCGCACTGCAGTGACAGTAGGCACAACGATGTGCGCTGCTCAAACTGCTCACTTTTCACAAGTGGAGAAGTTATGGCATGACGTCATGCCAGGTGAGCGTTGTAGGGGCAGGGAAATCCTTTAAAGAGTCATTTCTTCTGGATTTCCCTTCTCTTCTCAATATTATATATAACAAGCCATAGTTGCTGCTTATTTATCTTTTGCAACTAACAACCATTGACAAAGCCAATTGTCTTGTCTTGTTGTGGATATGAAGTTACTTGTTGTATCATGTATGCGGATGCAATGACAGAAACAGCAAAATAAAAGTCGGGCGGCACACTATGCTAAGCACAGATTTTTTGCTTACCTGTTTTTAAGCCACACTCTTAATGACATTGGCCACACCCCTTTGAGATACCACCCCCCTCATTTTTTTCATCCCACTTAAAGCCCTGGCCACCAGTACTTCAAGGTGGTGGGCACTGGCACTTGTTTTTTGGGAATCGGGGATTGATTTTCATCAATGTTAGACTTGACCAAGAGCTAGAGAGCGAAGGGAAAAAAGAGATAAGAGAAACATGGGAACATAGGAACTCACGGACACAAGTTCCTATGTTTCTCTTATCTCTTTTTTGCCCTTCGCTCTCTGGCTCTTGGTCATGTCTAATGATGAAAAATAATTCCTGATTCCCAAAAACAAGTGCCGTTGTGAAACGGATCTGCCAGAGTGAGATAAAGAGACAGGAAATGTAGAGTGGTGGAAGAAAGAGTCATGAGGTGGAAGCAAGACTAGATAGCCTTGTAAATTCGGCAAACCTAACAATAAGCCGTGCCAATGGCGACACCTGAGAAAAATATGTGTCCCTGTACAGGGTGGTTTTCCACCCAGGGGATACAAATGATGTCAAATAGAGAACACAATAGATGCAACAAGTGCAAAGCTCGAGTTGTCTATGATGTCACTTGGAAACAAAACAATTTTATTAGCGATGATCATCTACAATATTGTGCTGTGTATGTTTCCCTTACTTCCCCCATTTGTAAGTGGAACCCTGAGATTTCAATGAGACATGGAGCTTGACATGGAGGTGAATTAGTAAATCCTGGCCTGATTTAACTGGTAATTCTCTATTTTCCCCACAGTTTCTGACAAAGTTTTCAGTTGTTTTAAGCATCTTAAAGGTCTGGGGGAATCAATAGTCTGCAGCCTTTTAGGGGACTACGGGGCATATTATCAAGGGGGTTTATCTCCGCTTTTTTGGCTTTAAAAGCCAAGAAAGCGGAGATAAAATTATCTCCCTAATACCTAGCTGTCGCTAACACCAGTTAGCGACAGCTAGTAGGAGATAGCGACCATCTTGGGCCCCACTTTGCATGTCAGTGATATTTATCACTAATGACATGCAAAGTGGGCGTGCCAAGATGTTAGTGACTGGAAACAGTAGCTAACATCGCTATCTCCTATTACCAATTTTTGGAGATATTCGCGCTAAGCGCGAATATCTCCAAAAGCTAACACCTGCCCCTGAGCAGTTCTTAGCCATGTTATCCAATGGTTGGTGGATAACATGGCTAAGAGCATTAGCTCGGTAATGCATGAATATCGCTGACTTTTCAGCGATATTCATGCATTGCAGCCGATTTTTATCGCATTTCCGATAACCCTTGGTAATACCAAGGTTTATCTGTGATAAAAATCGCCGCAGCTCAGCGGTAAATTTTTATCTCTAACCAAGCAATAGCGATAATTATCGCTATTGCTTGGTAATATGCCCTTAAATTATTCCCATGGGCGTGATCCCTACAAGCCAAAAGACCTTGGCCTTAGTCTTTCGATTTTTGAAGCAAAAAATTGTTTAATTTTACCTGTTTTACACTCAAAATTGCCTCTGCTTCAATATAAGTCTTGTAATGGAAGGGAGTCCAGGTAGTCATAGAATAGATTATAGAATAAGGTTTATTAAGACTAAGTGACAAAACTAATAGGATCGTAAGTAAATTGTAGATTACCCACCAGGAGCAGCCTCCTTGCTGCTCAGCCCACACACTCCAACTGACACTCTCCCAACCACACCAGGCACTCGAGCATCCCACTACATCCCATCCATACTGGCGGAGCAGCAGGGAAGAGGTAACTAAGGGAAAGGATGCATAGTAACAATTCAAGGCACAACAATGAGTCAATGGGGAAAATACATTCCTACGATTTTTTCCAAATCTCCCACTTTCTAGTTTTAAAATGTTGACATGCATGCCGATTGTTCCCATTACCGATGCCACCAGAATTAGGAGGCTGCTTGTAATGAAGAAGTCTTTCTGACTAGCTGCTTGCAATAAAATGTAATGAATCTGAACACGAATTCTGATGACTTTTAATAGACCTAAGTGTTCAAGCAAAAAAACTAAATGAGACATGATTTCTCAGCTGTAAAAGGGTGGTCGAAATTACATTATTTCCATACAATTGCAATAAACATGTAAAATCACAAGCGACAGGATCTGTCTAAAGAGCCTATGTGCAATGTATTGAAATGCTCCCAAGTCCCCAGAAGACGTCATTATGCGGTACAATGCCTTCACTGTCAGAATTGTGCTGTAAATTGCATACTCCCTGCGGTAGAAACACATTTATACATAGTTAATAGGCCTGTTTCTGAGCAGGTTTCTGATGGGTGGGCCACATTTGCTTCTACTCTGAGGTCAGTGCCAGTCCCTGTGAGACCCTTTGCAAATTGTTGGAAGAATTCACATTAGTAACAGTGACTAAGAACAGGCACACCTCCAAATGCAAATTATCAATGTTCTTGGGAAAGAACATGACTCCTTAGACTATACTGGTGCTTCAAGACAGCTATGAGAACAAAAGTACTGTAAAGCATGTTTTCAGTTCTGTTCCTATCAGGGAGAAGTGTGACTCACTGGTTAGTGGAGGCAGACTTGGAAGCAGAGGTCAGCCCGGAACCAGGGTTCAATTCCCGGCTCGGCGGGGTCTTGAGTCCTAAAATGTCCATGGACTTGACAATTCTCGCTCCGGTGCCTACTCGATTCACGGGTTCACACTCTGCGACTCTGGGCAATAGCTTGCTTAATCTCCACAATGGCCCCTCGCGGCGGATGCCTGGCTTTCACCTTGCGGATACCCTGCCGGGGTTATAACTTATCTCACAGGGGAATACCAGGACAGGTTCCCTAAGCAAGCGCTTAGAAACCGCTTAGTGATTTGCGCTATATAAATTCCTGTACATTTACATTACATTCGATTGGATATAAGGACAGATCTGGTGCAATCATTTCCCGAGCCCTGGGAAAAATGAGAGTTTGCCATTTGGTTGATCCCCCTTCCCTAGCTGTAGGGCCATTTCGGCCATTTGTTGTAGTCTGGTAGCCATCTATGATGGTTCCCTAAGATAGCTGCTACATACCCAGTGCTTTATTTGTGAAAGAAAAGTGCAGGGGACCTTGTCAGGAGGAGGCACTGCCAGCACTGCCAATATTAGTAGCAACCCAACGACTAACCATCGCACCTCCAAGTGTAACAAGTCACACTATTCCAGTCCCCAAAACTATAAGCATGGCTTTGCGAGGCAGGTATTAGTCATTCATAAGGTATATTGAATGAACAAACAACTGTTGTGCATGTCTCTAAATTAGTCGAACAGCCCACCTTGTGGCGGACTATCATAAGTGCCTGTGTTGACAATTGAGGGCCAGTGAAAGCACTAGAAATGCCGGCTCAAATTAAGCACTGCAAACATCTTAATGTAGCACTGACTGTGTATCCATCGACTCCAAATTTAGGGCCTCAGTTCCTCTTTGTGGCTGTGCACCCCTCGTCTCCTCCGATTTCGCTGGGAAGAATGCATTCTCGATGATAAAACAGATGCCAATCCAATACTGTTCCCGGTGCCACGCCAAATATTCATGTTCATAATACCACAAGGGATGTGACTGCCATGTCTCCCTCAACTATGAGGGCATGAAGTGCCTGGCCTGTCCCACCTTCTGCTTGAAAAAAGAGCCTCCAGTATCAACGAGAGACAAGGTGCGCTGGTCAGAAGATACAGTAGCAAGTCTCCAACGAAAGCCCCAACATCTTTAGGAAAACAGTCCGCTCAACAATGAAATGAAGGTGAGGATGCCAGCCCTTCAGGCATCTCGCCCTATCTACCGTCACCCAGTCCACAGGCGGTCATTTCCTCTGAGTCAGACCAGGAGGGAAAAGAACAAGAGGTTCTCTCACCTCAACAGCCTCCGGCCCTTTAATGAAGACCTCCACAAGGGTTGTAAGTATGGTCAGCACCGATACACACACCAAGCCTCCTAGGAGGCCTCAGGCACAACCTAACAGACCTCTGCCACTTTGGAGCTCCAGTTGGCACTGACCAAAGGCTTTGGAGCCGACTTCGCTCCCGACTCCTCGCATTTAAACCTGTTCGCCATGGAGCCCTAAAATCCTAAATAAACCTCGCGGTTCTATGAAACTTAAGCCACCTTTGACGCCAGCTCCAAGGCCAACCTTGATCCCCAGGCTTCCTTTGAACCGAAACCACCATCGATGCTGAAGCTATTTGCGATGAGGATTCCAAAGACAGTGGACTTCACCAACTTATGGCAAACTATCCTACAAAGACTGCAGGAGGAGTTGGATACAAGGAAAAACGATATTTATTATCCATCCCCAAATGGGGAAGATCTCAATTTAGCTCCCTCCAATACCTTCAGAAACTTTACCTCAGAAAAGGAAGCTTACCTTTGAAGAACAATCAGCTTTGGAGCCCCCTTTAGCTCCCAAGCCTACGCAATGCAAAGGCATGGGCACCAGCCCCCTCCCTTATGTTCCACTTCCACTTCCTCCACCACCACCACCACCACCACCTCCTTCCCCACCACCACTATCTACATTATCATCTTGAGTGCCTCCACAATCACCAGAGGGATACCATCACTCCGATTATGGGGAATACCCTTTGGCCTTGCCCACTCTTATGAGACACCTTTTGAAATAGCTCGTAAAGGTGACTCGTTGGACGAATATGATGTATTTATCATGTAACTGATATCCCACTCTGAGCGCGCAGCGGTCGCGCGCAGGGGATCACCTAAGGGATCGCCTAAGAGGAGCCAAAGAGTAGCCCGTCTGCGCCCATCTGCGCCACGACGGGGCCAGGGGCCATGGGCTCTCCTCCTCGAAGATCCTCTACAGTTACAAGGGCACCTAGATTAAGGTACTCCAGCAATGCTTTACATCACTTATGTCCTGCCCCTCTTAAAGGATGTAATAGAGACTCTTGGCCATGTCCATAGGGTCCGTTTGCTTGCATAAATTGTCAGTTTCAGGCATCCTATACTGTACCAACTGCTGGGGTTAAACCATTAAAACCTCTGCCAGAATCCGACCTGAAGAGCTTTTTATTGAATGTGCGTTCTTTGCCCAAGCATCATTTGGAACTGTGGGACCTTGTGTTTTCTTTACAGCCTGATATATGCTTCCTAACTGAGTCCTGGATGAAACCCCATACAGCTCCCGCAATAACATTGGGGGTTCCTTTAGGCTACAAATTTTTACATTTTGACCGGCCCAATAAAACCGGGGGTGGATTAGCCATCCTACACAAGGAGGAGTTGAAGGTTGTTATACTGGAGCAATTCCATTGTTTATCTGTGGAAACAATGATTTTTAAAATAAGCTCTGATGCTAAAACCTTTTGGAAAGGTGCCCTAGTGTATCGCCCTCCTGGACCCATATTGGGTTTTACCCTATCCCTGGTGGAAGCACTAGCACCACATTTTAAAGCTAAAGAAAACTTTATCCTCCTGGGTGATTTTAATGTTCATGCCGATATTCCCTCACACCCAGAAACCTCAACATTCTTAGCAGATCTCTCCACCTTAGGCCTTGAAATGTATAACAAGGGCCCTACACATAAAGCAGGCCACACACTGGACATACTCTTCTCCAATTGCCCTGACATACGATGCTATCCTGCAACCCAAATAAGCTGGTCTGACCATTATTTAGTGGAATTTTCCTTATTGGGTGTCTCTCAACCCTCCCTTAAGCCACCGCTCCCACCCATCTGGAGACGACAGTGGCATAAAATAACAGTAGAAGAGCTAGAAATTGTATGGAAGAGACCAATCTTCACTGAGACAGATAACGTGGATTCCGCCCTCTCCAAACTTATTGACTCCCTCACAATGGCAGTAGACACTCTAGCACCGCTAAAACTGCATAAACAACATCCCACCTCTAAGGAAGAACTATGGTACACCGAAGCACTTAGAGTAGAGAAACAGGGTTGTAGAAAAATAGAGAGGTGGAGGAAAACCCAAACAGAGGAGAATAAAAGGGCATATAGAGAGGCTCAATCGAATTATTACAAAAATATAAGGCTGGCCAGGAAGAACAGTCTTATCCAGCAACTTGATGAAGCAGGCAATTCCTCTAAAGAGCTTTACAAAATACTGGCCTGCAAAAGTTCGGATGATTTTTCGCAGCCCCTCTGTGACGACATCTCCCTGTTTTTTGAGAATGAAATCAATAAGATCTATGATAAAATCAGGATAGCCTCCAGTAATATGAACAGCTCCCCTAGTCCACCTAAATCATCCATACTTGGGAACCATTCACTTACCACCTTTCCACCGATTAATGATACTGATTTTTTTAATCTTATCAGTCACATAAAATCTGGGTCCCCGGATGATTTTCTACCTGCCAAAATGATCGCCCCCCTTTAGTATTTTGATTGGACCTGAGGTCATATCTGTATTAAATGTCTCACTCAAGGAAGGGCAGGTACCTATGGAATGGAAGAGAGCGGTGATGAACCCTATTCGTAAGAACATGGCATACCATGGACGGATCTTTCCAACCTCCGACCCATCTCCCTTTTGCCATACTTTAGCAAGATGGCCGAGAAGCATGTGAACACCTGTCTGTCAAAATACATAGAGACAGCGGGAGGCCTGGACCCCTCTCAATCGGGGTTCAGACCCAATCACAGCACTGAATCTGCCCTCCTCTCAGTGACCGATCCGATCAGGATGACACTAGATGGAGGGGGCTCAATGATTCTGGTGCTGTTAGATATGTCCGCTGCCTTCGACACTGTGTCACATGAGATTCTTCTCGGCCGCCTGCGGGAGGTGGGCATAGGGGGTGTGGCGCTGTCCTGGGTAGCGAGTTTTCTCACAGGCCGCTCACAAGGTGTCAGATTGGGCTCCCTTCAATCCATCTCTAGGGAGTTCACCAAGGGAGTGCCACAAGGCTCATTTCTAAGCCCTACACTATTTAATGTGTATGTGGCACCCTTGGCTGACATTGTGAGAGAATATGGGTTCACCCCGGTGTCCTACGCTGACGACACCCAGCTCCTGTTCCCTTTCCAGTCCCTTACTCCAGCAATAAGGAAATCTTTTGCGGATGGTATGAGGGTGGTTTCTAACTGGATGGCTGCAAACTGCCTTCAATGCAATGTAGGCAAAACAGAGGTGATGTTATTCGGAGAGGCCCCGCTTTTGTGGTCCCCAGAATGGTGGCCTCTAGATCTCGGGCCAGTGCCAAGTCCAAACATACTGTTAAAAATCTTGGAGTACGTTTGGATCAGGCACTGGTGCTTAAAGAGCATGCCAATCAAGTTGCTGGTCTATGTTTTCACACCATCGGACTTCTGCGACGTGTTTTTCCACTCTTGCCTGACTATCATCGCAAGACTTTGGTCCAGACGTTGGTGATCAGTAGATTGGACTACTGCAATGGCCTGCTCATCTCGGCCAATGAGGAACAACTTAATCGTCTGCAAATGGTCCAGAACACCGCAGCAAGACTGGTACTCAATGCCCAGCCCAGAACCCCTTCCTGCCCGCTTCTGGATAGCCTTCATTGGCTGCCGGTTCGGCAGCGGGTTAAATATAAAATCTGTTGTACCATCCACAAATGCCTCTTGGTGCAGGCCCTAAATACCTAACAGACAAGTTCATCCCTTATAGTCCTGGACGCTCCCTCCGCTCAAGCAACCAGCAACTGCTTCAGGTCCCCAGGATTAAGAGAGTAAGACAGGGAGGACGTGCCCTCTCCCACAAAGGCCCCATTCTCTGGAATTCACTTCCACTTGCCTTAAAAACTAATTTAAATTTTCAATCCTTTAGGAAGGGCCTTAAAACCCATCTTTATTTGACCTCATAGATCACCAGTAGCTCTACATCTCTATTATCAGTCCAGCATCTGCACCTATGCGCAAGCGCGGAGATACCCCCTTGGGGGTCGAATCCTGCGCTATATAAGAAAATAAATAAAAATAAATAAATAACTGCATCACCCCTAGACAGCACTATGGCCTACCATGAGGTGATTTAATGAGTGGCCACCTCTCACAAAGTAGAAACGCATGTCCTCAGTGAAGAAAAATGTTTCTGCATGGAGGCAATGCCCAAGTTGAAGAAAACTATATACTATATACTTCTTTACTATGTTAAAAGCTTGCCAAAATCAGCTTGTGATACCTGTAAGGTGCAAGCCAAGGCTAGGCTGGTAACACCCCAGGATGAAAAAAACGTATTTCCCAATGACTTGGCCTACGTCAGTGGTCATTTCCGACTAGGCTTCTTGGTCATACATACCGCAGTTTCTGCTACGGCACTCTCCCCTGCCCGATAAAGAAAGGAAAAGGCTGAATGCTGCCAGTAAAATAGTGATAGTAGGTTCCTTTAGGCACTGGAGGATAGCCAACTCTGTCGGCCTTCTTTCCTGCTATGACAGGGCTTAATGGGGTGAGATGCACGAGTTAGTCAAGCATCTCCCAGATGAGTTAAAGAGAGGGCAGAGGAGATAGTTGCAGAGGTAAAAACTATCTCTAATGTCATCTGTTGCATCCTTGATGCTGCTAACACCGCACACCGAGTGATCAATTCTGGTTTCCCCATCATACATTCCTGGCTCACTATCTCAGGCTTCAAGCTATAGGTCCAGCAACATTTTCTCACATTACCCTTGGATGGAGAATGTTGGAAATTGGGTTACTGGTTGAGGAGGGTGAAACCCAACATAAGCAGCAGTCACAATTTCTGAAAGGGTGAGGTCACAAGCCAACCAGAAATTAACCTTTGCTTAACCCTCTGGTAGCTTGGCACAAAGAAGCCAGGCATAACTCAGAGGAAATGTGCAAAGTATTTATGCAGCACTTAAAATAGTAATAAACACACAACACAAAAAAATCCCACACCAATTGAGAAATATTGAGTAAAATGTAATAAATTATTTGACACCAAAATAACTAATATCCATTCAGTAGCACCAGAGATATGCAATTTTAAGGATTTATGTGAAAATAGTGCCTAAAAGTACAAAGCTCCAACTGTGGTTCGTTGGTTGCCCCAGACCAGGACAAAGTCAAAAGTTCAGGCCGACTGTGATGGAGTGCAGGCCAGACACAGGGACCAGGTTAGGCCCATTGAACAAAGTACCTTACATTTTGATTGCAGAGAGTGGCGAGACCCTGCGTCAAGGATGCATTGAGCAGCGGCGGTTCTGGAGGCTGAATGCGAGGTCCAGAATCATCATCGAGGATGCCATCAACGAAAGGCTTGCGATGTGAAGTCCTGCATTGAAGAAGCATCATGCGCAAGCGGTTCTGAAGAAACTGCAGGGCTGCGATGTGGAGTCCTGCATTCTCGTCAAGGATGCTGATGACGAAGGATTTGTACTGTGAAGGCTTTTGTTGAGGATGCATCACAGCTTTGGCAGTTCCGAGGAGAATGCGGACTGCAATTCAAAGCCCTGTGTTGTGAATGTGTTACAAAATGGCGGATCTGAAGCGAAGCTGCAAGGAGATGTGTTGCACTAGCTCGGTTCTGCCAACAAGACCATAGCTGGGCTGACAGAGTACCTTCAGGACCATTTAGAAGGGTCCAGGACTGGTGTGGCACCAGTTGTAGGGCAATACTCACAGCAAGTAGAGTGCAGGTGTTGGGTTCAAGATGGTTGGAGCATTTTCTGTCCCTGAGGCTCTGATCTGGAGGCCAGCCAACTAGCCCTTGAAGTCACCTGATGGTCCTGGGATCAAGATGCAGGTCCAGAACGTTCACTCAGGCAACAGGGCAACAGAGTAGCAGTCCATCTTGCAGAGCAGCACAGCAGTCCTTTTCTGAGTCTTCCACAGGGCCAGAGGTGTACTAAAGAGTTGGGTCTGAGGGTCCATTATCTATACTTGGAGCCCACTTTGAATTAGAAGAATGTTCTGGAGGTTTCCATCCCCAGAGTTCTTTGGAATTTCCTGTCTCCCCGCCCCTCGATTTTCTGGCTTCATAATAGACTCCTGTTAAACCCTTTGTGAGTGTACTCAGCCAGAGTATTTGTGATGAACAAGTGTGGTGGGTGAAAGCTCCTTCCCCTCTTCAAGTCAGAGATGGGCAATCCCGCCAACACCTCTGCTCCTCTGTCTCACTGTCTAGGGTCAATAAAAAAAGACCTGCCAGCTACACCTAGTCATGTTACCCAAGACCCAGGCATCGAATGTTTGGGACTAGTAAATGGCAACTTTCTACAAGTGTAGTCTGTAACAGCTGTAGTGCACTCTATTTTTCTACTAACCTAATGAAACACAATTTACAAAATTAATCCAAATCGGTGTACTGACTTTCAAGTGGTACTACCTCACCACTAATTCAGAAAGAAAATATTGACCAAGACTCTTTGCCTTAGACAAAGTTTGCACTACCCAAGTACACCCCACCTGGAGTGTGTGTAAATTCTTGTTTCTCTATTCATGCAATACTGTAATGATTACTATCACATAATCAATGTAAACCAATATTTGTTAACCAGTAAAATTGAGTAAAGAAATATGTTCATTCCATCCAACGTTGCTCAATACTTCTTTTAATTCAAAGATGTTATGTGTGGAAGGTCATACATTTTGTTGTGCATAATTCCAAACTTAAAATGACAAATCCCAATGCATTTCGGTGTAAGTTTATTAGTTTATTCAAAGTTTCACAATTAGCCTTCTCTCTTTTCAGATTTTTTATGTGACACATCAGACTGAGCACTTATATATTAGTCATAGTTGAGAGTGACAAGGTATATGCGACTTTGATTGAACTTGGTTTTTGACGGAACAATAGGAACTTACACATTACTAACTTGCATGCTGTGGTTCTATTTCTAATAATGTACAGGTTGCTCTTTCTGATCTTATGAGAGGGAAAGAAAGGTTGTATTTCTTTCATTATAGGGCTTGTGTGTATTTTCCACTTTGTTTGATTAGATATACCATATCAGGATTCCTTCTTAATCCAGACATTGATAATGTTCATTGTGACAAAATGTTTTTGTTTAATTCATTCTGTATGTGTTTGAAATTTTGTTCTTCCCGATTAACTAGAGGCTGAGAAACATTGTGAATAACAATTGTTGATTTAAGCTTTATATGTTTGTTGTAGATTTTCCCTGAAGAAGGGTTTATGTAACACCCAAAATGCATTGGGATTTGTCATTTTGAGTTTGGAATTATGCACAAAGAAATTTATGACCTTCCACGCATAACATCTTTGGATTAAAAGAAGTATTGAGCAACGTTGGATGGAATGAACATTTCTTTACTCAATTTTACTTGTTAACACATGCTAGTTTACATTGATTATGTGATAGTAATCATTACAGTATTGCATGAATAGAGAAACAAGAATTTACACACACTCCAGGTGGGGTGTACTTGGGTAGAGCAGACTTTGTCTAAGGCAGAGCGTCTTAGTCTATATGAACTTTCTACAACTGGCATTTTTAGAATTCTGACTTTCACATTAACAAGGGTTTTAAGTTGGGGGAGCGCTAGAGGGCGCACGGCAAGATGGCCGCACATCGGTGAGGCTCTGCCTGACTAAGCTGAAAATCCGATATTAATCTGCTTGATCTGGCTGTTGTCACGCACTACCCCGGCGGGATATTGTGCATGGCCGCCTGTGGGATGGTTTGACCCTGCTTTTGGGACTGTTCGCCTGGATTTCCATATTGTTTCGGCGCTCACTGGGCCGTGTCAGGCGAGACCGCGTGGGAAGGGCGCAGGCCTGCCGGAACAGTGGGCGGAGGGCGCCGGTGCTCGGGCTCAACCTGCTGCTGCGAGCGGAGGTGCTTGGCGCGGAGGCATGGACACCGCCTGAGTGTGCTGTGGAAGGCAGGGAAGATCCTACCTGTGAGCGAGCCTCCTGTGAGTGACCTCGAGCCGGTGTGGGGCTGGGCGGCCAGAGGCCTGAACCTGAGACGGAGATTGGAGACCCGGTGGGGCGCCGGAGGCCAGGGGGCGCACCTCCGAGAAGATCCGGCTGGGAGAGGAGCTCCTTGCTGCTGCTGTTCTGTCGGAGAGTTGGCGCGATCGGGCACCCGCCTAAGCTGACTGTGGTGAGTGGGGCTGGGGCCTGGTGGTAGCGGGAGCGGCGGAGGCGGGCTTCTGCTGTCCCGGGTCCGGCCGCGCGAGCTGTGCCTGGCGGGGGCGGGTTGCCGGTAGGGGCCGAGAGCTCAGAATAGAGCTGCGCCTGTGATCCCCTGTGGGCCCTGACTGCTAGCTGGCGGGCGCGGCGTGCTCCCCCGGACAGCTGGAGAAGACATTCCGGAGGGTTGACAATCGCATGGTGGCAGAGCCCTGGGCTGAACCGACGCTTGAGAACTGTATGTGGTAGCCTCTCTTGTTTCTCTGGTCGCCTAGTTGGATCCTACGTCGGCTCAAAACAGCTGTGGTGCTTTGTGGTGCTTGGGGACATTAGTGATTCTTTCATGCTGGCGCCGCCATTTTGAGGTGTATTGGTTTGGCCGCCCCGGAGCTTGCGCCTGGCCAGAGGGAGTAAATAGCAATTGCAGGGGCCATGGGCCGGCCTGAGAGAAATCAGCCCAAGCTGACTTTTGAAACGCACAGGACAGGGACACCCTTGTCGCAGGGTCCACCGGATGCCGGGGCATCGGGGGCCGCAGGAGGCGTGCCAAACTTGGAGGCCACGTTAGTGGCCATGCAGAGAACACTTCAGTCCATAGAGGGTACTATGGAGGCCGTCAACCATAGACTGGACCACATGTCTGCACAATTTGAGCGACAAACTGAACGTATGGATGAGGTTGAGCAGAGGGTGTCTGCAACTGAGGATGGCCTCACCACGGTGACTAATAAAGTTTTTAGTATGGAACGTGTGTTGGCGGTAATACAAGCTAAGAACGAGGAGTTGGAAGGACGGTCCCGACGCAATAACATACGCGTTACTGGGCTGCCGGAATCGACCAATGTGGGTAAAATGGAGGAGTATATGGAGAGACTGTTTGTGGAAATATTTGGAGCGGATCAGCTATCTAAACTGTTCATAGTGGAGAGGGCGCACCGTTCCTTGGCAAAACGTCCGGCTCCCGGGACACCTCCACGGCCCATTATTGCTCGAATTTCGAATTACAGGAATTGCGCCTAGCAAGGGAAAAGGGCTCCATAGACTATCAGGGCAACAAACTGGAATTTTTCCCAGACTTCACTATGGCGGTACAGACGGCGCGAAAGGAATTTGCAGGCGTGAAGCAACTGCTCAGGGCAGAGGGAATCCCCTATGCTATGCTGTATCCGGCGCGGCTGCGGATAGGAGCGCCATCTGATAATAAGATCTTCAACTCACCGAAAGCGGCCATGGACTATGCGAAGAAACAAAAGAAGCGTAGAAATTATGCTGCCAGAGATCAGGAGGGCGTAGATGACTTGCCTGAGGAGAATTGACAGTGCCCTTATGTTCAGGAGCAGTGTAACTATGTGTCGCTGACCATTTCCAGAGTTATTTACTGTCAGTGATTTGCCTTTTCTGTGCCGTTAACTCTTCCTTTCACAGGTGCAACTTGCTATACTGCTATGCTAGTTTTCCACTGTTGGGGATTTTGTGTTCCGCTGCCTTGCGCAACTGGCGCTGATATTTGCCATGTCCGAACTGAGTTGACTATGCATTTTATGAGGTCAAGGGACCTGGGATCTGTACATTGGCACCATAGGGTGTAACGCCATGCGTTCGAGAACTGTTTATATTGAATGTGTTGTGGCCCTGGCTCTTTATACATGTACGGGTATGTAGGGACCTGAGCAGTGGAAGATGTGATGTGCACTCGCAGTGATGTGCCTACTTCGCTGCTACTCCTTGTGGGGCGGGCATGGACCATTCCCCTTTTTTCTATTCTACTGTTGACAATGCCGGGGTGGCTGCGAGATGACGGGGCTGGAACTGGAGACCTGTAGCTTGGTCACCTCCTGCTTTCCTTGAGAGCGGGAGTTGTGGGCCTCTTCGCCCCCACATATGGGAATACCCCACAATCTGTTGGTATGTTGGCTGGAGGGGGGGGGGGGGTTGGGGGGTATGGGTTTGCTTTGGCTGGTTGGGGGGGTCGAAGTGGGTGGGGGGTGGGCAGGCAGGCAATTGGGTAGTTGGGGTCCTTTGGGCATTGTATATTGGTCTGTTTATATGTCTATGATTGCACTGAATGGAATGACGATATGGGTGAGGGGTCGGTCTTGGCACTTTGGGGCAGCTGCAGAGTGGTGGGAGTCGAGGTGGAGGTGCTGTGGGGTTTCTTCACGGGGTTAACACATGCGGGAGAACACGCAAATGTCTTGATACACTGTGCAGGGGTTTGCTCTTGGTGGGGCGTGGGAGTGGCAGTACGTATTACTGTTTATTGACCGGAAAGTTCATTAGAGACCAGATGGTTGGTTGTATGCATTGAATGTAAATATGGCTAAGGGGGGAACACTGAATTGGATAACGTGGAATGTGCGGGGTCTTAATAGACCGCAAAAGTCCAGGCAGGTGATTGCATACTTGGATAGGCATGGGGTGCAGGTGGCCTTCCTACAAGAGACGCATCTTAGCGGACAGGCGGCTGACACGGTTGCTCGCCGCTGGGCTGGTACCAAAGTGGCAACTTCGTACTCTTCCTATGCTAGGGGCGTTATGATTCTAATTAAAAAAGGTGTCCCATTTGTGAGTTTGCAAGAGGAGATCGACAAGGAAGGTCGCTACATCATTTTGCAGGGAAAATTGTGTGGTACACTGATCACATTGGTTAATATATATGGACCCAATATCGATGATCCAAACTTTTATGTCACATTGTGGAATAAGGTTTATCAGTTGCCTCCATCTGCGATTATTTGCGGGGGGGATCTGAATGTGACGCTGGATCGGGAATTGGATAAGAAAGAGGTGCGCCAGACATCAATGAAGCGTGCATGTGGGGCTGTCCGAGATGGGATGGAGGTGTTGGGGCTGGTAGATGTGTGGCATCTGAGACATCCAGGAGTGAAAGAGGGCACCTGCTATACGTCCGCTCATGATACTTGGTCGCGCCTGGACTACTGGCTGGTAACGAAAGACGTCAGTGGCTGGGTGACGAAGACGGCCAACTTGGCTCGCACATTATCTGATCATGCTCCTGTGATGATGGATGTTAAGCTCCCGACGCATGTACATGTCCCGTTCACATGGAGGTTGCCTCCTGGGGTCTTGACGGATCTGGTGCTACAAGAGGGTTTGCGAGACCAGATTGAAACGTTTTTCGATAAGAATGTTGGATCAGTGTCAAGTGCGGGTGTGGTTTGGGAGGCGTTTAAAGTGACAGTGCGGGGTGCATGTATTGGTATGCAGGATGGAGTGCTCAAATCACTTAGGGACTCTATGGATCGTTTGGAGCGTGAATTGTTGAGTATGGAGCGACAATATGAGCAACAGCCCTCGGATTGCCTGTTGGCCGGAATACGCTTGAAGGTTTCTGAATACAATGCACTGGCGGATCAGGAAGTTAAATATCTGTCTAAACGTACTAGAGCGCGATACTACGGGGAGGGTGGTAGACCCGGGCGGGGACTGGCGGATAGGCTGAAGGATCCCTGGGCTAAACACTGGGCAGTGCAGGAGATCAGGGATGGCGATAGGACGGTGACGGAGGTAGAAGGGATCCTAGAGTGTTTTACACAGTACTATACAAACATGTATGAATTTAAGGACACGGCAGGCGAGGAGGAAATTGCGGAATACCTAGAGGATATCGCATTGGTCTGGCTATCGAAGGGGCAGCAGGATTTTTTAATGCACCACATCACTGAGGGGGAACTGAGAGATGCGATTGCGGCGTTATCCAATGGCAAGGCGGCCGGAACCGATGGCCTGCCACCTGAATTCTATAAAGAATATGCAGATTTATTATTGCCACATTTGGCGATGGTGCTGGAGGAGGCCTTTGAACAAGGACAACTACGGGCAACGATGAGGGAGGCTCTGCTGGTGGTTCTTCCGAAACCGGGTAAACCACTAGACAAGTGTGATTCATATCGTCCCTTGTCCCTAATGAATACTGATGTTAAAATTATTGCCAAGGTGTTAGCTACACGATTACAACTGCTCTTACCGGTAATGGTATTGCCGGACCAATCCGGCTTTGTGCCGATGCGCTCAACCCCGCATAACCTAAGGGCACTTTTTGCTGTCCTCCACCTGCTCAAACCTGACTTAGCTGCGGTGGCGGTCCTTTTGGACGCTGCCAAAGCGTTCGATTCGGTGGCCTGGAAGTACATGATGGCAGTGTTGCATCGCATGGGTGTGCCGTTCTTTTTCACGTCTCTGATCGCTTTGTTGTATACTAACCCTGTGGCCCGGGTGCTTGTCAATGGGTGCATATCGGCGCCGTTTGCAATACAGGGAGGCACGAGGCAAGGGTGTCCACTATCGCCCTTACTGTTCGCTATCAATCTAGAACCCTTGGCCTGTATTTTGCGGCAAAGGCACGCACCCTCGGCTCTATGTTTCCGTCTTCGCTCGTTGGCGGTATCCATGTACGCGGATGACATGGTACTCTATATTCGGGAACCATACAGGTATTTAGATGGGGTACTCAGGGAATATGTTAGGTTTGAACACTTCTCCGGCCTCTCGATAAACTGGGGGAAATCCATATTGCTGCCATTGACTGACATTACGCGCCGTTTCCGTTAGAATTTCCCTTGGAATGGGCTGAGGAACCTGTCCGGTATCTAGGGATATGGATACACAGAGATACCCAAGAAATAATTCGTGCTAACTATGGTGTGGCCATTTCAAAATTAGAGGACCAGGTCGCGCGCTGGATTCGATTGCCCCTGTCGTTTGCGGACCGTGTGGCCCTAATTAAAATGATAGTGCTTCCCAAATTTCTATATTATTTCGTGAACATTCCGCTTCATTTGACATCTACTTTTTTTACAACGTTGCAGTCCTTGCTACTTACCTTGGTCTGGGGAGGGAAGAAACTGCGAGTTAAATGGGATACCCTGATCAAACCTTATGAGCGAGGTGGTTTTGCGGTGCCTGATTTGAAATTATACTATCTATGTGCGCAGGCGCACTTTGCATCATACTGGATCTCGGCGCCACCATATACACCACATGTGGCGATTGAGGCGGCGGCGACACACCCATTGCCCTTAAAGGCGATGATTGTGAATTCACACTCTTTGTATGAGAGGGGCGAGGTGGACACGGTACAGAGTACGGTGAAGGTGTGGCGGGAATTAGGCAGGTGCGCTGGTTCTCTACCACTCTATGCACCGGCCATGCCCTTGCTATATCATGAGCACATCTTGGTGTCGAGTGAGATAGGGGCCCTACATCTGTTACAGGATGTTGGTATACACACCATGGGGGATTTATTCCCGGCGGGCCGATTCCTGCCCTTGCAAACGATATTGGACCAAACGAACAATAGCACTATGGCTACCTTCACTTATGTCAGACTGCGCGCCGCTGTGCGTGATCACTATCTGACCTACCCGATGGAACCGCCTGCGCTGGCTGCGCTGCAATTGATGTATACGGCGACCTCTCGTATCAAAATGGTTTCGAGGCTGTACAAAACTTCGCAGGACGAGGAGTGTGGTGTGGATATGGTTGCTAAGGCTAGATGGGATGCATGTCTGCTGGAGCCGCTCTTGGACGACGAGTGGATGGAGTGCTGTGCTATGACTGCGAAGTTTGCTGCCAATGGGAACTTTAGGCTCCTGCATTATAAATTTCTACAACAATGGTATTATTCTCCAGAGCAACTTTTGAAATTTGGTCTGCGTGATACGCCTCATTGTGTGTGATTAACTATTTGAGATGCTGCCTTGGGAATATGTCTGTTATTTGGCCCATAACGTGTCACTACCTGTGCTATTCCCACCTGTTGCTGTCCCCCAATGCTATTGCAATTACTGGTTATGCTGCATGCATGTCTAGGAGATTGTCCTGCAGTGAGTCTCCCCTGTGAAGTGAAAGAACCCACTCATCAAGTCCGATGACCCTTGTGATATCCGAACAGCTAATGTACTGAGGCCTGGGGGAGGGGGGTTCGGGGGGGTTCTGTTTGGTATTACACTTTGAATGTTGTTTACAAAAAAAGCAAAAATGAGACCACAAGGAGATTTGTCTTTGCTACTTCAAGTTCGCTTCCATCTTTATACTGCTAGATGATACTTGATACGCCGCCGGGCCTTTGGCTGTCGGCAGTCCTGCTGTGTGTTGGGAATTATATTTGCTTCTTATTCAGCCATTGCGGCCGGCCCGTTGGGTTGTAGGCCTGGAGCCGTGTATTTGCAACTGACGTAATAAAGGTCTTCAAAAAAAAAAACCAAGGGTTTTAAGTTAAAATTGTTTACACACCAAACTCAATATTCTTACCTCACTTATTAAATGTAATAAGTTACCCCATGTTATCCTCTGGGAGAGGTAGACTATGAGGTAGTGAAAAACGAACTTAAATATTTTTCACTACCATGACATGTAAAAGTACAAGTCCAGCTTTTTAAATTCACTGCACCCACCCTGCCCTATAGACTGTTTAGAGCATACCCTAAGGTTATCAAGGAAAGTTTATTTTTACTTAATTGTTGTCTCCATATCTCTACCATGGTATTCCTCATCTCTCCCTACCTCACCAACTACTATATCCTCACCTTTCTATCTAGTTTACTTCCTTATATATATCCCTCTTTATGACTACGTCTATGCCACCAATTTCTGTCACCCTTTACCTTTCTTACTCTGCCTCGCCTACCTTTCTGTCTCATGCCACTGTCTCTACTTTAACTCACCTTTCTGCATCATCACGCCTCTTACTTTCCCTATCTCCGCTTCTCTATGTACATACCCCATCTCTCCATCTACTTGTAGTTTCTTTACCTCACCTTTGTCTACCTTATCTCTCAATTATGCTTCTCTCTATCATGCCTCTCTATGCCTTTCTCTCATGATTCCAACTCTCTTTACCTCTCTGTGACTATCGCTCCATCTCCACTATACGTCATCTTTCTCTGTCCCTCATCCCTCCCTTTCGCCTCATCGCCCTTTTTCCATCACACCTCAATGTGTCTTTCCTCCACTAACTTCACATCACTCTCAATCTCATCTCATTTTACCTTTCATCTTACCTCTCTAGCTCCCTCCATCTCTCAATATCTTACTTCTCACTATGGTTTATTTTATTTTATTTATTTATTTATTTTATGTTCTTCTATAGCGCAAGAATAGACTCCCGAAGGGGTATCTCCGTGCTTTGCCAGTAAGTAAATCCTCAGATGTTGAATGAAGAGGAGAATGGAGCATTAGGAGAGGGAGATTATTTCAGTTAATGGGAAATAGATGTGTTTTCAAGACCTTGCGAAAGGTCTTGAAAACACATCTGATGATTGGTCAGTGTCCTTATCTCAAAAGGCAGAGAGTTCCAGAGCTTTGGTCCAAGGTGGGCTAGGGCTCGCCCCCCTTGTCTGGCCTTCTTTATTCTGGGCACCTGCAGAAGTTGTTGGTTCACAGAGCGCAGGGTTCGCCCAGGGGCATAAGGCAGGAAGATGTTGGCCAGATATTTAGGGCCTTTGCCTATCACACTTTTGTGAATTGTGCATAGGGTCTTAAATTGCACTCGTTTCCTCACTGGTAACCAATGAAGTTTGGTCAGCAGGGGGAGGGAGGGAGTCCTGGGGGGGGGCATTGAGGACTATCCTAGCTGCCGTATTTTGGATTACTTGCAGTTTTTTGATCTGCCCTTCATTTGTTCCCAGAAGAAGGCCGTTGCAGTAATCCACTCTGCTGATGATTAATGCCTGCACTAGTGTTTTTCTATGGCAGTCTGGCAGGTAGGGAAACACTCTCCTTAGCATACCGATGGCTCGGAAACAGGTGCTTGCCACCTGGTTTACGTGGTCCTTGTAGGTAAGTGTTTGATCTATTAACACTCAAAAAACACAAATGTAAGGAGGGTCAAATGGGGATATAATTTAATGACCTGTCAACTTATGCCCCAATAATTGATACAAAACACGAAGAAGGAGACCAGGTCGATTGATGGTGTGCTGTACTGGATGGAGTGTAGGAAGCACCGGGACACCTGTGTGAGTAGATGTATAAGGTTGCAGTGGGCTGAAAAAGTCCCATCAGACCACCCTCTTGGCGGCATATCATCATTTGGGGAGGGCAGCAATTCCATTCTCCGCCTATGTGTCAGTGCGGGAAAGGAGCTCATCGTAGTATGCCCCAGTAGTGCCCAAAATGAAGTGTGAAGAAATGCAGTGCTGTGAAAAAGGACTTAAAAATGGCTACCTAAACTCAAGAAATTTTTTGTCTAAATGAGTGTGGGTGTCATGATTAAAACCACGCCTAGTAGCAGATAAGTGGAGCTACGTTCTGGCGCTGCGTAGAATGGTCAACTAGTTTCAGCTAAGTGGAGTGGTGCTCCAGCTTTCATCAGGACCTTGGAAATAGATACGCTACTGCAACGTGAACTCATGGGTGTACAAGTATAGAATAACATAAGTTTCATCAAAATACTTTATAAAAGAAGGAGTATCACCCGAGACTTGGAACCTCTCTGTCCTCTGTAGACAGGAAAGAATGGTTTTACCTGTCAAAAAAACACAAAAGATACTATATGTGTATTACCCCACAGGGATCCAAATCGCCCCATAACCACCATCAAGACAAGACAACACCTGCACGAACATATTGCGTCCTGCATTTCAAATTAAGCATATTAGCTTTATCACAAAGAGGCATTTCCTCGCAGTGATACTTACCCAGCTTTGTGTGGGTGAAAAGCCTCACCTTGCCCGGCAACCGCTCGGGAAATTGAGGCCCCGCTCTAATGTGTAAAAGAAAGAGGGGGAGGGGAGAACACAGATAACATTCAGTTTAAAAGTGTCCAACCCACTTACTATACACATAAACCCAAAGAAACGTGTGGTAGCCTCCTTGCTGCCTCAAGATAGCCTCACCCTATCATTAAGCCCCCACTGATTGTTCGTTGATGAATCAAAAGCGAGCCCTCAACAGTAGGGTAATAGTAGTGCCAATGGTGACCATGTATCACATCTAAACCTGTGTAATGAAAGACACTCTAGAGTGGCAGTAAGGGAATGCTATCAAGACGGAGTATAGCCTCACCTCAAGTAAAAGACCAGGGTGCTAAAGCTAGTACAAAAATAGCCCTAAAGAGACAGTCCCAAACATTTTTGTACAGATTATGAATATTAAAGTGATAAAGCCTGTTAAATCCCAGTAGCCTGCACATATGAAATTAAGCTACCAACCTCTATCAACTAAGGTATTCAATCTACCCTCTGTGGACTCACCTGTCCGTCGGTGCCTCTGCTCGAAATCGAGCGGAAGGAAAGGCATAGAAGGAAAAGCCTGTTCTGTTTTAAATGTTACAGCTGGTTATCTGGTCAACCAATAGCGGCCGACAATGTAGTCAAAAGCTAGGTGTGGCTCAGAAACAGATTAGAGCTCACCTGCAGTTCGTCAGGAAACGAGCTCCATACAGCGCGTCCGGCACTGATCTCACCGCGCATGCGCACAAGTGTCCAACTCCAGCAGGGAGCACTATACCAATGCGCTTGCGTGAATACGTGTCAGAACCATCGAGATTACATCTAACAGAGAGAAGAACCACATGTGTTCCGAGATAATTGGGCTCTATAGGCCCTTTTCCTTTTTAAAATCTACAGAAAGACTTATATGTATTATTATGTCCACAGAGGTTGAAAACGGGGGTGTCCAGATGGGCAATAGCAGGTTGGTGTGCTGTGTACCACATGTGTGGTGAAGCGGGCAGCTAGGAATTCTACAGGTACTAAGTACTACATGTTGTATAAGGCATAAAACAGAAAAGGAAACATGCCTGGTTTGCTTGGGAGAGCTGTTCATGCCAATAAAGACTGTTTAGATATAATAACTGGCAGGTTCAAGCTCTGAAAAATAATCCACATGCCTAAACTGGAAGATTCCAGCAAGGCAAAAGTCAGACAGAGGCCAAGAGTGACGGCACATGGGCATGAGGAGTCACACACAATTAATTTAGGTGAGCTTGTGTAATGCAAATGGAAAACTCATCTGCATTTGAAAAAAGACCCGCAACACGAGGTTGCTCTAAATACTCAAAAAACACAAATGTAAGGAGGGTCAAATGGGGATATAATTTAATGACCTGTCAACTTATGCCCCAATAATTGATACAAAACACGAAGAAGGAGACCAGATCGATTGATGGTGTGCTGTACTGGATGGAGTGTAGGAAGCACTGGGACACCTGTGTGAGTAGATGTATAAGGTTGCAGTGGGCTGAAAAAGTCCCATCAGACCACCCTCTTGGCGGCATATCATCATTTGGGGAGGGCAGCAATTCCATTCTCCGCCTATGTGTCAGTGCGGGAAAGGAGCTCATCGTAGTATGCCCCAGTAGTGCCCAAAATGAAGTGTGAAGAAATGCAGTGCTGTGAAAAAGGACTTAAAAATGGCTACCTAAACTCAAGAAATTTTTTGTCTAAATGAGTGTGGGTGTCATGATTAAAACCACGCCTAGTAGCAGATAAGTGGAGCTACGTTCTGGCGCTGCGTAGAATGGTCAACTAGTTTCAGCTAAGTGGAGTGGTGCTCCAGCTTTCATCAGGACCTTGGAAATAGATATGCTACTGCAACGTGAACTCATGGGTGTACAAGTATAGAATAACATAAGTTTCATCAAAATACTTTATAAAAGAAGGAGTATCACCCGAGACTTGGAACCTCTCTGTCCTCTGTAGACAGGAAAGAATGGTTTTACCTGTCAAAAAAAACACAAAAGATACTATATGTGTATTACCCCACAGGGATCCAAATCGCCCCATAACCACCATCAAGACAAGACAACACCTGCACGAACATATTGCGTCCTGCATTTCAAATTAAGCATATTAGCTTTATCACAAAGAGGCATTTCCTCGCAGTGATACTTACCCAGCTTTGTGTGGGTGAAAAGCCTCACCTTGCCCGGCAACCGCTCGGGAAATTGAGGCCCCGCTCTAATGTGTAAAAGAAAGAGGGGGAGGGGAGAACACAGATAACATTCAGTTTAAAAGTGTCCAACCCACTTACTATACACATAAACCCAAAAAAAACGTGTGGTAGCCTCCTTGCTGCCTCAAGATAGCCTCACCCTATCATTAAGCCCCCACTGATTGTTTGTTGATGAATCAAAAGCGAGCCCTCAACAGTAGGGTAATAGTAGTGCCAATGGTGACCATGTATCACATCTAAACCTGTGTAATGAAAGACACTCTAGAGTGGCAGTAAGGGAATGCTATCAAGACGGAGTATAGCCTCACCTCAAGTAAAAGACCTGGGTGCTAAAGCTAGTACAAAAATAGCCCTAAAGAGACAGTCCCAAACATTTTTGTACAGATTATGAATATTAAAGTGATAAAGCCTGTTAAATCCCACTAGCCTGCACATATGAAATTAAGCTACCAACCTCTATCAACTAAGGTATTCAATCTACCCTCTGTGGACTCACCTGTCCGTCGGTGCCTCTGCTCGAAATCGAGCGGAAGGAAAGGCATCGAAGGAAAAGCCCGTTCTGTTTTAAATGTTACAGCTGGTTATCTGGTCAACCAATAGCGGCCGACAATGTAGTCAAAAGCTAGGTGTGGCTCAGAAACAGATTAGAGCTCACCTGCAGTTCGTCAGGAAACGAGCTCCATACAGCGCGTCCGGCACTGATCTCACCGCGCATGCGCACAAGTGTCCAACTCCAGCAGGGAGCACTATACCAATGCGCTTGCGTGAATACGTGTCAGAACCATCGAGATTACATCTAACAGAGAGAAGAACCACATGTCTTCCGAGATAATTGGGCTCTATAGGCCCTTTTCCTTTTTAAAATCTACAGAAAGACTTATATGTATTATTATGTCCACAGAGGTTGAAAACGGGGGTGTCCACATGGGCAATACCAGGTTGGTGTGCTGTGTACCACATGTGTGGTGAAGCGGGCAGCTAGGAATTCTACAGGTACTAAGTACTACATGTTGTATAAGGCATAAAACAGAAAAGGAAACATGCCTGGTTTGCCTGGGAGAGCTGTTCATGCCAATAAAGACTGTTTAGATATAATAACTGGCAGGTTCAAGCTCTGAAAAATAATCCACATGCCTAAACTGGAAGATTCCAGCAAGGCAAAAGTCAGACAGAGGCCAAGAGTGACGGCACATGGGCATGAGGAGTCACACACAATTAATTTAGGTGAGCTTGTGTAATGCAAATGGAAAACTCATCTGCATTTGAAAAAAGACCCGCAACACGAGGTTGCTCTAAATACTCAAAAAACACAAATGTAAGGAGGGTCAAATGGGGATATAATTTAATGACCTGTCAACTTATGCCCCAATAATTGATACAAAACACGAAGAAGGAGACCAGGTCGATTGATGGTGTGCTGTACTGGATGGAGTGTAGGAAGCACCGGGACACCTGTGTGAGTAGTTGTATAAGGTTGCAGTGGGCTGAAAAAGTCCCATCAGACCACCCTCTTGGCGGCATATCATCATTTGGGGAGGGCAGCAATTCCATTCTCCGCCTATGTGTCAGTGCGGGAAAGGAGCTCATCGTAGTATGCCCCAGTAGTGTCCAAAATGAAGTGTGAAGAAATGCAGTGCTGTGAAAAAGGACTTCAAAATGGCTACCTAAACTCAAGAAATTTTTTGTCTAAATGAGTGTGGGTGTCATGATTAAAACCACGCCTAGTAGCAGATAAGTGGAGCTACGTTCTGGCGCTGCGTAGAATGGTCAACTAGTTTCAGCTAAGTGGAGTGGTGCTCCAGCTTTCATCAGGACCTTGGAAATAGATACGCTACTGCAACGTGAACTCATGGGTGTACAAGTATAGAATAACATAAGTTTCATCAAAATACTTTATAAAAGAAGGAGTATCACCCGAGACTTGGAACCTCTCTGTCCTCTGTAGACAGGAAAGAATGGTTTTACCTGTCAAAAAAACACAAAAGATACTATATGTGTATTACCCCACAGGGATCCAAATCGCCCCATAACCACCATCAAGACAAGACAACACCTGCACGAACATATTGCGTCCTGCATTTCAAATTAAGCATATTAGCTTTATCACAAAGAGGCATTTCCTCGCAGTGATACTTACCCAGCTTTGTGATGGTGAAAAGCCTCACCTTGCCCGGCAACCGCTCGGGAAATTGAGGCCCCGCTCTAATGTGTAAAAGAAAGAGGGGGAGGGGAGAACACAGATAACATTCAGTTTAAAAGTGTCCAACCCACTTACTATACACATAAACCCAAAAAAACGTGTGGTAGCCTCCTTGCTGCCTCAAGATAGCCTCACCCTATCATTAAGCCCCCACTGATTGTTTGTTGATGAATCAAAAGCGAGCCCTCAACAGTAGGGTAATAGTAGTGCCAATGGTGACCATGTATCACATCTAAACCTGTGTAATGAAAGACACTCTAGAGTGGCAGTAAGGGAATGCTATCAAGACGGAGTATAGCCTCACCTCAAGTAAAAGACCTGGGTGCTAAAGCTAGTACAAAAATAGCCCTAAAGAGACAGTCCCAAACATTTTTGTACAGATTATGAATATTAAAGTGATAAAGCCTGTTAAATCCCACTAGCCTGCACATATGAAATTAAGCTACCAACCTCTATCAACTAAGGTATTCAATCTACCCTCTGTGGACTCACCTGTCCGTCGGTGCCTCTGCTCGAAATCGAGCGGAAGGAAAGGCATCGAAGGAAAAGCCCGTTCTGTTTTAAATGTTACAGCTGGTTATCTGGTCAACCAATAGCGGCCAACAATGTAGTCAAAAGCTAGGCGTGGCTCAGAAACAGATTAGAGCTCACCTGCAGTTCGTCAGGAAACGAGCTCCATACAGCGCGTCCGGCACTGATCTCACCACGCATGCGCACAAGTGTCCAACTCCAGCAGGGAGCACTATACCAATGCGCTTGCGTGAATACGTGTCAGAACCATCGAGATTACATCTAACAGAGAGAAGAACCACATGTGTTCCGAGATAATTGGGCTCTATAGGCCCTTTTCCTTTTTAAAATCTACAGAAAGACTTATATGTATTATTATGTCCACAGAGGTTGAAAACGGGGGTGTCCAGATGGGCAATAGCAGGTTGGTGTGCTGTGTACCACATGTGTGGTGAAGCGGGCAGCTAGGAATTCTACAGGTACTAAGTACTACATGTTGTATAAGGCATAAAACAGAAAAGGAAACATGCCTGGTTTGCTTGGGAGAGCTGTTCATGCCAATAAAGACTGTTTAGATATAATAACTGGCAGGTTCAAGCTCTGAAAAATAATCCACATGCCTAAACTGGAAGATTCCAGCAAGGCAAAAGTCAGACAGAGGCCAAGAGTGACGGCACATGGGCATGAGGAGTCACACACAATTAATTTAGGTGAGCTTGTGTAATGCAAATGGAAAACTCATCTGCATTTGAAAAAAGACCCGCAACACGAGGTTGCTCTAAATACTCAAAAAACACAAATGTAAGGAGGGTCAAATGGGGATATAATTTAATGACCTGTCAACTTATGCCCCAATAATTGATACAAAACACGAAGAAGGAGACCAGGTCGATTGATGGTGTGCTGTACTGGATGGAGTGTAGGAAGCACCGGGACACCTGTGTGAGTAGATGTATAAGGTTGCAGTGGGCTGAAAAAGTCCCATCAGACCACCCTCTTGGCGGCATATCATCATTTGGGGAGGGCAGCAATTCCATTCTCCGCCTATGTGTCAGTGCGGGAAAGGAGCTCATCGTAGTATGCCCCAGTAGTGCCCAAAATGAAGTGTGAAGAAATGCAGTGCTGTGAAAAAGGACTTAAAAATGGCTACCTAAACTCAAGAAATTTTTTGTCTAAATGAGTGTGGGTGTCATGATTAAAACCACGCCTAGTAGCAGATAAGTGGAGCTACGTTCTGGCGCTGCGTAGAATGGTCAACTAGTTTCAGCTAAGTGGAGTGGTGCTCCAGCTTTCATCAGGACCTTGGAAATAGATATGCTACTGCAACGTGAACTCATGGGTGTACAAGTATAGAATAACATAAGTTTCATCAAAATACTTTATAAAAGAAGGAGTATCACCCGAGACTTGGAACCTCTCTGTCCTCTGTAGACAGGAAAGAATGGTTTTACCTGTCAAAAGAACCACAAAAGATACTATATGTGTATTACCCCACAGGGATCCAAATCGCCCCATAACCACCATCAAGACAAGACAACACCTGCACGAACATATTGCGTCCTGCATTTCAAATTAAGCATATTAGCTTTATCACAAAGAGGCATTTCCTCGCAGTGATACTTACCCAGCTTTGTGTGGGTGAAAAGCCTCACCTTGCCCGGCAACCGCTCGGGAAATTGAGGCCCCGCTCTAATGTGTAAAAGAAAGAGGGGGAGGGGAGAACACAGATAACATTCAGTTTAAAAGTGTCCAACCCACTTACTATACACATAAACCCAAAAAAACGTGTGGTAGCCTCCTTGCTGCCTCAAGATAGCCTCACCCTATCATTAAGCCCCCACTGATTGTTTGTTGATGAATCAAAAGCGAGCCCTCAACAGTAGGGTAATAGTAGTGCCAATGGTGACCATGTATCACATCTAAACCTGTGTAATGAAAGACACTCTAGAGTGGCAGTAAGGGAATGCTATCAAGACGGAGTATAGCCTCACCTCAAGTAAAAGACCTGGGTGCTAAAGCTAGTACAAAAATAGCCCTAAAGAGACAGTCCCAAACATTTTTGTACAGATTATGAATATTAAAGTGATAAAGCCTGTTAAATCCCACTAGCCTGCACATATGAAATTAAGCTACCAACCTCTATCAACTAAGGTATTCAATCTACCCTCTGTGGACTCACCTGTCCGTCGGTGCCTCTGCTCGAAATCGAGCGGAAGGAAAGGCATCGAAGGAAAAGCCCGTTCTGTTTTAAATGTTACAGCTGGTTATCTGGTCAACCAATAGCGGCCGACAATGTAGTCAAAAGCTAGGTGTGGCTCAGAAACAGATTAGAGCTCACCTGCAGTTCGTCAGGAAACGAGCTCCATACAGCGCGTCCGGCACTGATCTCACCGCGCATGCGCACAAGTGTCCAACTCCAGCAGGGAGCACTATACCAATGCGCTTGCGTGAATACGTGTCAGAACCATCGAGATTACATCTAACAGAGAGAAGAACCACATGTGTTCCGAGATAATTGGGCTCTATAGGCCCTTTTCCTTTTTAAAATCTACAGAAAGACTTATATGTATTATTATGTCCACAGAGGTTGAAAACGGGGGTGTCCAGATGGGCAATAGCAGGTTGGTGTGCTGTGTACCACATGTGTGGTGAAGCGGGCAGCTTGGAATTCTACAGGTACTAAGTACTACATGTTGTATAAGGCATAAAACAGAAAAGGAAACATGCCTGGTTTGCCTGGGAGAGCTGTTCATGCCAATAAAGACTGTTTAGATATAATAACTGGCAGGTTCGAGCTCTGAAAAATAATCCACATGCCTAAACTGGAAGATTCCAGCAAGGCAAAAGTCAGACAGAGGCCAAGAGTGACGGCACATGGGCATGAGGAGTCACACACAATTAATTTAGGTGAGCTTGTGTAATGCAAATGGAAAACTCATCTGCATTTGAAAAAAGACCCGCAACACGAGGTTGCTCTAAATACTCAAAAAACACAAATGTAAGGAGGGTCAAATGGGGATATAATTTAATGACCTGTCAACTTATGCCCCAATAATTGATACAAAACACGAAGAAGGAGACCAGGTCGATTGATGGTGTGCTGTACTGGATGGAGTGTAGGAAGCACCGGGACACCTGTGTGAGTAGATGTATAAGGTTGCAGTGGGCTGAAAAAGTCCCATCAGACCACCCTCTTGGCGGCATATCATCATTTGGGGAGGGCAGCAATTCCATTCTCCGCCTATGTGTCAGTGCGGGAAAGGAGCTCATCGTAGTATGCCCCAGTAGTGCCCAAAATGAAGTGTGAAGAAATGCAGTGCTGTGAAAAAGGACTTAAAAATGGCTACCTAAACTCAAGAAATTTTTTGTCTAAATGAGTGTGGGTGTCATGATTAAAACCACGCCTAGTAGCAGATAAGTGGAGCTACGTTCTGGCGCTGCGTAGAATGGTCAACTAGTTTCAGCTAAGTGGAGTGGTGCTCCAGCTTTCATCAGGACCTTGGAAATAGATATGCTACTGCAACGTGAACTCATGGGTGTACAAGTATAGAATAACATAAGTTTCATCAAAATACTTTATAAAAGAAGGAGTATCACCCGAGACTTGGAACCTCTCTGTCCTCTGTAGACAGGAAAGAATGGTTTTACCTGTCAAAAGAACCACAAAAGATACTATATGTGTATTACCCCACAGGGATCCAAATCGCCCCATAACCACCATCAAGACAAGACAACACCTGCACGAACATATTGCGTCCTGCATTTCAAATTAAGCATATTAGCTTTATCACAAAGAGGCATTTCCTCGCAGTGATACTTACCCAGCTTTGTGTGGGTGAAAAGCCTCACCTTGCCCGGCAACCGCTCGGGAAATTGAGGCCCCGCTCTAATGTGTAAAAGAAAGAGGGGGAGGGGAGAACACAGATAACATTCAGTTTAAAAGTGTCCAACCCACTTACTATACACATAAACCCAAAAAAACGTGTGGTAGCCTCCTTGCTGCCTCAAGATAGCCTCACCCTATCATTAAGCCCCCACTGATTGTTTGTTGATGAATCAAAAGCGAGCCCTCAACAGTAGGGTAATAGTAGTGCCAATGGTGACCATGTATCACATCTAAACCTGTGTAATGAAAGACACTCTAGAGTGGCAGTAAGGGAATGCTATCAAGACGGAGTATAGCCTCACCTCAAGTAAAAGACCTGGGTGCTAAAGCTAGTACAAAAATAGCCCTAAAGAGACAGTCCCAAACATTTTTGTACAGATTATGAATATTAAAGTGATAAAGCCTGTTAAATCCCAGTAGCCTGCACATATGAAATTAAGCTACCAACCTCTATCAACTAAGGTATTCAATCTACCCTCTGTGGACTCACCTGTCCGTCGGTGCCTCTGCTCGAAATCGAGCGGAAGGAAAGGCATCGAAGGAAAAGCCTGTTCTGTTTTAAATGTTACAGCTGGTTATCTGGTCAACCAATAGCGGCCGACAATGTAGTCAAAAGCTAGGTGTGGCTCAGAAACAGATTAGAGCTCACCTGCAGTTCGTCAGGAAACGAGCTCCATACAGCGCGTCCGGCACTGATCTCACCGCGCATGCGCACAAGTGTCCAACTCCAGCAGGGAGCACTATACCAATGCGCTTGCGTGAATACGTGTCAGAACCATCGAGATTACATCTAACAGAGAGAAGAACCACATGTGTTCCGAGATAATTGGGCTCTATAGGCCCTTTTCCTTTTTAAAATCTACAGAAAGACTTATATGTAATATTATGTCCACAGAGGTTGAAAACGGGGGTGTCCAGATGGGCAATAGCAGGTTGGTGTGCTGTGTACCACATGTGTGGTGAAGCGGGCAGCTAGGAATTCTACAGGTACTAAGTACTACATGTTGTATAAGGCATAAAACAGAAAAGGAAACATGCCTGGTTTGCCTGGGAGAGCTGTTCATGCCAATAAAGACTGTTTAGATATAATAACTGGCAGGTTCAAGCTCTGAAAAATAATCCACATGCCTAAACTGGAAGATTCCAGCAAGGCAAAAGTCAGACAGAGGCCAAGAGTGACGGCACATGGGCATGAGGAGTCACACACAATTAATTTAGGTGAGCTTGTGTAATGCAAATGGAAAACTCATCTGCATTTGAAAAAAGACCCGCAACACGAGGTTGCTCTAAATACTCAAAAAACACAAATGTAAGGAGGGTCAAATGGGGATATAATTTAATGACCTGTCAACTTATGCCCCAATAATTGATACAAAACACGAAGAAGGAGACCAGGTCGATTGATGGTGTGCTGTACTGGATGGAGTGTAGGAAGCACCGGGACACCTGTGTGAGTAGTTGTATAAGGTTGCAGTGGGCTGAAAAAGTCCCATCAGACCACCCTCTTGGCGGCATATCATCATTTGGGGAGGGCAGCAATTCCATTCTCCGCCTATGTGTCAGTGCGGGAAAGGAGCTCATCGTAGTATGCCCCAGTAGTGCCCAAAATGAAGTGTGAAGAAATGCAGTGCTGTGAAAAAGGACTTAAAAATGGCTACCTAAACTCAAGAAATTTTTTGTCTAAATGAGTGTGGGTGTCATGATTAAAACCACGCCTAGTAGCAGATAAGTGGAGCTACGTTCTGGCGCTGCGTAGAATGGTCAACTAGTTTCAGCTAAGTGGAGTGGTGCTCCAGCTTTCATCAGGACCTTGGAAATAGATACGCTACTGCAACGTGAACTCATGGGTGTACAAATATAGAATAACATAAGTTTCATCAAAATACTTTATAAAAGAAGGAGTATCACCCGAGACTTGGAACCTCTCTGTCCTCTGTAGACAGGAAAGAATGGTTTTACCTGTCAAAAAAACACAAAAGATACTATATGTGTATTACCCCACAGGGATCCAAATCGCCCCATAACCACCATCAAGACAAGACAACACCTGCACGAACATATTGCGTCCTGCATTTCAAATTAAGCATATTAGCTTTATCACAAAGAGGCATTTCCTCGCAGTGATACTTACCCAGCTTTGTGTGGGTGAAAAGCCTCACCTTGCCCGGCAACCGCTCGGGAAATTGAGGCCCCGCTCTAATGTGTAAAAGAAAGAGGGGGAGGGGAGAACACAGATAACATTCAGTTTAAAAGTGTCCAACCCACTTACTATACACATAAACCCAAAAAAACGTGTGGTAGCCTCCTTGCTGCCTCAAGATAGCCTCACCCTATCATTAAGCCCCCACTGATTGTTTGTTGATGAATCAAAAGCGAGCCCTCAACAGTAGGGTAATAGTAGTGCCAATGGTGACCATGTATCACATCTAAACCTGTGTAATGAAAGACACTCTAGAGTGGCAGTAAGGGAATGCTATCAAGACGGAGTATAGCCTCACCTCAAGTAAAAGACCTGGGTGCTAAAGCTAGTACAAAAATAGCCCTAAAGAGACAGTCCCAAACATTTTTGTACAGATTATGAATATTAAAGTGATAAAGCCTGTTAAATCCCAGTAGCCTGCACATATGAAATTAAGCTACCAACCTCTATCAACTAAGGTATTCAATCTACCCTCTGTGGACTCACCTGTCCGTCGGTGCCTCTGCTCGAAATCGAGCGGAAGGAAAGGCATCGAAGGAAAAGCCTGTTCTGTTTTAAATGTTACAGCTGGTTATCTGGTCAACCAATAGCGGCCGACAATGTAGTCAAAAGCTAGGTGTGGCTCAGAAACAGATTAGAGCTCACCTGCAGTTCGTCAGGAAACGAGCTCCATACAGCGCGTCCGGCACTGATCTCACCGCGCATGCGCACAAGTGTCCAACTCCAGCAGGGAGCACTATACCAATGCACTTGCGTGAATACGTGTCAGAACCATCGAGATTACATCTAACAGAGAGAAGAACCACATGTGTTCCGAGATAATTGGGCTCTATAGGCCCTTTTCCTTTTTAAAATCTACAGAAAGACTTATATGTATTATTATGTCCACAGAGGTTGAAAACGGGGGTGTCCAGATGGGCAATAGCAGGTTGGTGTGCTGTGTACCACATGTGTGGTGAAGCGGGCAGCTAGGAATTCTACAGGTACTAAGTACTACATGTTGTATAAGGCATAAAACAGAAAAGGAAACATGCCTGGTTTGCCTGGGAGAGCTGTTCATGCCAATAAAGACTGTTTAGATATAATAACTGGCAGGTTCAAGCTCTGAAAAATAATCCACATGCCTAAATTGGAAGATTACAGCAAGGCAAAAGTCAGACAGAGGCCAAGAGTGACGGCACATGGGCATGAGGAGTCACACACAATTAATTTAGGTGAGCTTGTGTAATGCAAATGGAAAACTCATCTGCATTTGAAAAAAGACCCGCAACACGAGGTTGCTCTAAATACTCAAAAAACACAAATGTAAGGAGGGTCAAATGGGGATATAATTTAATGACCTGTCAACTTATGCCCCAATAATTGATACAAAACACGAAGAAGGATACCAGGTCGATTGATGGTGTACTGTACTGGATGGAGTGTAGGAAGCACCGGGACACCTGTGTGAGTAGATGTATAAGGTTGCAGTGGGCTGAAAAAGTCCCATCAGACCACCCTCTTGGCGGCATATCATCATTTGGGGAGGGCAGCAATTCCATTCTCCGCCTATGTGTCAGTGCGGGAAAGGAGCTCATCGTAGTATGCCCCAGTAGTGCCCAAAATGAAGTGTGAAGAAATGCAGTGCTGTGAAAAAGGACTTAAAAATGGCTACCTAAACTCAAGAAATTTTTTGTCTAAATGAGTGTGGGTGTCATGATTAAAACCACGCCTAGTAGCAGATAAGTGGAGCTACGTTCTGGCGCTGCGTAGAATGGTCAACTAGTTTCAGCTAAGTGGAGTGGTGCTCCAGCTTTCATCAGGACTTTGGAAATAGATACGCTACTGCAACGTGAACTCATGGGTGTACAAGTATAGAATAACATAAGTTTCATCAAAATACTTTATAAAAGAAGGAGTATCACCCGAGACTTGGAACCTCTCTGTCCTCTGTAGACAGGAAAGAATGGTTTTACCTGTCAAAAAAACACAAAAGATACTGTATGTGTATTACCCCACAGGGATCCAAATCGCCCCATAACCACCATCAAGACAAGACAACACCTGCACGAACATATTGCGTCCTGCATTTCAAATTAAGCATATTAGCTTTATCACAAAGAGGCATTTCCTCGCAGTGATACTTACCCAGCTTTGTGTGGGTGAAAAGCCTCACCTTGCCCGGCAACCGCTCGGGAAATTGAGGCCCCGCTCTAATGTGTAAAAGAAAGAGGGGGAGGGGAGAACACAGATAACATTCAGTTTAAAAGTGTCCAACCCACTTACTATACACATAAACCCAAAAAAACGTGTGGTAGCCTCCTTGCTGCCTCAAGATAGCCTCACCCTATCATTAAGCCCCCACTGATTGTTTGTTGATGAATCAAAAGCGAGCCCTCAACAGTAGGGTAATAGTAGTGCCAATGGTGACCATGTATCACATCTAAACCTGTGTAATGAAAGACACTCTAGAGTGGCAGTAAGGGAATGCTATCAAGACGGAGTATAGCCTCACCTCAAGTAAAAGACCTGGGTGCTAAAGCTAGTACAAAAATAGCCCTAAAGAGACAGTCCCAAACATTTTTGTACAGATTATGAATATTAAAGTGATAAAGCCTGTTAAATCCCAGTAGCCTGCACATATGAAATTAAGCTACCAACCTCTATCAACTAAGGTATTCAATCTACCCTCTGTGGACTCACCTGTCCGTCGGTGCCTCTGCTCGAAATCGAGCGGAAGGAAAGGCATCGAAGGAAAAGCCCGTTCTGTTTTAAATGTTACAGCTGGTTATCTGGTCAACCAATAGCGGCCGACAATGTAGTCAAAAGCTAGGTGTGGCTCAGAAACAGATTAGAGCTCACCTGCAGTTCGTCAGGAAACGAGCTCCATACAGCGCGTCCGGCACTGATCTCACCGCGCATGCGCACAAGTGTCCAACTCCAGCAGGGAGCACTATACCAATGCGCTTGCGTGAATACGTGTCAGAAACCATCGAGATTACACCTAACAGAGAGAAGAACCACATGTGTTCCGAGATAATTGGGCTCTATAGGCCCTTTTCCTTTTTAAAATCTACAGAAAGACTTATATGTATTATTATGTCCACAGAGGTTGAAAACGGGGGTGTCCAGATGGGCAATAGCAGGTTGGTGTGCTGTGTACCACATGTGTGGTGAAGCGGGCAGCTAGGAATTCTACAGGTACTAAGTACTACATGTTGTATAAGGCATAAAACAGAAAAGGAAACATGCCTGGTTTGCTTGGGAGAGCTGTTCATGCCAATAAAGACTGTTTAGATATAATAACTGGCAGGTTCAAGCTCTGAAAAATAATCCACATGCCTAAACTGGAAGATTCCAGCAAGGCAAAAGTCAGACAGAGGCCAAGAGTGACGGCACATGGGCATGAGGAGTCACACACAATTAATTTAGGTGAGCTTGTGTAATGCAAATGGAAAACTCATCTGCATTTGAAAAAAGACCCGCAACACGAGGTTGCTCTAAATACTCAAAAAACACAAATGTAAGGAGGGTCAAATGGGGATATAATTTAATGACCTGTCAACTTATGCCCCAATAATTGATACAAAACACGAAGAAGGAGACCAGGTCGATTGATGGTGTGCTGTACTGGATGGAGTGTAGGAAGCACCTGGACACCTGTGTGAGTAGATGTATAAGGTTGCAGTGGGCTGAAAAAGTCCCATCAGACCACCCTCTTGGCGGCATATCATCATTTGGGGAGGGCAGCAATTCCATTCTCCGCCTATGTGTCAGTGCGGGAAAGGAGCTCATCGTAGTATGCCCCAGTAGTGCCCAAAATGAAGTGTGAAGAAATGCAGTGCTGTGAAAAAGGACTTAAAAATGGCTACCTAAACTCAAGAAATTTTTTGTCTAAATGAGTGTGGGTGTCATGATTAAAACCACGCCTAGTAGCAGATAAGTGGAGCTACGTTCTGGCGCTGCGTAGAATGGTCAACTAGTTTCAGCTAAGTGGAGTGGTGCTCCAGCTTTCATCAGGACCTTGGAAATAGATACGCTACTGCAACGTGAACTCATGGGTGTACAAGTATAGAATAACATAAGTTTCATCAAAATACTTTATAAAAGAAGGAGTATCACCCGAGACTTGGAACCTCTCTGTCCTCTGTAGACAGGAAAGAATGGTTTTACCTGTCAAAAAAACACAAAAGATACTATATGTGTATTACCCCACAGGGATCCAAATCGCCCCATAACCACCATCAAGACAAGACAACACCTGCACGAACATATTGCGTCCTGCATTTCAAATTAAGCATATTAGCTTTATCACAAAGAGGCATTTCCTCGCAGTGATACTTACCCAGCTTTGTGTGGGTGAAAAGCCTCACCTTGCCCGGCAACCGCTCGGGAAATTGAGGCCCCGCTCTAATGTGTAAAAGAAAGAGGGGGAGGGGAGAACACAGATAACATTCAGTTTAAAAGTGTCCAACCCACTTACTATACACATAAACCCAAAAAAACGTGTAGTAGCCTCCTTGCTGCCTCAAGATAGCCTCACCCTATCATTAAGCCCCCACTGATTGTTTGTTGATGAATCAAAAGCGAGCCCTCAACAGTAGGGTAATAGTAGTGCCAATGGTGACCATGTATCACATCTAAACCTGTGTAATGAAAGACACTCTAGAGTGGCAGTAAGGGAATGCTATCAAGACGGAGTATAGCCTCACCTCAAGTAAAAGACCTGGGTGCTAAAGCTAGTACAAAAATAGCCCTAAAGAGACAGTCCCAAACATTTTTGTACAGATTATGAATATTAAAGTGATAAAGCCTGTTAAATCCCAGTAGCCTGCACATATGAAATTAAGCTACCAACCTCTATCAACTAAGGTATTCAATCTACCCTCTGTGGACTCACCTGTCCGTCGGTGCCTCTGCTCGAAATCGAGCGGAAGGAAAGGCATCGAAGGAAAAGCCCGTTCTGTTTTAAATGTTACAGCTGGTTATCTGGTCAACCAATAGCGGCCGACAATGTAGTCAAAAGCTAGGTGTGGCTCAGAAACAGATTAGAGCTCACCTGCAGTTCGTCAGGAAACGAGCTCCATACAGCGCGTCCGGCACTGATCTCACCGCGCATGCGCACAAGTGTCCAACTCCAGCAGGGAGCACTATACCAATGCGCTTGCGTGAATACGTGTCAGAACCATCGAGATTACATCTAACAGAGAGAAGAACCACATGTCTTCCGAGATAATTGGGCTCTATAGGCCCTTTTCCTTTTTAAAATCTACAGAAAGACTTATATGTATTATTATGTCCACAGAGGTTGAAAACGGGGGTGTCCAGATGGGCAATACCAGGTTGGTGTGCTGTGTACCACATGTGTGGTGAAGCGGGCAGCTAGGAATTCTACAGGTACTAAGTACTACATGTTGTATAAGGCATAAAACAGAAAAGGAAACATGCCTGGTTTGCCTGGGAGAGCTGTTCATGCCAATAAAGACTGTTTAGATATAATAACTGGCAGGTTCAAGCTCTGAAAAATAATCCACATGCCTAAACTGGAAGATTCCAGCAAGGCAAAAGTCAGACAGAGGCCAAGAGTGACGGCACATGGGCATGAGGAGTCACACACAATTAATTTAGGTGAGCTTGTGTAATGCAAATGGAAAACTCATCTGATTTGAAAAAAGACCCGCAACACGAGGTTGCTCTAAATACTCAAAAAACACAAATGTAAGGAGGGTCAAATGGGGATATAATTTAATGACCTGTCAACGTATGCCCCAATAATTGATACAAAACACGAAGAAGGAGACCAGGTCGATTGATGGTGTGCTGTACTGGATGGAGTGTAGGAAGCACCGGGACACCTGTGTGAGTAGATGTATAAGGTTGCAGTGGGCTGAAAAAGTCCCATCAGACCACCCTCTTGGCGGCATATCATCATTTGGGGAGGGCATCAATTCCATTCTCCGCCTATGTGTCAGTGCGGGAAAGGAGCTCATCGTAGTATGCCCCAGTAGTGTCCAAAATGAAGTGTGAAGAAATGCAGTGCTGTGAAAAAGGACTTAAAAATGGCTACCTAAACTCAAGAAATTTTTTGTCTAAATGAGTGTGGGTGTCATGATTAAAACCACGCCTAGTAGCAGATAAGTGGAGCTACGTTCTGGCGCTGCGTAGAATGGTCAACTAGTTTCAGCTAAGTGGAGTGGTGCTCCAGCTTTCATCAGGACCTTGGAAATAGATACGCTACTGCAACGTGAACTCATGGGTGTACAAGTATAGAATAACATAAGTTTCATCAAAATACTTTATAAAAGAAGGAGTATCACCCGAGACTTGGAACCTCTCTGTCCTCTGTAGACAGGAAAGAATGGTTTTACCTGTCAAAAAAACACAAAAGATACTATATGTGTATTACCCCACAGGGATCCAAATCGCCCCATAACCACCATCAAGACAAGACAACACCTGCACGAACATATTGCGTCCTGCATTTCAAATTAAGCATATTAGCTTTATCACAAAGAGGCATTTCCTCGCAGTGATACTTACCCAGCTTTGTGTGGGTGAAAAGCCTCACCTTGCCCGGCAACCGCTCGGGAAATTGAGGCCCCGCTCTAATGTGTAAAAGAAAGAGGGGGAGGGGAGAACACAGATAACATTCAGTTTAAAAGTGTCCAACCCACTTACTATACACATAAACCCAAAAAAACGTGTGGTAGCCTCCTTGCTGCCTCAAGATAGCCTCACCCTATCATTAAGCCCCCACTGATTGTTTGTTGATGAATCAAAAGCGAGCCCTCAACAGTAGGGTAATAGTAGTGCCAATGGTGACCATGTATCACATCTAAACCTGTGTAATGAAAGACACTCTAGAGTGGCAGTAAGGGAATGCTATCAAGACGGAGTATAGCCTCACCTCAAGTAAAAGACCTGGGTGCTAAAGCTAGTACAAAAATAGCCCTAAAGAGACAGTCCCAAACATTTTTGTACAGATTATGAATATTAAAGTGATAAAGCCTGTTAAATCCCAGTAGCCTCTTTAGGGCTATTTTTGTACTAACTTGAGGTGAGGCTATACTCCGTCTTGATAGCATTCCCTTACTGCCACTCTAGAGTGTCTTTCATTACACAGGTTTAGATGTGATACATGGTCACCATTGGCACTACTATTACCCTACTGTTGAGGGCTCGCTTTTGATTCATCAACAAACAATCAGTGGGGGCTTAATGATAGGGTGAGGCTATCTTGAGGCAGCAAGGAGGCTACCACACGTTTTTTTGGGTTTATGTGTATAGTAAGTGGGTTGGACACTTTTAAACTGAATGTTATCTGTGTTCTCCCCTCCCCCTCTTTCTTTTACACATTAGAGCGGGGCCTCAATTTCCCGAGCGGTTGCCGGGCAAGGTGAGGCTTTTCACCCACACAAAGCTGGGTAAGTATCACTGCGAGGAAATGCCTCTTTGTGATAAAGCTAATATGCTTAATTTGAAATGCAGGACGCAATATGTTCGTGCAGGTGTTGTCTTGTCTTGATGGTGGTTATGGGGCGATTTGGATCCCTGTGGGGTAATACACATATAGTATCTTTTGTGTTTTTTTGACAGGTAAAACCAGTCTTTCCTGTCTACAGAGGACAGAGAGGTTCCAAGTCTCGGGTGATACTCCTTCTTTTATAAAGTATTTTGATGAAACTTATGTTATTCTATACTTGTACACCCATGAGTTCACGTTGCAGTAGCGTATCTATTTCCAAGGTCCTGATGAAAGCTGGAGCACCACTCCACTTAGCTGAAACTAGTTGACCATTCTACGCAGCGCCAGAACGTAGCTCCACTTATCTGCTACTAGGCGTGGTTTTAATCATGACACCCACACTCATTTAGACAAAAGAATTCTTGAGTTTAGGTAGCCATTTTCAAGTCCTTTTTCACAGCACTGCATTTCTTCACACTTCATTTTGGGCACTACTGGGGCATACTACGATGAGCTCCTTTCCCGCACTGACACATAGGCGGAGAATGGAATTGCTGCCCTCCCCAAATGATGATATGCCGCCAAGAGGGTGGTCTGATGGGACTTTTTCAGCCCACTGCAACCTTATACATCTACTCACACAGGTGTCCCGGTGCTTCCTACACTCCATCCAGTACAGCACACCATCAATCGACCTGATCTATTAACACTCCTAGATTTCTCACTGTGTTTTTAGGGCTAGGAACGGGGCCTAATTCCAGGGGCCACCAGTCCTGTGTCCAGTGTGTTGTTGCTTGCCCAAACAGCATGACCTCCGTTTTTCCTATATTGCATTGGAGGCAGTTTGCTGACATCCAAGCAGATATTGCTCTCATTCCCTCTGCGAAGGATTTTTTTATCGCAGGTGTCAGATCTTTAAAGGGAAAGAGGAGTTGGGTGTCGTCAGCGTACGACACTGGTGTAAACCCAAATGATCTTGCTAGGTTGGCTAGGGGAGCCACATACACATTGAAAAGTGTAGGGCTTAAGCAGGAGCCCTGTGGCACTCCCTTACTGAGCTCCCTGTGGATGGATTTGTGGGAGCCCAGCCTAACCTCTTGAGAGCGTCCTGACAGAAAGCTTTCCATCCATGCCAATGCCGTGCCCTCCAAACCTACGTCTTTTAGTCGCTCAAGAAGCACTTTGTGAGACACCGTATCGAAAGCGGCGGAGAGATCCAACAGCACCAGAATCATAGAATTGCCCCCATCCAGTGCCATTCTGATGTTATTGGTCACTGTTTGGAGGGCAGATTCGGTGCTGTGGTTAGGCCTGAACCCAGATTGGGAATAGTCCAGGCCCTCCGTCGCTTCAAGATGTTGTGACAGATAGGTGTTCACATGCTTCTCAGCTATCTTACTGATGTATGGTAAGAGTGAAATAGGACGCAGGTTGGAAAGGTCGGTCCATGGGGAAGCAGCTTTCTTGCGTATTGGGTTTACTACCGCCCTCTTCCAGTCTGCTGGGACTTGTCCTTTCTATCACTCCTCCTCTACCTCATCAGTCTCGTCTTCAACTCTCTGTTTGCCTCATCTGTTTCTACCACACATCTCTCTAACCTTTCAATGTACTTCACCATAAATCCATACATTCACCTCCCAGTATCCTTTCCTTTTCTTTCTACCTCTGCTACCTCTACCTCACCTCTCACTAACTTACTCTCTTCTCAGCACCTCTCTTTTGCAAATGTTTGTGTGTTCCTCACTCTCTACTTAATCACATCATCATCAACTTCAGGATACCCATTCTGCACCACCGCAGAAACACAATCACCAAATCTTCACAACAGGACAGGCACAAGATATAAGCATCCTGGTCTTCTGAACTTCGATACAACTGAACTGGACACAATATCGTCCCCAAAAGCATCTCCAACTTCAACTACTGGATTACTGCCTCCGCAGATACCCTGGCTCCTCGCAAGGTCAACAAAGCCACAAGAACTACACTGCAAGCAAGCTGGTGCACGGAAAAGCTTAGGCTCACTAAGCGCCTCTGCAAGCAAGTTGGGTGCTGATGAAGACACACACCAACAAGAGAACCTACAAATCCACCCTCAGTTGCAACTATGAGCAAATCAGAGTCACCAAACACGTCGCTCTCACCAACCACATCAAAGGCAGCACCAACAGCGCCAAGGAAATCTTTACCATAGTGAAAGACTTCACGTCTCCAGCAGCAAGCTCCACCAGCTTAACTCCCCTCTCAGGACCTCCACTATCTCCTAATCCACAAACAAGCTCTCTTCAAACTTCTCACGCACCTAGACAACGCCTTACACAACATTGGCCCTATGTACCTCAACACTAGCATAAACATCCACAAACCTACCAGACACCTCTTCTCAACTGATCTCCTACAAGACCCCCCCCCCGCATACACAGAACCAAATCAGGTTGCCGTGCCTTCTACTACCCTGCTCCTAAAGCCTGGAACAACTTGCCCTTGAACATTAGAGCAGGCACGACCCGTGCCGGGCGTTACACCGGGCGGTGACGTCAGGAAGGGGGTGGGGGTGGGGCAGGGTGGGGGATTTTAAAATGCGGCATATGGACCGTTTTAGGTAAGTACCTAAAAAAATAAAAAAATTATTTTGTTGCCCGCGATACATCACCAAATGTGATGCAGCGCGGGCAACAAATTTTTTTTTATTTTTTAGGTACTTACCTGAAATGGTCCATATCCCTCATTTTACAACCTCCCCACCCTGCCCCTCCCCCGCCTGACGTCACCGCCCGATGTAACGCCCGGCACGGGCCGTGCCTGCATTAGAGCCTTCTCCTCTGTTCCTGATTTCAATTCTGCAAGAAACTGAAGACCCGGGGGCCTCATTTATGAAAAGTGACGCATCGCTGCGTGAAAACAGCGATGCGTCACTTTTCACTGCGCACTCCTTGCGACACCAATGATGCGTCATATTTAATGTATGACGCATCATGTCGCAAGGACTTACAGATACGTCAATATTTCTGACGCATCTGTAAGCGCAAAAGTGACGCATTGCTGGAGTGTGTCACAAAAGTCATGCAACTCCAGCAATGCGTCCTTTCACATGGGGAAAGCCCCATGTGAAAGGGCTTGCGTCAGTCTTACGCCTGCTGTGAGGCAGGCGCAAGATTTTGACGCAACAGCATCCTAAAAGTGACGCAGTGAAATCTCATAGATTTCACTGCGTCACTATTACGAGGCTTTTTGCGGGGGAACGCCCCTCTGCATACATTATACCTGACGCAGGTATAATGTGGCGCAGGGATTTAAAAAGTGACGCATCTACCTAGATGCGTCACTTTTTAAATATGGCGCAACAAGGCGCATTTTGTACGCCTCTGGTGCGTCACAAAAAGTGACGCACCGGCGGCGCAAAACTGTCGCAAGGCCTCATAAATAAGGGCCCTGGCTCTTCACCTAGCCCCGAACCTGTCTCAGCGCATACAGCGCCAGGATACCCTCCAGGGTAAGTTGTGCTCTATATAAATACAAATAACATATAAGATAGCATAACCATATGTACCTCCTGTATTTCAGCTCATCCTCTCTATATATCGCCTCTCTATCTTTCTTCCTATACCTTTCTACCTCACCTCTCTGTCTCTACACCCATCACTCTCTCTCTTTGTCTCACATTTTCTCTACCTCTACCTCAACCCTATTTCTGTCGCTTGTCTTCACCTCTTTCCCTATCCAACTCACGTCGCGTTCTACCCTTCAACCCTCTGGTTTTACCTTTCTCTTTGCCTCACTATTCTATTTACCTAACCTGTCTTTCTGTATGCTACTTCTCTTTTTGCCTCTCCTTTCTTCTCACCCCTGTCTGCCCCATTTAAATCTCTTAATGCTTCTCCTATTAACCCTCCTCTCTACATGCCTATCTTCATCTCGCGCTACCTCTAACTCCCTCCAGCTCACCCTTCTCTCTACTCTCTCTGTCTTTCAAAATTTCCTACTACGTATATCCCTCGCCCTAAATCCACACCTACCTTTTTACCTCTTTCTCTACTGACATGTTCCTCTTCTTTAGTTTAAGCATGTTTTTTGTGTCTACTCACATTTGTGAAGAAGCCCAAGGACAACGACACATTTTGTGAAACTTGTGTATGAGGAAAAACAATTCAACCCCGTGCTGTCAGAAGGGGAGCTGAGGTGAAGCAATTCCAGCTGCGCAGTACGAATTCGACACACGCCCTGGCGCGCGGGGGGAGCTGCATAACAGCACTGAAACAATTGATATGCTGCGGGGGTATAACTGACAACACGTGCTGCTCGGGACCCCCGAGACGGGAAGTTTGGCCTACGTCAGCTCTATTCCTCAAGGCAGGTCCTACAAGGGGGCAGCATGTGCAGGCCCCCGGGGGAGCCCCCTGGCCCACCCAAGGCCCATTCAAAACTAGGGCATCTGTTTTTAATGGTGTTTTACGCGTGCCTGAGGTACCCACGCATTAAACCGCCTCACTCGCATGATAACCAACAACGACGTGGGGTACGAATAGTCCCTATGTGCATAGCTGTGAAGTCAGCACAGATGCAAACTGCCGGTTTCACATCACTCACACCCACCAAGAAACAGCTGGTTATCCCACGACACTCATCTACAACAAAAACACAGAAAATGCAAGCTCCCATTAGAAGGTAAGAGTCAAAAACATTCAAATCCCATAACCAGTCTGAAGGAATTTTGACTTCCGAGGAAAGTAAATAAAAATGTGCATACAATTGAAATGTGTATCTTAAATGTACATAATTCTATATTCTTTCTGCTTTGAGGCAGTTCCTAACTTGTGTCCAGGCACTAAGTTAAATAAAGAACGTTCAATGGGCCATTATACTCGGTTCACTTGATTTACATGTGTGTGTACATTGGTACACGTGCCAGTATGGTGCCTTCTGCTAAGGTTTGCTTGTAACTTGCAGGATACTAGTTTTAATTCCTGCATGGGCATGTCAGCAGTTCATTCTTCTGAGACTGATGAAATGGGAATCACTGAGCCGATTAATTAGGATATGTGTTATTTGCATCGATACCAAATATGCTTTAGCAAGTGGTACGTAAAACTTAACTTACTATAGAGCTCATATAAAGTTTGGCATTTGCAAGACAGCCACAAAACTAGCGATCCCCCCACCTCATTTAGAGATGGGGAAATTCAGCTGGCCCTGCCGCCAGAAACCTCAGATTTGATGGTCCATCAGCCACATTGCCCCCAGGTCATAGTGACGGTTCCCCGTCCTATTTAGGGTGGGGTGATCGTCACTAAATATCTGTGCCCCAAACTACTATGCAAGCAGTGGCGGCACCTCCGCAATGGGGGAGGAACGTCGCCCCACTGGCTCAGAGGCAGCAGCTGCAAAATGTAGCAATAATTACCAACGTTTTTTTTTTTCAGCTGCTGGCTGAGTCAGCGTGTGCAGGCCATAAGTGCGCATGTCTGTTTGGCCGGCCGTCTTAAGCCGGCCAAGCAGACATGCTTAGTTAGCGTTCAGTCGGAAACGTCTACCATAAAACTACCGTAGCGGTATGTACCACTTTTTTTCCTCCTCTTCGGGCAACTGCACTGTCAATGCGTCACAATCCCTACGCCTTCTAAACCCAGGCATGGCGATGACGCCTTGGCTGTGCTCAAGAGACAACACCAGCTGTAGTGACTTGATTACAATACCCCATCAAGTCGCCAGATAAGTAGGCCACAGAAGGTAAGTATGTGCACGTAATATCACAATTTGTGACATTACGTGCTAATGTCAAACATAAATGTGGGCACAATACCCACTTGTATGCGTCACATCCAGGACCAGTATGTTTGAGCGCAAGGTGACTTTGTCACCTTTTCACGCTCCAACACATTGGTCCCCATTCAATATGTGATGCGTCAGTGTATCGCCTCTGCATTGTGACATATTGCTGGGGTTGTGCTGGTTTTCCCACCAACTCCGGCATTGCTCCAAAAAACCTTGCGCCATGGTGTGCCATATTGTAAATATGGTGCATCTATGGTGGCGCAAGGGTTTCTGCTGCAGGCGCAAGTAAACTGGTGCATCGCTGCTTTAACGCAGCGATGCGTCAGTTTTCTTGTAAATGAGACTGCCAGTTTTTAGCCAGTAAAACCTGCTCTACACATAGAGAACAAACAGAGTTAAACTGCAAGTATGCCCACCTCAGAATGGGTGAACGCATGTAAAATGTAGTTTCTTATATAGCGCACGTATCACCACAAAGGGTATCTCAGCGCTTGCTCTGGGAACCAATCCTGGTCTTTCCCTGTGGGATAGCCCAGCTGGGCACCCCCAAGGTGAAAGCCAGGCATTCCGCCGCGGGGGCCATAGTGGAGATTGAGCAAGCTATTGCCCAGAGTTGCAGAGCGTGAACCCCTGATTCAAGAAGGCACCGAAGCGAGAATTATCAGGTCCATGGACATTTGGGCTCCAAACCCTGCCACGTCGGGAATTGAACCCTGGTCCCGGGCCGACCTCTGCTTCTGGGTCTGCCTCCTCTAACCGGTGAGCCACACTTCTCCACAGAGTGTGCTTAATTCCCCACCCTGAGGCAAACAAATCCCAGATTGGGTGAATGTTGCGCACCTGCTAATTACCACTCACCACACAAATGGTAATTAGCTTGTGCCCCAAGCATGGGTCACTCTGACCAGGGTCCATGTAGAGTTATGAAGCACACTCAACTGAGCTTTCAAGTCACACAATGTATATTTCCCGTGTTTGTTTGGTAGGGGGCATGTATATGTAATGCTGTTTCTACGTCTAAAAAGTTTTATTTTACAGTCATTTCACTGACATGTTAAGTTGAATTACCTAAATTTGACGTTTGGTAGATCCTGTATGAATGTAGAGAACATTTATATTTTATAGATCTGCATTTATTGACCTATAAGTACATTCTTTGGTGTAACTGGACATTTGTAAGTCTAAGTACTTGTCTACATTTGCTTGCCTGAAGGTACATTCCTTAGAGCCATTTATATTTGATTAGATGCAGTTCCATTTGTTTCATATAGGTATTAAAGTGGACTTTATACAAGTATCTGTAAGGAAGGCCCATTTTATTTACAAGGAATATGAGCTGAACTTGCAGAAACTGTTTCAGATACTCACTGAATATAAATTCCTTCTTTCTGCACACCCACATCGATCACTCTTGAGCATGTTTAAATTGTGGTTTCTCAAATGGTGTAAGTAGTTTCTATCATTTATTGATATATACATGGAACAAGTGAATTATATGTGCACGCCAGTTTGGGTGAAACTTGATGCAAGCAGTTGCTTTAATTTGATTTATACAGAACTTGATATTAGGAGAATGCTCAAAATCATCTTAAAAACATATTTTTAAACTATGAAATCCTAGGCAAGTGTTCGCCAAATGTCATATTTGTAACTGCAAGATTTTTTTAGGTGGGTTATTCAAAATTTGGCGAATTAAAGTCAAAGGTTTGTTTAATCAAACCCAGGGATAATACCACTTAAACCTAACTATAGGGCTCTACTCTACTGTTGCACCACTGTAATATCTATATGCATGTGAGGGTGTAAAGAGAGGCAGACTGGTGCACTTTACTGATCTGGGGACCGTTAAAAAGAAAATTAGACAGCAGCAAAGTTCCAGCTATCATATAGGGAGGGAACATCCTTTACAACGCAACTTTTACCACGCAGTGCCTTTACGACGCAACTTTTACAACGCAAACCATTACAACGCATTGCACTGTATATTGTTTTGAATTCCAAAGTATAGAAATGACTTTGGCAAGGGGTCCTCAGCTTCCAATAATGACTTAGTAGGGGTCTTAAAAAAGTTTTAAGCATCCACGCTGGAGTCACTTTGTTACATGCAGAACGTCCCTTAAGAAGATTGAACAGAGTCACTAATGTGGCAGAATGTGGAGTATTTCGATAGCTCCAAATCATTTTCTTGACAGCAATTTTACAATCTGCACCCTTTGCCACAGCCAACTGGATACACTCCTTCAGTACACGGTTAAATCTTTAAAATCTTCAGATTCCAGCAATGATTCAGTGGTGGTCCACAGAAGTCAAAAGGTTAAGAACCGCTGCCCTTAAGGATTATGGGCCTTATTATGGGTTTGGGGGTGTGGGAGCGGGCTGCCCCTCTCCTACACCACCAAACCTGTGTTTAAACGTACCACCAGATTAGGAGTTTTCTCCTGTCTGGCAGGCTGTTCTTTTGGATTAGAGGGACGGTTGTCCTTGTCACAAAGTTCTTAGGGGCTTTCTCAGGGGTGGAAAATTTTAAAAGAAAAGTGGAAGGACACTTGCCTGCCCTGGGTGCTAGCAACCCTTGCTACACCACTGCATGCTGCGAGTACCGGTTGGCTAAGTTCTTTGTCAAGTATCCCTGCTTGCAGTACATAAAATGGACACTTGGCAAGGTCAGCGGTTCAACCTATTTGACCTAACAGCCCTAAACAGAGGCAACTTTCACTTCTTAGATATGACAACATTGGACAAATATCAGTGACTGATTTAGAGTTGATCTCCCAAAACACATTGATTTTTGTACACCCTCTTCTCTTTCTTCTTCGTTGATCTCTCAGATTCAGAATCATGGTCCTGGGCCGAGGGAATGCTGGGATTACCCCTGGGCAGGCATGATGTGGACAAACGGAACAAGCTGAAGATGTCTTTAACATTTTACACAAATGCAAGCCAAATAAATACGTATGCCATAAACATACAACGTAATGGGGATTGGAGTAGCTCCTCACATCCAGACATGAGTAGGTAGTGCTAATTAACATTCCTTAAGAACTTGTTCAGACACAAGACTTCATGGCGAGTTCTATTCTTAGTGCTATACACACAGGCCCGCTATAATCCACATCAGAGGTGCTGCATACAGTATATACATGTAATGCATTCATCTAATAAAGTTGACAAATTACACACATATACAAAGAAATGCCCAGAGAGTTGTTTGTATAAGTACTCTGGACGCAGGAAGTGTTGGGGTTAACATGGTACAAAGTTGAATTTTTATCTGGAAAGCCTGAGTCGCAGACATCTTGGAGTTACGAACTGCCTAAAGATTAGCAGGTCATAGGTTCAAATTCCCCAATGTGCTGCCTTATCATTTCAAGAAGGGTTTTTAGACCTATCGCTACTAGGTTTTGTTAGATCATTTGCCTCCAAAACAGAAAATAAAAGCCAGCATAATAACAAAGGGTCAGCTAAAAAGTCTGAGGTAGTTCTTCCCATTGGGCCAGCTTACTTTGTTATGCCTACTGCCCCTCCTGGGGTATAGGCCATCAACCAAGACTCTTCAGTCATCTCTGTCCTGGCCTTTTTAAAAAAAGATCTGACTTGAAGTGTAACCCATCTTCTTGCAGTCAGCCTCGAGGCCTTAACACCAGGTGCTTCTTGGCCTTTCTCATTTACTTTTCCCTTGATGGTTTCAAGTCAGGGCTTGCTAGGTGGTGTTTAATGCGTGCTTGCTGAGAGTGTGCCCCACCCACCACCAGCGTCTTTTCATGATTTCTTCTGGAGCAGGGAGTTGCAAAGTCTGCTGCCATAGATTGTTGTTGCTGGTGGTTTTTACCCAGTGGATTTTGAGGATTTTTCTCAGACAAGTATTGATGAAGGTCTGGACTTTGTTGGTGGTGATCACTGTTGTCCTCCACGTTTCTGCTCCATACAGAAGGACAAATGTTATGTTGATGCCTGATCTTGGTTTGGAGAATTAAGTTCTCGGAGATCCAGACCTTCTCTAGCTGAATGAAGGCAGCCCTTGCTTTGCCGATTCTTGCCTTGACATCTACCCAGGTAGGTGAAGGCCTCAGCCTCCTCAAGAGTGACTGCAGTTGTGCTGACTGTGTTAGCCTGTAGGATCTCGGTTTTCCCCTGTGAATGTTGAGGCCAAGTTGTGTTGACATGGCTGCCACATTGTTGGTCTTTTATTGCATTAGCTTTAGATTATGGGAGAGTAGGTCCAGGTCATCTGCAGAGTCCAGGTAATTGAGCTGCATCCAAGGTTTCCACTGGGTCCCATTTCTTCTCTTTGTTGTGGATGTCTTCATGATACCATCTATAGCCAGCAGGAAGAGAAAGGTTGAGAGCAAACAACCCTGGTGGACTGCGGTACTCACTTGGAAGGCTTTGGAAGGCTTCTGTGTGTTGTCCTCCATGACTAGCTTGCAGGTCATTCCCTTGCAAGAGTTCCTGATGATTCTTACAAGTTTATCTGTCACGCTGTAGTGACGGAGGAGTTTCAAAAGGGGTTCTCTTTCCACGCTGTTGAATGCCTTTTTACTGTCAATGAAGTTGACGGGGTGGGGGAATTTAATTCCCTTGACTGCTCTATGATGATGTGAAAGGTTGCAATCTGGTCTTTGAAAGATCTATATTTTTTAAGTTAGCTTGCTGGTCTTGCAACTGAACATGGACTTGTTCCTTCTTTCTGTTCAGGATGACTCTGTTCAACACTTTTCCTGGGGTTGATAGAAGCGTTATCCCTCTGTAGTTTTCGCAGGTACTGAAGTCGCCTTTCTTGGGGCTCTTGATATCACTTCTTACAGTCTAATGGCACTTTTTTCTCTTCCCATATCCTTCCAAACAAGGGGTAAAGCATGTCTACTGATGTTTAAATGCTGACCAGTGCATCTGCAGGAATGTTGTCGGGTCCTGCAGCCTTCCCATTTCGCAGATGTTTGATGGCTTGCCGTACTTCATCCTTGGTTGGTTTGCTGAAGTTGACTGGCAAGTCCTTGTCAGTTTGCGGGCCCAACCTCATCCCTAAAAGTCTCACATCAATTTTTTATCATCCTGTTACTATCTCTCACTTCTCCTTTCTGTCTCTTTGTAATACCCTGTTCAATAGGGCCAGGGAGTAAGCAACGGCTACTGCACCTTGATGTCCCATGATCCATACTATTTAGCAAAATGGGCAAATGCAAATATTTCGGCACTTGACTATCAGTGATAGCAGTGGCGAGCAACATAGGCAGCACATGGAGGTAGCTTGGTGATGCATCCAGCTCAGGATTCAGTGATTTTATGCAGTACAATAACTGAATGCCCATCCCAGTGCTTATCTTTCACGAAAGAAAGTGCTTTAATGCACACTTGAAAAAAATACTACACACAAACATAGTGACCTGGGCACTCATGGGCAGAGCTGTGTCCCTATGTCCTATTTCTCCACCCCCTAGTAATCTGGGCGGTGCACCCATGGGTTCAGGGAACTATCGTGATTATATCTCCAGTGCAGATCTCCCCTCTTTAAGGTATTTGCCCTCGCTCAGCCTCTCACAGTTCAGTCATTTTAGTTCCCATACAGTTCAGTTGGTCAGTTGTTACCCCCGTGCTGAACAGTCCTTTCTGGCAGCTACCCAGCTTCATCTCAGCATGCCCATTCCTTCCCACATCTGAGAGGAGGAGCACTCACCAACAGCTCAGTCTGGGGTGTCCTCATTGGCCTTGGGTGCCCAACTGGCAGATGCAGCTTCTGCAATCAAGCTTCTGCACATCTCTGTTGGTTGCTGGAAGCGGTCGAGCAGACGGGTATAGTGATCCCTATGGAAGACTTTATCTCAGTCCAGAACATTTACATGCTGTGCAGGGAGGTTTTCCGGGATCAGTGCGGCCACACACAAGCCAATCTCTTTCCTGTGATGTGGCCATGCATTGGTTGAATTCCTTCTAGCTGTGAGGCCACGCACTAGCCAGTCTCCCTCTTGACAACCGTGCCACACAGGCTGATCTGGGCAATAAGGCCATACACAGAGCAGTCTGATGCTGGGCAATAAGGCAATGCACAGCCCGGTTTTCGTCTAGAAAATACTGCTACAACCAGGCTCATCTTCCGGACAATACGACAACACATAGGCAGATTTGGACTCAGATCACAGCTCCGACTGGAATTCAGCAATCTCAGGATAAGCCATTGCATTTTCCACCAGGAATGGCTTCTAGAGAGATTGTAAGCCTGAAGGTACCGGAGAGTAGTGCTCCTTTACTGGAAGTCCCACCAGCACTGGGGATCCGATTAACCTTTCTGCTTCTAGAGCATCATTTCTTCTGCAGTGTTGGCCGTCTCCTTCCCTCTCTCAGCGGGCAAGCCTGCTGCTGGGTGCTTCAGGACAAGTATACAGCTCTTCCAGAAAGTGATCAAACTCAAGTGATGTCCCCTCACCTCTGAGAGACTCATGCAGAGACCAGCATGGCTGCCCAGCATCCCTCTGTGTACTCTGCGGAGCACTCCTTTCCTTGGTAATAATATGCCTCGGAACTGGAACAACCAATGAGATTGCACTTTTAACAGTGTTGTGTATCCACTTTCTGCACTTTCAGAGCCAGTTTGGATTGGTATTCTTCATGTGTCCTTACAAGCAGTTCTCCAGACATAGCCTTTGCTTAGAGTGATGCTTCTCACAGCAGGGTTGTATCCAGCCAGGAGCATCCATAAACAGAGACACAAAGAGGTATGAGGTTTCTCATCTGGCTGTCAACAGCCAACTGGAAGTGTAATCAGCGAAAGGCAAAATACTGAGACTCACCTATGGTGTCTTCTTCACCTTGCTCAGGCAGATTGTACAGTAACACCCTTCACCCCTACTATCCACTAAATAGCAGTTCAGGAAGCCTAATCTGCAGCGTCATGCTTAGCCAGGAGCCAAATTTAATTTTTGGAGACTTGTCCCTGCTTCCCACACTTAAGTGTTTAGAACTCCTCCCCCCAGTATTAAGAATGTCAGCAGTACACTTCCACTGCTTATTATTGTATTATTGTATTTCTTATATAGCGCCAGAATCGACCCCCGAAGGGGTATCTCCGCGCTTGCCTTGGGAACCCGTCCTGGTTTTTCCCTGTGAGATAGCCCCTACAGGGCATCCCCAAGGTGAAAGCCAGGCCTCCCGCCGCGGGGGGCCGTTGTGGAGATTAAGCAAGCTTAATGCCCAGAGTTGCAGAGTGTGAACCCATGATTAGGTCAGGCACCGAAGCGAGAATTATCGAGTCCCTGGACATTTGAGCTCAACAGCCTGCCGCGTCGGGAATCAAACCCTGGTCCCGGGTCCGACCTCTGCTTCCGGGTCTGCCTGCTCTAACCAGTGAGCCACACTTCTCCACGCTTGCGAAAACATTCTCACCTCTATCTTGTGCGAAATGTTAGGTCAAGGGTATCCAAGATGGATCCCACGGGCCTCCATGACTCTGGCTCACTCACACACACCTCATACATGTACCACACAGGCTTCATACACAAATGTGCACAACATACTATTGAGATGTTAGCAGTAGGATTTTGGTAAGTGCGCAGAAGTGGAACACTACATGAGTGGGCCAGTACGCCTCCACAATAGTGATAGAAATAAAAAAAGGTCTGGTAACAACTATGGATTCAGAAATAATGGTGTGCTGCCCCCACGGCTCTGTGTGCTAAACCTACACAGGGATGGTAGTACACTGAGGGGCCTAACACTTCCCAGTTCTGTTTCTCTCTTTTCCTCCAACTTTTCCACAATCTCCTTCCCTTCTCTCAAATCTCTCTTGCCACTTCTTTCCCTCATACTCCCCATCCTCTGATATTCCCTTTCTGCCCCACTTTTTTTTAACAGAAACCAGTTGTCAATAAAAGATAGGTATCCTAGGGTGAACAGCATCACCTAATATTTCTAATTGTAGTTGATAGATGTGTGAAGAGTTTACCGCATAATGTATACCAATGCATTCTATATGCCGGCATTTATAGGATAGTGATATCTCCTTCACTCCCATTCTCACTGCTTCCATCCCCCATTTCTTCGCATACTAATATTTATTTTTGCCCACTTCCATAGTAACTTTGGAAGAGTGGCTCTCTCTTCTTTGGTGGTAGGATCACAACTTGGATATGATCTCAGCCTTCTGTAGTCTGCCTTTTTACAGGGCTGCCCCCATGCCACGCTCTATTGTTTTTAGTACGGCGGGGGTGCTTCCATATGTCTACTCCTTAGGAAGGGTACCTCCCATTCCTATCTGCTGTGCTGCAGCAAACAGTTTGACACATGTTATTGCTGCATAGTTTTTGTTGTCATAATAAAACAGGTGTTGAACTGTCTGGGCCAGTGAACTATGCAGCAGGAAAGCTGCATACCCTCAAGCTACAGGCCATGCTGCATATATAGAGCAAAACACTGAAAAACAATATTGCCTTAAACTTTGACTGCTGAAGGTGAGACCCATAACAGAGACCACTTGCAAACTATGTTATAAAAGACACTCAGAGATGGATACTGTCAACATCTGCTATGGACAGTGCAGCAGGCTTTTCTCAGAAATGAGTAGCTCATCCTAATTTCTTCCTTGTTTTCTGGTACTTGCAGTATTGTTTAATGTGATTTACAGCTGGTGGACTATAAGACAGAGAATGCTAATGAAATAAATTGAATAATCTATTCACTCCTGAGATTTAACAATTTGAGCCATGCCCCATTCTCCACGAGTTTTACCTAGTTCTGGCGGTAGGTTTGGATCATTAAAAGTGTGTGTAACTAGGATCAAGGTTGCCTTGTTTTGAATAGGCTTCACTACCCTTACATTCAGATGGATACTTCTAACTGACCAAAAATACAGGAGCAGAGGTCTGGATCTGTGCTGAAAGGCATGGAAGGAAAGGAACTGATGTCACATGCTTGGGTGGCATCCGCGCAAAGCCAAACAACGCCACCTACAGGTACAAAGGAGCAGCGCTATGAAAAAGATTCCAACTCCAGTCAGGAGCCTGGGATGTGTTCTAAGGTGAGAAATTTGAGGTGAGAAAGAGTGTTACTGGAGGTAAGTAACTTGTTCCTCAGGGGCTTAAGTACCTCTCCCATGTGACATTGGCAATGCCTAATACCAGTTCCTGGAAGTTAGCCAGAGGGCATGGATCCTCAGAGGAGCCAGGTTTATTGCTCACAGTTGCTGTTAATAGCTCCGACTTAATGCCAAAATACCTTCTAGTGGGACCAACCCATGTAATAGAAGGTGGAAACAGAGGCAGTTCCCTAGGTAAAAAGATAACACTTAGGGGCCGATTCCGATCTTGGTCGGAATGGCTCCGAATCGGGTTCGGGATTAGCGGGTCCGATTCGGAGGCTGAATTTCCGTCCAGTTCGTACACGGGTCCGGACCACGAAGTACGATGCGAACAAGCGCGAAATCTACGGCCAAACCGCTCTGTACGTCTCGGCTGTAAGCTAACCGTGGTGTGCAATGGAGGCGAATTCCGACCGAGCCAGTACGATGCGTGATTCGGACAGCCGGATCGAGTCGGAGCTTCCAGCTCGCAATAGCTCTCAGAGCAGGACTTTGAGGGTCCGCATCGGAACCCCTGTTACCCACAGCCTTACTGCTCGGACACAAGGGGGAGGCCCATGGGTCTCCCCAACACAGGCATGTACGGTGCGGATGGCACCAACGCGTACCCACTGTAGGGGGCGCACTTGTCCGGAACGTACCCATTCAGTCAATGAGAGCACATGTACGCGTTGTACGACCGGCTCCCATTGACTTCAATGGGAGTTCGACCGAACGAGTCTGACAGTATATGGCTGCATCGTACTCTCTCAGTTGGACTGCAGGAGCCCGGATTGGTCGAAAAACACCCCGGATCCGGCTCGGTCGGAGTGGTTTTCGACCCAGATCGAAATCGTCCCCTTAATGCCCCATATCATTCCTCTCATATTTAATGCTGCAATAGAGAGTAAGGTCCTAACTGAAGGCTTGGGAGACAGGCATTGTAAGTGTTGTGCATGGATGGCTGCAGTCATTTCAGGGGGGACACTAACAAACCCTATCTCTCCCTCTTGTAGTCTTCAATGTGAGAGGTTGTGTGTGGTGTTCCACAGGCCTCGTCCCTCTTTCTCATCTTATTTGACATTTAAATGTGACCTCTGTTGGACCTCATCCCGTCATACAGAGGAAGACAACATCTTGCACTGATAATACACACCTTGGGGCAGATTTACAAGAAAAGGACGCATCTGTAGAGATGCAGCAGTTTCCCTGCGCCAGCCTGCAATACGCTTGCGCCACCATAGATGTGCTGTGTTTACACTATAGTGCACCATGGCGCAAGGATTTACAGATGTGTCAGAAATTTTGGCGCATCTGTTGGTGCAAAAGTCACACATTGCTGGAGCTGTGTCGCTAGCACGAAGCAACTCCAACAATGCATGGGGAGGCCTATACTTATTGTACTGCATCACTCCTTATGCCTGCTTCAAGCAGGCGTAAGGTTTTGACGCTGTGGCATCCTAGAAATGGCGCAGTGAAATCTTGTAGATTTCACTGCGTCACTTCTACAAGGCGTTCCTGCGTGGGAACACCCACCCTGCATGCATTATACCTGACTCAGGTATAATGAGAAGCAGGGCTTTAATGTGACGCATCGCCTTAGATGTGTCAAGCTGTAAACGGGCCGCAATGTGCCACATTGTTTATGGGGCCACTGCCTGCATCATAAAAAGTGACGCAACAGCAGCATAAAAGTGTCACAAGGGGCTTGTAAATCTCCCCCTTATTTTTAAACTGGACAAGCTTCCTAAATTATCTTGAAAAATCTTCCCAATTTTCAGTTGTTATTATTAGCAAAAACTCTACACATGGAATGTTCTCTTAATGCAAATAACACCTATGAAAGGCATGATTGTAGCTGACATGGGTGGCCCATATTTACAGGCAGCTTGCTTTTCACCAACATCTTCTTCTAATACAGTCTAATGTCCAATACGTTGGTCTGTCCATGGCATCCTTCATCTACAGACCACTTGGTTGCATGGCTATGCTGGACTTATGTTCATGTCATTGTTTAAGCAACCAGGGTTAAGTCTCCTTTGGCTTGGTGGGTCTACGAAGGGATTTATGGCGCACGCCTGTTGAAACAGAGGCCAGCCTGGCCAGGGTTGTCTCATGGGTATGGTAGTGGTGAATTTTGTAAACCGTAAATAATGGCCGTGCACTGAGCGTCTGTATGTGCGGTTTAAGGCGTGTTTCGTGCTCCTTAGGGATACTCCCTGCTCAGGAGTATAAAACAATAACTGAGGACAGCACTGACACTCTATGTGCAATTGTCTCCTAGGGCACTGAAAAGTTGATGCTGAGAAAACCAGCGAGTGTATAATCCATGAAATTTTTCAATGAAATTTTCAAATAAAATTTTCTACACTTTGAATCTTCTTAAGTATTTTATTCATACTTTAAGGACTTGTTCAATGCAATTCCATAATCACATTTATTGATTATAATAATAAAGTAGGTTTGTAAAGCGCATGGTGACGCCCTCTCGGCGTGTTCCCGCGCTGTGGAGAAGAGACAGATCCGTGACAGGTAGACTAAATCTATAAGTTACGCTTCACAGTCCTGCTCCGTTTCTGCCAAAGGAAAAAATTTCCGTAAACAACCAACGGAACCCACAGGTACAGACCACTCCACAGCGCAGGATTATAACTTCAAAGGTGGTTTATTTTCTCGCAATTGCCAGCATAAATCTATAAGTTGTATAGATGAGTTTTTAAAAGTTTTCTGAACTTAGCTTCTGTTTTTACTAGCCTATGGTTAACAGGCAGTTGGTTCCACTTATTGGCAGCTAGCACTCTGAATGAGCGGCCTCTCAGTTTAGCTTTTTTCATACGGGGAATTCTGAGTAGGCCTGTTCCCTTAGAGCGGAGTGCTCTATTTGGCTCATAAGTATGGACATGGTCCTTAAGATACTGTGGAGCTTTGTGCCATTTAATCCTGTGGCACATTAAAAGTGCTTTGAACAGGATCCTTTTCTTAATAGGGAGCCAATGTAGAGCAGCCAGGGAGGGTTTAGATGGCGCTCTTTTGGGGAGTCTCAGGACCAAGCGTGCTGCTGTATTTTGAAGTACCTGCAGATGCCTCAAGTTTTTTTCGGTGGGTCCCAGGAATAGCACATTGCCATAATCTATACGGGAGGTCACCAAAGCTTGGGTCATGGTTCGTCTGGCCTCCAAGGGAAGTAGATCCAGGGTGCGATTGAGAGTTTTTAGTACCCCGAAGCATTTTCCCACCAGTCTGTGAATATGGCCATCATAGGATAATTTAGGATCAACCCAAATGCCCAGATTCTTTGCCTCTTTACAGGGGGTAGGCATCGGGCCAAGACAAATTGGCCACCAGTCCACCGTCCAGCTCGAGTCATTCCCTCCAATTACCAGTACCTCCGTCTTGGAGCCGTTAAGCTTTAGGCAGTGTAGATTCATCCAACCTGCTAGGTCCTGCATGCAGGCCTTGAAGTTAGCTGCTGCGATGGTTGGGGCTTGGGACAGAGAGATCAGCAGTTGGGTGTCGTCGGCGTATGAGACTAATTCTACACCGTACGATTGCACCACATCTGCTAGGGGGGCCATGTATAGGTTGAACAAAGTGGGGCTCAGGGCAGAGCCCTGAGGCACCCCTTGTTCTAAGGCTATGCTATCTGATGCAAAAGATCCCCGCTGTACCTGAAAGCTACGATCTGTAAGGAACGCTTTCAGCCAGCCCAGCGCAGACTCAGTAACACCAGCTTTGTTTAGACACTGTAGCAAGATGGAATGTGCTACAGTGTCAAACGCAGCGCTGAGGTCCAGCATAATCAGAGCCATGGTATGTCCAGCATCTGCCCCTTGTCGCAGGGTCTCAGTCGCTTTCAGGAGGGCAGTCTCCGTAGAGTAGCCTGGCCGGAAGCCAGACTAAGAGGCATGAAGGAGGTTGTTTGTTTCCAGATGAGACATTAACTGGGTGTTAGCCACTTTCTCCGCCATCTTAGCTAAATATGGTAACAGGGAGATTGGTCTTAAGTTTTCAAGGGTTTCGTGGCTAACATTCGGTTTCTTTTAAATAGGGAGAACAATTGCTTTTTTCCAAACTTCTGGGAGTTTGGCGGAAGCAAAGGAGACCTGAAGCACATGCCTAAAAAATGGCTCCAGTACCGTAAGGCTCTCTCCCAGCACCCTAGGTGGAGCTGGGTCCCGAGGGGAGCTCGATTTGATACTTTTACATATGCTATTTAAAGTCTCTGGAGGGGGTACCGTGAAGCATTGTAGGCATACCTCCACAGAGCTTACTCCTACTCTTTCTACAAAATCACGTCCAGATGTCGTGTTTCCAGAGAAAGTAGCATAAATGTCTCTTATCTTTCCTGAAAAGTAGTTTTCTATTTTATTACATGTTTCCACTGAGTCGTTTTGAGAAGTGTTATCATTAGCTATCACTGAGATCTCCTTAAAAATTTTGAAAAGCTCCTTGGAGGAGTTTTCTGCTTCCCCAATATGGGCTTTGTACTGCATGGCCTTAGTAGTACGTAGTTTAATGTGGTATTCCCTTTGTGCTTTTATGTAGTTAGTTTTAATTATAGGACAGAAGTCTAAGCGCCATCGCCGTTCTAATTTTTTACAGATAGCTTTCGCGGCCTGTAACTCGGGTGTGAACCACGGGGCGGTTTTCTTTCTACTGTTAACTCTCTTGACAATGCATAATGGGGCAGTAGTGTCTAAGGCATTTAAAATGCGCTCCTCTAACATGCTGGTTGCGCTTTCGCAGTCCATACCCCCTGGCTGACCCCCTAGCTCTAGTAGCTTGTTAAAGGTGTCTTGTGAGAAGTTTTTCCATTTTCGACGCTGGTAGCGGTTATTATTGTCCTTGTTGGTCTCAGGCTCTGATATAAGAATGTGAAAAGGAATTAAGAAGTGGTCTGACCAAGGTACCGGTGAGGGCATCTGTACTTTCACTCCGCTCCAGTTTCCAAAGACAGGGTCCAAAAGGTGACCGTGTTTATGGGTCGGGGAACTATTTTTTAGTTCCAATTGTAAGGACTGTAGCTCTTGCCTGATGTCATTTGCCTCTTTAGCTAGTGGGTCTTCAAGATGGACGTTTATATCTCCTAATAACAGAATTCTGCTCTTCCTTATGGCTAAGTGGGCAGCCGCTTCCACTAGGCTAGTAATAAAGTCATAGAGCCTACCTGGGGGTCTGTAGACAAGACTACACAATATAGAGTTTTGAGGTCCAAGCTTGATTGTAAATAGACCCGCTTCACAGTAGTCAATCTGCAGGGGTGATAGAGAGCATTCCAGCGGAGCTTTGATCGCGATTGCAATCCCTCCGCCCCTCCCCTCCTTCCTGTCTAATCTGGAGAGTGAATAGCCTGGTGGCATGGCTTCTATAATTTCGGGGTCGGAGTGTTCCTCTAGCCAAGTTTCTGTTAAGAAGAGTACATCCAGTTCTTCGTCTTCAAGGAGGTCCCGGATCTGATTGCTATGATTGCTAAGTGATCTACAATTTAGCAGTCCTCCTTGTACCCTCCCTTTGTCCAAGTCACTAGTAGATTCACTAGAATTTTTAAAAGGACACATGGAGCAGCTTCGAAGAGATGCCGCCTCCATAGTGTGCCAACAGGGTGCCTTAATCGAAGGACATATATCTAGCAATACCTGTCTTCCATATTGTATGCGGGTGGACCCGGAACGGCCAGGGGTCGTGGCCCCGGGCCCCGATCGGCCTCGGACGGGCGCAGACGGGCTTGACTTTGGCTCGACTTCGGCTCGCTTCCGGCTCGCTTCCGGCGCACCCGTTGCACGAGTCCGCTGCGCCATCGCTGGCCTACACACATTTATAGAAAGGTAGGGGCAACTAGAGCGCTGACCTGGCAGCCCTGAGTCCGGAAGTGCTGGGCTCCTCCTCACCCTCCGCATCAAACGTCCAGAATGGACGCGGCGGACCGGGGTGGGAGTAGAATAAGTGCGTGATCACCGAGCTTTCCAATCAGCCCAGAGGTGAGGTGCAGTAAGATTATAAATCACAAACAAGATACACTGTGAATATTAAAATTTAGCATACCATCGCCAAAAGTTAAAAACGCTCTACATTCAGCGCTCGCAGTGCGATTCTAGTAATACACAGCGCAAAGCAGAAAGAGTCAGCCACTGCCACTGGCTAGACTCGTCTCCACCCCGCGACTGCGTTTCTCCTGACCTTATATCCTAAATACACACAGTGCAGCTAAAGCGCTGACCTGGCAGCCCTGAGCCTGGAAGTGCTGGGCTCCTCCACACCCTCCGCATCAAACGCCCAGAATGGACGCGGCGGACCGGGGCGAGAGTAGAATAAGTGCGTGATCACCGAGCTTTCCAATCAGCCCAGAGGTGAGGTGCAGTCAGATTATAAATCACAAACAAGATACACTGTGAATATTAAAATTTAGCATACAATCGCTAAAAGTTAAAAAGGCTCTACATTCAGCGCTCGCAGTGCAATTCTAGTAATACACAGCGCAAAGCAGATAGAGTCAGCCACTGCCACCGGCTAGACTCGTCTCCACCCCGCGACTGCGTTTCTCCTGACCTTATATCCTAAACACACACAGCGCAGCTAGAGCGCTGACCTGGCAGCCCTGAGCCCGGAAGTGCTAGGCTCCTCCTCACCCTCCGCATCAAACGCCCAGAAAGGACGCGGCGGACCGGGGCGGGAGTAGAATAAGTGCGTGATCACCGAGCTTTCCAATCAGCCCAGAGGTGAGGTGCAGTCTGATTATAAATCACAAACAAGATACACTGTGAATATTAAAATTTAGCATACAATCGCTAAAAGTTAAAAATGCTCTACATTCAGCGCTCGCAGTGCGATTCTAGTAATACACAGCGCAAAGCAGATAGAGTCAGCCACTGCCACCGGCTAGACTCGTCTCCAACCCGCAACTGCGTTTCTCCTGACCTTATATCCTAAACACACACAGCGCAGCTAGAGCGCTGACCTGGCAGCCCTGAGCCCGGAAGTGCTGGGCTCCTCCTCACCCTCCGCATCAAACGCCCAGAATGGACGCGGCGGACCGGGGCGGGAGTAGAATAAGTGCGTGATCACCGAGCTTTCCAATCAGCCCAGAGGTGAGGTGCAGTCAGATTATAAATCACAAACAAGATACACTGTGAATATTAAAATTTAGCATACAATCGCTAAAAGTTAAAAACGCTCTACATTCAGCGCTCGCAGTGCGATTCTAGTAATACACAGCGCAAAGCAGATAGAGTCAGCCACTGCCACCGGCTAGACTCGTTATCCATCAAGGATCATATATATTCAACTTTCTTATTTTTTATGAGTCAAAACAACATTCCTTCCAATGCATTTCGGCCAAGAGGCCTTCATCGGGGAAGTCTGTGAAACAAAAAATGTATCCATCACTCTTTTATCTAACACAGGAAAATATCAATATAATATATAACACAGTGTTTCTCTGATGTAACAACCCGGATTTTCTAACTAAACAAAAGATTATCAGGTTTAAATACGGACACTTGTAAATAAGCACATGGGTGCCCAGTGTTGTGGGGACTGTTTCATGTAGCAACTCTCCCTGTGGGGTTTCACAATGTTACAATTGAAATTGTGTATTTTAAAACGCCTTCCCGTATAAAGATGTGTTGGCTAAATGTACTCAGTAATGGTGATATTAAACTATGAACATTCGTACCCGAACATGATAGAAAGTTACGCGCTTAGTTATGAGTTAATAAGCCCCGCGTCGGTTGCTTACCGGGTTAGTATTTCTTGTGGCGTCCTATGGCGCTGCGTTGTGAGCTGCCATCGGTGCAGGAAAGTTCGCGTGTGACCCGTTGGGTGTGTCTTTAAACATGAAGTTACGCGCGTGTTTGTTTAAAGGGGCCGTGCGGTGAGGTTAAAGGTGTACAAACGTCTGGAGTACCGAGGCATTTTAAAAGTGCAACATAGTATATATATTATATCAGTGACCTGATTGTTCGTAAATATACAATCAAATAGAAATTAAAATACATTAAAGGAACTTTGAAATGGAATATGCTGAAATCAAAAGAATATCGGTATTTAGCACAGCACAAAACATCTCTTAATGCATTATATTGTAGCGTTCATAGATAGCAACTAAATTCTGTCCGTTCATTGATCCCCTTGGGGCTCAAAGTCTGTAGGTAATATATCCAGTGGTTTTCACGTTTTTAGACAGTTTTTTTGTTGTCTCTTTCTTCGTTTCTTTCCACAACTTCCAATATGCAAGCCTTAATTTGATTCACTTGGTGGTTATGTTCAATGAAATGGGTTGCCACTGCTGACTTTAGAACTTTGGTTCTAATGTTACTTTTGTGCTCGGTGAGCCTTATTTTGAATTTCCGTTCCGTTTGTCCAACATAGGCTTTTCCGCAAGGGCACTTCATCATGTATATAATGTTTTTCGTGTCACAAGTTGCATTAACATTTAACTTGATTTTATTCCCACTCATGAGGTGCGTACTTGTGTTGCCTTCCATTATGTTGTTGCAATTACTGCAGTTTTTGCATGGAATTGTGCCTTTGAATTTTATGTTGGGTTTAGTTACAGTAGCGCTCTTGATAATTTCACCTAAGTTTCTTGCTCTGGTGAATGCAAATAATGGTTCACCTGCGAAGATGTTGTTAAAATCAGGTTCAGTCTGTAATATTCGCCAATGTTTTTTGATGGTTTTTTTTAACAATGGACTCACCGTGGAATATTTACTTACACACGTTATTTTGGGTTCTTTTTTGGTTTTGGATGTGGAAAGTAATGTTCTTCCATCTTTCAGTTGGGCTCTTTCTAGCGCTGAATTTAGCACCGTCTCTGAATATCCTCCTTTTTTGAATCGTTGCAACATGGTTTGGGATTGCGTCTTTGATTCCTCAGGGTCTGAGACAATTCTTTTTACTCGGAGGAGTTGTGAGTATGGTAAATGTTGTTTGAGTGGAGTTGGGTGGAAACTCTGATAAGTTAACAGATTATTGCGGTCGGTTGTCTTTGTGTTCAGTGTAGTTTCCATTTTGTTGCCTGTTTTTTTGATTGTTACATCCAGGTAGTTGATTTGGCTGTCGTGAGTTTCATAAGTGAATTGTATACGTTGATCTATCTCATTTAGTTGTTGAATGTTAAGGATCAAGTTTTCCTTAGTGCCCTTCCACAATATGAAAATATCGTCGATATATCTGAGATATAGACGTAGACCTTGTTTCCTATTGATCTTTTTGTAGGATGTGAGTGTTCTCATATTGGTGCATAAAAATATTTGCATAAGAAGGTGCTGCCGGATTTCCCATGGAAGTACCTGATTTTTGGAGGTACCAATTGTTTTCCCATTTGAAATAGCTGTGCATCAATGTGAAGTTTAGTAGTTCCAGCAGAAATACTTTCATTGGTTCTTCATATTCCATGTGGAGCAATGCTTCTTCTACTGCTTCTGACCCCATTATATGGGGTATTGAGGTATAGAGAGCTTGAACATCTATGGTACACATGATAATCTCTTCGTCAGCTTCAAGGTTTAAGTTATCTAATTTGGTCAAAAAGTCTGTGGTATCTTTGACGTAGGAACCCATTGTAGTAACATAGGGTTGAAGGTATTTATCAATCAATTTTACCACGGGTTCATGGATGCTCCCACAAGTCGAGACTATAGGGCGACAAGGAGGGTTAATTGGATCCTTGTGGATTTTAGGTGTGAGATAGAATTTCGGTGCTTTGGGATAATCAGTAGTAAGATACTTCTTCATTTTGTCATCTACACATCCTCTTGACATAGCCTCTACTATGATGGTCTGGAGTACTGTCTGTATTTCTTTTGTGGGATTAGAGTTAAGTTCCATGTACGTATTGTCATCCTGTAAATGAAATGACACTTGCGAGTTGTAATAGTCTCTATTCATGATAACTAGAGCTCCACCTTTGTCCGCTCTTTGGCAGATGATCATGGGATTGTTGGCTATTGCTTTGAGAGTAGCATATTCTTTTTGTGTGAGATTTTTGGTTTTTGTTTGTTTTCGATAATTGATTTTGTTTAGATCCTGTTTTACTAATTGTTCAAGCAAATCTAATGTCTTATGGCTGATAGGAGCCATGTATGTACTTGAGGTAGTGAGGCCTTTGAGGGAGTCTTCCTTTGGATCTTGGTGTTCTGTTATGATATTGGTAAAGAAATGGCGAAGTCTTATCTTTCTCATAAGTTTGAAAAAACTGATGCTTACTTCCAAATGATTGGTATGTGCTGTGGGCACAAATGATGTCCCTTTTTGGAGAGTTTTGATTTGTAGTTTAGTGAGTTTGACATTTGAAATGTTGATAACCAAGTTATCTAACTGCGATTCTTTTTCTTGTCCTTCTTGGTCGTCACATTTCGAGTTTGTGGTGGGTCTTTCTCCTTCTCTTGATCTAGACTTTCTTCTAGACCTCCTGGGTCGTCCCCTGTGTTGGGGCCTACTCCTAAAAAAGGCTGAACTGTTTTACTAGTGCTTACGGTGGGTTTTGGTACCATTGGTGTTCTTCTAGATGTCTCTGATGCGGCATCTGTATCTGAAGAGGATGTGTCCGTTTGTTGTGTGTATGGGCGACTTTGTCTTTTTCTAGCATATACCTCTGCCCAATTATAAACTTCACCAAGTTTATAATCAATTGTATCTCGACGGTATTTCCGGAGTTTCCTTTCATTCACTTCTTCAGTATGTTTTGCCAGTTGAGATTTAATATTTTCTAGTACCTTGTTTAATTCATCAGAGGTCATTGCTTTTCCAAGTTCTTCTTTGACAATGGAGATGTCTTTCTCTAACTCTTCCAAAATTTGAGACAATTCTTCGATGATTAACAGAATTAGGTCTAAGGAACATTTATTAAGGATTGCATACCATTTATCAGTAAATTTCTTTGAGTTTTTACATAAGGATGGCTTTAGTAATATTCTCAGTCCCCGTGGGATTCTTGACGCTTTGTGATATCTAATCATTGTGCTGGCATGTAACCGTTGGTTAATGATTTTCCGTGATAAATACAGGAGTTGTTTCACTTGTTGATCCTTTGATTTAGACGTGGTATATTCAATGGCTTCCTCATGGATAAGTGAATATATTTTCAATGATTCTTCATTAGAATATGCAAATGTGTCTGCTTTTGTTTCCGTTAGTTTTGTGATTTCGTCGTATTGCATTTTGTCCGCGTGCTACAGTCGGAGAGCAGGAGCAGAATAATGAACTGTAGATAATGGCCGTGCACTGCGCGTCTGTATGTGCGGTTTAAGCATGTTTCGTGCTCCTTAGGGATACTCCCCCGCTCAGGAGTATATAACAATAACTGAGGACAGCACTGACACTCTATGTGCAATTGTCTCCTAGGGCACTGAAAAGTTGATGCTGAGAAAACCAGCGAGTGTATAATCCATGAAATTTTTCAATGAAATTTTCAAATAAAGTTTTCTACACTTTGAAGCTTCTTAAGTATTTTATTCATACTTTAAGGACTTGTTCAATGTAATTCCATAATCACATTTATTGATTATCCATCAAGGATCATATATATCCAACTTTCTTATTTTTTATGAGTCAAAACAATATTCCTTCCAATGCATTTCGGCCAAGGGGCCTTCATCGGGGAAGTCTGTGAAACAAAAAATGTATCCATCACTCTTTTATCTAACACAGGAAAATATCAATATAATATATAACACAGTGTTTCTCTGATGTAATAACCCGGATTTTCTAACTAAACAAAAGATTATCAGGTTTAAATACGGACACTTGTAAATAAGCTTAAGGCTGCCCAGTGTTGTGAGGACTGTTTCATGTAGCAACCCTCCCTGTGGGGTTTCACAATGTTACAATTGAAATTGTGTATTTTAAAATGCCTTCGCGTATAAAGATGTGTCGGCTAAACGTACTCAGTAATGGTGATATTAAACTATGAACATTCGTACCCGAACATGATAGAAAGTTACGCGCTTAGTTATGAGTTAATAAGCCCCGCGTCGGTTGCTTACCGGGTTAGTATTTCTTGTGGCGTCCTATGGCGCTGCGTTGTGAGCTGCCATTGGTGCAGGAAAGTTTGCGTGTGATGCGTTGGGTGTGTCTTTAAACATGAAGTTACGCGCATGTTTGTTTAAAGGGGCCGTGCGGTGAGGTTAAAGGTGTACTAACGTCTGGAGTACCGAGGCATTTTAAAAGTGCAACATAGTATATATATTATATCAGTGACCTGATTGTTGGTAAATATACAATCAAATAGAAATTAAAATACAATAAAGGAACTTTGAAATGTAATATGCTGAAATCAAAAGAATATCGGTATTTAGCACAGCACAAAACATCTCTTAATGCATTATATTGTAGCGTTCATAGATAGCAACTAAATTCTGTCCGTTCATTGATCCCCTTGGGGCTCAAAGTCTGTAGGTAATATATCCAGTGGTTTTCACGTTTTAAGAGAGTTTTTTTGTTGTCTCTTTCTTCGTTTCTTTCCACAACTTCCAATATGCAAGCCTTAATTTGATTCACTTGGTGGTTATGTTCAATGAAATGGGTTGCCACTGCTGATTTTAGAACTTTGGTTCTAATGTTACTTTTGTGCTCGGTGAGCCTTATTTTAAATTTCCGTTTTGTTTGTCCAACATAGGCTTTTCCGCAAGGGCACTTCATCATGTATATAATGTTTTTCGTGTCACAAGTAGCATTAACATTTAACTTGATTTTATTCCCTCTCATAGGGTGCGTAATTGTGTTGCATTCCATTATGCTGTTGTAATTACTGCAGTTTTTGCATGGAATTGTGCCTTTGAATTTTATGTTGGGTTTAGTTACAGTAGCGCTCTTGATAATTTCACCTAAGTTTCTTGCTCTGGTGAATGCCAATAATGGTTCATCCGCGAACAACATTTACCATACTCACAACTCCTCAAAGTAAAAAGAATTGTCTCAGACCCTGAGGAATCAAAGACGCAATCACAAGCCATGTTGCAACGATTCAAAAAAAGAGGATATCCAGAGACGGTGCTAAATTCAGCGCTAGAAAGAGCCCAACTGAAAGATAGAAGAACATTACTTTCCACATCCAAAACCAAAAAAGAACCCAAAATAACGTGTGTAAGTAAATATTCCACGGTGAGTCCGTTGTTCAAAAAAACCATCAAAAAACATTGGCGAATATTACAGACTGAACCTGATTTTAACAACATCTTCGCGGATGAACCATTATTTGCATTCACCAGAGCAAGAAACTTAGGTGAAATTATCAAGAGCGCTACTGTAACTAAACCCAACATAAAATTCAAAGGCACAATTCCATGCAAAAACTGCAGTAATTGCAACAACATAATGGAAGGCAACACAATTACGCACCCTATGAGAGGGAATAAAATCAAGTTAAATGTTAATGCAACTTGTGACACGAAAAACATTATATACATGATGAAGTGCCCTTGCGGAAAAACCTATGTTGGACAAACGGAACGGAAATTCAAAATAAGGCTCACCGAGCACAAAAGTAACATTAGAACCAAAGTTCTAAAATCAGCTGTGGCAACCCATTTCATTGAACATAACTACCAAGTGAATCAAATTAAGGCTTGCATATTGGAAGTTGTGGAAAGAAACGAAGAAAGAGACAACAAAAAAACTCTCTTAAAACGTGAAAACCACTGGATATATTACCTACAGACTTTGAGCCCCAAGGGGATCAATGAACGGACAGAATTTAGTTGCTATCTATGAACGCTACAATATAATGCATTAAGAGATGTTTTGGGCTGTGCTAAATACCGATATTCTTCTGATTTCAGCATATTCCATTTCAAAGTTCCTTTATTGTATTTTAATTTCTATTTGATTGTATATTTACGAACAATCAGGTCCCTGACATAATATATATACTATGTTGCACTTTTAAAATGCCTCGGTACTCCAGACGTTAGTACACCTTTAACCTCACCGCACGGCCCCTTTAAACAAACACGCACGTAACTTCATGTTTAAAGACACTCCCAACGCGTCACACGCGAACTTTCCTGCACCGATGGCAGCTCACAACGCAGCGCCATAGGACGCCACAAGAAATACTAACCTGGTAAGCAACCGACGCGGGGCTTATTAACTCATAACTAAGCGCGTAACTTTCTATCATGTTCGGGTACGAATGTTCATAGTTTAATATCACCATTACTGAGTACGTTTAGCCGACACATCTTTATACGCGAAGGCATTTTAAAATACACAATTTCAATTGTAACATTGTGAAACCCCACAGGGAGGGTTGCTACATGAAACAGTCCCCACAACACTGGGCAGCCATGTGCTTATTTACAAGTGTCCGTATTTAAACCTGATAATCTTTTGTTTAGTTAGAAAATCCGGGTTGTTACATCAGAGAAACACTGTGTTATATATTATATTGATATTTTCCTGTGTTAGATAAAAGAGTGATGGATACATTTTTTGTTTCACAGACTTCCCCGCTGAAGGCCCCTTGGCCGAAATGCATTGGAAGGAATGTTGTTTTGACTCATAAAAAATAAGAAAGTTGGATATATATGATCCTTGATGGATAATCAATAAATGTGATTATGGAATTTTGTAAAACCTCTGCTCTCAGTCACCAATTCATGCACATCCATAGAAATCCTGCAAATGAATGAATGAATGAATGGTCAATGGTGAACCTGTATCAACCATGTGGGAATCTCAGTGCAAATATTGTAATCAGCGCCTCCATCTGTCGAAAGACTTCGATGTTTGATATTTGAAAGAACACTCAAAAGCGAAACACAGTCAACATTCAAAATGGGTATGCCCAAACAGGAAACTTTAACAATGCATCCATGAATAAAGGGCATCTATGTTTTGCTGTTCATATAAATCAAACTTATAATGTTAAATGAACAACACCTATACTACCACAAGCAAGAGCATTGGCTCTTAGTTAAAAAAAGAATATCTATATATATATAGGTAGATAATTAATTTTAAATTTTAGTTTTAAAGCGCTACAACATTCTACGAATATATGAACACATAAGGATGTCTGCACATAAGCTTAAGCATATGGGTAAAGTAAACAGTCCTAGAAATATAAACAACTGCATGGTGCAGAGTTCGGATGAAAGGGGGAGATATGGCTGCAACTTGTTTAACTCTTGTGTTTGTGCCTTTGAAATAAGTTCCCAGGCAATCTGTTGAATTCCTCTGCTCCAAATCCATGCTTTTATGGTCCAGCAAAAGATAATATGTCTTTTAATACGCTTGTCTAGAGTACTTATCTAGGATGCTCTGGTATTGGGCAGGAAAAATAATTACAAAGCCAAGTTTGTGCCTCCAAGTAACTCTTGTGAATGTACTTCATGGCAGCAGCATTGCATTTAAGTAAGTGTGTTTCTTCCCTGTCTTTGTTAGTCAACATTTCAGTAGCAAAGCATGTTTTAAACTTTTATCTTTAACTTCTGTTGAAACGGAAAGTCTTGATGTTCATTATCTAGTTCAGCAAGCACTTTGTCCGACTACATCTTTAGAACTGTGGATGCCTAACAGCTGTTGCTTATGTTATCAAGGGAAGCACATGCTGGCCACTCCAAGAGCCTCTTCAATGCCAGATGTGTCTTTATGTTGGAAAGACAGCTCTTCAATTCTATTCCGGCATTTTGTATCTCTGCTTTCACCAAGTTCTGTTAGCCTTTCAGTTAATGGTCCCCTTCCAGACAAGGCAGCTACTGACCCTCCTTATGAATATTTAGCAAGAATATATTATCTTTGTTTTGGGTTTAGATATCTGAATATCTTTTCTTTTCTTATTTAACCCCTCCCATGCTCGTGACGGAAACGTTCCGTCACGAGCCTCGGGTGGGCTGTGCTGGTGACGGAACGGTTCCGTCACGGCCCGCTTGCCGCGCCTGCGTGGTGCGAATTTGGCGCCTGCGCTGGACGTTCTGAAGAGCGGGCGGGGCCGTGAGGAAACCGTTCCGTCACAAGCACAGCTCACCCGCGGGCCGTGACGGAGTGGCTCAGTCACGAACACGGGACCGCCACGCGGCCCCGCCTCCCCCTTAGCGCTGCAGCGGAATAGCCGCCGCAGGGAAGGGGTTAATTGAAATCAGTGGTTAATTTGAGACGGTGGTTTCCAGTGCTTGGCACTGGCACTTATATGTCAACACCGGAATTTATAGGAGTCTGCCACAGTTGTTTATAAATAAAATATACATTAAAATTGCTAATACATGCGGCCCAATCCATTCTTATAGTTCTGTGGGCATGGACTAGTCTGAATTGTAACACTTGTAGGAGTGTGAAGGCCAGTAGTTGTGTTGGTTCTCATTGGCAGCGCGGGCAGGGGCACTGGGTAGTGACAGCTGCAGTGGCCTCCTGACGAGGGCCCTGTCACTTATTGTTTTACAAATTAAGCACTGCATAGTGTATAATCAGCTAACTGCTATTCAGGAATCCTGTGCCATAGTTCCAACCTCTCACCTAGGCTACATTATGTGTGCCTGAAAAAAGTACATTCTCGCACTGTATTTTGGTTCAAATAGCTATCAAAATGAAAGTGCTTAGAAAAGGGATACCTGCTGAAGGTTTTAAAACATAATTTTAGTGGACATGTTTTTTCAGAGCTGTTGGGGACGCCCAGGGGCTTTTTGTTGTGCGAGCACTACTTTGTGATTCAGATTTACTCATCCTTGCTATGAGTGTTGGCCCTGGCACTCTGTCCTTGCACTAAACATATAGACTGGTCGCTAGCACCTTCCTCTTGCATTCCGGAATACTAACCCTCTCCTGCTCTTCTCTCTACGTCACATACTGCATACATGCGGGCATGCAGCGCACTTCCCCCTAGATCACAGGCAAGATCTACGACTACACTAATCCCCCCCCCCCCCCCCCCCCCCAACAACATCTCCACTTCCAGTTAACGACAGGGTATACGCTTCTCTAACTGTGGCTGATATCTCTTAGAGAAAACATTGCATCCTCACTCTACGTTAAACAATCCTCTATACCACATACTCCGTATGGTGGCACCTAGTGGGGCGGGAGTGACTACACCTATTCCTAGTTTGTTGTTACAGGTTTTAAAATAAAATACAAAATGAGACCTCATTGGTTCACCTTTAGAACTCAACTCACTAACTGATGAATGCAACACCGCTACTCTTTACCAGCTTCGTGCGCTTTGCATCGCGGCCGGCCCTGCGGGGTTGTAGGCGGCATGCTGTGTTACGTCAAGCCTTCACCGCTAGATAATATCTAGATATTGTGACACTGTTTGTTGATGCTGCCGGCCTGCACCTTCAGGTTGTAGGCTCACTGAGCTGTGTATTTCTTGTGTATGTACAATAAAGGTCTTACAAAAAAAAAAAAAAAAAGATTTACTAATCCTTTGCACCATTACAAAGTGACTCAGTGCGAGGCATTGGTGTTTACTTTCCAGGGCAAAAGGTATTTTGTGCTAGAAAAATGCACTTTACTTAGTGCAGGAAGCAACTTGCACTGCTTTGCATCACTTTGCATTATTGTGCATCAAAGGCATGGCGGATGAGCTCAAACACCGATAGGTTTTGACGCAAACCCTTATCTACTAAGATAGCTAGACTAGACCTTGCATCATAAAGTAACACTTCCCTGAAGTGGGCGTTACCAAGGGGAAATGTTTTCATTCTCTAAAAGAAACCCAATGCATTGCATGGCTGTCGATGTGCACTGCTAACATTCAGTATGTAGGATCCTTGCGAGTTTGGCTAAGCAAAGCATAGGAAATGGTATTGGAAGGGTGTATTTCCTCCACAACTGGGAATATAGCTCAGATGGTTCTGACCAGGGCCAGACTGGCCGTAGCGGGCACTAGGCATTTTCCCGGTGGGCCGGAAGGGTGGGGGCTGTTTTTTGACCCATGGGGGGTGATTTTGTTACTAGGGGTGTTTTTTCAGAATTGCTGCAATATCAGCCCCCTGTAACAAAAGCAGCCGCAGTGCTTGACCCACTCGCACCGACCCCCACCAAACCCTCCCCCCAACCTGTTGGATAGACATGCGCCATTGCATATGTGGTGCTGCTTTTGTGAGAGTTCTGATTGGCTGCTAGGCTGACTGAATACCATATATTTTGTCTGTGAAAAAGACATTTGGAACTGGTAGCTGAGAAGTGACAGGAGTTGTTGATGGACGCTTTATGAACTAGGAGCTACGAGAACTAGGGGGCATATTACAAAGCAATAGCGATAATTATCGCTATTGCTTGGTTAGAGACAAAAATTTACCGCTGAGCTGCGGCGATTTTTATCGCTGATAAACCTTGGTATTACCAAGGTTTAACCAAGGTTTATCGCAAATGCGATAAAAATCGGCCGCAATGCATGAATATCGCTGAAAAGTCTGCGATATTTATGCATTACCGAGCTAATGCTCTTAGCAATGTTATCCACCTCCCATTGGATAACATGGCTAAGAACTGCTCAGGGCAGGTGTTAGCTTTTGGAGATATTCGCGCTTAGCGCGAATATCTCCAAAAGTTGGTAATAGGAGATAGCGATGTTAGCGACTGTTTCTAGTCGCTAACATCTTGGCACGCCCACTTTGCATGTCATTAGCCCCTTCCATGCTCATGACGAGCTCAGCTCGTCATGAGGTAGCCTGGAGCTGTGCTCATGACAAGCTGGCCTCGTCATGACACCAGCAAAATGGCAATTTCCAGCACAGGAGGGGAATTGCCTTAGCAGCCATAGTGTTAGTAATAAATATCACTGACATGCAAAGTGGGGCCCAAGATGGTCGCTATCTCCTACTAGCTGTCGCTAACTGGTGTTAGCGACAGCTAGGTAATAGGGAGATAATTTTATCTCCGCTTTCTTGGCTTTTAAAGCCAAAAAAGCAGAGATAACCCCCCTTGATAATATGCCCCTAGGAGCTCCTGGAGAGCTTCTGAGATATGACTACGCAACATTCCTTTGTTTAAAAGGGCAATACAACAGTGGCCACGAGGAGTCCTGTCCCTCCATGACATTTTCAAGGCAAAAACACACTGACATTTAATGCACTGCAGTTGTATGTTTTATGTACATATGTCCAGTTTATTTATTGTTATTCATCAAGGAAAATGACCTGGCTCAAATTATGCCTTAAAATAATCAGTAAATTGTGAATTCTGCTTTATAGACTGATCCATTTTACTTGGTAATTGGCATAGTACGCAGCTCCTGAAAAAAATTGTATTCACTGCCCAAAAACAAATGCTCTGATTTACAACAGCTGTTCGCATTTCACAGGAGGGTCTAAACTATGGGGCAGATTTACAATAACCGGCGCATCCCTGCATATCAGCAGGGATGCGCCAGCTATTGTGCGCCATGCCTCCGCCACCATGGATGCACCGCATTTACAATGCGATGCACCATGGGGCAAAAACGGCACAGATGCGTGACGCATCTGTGCCGTAAAAGCAGTGCATTGCTGGAGTTACGTCGCAAGCGCGACGCAGCTCCTGCAATGCTCTGGGGGCCCTATTCTTACAATGCTGCGTCAATCCTTACGCCTGCTTCAAGCAGGCACAGGGTTTTGACGCAGCATGGGCCCAAAAGTGACTGCTTCTGGTGCAGGGCTTTACAACGTGACGCATCTCCTAGATGCGTCACGTTGTAAGTACCCAGCACCATGGCACATCTTTTGCGCCGCCGCTGTGTCACAAAAGTGACACAACGGCAGCGTAAAAGGGGCGCAAGGGGCTTGTAAATCTACTCCTGTGTCTCTTGGCCTACAGTGGACAGAGAGGCAGCAATATAAACTCTGCAAAGCAACTGATTGACATTTAAGCCTTTCGTGTTCTAAATGTTGGCATGAATGCACTTACAGTCAAAAAACCTCCCAAACTAAGTAGCCTAGTCAAAACTTGAAAATAATATGTACACAATATGGTCTCAGATCCTCCCCACCACAATGTTTGGGAGAAGGCAGATGAGGGAGGGAAGCAGAAGAGATGTGATTTGAATTTCCGGTCACATTCTTGAAGGCTTTGGTCAGTAAATTGTTACTGGAAATAACTGCTATTACTCTTAAATTCTTCTTGGGGCAGGTTTGCTGCAGGATTTTGTGCCATGCTGTGTGGAGCATCAGGACGTGTTCTCTTCTACTCTGGTTGTAGTCTGCCTTGGAGTCAGAAATCTAGTCACTCTCCTTAAACCATTTGTCCTGTAATTATGCGATTATTCCTGTTTTGTATTCTTACTTGATGTCGATATTGCATTTGTTCGGGATCTTGAAAAACTTTTTAAATAAAAACTCAGTATACTACTCCTAAATCCCCCATTGACCCACCCACAAAATATCAGCTACACTAGGCATCCACCCACAAATATGCCCAGAAGGGTCTTCAGACCAACCTACCATGCTATCACAATAGTGCTGCTTTATCCCAAAACAAATACATGCCTAGTTCCACACCAAATGGCGTCACTGCCCTTTGACCCAAAATTTCCCCACAGTGCCATGCTTTTTCTTTGGCCACACTGAAAAAAATAAGAAAGGCCTTTTTGTTGTCCTCCGCCGTGTGTCACCAGCTGCCAACATGCACCACACCAAACACAATAAATGTGATACTGCCTATATGGTGATGTATTGCCCCTTGACCACCTAGCCCATAACCTTGGTGAGAAAAGTTGTATGTCCCCTGAAAGCTAATGCTCTAAGCCTGACAAACTAGAATATACCCATATGATGTCACTGCTCACACCTGAACACTCCACCTGCTCCAGTGCTACAATCATGTTAAGGTCTAATTCCCTTAAAAGAACAATAATTTGCAATGCAATAGGTCTCGCGTTTACGAGAGTTTGAGCTATTGTCATTGTAAATGACAATGCCTTACATGTATGTGTTTTAGTATTTAAAACAGATAAATAAAAGGCATTGTCATTTGCAATGACAATAGCTTAAACTCTTGAAAATGCAAGACCTATTGCATTGGAAATGCCAGCACCCGTCCTATAAAATGTTTTTTAAAAAGGGGTAGGAGAGAGTGTATCCTTCCTGCAACAGCAGGCAGGACAAAGCTATTTGAGAAAATACTGCTTTGGGGCTGTAATTACAGGCAACCGAGTTACAACACACGTAACACGGGGTGTCGTCATAGGAGGTTACAAAATGAGACAAGCCAGTACTAAGAAGGGACTTCTAAGCCTATTGACCAATGAACAGCCACAGCTTACCGTGGACAATGAAGCAAGCCAATGAAAAATATGGGCGGAGAGTGGGCGGGGCTTCAAGTCCCTACCTGAATACAGCATGCCTCACAGAGCAGCACATGCGCCACTCAAGATCGACTCGACCAAAAAATTCATATGCTAGCAACCTAACATCCTCTAAAAAAGAACAACATGCTTATGCATGTACTGGAAGCTTACTACAATTTAAAAAAGGAAAAAAAAAACGTACACACTCCCTGCTCTATGCCTCTCATCTCCAGAGTTGTCTGTATCCTTGTCAGCCAAAAATGGTGTAGGAAATGCGTCAGCTACTTAACACTAACCCTGGGCGTAGCGGGCATAGTGCCTCTACGCGTATTTCCACAGAGTTTGAAAATACCTCTGCGGAAATATGCCACGCTTCCTCCCCCCTCCCAAAGTCTTTAAAAATATCAAAAAGAAGCCACTTACCTGTTGTCTGCTGCCTCCCCTGCCTGGCCGCTTTCCGCCCTGCTCCTCGCGTCCCCTTCTATAATTAAAATAACACTACGTTGTACGTCTGATGCATGTGGCCAGGCAGGGGCGGCGGCAGACACCAGGTAAGTGCCTTCTTTTACATTTTTAAAGACTTTGAGAGGCGGGAGGGAGTGGATAACTCCGCTCACCACAGAGTCGGAGCTTTTTGCCTCCTCCGCTTTTGCCACAGAGCAAGGACCAGGCAAATCTCTGCAAATTTCGCTGGGAGACCGGAGTTACCCGCCAAGTTACTTAACCAATTCCAATTCCAAAAATTCTTTATTTCGGCCACATGGGCCATAAAAGATGCAATAAAATACAATACATACATATATACACAGTAAAATACAATATAAAAAATACACGATATTTATATATAAAAGTCTAGGAAACTGCATGGGGTAAGGACTGCACAGCTGTACCAGTTCAGGGGGACATTTTGTTCCTTATTATCCAGGCTGCCATTAGAAATTTTGAGACAGCAAAGACAATATGTCCCAGGGTATTGGTTCTCATGACCCTATAGGCTTGTTGATACTCCCGAAAACCCAGGTTTCGGCACATCGGTGCTATCCATCGCTTCCTGGGGCTCTGGTACGCGTGGCAAACAAACATTATGTGCAAATCATCTTCATCCTTGTTTTTGCAGCAAGGACAGAGTTTGTCACCCCCTGTGGACCATTTGTGGGTGAATACTTTAGTGGGGAGTGTGCCAAACCTCCATTGCAGGAAGAGTTTCCTCGCCAAAGGAGGAAAAATAAAATCCATAAAAGATTCAAAAAGGTAAGAATTTTTGGATTCGATAAAACGTCCCGTCAAGGTACCACTGGTATGGGCATTATCCATGTCAGCCAGATTTTTGCTTCTGTAGAGCTGGGCAAGAGTTTTACGCGTGATCCTTTGGCAACCCTGAGCTGGATCATCCCAAAGGTCTGGCAAGTTCAAACTAAGCAGTTCTGATTTAATATAAGCCAGCCAGGGGATGTTGTTGCTGCCATTCAGCCTCAGAACATGGGTGAGGTCCTGCCTGTAGTGATACAGTTCCTCAGTAGACCATATCCGGTGCCAAAACTTCACGGGTTTCGATTGGAGATCTTCAGCAATGGAATGTATCCCCAGGTCCAATCTTAGAGGGAGGAGTGGCGTGCCTTGCGGGAGAGCGAGTAGGCGTCTCAGAAAACTATTTTCCACCGCTGCCAATGCCTTCCCTGCTTTGTGACCCCACAACTCGCTGCCATACATGGCTGCTGCCTTCGCTTGGGATCTGTATGTTTCAAGGGCCGGGCTTACAGGCTTGAAGGTGGACTTATTTACCACCTTCAGGAGTGCACCTGCTAGCTGGGATAGTTTCAGCCTTGATCTCGCTATCTGGCAGTCCCAAGCTAAGTTTTCTTGTAGCGTTACCCCCAGATATATAAAGGTCGAGACCCTCTCAAGACTAACTTCCCCCAGTTTTGGGTTGGGTCTGGTTCTGGCAGGGGGATTGAAGATCATAAACTTGGTTTTATCTGTATTGACCTCCAACCCATGTTGACGGCAGAAGAGGCCAAAACCGTTCACAACCCTCTGGATCCCCATGGGGGATTTGGAAAGCAGGAGGGTATCGTCAGCAAACATAATTGCCGGAACCCTCCTGCCTGCCAAAACCGGGGCATCATTGTCCTCAACAGTGTCAAGATGTTGAATGACACTGTTGATGAAAAGGCAGAACAGGGTCGGCGCCAAGACACAGCCCTGCCTGACTCCTCGGCGGACCGGAAATTTGCCCGAGAGCTTACCATCCCTCCCACACCTCACTTGTGCATAGTTGTTTTCATGCAGCCTGATGATAATGCTAAGTAGGTGGGTGGGCACTCCTAGCTTCTGCAGAACCTCCCAAAGTTTCCCTCTAGGAACTAGGTCAAAGGCTGACCTCAGATCCACGAAGACCATGTACAGTCTCCCTCCCTCTATAGTTACAGTCTTCCAATATAGGAGGAGAAGGCGGAAGATCTGGTCCATGGTCGACGTGTTCTTTCTGAAGCCAGCCTGGAGGGGGCTCATGATGTCATTGTCCTCCACCCAGTCCAGGAGGTGATTAAGGATGAGGCGCGCAAAAAGCTTTTGGGGTACATCTATTAGGCTAATAGGCCTGTAGTTGGCCGGGAGCAGAGTGGATCCCTTCTTATGGATCGGAACAATCTCTGCCCCCAGCCACGACCCAGGGATTGACATACCTCCTAGGATGGCATTAAAAAGAATAAGAAGGTATGGGCCCCAGATGTCCATGTGGTGCCTAAACAGATCCCCAGGTAGCCTGTCCAGACCTGGCGCCTTCCCCGATGATAAGTGCTTCAGGGCTTCCTCCACTTCCCCCAGGGATAATTCCATTTCACAATCCCGTGTGCCGCAGGACACAAGCAGGGCTGTGTCAGGGCAGAGGTTGGTGTCTTGATAGAGCTCCCCATAGTGGGCCTCCCAAACCTCGGGGGCAATATTGGGTTCCACTGCTTTTTTAAGTTCCCCTGTGCCATTATTGACAAGGGCCCAGAATTTGCGGGAGTCCCTGACTTTTAGGGTATCATAAAGATCATGCCAGTGACTCCAGTCCCACTCGGTCCTGGCAGTCGCTAACACAGCCTTGTAGTGTTTCCTAAGGTCACGTACCTTGGCCTTATTTGTCCCCTCTTTTATTGCAGCAATGAGCTCAGTCTTTGCTGCCCTACAAGAGGAGGTGTACCAGGTGGGGACATGGGTCTTTTTCTTTCTGTTGGGCACCACCGGGTAGAATACCTCAGCCAGATCTCTTACAAGATCCTGATGGATATCGCCCAGTTTCTCGTTGTATTCCGGGGTTCTTGGTGCATTTAGAAGTGCATCCACCTCCATGAACCTTGGGAGTGCCAACTCGTATAGCTTGCTGATGGTCTCTTCTGAGCTCACAAGCTTCCCCCACTTGACCCTGCGCCTATTGGTTGTAAGGACCAATTCCCCCGTGTCTCCCCCTGGGTTTTCTGCCACTTCGCCCGCTAGATGGATGGGCCACTGAATATTTAAACAAAGGGCATTATGGTCGCTATCTAGCCTGTTTATTACCCTGAAGTCGAGGACTTTGGGCCAGAGTGTAATGTCTACCATGATGTAATCTAGCCTCGACTCATGACCCCTCCTATTGAAGGTACACACTGAGGGAGTGTCGGAAGGGGTACGACCATTACAAGCCCTCAGTGCGTAGTTCAGGGTTAGGGACATAAGCTGTATTGCCAGGGGGGACCAAGCTTTGGGATAGGGGGAAGACGAGGGTGGAACCCCCCAGTAATCGTCCTCGGCCGTGAGGGCACCCTCCGCCATGCCCTCCAAAGGTTCAAAGTGGCAGTTGAAGTCTCCTCCAAGCACCACCCTGAGGTCTCCCGGGAGTTGCCCCAGGAAGGAGGACAGATCGTTTAGGGTTGAAGATTCGTTAGGTGCGGCAACCGGTCGCGAGTAGACATTCACAATGGCCCATGATGGTTTACCAGGCCATGTGAGCCGGACACACTGGATGTCCTGCGAGAACGTGAGCACCAGTTCCGCCTGGCACCCAGCGTGGCTCGCGATCCAGATTGCCAGACCACCTGACGGCCTCCCCTTCCCGCCCCATTTGGCAGGGATTTCAAATACTTCAAACCCGCTCCTAGTTGCGGTGTCCCTCGCCCATGTTTCCTGGAAAAGGAGGATGTCGCTACTGCCCACTAAGTGATCCCACTCCGGTGTGCCTTCCTTATTTGCAATGCCCGCTACATTCCATGAGACAATTCTCAAGCCCTGATCTATTGGTGAGGGGCCTTGACCTACAGTAGGGGGTTTACCAGGGGCTGTGGGTGGCTGAATTCCTAGCAAGGCAGTAGTGCACTCCAGGATAGCGGTTGGACCAGCCAACTCCGCCCCCCCGTATTGCAGGGTGCGGTCAGTCCCGATGTTATGATGAGACCCCTGTAAGCCCAAACTGTCACCTCTGCTGAGCGGTCGGGCTTTGGCGTTGTCCTGCGGACCGTGTTCAGTCGCAGGGGCTGTAGCCATTCCCACCCGATTATGCACCTCAACTATAGCATTGCCCTGCAGGCCCGGTTCAGTCACAGGGGCTATACTTTCTCCCACCTGACTTAGAGCGTCATGCACCCTCTTCCCAGGGCTAGAGGAGGTCTCCCTGGTTTGTGGTCAGTCGACCTGGTCTAGGCAGGAAAACCTATTATGGTGTATGAAGTTTGCCTGGGCATGTGGTGGGTGGTGCCTTGGTCTATAGCGTGAGCCATCCACAGCAAAACCCACTCTAGTCCACCCCTTCTCCCCCCCTGCCTCACTAGTGCTTACGTTTGGGTAAAAGTATGAGAGGGGGACAAGTTCAATATTGGACTTGTCAGGCCTTACAAGCCAGTTGGAGATGTAGTTAGCTACATGGGGGCTTTTAAAGCTTATAATGATGCAGTCCCCTGCCCTGTTCTTTGGGGTGTGACCAATCCAAGGGATCCTCCTGACCATCAGGACCTCGCCTTTCAGGTTAGGAGGCAGCGGCCTGTTGATACTAAGCCAGCTTATCACCTTGTTACGTAACGAGTCCTGGGGCTCCCTCATATCACCAGTTAACTCAGGTACTCCCACCATAATAACTGTATATAGGACTGCTTCTGGGGGCAAGTTCACCACCCTGCGCCTGTCAAAATGGGGAGCGGGACCATCAGTGGGGCCATTGGTAGGGTTCACTCCTCCCCCTATCTGCGGCGCAGGAATTTGCTTTGATCTCCTAGGGGCCGGGACAGGGGGCCTGGGTGCCGAAGGTAACAGAGGGTGCGTCTGGAGGACAGGCGCACCGTCTGTACCTGGCAGCACCCTGTTGGCGCCCTGAGGTGGTGCAGCGGGCAGCAGACTATTCCCCAAGGAAGCCCGGGGGACTAGAGGGGCATTTATCACATTTGTGGCTGACCCAGAGCTATTCCCCAGGTGAGTACTTTCCAGTGCCTTCAGTCTGGACTCTATGGCGTCCAGTTTAGCTGCGATGGGGTTTAGGAGGTTCTTCATGATGTCTGTGAGTGATTCAATTAGTGAGTCAGTACTAGAAGAAGTTGCCCCACCGAATACAAAAGGGCCCGGGGGCAGGGATGAGGAGGCGGGAGCTGGAGAGCCCATGTGAGTCGACCTGGTCCTTGATAAGTTGAGATCAGGAGAGGCAGAGATGTCTGTATTATCAGTCTGGTTTGGCTCTATTATATCGACTTTGGCCCTCTTTGCCTTCTTTGCTTTCCTGGACCTTTTCCTTTTGGGAGGCTGTTCCACTCTACTGCCTACCGGATCTGTAAGCAGGTCGACCTGGCCTGCATCTTGCAAGACTGGTCCCCTACTTTCCAGAATGGTAGGATGATCCGAGATCCCAGATAGCCGAGAGGAGTTCCTGTCCCTCTGCGTCAAGGGAGTCCTTAACTGCTGAAGGACCGACTCGATCGTCTGATCAATACTATCCATTAATGACATATGGGTAGCATCCAGTGGGATTGGTGTACTAGCGTCTGTGGAGAGAGTATCCCCCTGATCCAAAAACACACTTTCCGAACCCATCTCAAGGGGCGCCTCTGTAATAGACGAGCATTTACTAGCTAAGTTGCTCGCCTTAGGGAAAAAGTTTTCCAGGGTGCTTGTACCTTGTTGGGCGGACTTGCTTCGAGAAGTTCTAGTCGCCATTATGGGGTATGTGAGGGGAGCTACGGGGCCGGGAGCGTCAGAGGGGTGGCCCGGTCCGGTCTCTGCCGGCCTCTAACGGCCTAGAACGGCCCGCTCTTTGCCCGGTCTTCGCCCCGGTGGCCGCCCCGCGCGCGTCCCGCGATGCGCGTGAGCAAGTTCACCTAAGTATAGCAAGGGGGCGTGGCACTGGGAGGGGGCGCGGCGTGGCGGGAAGAGGAACCAGCTGGCGATGACCGATGGAATGCTGGTCCTCGCAGTCCCGCTCGCCTGCGCCTCTCACCTCCACTGCGGCCGGACTCTCTAGCGGTGATTCCCCAGCAAGCAAACAAACAAGCGTTGGCTCCCAGCCGTGACAGTGGCGAGCAGGACACCAGGAAAGAGTTCTCCACACGAGCGGCACCCGCGGAGCGGGGGCCGCGAGGAGTTAAGTACAACTTCAGGCGGGGGGCGCGGCACTGGGAGGGGGCGCGGCGCGGCGGGAAGAGGAACCAGCTGGCGATGACCGATGGAATGCTGGTCCTCGCAGTCCCGCTCGCCTGCGCCTCTCACCTCCACTGCGGCCGGACTCTCTAGCGGTGATTCCCCAGCAAGCAAACAAACAAGCGTTGGCTCCCAGCCGTGACAGTGGCGAGCAGGACACCAGGAAAGAGTTCTCCACACGAGCGGCACCCGCGGAGCGGGGGCCGCGAGGAGTTAAGTACAACTTCAGGCGGGGGGGCGCGGCACTGGGAGGGGGCGCGGCGCGGCGGGAAGAGGAACCAGCTGGCGATGACCGATGGAATGCTGGTCCTCGCAGTCCCGCTCGCCTGCGCCTCTCACCTCCACTGCGGCCGGACTCTCTAGCGGTGATTCCCCAGCAAGCAAACAAACAAGCGTTGGCTCCCAGCCGTGACAGTGGCGAGCAGGACACCAGGAAAGAGTTCTCCACACGAGCGGCATTCAATTATTATAATGCTAGTCTTTATAGAATCGGGCTATTAAATCATATATGACTCTTGGAGGCCTTCATTACACATCGCAATATGTTACTTAACACTATCTATGTTTCTTCAGACCTCTGTTGATATCCCACACCCACTCTGGTGTTGCTGAAGGCAGGTAAATGACACTGTATTAGGAAGCAATAGTGACTGTGTATGGCTAAATATTGGGCAAGAGATCAGAAAGTGTGGGATGTCTAGGACTGATCTAAACAGACTTTATCAGAGACAGGATGGCGTTTGGCACTCTGTGACATCTCTGGGAATTGTCAATTGATTTGAAATGTGTACAAGCAATATGCATACATTTGCATATGCGTACGCAGGATCAAAAATGATTCGAGTTGACTCTGGTTTGTTCATAATCTGATTACCCTTTGCTTGCTTCACCTCTTGTGATAAATAATAACTGATCCAGTTTTGTCAGCCCTTCTGCTTAAGCTGTGTTACCTTTTAATTTCCGATACTACATGTTGGCCTGGGTAAGCATGCCTTTCTGGGTGGTGAACGAGTTGAGATGCAGCTAGCTTCAGACTGAAACTTCCCTATCCTCAGCCCTGCTGGCCACTTAATTAAATGCAGTGCTGGGATGCTGAAGGAAGAGCACATCCCTGCTGTTAGCTCCTCAAAGCACTTTCTGAACCTTCATTAATTTTTACTGCGGAAAACAGGACAATCAAGTACTTCACTCCATAGAAGTGGTGCAGGAATGGTGCGTGAAAGTTTGTTCTGCAGCTTTGATACAAAGTATGTATATTTAGAAAGAGTGTGAAGTAGCAAAGGAATACACCTTGAATCTCCTACGTAACTGGTTCACAAACTGGAGGTTGGCGTGGGCCTGCTGGAAAGGGGAACTAGATTGTATGTCACTCCTAGATCATTGCAAATGAAGTTGTATAAATATGGGATGGCGTCCTCGGGTCAGTGTTCCAAGGATTTCTTCCTGATCAGTGCTAGCAAGACAACTCACAACAAATGAGCAGGCCTTGGGGGGGGGGTCCCGGGGGCCAAATAGAGTAGGGATACTTATGTGAGTGGTGGGATTTAGTGAAGAGTTAAAAAGATACCTGGCTCATGGGTATAATGGAAAAAACTTTATTCACAACCCCGGGCTGGTACTACTAAAAAGAAGTGAAGTGCGAGGTTAGACCTGTCGTGTTAATGGACAGTACCTCATGTGTGCGTCGACATGTTTCGGAGCATGTGCTCCTTCTTCAGGACGGGGGCACAACTTCCCCACCTTACTCACGTTTCACTAGTTTGTAACTCAAAAGTTTTGTGTAAATAACAAAAAGTGAAAAATGTGATATGTGTATAAAAATATAGGCTATAATGTGCCTACAGCCGTTTGGCTCAAGTTCAATGCAATTTGCATGACATGAGAAAGAAAAAAGAAAAAGAAGATGGTCACCCAGGTCATGGGTAGCTCAAACAGGTACAGTCACCTGGAACAGACCATTTGCTCAATTGGCCCTGTAAAAGAAAAACTGACAAGACATACAACATATAAAACACACACTTTCTCTCTCAAAAGAATGTAAAGGAAGTTTTGGTCATACTTAATAGGTATAGCTTGCTTGCTTCATGAGCACTCTAGATCGTCTGGGGGGTGATTGCCATTTGTGCAATCTAAGTAGAGAAACAATCTGGGTTTTAATATCATTTATTACTTACTTAGTCTTGGGGAATGCTTGTGTTGCAAACTCTATACTCACAAACTCGGGATGAGTTGTCCTCCGTCTTACCCCACACACTGCTCCACCGGAATGAGTTAGAAAGCTCGCGGTGTGTGGTATTTATACCTGGTTTCTTCAATTAGTGGTTAGACCTCATTAACCTAGGCGGATGTGATTGTGTGCCTAAATAAGGGTAATCTGCTCTTAGTTAGTAAATTGTCAGGATAATTGTAGGTCCTTATTAGGCAGGTCCGGGAAAACATGATCGCTTGTCTGCCCCCTGGTTAATTCCCGGATATGTGCGCATGCGCCGGTAGTCTTTACTTCATTGCGCATGCTTGGATTTAGTTATCGGTATAGCGCAAGCGCGAGGGATAGAGGCGTTCCCATGCGCATGCGTGCTGCATGGTTTTGATACGATCAATGAATGAACAAGCTTGGCGATCATATAATAGCCAAGGGGGATTTTGGAATGTATAAAAACAAGTTTGTTCAACACACAAATGTTTCAGCATTAGTCTAGTGTTGGGTAGAACCACTCAAGAATGAAAATAAGAGATCATCGTTATATATCTGTGCAAAGTGTCCATCACCAGTTCCAAGAGTGGTAATGATATCATATATTAACAGATTCTATGGCACATGTTTGTGTCATCATTAGCCTAGTATTTGGTAGAACCACACAGAATTGGAAGTAAGGGGTCATGTTGCATCTCTGTATAGTGGTTCGTTAACCATTCCAAGGGTGGTGAAGATAACTGCTAATGAGACAGCTGTCCCCAAGGGACGTCATCATTAAGTCCCACGATGTGGGTGCCCAGACAGAACACGCACCGTTATTCTTTTTGAAATAAGCCTACTTCTGATGGCAGTTGTTCGATAATTGTCCATCTTAGGTCATTTACACAGTGTTGGGTTTCAAGGTAGTGTGTTGCCATCTTAGTTGTGCTCTTTTTGCAATGCACTTTGCTCCTATGCTCATTTATGCGTCTTTTCACAGCTCTCGTGGTCATCCCCACGTATTCCAACCCACAGGGGCATGTAATCAAATAGACGACGTTCTTGGTGTTGCAATTCGTCAAATGTCGCTGTTCCCAAGTGGTGCCATTTCTAAATGTCAATACAGTGCTTTTCTGGGTTAGGTGGCAGCTACTGCAGTTCCCACATGGGAAATGACCTTGTATTCCAATGGTGGTTTGCCTTCTCTCATAGCTGAGTTTCGGTCGTGCATGCACCAAAATGTCTTTAAGGTTTCTACCTCAGCGGTGTGGGTTCACCAGCTCAGTCTCTAACCAATCACATTTAGAAATAACACAATACAAGATAGACATTCAGAGGTATTCAACCCAAATTGGAGTTCTTACCCGACCTTTCCTCACAATGATACCGAAATACCAATGGAATATAATAGCAACGCCTCTCTAATCAACACTAGAATAACCCACTGACAGTTGCACTAAACACTTGCAACTTGCCTAATGAAATACTGGTCTCTAACCATAAATTACAGTGGATTGGGAGGGAGTTGGTTGGACTGGACTGTGGGTGGATTGGCGTCGGGTGGATTGGACTCGGATGGGGTGGATTGGATTGGAGTGTGGTGGGCTGGATGCATTGGATTGAGTGAGGTGGGCTGAACTGGGGTGGGGTGGGGTGGATTGGACTGAGGTAGACAGGGGTGGATTGGAGTAGAGTGGAGTGGGGTGGATTTGAATGGGGTGGGGTGGGGTGGATTGCATTGGGGTGAGGTGGGGTGGATTGGAGTGGGGTGGGGTGGAGTGGGGTGGGGTGGGATGGAGTGGGGTGGGGTGGTATGGATTGGATTGTAGTGGGGTGCAGTGGGATGAGGTGGAGTGGGGTGGAATGGAATGGAGTGCAGTGCAGTGGAATGAAGAGGGGTGGAATGACGTGAGGTGAAATCGAAGTGTGGTGGATTGTATTGGAGTGGTTGGGGTAGGATGGAATCGATTGGCGTGGAGTAGATTGGATTGCAGTGGTGTGGATGGTATGCACCTGTTACAACGCATTTTTTACTCCGCACTACCACTACAACGCAGGCATTACAACGCATACCATTACAACGCATTGCGCTGGGGGCGCTCTAGGATAAGAGGTAAGTTTAATTTACTATCCAACACCTTCCCTAGGGTCCACGGGGACTGGAGTTGGAATAGTAAATTATACTTACCACTATCCAGCACCCCAAAGCGCTATGCGTTGTAACGGTATGCGTTGTAAATACCGCGTTGTAATGGTATGCGGAGTAAAAGTATGCATTGTAACATCATATATCCGGTGTGGATTGGATTGAATTAAGGTGGATTGGATTGTGGGGTGGATTGGATTGATGTGGATTGGATTAGGGTGGGGTGGAGTGGAGTGGGTGGATTGGAGAGGGGTATATTGGATTTGGCTGGATTAGGGTGGATTGGAGTGGGGTGGATTGGATTGGTGTGGGGTGGATTGGATTGGGATGAAGTGGCTTGGATTGGAGTGCGGTGGAAAGAAGTTGGACAGATTGGAGTGACATTGAGTGTTTTGGATTGGATTTGGGCATATTATTTTTTTATGGAATGGGTGGATTTGTGGTGGATTTGATTAGAGTGGGTGGATTGGGGAGGGAGTGGGATGGGTTGGATTGCAGTCTGGTGGATTGGAGTGGGGTGAATTGGGGGGGATTGGGATGGAGTGGGTGGATTGGGATGAGGTGGCTTGGATTGGAGTGGGGCAAATTGGAGTTGGGTGTATTGGAGTGGGATGGATTGTTTTGGATTGGAGTGGGTCAGATTGGAGTGGGACAGATTAGAGTGGGGCAGACTGTTTTGAATTAGAGTGGGCCGGACTGGAGTGAGGTGGACTGGAGTGAGGCAAACTGGAGTGAAGCAGATTACAGTGGGGCAGATTGTTTTTGATTGGAGTGGAGCAGATTTTAGTTGGATGGAATGGATTGGGGCGGATTGTTTTGGATTGCAGAGGGGCAGATTGGAGTGGGGGGGATTGGAGACAGCAGATTGTTTTGGATTGGGTAGGGCGGGTTGGGGTGGGACGGACTGGAGTGTGGCAGATTGAAGTGGGGCAGATTGGAGTGGAGAACATTGATTTGGATTGGAGTGGGGAAGGTTGAAGTGGGGCAACTTGGAGTGGAGCAGATTGTTTTGGATTGGAGTGGGGAAGAATGTTTTGAATTGGAGTGGGGAAGAATGTTTTGAATTGGAGTAGAGCAGATTGTTTTGGATTGGAGTGGGGCAGATTGTTTTGGATTGGAGTGGGACAGATTGGAGTGGGGTAGATTGTTTTGATTGGACTGGGGCAGACTGTTTTGGATTAGATGTGGGTTGGGTTGGGAGGATTGGAGTGTGGTTATATGGAGTGGATTGGATAGAGTGAGTGATTTGGATTGGAGAGGGGTGGATTGGATTGGTCTGGGGTGGACTGGATTGAGTGGGGCAGATTGAGTGAGGTGGGGTGGATTTGTGCGGATTGGAGTGGGTTGGATTGGGGTGTACTGCATGATTATGTTATGTGTTAAAGTATAATTTCATACATTAACACATAAGAAAGAAACAATGCTACTTTGCAATAACAAAATCCTCATCTTTTGAGAACAGCGCCCACAATCAAAAACAATAGTAAACATGAGTGCAAAGAGACTTGGCAAAATAAAAGAAAAGTACTATAGGAAATAAATCTTAGCGATTTTGTTTGTCCTGCTTAGTATGTTTTTGCCAGTCACACGCCTTCTGTTTCCAGGGCACCAAAAATTAAAAAGAACAAAATAGTACCTCAGTCATGTCGGGAGCAGTTGATGGGCACTGATTAAATTGAATCAATCATTCTCGGTCTCTGCGCAACAGATAGAAAAATGGAAAGGATGTCAGGCCTGCCTTGCCGAATTACGAGGCTGTAGTGAAGAGTGCCACACAAGCCGACAAATGGTAGGCAATTGGCGGGTTCCAAGCCCTTTTCTGTATACAAGAGTGTCTTGCAAGTGAGATGCATGTGCTAGCACATGCTCTAACACGAGACCCTAAAAAGGGCTATAAAAAATGTGAACTATCACCTGGCAAATGCTGCTATAGCTGGTGCTTCACACCGCCCATTGCCTCCAGCACATCCTTTCTAGCTGTGGTCAGGATTCCCATGACAAACCTCAAGTGCACTTAAGAGGTTATCACTCCAAGAGGAGAAAAGTTTAAAAAAACAGGTGTGGGCCGGCAGGGAAATCCCTCCTTGCAGCTGAGTTTCAGCCCTATTAATCGCTGGAGGCCAAAAAACACATTTTTCAATTCCCAGCCTCCTTCTCCTCCTCCTCATTGGGTCCCAGCCTTCAAATGTGGAGCCAGGTTCTTATTATTTATTTAACATCCACAATTGGATGCTGTTGTCTGTTTAATGTGTTGAGAGAAACGTAGCCAGCAGCACATGAAGCAATGTAAGATACATTCTTTAGCTTATGTACAAGAGGATTAAATACAGTAAGGGACAGCATATATTTTCCCTTTCTAAAGCGGCATCATTATTTAAATCTTATTTAGGCGAGATTAACAGTTTATTTATTTAGGTGTTTTTTTAAGAGATGCATTATAACACTATTATAGTTTAGAACAGATGTTCTGCAGGAGAGTCTGGGGATAATGAGCCCAAATGAATGTATTCTCAGTGCTTAATTTGTGAAAACAAAAACAATAAGTGCCGTGGTTAAAAGTTGTGAGAACTTTATCAGGAGTCCCCAGGCAGGGAATGGCTATTGAGCTCATATTGGTATAAACTAAAGCATTTTACCGCTAGCATCCTTGGGTTTAACCTTACCACTGAGCCCAAAATTGAGCACCAATTCTGCTCTTTTAGCACTTGACCCTCTGGGTAGTGAAGACAAGTAGTCCATGGCTTACTCAGGGAGGTGGTGTAGAGTTAAATCCCAGTACACAAACTAACACATCTAAATAAGTTAATATCCAGCCAGTGTGTACTATTTTGAAAAAGAATAAGGGCCATATTTATGAGTTCTGGCGCATCTCTGGAAATCAGCAGGGATGCGCCAGAACAAATGCGTCACGCAAAATACCCTAAAATACCCTTGCGTCACGGCGGATGCGCCGCATTTACAATGCGGCGTGCCGTGGAGCAAGGGTAGGCAGATGCGTGACGCATCTCATGACGTAAGGGCGACGCATCGCTGGAGTCGCGTTGCAAGCGCGACGCGACTCCTGCAATGCTCGGTTTGGCCCTATACTTAACGTGCTGCGTCAGTCCTTACGCCTGCTTCAAGCAGGCGTAAGGAATTGATGTAGCAGCGTCGCACAAGTGCCTGCGTGAAATCTTGTAGATTTCATGCAGGCACTTTTGCGAGGCGCACCTGCCCCGGAACGCCCAACCTGCGCCGGAACGCCCACATGTGGCGCAGGGCTTTACAACGTGATGCATCTGCCTAGATGCGTCACGTTGTAAATGGGTCACAGGGATGCGCCACGTTTACGCCGCCGTTGCGTGATGCACCGGCGGCGTAAACGTGGCGCAAGTGCCTTGTAAATCTGCCATCATGAACTTTACTTTATAGCACTCATGTCATGCTACTGTACATAAACGTTTCAGAAGTAAAAAATTATACTGTGTATTAATATTACCCTTCAGTTAATTATGATAAGGATAGGCTTGGCTCCTCCCTTAGGACATTGATTCCCCCCCATTTGAAGTATTTGGGGTTCCCTTTAGGGGATTTTATAGAGGGTAGTGGTGCTGTTTTGCTTTTTATCAGTTTACCTCCATGTGGGCTCCTGGTGCAGAAAGTACCTTTTGGGTTGCCACTATGTCTCTGACACAGTCCGCGTCTGTCTTGCTCAACGTTATTTGTGGACCAAACTGATAACGAGATGTGTGCCGCATGCCCCTGACCTCCAGAGAGCAGCGGTCTCGCTCTGGGTCAGCCCATATGCAGTCAGAATCTGCAGCACCACATTTAATATGAGGAGTCAAGTGTATCTTACTACTTAGTTCCAGGTATTGGCCTCTCTGTCAAAGCAACACTGCCTTGGCACGTATTTTTAAAAGACAGCGGTCCAGTCACTTGTAGTGCCATGTGGCTTAATGGTGCTTTGAAACTTAGGGTAAGTTAGAGAAGACTTAATTTCCCAAGCACTCTCAATCCATGAGGGTATACAGTCATATCATGCTCCAGTAGCTCTTTTAGAACTTCAGGATTTCTCCTTCCTTCACAGAGAGGAAAAATCCTTCCCCAGTGGCCAGCAGACATCTTCATCCTGCCTTAGCTCCTTTACGGCCCTTCATCTATTTTGAGAAGCATCCCTCTGATGCAATTACATCTCCAATGTCCTTCCTGGGCAGTTGGTCAGCTCTCTCCTTCAATGTAGTATCCAGGCAGCCTCTCCTGCTGGTCAAAGCCCAGTTCCCAGGTTTCTGGTCCCAAACCAGTCAAGGGGAGTTGGAGGTGTATAACGCTGTAACACAGAGGGTTTCCCAACACCACTGGGTTCACGTTCAGAAATCTTGGGACACGGGCCGGACATTTCTGCTCCACCTTTATACTGATGTTGCAGACAGTATTTGTGTATTCCAACGGTCAACTCTGATACTGGTTGTAGGCTGGTCTTCCATTTTGCTTATTCTATTCAAACTAAACCAGACAAGCTTTGTCATGAAGGGTGAGCAGGATTGTGTAGTAAAGCTGGTGGGCACCTTTCAGGTGAAACCCAAAATATGGGCAGAAAATTCAGGAAAGTGGCTCTACTTATTAAACTGTGGGGGGATAGCCCTTCCAGGGAAAAGTGAGCCAGGAAAGGGCAGAGGAAATCTCTCTAGCATCAAAGGGTCCCTGTCTCCTTTCCTTACCTCACCTCAGTATGCGCACTACAAAGAATCCTTGGCATGTTCGGGGGAGCCCTGTATTTCAAATCTGCTGTTTGTGCTTTTGCTCTAACCAGCTATCTGAGATACCACTAGAATGTAGGAAATACAAATCTATCCCAGTGTATATATGGCCACCTGTGTCACACACACTCTTACATGCTTCTTTGCACATACTAAAAAGTACATGCACACACTAAATAGTACGCACATGCAGCATCTTTGTATCCAATGGATGGAGGAAAGACCAGGATGCAGTTGATGCATTGTTTTGGACCTGCTGTCTTACCATTCGGCCTACAGTGGGCCTTTTCATCCGATAACAACTCGTAAATCTAACTTCCTAAAGATGTTAAGGTGTTCCAGTATTTCACAAACATGGAGTTCAGTCACAGCAATGCAAAAGATTATCATTAAAATCATCTGGTGCTCAGGGAAGAGTTTTCAGTTCTCTCTTCTATACATGAATAAATCTAGAATCGTCTAAGTAAAAGTACAAACTAAGAGGAAGGTTCATTAGCCTAAGGAATCTCAAAACTCAGGCAACTGCAGAAAAATAGAAACTTGTAGGGAAGTATGGGAGGTGGGAAATATGAAGTATAGGATAGTGTCAGCATTGCAGAAGTTCGGTCAAGAGTGTTCTTAGGTCAGGGAAACTGTGAGTATTATCCTAAGCCACATTCAGCAAGAATCAAAGGGAATAAGCTTAGAGGTCTAAAACTCTCAAAGTCCAAGGAAAAGTGCTTCAGCACCAGACAGTGTACACTCCAGTTAGTCACACCAAAATCATTCAGATACCACCCCTCTGTTCGCATCATTAGGGGTTTCATATTCCTTATCCATTCTCACTATGTGAACTGAAACATCGGCAAGATATCCCACACCGAACAAGGAAATGACATTGTTCTGGCTCCACCAACCCATGTGGTAATATTGTTGAATAGGACTCTTTAGTTACTCTCTGGCTCTCTATTTTCTTTCGTCAAGGTCTTCTTCTCAGGCTCTCTCTCTATTGCTAATACAGTATTGTATTTGTATCTAGTCTGAAACTAAGAATGCTAAGAATGTGTGTGACTACCTGCAAGGGAAAGTCATGTTAGCAGAAATGGAAAACATTATTTTATGTAGAATGGAAAGGAAGCCTAGTAAGGATAAGTTAAACTATTAAATTAATGATGCACATTTAATATGCATGTGTAGGAGCATGGCCTAACTGTCCATGTAGTAGGACGTAGCTCTCGGAGCTCCCTAAACCTTTGGAGTCCTAAGGCCTTGCTTTCCTGTCTTCATATGCCCTCGGACCTTTACATCGTGGACCCCTTTCTGGACTAAAACCATCAACTCCTCTCCCATTTCAGGCTGTGTCCCAGTCTCCCTTCAAGTAGGACAAATCACACCCATACTCAAGAAACCAGGGACCGACCCTAACGATCTCAACAACTTCAGACGTATCTCCAACCTCTCGTTCCTTGCAAAAGCATTGGAGAAATGCGTTCTCCACCAACTCAACAAACACATTGAGTCCAACCTCCTCGACACCTTTCAATCAGGATTTAGGAAAGGCTGTAGCACTGAAACAGCTATGCTCAACATCTCTGACGATATTCACAGGGCCTTAGATGAAGGTGAAGCCTGTCTACTCATACTTCAACACAGTATTCGCTCCAAAAAGTAACCACCATCCAATCCACGAGTGGCTCAAGAATCTGAATGCTCTAAACAGCACCTCATCTTATCCGACTTAGTTAAGTCTCTAGGCATTACCCTTGACAAAAACTTATCAATGGAGGCCCACAACAAAAACTCTGCAAAAGGTGCGTTTTTCTCACTAAAACACCTCAAGAAATTGAAACCTTTTCTTTCCCATGATGACCTCAAGACAATCGTTCAATCCCTAGTTCTCTCTAAAATCGACTACGGGAAGGCATCCTAACAGGGACTCCAAAAGCTCACCTAGCCCCGCTAAGGGCAGTGCTGAACATGGCCGCTCGATTCATATCTGGGGTAAAAAGATTTGAACACATCACACCTACTCTCAACTCCCTCAACTGGCTTCCCATGGAAGGGAGGTGTATTTACAAACTGGCCTGCATCACACATTCAAATCCCTTCACTCTCCGTCCCCCGACTACCTAAACAACAAACTGGTAAAAGCAGGAAAATCCAAAACTCTGAGAAGCTCCAACTCACTCCTTCTTATCCCTCCGAAACTGAAAAAGAAAACCACTACGTACCGATCATTTTCTGGCAACGCTCCCAGTATGTGGAACGCTCTCCCTTGAGACCTCAGATGCAACCCCTCCTTCTCCTGATTCAAAAGGGACCTGAAACTCCATCTCCTCAACAAATACTTTCCCGTCCAACGTTAACAAACCTAGACTTCAATATCCGAGTTGACTCCTCTCTCCCTTGACATTCAAGGATAGTTAGTGACCGGACTGTGTTAGCCACCTTTCTTTGTTTTCTCTCCCTCCCCTTCTCTGTTTACCTATTTTTCATGTTGTATTTTTATCTCTGTTTTGCTTCCTTACCGCCTTCCTACTATGTAATGCAATTTCCTTCTGTCTTTACTGTGTGTATGTAAAGCGCTCTGATACCCACGGGTCAAGCTAGTGCTATGTAAAACTTTTTAAATTAAATTAAATTAAATTAAAACAGGTGGCCAGCAACTAGCGGAGGTGATATTGGGGTCCATCTGGTCCTAGAAATAATGAGCTGCATTTGATGAGGCTGCGTTCACTGTTGAGATCAGCAAACAAATTGCGCCCCACTCCGGTCGGCGACCTTGCCCGATTCTAATGAGGATTATTGGTGCGTAGCTGCGACCGTCATCAACTCATCACTGGTTGAAGAGCCAACGCTGGGGCTCTGTGCTGCTGAGACGGGTTCACTCTCCCTGTGGCAATAAAGAGCCTGTGGGTGGCACTATGTGCTAGTGTCCAGGGACTTGGGATGCCACCTGCACCTGGACTGGCCCTGGAGTGACATGGATAAGTATCGAGCTGACCGGCTCTGGGAGGTGGGCCCCTAACTGCCAGGGAAGATGACCAGCAAAGATATGGCCGCACCACCAATTAGCGATGGATGGGTGAGTGATCCATATCACCATTGTGGCCACTCATTGAGGGAAGAGTCAGCAGCCCATTAATGGTATTGAAGTACCAGTACTGCAGTGAGGAAAAAAGTTCGGCTGTTTGACACATCACCTGGAGATTGCTAGGATAGATGCACTGGTACAAACATTGCTTTAAGAGGGAAGACAACCTCGGATAGCCATGAAAGTCGAAAAAAGAAGTGGTTATTGCCTTACCAAATGTATGAAAATATTATGAGGCGGCACAAGTAAGTGTGCTGCGTGATTGGGCATATGTGGTGGGAGAACCCGATGATTAAAACAGTCAGGATAGGAATGGGGCAAAAAACTACCTACACTCATTATACGGGGGTAAACTCATGCCCAAGGGTTTAAAGGTTGGGATGCCATCGGCCTATCTACAATGGCAGATGTGTGGGACACAAATGGGATTTTCCCTTTCTCCTATCTATTGCAAGAATATCAAATGTCGGAATCACAGTGGTTACACTATGGTCAGTTGTAACACAGACTCCCCGTTAGAAAACAGACTCTTGGCTGGGTGAGTGGATGAGAAACTGATCTCCCTGATATGTGGTACAGTGATGAGGAGCACACAGGCCCAATCTGCTGATGCTGCAGGGTAAATTGGAGCAGGACCTGGGGAAGTTGGATGAGGGTGACTAGCCGGGAGCATTGGAGTTCCTTGCAAAGGTGCCAATAAAAGCAATTTTCAGACTGATCCAGCTCAAGATCATGCAAAGGGTATAGTTCACACACACACAGATTTGCAGGATAGGTAGGACGGGAGACTCAAACTGCCTGAGAGGTTGTGGCTTAGAGGGCACTTTAATACCCATGCTATGGAGCTGCACCCATGTACGAACATTCAGGGAAGTGGTAGGTGTGAGAAGTTGACCTGGCATATAATGTCCACTATTCTAGTGGGCACCTTGCACCAGTCCAAATGACCCTTATTGATGGTAGGTTTAAAGGCAACCTTATAGAAAGCTATCCTAGTGGTAGCTGTGGAGAGCAGCCTTCAGGCTAAGACTTAGAGGTGAGTTAAGCAGGTTGTTTTACCAGTCTATAATTACTTGAATGATCAAATGAAAGCACACCACACAAGGTATATATCAAATATATATGTATTTATTCTAAAAACAACCCCTCTGGTCTCTTTATGAGGTCAGAGGTAAAAGTACAATACAAGGAACTTGATTAGCATACGATAAGTGCACAGTATACGTTATGCCCTAGGGGCCTCACAAACCATATACTAAAGTAGTTGTATAAGAACCAAGTGAGGGTTAGAAAGAAGGCCTAGGGCCTGTAGAACTTCTGGGGCAACCAGGAACCACCCAAGGTAGGAACACAGGAGACCCAGGGGGGACGCGTGCAATGTCTAAGCACAGCCGCGAATCACTTTCTATGGAGAACAAACAAGTTACAATTTTAAAGATTAACGGCACGTAGAGGTGAACTACGATGGACTAGGACACTTCGAGAGTCAAGACCCACGGGAGCACCAGCGTACTCGTGTTACCTCACCAAGGGAAGCTGGGTGCATAGGTGTCTTTTGGTGTCAGGTTTCGTCGTCGATTCCAATGGAGAGCTGCGTAGAAATGCTGCAGGCGACCAGAGGAAAAGTGTCCGGGTGGATCCAAGAGTGGATCGGAGATGTGAAGAACCTTAGTATTCAAGCTGTCCCACAAAGGATGTCGAGTGGTGCAGCATCAGAATCCGAATTGGGTCCAACAAGCCTTGGCAACAGCAACCCACGCAAGATGACAAGATTGGCTTCGGTTCAGACCAGCAAGGTCTGAGGGACTCCTCCTTTGGAAAGGAGTGGGTGCACATCTGGAGCAACCAGAAAAGCTCAAGAAATCAAAGATTGTCCTTCGTGGGTGCTCACTAGCCAACAGACTAGGAACTGCAAGGGAGCCTCTAGCAGAAATGCACAAAGCGGGCCCACTGAACACTCGTGGACTGTAGGCCTCTGAGCTTCGGTGCAAAAGGTGCTCGGGGCAGGGGCTTTAAATACCCCAATGCACAACTTCAGAAAACTTTGGGAAGTAGGTGCAGTTGCAAAAATGCAGGATGTCCAGGAGTTCTAGTCCCACGTCTCTCGTGTCCGCTACAGGTCTCAGCTTTGCTGGGAGCTCTGGTCAGAGATGTCTGGAAGTCCATGTCCTGGGTCCCAGATTCTTTGGGATTCCGGGGGAGCCTCGAAAATGCAGACTGGCAAAGATGCTCTTGGTGCCTGTTTGAACAGGGTGGTCACTCCTTGACCACAAGGGAGATTTCTTCCATCTTCCAGTCAATATGAAATGTCGAAGGTCCAAGATATATGTTGCAGAGTTTCGTCCAGGGTAATTTAAAATCCTAGGGACTGGGTTCCTCTTCTTATAGTAAGTTTAGGGGATGGACTAACTCTATGGCCCCACCTATGGGAGGGCCAGGGGACGGGGTGGTAACACCCCTTCCCCTTTGTCCAGTTTTGCGCCAGAGCATGGGCATAGGGGAGCCAGGACACCTTTGTCACTAAGTTTACAGCATAGGTGCTCGGATGTCGGGAAGGAAGTGTCCTGGAGCGAATAGAAGATACTGCTAAAGATGCTGTATTTGCGGGGACTAGTATCAAACCATGGGGAACGGGTTGTAGGTGGCAGTCTTGCATGTAATGTTTATTGTATCTGTTAAAATGGAAAATAATAAAAATACTATTGATAATATGCGTGTGTACATGAACAGGACTTTGTCAGTACATTAGATTGCTATTGTATGTGGTATATGGTAAATCTTTAATAATCATCATGTGCAAGTATGACTAAGAACTAAATTTTACTTGAAATATACGCATAACATTAGTCCACACATTTCATAAATCTATTATCGTTTCTAGAGTAATCATATTCTACATATGTGAGGATAGTTTCTATTCAATCACTTAAACAATAATTATTGGTTAATGAGTAATGGCACACAATTTTGTATGAATTATCTAATGCTATTGTGAATGCACTTCAATAATGATGCTGAGTGCAACACAGGAAACGTTGCTAAGTGGACATTTTAGGTTATGCGTTTGTAACACGTAAAGATGGGGTCAAAATTACTCTGTACCACTGACAGACCAATGTAAAAATACCAAAGAAGCCAGTTGGCCACTCTTCTTAGAAGCTGACAAGAAAAAATATATGTCCTGCTATTAAAATCGTATTGCTGCAAGCAGTTTGAGTCCTTTACATCCCCGTGACCTGGCAGTAGTGTTACTCATCCAAAGTAGGGTGCATGTGGTCTGCCCCGTTGACTAAAGAGTCCCAGCTCATTGTCTCAGTTTTTATCCCAAAAAGTCTCCTCTAGAATACATGCATGATCGTCATGTGTGATGAAATAGGGTTAAAAAAGCTACAGGTTGCTATGATGATTTCAGTGCACAGGCGCACACTCTCCAGAGCCTGGCGGAGGACCTTTCTTGGTCTCAACAAACGTTTTTCTTAGAAATAGATCACAGTGATACAAAATGTAATGTATGCTGAAAACCAAGGCTACCTCATCTTGATTCCATCATATACCTCTTTTTTCCACCATCTCATTCTTGTCTCTTACAGTTTCTTTTTTACCACCGTTCTTTCTTTTTCTCTTTTCTCTTTTCCTATATTTCTTTTCTTCCTTCCATCTCCCTTTTCGGTTTTTCTCTGTCTTGTACTTTGTCAAAATCTAATTATGGAAAATAGGTCTCAGTCCCCACACATAAGTGTTGGTGCCCGCTGCCCGCAACCACTTGCATAGTGCGGACCTTTGTTTGTGGCTGCAATCCCTAGCTTACCATGTAGTGCCTCTGAAACTGCCCTTGATACTCCTGATGTCAGAAGTCAAGAATAGAGAAACAGCAACATAAAATCAACAGGGCTTTGGAAACCCTGTTTACTTTCTGAAGTTTTCAATCTCTGCCCTTCCACTGGCCATTCAGCAGTAAATAGGAGACTGTTGAAGGGCAATGGGTACAAAAAGTGGTCATCGAGTGTTGTTTGGAATTAAAAAAGCATAGCAAAGTCACTTGTGTTATTCTGGGTGAATCAACATCCATGATCTCAAGCACCTGCCTTTCGTGGCTTGAAACATAGAGTTGTTTTGTGTGATATGGTCAAGTGGAGCTTCCCGGCTTGTACCTTCCGGGGTGCAAATTTCTTGATATATCCAATTTAGAGAGTTTAACCCCTTCGATGCTCATGACGAGCTCAGCTCGTCATGAAGTACACCTCTCGTACGCTCATGACGAGCTGAGCTCATCATGATTGCATTATTTTCTGAGTTCTTCAGCACAGCAGGGGAATTGCTGCAGCAATGATGGTGTTAAAAGTTTATTTTCAAATCCACCAGGAACTTGTGGATTTCTTTCAGGCATAGTTTTACAACATCACATTACTGGAGATTTAAGCACAGTCCGGCTGCCTAGTTCAATAGGGTATTGGTAAATTGGTAGAGTTCCCGAGATGGCCAATACATCAGCCCGTAATGTTGGGTAAAGAGATAGGCATTCTACAACTGTAAGAATATGGAGATGATGGAGGGATTGAAATCCTGGATAATTCATGCAACTCAGAGAGAGAATCCATTCTGTTCATTATGACATGCAGAGAGCTTCATCAAGACTTCACATGCAAACATTGTACATAATATGTTAAATTCCTGGCGAAATCACCCTATTCAAAAGGCCAAATTAAGTCGAAATATGCAGAAAATCTAGGTTAAAGAAAATTGGTGCACAAAAATCCTCATAAACTCACAGTGTACGTCTGTCCGTGCTGAATTGTGGTATGAATTCTGACAATTACATGATGTTCAGAGATCCTACTTCAGCCATGGTACATAAAGCTTTTGGTCAAGTCATGATATGCATATATTTTAGCCACATCATTGTTCAATTAGAGCATGGTTAGTATACCGTAAGTTAAAATCTGGTTGAAGTCATGATAGCCATGATGTGTAAACGTCATATCAATGGAAATCATAGCTTATTGTGGACTGCAAAAAGCCCTGTTAGGGAATGGTACACAAAATGTTGTTAAAGCTATGGTATTAAGAAATCCTACCTAATCAATTGTCACCTTTAAATATACATATAAAATGTCTAAAATATCGATTCACACAATATTCACTACAATAATATGTCAAAAACAATGACATTATCATTAATGAACATAAAAAGTACTTTTTAGCTAAAGAAATTATTTAAAATAAACATAAAACATTGTATTCATAAGTTCAAATTAAAAGTCAATATATTACATTAACAAAATATTTATAATTCACCAAAATAAAATATATTACTAAATTCATAACAATATAACCAAAAATATTTTTGCATTAACTACAAAGGGCTGATTCCAATGTTGTCAGGAAACTGTTCTGAACAAATTGGTCTCAGACTAGTTTCCGAACGAATAGTGTCCTGCGAATCCGGATGACCGATTATGATGCTACCCAACATTGTTTGGTCGGACTCGGACTGAATTGAATGGGGGTCTGTGTTCCGAATGAGAATACAGGCTCCCATTGAAAAAAAGGGTGGTTGGGAAAAACCTTGCACACTGTGGCGGGCACCCCATGGTACCTGCCACATTGTTCATGGTTGGGATGAGCGGTCCCTTGGGTACCCCCACAGGCCCCATTCATACACTCTGGGTGAAGGGGGGCCCGCAACGGGTCCCCAAAGACAGAATCCAATAGACGTTTTTTGTCGTGAAAACTGAATCGTAACGGCTATCCGAATCGGACATCATAATCACTTGTCCAGAAACCTTGTCCATAGAGCTACGAATCGGCTCTGAAATACTTGGGCTGTCCGAATGCCTTTTGGAACCAATTCGGACTACTCAAATGGTTTCCAGGCACCGTAATCGGTCATTGGGAAATGTGGACGGTTCGTTTGGAAACAGGGGTTCTGAATCGAATTCTGCAAAACCGAATCCTATTCGGAGCCTTTCCGAACAACATCAGAATCGGCCCGAAAGATGTAATAAAAATATATATAAATAGAATTATCAAACTATATATCAAAAATTATGAATAACACTTCAATTAGCGTTTACCTTTCAAGGACATAACTGATAAAACAATTCAAACTAAAACTAAACTAACTACTCAATAAAATCAAACTATGAACAATCTTAAATGATAAAATCAGACCAGCAATTAAATCAACAATGTAAAAAGCACACTAATTTTAACAACTAAATACTTCAAAAACGACTTACCATACAAGACGTAGAAACTCTGCTAGATTCTCTGACCAGACCCTTTAAGAAGAAATATATACATCTCGACAACTACCTAACCTAGGGGCCCATTAGGATGGCCACCGGATTGTCACCGCCGGCCCGGCGGGGAATATCCGCCCACCATCCACACAACAAAGATCCCTGCCATATTATGACGGCTGGGGGGTCTGCGGCAGACGGAAAGACCATCTGCCGTTTTGTTGTAATCCGCTTTAGGAGTCCGTACATAGGTTTTCCTGAATCATGTCCTTATATAGGCACAATTTGCATTACCTTTATATAGACATGTTATGTTATGTTATGTTAGACCAACTTGTATAGCGCAACAGCTGCCTCAGCAAAGTGGCGTCCCGGCGCTTACTACAGGCAGACCAAACACTAGAACCTAAACCGCAGGAAAAAGATGCATTTTATAGCCTTCCTAAATGTCAAATAATTCTCCAGGCTGCGGATTTGCAAGGGGAGGGAGTTCCACAATTTAGCCGCTAAACAGCGGAAAGAACGTCCCCCATCACGCATATGTTTTACCCGCGGAACAACAGTAAGACAGGCCCCCAGGGAGCTCAAGTGGGTAGTAGGTATATATGGTACCAATACGCTGGACAAAATACTCGGGGAGGAGAATTTCAGGATTTTAAAAGCCAGGCAGAGAGCTTTAAATTCTATACGCCTGGCTACAGGCAGCCAATGTAGATGCCGAATTGCGCCTGAGGCAGGGCGTCTTCTCGGAAGTCCTAGCAGGGCTCTAGCCGCAGCATTTTGGACCCTTTGTAGGTGCATGATCTCAGCTTTATTTGCACCCACAAAGAGGGAGTTGGCGTAATCCACCCTAGACAAAATGGCTACCTGGACAATCAAGTGTCTAGTAGAAGGATCAAAATAACCTAAAAGGGGTTTCAAACCTCGTAAAAGACCAAAGCAGGTGCCCGCAACCTTCTTAGTATGGTCTCGCATAAGATCCCTGTAGCCAGGTTGTGCATGCAAATGCATGACGTGCATTCCGAGCATTGTGGCGGGCCTTGCTGTGAGCACCGCCCGCCACAATGCTGGGTATAGGGGTTGCCACCAGCACGGTGGTGGTGGTATCCTAATGTCAGGTGCGGGACAGTCGCACCCCTTGCGGACGATCGCGCATTCCGTTACGGTGGTGGGCGGACTTTGTCTGCCCGCCATCATAATAGGCCCCCTAGTAAGCAAAACTTATATTTAAATTCAAACGTACTTCTAAATAAAATTAAAAACGTAAAATAGTGTATATTTAACAACTCCTACCTCTTTACATGTACTTCCTAAAAGAAAACACTACACCTTTGAAAAGTGATTACCTGCCAGAAAAAACACCTATTGCAAGCCAGCATATAGATATAACAAAGTAAGTAGTAGTAAATTATGGAAAAATATAAACGTACCCCAAAAGCGAGTAAAATAAACCTAAAACCTCAACTTCTGAAAATGAAACTGATACTTTTTATCAAACAGAAAAGAAAGCTCCAGCTCTACATTACAAACCTCCAATGGAAACGCTAAAAAACAGTGTGAAACATTTAAAAAGAACATACATATAAGAATACATAATAGAAGTAGTTTCATACATTTATATATATATGTATAACAAACATATACACTTTAAAAAACTGTTTGTTTATACTATAATACTACTTTCAGATACACTCACAGAGAGAGTTAAATACATAACAGCCCAGAAAATAAAGCAATTTCTAAATCACATGGCCCACACTTACAACCAAGAAAGTACATGTACAGAAAATGTGAATTGCAAATGCACCATATATTATTCTAATGCATGCTATGGGAGAGCCACTGCAAAAGATGATGTTGTAATTGATGTATGGAAACACAAACCCCCTCCCCCCCATTCTCAAAGCTGGATGATGAATAGGATTTTCAAAATGTGTCTAAAACCATTCACTCAGATATACACCATACATGGAAAATATCACAACACAAACATCCCTTTTACATATGCCCTACTACTAAATAAACAAGGTAGCACTTACTATGCACTCTTAAACCAAATTCAGCATAAAACAAATAAATACTACCCACATAAAATATTAATAGACTTTGAACAAGCCATGGTCCAAACCATGTAAAAAATGTACCCCCACACAGCCATACAAGGCTGTTACTACTATTTCAATCAAAGCATATGGAGACACCTCCAAAAATCTGCACTAAATGTAGAATATGCTATAAACAGCCAATTTTCTTTAGAATTTGAAAACATGACAGCATCAGCCTATGACCCTGTCACAGCGGTAGCTAACCACTGCAATTTACAAGTAGAAATCCCTTTCTACCAACAAAACAAAGATAAACTAAGCCCCTAATAGATTATCTCGAAGACACTTGGGATGGCAGACTGCATTACTCCAGACTCGGATGCCAAGCCAAATTCCAAATAACATGGGGGAATGAAATGAAATGAAAAATTATATTTATATAGCGCGTACATACCCTAAGGCCTCGCAGCGCTTTATCTATATCTATGACAGCACCTTGGCACAGGTAGCCAAAACAAACAATGCAGTGAAAAGATGGCACAGTGCCTTTCAACCCACACAAGGCAGGACCCAGGGGGAGCTGGCTTTACCAGGTGTGCCAATGAAGCTATCTTTGGGATGCAATCATTCTACAACTGTGCCACAGGAGTGGAGGGGGGATGATGCAAAAGGTTCTCTCCGCGTGGGGCGTCGAGTGAAGGAGTTAGTAGTTTGCCAGACCACCAACAAGCTTTGGTCTCAGCAAAGGTCACAACTGGATCAATCTTCTTCCAGAGGTCCTGGGAGAGCTGTAGAGGGCTGAGACTCGCTGAGGTTCAGGACTACACTTCCCAGAAGGCACCTGGCCAATTACTTTTGGGCTGGCCCACAACAGACCCCAATGATTAGTCCTTTTTTGGATCATGGAAATGCGGTTTTGGCCTGTCAGCTGCAGCGGACAAGTACCTCTAGTCCCAGAGAGCCCTAGTGAAGTCTTTGGCTTGTAGAGGGGTTCAGCTTACTTTTGGAACCAGTCTGTAGTCCAGGGCGAGTTGTAGTCTGGCGGGTGCAGGGGGGTTGCCACAGGTGCAGTACTTTGCGTTTCTTCTTTGTGGAGTCCTACCTTGTGCTGGCAGTGCTTCTTCTTTGTCCTTTTTTTCTTCAGGGCAGATCTGGAGTTTGGGTGTCAGGGATGTCCCTTAAATCCTGGATTTAGTGGATGTGAGAGCTAGTAGCCAATAAGCTACTAGTTCTGCAGCTAATACGCCCCGCAGGTGATCATATCCTGGGGGTGTATGTCACCAAACTACCCAGAACCCACTATACTTGGGACTTTTCGAGATAGCGTTGTTGTAAATAGTATTATAGAAGGTTCAGAACAAGTATTAGAAGTGCAGGAAGGCAAGCATCTTGTCAAATCTAAGTTGAAAAATGATAGTATGTAGTGTTTTAGATGTGGTAATCCTTATCACCTTGCTAATAATGTCAAATGCTCAGCTACAAGGACAGGGCATTTTGCAAAAATGTGTAAATCTAGTACTGCAGGTAGAGGTGTACATGTTATACAAATTGAGGAGAGCACAGAGGCTAAAGATGGCAATAAATGTATCTTTCAAGTGCATAGCGATGAAGAGGATGATAAAGTCAAATATCCCTCATGCGAGATCCAACTGGATTATAAATCCATTACTGCTTATGCCGACTCGTGTTCTCCCTACACTTTGATTGACCATGAGGTATTTAATAAAACTTTTAGAGAAGAGGATTATATATTGGAACAACCAGACATACATCCGGGAGGATACAACAAAGATCCTATTCCCCTGAAAGGAATCGTTAATATGAGAATTTCATTCAAAGGATGACATACAATTGGTAAAGTGTACATTACGGAGAAAGGATGCAACCTATTGGGTTGGAAACATCAAAGAGATCTTGGAATCAAGCTTGATCCCAATAATGAGGAGCAGGTTCTTTTGGTAGATAGGACCTTAGTTGGGGCAAACATATGTGAGGATTTCCCTGATGTTTTTGTAGACAAAATTGGTGTGCTTAAAAATGCCTTGCATAGGATCAAACTCAAATCTGATGCCGTACCCATAGTACACAAAACACGCTCCATACCCTTACTAATGCAAGAGCCTTTAAAGGAAGAACTCAAAAATTACAGGAACAAGGTATTATTGAACTAGTAGAGAGATCCGAATGGTTGGCACCCATTGTTATTACATCTAAGAAAGAAGGGAAAAATATTTGCATGTGTGTAGATTTGAGGAGTCTCAATGCTAGCATATGTATTGACAGACATCCTATTCCAGAAAGAAATTAGATGCTGACTGTAATACATGATGCTAAATATTTTTCTATGCTAGATCTTTCTTCAGCATATCATCAGATTGCCCTACATCCTGATTCTCAGATACTCACTGTTTTAACACTTCTTTTGGAAATTACAAGTTCTTGAGAATGTCGTTTGACCTTGCCTCTGTGGCAGCTGCATTCCAGAGGATAATGCAGCATGTTCCAAAAGCATGTTAAGACAGTGTGCTTTCAAGATAATATCCTGATATACGGTTCTAATGAGCTTCAACACAATGATAATCTAACAAAAGTGATGGGTAAATTAAGAACTGCTGGTCTTACCCTAAAGAAAAGCAGATGTCAAATTGGTGTGACATCGGTTGATTTCTTGGGTCATACCCTTTCAATTGAGGGAATCAAGCCAAAGATGGACCTTATTGAGTCAGTATCTAAAGCTCCTATCCCCACTAATAAACATGAGGTTAGATCTGTTTTAGGGTTAACCGAATACATGTCCAAGTTTATTAAGAATTTTTCGACTTTGGTTCAACCCCTGAGGGACTTATTGAAGAAAAACATACATTTTGATTGGTTGCTTAACCATACAGATAACTTCTAATAAATAAAAGGGCCATTGTTTCAGCACCTTTTATTGGAAATTTTGACAGCAAAAGAGATACTATACTTACCACGGATGCTAGCAAAAAAGGTCTTGGAGATACTCTTTCCCAAGTGGTGGGAAAAAAGAGAGAATAATTGCCTTCACTTCCAGGACTCTTAAGGAGGCAGAAGGGAATTATTCCACGATTGAAAAGGAAGCATTGTCATGCTTTTGGGCCACTAATCATGTTAAATATTTCCTCTGGGGTTACCTTTTGAACTAAGAACTGATCATAAGCTCCTGGTCTCTGTTTTTGCTAAAAAAGATATTGAAAAAACTACCCCAACGATTAGTAAGTGGTTAATTTATTTGCAAAGCTTTAACTTTAAAGTGGTGTATGTACCTGGAGATGAGAATACAGTGGCTGATTGCTTGTCTCGTCTTCCCATTCAAAAACAAGTTGAGGACCAAGTTCAGGAATTGGCAGTCTTACAAGTTACCGTTCCTGCCATTCTTAAGTCTGACTGGGAGAAATACATGTTGGAGGATGATATTTTAATGTCAGTAAGGACAAGATAGTAAAGGGTTGGCCGGATAAGTTTAGTGGTTTGTCCAAGGAGCTTCAACCTTTTTGAATGTGAGGGAAGAACTTTCAATTGATGGGAATAATGTTCTCAAGTCAGAAATATTTGTTCCACCAGAGAAGTTGAGGGAACATGAAGGTCATTTTGGTAGGAACCTCACCAAGAGTAAATTAAGGTTGGGTTATTGGTTTCCATACATGGACAGCATGATGGAAAATTTAGTTAAAACCTGTAATGCATGTAGTCATAGTGGTAAAATCAAAAGTACCACAAAAGTCCCAATACAATCTGTTGAAGTCCCTATTTAGCCCTGGAATAAGTTGGGGTTGGATATAATTGGCCCAGTACAAGTGACTGGATTACATGAAAAATATATAATTGTTTATTTTTCGAAGTGGCTTACAGTCAAATTTGTCAAATGTGTTGATACAAAAATTCTTATTTGTTTCTTGTCAGAAGTCTTCATCAGTGAAGGTATTCCGCATAATCTTACAACAGATAATGGAGTACAACTTGTCTCCGGGAAGATGAGAGATTTCATTTATAGTTTGGCCATCAAACACGTTACCACCCCTTTATATTGTCCTCGTGCCAATGGTTTGATTGAGCGCACTAACAGGATGATAAAGGAAGCCTTAAAGTTAGCTATGGTTTCTAATAAACCCATTGTACAATTCATCAAAAATATGCTTTGGTATTATCACATCACTCCCAATTCTGTTACAGGTTGTTCTCCATTTTGTTTGCTAAGAGGTCACAAACCTGGTTCTCAGCTGACTCCAAATTGGTTATTTGATGATAACTACTTCCACTTGAAAGAGCATGAGATTAAAGAGAAATTATCAATCACCAAAAGAGATATAAAAAGGAGTATGATACCAGATAGGGCGTTAAAGATCAAAAATGGCGAGTAGGACAATGAGTTTGAGTAAGAAAACCAAATATGACATATAACAAATATTACAAATACTATGACCCTGAAAAGATAAAGGAGATTAAGAAAAATGGAGTAATATGAGAAAATAGACAGCTACGGAGCATGGACAGGCTTGTTCCGTACGATGCAGTGGCTCCCAAGACAGTAAATCAAAGTGAATCCTCTGATTGACATGCCTTGTTCTATGTACTACCAAAGGGGATGATGGACGGAGTGTTGAACATTGCAAGCACTCACCCCCAGTCAACTGATCTGGGTTTAATCCATCACCATTCTTTAGCTCGCTCCGCCACCCAAGTTCAGACATGGCTATATGCAAATCAGTCTGACCCTGTGTCTCATCGGAACAATCCAGCGTGAACTTGTTCTATGTACTGCCATTATGTCATGTTCTCTTGTAGTATCTCACATTTTCCTGTGTTTCACTTTTGTTTCCTTATTTTTAGGATGGGCGATGTGTTGTAATTTAACTTTGTATATACATTATTATACTTATTTTTCCTCAGCTTCAAATGCTATTATACTTGGTACCTTCACCTGTACTCCCCCCCCCTGTTTCACTATAATACTGTGTTCCATGGAACTCCTGTCTCTCTGGGAGTGCAGATTAGAATGTTGGTGACAGTCAGCTGAGGCATTTGACTGACTGGATGATTTCTGCGGGAGACAACTTTTTTTACAATAAAACTTGTTTTCCTTTGTGGATTCTTGGATTTCTTTGGACTTCCTTATATCAGGCATGAGCCATACTCAGCTGAACATACCCACTAGCCAACCCTAGAGGTGTGGCTAGCCTTTGGGGGAGTACACCTCCTAAATACCAATTTTACTGCCTGTCGCAAACATAAGTGCCTTGGGGCAGAGGGCCCTTTGTCTCCACTGGGAAACAATTCACTTACATATCAGAGGTGGTGAAGCCTTCGAGGTCCACCGCCCGATAGGTCGTTCACTAGCCATTCTCATCAGGCAGAGGTATGACCTCCTTCCTGCCAAGGCCTTTTGTCTAATGTCCTCTGGGAGTGATAGCACTCACCAGCAGGAGGGCAGACTTCTCTGTTGGCAGAAAATGGCTCAAAAAGCCTGCCAGCCACAAGGGAACTCACTATCTCAGTGGGCAGCCTCTAAGGATGACACCTGGCTGCATGCCAGCTCACCCTTGACACAAGAATCATGTTAGGGTTAAAAAGTACAGGGTTTGATACCAAACATGACTAAAGGGCCGATTATGATGCGGTTGGAAAAGGCTCTGAATCTCGGTCGGAGCCTTTCAGACCGCATCGTAATATGCCGATCAGATTCCTTTCCGACCGCCTCGGAGAGTCTGTCGGCCAGTCGGAATGCGGCCAGTAATCTCAAGGGCAGCTCTTTCCACCCTAGGGATTACAATGTCAGGTTTCGGTGGCCTTTCCGTGTCGGCCTTTCTGAAACAGAAAGGCGCTCAGAACATACATTTGTGGGTCCCCAGCAGTACCCCTTTTGGTGTACTCACCTATGGATGAACTGCACCTTCCATTTTACAATGGAAGCATGGATTACGTTCGGTTTACAGCCGGAATGAATGTTCCCATTGAAAAATGTAGGAATGCGACCGAACAGATGATGTTGGGCAGAGGAAACTCCGCCCGACATTGTAATCAGCCCCTTCATTCGGTGTTGCCATCGTGGAGCTGGCTATCTTGGTTTTGTCCGGTAGCCAGTCCAGGTTAACTTATGGACCCCCAGTCTCTTACAGTAAACTTGGATGGCAAGCTTACTGAAGAGCCATATATATCTGTTCATATATGCCTACAACATTAAGATAATGCCCACCTATTTCCTGGGCTTAAGGAGACCTACCTTAAGGGTGTGTTACATACCTTAAGGTAGTAAGGTGACTCTGTCCCACATGGTGTGTGCAGAGTCATACTTGAGCAGAGATGCTGCTTGTGCAAGCTTCAATAGCAGCCCTGCAGACTTTACTTTTACTCGGGTCACTCACAGTGGCACAAATAGTGCTGCAGCCCTGGTGACCCCTTTAGCACCCTTGCCATGGGTACCACTGGTACCATATACTAGGGACTTACAAGGGGGGGTTAAAGTATCTTGCTAATTGGGTGTACCAATTCACCTTACCTCTTAAGGGAAAGAGCACTGCCTGGTTAGCAGGCCCCAGTGTACTTTCAGTTCTAAAACCACAGCACCTAGAGCAAAGAGTGGGGGAGGGTTGACCATCCAAAAAGGGCACTTTCGTATATGAATATGACTTACTGGTCTGTAGCTGCAGATCTTTCTCTGTATCCATGTAGTAAAATATAATAATCCACCAAAAATAAGTAAAATATTTTCTAAAAAGCCCCCAAAAGTTCAAAAATGAAATTAATCAAATGGGAACCCTCAAACTAATCCAAAGTATCTAGGAACCATAAAAAACTTTAAAAGTGTTTAAAAAACAGAAATACTCCTGGAAGCCCAAATAAAAGAAAAACAAAATTGAAAGGATGGGTTTATTATAAACCAAAAGTGACTCCCATTGCCAATAGGACAGGTCCGTAGTCAAAAACCTTTAAAATAACTAGAAAACCAACTGGCAAATCATATTACATTTCCAAAATTGAATATACATTAAACTTAGTCATCATAAAATAAGTAACACAACACAGTATAACATAACATAACAAAACATTAATAAACAGTGTACAAAAACCCAAAGAAATACATTAGTGAAAAATATTAATATTAATACAACTATATGTACAAGACCCCACAAACTACACTATAGCTAACTTCTAGACCTACCCCCTACATCCCCCTTACCCTCAAAATGCAACCCCTTACTCCAAACTGAATACGGAAAATAAAGTAAAAATGGCTCAAATAGACTGCAAAATAAATTGTAGCAGTATAAAGAAAATGGCTGCTAAATGATGCTAAAAAGAACAACCTCCCCATAGAAATGAAATGTTGAATAAATGTATTAAAAAACTCTAAAACAATTATTAAACATGTAATACATGTCAAACAATGCTGTAAAACATGTAAAAAATGTAAAGTATACATTTAAAAATAATATAAATTATATACAAATATTTCATATATTCTGAAAAAACTTAGGTTAAAATGATGTTGAAAATATGTATATAAAACAATTTAGGAAATGTTAAAAAAAACAAGGTATCACAAAATAGAAACCTTTATATTAATAATTAAAATGTAGATATAATAGATTATTCTTATCACTATTAATAATGAATAAATGTAATGCATTACCATTCCTAATATTTCACTGTAAAAAAATATTATACTCCAAAATTACCAATCATAAAAACGAAAACAATTAAATATTTTTTTTAATTAACTGTATTACGTTTTAGAAAATATATTCCCCAAACCAGAATTTGATCAAATATTAAACCATATTACAAATGTGATTATTAATCTTCTGTTAACACATTTTTTATAAATAAACAAATAACATATGAATGTTAAACAAACTAAGAACTTATACATCTTAATTAGTACATATTTATATTAGTTTCATATTATAATTAAACAACACTGCAAACACGTCAAATAAATGTAAATATAAAAATAAAATTTGTCCCAAAACATTTTTGCATTTATATTATAATTTTAAAAATGAAAAAATGTAAACATTTTAATTTGATAAAATGTTGAATTTAAAAAAATGAAACTGTTGTTTTTATTTTATTTAATTAACTTTAGATATATTTTTATTTTTCAGTAATGTGCTATAACTTTACTGTTTACTTAAACATTTTCAATCAGTATTTTTTTATTTAATATAATCACAATATCTTCATAATTATGTACAACTATTATTTATTACAATTATTAACGTAACAAAAGAAAACTTAATAATTTACTATACTAATTTGCATATAATTAAATACCGAACATGAAATTCAAACTAAGTTATCCACTTTTTAATAATCTCCCCTCCCTTAGACCCTAAAACCCAATATCCAGCTGCTAAAAAAAGCATAAATCCATTATTTTTAGACGTAAAAACAATTTCATAATTAATACATTATCTTCCCCAATACACATTTTTTAAAATTTTTTTAACATATATTATCAAACACATTACATACAAAATAACACTTGCAAACTATATTACACACGATATTTTCGAAATCAATATTTTTTTCAACGATATTAAAAACAACACATCAACAATATTCTTATTGACGATATTCCTGTCTACAATATTTTTGACTTTCCAATATTCTTGAGAGGAGAGTTTTGCATAATTATATTTTTTTCAGATATTTTGTCCAAACGCCTTAGAAACGCTGCAGAAATCATGCATTGAAGAATTATTTGCTATATTTAGGCATTTTCAAATCCAATTTAATTCCTGGCTAAGTCATAGAGTTGAAAAGTCAAAGTTAATTCACAATATTCACAAGTTATGAATAAATCATCTTACAAAACAGAATTCTATCTAAAATCTGGACTCCTTGTTATGCAAAATCCTGGCTATGATGTGCTAAGCAAAACCCCTGGAAGAGACATTATATGTAGAAATCTTGACTAATTTATGTTGTGCAGAAATCTGACCAAAAGTCTGTTATGAAGAAATCCTGGTTTATCCTGTGGCTATGAAATCCTGATGATGTTATGGCATGCCAAAATGCTGGCAAAGTTTTGGTAGGGAGAATTCTCAGCTAAATCACAAGAAAACAGAAATACTTGCTAAATGTTGTTGTGCAGAATCCAGGCATAGGTCTGGTATGTGTTATGCAAAAGGCAAGCTGATCAATGTATCCAAAAATCCTGGTTAATTTTTCACACTGGGTAAATTCCAGGAAAATCATGGGTGAACATGCAGCATTCTTCCGAAAACATATATCTGATATCTGGAAAGATTAAGGGCCTTATTGCGAGTTTGATGGTTCTCCAGTGGTCTTGACACTATGCCGTACGCTGGTGGACCGCCAAAGCTGTGGTACACTCGCCCGCCAGACTACGAGTGTAATCATGGTCAGGCGGGCGGTGCAGATGTAATCAAACGGCGATGGTCTGTTAGGCTCTAGCATGCAGTCAGCCACTGTGAGAGCGCGTACTCATGTTCCTGCGCGATGTAGCATGCATGCCACACTGTGCATGAACTGGGGGTGCAATACGAGGGGGCTCATCATGTGCTCTCATGCATGCACCCCAAGGTTCCAGGAGCTGCAGGAACAGGGCCCCCTTAATTGCCTCTTTCCAACCCTTTTCATGGCAGGTTCACCGCTAAGAAAGGGGCGGTGAAAAGCCAACTCAGAATGTATGTATGTATGTATGTATGTATGTGCTTGGTGGTGCTGCAGTGGCACCACCAGCATATTGTGGCTCCTGGCCGCTGCACAAATGCTGTGGTACCCTGGATCCCTGGTGGTCTCAGTGGTCCTGTGGCATCCAATCGCCACAGGCGGGCCCACAGAGTGGCGGTGGTCGGACCACCACTGCGAGTACGACGGTCCTATAGACAGTCGTATTCATAATAAGCCCCTAAGTAACAATGATATAGAAATAATACGTTTAGGGAATATAAGAAAATATGTGGCACTGATGCACTACCCGATTTTATAAGTAGTTTTAAAAAAACTCAAACTTGTGGTGAAAAGTTCACATCTGTAACTTTGTTGGTTATTTTCCCAAATTCGAGAACGTTCGGTTTTGGATAAATTTGATGGTCAATGTAAAAGTCTGCTCCAAATGTCTATTTTAACATGGTGTATTATTGAAAGGTGATTAAATAGTATTGATGTGAGGGACAGTCCTTCCTAAAGAGAAGGCTGCGCGAACTGAGTTTTAGGACAAGAGTCAGCCAAACGTTTATTGGTTTTAGTTGGAGTCTTCGTTTTTTTGTTTCGAACAGTGTTCACAACTCACTATTGTCAGACCTAATATTAACGCATATGACCTCACCCCGCACACGATGCTTCATTCAGCCCTCCAACAAATCGAGTCATATACAAAAGGCCCGCAGGGAAAAGTCTCTCTATAAATGATGGGTGTGTACACATCTGGTTTGGCTAAATTGGAAAGACATCAATGTGTAGGATGAAATGAAGTGGGATGAGATAGCTGTGGCTGGTGCCAGCAAGGGTAAATGATTATTTCACTTTATGGGCTATGACATCATCATTGTCAAAGGCCATGGCCCCTTGTACTCTGATGGAGTAGGGGGTTGATGTGCAACATTTGGAATATATCAATATGTTGCTTACACTGGTGTCTGTGTGTGTGTGTTATCTCCTCTGGCTTTAGGGAATGTATGGCGCCTTTGACTTAAATGTTTATTCAACCACATTCAATTTAGCTCCTCTGTTGAAGGGAAACAAAATGAAGAGGAAATGAAGGGCTGGACCAGTATATCTGTTGTAGAGAGTAGGCTTTGTGCCAATGAGTGTCATAATCTTCCCAGCATGTATAAGCTAATCAATAAAGTTGGTCCTCACAATGTGAGATAACTGATATGGATCTAATTGGTGGCAGCAGTTTTGAATCATCACCGGAGGTGGATGAATATTAAGTGAAAGACACAGTGAGAGGCAAAAATTTTCGAGGGAGCCTCAAATACTTATTCTGTGAGAATACCACACATACAGGGTGTAACTCAGGGATGTATGTCTTTACAACGCATGCATTTACAACGCATGCCATCACAACACAACTATTACACCGCAGGTGCCATTACAACGCATGCCACTACAACGCATGTCATTACAACGTAGGTGCTATGACAATGCATGCCATTACAACGTAAGTATAGGTAAGTATTTGTTTTATATTAATTTAATATTAATTAAATTTCAAAAATTGTTTATTAAATAATTTTAATTAATTATTAATTTTTTAAGATATTTTTAAATTTATAATTGTAACTCCTTGGGTGTGTAATAGTAGGGTAAATGTTGGAAAGTGTAGGGGTAAAAATTACTATTCTAACTCCAGGGGGGTGTAATAGTAGAGTAAGAGTTGGATAGTGTAGGGGTAAAAATTACTATTCTAACTCCAGGGGGTGATAGTAGGGTAAGTGTTGGATGGTGTAGGGGTAAAAATTAATATTCTAACTCCAGGGGGGTGTAATAGTAGGGTAAGTGTTGGATAGTGTAGGGGTTAAAATTACTATTCTTACTCCAGGGGGGTGTAATAGTATGGTAAGTGTTGGATAGTGTAGGGGTAAATATTACTATTCTAACTCCAGGGGGGTGTAATCGTAGGGTAAGTGTTGGATAGTGTAGGGGTAAAAATTACTATTCTAACCCCAGGAGGGTGTAATAGTAGGGTAAGTGTTGGATAGTGTAGGGGTAAAAATTACTATTCTAACTCCAGGGGGGTGTAATAGTGGGGTACGTGTTGGATAGTGTAGGGGTAAAAATTACTATTCTAACTCCAGGAGGGTGTAATAGTAGGGTAAATGTTGGATAGTGTAGGGGTAAAAATTACTATTCTAAAATAAATGTACTTAAAAAAGTAAAAATGTATTAAATAAATTAAATTATAATTAAAAGAAATTAAACGTATTTTAAATGTTATAGTTATTTTAAATACATTAATTTATTAAACAAAAATTAAAAGAAATTAAAATTAAATGTATTATAAAAAAATTAAATACTTACGTTGTAATGGCATGCGTTGTAATAGCACCTACGTTTTAATGGCATGCGTTGTAATGGCACCTACATTGTAATGGTTGCGTTGTGATGGTACTGCATTGTAAAAGATGCGTTTTTAAGGTTGTTCCCCTAACTCAGGCTCTGTAGCCCCTGCGGTGCAAGGGGGGTAACCTTTTAGGGGCCCTGCAACCCTTCGGAGGGGCCCCATTCAATCTAAGGCTATCTGTGAGATATGGGAACCGCAGGGGGCACTCATCACGAATATATGAAGTTACAACGCATGCTTTTATAACGCAGTCTTTACATCGCAACTACCATTACATTGCATGATTTTACAATGCATGCGATTACAATGCATTTTTTAAAACTACCATTACAACACATTCCATGACAACGCATACCATTACAACACATACCATTACAATGCACACTACTTTTAGGGCAACAGTAGGGTAAGTGTTGGATAGTGTAGGGGTAAAAATTACTATTCCCACACCAGTGAGTGCAACAGAAGGGTAAGTGTTGGATAGTGTAGGAGTAAAAATTACTATTTCCATGTACCCCAAAACCCATACCTATCCTAATACTAAAAAAAGTCCATTGCTTACCTTATAATGCGTTGTAATGGTATGCGTTGTAATGGTATGCGCTGTAATGGCATGCTTTGTAATGACATGCGTCACAGTGACATGCGTTGTAATGGCATGAATTGTAATGGCATGTGATATGTAAAGGCAGTTGTGTTGTAACAGTTGCGTTGTAAAGGTTGGTCTTAGTAATGACTGCGTTGTAATGAATGTTTCCCACTCATCACTTCTGCAGGGTAGGCCCATCATTTTGGCCATCATTACAATGCCGGACGGACCTCCACTGTCAAGCCGTCGGCGGAGATCCACCCGACATCTAATGCAGCTGTCTGACTGCTGGATTATGATACCGGCAGTCGAAGCGCAGTGGGCATAGGAAAGACCTCCGACAGGCTCAAGGAGCCTATCTGGGAGGTGGTCAGACCACAAACCATACAATGTGGGTGTGCCTGCGCAGGCACGGCCATAGGGATTATGATGTCCATTTCCCACAGCCTTTTCATGGTGGTCCCACTGCCATGCAAAGACTGTCAGAAAGGTTATTTGGGGGCCCCTAGCAGGGCCTCCGTCTCCTGTGGGCCTCCACTAAGTTGCCTGGAGGCACATGTGGTCCCCCCCCCCCCCAAACATCCATGCGCCGTATGCTAGGCACCCCATGGTGCCTAGTACACAGCGCATGGATGTTTAAAAACATCCCTTTTTCTATTGCAGCTTGTGCTGCAGCCCGTTTCTAGGCTACAACGCAAGCTGCAAAATAAAAAGGGATGTTTCTGACCGCCTACACGGTGGTTGCATCATTATCTGGGGAATTAGACCTCTGACTACTTGTCGGGCGGTCCCAATCCCGTGGCGATATCTGACCAACATCGTAATGAGGCCCTTTATGTTTCGCCTCTGCACACATGCTGGCAACATACTATATTTAGCTGTATCACTGCCGCATTGCCAACGCACTCACCAGAGCAGAGCAGAAAAAATGCCTTTAATGGGGGCTATTGGGCATTGTTTCCGCTCTGATCTATTATCAGTCATCTCTGGGAGGGGTTGTACCAAAGATTGACTTTTAATGCTGGACATCTTCCGGTAATTTTCGGAGAGATTTCTGGCAGCTTTTTGCTGCAGGAGAAAGGTTGTGCAATTACTAGCACAAACACTTGTTACGTTAGTCATTCCTGTATTACCAGCCAAAAATCTAGATACAGCAGAAAGGCTGCCAGTAACAGTATTTCCAACTCAACTCAATGTGCTGTATTAGCTAGCTCGCTACATAATCAGACTCGAAGCCAGCCCACACCCAACTCTCACTAGATTGCTGTGGTGATTTACAGTATGGGCACATTTGACAACTGTTGGAACTTGCTTTCAGAATCCTGATGATGGCTTCCAGAAATGGGTGTGTATTACTGCCACACAGACAGGCAGAGCAATAATCTGTCATGCTGGTTACACTTTGCTTCTGTGCTTTGAGCTGCCAACAAAATGGCAACTTGTTCATGCTTTGGGCGGTCCCTTTTTCCAAGACACAATGAAACATTGACACTAGCATTTCCATGTAGGGTTGTGGTGGTAGGAATCTGGTCTATTTTACCACATTCTACCGCTGTGCCGTCTGCCGGGTAGTAAGGTCCACAATTGGGCCAGCCCATGGAAAGATAGCCATGTTAGTTTGGTCTTTGTCAACATCAGAGCAGCTCTCTGTTGTCATGGGGACACCAAAGTGTACACTATTCAGACTAAGAATGGCTACCTCTCACTCCTAAACCAGGATATGTGGTGACTGACGATGGTGGGAGTGAGATTCTAACTCAGGCGCAAAGGCTTTTGTACTTGTACGCTGTGAGGAAATTGTGCATGGGCTCTCCTCAGTATCAGTTCATTCATTCTCCATAAAAGGGTCCTTTACCTCTGGCCTGTCTGGGACACGGATGTAGGATATAAGCTATGAGCATTGCTGACGTGTGGTTTCCTGGTCGGCTGGTAGGTGGTGGAGTACATTTGGGCTCCATTTGTGTCTCCTGTAGAAGATGATGATCGTATTTGTGGTGAGCTGGGGATGCCAATCTCAGGCGTTCCAGCATTTCGCTCCCTGTTGCCCATCTTAAAACTGGTCTACCTGATTGGTGGATGACTTATATAGCCCCTTCTCTTTGTACAAGTGTAGGTCCTCCTGCTTGGGTGAATCTCGATCATCAATCACTGTCCGTGTTGTGGCTGACAAAACTAGACACAAACCTATAGTCTGAGGCAAACACACATCACACCTTCATCAATTTGAACAAATCTTACTGGAGACTCTGGGCTGAGAAGCCTTTAAAAATGTATCCAGTATTAGGGACATAGGGGCATATGTATCGAGCCCTTTTCCTGTTCGCAAATGAGCCGATTCTCAGAATCGGCCCATTTTCTGAACGGGAAAAGGCCATTTGGGATGTATTATCCGAAAAGGGCATTGCAAATTAGAGAATCGCAAAATTTGCGATTCTCTATTTTGTGATTACATTTAAGGAATCGCAAATTGCGATTCCTTAAATTCGATGTAGAAAGCACCTAACTTGTGCGAATTTGGCATAAGAAATCGCAAATACCACCAACTGACAGTTGGTGGTAATTTGCGAATTCTTTAAAAAAAGCACTTTTTTGATTTTTTCAAAGTGCCATGTGCCACACATACATGCCCCACATGTGCACACATACATATTTCAGGGGTGCAACAGGGTGTTCTTTTGACACCCTGGCACCCTTGAAATTGCATTCTCAATTTGTGATTCTCTAATTGTGAATCGCATATTGAGAATGTGTTCTCATTCATTCCTATGGGCCTCCTAGCCCATAGGAATGAATGGGAAGGTATTCCTTAATTTCGATTCACAATTTGCTAATCACAATTAAGGAATGCCAAGGAATCGCAAAATATTTGTGAATTATTTATTACATCCTGTTTTGCGATTCTCAAATAGTGATTCTCTAAAAATCACTATTTTAGAATCGCAATGACGGTATTTGTTACATATGCCCCAAAATGTCCTTTCACTACTAAATTGTTACACAAACTTGTAAATGTTGCCTGCCGCCGTTCTATTCTGCTCGGGATTCTCACAGTGCCCTACAGAGAGATATGTATAAATGACCCCTTAGCCAATACTGAGCTCACTCCTTGGTTATCACATGGACACAGAAGCGGCCTGCGTACCATTGTGGGTCCTGAAAATGTAACAATGAAGAGTAGAAGCTCTGTGTGTTTGCTAGTCTCCCTCCAGCCTCAACCTAAGTGTGAAAAGCCTGTGAAGACATCTTCCTCCAGGTACATGTAAAGAGAAGCAAGATCTACTTGCATGGCAAGAAGCAAGGCTGCATCTACTAAGAAGAGAAGGGTTAGATAAGGGCAACATGGACAAGGCCAAGATTATGCAAAGGCCCTCTGTGAGGTTAGATGGATGGCTGAGTTTATACTTTTGCCTGGTTCTCTTGAGTTGTGTGTGTGTGTGTGTGGGGGGGGGGGGGGGCGTAATTCCAGAAACTTTGCAAAATTCTATAAAATTCACCCAGTGGAATACATTCACAAAAAAAGTAGCAAGTTCAGTTTGGGAGTGAAATTGTTTCATTGGCGGATTTCATGGAGATTGTGTTTTGGAGAAATATATCACCCATCTCTTCGGCCAAATGTCCCAGGACTCCAAGGAAAGATCTCAGAAGCAACCACTGGGATGCCACCTCATCCGATTGACTGCCTAGTGGCACCACAGACGCTTGCATATGTTGCTACATCAAAACACACACAAAAAACGGCATGTAATCCACAGGTGTGCATACACCAAAATGACAAACTAACCCTCAAAAATGCACGGAGACCTTTTGGAAGAAATCATGGGGCAGATTTATAAGCCCCTTGCGCCTCTGTTGTGTCACTTTTGTGACACTGCGGAGTCGCAAAAGATGCGCCATGGTGCGGGGTAATTACAACGTGATGCATCTGGGAGCTGCGTCACGTTGTAAAGCCCTGAGCCATAAGGAGGCGTTCCGGGCGCAAGGGGGGGGGGGGGCGTTCCTGCGCAGGAACGCCTCCTAAAAGTGGCTGAGTGAAATCTACAAGATTTCACTCAGTCACTTTTAGGCCAATGCTGCGTCAAAACCCTGCGCCGGCTTGAAGCAGGCGTAAGGCTTGACGCAGAATTGAAAGAATAGGCCCCCCCAGAGCATTGCTGGAGCTGCGTCGCGCTTGCGACGCAACTCCAGCAATGCGCTGCCTTTACGGCACAGATGCGTGACGCATCTGTGCCGTTTTTGCCCCATGGTGCGCCGCATTGTAAATGCAGCGTACCATGGGTGGCGGAGCTGCAACGCAAAATTACTGACGCATCCCTGCTAATTTGCAGGGATGCGCCAGTAATTGTAAATCCGCCCCCTTAAGTACAAGTCGAAACGTCACGATCTTTTCTAATAACAGTTCCTGAATTCACGAGGTGGTTCCTGAGATTTTAAAATTATTTTAGGGAGAACAACATAACAAACATATTTGATGCGTCTTAGCGCTTAATTTGTACAGGTGGTTGCAGATGGTGGCTCTGGCACTCATTTTAGAGAGCAGGTATTTTTCCAACTTTTGACACAGAGCAAGAGAAATAAAAGAAGTGAATGGAGAAAAAAGGAGCAAAAACAGATGGGGAAACAGTGGCAAAGGAAGAAAGCAGGGATAGCAAACAACCGGCAAGAATGAGAGGAAAGATAGGGAGAGGAGGAAAAAAAGAGACAGGAAGTGGAATGACGATGACGTCAAGAGAGCATTGGTGTTTGGGGCACCACACTCCTTGGCATTTGGAAGGGACGCAAGTGGGCGCCTATGAAAAACTGTAGACTTGTGCTGTTATGTTTTTTTTTTTTTTTTTTTTTTTACATACCTAAGAATTGTACCACTGGGGCCGATGCTATCCCAGAGCACCGAAAACAACATGTCTGCCTCATTCCTTTCCGGGCATAATCAATCGCTTTGGGTGTAGTGTGGAAATCGCTTTGAGTAATGGAAGGGATTTGTAATGTTAGCATAACAATTCTCAGTAATTTGGACTCATTTAGATTCCGTAGATTTCAAGGAACAACACACCAGCAGCGAGCCGGGAGTGATTGATTACAGGCTGCTTGCTTTGTTTGGGTCCGATTGCTAATGAAAATATAGTGACTGGCACCAGCCAGACAGAGCCCTGCAGCGTCGCGCCCACAGAGAGGACAACTGTCCCGCCTGCCACTGCGCTAATGTTAGCAACATGGCCGCCTTCTGCCTCTCAAGTGTTTTTTCTCTGGCAAGCCTTGCTCTGTGAGAGGACGTGGCCCAATGTAAGCCTTTTCCTTTCCACGCTTCTGAACCAGGAGCCCCTCATGGGATAAGTCATGGGCAGGTGCGTAACATTAACCCGGCAGTCCCCGCGATGTGGGGGAGGGCCCGACCAGGGCCGGCCCTAGGCATGTGCAAGCTGTGCACCTGCACATGGCCGCCAAACCCCAGGGGCCGCCACACCAATATATATCCCTAATATAATAATCCTCTGAGGATGGATACATATTTGTGTGGCGGCCCCAGTGGCAGGGATTTGGCGGCCTCCGGCTCTGTTCCACTTCCAAACACCCTGAGCCCCCCTCCGAGCCTCTTCCATTGCCTCTTCTTCTGGGGGCCCTTACCTACGCTCTCTGCCCAGGGCAACCATGAGCCTAGAGCCGCCCCTGGCCCGACCTCTTCGGGGCCCCTCTGGCACTGTGCACTGGTGGTGGCTGAGAGCTCCTGACTGGGTCCAATGCATGGGGGGGGGGGCTCTATGTACTTTGCAGGGGGGGGGCCCTCAAGTTTCGTTTCACCACCGGATATGGGGCCCGTGCATCATTTGTAATCAAATAAGTGTAGGGGGCCCAACGTTTGTCTTCAATCTACCACCAGCGCCGCTGAATGGTGTGGTTACCAAATACCAATTCTGCCTGGCCGTGAATCCACCTTATGACTCTTTCTTTCTTCCACCACCCTATTCTTACCGCCTCTTATTGCATACGTGCCATTTTGGAAGAGGAAAGTGGGAGATTAAAAAAAAATAATCGGGAGAATGTATTTCTCCCACTGACTTCTATTACGGCCTGCATCGGGTCTATTGGTGTGTATGGGGCTTGCACGTGAGCTGCTGCAGGATCGGATATCAGAAATTAAAATATATGTTTCTTCCAAACCTGTCAGTGGGACAGAGAAATTGCTATGGTGGGCAGAGGAAATATGACAGGAATGTTGTGTGCACTTGCAAGCAGGAGCAGGCTACTGTCTGTGCATGATCCGAATCACACAAGACCAGCCCCTGCCATCTGAATCCCATCGAGGAATCAGGGTTTTGCATGCAGGAATCGAGAAGCGGGAGACTAGCCTTGTACTTGGTAGTCTCTCGCGGGCCGGAATCGGGAGGTTTGGCATGTATGTTAATGCACTCCTGTAGATCGTTATTTCATAACCTCGTAGGTCATTAGTTAATGTCATATTGTGATTAATACAATCACAATATCAGCTCCTTATGGCAGAGAAGCAGACTGCAGGCCTCTCAAAATACAGTACTCTAATGACTACTGACCCTGCAATAGCCACTTATGGACAAAAGACACACCGTAGTACTCCCGGGGGACACGAGGGACTGCCATACTGAGACTGCTACAGATGCCGTACTCGCTTGTTTTGTCATTAGAACAATAAAAAGGTCCTTTAACCCCCTGCATGCATCGGGCGGCACCGAGCTGTCCGACGTCACGGTGGGCATGTGCATCAGATGGCATGGGCCGTCCTGTTTGCGCATGCGTGGAATTCGCCCGCACGGTGGGGGAATTCAAGCCGCACCCAAAGTGTTAAAGATATTAACCAGAATCATATTCTGATGGGTATGTGCAAGCATCACCCCAGCCCTAATAACAAGTTATAAAGATATATTATAAAATCAATAGTAATAGTGAATAACAGGAATGTTTTTTGACTGATATCAAATAGAAAACAAGAGCAAAGCTCGAATAGGCTATGATGTCACTCAGAACTCCGAGGTGAAAACCTCATTATTTACTTTTAACCCATCCATAAATGCATCTATAAGTGTATGGTTTGTATGGCTCCCAAAATCACCTGCTCTTGCTTATGGCTGCTACACAGGGAGCAGAAGAGTAACGGGGGAGCCAAGCATAACATAGCCTGTCCCCCTTTTTCCAAATAAAAAAAATCATACCTAGGCTCCTGCCACCCACTGACACCACCCTCTGAGCATTCTCCCCCCACCCTCTCCCTAAATAAGCTGTGCTCTCTTCTCTCCAGCACTGCACGTCAGAGCAGCCTGGAATTCCTTTATGATGTAACAACATTGGGAAACAGCTCTTGACCCTACTGCTGCTATGTCATTGCAGTGAATAACCAGATTTATAATGTTTTGTTATAATAATAATAATCCACATTTGTAAAGCACACAATCACCCGTAAGGGTATCTAGGCGCTGGGGGCCGTCTGGAAGATTAAGCAAGCTATTGCCCAGAGTCACATGGTGCTGGGCTAATCTGCCACCAGTGCTGGGGATCGAACCGTGATCCCCAGATTCCAGAGTCAGTCGCCCTAGCCACGGCGTCTCACCTCTTCACATGCGATACAGGCACTCAATGAGACTCATAAACAAAATGAGAGTCATAAACAAAATGTAGCGTGAGAGGTGGATTACTGTGAATAACAGGGGCTTTTTTCACACCAAGGGTTTCTGAGTGACAAGAGAATTTTACACATCCATCATTTTGTTATGTATGGCCCCCAAAATGATCTGCCCCTGCTTTCGACTGATGCGCAGGGGCAGAGGAGTCATTGGGATGCCATGCATAATATGACCTCCTGCCACCCGCCCATGCTACTCTGTGCCATCGCTTCTGTAGCCAGTGCTCTGCACCGGCTCTGCTCAGAAACTATCATCTAAAGCCTGTTTCCTCGAGTTTTTATCAAATGAATTGCCTTTTCCAGGAGATCAAATCCATCCAGATAAATGCCCCTACTGTGGAACAAATTCTTACCCTGTCACCAAAATAATGTTTATTATTTGTCAAGTTTCCTCGACTGTTTTAAGCAAATGTTTTTCCTCATTTGGGAAAATTTATCAAAATGGAGTTTCAGCAGCCTGGGGATGTCAGCCAGTGTTGTGCAGTTTGGGTTTTCTGCTAAATTAAGTAGAGATGTTGCAAATGCCCAGAGACAGGCTGGGGGTATTCAGTCCACAGTCCTGCTGCCTCTCTTGCGAGTATCACTAATGTCCTAATGCTGCATTATTATTATTATTATATTCTTATATAGCGCCAGAATCTACCCCCGAAGGGGTATCTCCGCGCTTGCCTTGGGAACCCGTCCTGATTTTTCCCTGTGAGATAGCCCCTACAGGGCATCCCCAAGGTGAAAGCCAGGCATCCCGCCGCAGGGGGCTGTTGTGGAGATTAAGCAAGCTTAATGCCCAGAGTTGCAGAGTGTGAACCCATGATTAGGTCAGGCATCGAAGCGAGAATTATCGAGTCCATGGACATTTGAGCTCAAGACCCTGCCGCGTAGGGAATTGAACCCTGGTCCCTGGTCTGACCTCTGCTTTAGGGTCTGCCTGCTCTAACCAGTGAGCCACACTTCTCCATACTTTAGCACATTCAAATCAGACCTATTGGCTTTGCCAACGCTTGTTGAAAGTTTTCTGACGCTTAAATCTCAAGAAAACAATAGTAATGTCCAGTGCCAAAAAATGAAAGCAAATCAGCGACAAACACCCAGTTCAAAACATTGATTTATTAACATTACGCAGAACAAACCATGGGGCATATTACCAACAAGTAGCGATATTTATCGCTAAATAGGCTTAGCGATGATTTTTTTATCGCTGCCTATCGCTGGATATTTTAGCGGAGAAAACATGCTATTAGCAACGTTTTTCTCCATTGTGCTAAAATACCCAGCGATAGCGGCGAAATGCGTGAATATCGCTGAGAATACAGCGATATTCACGCATTAGCGACGAAATGCTCTTAACCATGTTATCCACCTCCCGTTGGATAACATGGCTAAGAACTGGTCTGGGCAGGTGTTAGTATTTGGAGATATTCGCGCTTAGCACAAATATTTCCAATGCTACGCCTGCCTTGCTAATAGGCGATAGCGACGTTAGCAACTGCTTTCAGTCGCTAACTGGTTGGGTACGCCCACTTTGCATGTTATTAGCGATAAACATTGCTGGCATGCAATGCGGCCCCCAAACCGCTCGCTATCGCCTAAAAGCTGTCGCTAACATCAGTTAGCGACAGCTTGCTAATAGGGCGATAGAACTATCGCCGCTTAGCGGATGAAAACGGCCGCTAAATCGGCAATAATTGCCTATCGCCCCCCTTGGTAATATGCCCCCATGTTTCTCAACGATCTCAGTGTATTGTCTATTATTCATGAACGTTCTTGTTGAAGAACAGCAAGAAATACATTTTAATGCAAGTCAAAAGCTCGCCTTGAACACAAGAAGCGTGCTTTCAAGGGAGGGTTCATTGCAGGGAACGGGAACGTGTCCTTCTGGGTTATCAGGACAGATCTGTGCTCCAAAGAGCTGAGCAAGAACAGAAAAATGCAATCAGCCTGGAATCGAGGACAGAGAGAAGGTGGTGCCAAAGCTTTAAACAAAGTTGAAATGTTAAAAAAAAAAATACAAAAGAAAAAGTGCTGGGCCCAGGGGTTTTTCTGATAGCGTGTCTCTTGATGGAGTGGTACCAAGGTGAGAATTTGAAGGAAGTGTTGGATTGGGACATTTTTCGTTTTCTTTTTAATCCATATTGAGAACTATTTTGTAAGAATTTCTCACCGATGGGTGTATTCGGCAGGCTGGTATAACTTTGGGATGACCTACAAGAGAAGTACACCACCATCACAAAGAATGAAAATAGACGCAGGCCACATCATGCACATAAAAAAAAAAATGTATATATATATATATATATATATATATATATATATATATATATATATATATATATATATATGAACTAAGCATAGGCCAACCCTATTTTTAATTCTATGAAACATCGACGCAAAAAAAGACAACCCACTTTTTTCGCATCCACAATGGTTGATGGGAGTTCGCCATTCTTGCACAAAGGGGGAAAATGTTCATAAGTTTAGCGAAATTCTGCAAGCCATTTGAATTTCAACCAGGGTAAAAGATTTTTAGATATGCTCCAGATCTATTCTGCGAATGAAATGTCTCTGTGGGCGAATGTCCTGGGTTTCTTTTGTATAGAATGTTTTACACATGTTTGACGGGAACAACAGCATCCTGCGGTCTCCAAAGGGTAATTGACCCATCATGAAAAACGCATTGGCCAAGCCAATAGGCCTCTAGTTGGCCTTTTCGCTTTGTCAATGCAAATTTTGTTTTGTCGTGGTTTTGCAAAACAATATTGTTGGAGAAAATGCGGGTCCCTCATCAATCTAAAAAATTTGCTGGAAAGAAAAAATATTTTTAATCCCAAAATGCACACTTTGCCGCAGTAATCCCTTACACTAAAGGGAACTTCTATGAGGATCGACATGCCTCATGTGAAAAATGCAGAATGCCATAATTTACAATGATGTTAGCCAGCGGGTGAAGTGGGCTAACTCATTGCCCAACATTAAAGGCCGTAGTGGGTGGAAGAAAAATAAGAATGGCACAATAACAGACCAATTTGATCAAGAAGACTTGCTGAAAGCCTCTTTAACTATATTATACTTATAATTTTAGTAATATCAAAAGGTCTTGGCTATCGCCAGACCTAACAAGCATTGGCAAAGCCAATAGGTCTCCTCACCTATGCAAGAGCTATTGGCTTTGCCAAAGTGTTTTAACCATGCTGTAAACATGGGTGGCTTCTGTTCAGCCTGCCTAAAAGTAAGTGATGTTAAGGAGAGTGGAGTGTTGTAGAGTGGAATGGCGTAGAGTGTAGTGTCATGGAGCGGCTCAGGGTGGTGTAGAGTGTCGTGGGTTGCGTAGAGTGAAGTGGAGTACACTGGAGTGGTGTAGATTGTCAGATTGTGGAGTAGATTAGAGTGGAGTATGTAGAGTGTTGTAGAGTGTCGTAGAGAGAGTAGAGTGGGGTGGAGTAGAGTGGAAGGGCATAGAGTGGAGTAGAATATCATATGGTGGAGTGTCGTAGAGTGGAGTAAAGTGTTGTAGAGTGGAGTGGCATTGAGTGTTGTAGAGTGGAGCACATAGAGTGGAGTAGAGTCTCATAGAGTATATTTGAATGGCATAGAGGGAGGTACATAAAGTGGAGTAGAGTGTTGTGACAAAGAGTATAGTAGATTATAGTAGAGTGGAGTGGCATAGAATGTTGTGGGGGTGGTGGAGAGTGTTGTGGAGTGGTGCAGAGTGGATGAGAGAGGAGTGAAGAGTGGCATAGAGTGGTATAGAGTAGCATAAAGTGGAGTGGCATGGAGTGTCACTGAGGGAGTAGAGTGGAGTGGAGTAGAGTGAAAAGGCATATTGTGGAGTAGAGTGTTGTACAGTGAAGTGAAGTAGCGTGCTGTAGAATGGAGAGGCATAGAGTGTCATTGAGTGTTGTGAAGTAGAGTGGAGTGGCATAGAGCATTGTGACATGTCGTGGAGGGAGTAGAGTGGAGGGGTACGGAGTGGAGAGGCGTAGAGTGGAGTAGAGTGTCGTGGAGTGGCACAGAGTGGTGTAGTGTGGAGTAAAGTGGCATAGAGTAGCATAGAGGAAGTTGCATGGAGTGGAGTAGAGTGTTGTAGAGTATAGTGACTTAGAGTGGAGTGGCACAGAGTGGAGTAGATGTCATAGAGTGGAGTGGCATAGAGTGGAGTGTAGTAGAGTGATGTGGAGGGGCGTAGAGTGGCGTGTCATGGAATGGAGTGGCATAGAGTGTCATAGAGTGGAGTGGCATTGTGTGGTGTATAGCGGCAGAGAGGAGTAGTGCATCAGAGTAGGGTGGAGTAAAGTGGTTTGGAGTGGCATAGAGGGAGTTGCGTAGAGTGGAGTAGAGTGACATAGGGTGGAGTAGAGTATTAAGTGGTCCTCAATAAAGCTTGATTATCTCATTGAGCATCAAATGCACTAAAGGATTTTGCTGTTACAAATGCTTGGATTTGACGGGGTTTGCAACAGCAAAGTGACCATTTTTAGGTCTCGCATATTATATCCCACAGGGATAAATAGGCGAGATTATAGTAAGCAGAAAAGAAAAGTCTACCTAGCCTGCAGATCGCGTACAGTTCATGTGAGCTATGCGCGTGCACAAAGCCAGCCTCATCACACACCACCATTTGTCTGTGCCTCGGCATCAGACTTCAAAGGCTGCCGCTCCCCCGCCCCCCAAGTGCACATCGCACACCACCATTTGTCTGAGCCTTGGCATCAGACTTCAAAGGAATGCGCTCCCGCTCCCCCGCCCCCCGTCACAGCAATGCCGAGAGCTTAGTTTTTTTTGCATCCATTTCGCGGGGAAGCCGTGTTTTGTTTGGCATTCTTTGCAACTTTCTCGTTTTTTTTTCTGGATGAAAGTGAAAGCCTATCGTGATTGTTTACAGTAGCCTTGCTCCTCAAATGCTGTTGCTGTGTTTCCATCTCTCTAGGGACACTCAGCTTGAAAACACTCGACTTGCTAGCTGCAATGCTACATCCGCTATGCTTTGCATCTAGAGACGTTGATCCCTTGCACACTGTGCTGACTCTGCCCCTCCTGATTCTGAAACTGACCAACGCAGTCACCACACAGTCTCTTCTCTCTGTCTTATGATGTTTGCCCTGCCACCATTTACTTCGGACCGTCACCCTCACACCTCCTCACCCTTACACAGCCTCACACCCTCTCACCCTCACACACCCTAACTCACCCTCACACCCTCAACCCCCTCACCCTCACAACCCTCTCACCCTCACTCACACTCACCCCCTCACACCCCCACACTCCTCACCCTCACACCCCCTCACCTCACCCTCACACCCCCTCACTCTCACACCCCATCACCCTCACACCCCCTCATCCTCACCCTCACACAACCTCACCCTCACACACCCTCTCACCCTCACTCACCCTCTCACCCCCTCTCACCCTCATACCCCCTCACATTCACATCCCCTCAACCTCACATCCCCTCACCCTTCCTCACACCATCTCCATAACACCCGCTCACCCAACCACCCTCTCACCCTCACTCAACCTCTCACCCTCCCTCTCACCCTCACACACCCTTTCACCCTCATACACCCTCTCACCCTCACCCTCACACACCCTCACCCCACACCCCCTTACCCTCACACACTCTCACCCCCACACCCTCACCCTCTCACACCCCACACACCCTCACACACCCTCACCCTCACACACTCCATCACACCCCTCACTCTCACACACCCTCACCCTAACACCCTCTCACACACCCTCACACACCCTCACCCTCACACACCCTCTCACCCTCACACACCCTCTCACCCTCACACCCTCAAACACCCTCACCCTCACACACTGTCACACACCATCACGCACCCTCACACACCCTCACTCACCCGCACACACCCTCACTCACCCTCACACCCTCACCCTCACACCCTAACCCTCACACCCTCACCCCCTCACCATCCCTCACCCCCTCACACCCCCTCACCCTCACACCCCCTCACCCTCACACACCTCCTCACCCTCACACCCCCTCACCCTCACACCCCATCACCCTCACACCCCCTCATCCTCACCCTCACACACCCTTATTCTCACACACCCTCAACCTCACACACCTTCACCCCACTCACCCTCTCACCCTCACACACCCTCACCCTCACACACCCTCTCACACACCCTCTCACCCTCACACACCCTCACCCTCACACACCTTCACCCTCACACACCGTTACGCACCCTCACACACCCTCACTCACCCACACACACCCTCACTCACCCTCACACCCTCACCCTCACCCCCTCACCCTCACCCCCTCACTGTCCCACACCCCCTCACACCCCCTCACCCTCACACACCTCCTCACCCTCATACCCCCTCACCCTCACACTCCATCACCCTCACACCCCCTCATCCTCACCCTCACACACCCTCATTCTCACACACCCTCACCCTCACACACATTCACCCCCACTCACCCTCTCACCCTCACACACCCGCACAACCCTCTCACCCACACACACCCTCTCACCCTCACACACCCTCTCACCCTCACACCCCTTCACCCTCACACCCCTCACCCTCACAACCCCACACCCTCACCCTCACTCACCCTCTCACACTCACACACCTTCTCAACCTCACACACCCTCTCACCCTCATACCCTCTCACCCTTACACACCCTCTCACCCTCACACCCCCTCACCCTACACCCCTTCACCCTCACACCCCCTCACCCTCACACCCCCTCACACACACACCCTCACATACCCTCTCACCCTCACACACCCTCACCCTCACACCCCCTCACCCTCTCACACCCTCACCCCTTCACCCTCACCCCCGTCACTCTCCCCCTCCCTCACCCTCACACCCTCTCACTCTAACACCCTCACACCCTCACCCGCACTCCCCTCACCCTCACAACCCCACAACCTCACCTTCACAACCCCACACCCTCCCCCTCACACCCCCTCACACCCCCTCACTCTCACACCCCCTCACCCTTACACCCCCACCCCCTCGCACCCCTCACCCTCACACACACCCTCACCCTCACACACCCTCATCCTCACACACCCTCACCCTCACTCCCCCTCACACCTCCTCGACTCACCTCACTTCCCCTCACCCTCACACCTTCACACACCCTCACACACCCTCACCCTCACACCCCCTCACCCTCGCACCCCCTCCCACTGCCTCACCCTCACACACTGTCACACACCCTCACACACCTTCACTCACCCGCACACACCCTCACTCACACTCACACCCCCTCACCCTCTCACCCTCACACACCCTTACTCACCCTCACACCCCCTCACCCTCACACACCCTCACCCTCACACACCCTCACCCTCACACCCCCTCACCCTCACACACCCTCACCCTCACACACCGTCACACACCCTCACACACCCTTACTCACCCGCACACACCCTCACTCACACTCACACCCCGTCACCCTCTCACCCTCACAGAGCCGGGACACCTCCTTGTGGAGGTAGCTGTTCGCACTATATAAAAATCTGTATTATTACTCACCCTATCACCCCCTCACCCTCACACACCCTCACCCTCACACCCCCTCACCCACCCTCACACACCCTCACACCCTCACACCTCCTCACCCTCACTATCACACACCCTCATGCACCCTCACCCTCACACCCCCTCACCCTCACACCCCCTCACCCTCACACCTCCTCACCCTCACACCTCCTCACCCTCACTATCACACAGCCTCACTGCCCTCACCCCGTCATCCTCACCCCCATCACCTTTACCCTCCCTCACCCTCACCCTCCCTCACCCTCACACCCTCTCACCCTCACACCCTCACCCTTTCACCCTCACCCTCACTCCCCCTCACCCTCACAACCCCACCCCCTCACCCTCACAACCCCACACCCTCCCCCTTACACACCCTCGCACCCCTCACCCTTACACACCCCCTCACCCTCACACACCCTCATCCTCACACACCCTCACCCTAACTCCCTCTCCCCCTCACACCCCCTCACCTCACACCCACTCACCCTCACACACATACACACTCCCTCAAACCTCCTCACCCTCACACCCCCTCTCACCCCCTCACCCTCACACACCCTCACCCTCACACACCCTCACCATCACACCCTCACACACCCTCACACCCCCTCACACTCACACCCCCTCACCCTCACATACCCTTACCCTCACACACCGTCACACACCCCCTCACACACCCTCACTCACCGCACACACCCTCACTCACCGCACACATCCTCACTCACCCTCACACCCCCTCACCCTCACACTTCCTCACCCTCACACACCCTCACCCCACTCACCCTCACACACCCTCACCCCCTCTCACCCTCACACACCCTCACTCACCCTCACCCTCACACACCTTCACGCACCCTCACCCTCACACTCTCACACCCCCTCCCCCTCACCCCTCACACACCCTCACCCTCACACAGCCTCACTCACACACCCTCACCCTCACACCCCCTCACCCTCACACCCTCTCACCCTCACACACCCTCACACCTCCTCACCCTTACACCCCCTCACCCTCACACCCCCTCACCCTCACTCACCCTCACACACTCACACACCCTCACCAGCATAGTATAACAAAACATAGCATAACAAAACAAAGCACGGGATAGCAAAACAAAACATAGCATAACATAACAAAACATAGCATAGCAAAACACAACAAAGCATAGCATAGCATAACAAAACACAACTAAACATAGCATAGCATAACAAAACATAGCATAACAAAACAAAGCATAGCATAACAAAATATAGCATAACAAAACAAAGCATAACATAACATAACAAAGCATAGCAAAACAAAACATAGCATAGTAGAACATAACATAGCATAGCATAACAAAACACAAGAATACATAGCAGAACTAAACATAGCATAACATAACATAAAACAAAGCATAGCATAACAAAACATAGCAAAACACAGCAAAACATAGCAAAGCATAACAAAACACAACAAAACATAGCATACATATTAAAACAAAGCATTGCAAAGCATAGCAAAACATAGCATAGCATAACAAAACACAACAAAACATAGCATAGCATAACAAATCACAACATAGCATAGCATAACAAAACAAAGCTGAGCATAGCATAACAAAACATAGCATAACAAAGCATAGCATAGCATAACAAAACATAACATAACAAACATAGCATAGCAAAGCAAAGCATAGCATAATAAGACATAACAAAACATAGCATAGCATAACAAAGCATAGCATAGCAAAACACAACAAAACATAGCATAGAATAACAAAACAAAGCATAGGATAGCAAAACTATACATAGCATAGTATAACAAAGCAAAGCCTAGGATAGCAAAACAAAACATAGCATAGCATAACAAAACATAGCATAACATAACAAAACAATGCATAACAAAACACAACAACACATAGCATAACAAAACATAGCAAAACACAACAAAACATAGCATAGCTTAACAAAACACAACAAAACATAGCATAGCATAGTATAACAAAACATAGCATAGTAAAACAAAGCATAGCATATTAGAACACAACAAAACATAGCATAACAAAACATAGCATAGCATAGCATAACAAAGCATAGCCTAGCAAAACATAGCATAGCATAACAAAACACAGCATAGCATAACATGACAAATCAAAGCATAGGATAGCAAAACATAGCATAGCATAACAAAACAAAACATAGGATAGCAAAACAAAACATAGCATAGCACACAGCATCACCCCGCACCACCACAGCATCACTGAGGGGCACCACAACATCACTATGTGCTACCACAGCATCACTGAACGCAACAGCATCACTCGTTCACCATCACATCACTCAGCGCCACCACAGCATCAATCTGTGTAACCATTCAACAAAACCTGGTTTAAATATGTTCTCTCAATGTTTTAAGCTTAATTACAAATGTAACAAAAAGATGTTAATATTTCACTTCTGTTCTTGGATTTTCGTCACAATAAAATACACTGAACATAATCTTCACAAAAGTTATTCACAAAATTTTAAGCTATTGCCATTATAACTTACAATAACTTTTATTTAAGTATTAATTATTGAAAAAAAATTAAAAGCCATTGTTATTTGTAATATCAATACATGTAAGTCACGTAAATACAACACATATTGCATTACAAATGCTACAGGTGTCACATTTGCGAAAGTTATAACTATTGGCATTGTAAATGACAAAGCTATTAATTTCCCTATTTTCAAAAACAAAACATAAATATAAAATTTGACATTTACAATACCAATAGCTCAAACTTTCCTAATGCGAGACCTATGGCATTGCAAATGCTTGTTAAAGTACCAAACTCCTTCTGCAATGCAGAAATGCTTTTCTGAACACAAACTTTGTTTTGCGACTCATTCTGAATTGCAATTAGGAAGGAGGGTGAAAGGGGTGCCCCTCCCCCCGCCCACCCTCCAAATGTAAATCACAATCAAATGTATCAATGGTTTGAGACTGCAATTGCGGTTGCAAACCATTAGAAAATTACAAATTCATCAAAGAAGGTGGTAGCAGATTCGCAAAGGGTATTTTGTATAATGGGACCCATTAGTACACAGATCACATTGCAAAAAGAAAGGAAGGTCACATAAAGTTGGTGCGTTACTCGCACCCGCTATTTGTGACCTGCCTTTCCGTACATATTAATCTTGGATTTTCTTTTGCACTGTGGAACTTACAGTATGGTTTTCCAGCATCAAGTCCCAGAGTGAAAAATTTAGGAGATTCACAACTCACACTTGACCTGGGACAGGTCCACTTTTAAAATGGCGGCACTATTTTCATATTACAATACTTGGTCTGGAAGCAGCCACGAGTGTTACAACGAGAGAACGCCATATTTCATTCAGTGATGATGTAAGCTACCTGTGGCCTGGCTTGTTAGACTAGAGCTGTTGGCTGGGCAGCTGGGAAGTGTTCCAAGGCTGGGGCACAGTTCAACATGCAGGGCCGGACTGGGAAAAGAAACCAGCCCTGAAGATTGCTGCTCGACCGTCCCCGAGGGAGGTGGGTGCAGCATGAAGCACCACTCCCGCTTTTGTTACAGGGGAGCGATAGTGCAGCACTGCCGTAAAACCGGCCCCCAGTGATAAAACCGGCACTACCCCTCCGTCCCACTGGGGAAATGCCCAGTGCCCACTAAGGCTAGTCCGGCCCAGTCAACATGTCGCAAGCCAAGAAAGGACCTCGGGCAAATGTGTGTGCAGAACATGTCCAGTGACGACTTCAGTTTAGCAGGCCATTCTGACTTAAATGAAAGGGACCGGGAGGTAGGGTAGTAATCTAGTAGTAGGGTTTGGGCAGTGAGTCAGAGAGCTGTCAGATCAGAGTGTCACACCAGGCAGTATCTGTGAGTTCAAGGAGATGGAAGGAGGAGAGCAATTAAAACTCAGCAGCGGGCAGGGTACTAAGTCGGTGGCTTCATGAAGCCTCTACTCCCTGGCAATACAATATCATGTGCGTGTGATGGCAAACTTTTTATATTGACCCATTCCGTGCGCGCGTCAGCCAACGGCGTTGTGAGGACTACCTGGCTAGTGCTGCACACGTCTGTGGGCCGACGCGGCCCCGCTCACTCATTAAAACGCCCGCACTGCGGCGGAATTTGCGCTGTGGTTAAGGAGTAAAAGGCATATTCTGAATATTAGAATGCTCCAGTACTCAAGCACCCTGAGAGAGTGTCAGATGTAATGCAGTATGTACAGCTTTTTTTTCCAACTACTCGACCTGACGATGTTGGGTCCTAATGTGTGCACTGAGATACTAATTTCACCATAAAGTGTAGTGATCCTGGCTTAGTTAAAGTATGCGCTCAACCTCCCCCGGACCCACCGTCCCAAAGTCCCTACTTCTCTACTCACACAAATACACTATGCAGAAGGAGCACAACAAGTAATGTACAATATTCCATATATGCAGTCCCACAATTAATGATCAAAGTTCGTAGTTTCCAAGCAAATAAATGTCCTCCAAACTGTAGATGTTGAATTCTTATTCTTTTATTCAGAATAACGCCAGTCAGCTTCGAGAAAAAGCTCTTAAGTTTCAGGATCCTAGAGAATTTAAACAAATCAATCTCTAAATTCGTATAGTCACAAACATTTGTCGGACAAAATGATAACCCTTTCTTAAGTACAGAAAGTTCATTGACATTCAGATCCCTGTCAGACAAATTAATCAATTCCAACTCTCCCCTCGGGTCTGACTCCTGATCTAAGTCCTGACCTTGTTTTGGCTTCGGGTCCCCATCCTTAAATTTCCGGTGTTTCCTCCCGCTTCTTGTTCTTTTGGAATTTTCCTGCGACCTTTCTTGATTCTGTTGAGTTCCTCGCAAAAATAAGAACTCTTAGCCGGAGCACCGCCCACCGCCCCTTGTACCTGTAGCTCTTCTATTGATGATATGCTTGAACTGCTATAGTTAGCTGAGCTAAATTCTACTGGCTGAGCAGTGCCCCCTACCTGTCTCGGTTTGTAAACATCATCATAGCCTCTGGCAAAGGTAAAAACCCTGCCCTGGTTGTAGTCTCGTTCATCACGTATCAATTTGCTAAGCTTTTTATCCTTAATCTGTAGTTGGTGTCGGGTGATCACGTCCTTTATAACTGTGTAATTCTTATCAGTTAAGTCAGGTAAGTTCATGTCCTTAATTTCCTTTTCTAGATCTGTGATCTGCTGCCTCAGTTTCTCCACTTTTCTCTCCGAGTTCTTAATCAAAATATTCATTATCGTAAAAGACGATGCATATAAATTCTCCTCCCATTCTTTTAAGTGATCTTCTTCAAGATCATCGAAGGTCGGAAATATCAGTATTCTCAATCCTCTAGGGATTCTTTTTTGTAGGGACTTTGGGACGGTGGGTCCGGGGGAGGTTGAGCGCATACTTTAACTAAGCCAGGATCACTACTGCTCCTTCTGCTTAGTGTATCAGTATGTACAGCTGTTGCCAATGTAATGTTAAGCGACTGTACCTTTGTACATGCCTGTCCTATGCCTCTTTTGTTTCACCACTAACTTTTCTGTCCTTTCCTTCTTACCTCTCTTTCACTCTCAATGTACAAGCGGTAGGGTCTAGATATATATGTTATGTACCATTGTACAAACGACTACTACCATTCTTGGCTAAACCTGCAACAGTGGTTATGATTGTATTCTTTATATAAAAATAAAAAAATGCTCCAGTAATTAAATTAATTATGTCAATTTAGATGAAGGTGAGTATGACAAAAATACAGTTATTATACACCTTGGCACCTTCTACATATTATGTAAATTTCACATTATGCATCTCTCTATATTTTTGTAATTTTGATATGCCACTGGTTAATATTGTGTCCTTCACAGATATGTAGTGAGTTAGGAAAATGTGTGTGTGCTATATACAAAAGACATTAATAATCAGGACATGCAGCATTAAAGTTAAGGGTCGGTGGAATGTTTCATTTCGCCAGTGGATTTGGCGGAATTTGCCGACTCTCTGCGTTATTCCTGTAACGCAGAATTCTTGCCAACTTCCGCCAATCACCGTGTGTGAAAGAATTTCTTCCTGTGAGGCTCCAGAAATGGGAGCTGGTGAGTGCGAGCAAGATTTGGTGGCCCCAAGTGTGATTTTCTTTTGCGGGCGGTCGTGAGCAGTTGTGATTAGATGGCTGCTACGTGAGTAGAATGCTGCAGCTCAAGTAGATTTTCTACTCGAGAGGCAGCAAGATCAGCTTGAATTGAATAGTTGCGCGCTCATGCTCTCAGCATGGTGTCCTTTCTGTTGATTTTTCAGCACTGCTCATGTTACCTTTGCTAAATTGTAGCGTGAGTAGCTTGACATGCATAACTTCTGCCCTTTGGTGGAAGTCTGCAGAATCTTGCTGAGCTTTTTATGTAACTCCGCGGAATTCCGTGGATTGAAACTCCATGAGTTCCGACCACTCTTTATTAATATAATTTTTATAAACTCAATTCCAATGAGAAAACTTCAGTAAGATTAACATCCAAGTGCTGTATCTTATTCACAATACCAGAGACCTCAAGTGGTAAAAAGTCAAGCAGGGTAGATAATCATTTCACAAATTGACCTCGCACACCAAAAGGCTGTATGATAAACACAGTGTCAATGCTCAATCAACATTCGTATTATGAAAAAGACAAAATCCAACTGTTCTCCCAAGAAATTTGTTCAAGTCGATTTTCTTCGTTTTATTCTTTCTTTATTTGATCAAACACTCGCAGATAAAAATAGCCAACGCGTTTCGTCCGAAACCGGACTTCTTCAGGGCTTTGCGCAGTGTACTCTCATGTCAAACGTCCCATCCGTCCTGGCTGGTATACGAGTAATGAGTTTTATGGTTATATCCTTGGCAGATTTAGTAATCATCCATTCATATGGGATCCAGTAGAGTTAGCGGAAGAGTAAAGTGTATGCCATAAAGTCGGCGTCTTCGTTGCGTCCGTGTGCGGTCGTCTGGTCTCCCGGTCCATCAGGGTAGATAACCACCCCATATTTTTTTGTTCCGCATTCTGGGAGTTGTAGTTCAGCATCTGGATCGGGGAAAAACAAACCTAGAAGTACTAAATACAAAGAATCAGGCCCGGACTGACCGTTGCGGGCACCGGGCAATCCCCCTGTGGGCTGCAAGGGTGGGGGCCGGTTTTGGGCCCATAGGGGCCGTTTTTGTTACATGGCCGTTATTGCAGCATAGCTGCAAAATCTGGCCCTGTAACAAACTCGGCTGAAAAGCGGCCCTGGCAAAGAGCTCGGTCACACCCCCAAACCTACCCCCCTCAGGGTGGTGGGGCCAATCACTTTGCCAGGGCCGATTTTGGTTCCCAGTCCGGCCCTGCAAAGAATAACACTAAGACTTATGGCCCGATGTAAGTGTCTCATTACCGGTCGGTAAACCCGAAATTCGGTAAATTTCAGGCTTACCGACCGTTATTTGGCCATTTCCAATGTAGGTGATGATTCGGTAAAGACAGAATCGGTATTTACCGATTCTGTATTTACCGAATCATTATTTACCGAATCGTGTATGTAGGAAGCACATCTAAGAGTGCTTATGTGCTTTCAGGATTCGTTATTTACCACCAACTACAAGTTGGTTTCAAATATCGAAAACCTTTATAAAAGCAATTTTGTGCTTTTTTAACAATGCCATGTGGCAGACAGGCATGTATGTGTGGCACATGTGCACACATGCACGATTCAGGGGTGCAACAGGGTATCAATATGACACCCTGCCACCCTTGAATGTGTTCCCCCTGTTACCAATTCGGTATTTACCAAATCGGTAATAGAGAATGGCTTCTCATTCATTCCTATGGGCCTCCAGGCCCATAGGAATAAATGGGATTTACCAAATTGGTACATACCGATTCGGTAATACCGAATAATACCGAATTGGTAATATTTACTGAATTTTTAGCTACATACCATTTACCGATTCTGAAATACCGAATCGGTAAAATTCGGTATTTTCGAATTGGTAATTAGTAACTCCATACATATGGCCCTTAATGAGCTGCTTGAGCCGGAATTGAAACCAGGGCCAGAGTGGGAACTTAACAGCTCTGGCAAAAATTATAAATTCAACCCCCATGTGCAGACGTGCTAATGCATGCTACAACCAGAGCAACTCTTTCAAGTTGCCATCAGGATTGTGTAATGTGCACCAGCACTCCTAGAGGCAGAAATATGCCTCCAAGTGTAAAAAATTAGCCTCCTGGGGCTTCAGCCTCCCGGGATATTGCCTACTTGCCCAGCTAGCCAGTCCGGCCATTATTGATAAGTCAACCCATAATGAGGGCCCTACTGTTAACTAACTCTGGGCGGAGCTTGCGTAGTAGTACTCCGTGGAATTTCACGGTGTTACTAGAAAACTCTGTGAAATTCTGCAGAGTTCTGTGGCTGCCCCCACCCTGTCCCCCCGCCCCCTCCTGCTGAACCTCCGCCCCCCTCCGGCTAAACACCCAGCCCCGCCCCCTCCTGCACACCCCCCTCCCGCACTCCCCCCTCTTGTGTAGTAAGGCCTGCTGGGCTGGCCGGGAGACTTACCTGGCTTCTTCCTCCCAAATCGGTGTCCTGCCTCTTCCTGCAGTGCTGTGGGCTCCACTCGCCTTCGGCTGCGCTTCTCCGGTTCAATTTATTTAACTGGAAGAACTGCAGTGTACAAGGCGTACTGCATGAAGGCATGCCTGACCCTATCATGGGATTTGATAGGGTCAGGCATGCCTTCACGCAGTAAGCCATGTGTACTGCTGTTCTTCCTGTTATTAATTGAACCAGTGCAGTGCAGCAGAAGGTGAGTGGAGCCACTGCACTGCAAGAGCAAGCGGGACACCCATTTGGGAGGAAGAAGATAAGTCTTCTTACTCCGCTCTGCTGCGAATGCTGAGTTTTGGAAAACGGAGTGCGGAGTTTTAAAACTCCGGAACCTTCGCTGGTGGAGCAGAGTTATCCGCCCAGCCTTATTGTTAACTCCTGAAGAAGAAAAAAGCTGTTTGTAAAAAACTACCTAGGCCGATAGAAAATACAGCACTGCTAATTTGAGACCCTACCGTCAACCAGAACCACACCTATTATAGACTGGACAACTACATGGACAACTACAGGTGGAACGCCGTTGCTTAGCCGGAGTCGTGCCAGAGTTCTGCCCGTCTGCGCTCGTCCGCGACGAGGAAGCGCGAGACGTGGCAGGTCCTGGTCCCTTCCGTTGTGGCTCTCATTAGTCCACCCGCGGGATGTTGTCCTATACACGGTCAGAGCTGCTGGATATAGGGCACAGGGACAGGGTATGTTTATGTGAGCCTGTTGACCCATTAGCGGGCCCATATAGTTGTGCCTGTAAGGGTTGGTCACTTGAGAGCCCTACCAAGATCCACTCCCTGGAAGATGCTACCCCTATTATACGCAAGATCGATGCGGCTCGGGCCTCCGGATCTGGTGTTTAAATGTGAGATCACTGGTCAAACATCACCAGTCTATACATGACTTGATGGAAAAAGAAGATCCCGATCTTTTTTTACTTACTGAAACCTGGCTTCAGGTTTCAGATGCCGCTATTTTGAATCTTGCCTTTCCTCAGAACAACACGGTCTTTACGTCCAACAGGACCACGAGAGGAGGTGGTATCGCCATGGCAGTTAAATCCTGCTTTCCTGCTGAATGGAAAGTTTCGGGGCTGCCCGCCTGTGAAAGTGCTCTCTTCAAAGTTGCTTTCAGCCATCACTTTACGTTTAGCGGTATGCTCATCTACCGCCCTCCCGGCAATGACTCTGCCTTCAAATCCGCGCTGGCCGATATGGTTAGCCCTATAGCGCTCGGTTGTGCGAACTTTAACATCATGGGGGACCTCAATATCCATTTTGATAATAGGTCATCCACGACCGTGAACACTCTGCTGGCGGATCTTGAAGCTCTTCAACTCATCCAGCTTGTTACTCTTCCTACCCACTCAGGGGGCCATATTCTGGACCCCTTCTTTTCCACGCTTGAAGGGGTGAAGGTGTCTGACCCGATGCAGATGGGATGGACGGATCATTTGCTAGTGGAAGCCTTTTGTCCTGTCCACGACAAGCCTTTTAAATCGGTGGACAGGCCTACACTAAAAAGGCTTTGGCATAAGCTCAAACTTGAAGAGTTTTATAGTTTACTGGAACAGAAACCTCTGAGCCCTTTTGTGAATGCGGACCAGGGTTATCATCAGTTCTGCACTTGGATATCTGATGCCCTTGACTCTCTTATACACATGCGCTGGTCGAAAGGCCGGGCGAAGACATCCAGCCCATGGTATAACGAGTCCCTTGCCGAGCTGAAAAAATCTTGCCGGAAAGCAGAGAGGGAATGGAGAAGATCATATGATCCTGCTCTGAAAACCCGGTACTTTGCCGATCTGAAGCTCTATCATAGGGCCATCTGCAGAACACGGGCCGCATTCTATGCTCAGGAATTTTTGGCCAGCAACAATCCATCTAAACTGATCTTTAAGGTCCTGAAGGACCTTATGAAAAAAAGAGCTACCTCGGAAGTGATCTGCACAGACTCCCACTGTCAGAATCTGGCAACTTTCTTCCTGGAGAAAGTGCAAAAAATTAACCGAGGATTTGATCCATGCCGGCCTAACCCAGAGGTAATTGACCCTGACTCTTTGGGGTATGAGACCTTGACTACCCTACCAGTTTTGTCCACTGAGACGTTTGACAAACTAAGCCTCAGTGTTAAATCAGGTTCTCTTCTGGACCCGCTGAAGCCAGCTCTTATTAGCACACTTTCCCTGCTGTGCCGAGCTCCCATATTGAATCTCATCAATATGTCACTGTCCAATGGAACGGTTCCCACCGCCTGGAAACAGGCAGTAATCACTCCAATCTTAAAAAAGGCCAACTCTGACCCCCTGCTGCCAGAAAATTACCGCCCTATATCCCTTTTGCCTTGGATAGCTAAAGTAACGGAAGCCCATGTCAACTCAGTCCTGTCTGAGAATTTGGCTCGCAATCAGATACTGGATCCCAGTCAGAATGGCTTCCGGCCAGGACACAGTACCGAGACGGCATTACTATACATCATTGAACATCTTCGCCAGGTACTTGACTCCGGACGTACAGCAGCGCTCCTGCTATTAGATCTAAGCGCTGCCTTCGATACTGTGTCCCACCACATACTGATCCAACGCTTAGAGGAAGCTGGAGTCACAGATATCGCTCTCCAGTGGTTTCGATCTTTTTTGTCAGATCGAACCTTTAAAGTGGCAATACCACCAGGCCAATCCACCATCCACCCCTTGGATCTGGGAGTCCCACAGGGCTCCTCGTTGAGCCCCTGTTAGACGGACCGGGAGGGTCGGCCGAGGATAAAGGGAGAGGTCTCCGGGGAGAGCCGTCTCCAGCGATCGTACAGACAAGTAACTTCCCCCCCACAGACGTACACCACACAAGGATAAGGTTCAACGTTACTTTATAAGCAATTCTTTACGTACGGTGAAATGGTACAAGGAGGTCTGGACTCAGGGGTCCCCTCTATTCTAGTCTCTTGGTTGGGTAAGGGGGTAGCGGGACAGTCTCGTTACCAATCTGGTGGATATGGTGGTAGATGAATTAGCTCACAATCCTCGAGCTCGGCGTTCTAGATGATCGGGCCGCGGCGGAGCCAGCAGGTCCCGGGATGGTTGAAGGTAGCGACGGTCCGCGGCGGAGCCAGCAGGTCCCGATGAAGGTGGTGGTTACAAACGGTCCGCGGCCACGCCAGCAGGTCCCGACGACGATGAAGGTTTCAGAAGGTTGCGGCAGCGCCAGCAGGCAGGTCGATAGTTCGCAAGGCAGGGCTACGGCAGCGCCAGTAGTCCATCAAGGATGAGTTCTTCACTGCGTCTCTCGACTCCAGGATACAACTGCCTTCCTGCTCTGGAGCTGCCCAGTTATAGGTCTGGCGCCCTTTGATGTCCGGACCCTCGCACTTGGAGGTCGGGAGGTCCGGGATGAGGGAGTCCAGACACCCAGCAGGGGGTGGAGCCAGCGCCTGGGGGAGCTGGGGGCGATCGGCACCTGGCGGGGGAGAGCCATCGACACCTCTTTCTCCCATTGACCTGCCAAGTAGTCCGCTCACCTCCTGGGTGGATGGTGGTGCCGGGATGTCGGGGCCTGGCCAGGCCCAGGGTTAGGGTCGATTGGAGGCCACGCGGCCTCGTGGTGCTGTGTCCAAGATGGCGCCCAGGCCGGGCGAGAGGGCCGGTAGGGAATCGGGCCCATGATGTGGAGATGTTCAGGGGCAGGGGTCCCATATGAGACGGGAAACGGGTGGTTGTTGTGTGTAACACCTGAGGAGCCGGGCTCAGGCCTGGTCGTGCGGGGAGGGAGCAATCCTTACACGTGGCCTGTCCAACAGCCCCACAATGTTCAACCTCTATGTGAAACCGCTAGCTGCAGTCGTCAAACAGTGGGGTTTGACTATGACCTCATATGCTGACGACACGCAGCTGGCGGTGACACTTAGTGGAGACCCTGAGGTGGAGGCTTCCAGATTCCGTGCTGGACTTGTGGCAGTAGCAAGCTGGCTTCGCACCAATTGCCTACAGTTGAATGCCACCAAAACTGAGGTGTTGGTGTTGGGGAAACACGCTGAGCTATGGGGAAACCAGTGGTGGCCACCAGAGCTGGGCGTCACTCCGATTCCAGCCTCCGGAGTGAAAAACCTAGGCATTTGGTTGGACCCTGCACTCACTTTCACGGACCACACTAAGAAGGTGGCTGCCACGTGCTATGGCATCCTGTGGGGCATAAGGCCGGTTTTAAAGTACTTTGATCCCCCTACCCGGCAGATCGTGGTCCAGGCATCGATTTTATCCCGGCTGGACTACGGAAGTTCGCTGATGTTAGGGGTGAACCAGGCGGAGGCCTCCAGGCTCCAAAGGGTGAAAAATGCCGCGGCGCGGGCCATTGTGGGCCTCCCCAGACATTGCTCTGTGTCAGGTACCATCTCGGCCCTACACTGGCTTCCGGTCAGACAGCGGATCAAGTTTAAAGCGCTGTGCCTGGCCTTTAAAATTCTGAAACTTTCCTCGCCGCCGGCACTTGCCAATTTACTCACTCCTTACATCCCTCTGAGATCACTAAGATCAGAGGCTCTTCATCTGGCAGTCTGCCCCCGTTTTAAATTGAGTAGAATGGGTGGCCGTTCTTTCCGGGTGCTTGCAGCAGGGTTGTGGAACTCGCTCCCGGTGCACATCCGAGCTCTCAATGATTTGTTCACCTTTAGGCGGGCGATTAAAACTTTCCTGTTTCCCGCCTCTGAGTAGCCGTCCCTTTTCTTTTACTGTGTGTTATGTTATAGTGCCTGTCAAAGCGCCAGGACGCCCCTTTGCTGGGGCAGCTGCGCGCTATAAAAATTTAAATAACATAACATAACATAACATAACATATCAGAGGCAGATGGCCATACCCAAAATCCCCAGGGAATATTACTGTTGGAACCTCAAATGACAGCCTGAAACGGCAGACCCATATATACCTCTGTTGGCTGGGAAGCAAGCAATAGATTCCTAGTATGCCCTATTGGCTTCTAAACTGTCTTTTTTTGGTGGGGGGAGGGAGGGGCAGTTTTCTACAGTGCAAACTTGATCTGAAGGTATCAGAGCGCTTTACATGTTCATCAGTTACATTTTATGAGGACACATTCATTTTATTAATGTTTTGTGGCATGGGGAGATTAAGGGTCTGATTTCGACTTTTGGCGGTGCAGGGGCAGGCAGTGCAGCATGCAGCTGCCGCGACCCGCACCGCTAAGGGCCGCTGCCGCCCGCCCGCCAGATTACAAGTAATTTTGTAGTCTGGTGGGTGGGCGGGCGATGTGGTGGTGCAGTTTAAAGGCTCATTGTGAGCCTTAAACAGCACCACACCGGGACTACCAGTGCACGTTCCTGCAAGGGAAGGAATGCCCCATGTCATGCATTCCATCCCTTGTAGCAACCGGCAGCTCAAAACTACAGGGAGGCACAACATGTGCCCCCCTGTATGCACCCTTGTGAACAGGAGCAAGAAGGGGCCCTGTAGTGCCCCCTTTCTTTCCACACCACCAGCAGTTTCATGGAGGAAGAACCTCCATGACACCGCCGTTGGAGAGGACAGTTGTAATTAGCTTGGTGGTGCCTCAGGGTACTACCAAGCACATTGGGGGCTCTCAGACCTCCGCGGGACCGCCAGGAAACGCAGTTCCCTAGTGGTTGCGGTGGTGCAATGGTGGTCCGTCTACCAAAGTCCTAATAGGGCGGTTGCACCACCGGTGCGGCAGTGGCTGGACTGCCACTGCCGTGCCTTCCCGAGTCTGGCTGCCCCCAGACCACCAGACTTGTAATCAGCATCTCAGTGGTTTGCCCAGAATCATAACCAGTTTAGCCGATGCTAAGACGTGAACCTCTCTTCTGGAGGATCTAAAGCCTAGGTCCTACGACCACCCATAAGCTAACACGTGCACTTGGAATGTCGGGCCTGTGAACAAAATCCAGCAACAACTGTAACCAGCGCCGATACATTGGGAAACGTGCACTTGACATCTCAACCACAGCCTGCGGGATTGGACGTCGAGTGCGTAAGATTGCAAACTTGCACTGTGCGTCAAGTCTTGCAGTCCACGCACTTCCATACACAAAACGGTGGCATACCCAGTTTATTTGTCATATTACACAACACAGACCCTAAACTCTTTATTTAGAGAAACAGGGAGGTGCAACATAAGAAATGTAGAACAACTGACCTCTACAAAACAAAAGTATAGTCATAAGTACTATGGTATGTTACGTTTTCTACTCGAGGAACACCCTAGAATACAGTTCTCTTCACACAGACGGCCGACCAAGGGTAAGCTGTATGCTATGTGTAATTTTCACAAAAATGATATGTATTACAGATAGAAAAAATGCAGACCTCCCTTTTATCACTTTTGCCTATTTTCACTTGGGGCTAGTAATCAATGCAAAGCCATGTCGCGCTACTTTTTGTGACTTCAGTGCAAAGGATTTTGTGTGGAATCCTAGGGCTATTTGCATTGTACCTGCTTGTTTATACCCACTTTCCATGAATTTCTGGGGGGTTTGTTCCACACGGCACAATGTCGTTCAGCACTAAGCTAGTATCTACTTTTGGCCCAAAAATAATTTTGGGAGTGAACGTTGATCGCCTTTATTGTGTGTGTCATATAGCACTGCTTTCCAGCACATGAGTGACAATAACTCTCGCCCTAGTTCCCTGCCCATGGCATCCATTTAGCAAACTGGCACATTCTGGGAGTTTTAATTCTGATTCACTTCAATAGAAGCCAATGGGCTAACACGTGGAATTACAATATTTATTACATACTCCAATGCTGTAGAAGTGTGCTACTGAGGATTAGAGCTAATTGCCAAACATGGAGTGTATTATGTTCATGGCTACTGACAATATGCACTTCTGCGGCTGCAGCGTTTTCCGCATAACAATGAATTTTCTATATTTGCCACATACTTCACCAGCAGGCTGGTGATCCCTGAAAGTGGTGGGGCGTAATACGTGCCACTGGTTCCCCTCATAACTGTCAAAAATTGCCTTAGGTGCCTTAACACACTAAAGCACCCATACACTAACACTGCTTCTTGCACACAAACGCACACGCACACACACTTTTATAATCACTGACCCTCAATCACAACCATTGATATACAGGGGCTCTGATCTGAAATCCTAAGGTACAGTTGTTTAATGCGCAGTGAGAGCAGCTGCACCAGGGCCTCTATGCCATGGTACCACTGCACCAGCTGCACCATTGATAGAGGCACCTCTGACTCACTCCCACTCCCTTTCAATCACACACTCATTGTAACTCCCACTACCTCTCTTTTCCTTACTCGTGCTCCCTCATTGATTCTCACTCTCATTGACACTCTCAAACACTATGCTTAAGCTCATTCTCTCTCAATCAAACACACTTTTACTCGCACACGCACCTAGAAAGAAGACTGAATTATTTTTTTTAACCTTCTTTTTCTGGCTGCTCATAGGCTCAATGGCCAATTAGGAGACTGGATGCGACCGGGTGCCAGGCGACTGAACCTTGTTTACTCTGTCCTGCCATTTAATAGGGCATGGGGCGACTTTGCGTAAAACACATCACCGCCCGAGCAGGAGCCTATCTTCAAACTGCTGCACTACACTGGGCATGCGCAGCATACCTATGGTCTGTGAATGTGAGTGAGGGGCAACGCGCCTCTCTCACATACGCAGACCATCTTCGGAACTCCTGCTCGTCTCTGCCTGCGTGCACTGTGCGTGAACTGAGCACTTTCACAAGTGAAGTGCAAAGGCGGCCCGGAAATGTAAACAGACGAATTGTAAACTGTCCATTTGTCTGCTTACATTTCTGTTCTTCTGTTGCCCGATTCTTTTGGAGGGCGCTGCCCCAACGCCCCTATGGACCAGCCGTCCCTGCACCTGCTGCCATTCACTGGAAAGCCCTTCGCAGGGGTTGACTGGTCACCTTTCAGTTGTTTATTGATGCTGTATTTTGGAGTTTTGCTGGTACCAATGAGGTGAAACCTTTACCTAGACAGTGTAAATGTGCAGAAATTACAAATAATTAAATAATACTATCATAAAATGTGCTGTATTATGCCACATAATTTGCCTTTTCTTGGCACATAATATACTCAGCATTGCCACATAATTTCCCCCACCCGTGCTGCATAATGAGAAGGCCATGATTATGTTATGTTCTTATTTATATGAATAGGACACTTTACAACGCACACGTTACAACGCGTCTCATTACAACACATTTTTTTAGATTGCAAAATCCATTACAACGCATGTCGTTACAACGCATAATCTATTACAACACAGTTACTATTCTAACTCGGCTGGGTCATTACTTTGGGGAATGCGTTGTAATGGATTATGGGATGTAATGACATGCGTTGTAATAGATTTTGCGTTGTAAAACATTTGTTGTAATGACACGTGTTGTAACGCGTGCGTTGTAAACCATGTTTCCCTATTTATATAGCTCCTTGTAGGCCCAAGAAGTCACTTTGAGCACTCCAACTTCCATTTGCTTAGTCGAAAGTGTGTTGGTTGTAGTTAGACCTTGATGGGGAAAGTGGGGCTTAGGGTCTTCTCTTGGGAGCTTCGTGGCACATTAGGGCAGGTGTTGCAGAGTAGTGTAAGGACAGACACAGCTGCGCGTATGAGACACCATCGTTGTGTAGTAATTATTATTCAAAGGATACTGTTGATCACTGTGTGAAGAATTGCGTCACATGGAAATCTGTATTGTACGCCCACGTGACCGCTGTCGAATAACTGAAGTTAGTGAGATGTTTGGAGTGATACGAATGTCCAAGTTCAAGTGCTTGGACTTTACTGACGTCATCTTGGCCTGTAGCGTCTTCTTTCCCTCCTGCGTAGCTGTCCCGCGCTCTGCATCTTCCCTGGTTGAATGAGAGATCACAAAAAAGCGATAAATAAAAAGCAATGAAACTAAAAAGGAGTGACCAAGCCCATAAAGTGGGCCAGGCTGGGGATGGCGAGTCCCACCTCTGCTCTGCTGCCCCCACCCCTGTTTGCTGCATTGTGCTCGCGCCACAGTCGCCCCCCGCCCCGCCACAAGAGTTAACCTCCCCTGGTAATGGATGGCGTCCCTCATAAACATTGCTGTTGGAGGGCTGCCCGGAGCACGCTCTCTCCGCTGCTTTCAATTAGCTCAACGGGCACTTGCTTCCAAGCCAGCTTTGTAACTTTTTTTTCTGTTTTGAGGGAGTGATCGCATTACCTCGTTACAGCCTGCCTGTCGTTGTTTCCCCCCCTCTAGTTTCTGTCAAAAGCTTTGGGACTTGCTTGCTTTTCAGTCATAGTTCAGTTCGAGGGGGGAAAGGGTTTTTTTTGGGGTGGGGGGGACGTGCGACCAGCCGAGACGCCATGGACGCGGCACTCATTGTCGCTTTTCTCTCCTTCTGCCTCCTGTCGGCTGTCCCTCCAGCCGCCAACCAGAGCCACGGCGACCGGGTGAAGGTGATGTTCACGCCCATGGTCTGCAAGGTGCACTGCGAGGGGGGGCGCTGTGCCAACCACTGCGAGAGGGGCAACATGACCACCGTGTACAGCGGCGAGGGCACGGGCCACGGCGGCGCCGGATTCCGAGTCTGTGAGTACACCACTATTTTTTACTCATCAGGTTTTGGCTAAATGTTTAATTTGTATAAATTAAAAAAATTGAGTGCAGGTGTCTAAATGTTCTCTAAGGAACCCACCTCCGGCGCTGCCAACCGTCGGGGTTGGCAAATTCCCAGGCTGCCTAGTCTTGATTCCACCTAATGCCTCTTTCTTGCACCGCCCTACAATGCCTGTCTCTGTATCTCCCTCTTGCACATTATTTTTGTTCTTCACTTTTCCCCTTGCCACTCTTTTACTATCTTTCTAATAATCTAGCCTTTCTCTCTTTTCTGCCATTTCTCTCTTGTTCTGGGTCCAAGTCTCATGACGAAAAACAAGTACCAGTCCCCAAAAATGAGTTTGGCTGACCACTGATGGCAGCAGGTAGGACTGCCAGGTAACTGCGGCCCTAAGGCATTCTGGGAGTTGTAGTCTTGGTTTACATCAATCCAAACCATTTGGCTAAAGCGCAGATTACAATGGCTGGCAAGGGAAAAACCGCAGACTGCATCAGTGTTTTCTACTGATACGTATGTCTGGGTTGTATGATAGAAGCACGAATGGTTGTGCCACGCTTGCCTCTACCACGCAACCCAACCACGAATACACCTCAACCACACTTTCCCTTACCACACATGCCTTTATCACAAAATGTTGTGGTATAGGCATGAATGGTAAACGGGTCTGTGTGGCTAAGGTCGCCACTACCCTACCTCCACCCCACCACACCTACCCCACACGCTGTCCATTAACTACTCCAACCCCTTCCACTGCCCTAAAACCTACCCCGACCTACCAACACTAAAAACTACCCATTCCTTTCCCACTGTGCTAAGGCCTAAAACTCTACACTTCCCCAACCACCCTGCCCCTTGCCACCCTTTAAACTACCCCAACTCCTCCACTGCCCTAACACCTACCCCCACGCACCCCGCCCTAGAAACAAACCCAACTACCCATTCCCCTCCCACTGCCCTTAGGCCTAAAACCCTGTACCCTAACTTACACTACCCCGACTCCCCTATCCTTCCACTGCCCTAAAACCTACCCAGACCCCTTCCAGCCCAAAAAACTATCCCAACTGACCATTCCCCTCCCACTGCCCTAAGGCCTGAAACCCCAGGGTTGGATTGGATTGGGAACGCCCAAAAAAAAAACGGCCCACATTTGCATAAACACTCCTCATATCACTGCTTTGGTGTAATCTTATAAAAAAACTTTAGGGGGGGGGGGGGGGGAATAAAAAAATGCACGCGTTAGTTTACACTGGTGAAACAAGTGAGGCCACTTCTACTCAGGCCCTCTGCCCCGCTCAGTATGTGCAGACATTTATGGGACGGCCCAAGAGACAAAGGGGTACCTGTGCTAAACGGAGGTAATGAGCGCCCATCCACCTCTAGAAAGGCCACTCAGACACCCACTGGGCCGCTGACTGTATCAGAAAAACAGAGACAGCACCCAAATAGCCCCCCAGACTGCTCAAAAAAGTAGCCCACAGCAGAACTCGGACACCGGCCCCTCGGCATTGCCCGAATGCCTGCGTTACCAATCCGACGCTGCCTGAAACCCTACACGCGCGGTCCCTTAAACTACCCCAACCCCTTCCACTGCCCTAAGACCTACCGACCCCGCCCTAAAAACTAACCCAACTACCCATTCCCCTCACACGGCCCTAAGGTCTAAAACCCTGTACCCTAACTTACAAAATCTCGCCCGCCCCCGTGCTGTCTCTTAAAATACCCCAAACCCTTCCACTGCCCTAAAACCTACCCCTACTCCCTCCCCACTTACCTCAGTGCGGCATCATCCTCCTTCCGTCATCTAGCAGCTAGACCGCGCACTGCCTTAACCACGCATATGTGTGGTTACGGCATATGCGTGGTTAAGGCAAGCGTGGTAGAGCTTGCGTAGTCAGAACACGCGTGGTTCCCGTAAGTCTGTGAGCGTGTTTAGTAGAAGGCATGATGAGGCAGTGAGTATTTGGGCGAGGAGGCTGTGTGGCTATCTCGCTAGCCCCGGTAGGAGTGAAACATCTATCATACCTTTTCTGTAACTAAAATAAAAGAAGACCTTTGAACCATCTAGTAACATTAGTGGCTGCCGGACCACTTCTGCCCTAAAGGGCTTCCACGTGACTGGGTGGGCCAGTGTCCGAATGATGGATGCTGTTTTAATGTGGAGCCTGACAGGACCAGAGGAATGTGGTTTATCGTTTTTCACTGGGGTACACTAATCATGTTTAACACCATAAACAAAGGCTGTTCGTTGGTTCCCCTTTTGAAAGAGAGAGAGTTTAAATGCTATGTCGAGTGAAAAAAATATGTACAAAAATCCACTGAAATGCAGAGTAGAAACGAAACATTCTCCGTTTTCCCTTTCCTCCAGGCTCTCCATTGCCCTTTATTATGGGTTTTTCATCCCAACGTCAAGACTTCGCCGTAATTCCAACCAGTGCACAGAAACACGTGCTCTACTGCCATGCATTGTAAATAACTGCATTTATATAGCGCTTCATAGCAATGAGGTGATAATTTAAAGACACCTTCTCCTTAAATGCTCCTTTGTTGCCATGGGTGTTGTATACCTGTTCTAAATACACCAGCCTGCTATGAAACACTTATACTATTTTATTAAAGTGATGTTAATTATTATTTTTTATGTGCATTTTTTCTTGCAGGTTTATGGTTGCTACGTTTAGGTGGCAACATCTTTTTTTGTTCTTTTATTTTTGTGGCATGTGTTTGCGGTAAAAAAATTAAAAAAATTAACCTTCAATTCACAGAACCCATAGTGCAGTTGGAGAAAGTGTTATGAGTTATCAGAGGTATCCACAGCAGCGGTCGGTCGTCGAGGGGAAGGGCACCGCCCCTCCACCTTTTTCCTGTGCAGGAAGAGTGTCTGTCACGCTGAGAAAGACAAGCCTGACAGACACCGTTCATGCCTGGGAAAGACATCCAGCTGAGCCAAACCTTTTTGTGGGTGAAGATTTTAAGGCCCCGGTGGGCGTGATCTCCTCAGGCCGGCAATGTCTTCTGTGAGTCTCCCACTTATTGCGAGGGGATGGGTCACCGATAGACTTGGACCTAGGTGCTTCAGTTTCAAGCCCTTAAGTGCCCAGGGCGAGTGCCCATCAGTGAAGCTTGATTAACAAAAAAGGGGTGTCCCTGTGTCCCTCAGAACCTGGGTATTCAATAGTTAAACAAAAAATGGTTCTGTCGGGTAAGACAGATTACTTGAACAATGCTCATAAATGTAGACAAACGAAAGACAGCTCTCTGATACACAGTGTACCTTTTGAGAAATAAATGCTCAAAAAACAAAGTCATAAGGTCAGATCAGAGAGCTGTCTTTCGTTTGTCTACATTTATGAGCATTGTTCAAGTAATCTGTCTTACCCGACAGAACCATTTTTTGTTTAACCATCAGTGAAGCTTGTCACAGAGGGGGGTGGGGTGGGCAAGTTTCTCGGAGCCCATTCCAGTCTGTGATGAGGTAAGGAAGGTCGGCCTCAGATTGGCTGACCTTTGACAAGGTTAGCCAGTGAGAGGAGGTGGTGGGATCTTTCTTCCATCACTTATTTTAGGAAACAACAGAGGCTTCCCCCCTGCCACCCGAGATGCAGCCTGCAATGTTTTTTAATGTGTGTGTGTATGCATGAATGTTTGTGTGTTTGTGCATGCATGCTCTGAATGGGTGTGTGCATGTGTATGTGCTGAGTGAGCATGTGTAAAAAGCAGATTGTGTGTCTGTCTGCCCCACCCCTGCTACACATTACAGGCCATCGTTGGGTATTCAATGGGCAAGTCCTGAATTCCACAGCTGGATTTTCTCCTTAGAGGATGTATACAGCGCTAGTTGTGTGACGTCACTCCAACTGGTCAATGTCTACAAAGCCTGAGGAGCGAGTATCAAATAGAATAATTGTACTGTTATGAAGAAGTAGTTGAGATTGTAGATAAACCCTTGTTTAACCAATTTCGCCACAAGAACGATTTGCCATTTGCCACAAGCCTTTTGTTAGACCAAATAAGACTTTGGACAAATTGCTCAAATAAGGAGGGATGATGGGCTACTAAATAAGGCTTGAAAAGAGAACAGGAGTGTGATATAACTGTGGGGATCTAATATTTAGGGGTATTGGACATATATATGATGTGCGAATGAAAGAACGGAGCAATACAGGTGAACTCCAGCTGGTGCCACAATTTGAATTGAGAGTCTGAAGAGCCAAGAAAACATCATTTGCATTGCTTAATACCAAAGGTTTTGTGATAAAGAAATAAATCAGGGAAATTGACCCCTCTTGAATGTTTGGATAATTTCAGGTGCTGTAAGGATATACGAGATGGTTTCCATTTCCATAAAAATCTAGATAAAAGCTTATCAATAGCTGTGAAATATATTACAGGGATTTTAAAAGGTAGCATTCTTTTTTTTCTTTTTTTTTTCTTTTTTTTTTTTTTAAGCGCAACTGTCACCCCCAAGGGTATCCTGGCGCTGAGACCGAACCATGCATCTATTAAAACAGCTACATTACTCTGGGAAACAGATAGGTTTTGAGGCTCTTTTTAAAGGTAAGCAGATCAGGGCAGCTCCTTAATGCCAGGGGGAGGGTGTTCCACATCGTGGCAGCCGCAAAACTGAAAGCGCGACCACCCATTCTCGTTCTGTTAATTTTAGGGACTTTTACCAAGAACGCCGAGGATGATCTTAAAGGTCTGGCTGCCTGATACCAGAGGAAGAGGGTCTGAAGAGGTATTGGTCCCAGTCCATGCAGGGCCCTATAGACAAGGCAGAGAGCCTTAAACGCAATTCTCTGCTGGACTGGAAGCCAATGTAGATCGGCTAAGGCTACCGATGAAGAGGCGGACCGTGGTCGAGACAAGGCCAATTTAGCGGCCATATTCTGTATCCTTTGGAGCTTTAGGATCAGAGTCTTCGGGGCAGCCAAAAGTAGTGCGTTACAGTAGTCAATCCTACTGAGAATGGAACTACGCACTACCTCAGCTCTGGAGCCCTGTGGAAGAAGTGGCAAGATTTTCCGTAAGGCACGGAGCAGACCCATACATGTTGCTGCCGTTTTATTTACGGAGGCATCAAGCTGCAAGTTGGGTTCGAATAGAACTCCCAGGTTGCGAGCTGACTCTGACGCCTCCACCGATCCCGGAATGGACATAGGCCAGAAATCGGCCGGTAGTGTACGGGGAGTTCGGTCCAAAGAGCAGTGAAGTACCTCCGTTTTCGATCCGTTGAATTGTAACGCATTGGCTCGCAGCCATGCTGCTGTGGCTGCCATACAACGGTGAAAGACATCCCTTGAAATAGTCTCTGAGCCCTCAAGTGAGAAAATCAACTGAGTGTCATCGGCGTAGTTGACAACGGATATGCCGAATGACTTTATCAGTGCTATCAAGGGACGGAGATATATATTAAATAGGATCGGGCTGATTGCCGATCCTTGAGGGACTCCCTGTTTCACCGGCCTAGTGGCTGATCGAAAAGGTGGTAATGCCACGGCTTGTTGTCGGTTGTCTAAGTAGGACGTGAGCCAGTCTAGGGCCAGGCCACACACTCCCGCGCTCTGAAGACGGCCAAGTAAAACTTCATGGTCTACCGTGTCGAACGCGGCCGACATGTCAAGCAGCACCAAAAATGCAGACTTGCCCCTGTCGACTCGCATTCGCAGATCGTCCAACACGGTGACCAAGGCTGTCTCGGTGCCGTGCGCTGGCCTAAAGCCATATTGTACAGCATCCAGACACCGATTTGTTTCTAGGAAGTTGGATAAGGCTCTTGTGACCCATCTTTCAAGGACTTTAATCGCAAATGGTAATAGCGAGATTGGCCTATAGTTGGCCGCACAAAGAGGGTCCAGAGAAGCCTTTTTCAACAAAGGTGTTACAATGGCCAACTTCCAGCAGTCTGGGACTGACGCTGTAGTCAATGATTGACAGCAGATGGAATGCAGCGGAGGGAAGAGCTCATCTTGGAAGGCCTTCCAGATCTTGTGAGGCATGGGATCCAGCGGTGATCCTGACGATACACTGCTTGCCAGGATAACAAATTCCTCTAACGAGGGGACAGGAAAGCTGGACAGCTGAGGCATCCCTTCCATGTTAGGAGCCGAAATGGAGTCCATGTTGTCAAACAGGTCCGGAGGAGAGACTGCGGTTATTACAGATTGTTCGGGATTTTTCAGTCCAGTCAGGATAGTCCTGATTTTCTCCTCAAAAGCAAGAGCCAGCGAGTCACATAGTGCCTGTGAGGCCGGGATAGTAGACGCCATGCAGGGTGGGTCGGACAAGGTCTTAACCAGTCTAAACAGGGTCTGAGATTTATTAGAGGCCTTCGCCAAAGTATCTTCCAAGAACTTGGCTTTTGCGGCTCTTAACTGGGCCTTGTATTCGTGCAAGGCTGCTTTATAAGCTGCCTTATCCTGCTCCCTATATCCTCTTCTCCAAACACGCTCCGCCTGTTTACAGCGGAGTTTGGAGTGTCCTAGTTCTTCGTTGAACCAGGCAGCATCATAAAATAGAAATGAATGATGGGAAGTACCATCATTTTGACTATGTCAAGGCGGCCCCACCATGACAGAAATAGAGGTGAACAGCCCTGCGTTAGTTTTGCAACTTTTGCAAGAAGAACATCTATATTAAAATGAAGTGTGTCTCCAAGGGGGAACAGCCATGACAACACGGGGATTACCCCGCACTGCCATTACAACGCGGGGATTACAATGAAAGTTGTTACAACGACTTTCACTGGGGGGGCGCTGTTGGATAGGGAATAGTTTAATTTTCTATCCAACACCTTCCCTACTGTCAACGTGGGCTGGAGTTGGAATAGAAAATTAAACTATTCCACTATCCAACGCCCTCCAGCAAAAGTCGTTGTAACGACTTTCGTTGTAATCCCCGCGTTGTAATGGCACGCGTGGTAATACCACGCGTTGTCGTGACATACAACCATCTCCAAGGTTCTTACACTACAAGATCCCTAGGCATTTGATCTTATCGGGTTCTAGAAGCCATCCATACCAGCAAAAGGTTTTTTTTAAAAAACAGAACTGATTCAAAGGCATCCCATCAGACTTTTCTATATTAAGTTTATAGCCAGACACCTTCGAATATATATGTAACTCTTCAAAGAATTGTGTAAGAGAGGATTCTAGTTTGGAGATATACAGAATAACGTCATCTGCTTATACTGTACATTTAATATGTACATAATGTAGCTGAAAACCAGAAGAGGCATCACAATGCTTCATCCTATATAAGAAAGGCTCAAGTGCAAGAATGAATTGCAAGGGCGATAAAGAACAATCCTGCCTCGTACCTCTGATAAGAAGGAAGTATAAAGATTGTACTCCATTCACCAGTACAGAGGAACAAGGTGATGAATATAATATAGAAATTAGTTGGAGAAATCAAGGACTAAACCCTTGCCAACGAAGAGAGTGCATAAGAAATTGCCAGCTAACACAATCAAAAGCCTATTCACCATCCAAAGCTATTGCATTGAGGTAGTGTTTAAGTTTAGGTGCTTTACTGTGAACATTTAGAAAGACCCACAATGTTCCAATTTTTTACAATACCTCACTGTTCAACATCAACTACCTCATGCATGAAATCATTAAGTCTGATGGCCAATGCTTTAGCGAAAAGTTTATAATCTGTATTTATCAATGATATGGGGAGAGAATTCTTGCATTGGGAAGGGTTTCTGTCTTTCATCGGAATGAGACAGATCATAGCTTTTGTAAAGGAGTCAGAGGATGTATTCATTGAGAGAAATTGAGTAATTAGTTTAAATTATCTATGGAAGAGTGCTTTAGAAAAATGAAGGTAAAATTCAACCGTGATCCCACCTTGTCCCAGCACTTTACCTATTGAGCGACGTTTGACTGCTGGAAACAATTCTTCCATTCTTAATGGGTTCTAGAGAGTAGCCAGATCAATCTGTGAGGACCTGCACATTGAAGTGTGAGAAAAAAAGGACTTGAGAGAATCCTCGGAAGACATGGATTCGGGGGAAAACAGCGTTTGCAATGCTGCCATCACATTGCAGTGCTATTACAACGACCGCGTTGTTAGTACGTAATGCCTTTATGTCACCCGGGATCTGATCACCCACTACGTCCCCACCAGAAATTTCCGATCTGGCCAGACCTTCTTAGCTACACCTCTCCGAATAAAAAAGACCAGGTCGGGCGGGAGGACGTTCGCATATAATGCGGCCAAGACCTGGAACGCTCTCCCGCTTCATCTCCGATCCAACTCCAACCATTCCCTATTCCGAAAGCAATTGAAAACTTACCTTTTTAACCTTCCCTACTAATTCCCAGGCAGCCACTCCACGAGGTCCTTCCCTTTACATTCTCTTAGCGCTTGGACGCCTCCGGGCAGCAATTCGCGCTCTACAAATGTACTTCCATTTCCATTTCTCCATTTCCATTTCCATGTCGCAGGTCATTAAAACGACTTGCTGTAGGGGGCGGTAAGGTATTGGAAATTAGTTCTAACACCTTCCCTACTTTTGCGCAAACTTGAGTAGGAATAGTAAATAATACTATTCCTAAGTGCAGCGTGCCCTCTACAACAAGTCGATCTAATGACTTGCGATGTAAAGGTATTGCGCAATAACAACGCGGTCATTGTACAAAAGCGTTGTAAAAGCACACGATGTAATAGCATGCGTTGTGATATGCTATATTCATTCAGGGGTATATAACATTTGAGAATAATCAACAAAGCACTGAGCAATGGCAACATCCGAATCGCGAAATAGGTTAGTGCCAGATTGGTTGGTAATTGATATCATGTAGGATTTTTCATTTCTACATCTTAGGTAATTAGCTAATTGGGTACCAGTTTTATTTCTACCTCCATAATAGCTAGCATTGATCTTGAGTAGAGTAGCACATACTTTCTCCGTAGTTGATTTATTGAATTGAATCTTAGCTGCCACCAGCGTGTCTAAATCAGATTTATTATTTTTAGGCATAAAGTAGTTGTCTTCTAATCAATTGATTTTGTTTAGAATGGAAGCACATTTTTTTCCAATTGCTTTTTGTTTGTGAGAAGCGTAGTTAATAATGAATAAAGGCACCCCAAACAAAGCGAAAAGAGTTCCCTCCTAAATCATTAATCTCTAAACATAAACTAAACAAACGCCTCATAAGAAGTGATGAAAACTTTATTGGAAAGTAGTTGGTTATTAAACCTCCAGAGGGCTCTAGATGGGGTATTACGAAGAGTGTCTAAATGGGTATTAACTGGGGCATGGTCTGTGATCAAAATTGAGCCTATCTCCGAACATACAAGGTGTTGGGTAGAGTAGAGGGGCAGAGAAGAAGGATACTTTTTGAAGAGAGGGTTGTGCTATTCTCCATGAATCTGAAAGGGCATTGTGTGTGATAGCATGCTTGAAAGCATTGTGGGCTTTATGTGGAAGAAACTTTTTTGGACGAGTGTCGGTCTACAAAGGGGTCGATAATTTGATTGCATTTGATGATGACTAACGTTTCAAGAAATAAATAAATAATCTTCCAAAAGTAGGATCGGGATTAGGAGGACCATAAACATTGAGAATCGTAAAAAAGATACCATCGATTTTAAGTTGTACCAATCCCTGTCTAACCTCTTCATTATTCTCCTGGGTAACAAATGATATATTTAGACATTTATGACATAGGATAGCCACCCTGTTATTAAGGTGCACAGAGAGGGAGAGGTAAAGTTCACCCACCAATTGTTTTTTACACTTGCAATTGTCCACTTCGGTAAGGTGTGTTTCCTCAAGTATTTGACAATGTAATCTAGATAGGTGAGACAGTACACATTGGCGTTTGATGGAATTTTTGAAACTTCTTACGTTCCAAGTTGTTATTCTGAACAGTATTCGAGAAAAAGTCATCAATAGACATCCAAGAAATACATAAGCTTAATAATAGTGTACAAAGGAAGTTTCAACTGTAAAATCAAAGAGGGAAAAGGAAGACAGAATGAGAGAAGAAACAGATAAAGAAGAAAAGGGGGAAAATTCCCCCCAATATAGGGAAAACATGAAGGCAGCATAGGAAGAAAGAATCTTAGTGGCAATAATATTGTACATTAAAAAATAGAATATCCCGAAGGATGACGAGGGTACGGAACACTTAAAAAGGATGGGACCAGACTCGGCTCCGGCAAACAAGAAAGAGAACACAACGAACATTAAAAGGAAAAACATCACCAATAACCACTAGAAAGGGAGACACAGGCGAGAGGGGACAGTGTAATGTTTAAACAATTGTTAGGAATGTAGAGTACAAGAGGATAAATAGCATACCAACAAATTTACCATGGACTACGGGGAGTGGGATGCAGTGGGTGTGTCACATAACAATAATGGGGCAGGAAGTACTATGACAAGAGATATACACCATATAATACTCTGGGACTGAAAAACAAGGTTAAAGAAACAGGTTATACAGAGTACATAATCCAAGAAAACACAATTACCAAATTAAAAAGAACAATTTGTTAATCAACGAGACAAACAAACTAGGCATAAAATAACAATCACATTTTTGCTGCAGCACCAATCTCCATATCCTCGAGGTCATTGTTGTCATAGCAAGTCCTGCAATTTAGCTGGGCCCTCAAAGCTGTAAGAGTTTTCCTTATAAGTGATTTTGAAAAAACACAGGTGAACAAGACTGTTAGAACTGGGTTTCCTGGTTGGTAAAGGCTTGCGCCAAAGCCTGGCAGAAACCACCACTCTAGTCAGGGCAAGGGAGTTACACACCAAAGATAATCCCTGCTCACCCCCTTGGTAGCTTGGCACGAGCAGACAGGCTTATCCCGGAGGCAATGTGTAAAGCATTTGTGCATGCACACAGCAACAACATCCCACGCACACCACAAAAGGAACTCCACACAAGGTTATATAAAAATAACTTTTGTATTCTCAAAACACATCAGATAGTAATCACACAACATATATTGTGCCAACTGGCACGGGCAATATTCACAAGGGATTATTTACACAGGGCAGGGCCACGTGGGCCACTGTCAGGGTCAACACTTAGCATAAATTGGTACAAGTAAAAATAGATCATAAACCTACAACCAGTAACTACTGGTAGTCACTGTACTCCACCTCAACCTGTAACATAAACTACATTATGTACAGTCACATCAGGCGCGGATTACACCCTGTGCCAATCTCACTAGTCTAAACACATAAGACCCTACCTCCTAAGTATAACGCACATTAGGGGCGTAAATCACAGTGAAGTACAGACACACTAGCACAAACCTCCATAGGTAAAACCATCTCTAGAGGTATCAAACACAGGGTGCGTAAAACATACTAAATGCATTACATTTCCTAGCACCACATTTACTTCAGCACATATTTCACATTAGGGACTTGCGCCCTATCCATATACCAGCCCCCTGGGCAACTGGCCATCCAAGAAGGGGCTCAAATGCCCTGTGTCCAGAATGTCAGGGCGCGCTGCCAATGCAGCGCCAGTCAAGGGTGCGCCATCTGCGCAAACCTAAACGTTGCAGCTGCCCACTACTTGCTGGGCAGCTGAGAACAAGAACAGGGCCTGAACGCTGCAGCTGACACTAAGTGCTGCGCAGCTGTGGAAGGCCTGGCACCTCTTTGCCACTTCTGTTCCTCTCAGGGACTCTCACTGGAACTGCGCCTAAACGGTGCAGCTGCCCACTACTTTCTGGGCAGCTGTGAAAGTTATAAGTATGGCATGGGCCAGCAGTAGCCCTTTAGAACAAAACTGCGCCCAAACGTTGGAGCCACGGGGCTCTGAAGAACAATCCCTGCCCCAGGGCCACTCTGGCCTCTGTAGGAAATAAATGCCCCCTGGAGCACACCACTGGCCCCTAGAACAACTCTGCGCCATGGCAGACAAGAACTGGCGTGTGAACTGGGGTGACACAGACCCCTGAGGACCCCACTGGGCCCATTAACTAAACTTGCTCCAAACATGGGAGCCCTCTAGGCTCTGGAAAATAATGGGGGCGGGGGAGCCACCTAGGCTCCTGAAACAAACATGCCCCCTGGCGTTGGAGCACACTGGCTCTGGAATATCGACATGTCGCCTAGTGGCAGCTGACCCCTGCCAACATGAGGCAGCTGAGAAAATGCCCTTCAGGGGCAGAATGGACCCACGAGGCCTTTTAAACAACATTTTTTTTTTTTTTTGAATTTTTTTTTTTTGAATTTTTTTTTTTAGTGTATCTCATATAGCGCACGGCTACCCCAACGGGGTGTCCCGGCGCTTGCATTGGGAACCCGTCCTGGCTTTTCCCTGTGAGATAACCCTTACTGGGCATCCCCAAGGTGAAATCCAGGCATCCCGCCGCGGGGGGCCGTAGTGGAGATTAAGCAAGCTATTGCCCAGAGTTGCAGAGTGTGAACCCGTGATTCGAGTAGGCACCGAAGTGAGAATTATCGAGTCCGTGGACACTTGGGCTCAGACCCTGCCGCGTCGGGAATTGAACCCTGGTCTCGGGTCTGACCTCAGCTTCCGGGTATGCCTCCTCTAACCATTGAGCCACACTTCTCCACATTGCCCCCTCGTTGGAGCCACGGAGGCTCTCGAAATAATCCAAACGTTGGGGCGGCCCACTGCCATCTGGGGCCGTCCTAAATGCCCCCCTAGCACAAGCAAGCACCCATGGGGTGTTTCGGGGTCCTCTTTCCCACAAAGAAGGAAGCCCTCTCTCCGGCACTACAACATATGCCCGGAGCTTCCCCCCCAGCCCGTCAACACTCACTGGGCTGTTGTGTGGGCGGGGGCTCCTCTGGTCTCCTCCTCGCTGGGGGACTCCGGCGGCAACACTCCTTATGCGCAGGGGGACAGGCACCGGCAATGTGCCTCGGGTCCCCTCCGCTGCGGTCACCATACCTGCGGGGCTCTCTACGGCTTACGGGAGCCCCGCACCGCCACCTCCTCACTTCCGGGCAGAACAGGGCATCGGACAGCTTCCCCGAGTACGGGGAAGCAGAAGTGACACACTCCAGGCCCCGCCCCCAGTCAGGCGGCGCAGGCCTGGCTTCCGGTTTTGCCACGGCGGTATCTCTTTTCGGGGAAAAAATAAGGGGTAGGCTCCCTCGAGGTCAAAAGTAAATGTAGGAGCGGGGTGGGCACCCGCGCTGGACGCTAATAAGCGGGGTGGGCACCCGCATAAAAATATCACTTAACACCTTCAATGCTATAGCAATTCCCCCACGGTGCTGGGTGTCCCTTGAATCCCATTGTTCATGACGAGCTCAGCTCGTCATGAGCACAGGAGCACTGTACTGCATGACGAGCTGAGCTCGTCATGAGCATGGAAGGGGTTAAAGATGCAAATAAGCAGGTTGGGCACCCGCGCTGCAATAATAAATGAAGCAATGAGGAGTAGGCTCTCTCAATACCAGGGCAATTTAAAAGAAAGCGCTTACGAGGCGCTGGGAGCACAGCAACCACAAAGCCCCCAAAGAAGGACCCCCTAGAGCCAAGGGTCCCAGCAACAAGCAGGGAAACACATGAAAAGGTTTCCAGGGCCAAGAGAAAGTCTCCCAGCCATCCTAAGGCCAGGCAGAATGGGCCCCAGAAAGATGTTCTCCAGCATCCGGGGTATCCAGGGGCTGGGCAGGGCCCAGGGAGGCAAGCCTTCCCCTGGGCCCCAGCAGCAGCACGCCCCTGATAGATTCTAGTCAAAGGACAAGAACATTTTACATGAGGTCACAGCCTCTTTTTAAACACCCAAATCCTTTGTTTCCAAAGGTGCAAGCAAGGGATGTATGACGTTACAACGCATACTTTTACAATGCATACCTTTACAACGCATTTTTTACAACGCAACATCCATTACAACTCATTCCATTACAACGCATGCCATTACAACGAATTTTTAAAAACTACCTTTACAACGCATTCCATTACATCGCATACTACCTTTACAATGCATACCATTACAACGCATAACATTACATTGCATGTAAGGTAAGTATTGGATAGTGTAGGGGTAAAAATTACTATTCTAACTCCAGGGGGGTGCAACAGTAGGGTAAGTGTTGGATAGGGGAGGGGTAAAAATTACTATTCTAACTCCAGGGGGTGCAACAGTAGGGTAAGTATTGGATAGGGTAGGGGTAAAAATTACTATTCTAACTCCAGGGGGTGCAACAGTAGGGTAAGTGTTGGATAGTGTAGGGGTAATAATTACTATTCTAACTCCAGGGGGTGCAACAGTAGGGTAAGTGTTGGATAATGTAGGGGTAAAAATTACTATTCTAACTCCAGGGGGTGCAACAGTAGGGTAAGTGTTGGATAGTGTAGGGGTAAAAATTACTATTCTAACTCCAGGGGGTGCAATAGTAGGGTAAGTGTTGGATAGTGTAAGGATACTATGTGTAATGCTATGCGTTGTAATGGTATGCGTTGTAATGACATGCGTTGTAGTGGTATGCGTTGTAGTGTCATGCGTTGTAATGGTTGCGTTGTAATGGCATGCGTTGTAATGGATGTTGTGTTGTAAAAGTTTTGTTGTAATGGTAGTGCGTTGTAAAAGTTGCGTTGTAAAGGTTGTTTCCCGCAGGCAAGGGGCGAACCAGATGCAACTGGTTCTGGTGCACTTTGTTTTGCTCAGCCCCTCTGCCTATTCACAGGATGGGTCTGGGACATCAGACACACCACAGGGGGTGGAGCCAGCATTGTGGAGGGAAGGCCCAGCCCTATTCAGGTCCCAGGCGCACTCCTCCCTCCCATCAACATGCAGATCTCTCCATTCACCACCCGGCAGACCCATCCTGACTCCTGGAGCCAGGCACACCAGCCAGCTCCAGCCAATCACAAGCCAGACAGTCAATTCACATTCACTGCACAGACATGTCAACTTCTAGAAGTGGCACTTCCACACTAGACACAATAAATCTGCGCACATCATTGTGCAACATTTAATCTCACGTGTTCGTACATACCAAACTCAACCCTGCACTCCCCACACATCAGGAACTGCCATGGTCACACAAATTCCCCATGCATTCCTATGGGAGGGCAGGCCACTCTCACCACACATACACTGTTGTCAAAGTCTAATGATGAAAATTAAACCTGAGATCCCAAAACTGAGTGTAGGTGCTAATCACCAAAGCAAGTTAAACACAGGGTAACAGTTCTCTGTGAACTAGGCTTAGCTTTCATCAATGAAACAGGTAGAGTGGCACCTGGGACCAGGGGAGTGATGGGCCCATTGCTCCATTTCAAAGGTCCAGCGGTAGCCGAGCGAACGGAAGCAATTCAAGGGAATGTTGCTATGCAAAACTGACACCATGTAGGTTGGCATACCAGGGAGGAAATGGGACCTACTGCTGCCAACAGTGCTCAAAATGTTGGAAGCTAGGGCAAAATCAGATGTGCTTGAGGTGCATCTAGGAGGTAAAGGTTTGACAACACCGGGAAGACCTGTGTAATTTTCACCCGAACGCAGACGGCATTGACGGCCCGTTCCCTCCTTTCTGCCGAACTGCACCTATTACGGTTTATTGCTGCCCGGCTAATCATCCGGCGGACTACCACGTTATTTACTACTTGTTTCGGGCATTCCATACTAGCCCCGCAGTATGGGCTGTAATAAAAGTTATTTATGAACTTTTTCATTAGCCTCTTAAGTGCTGCGTCGGGGCGTTGGCCGACGGCAGCACTACCTCCCCAGTGCTGTGCACGTCCATTGGACGTCCATTCAGCACTAGTTCCAATGGACAGCGCAGCACTGGGGAGGGATATTTGCGCCGCATCTAAGGTGTTAAGAAGGCATGTATTGTTTGTCCTGAAGATGAACTCTGAAAAATTATAGGGTTTGAAACGTCGTCGACCTTGTCACACTATATGATAATGAATTATGCTAATGTTTACAAGCAATAGTGTGCTATTTGTATTGTCTGATTGTGAATTGTGACACACAGACTACCTGAATTGCCTGTAAATTCCTGGTTGTCTTTCTCCTGAGTGTGTTAGTTGGGCATCGGCTGGTGTCCTGCTTGTATCACACCATATTATCTTTGTACTTCTTTTATCAGAAATTAAATACTGTCCGGCTGGACAATGAATATAGTTGCTATTTAGTCTATATTTACTTTGCAAAATATCCTACTGACTAGGGACCACTGTCCTGTGTAAAAACGTAATTCCCTAAGGTCCCTAGCGTATTGTTTCCTTGGGTTCCCTTGTGTATTGAAATGAACACCGGGAAGACAGCACCTGTTAGACAGATTGAAAGGGGACCTGACTGCAGTTTACAGGATTTTGGGATCCACAGATATCTTATGGTCAGAAATAATACCTATGTTCCAATGGAGGTGGGCTGAGAGACACAGCATGGTTGAGAAATCTAGGAGGAAGCTCAACATTTTGATGGGCAAGTTCTGCAGAACCATAGCCTGGGATTTAATTAGGCATTGGCTCATTGACCTCATGGTTCTGGGCTACTGCGCAGCGGCAGCTCCTCCACCATGGTGCAGGTGCGTTGCCCCATTGCTTTTAAGCAATGCCAAGTAGAAACATAAAATAATAACTTAGAGTTATTATCATATTTTACTTCCGGTCCTGTTGCTTTGCGGGTGGGCGGGCGGGGCTGCTCTACTTTCGGAGCAGGGGAGAAGTGGTTTGCCCACTCCTATGTGCACATGACTGTTTCACCAGCCATCCTGGGCTGTCCAAACCATCCATACGTACTTTCCCCGTTGTCCATGCAGGCTGCATTACAGCCTGAATGGAGAACATGCCTACCCCTCCACTCCCTGGCTGAGCACTGTGTCATGGCGCTCAGACCAATCACAACACTGTATTGCAGCATTGATTGGCTTAGGGGAGGGAGCCTGGCTGCCTGCTTCCTGTTCCTGGAGTTGTAGGAAGGAGAGCAGGAGCAGAGACGCGTGATCCGGCGTCAAGGTAAGTGTATTTTTTTAATTTCCTCCACGCCCGCCACCCCAAAGGGACTCCCTCCACTGCGTAGCCACCCGCCCTGCCACCTGCGAGCCATGCTGGCCGCCACTGCTACTGCACGGAGGACAAAGTTCATCTTTATGGGGGAAGGCATGTACATGTACTTGCTGAACATTTCAGGTGGACTGGCAGAGTAGTGAGAGAAATGAGCAGGGGAACGCGGTCCAAATGTATGGAATCTCTGGCAGCGTGGAAGAAGCAGCGGTATTAATAGCTATCAAGAGCACCCAATGGCAGTTGGAGTCCAAAAGGAAAGGAAAATTGCCATACCCTAGACTACTAGGGATACCTAGCAGCAGGGGCACTAGTCATGGTGGTGGTGGGGCAACAGAGGAACTAAAGGGGATAGTCACAAATGCAGACATGGCACTTCAAGCCTGCACATGGCTTTGATGACCTATTATGTCAGACATCATCAACAAGGAAAGCCGGGAGGCTGCTGTGCTAACCAAAGGGAGCTTCACATCCACTGTACAGTCAAATGTCAGGGACAATTTGAGTTCCGCCTCTCTGGTAAACAATAATTTACAACAACTATTATTGACTTATGGCTTTGTAGTGATGATTTATATTTCTTAGTGATTTAGGTTTTATGTCATGATCTATGACTTTATCATCAATTTATGGCTATGGGTTAACTAATAAACTGCGGCCTGTTATCTGCAACCAAGAGACTTAATGAGAGTGGTTGATTGGTGGGCTGTTGGCCAGGTAGCACATTTGGGTGGGTTAAGTGCCAGTCCCCGAAACTGAAGGTAGGTGCTCCTCACAAACCCAGGTTAAAGACAGGTTAACAGATCTTCATGAATCAAGGGCTAACTATCATTAATGCAGATAGAGTGGCACCAGGGAACAGGGGTGTAATAGGCCAATTGCTCCCCAATAATAGATGCTTTTTTCTACCAAGCAAAGGGACAGGAGCATTTTCATGTTTGCATAAGAGCCGACGGCACCCTTGCTATGTCACTATAGCCTTATAACCCGCTGCAGAGGGTTCTACCTGTTGTTAAAGTCCTTGGACCAGAGTGCGGCGAGGGTCTATAACGAGTGTGAGGACCTTCAACAACCAGTATAGCCTGAGCAAAAAGGGCTATAAGGCAATTAGAACATTCCAGCCTTTAAGGGCAGAATTTTCTAAAAAAAAGAAAGGGAGAATTATGAAGACAAACAGTGGAATGTTAGCGCTCTGGTTTATATCAGCCATTATAAGCCCAGAGCTACTCCATTGTCTTAAATGAGGCCCTTAACATTTCAATGTTCTAATATAGCCTTAAAGCCCACTGCTGAGGGCTATATTGATTGTTAAAGGCCCTGAGCCCAAGTTATAGGCCTGAGTTGCATGCGAGGACCTATAACGAGGGTGAGGGTCTTTAACAACATGTATATCCCGAAGCACAAGGGCTATAAGGCTATTAGAACATTCTACCCACTAAGGGTACAATGTTCTAAATACAAAAGGGAGAAACAGAAAGACAAACTTTGGACGGTTGAAGCTCCCGGCTTATACCTACCATTATAAGTACGGAGCTACTCCACATTATCTTCAGGGGAGCTCTCTATATTCCAATGTTCTAACATGTATTAACGATTTGAACCTGTGTGCCAAATTTATTTTGAGTATACAAATTTTCTTCATGCAGTGGAACAGTCCATTGTGACAACACACTGCAGCAAATCACAGGCTTCCTTTCAAACGTTAGGAAACAGGGCCCTTTGTGCGTGACATGCTGTGTGGGCTGGGCACGGCAACACAGGGCTGCCTCTGTGGTTCCAGATAAAAATCCATCCTGGAACCGCCGCGGCCTGGGCAGGTAAGAACGGTGGAGCCAGTTGTGGGGGGGAGGGACTTTGACAGACGACGACTAGGGAAAATTCATATTTTATTTAATTTTCAATTGTGGTCGTCTGTGGAATTCCACCCACCCAACCTGTCCCACCGCTCTTATCTTCACGGGCCGCTCCTGCTGGAAGAGATTGTTGTGAGGTCCTCAGGGTGCGCTTTCCTATCATCCACTGAAGCATTTGGCATTATGACATCCTGGCTCAGTTCAGCCGCTTGGCTCGACCAATTTGCGATCTATCCGTGATCTAGTAGTTGAATAAGACCTCGAGGTCTCAAAGCACATATGCAGGAAAAGACATGTAGCTCTCCGGATTGGTGTCAGAACCGTGAGTGGTAAAGGTTTTTATTCCCTTGGACAGTTGAGCGCAGTGCATCAGGTTGCCACTTCATTAAGTTATGCCCTCTTTTCCTACCAGGCAACTTTGAGCAGGAATAGCTTTCCGCAAAAAACGGGAATTTACTAGATGTATTTAAAAAGAAAAAATACTTGAAGGAATGTTTCTAGTAAATTTTTTTAAGAACCGAACCTGCTAAATTTTAATTGACTTGAGTTTTCTTCCACATTTCCCATTTTTGCACATCTTAAGTATTTTTAATGGCATTTTTTTCTAAACTTCTTGAAATTTGCAACGTTTCCCATGTAACTGAAGTGGGTCGAAGCCCCTGACACCCCTGTGTCACAGTACAGTGTCAACTATTCATATTTTTTGGAGTAACAATCTTTATTTTTGCTCAGGTTGAACATCATCACTTCTGTTGTGTGGAAATGGGGTCATGTCCCCCCAAAAATTCGGAAACCTGTTAGATCTCAAGCAGACATGGCAGAGTTCCAGGAGAGACACGTAGGGGCCAGAGCGTTTGTGGAGCTTGTTTGGTCTGTTCAGAGGGTGGAGCTGGGGTCAGCGAGAGAAAGAGTGTCAATATTTATATATGGTCTTATGCGCTGGATTGTATATCATTTTTATCTTTTGCTTGTAGTGTGTGCCTTAGATCGGATCCCCAGAGAAGGCAAACTCCTCCCTGGCTCACGATTGTTTACAATCCATAAGTGCTTCATCCTTGGCGGGTGGGCGGTGGGAGCGCCCCCCGGGGCTGGGTTTGTACATGATGCATCTCTTGGTTTGTGTCAATGAACAGATGTTTGCAGCTGATGCCTGAAACCGCATCGACGTAAGCTGTTATGTTTCAGGCTTATCCGTACCCACAACGTTTGGTCCGGCATGAGCCGTGCTTTGCCCTTCTGCTTCGCATGAGGAATGAATAAAGTGGGGATCGGTGGGGTTAGTACAGACCTATATTTAATGGATGTCCAATGTGGGTCCAAGTGGACATTACATTCAAGATGTTCACAATGTACATGATAAAGTATGACACACTTTTGGGTGTCTGAGGGCATTCGGATCTGTTTTCTCTGCCCCCCCCTCTGCCCTGATCCCTCTGGCCAACTTACCAGATTTCCCTCTTTTCGTCTTCCCCATTCGCTTGAGGAACTGCACCCTTCTTTGTACACACACTCCAAACAACACCAACCACTACAAGGCACAGGCAACAATACATGTACATGAAGCAATCATATTAACCCGTTGTGTGCGTGCGTCGGTCAACTGCCATCGCAAGCACTACCACCGTAGTGCTGCACACGTCCGTTGGCTGACGCGGCCTTGCCCGCGCAATAGAACGCCAGCACTGCGGCGTATTGTGCGCCGCATTTTAACGGGTTAAGCACTCCCACTACTGATGACCCACCTCAAACCACCCGAAACTGACGGAATTCTTGTGGCCAGGGAATGAAGGTACCTGCATTCCAACAACTCTGCATCCCCAGCCAAATGGAAATATGACACTAAGGATATCTCCGTAACATAACATAATTTAATATAACATAACGTAACATCGATAAGAGCATAGCAAGCCCTCAACTTCTTTTGGGCCATGGAATGAATCCCCCCACCAAGCATCAAAAGCAGGTGCTTTTCTTACAGAAATGAAAGTGTTGGAAATGCCATAACAGACACCCTTCATCAAAAGCAGTGGTTCCCGCTTTCATCTTTCTTTATCAATCTTTTTTTTTTAAATTGTGAGAAAATAAGGGGCTTATTTGCAAGCCCATATTACCACCACAACGTCACTTTTTCAGATGTTGTGGTGGCGATAGGGGCTTCACCTTATTTACAAGGCAGTGTCTTTCATGCTACACTTAGCGTGAAAGGGGAGGGCAAGTGGGTGTTGCGGTGAGCGTTCCAATGCAACGCCCATTGATTTTGACGCTGCCCCCTATTTACAAGGATGTCACAAATAGGAGGCAGCGCCAAATCTAAGACCAGGTAAAACCTGGTCTAAGCAGGGGAAACGAGGAGAAATGCTTTCTTTCTTCTCGTTTTTGCTGTTTCCATGTGTGCTGCGTCGTGCAGCACACATAGAAACAGCAAAACACCATTGATTGTTTAGGTGCAGGAAGGTGTCCTTCCTGCACATAAACAATCTTCCCCTGCAACGCAGGTGCCTGCGTTGGCATTAGGCATCCAAATTAGCGCCACTGCAGGGTTGTACCATATTCTTGTAAATACGGTGCAGACCTTTGCTTCAGAAGTGGTGGAGCGTGGTGTTAAGCCAAGGAGGCTAACACCATGCTCTGCCACTTCTCACGTAAATATGCCCCTAAGTCTTTCCATGTGAGTTTCTGGCTGAAAGTCATCTCTGACAAAGATTGCCAAGTCAGTGGTGTGGAGCTGACATCATCAGTTTCCCTAGAAAGCAGATTCTTATGAATTTTAAAACCAGCCATGCCCGCGTCACCGCTTTATGACGATGGTAGGACTGCGGAACGGTCTCAAACGCAGGGGCATTGTGGCCCACTGTGTGAATGCTAGTGGGCCACTACCCACCGCTGTTTCATCCAGTTTGCTGTATGTGCTGAGTGTCGTCATCTGTAGTATGTGTCTTCAACGTCATATGAAGTGTTTCATATTGGGACCGGACCCACTATGTGAATGCAGACGTCTCATCTCGGTTTAATTTTATTTTATGTGATTTTCTTTTATTTTAATGAATTTGCTTGCGGGGGCACAGAACTAGCAGTAAGGAGCAGTGGGATACTTTACAGAAAGGAGGGTGCACTAGGGAGGGGTGATAGGATTTCTTATGTAGGACACAACCCTGCATAGACAAGCTGTTCTCCACCGGACCTTAAATGAGGTGTTATGCCTCTTGGCAAACTCAGAGCCCTCCTAACACTCTACCTCAAATAGCACAGCGTAGAAGGGCAGATTCATAAAAGTAATTATGATTGTGGGAAGTAGACTAATAGAGTACTCTTTTACACACTCGTGAGCACTGAAATGCTCGACTCCCTATTAGTGAAAGAGCAAAGAGGGCACAGTCCATTCTGTGTGTGCTAATTGTATACACATATTCCCTGAATACTCCATTTTATTCCCAGTTTAGATATGTTGGGTACAATTCACACAGGCTTGGTAGAGCACATCAAATAGTAATAGAAGGGATAACTTTACAATATCCTCTAAAATGCATTGTGAATAGGCCTCAGTGTATCATATACCAACCGCGACCCATGCAGATAAGAGCGGTGGGCCGAGTTGGGGGGATTCAACAGACTACCACGAGGGAAAATTAAATAAAGAATACATTTTCCCTTGTTGTCGTATGCCGAACCCCCCCTCGCCCCCCAACCTGGCCCAACCGCCCCATCGCTCTTACCTGCACGGGCAGCGACTGTCACATACCCTAAATGGTCTGGCCACGTTCCTTCCATCACCTCCCCGCATTAAATGATGAGGTCGTGTTGGCCTCAGCATGATTGCTCAAATTACAGTGATTCTTGGCATGACCTGGCGGCTGGGCACAGCCTCATCCATGTTCCACTCATGTCACATACTCAATTGGCAGCAATCCATCTTTTACGCATGCCAGCTCTTGAAACAGAAATATACAATTGCAGGTACTCGTTATCCCAGAGCACCTGTTTGCTACTAGGAAGTTCTAGTACCTCCCATTTAAAAGTACTGCACCAATGGAGGAAAGTTCAACTACTTTCCTGTTCAAATCAAAGTGTGGGTACTCTGTACTTGACAGTACCTGCTGATTTAAAGTCTTGAAACTCCATCTCTCCTACACTTTTGAAACAAGCATTTGTAATGCAATACGTCTTGCATTGACAAGGTATTAAGCTATTGGCAATGCAATAGCTTAACTCTCGCAAATGCAAGATTTATTGCCTCAGTAGCACCCATGCAACGCTTTCCCATTCATGAAGGCATCGCCCCTTTCTTTAGAGCCGCGTCTCAATAAAGGGGCGTGGCCGACATTAAAGTTAAACCACAGCAGAGGGGCTTTGACCAAAAAAAGCATCTGTTTGTCAAGTTGACAAACAGATGGGTTTTTTTTGTTGGTAAAAGCGCCCATGCCGCTCCTTCACGTCAATGTTGGCCGCGCACCTTTCTTTAGATGCAGTTTGTCGAAAGAAAGGCATGCAGCTTTCATGAATGTGAAAGCGCTGTGTGGGTGCTAGTAAACAAAAAAGTGAATAAATAAGTAAGCGCAGCCGCTATACTTAAAGCGGACCGCGCTGCTAAAATAACTAAATCAAAAATCGTGCGCGTGCCCACCAATAGTAAATAAAAAAAAAGTGGGCAGTGTGCTGCGAGTTAGTGGGTGGAATAGGGCCAAATTATTCAATGAAATAGTGCTCACAGCCAAGATAAAGCAGACCGTGTAACAAGAGAAGTAAAAGGTCCATTTGCTATGGGAGGTAACAATTGCAGACAAGGCGGTACCAAGGAGGGACTAACAAGCCTGATAATGAATCGCAAGACTGTGTTTAAGAAAGACAATGACACCAGCCAATAAAAAATATGGGCGGAGTGTGGGCGGGACGTAAAGTCCATACTCCACCACTGCGTGCCTCGGGGCAGCGCATGCGCTGCCCAGGCTCGACCTAAAAAGCTGAAGTCACACCTCTTCAAGAAGCACTACCTCTGACCAGAAACTACCTATGGCTTTCCCCCAATAATCGTATCTTTGGCGTCATGCCTCCAGTTCAGCGATCCATTTCTCTCGATTTTTTTCCCTCTCTACATAAAGCAATGCATCCATGCATACATATATGGCTAATTTAATAGCTAGCTAATAAGAAGTCTAGAACCTTCTACCAAAATTGCTGATCAGAGAAACTGAATAATGATTTTCTGCACATTCATGCAAAGGACCATGCTGTGATCCATGGAGAACAGACAGTGCTTAATTTGTAAAAAAAAAATAAGTGCCAGGGTTCTCATACAGGGGTCACTACAGCTCCCACCACATATTGCCCTCCTATGCATGCCTCAAGTTCAGCGATCCATTTCTCTCGATTTTTTCCCTCTCTACATAGAGCAATGCATGCATGCTTACATATATGGCTAATTTAATAGCTAGCTTATACCAAAATTGCTGATCAGAGAAACTGATTGAATGATTTTCAGCACATTCATGCAAAGGACCATGCAGTGATCCATGGGGAACAGACAGTGCTTAATGTGTAAATCAATAAGTGCCATGGCTCTCATACGGGGGTCACTGCAGCTTCCACCACACCTTGCCCTGCTATGCTGCCAATGATAGTAACAACACAACTACAAACCATCACATTCCTACAAGTGTGACAGTTCAGGTTATTCCAGACCCCCAAAGCTATAAGAAAGGTCTGGGTGGCAGGCAATAGTCATTTTAATGAATATAACATTCATAATTAACTGTTGTTGTGGTCATCTCTAAATTACCTCGACAGTGCCACCTCGTGGCAGGCTTCCCTAACTACCTGTGCTGACAATTAAGTGCTGTTGCCGAGCACCGGAAACCACCGGCCCAAATTAAGCATTAGGAACAGATAAGAGAACTTCAGTGGAACAGCTGCGAGTAGGTAAATCTATCAACAGGAAGAGTGGTACAGTGCAGCTGGTGTACTGGGCTGCTAACGTCAAAGAAATTAAACCTTTTATGCTGCAAGTGTGCGCAATGAACATTTTGTCCTCAGAGTTGTGTAGAGGTAAGCGCTTGGTAACTTTGTGAAGTTTAAAAGTTTGTCATCTTTGGCTATCTTTTTTTGCGGACGACATTTCCACAGTTGTTTACAATTGCATTTTTATTTATGAAAGTGCATTCTCTAGCAAAAAATATGTGTATGAGATTTTTTTTGGCCACAAACCCGATTTCTTGCAGTTTGTGTTATCTGCTTTTATTTTATTTTCTTATTTTTAAAAAAATCTTGATGTTGGCTGAAGTGATGTTTGCCAAAATCCCAAGCCCCTTCTTGTTGCTCATTCTGTTTGAAAATTTGGGCTTAGGGGCCTTGTCCATGGTATGCAGAAGTGACTGTGCAAATGTTGCTGAATTCACATTTCCTAGCAATGGACATTAAAAAGGCAAACGGCGTCTGGTAATTTTGCTGTAGTCTATGAACTGATGCCAGATTTCTCAAGCATGGGCAGTTCCAGTGGTGTGACTTGTGAGAAAGTTTGAGCATTTTCAGCTAGAAATCACCTGTTTCGCTAGTATACTAGTGTAGGAAATTTGCCTTTAAGTATGGTCACCCCGGATTTTTCACCTTCTTATGAACCCTATATTTTTGCTGGCTTTAGAACTCTGTACACTATACCCCTCCTAACCAGCAGTAAAGTGCCAGTGACCCGAATTTAAACATGGAAGCATTAGGATATTCTTAATTTTCATATTTAACTTGCCTGTAACTCCCCAGTATATGGTGCATAGTGTTCCCTGGGCTTGCAAATTTAAAGGCCACCAGTGGACTGCAGTTCGACCTGTACAAATAAATCCTTTAAATAGGTCAAAACCTCCTTTTAAAATATTAATAAGTTACCCCTACACATTTGCCTTGCAGCCCACAAAGCATGGTATTTAAAAGTAGGGCATGAAGAAATGTAATATTTAATGTTAAAGTGTCCTTACAGTGACTAGCACTCAAAAGCTTTTCTTTTCACTGTGGCAGGCCAAGCTGTCATATGTAGAAAACCAGGGTACAGATTAAAATCCTAATACTGTATCTCAAGAATTGGACTAATTAGAAAACTAACTAAACAAATATGTTCAATAGTTATTAAAATCCAATTCAATAGTGGAATCAGATTTGTTAATAAATATTAAGGAAAAGTAACTTTTAGAAAATTACCCTCCCAACGTTTTTTGAGACTCATTTTCATTTGCTCTCCAATCTCTCCCAGCAAGCTACAAAATAGATCACTGTGATTGAAAGGTCAACCGGAATGGGCAAGGATGAAACATCTGATAAGGAAACTGCAGTAGTTGCTGAGGGCGGCAGCAAAAGTGCTGCTGAAAGTGCCTACGTTTGCACCAATATCTCAACTAATGCACGGTCTGCACTGGCTTCCGGTGGAAAAAAGGATGTCCTTTAAGGCCCTGTCCATAGTTCATAAGGCTCTCTAAAGGACCTGCCCTACTTACTTCCTGGAGCAGTTCTCCTGGTACACCCCCAGTAGGAACCTCAGGTCGAGCTCGGCGCGAAAGATCAAGGTTCCGAGAATGAACAAAACAAAATGGGGTGGAAGAATGTTCTCATACTGTGGAGGGAAACTCAGGAACACATTGCTGCCTGCTCTTCGTTCTCAAGCTACATTGCAGACAATTAGGAAGCAGTTGAAGACCTTGCTATTTACTCAATAGATCAACTGCTTCCCCTAGATTTGTCTATTATTCTGGCAGAAGATTCTCCAGGTTTTTGTCCATTCAGTGCTAAGACACCTTCGGGGATTGCGCGCTCTGCAAAATTATTTCATTCATATTTATTTATTCATTCCTTCTTTGAGCTCAGCAGAACGGTGGGGGCTGTGGGCCTCCATTTTGACATTACTTGACTTCTACTTTAATGTCGAAACCTGCTTTACTGGCCTAGTGGGTTTACATATTTCACTATGGGGTGTACTTGAAAATACGAAATCAGGATGCCAAGACAACTCTTGTGTATCCACTTTCAAGTAGCTGGAAACCCCTGCTTTTGTCCTACTAGCCTTTTTTTCTGGGTTTTACATATAACACTTGGGGCACACTTGAAAGGAGAAGAACAGGATGCTGATGCAATTCTTACGTGTCCACTGCCTGGTTGCTGATGAATCCTGCTTTTGTACAACCAGATTTCTGTGTCTGGGATTGTTGTGGGTACAATGGCTGCCTTACACTGGATTTTAGTGTTAGATGTGGGAGGACATTAGCATTACTATAATACACCAACACAAACACTCCAAGCTCTCAGAGAAAAAATTGAGTGTGGACAAATACCTTCTCCAGCTTGAAAATGGGTAGTGCTTGCGTTTGGCAACTTTTACTCCATTGCTTAGGACGTGCATCTCCGAGAACCCACTTCAGAACACAGCCGGACAAGAGGAAGAACAGAAGAGGACTGGATCTGCTGCCTCTGACCTGAGAGGTGCTCTGAAGGACTGAACCTGCCCCCTCTTGAACCCAGCACAAAGAAGTTTACTCCAAGGGTCATAAAACGGACGTACTGTTGTTCACACAACAAGTCGTGCAACTGTCCAGCTGGAAAGCAATGTCACCTGATCCCTACAAAGATAAACCAAGGACGTTGTCACCAGCTGACACCACAGACTAGAATGGCTCTCTGAGGGGCCAGTACCACTGGCCCCCTTAATCACCCTGAGGACCAGTTTGGAGAAACCAATGGACCCCATACCCCCTTCCATGGGTGCTCTGTATGGCAGCTAGGAGGCATTGGGCCCTGGGGAGTGTGCGAAGGAGGGTGCACCTATTCTGGTTATTGAAAAAGGGCTGCCCAAGAGACACGCACCAGAAGCAGAGGAGCCAGCAAATCCTTCTCCCCACACATAGAGCCCCCTTGGAGGCCATCAGACCTGTTTAAAATGCTCCCGGTGCCTAGCCTTAGCAATCAAGAGCAACTGAATCCAAGATGAAGAGAATTGGATCAACATGCCTCGTATGTTCTCCTTTAAAGATTTGCCCTTTTAATACAAAGAAAGAAGCAGGTGGTGCTCAGTTGTAATTTCTTCAATTTCCCATGGAATGGGCCAGGGCACAGTGTTCTGCACAATCCTCGTTGGGAATGTACCCTTTTGTGTGGTGCATGCATGGGTCCCTTCCCCATGCTTACTTCTTGCCTGGAGGCCCACATCTCCCCAATGGCAGGCACATTCTTTTCTGCCTTGGGACACCATCCCCTGGGTCACGCATGTATTCTCTTGATGCTTTGCCTTTGCCCCATGCCTGTGTCTGGGGAACAAATGCCCAACCACACAGTGCCACTCCGTCTGCAGACGGGAACTGGAAATAAGCTTTTACTGTTGCGGGAGCTGAAACATAAGTGGCAGCTTTGCCATGCCACACTCAAGGTGTGCCTGCAAACGGGAAGCAGGTGAGGTAGCTAGGTATTGGTTTCCCATGCTATTCCCACCATCCCTCCCTGTACCTTTGTGCTCAGTGGGCACACGCACCCAGGAATACCAAATTTACCAAAAGAAAAACTGCTTATTGCATCCAGCCACAGAGAGAAGATGCAACCTGGGAGCAGCTAATATAATATTTATATAAACAGGCAAGGAGTGCTTGATAAAACCCTTCTAGGTCTTTAACTGCATATGGATGGGCTTCTGTGGTACCCCAGAATGGGGAGAGGCAGCACCAATGTGTGATAGATGTATTGTGGGGGATGCAGGAGGTGCAGCAGGCCTCCATTAATGCTTTTTTTAAAAGTAAGTAATAGTTAATTTGCATAGTTAATTAAAACCATTGCAATACAAGCTTTAAAATTCACGTTAACATGTAAAAGACAATATATCACAACAACCTTTAAATTCCATATATCGACAAACAAACAATTTTTAAAAGACAATAAGAAATCATATCTTGGGATAGACAAATAAGATTAAAGTCTTGGAAGTTTCTTTTCTGCTACCCTCATAAACTTCACAAGACTACAGTTCAGCTGAGAATCGTGGGATGCGGAGAATAGCTGAACGACGGTAAGAATCAGGACTTGGCATTTTCCTTTCCACTGCTTTCATGAACCTCACAAGACTACAATTAAGCTGATGATCATGGGGTGCGAAACAGGCAAGGACTGCCTGTCTTCGTGAGCGAATTCCTCGTTGGTTGAAATGGTATTTCAGCAGATTCTTTCGTTCTTCCAACAATTTATCCCAGGAACACAACAAATGCGGCATGTCCTCCGGCTCCATTCTGAATAAACGGCAGAAGGTGCCCGCCTTATTCTTTAACCAGTGTGGAAGGTGCAAAGTACAGGGTAACAGCCCCAGCCTATATTTTAAAATTTAAATTGTAACTATTTTTGAGTAGCCCAAGTTAAGGTAGCTCTTTGGTGCCTGTGTAGAATACGTATTCAAGATCATCCAACCTTTTTGCAAGTGATGCCCTGTCTTCAACCCATGAGAGATGTTTTTCTGACCATTCTTTTAAGCGTAATATGGCTTGTGGGAGTGTCCCTAAGTTGATGTAAGCCAAGTTTCGCCAGACTTCTTTTAAGGTACTTCGCTACTGGTGAAGCTGGTTGTTGTGCTAATTCCTTCCATAAATAGTCATTTATGGTTCCTTGTTTGGTTTTGCATGTTTTGTCCCAAACATTTATGTATGCCCCCGGTCTTGCCAGGAGCTGTTTCTGTATGCCAAACTTGAGCCTAATTTGAGCTGGTGAAGTTTGTTTAGGCAAGCTAAAAATAATCCTATAGGCAGCTGTAACTGTGCTATCTAGTATCTTGGCATCTCTACCTCTCAGAACTTCGCTCCCGTAAGTTATTGTAGGTAACAGTTTAGCTCGTATCACTTGTGTCAGAGGCAGAAGAGACGGGCCCGTAAGTGTACAATTTAATGCTTTTAGAGCAATTGCTGTCACAACACCTTTGCCTCTAATGCTCTTTTTCTGAACAGTAAACTGGCCACTGTTATCAATTTTCACACCTAGATACTTATATTCCGTCACATCCTCAATCTGAGCATTATTCCAAAACCAGGTAAGTGACTTGTTCCTTTTCTTACTGATCGTCATTGTACGTGTTTTCTCTTAATTTATTGTCAGTTCATTTGTATCCGAGTATCGCTGTGTTGCATTCACCAGATGTTGAAGCCCGACTTTGGTATGGCTAATTAGGACTATGTCGTCCGCATAGAGAAGACACGGTACTGAAAGCCCTCCTAATTTTGAAGCATGGGAGTCACGACTATTAAGGATCGGGATTAGGTCCCCTAAGAACAAATTGAATAATGTGGGAGCTAAAACACAGCCCTGTTTAAGACCATTATTGGTTGCTATCCATCCTTACAGGAGTGTACCATCACCCAGCTTTGTTTGGATTCACGTCTCCATATGCAGGTTGATCAGCAGGTCAAACAGTGGTCTTGGTATCCCCCATCCCTTTAATTTGGACTATAAGATGCTCCGGTTAACGTGATCAAATGCAGCCTTATAGTCTATGAAACTAAAGTGAATCGGCATTTTTGTTGTTTCAGCCTTATCTATTAGCATGCCCATTGTTAAGATGTTGGAGGTTGTACCCACTGATTTGGCAAACCCAGTCTGGTTTACTGGAATTAAGGATTTCTCTGTGGCCCATTTCTCCAGTTCTTCCTAAAGTATTTCTGCAAAATATTTTGCCTCGTTATCCATTAGGGCAATTAGGCGATAATTTTGAGGTAGAGACTTGTCCCCAGATTTAAAAAAAGGAGAGATGATTGAGCCCTTCCAAGAGCTGGTCAATATATGAAAGTGCCGTATTTCCAAGAATAATGGCTCGAGCGCTAAGGCCCATTCTTTTTCCTCTTGTTTATAAAGTATAGACGAAATTCCATTCGGGCCTGGCGACCCCTCTTTCCTTCCCTTTTTAATTTGGCGCCTGATAATTCCTTGTAAACTTGGCTCTCCTTCATTTGTGATTGGTGTAAAACCTTCTGGATTGCCTGTAGCCCTATGCAATGTCATTGATTCTTTGTTGACAGAATTTTTTTTCTTATTCACAGTTTCTGTCTCCAAATAAGAGTCTTTATCCTGATTAAAATGACCTCTAAGGTGGCATGCCCAGACTTCTTCAGAGATATTAGAGAAAACTCCTGCATGCTTAGGTCTTAAAAATGGGTTCATGTTTTTTCCATAATCTTGCACCGTCACACTGTTTGGAATCCGCATGTAGTTTTGCCCATATGTTTTCCTCCACAGATCTGTTTGCTTCCCATTTTATTTTTTTCAACAATGCCTTCCATGTCTGTAACTGGCCGTGTTTTACAATATCTGTATGATTCTGCAGTGATTGTCTTATCGTATGATTGATTGAGGTTTTTTAAACACTTGGGGGCATATTATCAAGGGGGTTTATCTCCGCTTTTTTGGCTTTAAAAGCCAAGAAAGCAGAGATAAAATTATCTCCCTATTACCTAGCTGTCGCTAACACCAGTTAGCGACAGCTAGTAGGAGATAGCGACCATCTTGGGCCCCACTTTGCTTGTCAGTGATATTTATCACTAATGACATGCAAAGTGGGCGTGCCAAGATGTTAGCGACTGAAAACAGTCGCTAACATCGCTATCTCCTATTACCAATTTTTGGAGATATTCGCGCTAAGCTCGAATAGCTCCAAAAGCTAACACCTGCCCTGGCAGTTCTTAGCCATGTTATCCAATGGGAGGTGGATAACATGTCTAAGAGCATTAGCTCGGTAATGCATGAATATCGCTGACTTTTCAGCGATATTCATGCATTGCGGCCGATTTTTATCGCATTTGCGATAAACCTTGGTAATACCAAGGTTAATCTGCGATAAAAATCGCCGCAGGTCGGCGATAAATTTTTGTCTCTAACCAAGCAATAGCGATAAATATCGCTATTGCTTGGTAATATGCCCCTTGATCCTCTCTTTTTGCTGTCGTGTAAAGTTTTTCATACTGCTGCAGCCCAATTGCACCTGTTGCTTAGATCTTGTAGAGCAGGATGCCATATTTGAAGTAAAGTGCTCCCATTTCTCAATCTCGCTGCAGCCAATTCTTGAGTGGAAGCGCTGTCTAGCCTTTTCTAGATTGCTACCATTGGATGCTACTGAGTATTTGATCCTTTTATAGTTGATTGTATGGATTCACTCTTTGGGCACCGAGGATAACTTGAATGTAGGCTTGATGTTATTAAGAACAATTTCTTGGGGAAATTATCACTATCTGCTTATTCCCCTATACGAAATGAAACCATTTGTTGAAATAAGGATAATGAGATAAAAGTATAATCCAGGGTTGTGTTGATTCTAGTTGAATGGGGTGTTATCTCCAGTACATCTTCCATTTAGTTCTCTGATGTCAAAAAGTTCAAGGTCCTGTAATATCCGCTTATCCAATTTAGTCTGTTTCAATATTTGCGATTTCCCTTGGAGTGGTATATCCCAGGCTGAATTTTGAGTTAGGTTCTCGTCATCTGACGAGATTCCCATTAGGTCGAGATTAAAGTTCCCGGTGATGATAGGAACTGTTGATGGTAAATCCTGTAGGCAATCCTCCAAGAACTTCCATAGTTCTTTAGCTGCCTTTACTTTCCTTTGTGGATGAACATAGGCGTTGATCAAGGTGACATTAGTTCCCCCGTGCCTGTGTCTGTTTGCGAGATGTAGAGATTAACTGCCACTGAGTCAGAGGAAGTTGGTTCAACTTCTTTAACCACATGGGTGCTTGTGGCTGAAACGTAGTTAGCTAAACCACCTAGAAGGTGGCCGTATTTCGCCCTCCTTGCTGCACCAGTAAAAAAACGCAATAATCCATGAAGGTGGGGGGGGGCTGCTTGCTATGTTTTTTGCAGAACCTAAATGTCAAACGACCTTATGAAGCCGATAAAGTCTGAATCAGTCAATTTGGAGGCCAGACCATTGCCATTCCATGAGTATATTCTCAGGTGATTATCCCTTAATTTATCTTAAATGTGAGCCTGTTTGTCAATTTGCATGGATGTTTATTGTTCTGGCGATCCATTTAAGGTAATTAAGTTCTGTTAGAGATGATGCCCCATCTTCGGTACTTCTTATAGTACTGTGACGTTGCATAATTTTAGATCCACTTGTCCCTACTGCGCCTCTAAGAACCGATACTCCTTGCCTGACTGCAGAAGCCCATGCTCCCTCTGTAGCTACAGGGATTAACCCCTTCGATGCGGACGCGATTTTTCCGCTGTGCGGTAAACAAAAGAACAGGGCGGGCCGTGACGAACCCCTGCCGTCATTCGCACACGAGCACTGCGGAGCATGGCGGCTGGGGTTCGTCACCAGCATGGGAGGGGTTAATACTTCTGGGTATCTTGGTTTTATATATGGAATTAATGTTATCCCCCAGATATTAAATGTTTCGGACTCTGCAAGAATGCTTTTTAAAAACTCGACATATGTCTCCTGGGGACTACAGACATGACCCCAGAAGTGGTCTGCTTACGTTTCAAGCACTTCTTGGGTGACAGCATTTGCTCCACAACTCCAGAATGTGGGGACTCCTTGTGGTTGGTCTTATAGCTACAATCTGTGTTCTTTTAAGTCTAAAGAAATATTCCAACCTATGTTTATGGTTTTTCTGAGTTGGAATGCTTTATTTAAAATGCATTACTGGCAATGTTCAAATTAACATTGCAATGGTTGTCTATCAATGAGTTTATTTGAATATAATTAGTGTTCCATTCCATTTTAAAGTGACAAACTGATGAATCCTGACAAGTGGTTATTCATACTAAGGGGTGACACACTTAACAAAGACAATAGGCCTGCCTTACATAAAATGGCATCACTTTGTATTATGATGTTGTATCTGGTGTAAGTGAGTAGTATTGGGATTATGGGGTTCAGGGCCCACTAGTGGTGTAATGTAACATAAGGGTGTCATCATAGGCATTCCTACCCGATTAATATATTTGTTACTTAATGGGTAGCATATTATTTAGTAGTGTGTGTGTCATAAAAAGTGTTTTTACTTTTTATATCGAAAAAGCATTGACTTGGCAACAATTTATGGACTGTTGCATGCCAGTGAATTGTGATTGTTAGCATACACCAACATCACTGAGTTGGCTTTGGACACCTCTGCTTAACTACCCTGAGAAAGTCAAGTGCCACAATGGGGTGCTTGTTCCTCAACAGAAAAACAATTGCAGATTTATTACATGCGCACGAGTAGCATCCTTCATGGCTAATAACCCAATTTCTTACAGCCTGCGGAATAGATTTGAGAGTTTTTTTCAATTAATTTTACTCGGTATACTTGCAAATTATTAAAAAGGCAGATTTGAACCAATTCACATGTCAGTCATTTCTGATTACCCAACCCTACTTACAACGTCTGGACCGCAAACATTATCTCTTTCATTTAGAGCATTTTTTCCCCTTACCTTAAGCTCCCATTTCCCTTTTTAACTAGATTACATTACTCGTCATTGCGTAACAGTGTTTTTTTTTTTTTTAATCAAATTTAGATATTTTTGATTGTGTTTTATTGCATTATTCATCAGAATGTCCATATTGGGTTTCATATTTTTGCAATGAACTAGATATCAACACATATCATCACTTGCGAAGGCGGTGTCATCAATAGTTATTTAAAGTGGTTCACAGAGATTTTACAGTAGCATCAATGTGGGTTGAAAATCAATGAAAGACAGGAGAGTTTGATATTAATATGAAAATTAACTAAATGTTTTGGGAATCTGTGTACAGTAACAATTAGTGGTGTAAAAATGCCAGACTTAGCTTCAAATTTCCCTGATATTCAAAAAATCTTATAACCAATAACTTGCCAAGTAAGATGTTTAATTTTCTCCAGACTTGAGAGACGACCGCCGGGAACTAACAGAGGAGGGATTGCCTGCAGCGGCACACCACCGCAGAGGTCACGTACTCGTTTCCTCTTTTTGGCGCTACGAAAGAATCCCCTCCCGGCTCCCCGCCTTACAGCATAGCGAGACACAGCGCTACACTTTCAATTTGAAATTACCAGTGGGATACGATAATTCTATCCATATACTACTACCGATCACTTTCTCAATCAGCATCGACTGTTTCATAAACATACAGAATACCCATTGCTTGAAACTGAGCTTTTAAAGACCCAGACTTACTCCAACCACACAGTGGAATTGGAGTGGAAGCCCTGAAGAGTCGTGTTGACTCAACCGTACACGACGAAACACGTGTCGGCGATTGATATTATTCTCAAGTCTGGAGAAAATTAAACATCTTGCTGTGACAAGAAGAATTACACCAAAGAACCTGCTTCTGCGTTTCTTTTTTACTTTTGGTCATTGTACCTTGTTTTGATGAACACACATGTAGTTGCGAGAGCTTACTTTTGTTAAATTGCCTTGTCTCTTGACTTGTTTGGACGGTTAAGGGTGTTTTGCCGTCTGCTCTTTACGCACTACACAACGACACTCTTGCTCTTTCACACACCTTGTAACGTTTTAACCCAGGCAGCGCGCCCCCTCAGTCTTAATTTTCTAAAAACCCCTTTGCACAGTATTCCTAATAACTTGCCAAGGTTAAACAAGTGGGTGAAGAAAGCAAACAAAAGTAGATTTATTGTGGAAAAAAATCCCAACAAAAACTGTACATTTAAGCCATAGGATGGCATTTAAGTTTCCTGTGGCCATGCCCTGAGATGTTGAAAATGCTCAGGAATACGAGTTACCCACAATTCACTTTGGATGGCAAAGCCTTAAATCTGCCCACAGAGATCCTGTAAATATAGATTGGCAATGAGTGGCGAGAGATGCAGTAGAGGTGATGGTGGTTAAAACCTTGAAGGACACTGTTGATGAAGCGTGGTCTGACCAAAAGTCTTGGATCCTTTCAAACAGAGCAGGAGAGTTCTGTTGAGTTTGCCAAAGCATAGAAGCTCATCAAACACCATGATGTGTGTAATAGGATCTTACCCAGGGGTTCTCAGTGCTTCTTTTGTGCCAGTGATTGGAGGTGGTGGGCACCAGCACTCATTTAGGGGACCAGGGCTTATTTTTCATCATCAAGCGTTGGTCAGCTGCAAGAAAGAGCAAGGCAAAAAGGAAAAAAGAAGGAGGACGTTTGGAAAACAGTGATAAATGGAGGAAGAAAGGATGAAAAAGAACGTGTAAGAGTAAAGGGACAGGACATGTAGGGTATTAGGGAAAAAAAGCAGACTGAGGTGCAACTAAACCTAGGCAGTTGTGTTTTCTGGCAGCCCCAGGACTGGGCAGCACCAGTACTGGACCCAAAAAACATAGGTAACTGAATTTGCTTCTACAAATTAAGCACTACAGAAACTTACAAACATGCATTGGACATCTATAATGTAATTGATGTCCGTCTTACATTCTTTCTATGACTGAGACCGGGATGAAGGAAGACTCTAGCCCCGATTTACACTTGTCTCTCCCAGACACATATACCTGCATTCATGTAGACAGAGAAGAGATATGTGATGGGGGAGGGGGGAATAGTAATTGCTTTTATAAAAAATCTTAAGTGTTCAACATTTCAGGTTAAGGAGCTGAAGGATGCCAAAGCCTTTTCTTTTTCCTTTTCTGCTCAACACTCTTTGTTGGGGGTTTTAATTTACCGTCCCCCAGGTTATGCGGGGGATTTTATAAACTCTCTTCACCAAGCCATAGCATCTAAGATCATGAACTATGCGAATTTCTTGGTATTAGGTGATTATCATTTGCATAGGGATATGGTTGAAGACGCACTGGCTATGCGTCTTCTTGAAACGTTAACAGCATCTTTCTCTGACTCCCTCTGGCCCTACTCACGAGGCGGGGCATACCATTGTGTTAATATGTTCTAATAAGCTCATTTTTTTGAAGCACCTAAGAAAGTTGTATGGTCTGACCACTTTATGTTACGGTTTCTTGGCCTTTTCTAAATCACAAAATTGAGGACAGTATATATGGCCCAGTTCATGGATAGAACAACATTGGGATTCCAAAGTTACAGGAAATCCTACCTTTCACTATGCCCTGTCTGTTCGGGTCATGTGATAGAAGATAATGTAATGGTGGACAAATGTCTGGCTGCTGCTTCCAATAGCATAGCCCCTGAAAAGATGCTTCCCCAACAAATATGTTCCCCTTCGGCCACCTGATGTACTGCTGAGCTGGCCTTAGCAAGACAATCATGTAAAAGACTGGAATGAACCTGGAGACGCTACTATAAAGCGGAAGACAACATACTATATAAACAAGCGTTGAAATTATATCATAACAATTTAAAACTGGAAAGATGAAATTGATCTAAATTCTTGTTCTAAATTGATTAATGACGCTAAGAGCAGGCTTCTGGAATTTTTTTAATTGTGTCACATTTTTGCTTAGGCCTGGGTGGAGTTTGAGGATTTTCGTGACAAAAAAAATTCTGCCAAGCTTTGTGGAGTTCCGAGAGTGGCAGAGTGTGTTACCTCACGGCGTTTGCACTGATTTTTAGTGCAACGTTGTTGTGACGCGCAGCGCAAGAGGGCACTGCTTCTTTTTGCCACTCAAGTAGAAATTCTACACGAGCGGCAGCTTCCCCAACGTGAACGGAAAGTTTATAAATGTGAGCGGTAGCGACCATCTGCGAAGAAGCCGTCAGTGTTGGATTATCCTTGCTTCTGCTTGCCAACTTACCGTTGGCGAGCACAAGCAAGGAAAAAACTCCACACCGCAGGTGTTTCAGAACTCCATGAGCTCAGCGGAGTGCAAAAATCCCTCCATGAACAGAGACGAGTTCGGGGCCCAGGCCTAATTTTTCTGATCCCACCATATTTGCTCCAACATATGAAGCAGACACAAATTTGTGCCGTACGTTTACTAACCTTTTTGAAGATAAAATTGTAAAGATTCAATTGAATCTTATATCATCAAATAATGTTGATACAGTGACATTAGCAAATTATTCAACAGCACCGGTGGGTAACCTTAATTTTTCTGATCCTACCATATTTGCTCCACCATGTGAAGCAGACGCAAATTTGTGCAGTAAGTTTACTAACCTTTTTGAAGATAAAATTGTAAAGATTCAATTGAATCTTATATCATCGAATGATGTTGATACAGTGACATTAGCTAATTATTCAGCAGCACCGGTGGGTAACCTTACATGTTTTTTACCTCTTTCAAAAGGCAAATTGAAAGAATGCTTCCATAATTTCAAATCAGTCTCCCCTCTAGACCCTTTTCCCCCTCATATTTTGCATCAGGTCATTGACACAATCTGTCCGTTGTTCTGGAGCTGTTCACTACCTCTCTACAATCAGGGTTAGGGCCCAAATCCTGGAAAAAGGCAAATGTGGTCCCCCTGTTAAATAAAAAAAAACAAATGCAGACCCAGGACTGTTGTCTAATTTACGTCCAATTTCCCTGCTCCCTCAAAAATTCTTCAGAAACTGATCTACACTCAGCTCATCGAATTTTTAGAGACCTTTAATGAGTTACACACCTCGCAATCCAGATTTAGAGCCTGCCGTAGCACTGAAACGGCATTGCTGGAGATCTCTGAGTCAAAAAGTGGAATCTGGACCTTTGCTATAAGCATTGGCTCGGCTGGATCTCTTGGTGATGTTTGGTACGGTTTCACACAAGATATTATTACAGTGCCTCTCTTTAATTGAGGTAATTTGGTCAGCCCTGTGGTTGCTTAGCTCCTTCCTCGATTTCATCCAGAGAACAAGCAGTGTGGATGAGACCGTTTTATTCAGAGTTAAAAACTTTACAGTGTGGAGTCCTTCAAGGTTCTGCATTAAGCCCTACCCTTTTTAATGTATATATGACTCCCCTTGCTTTCTTAGTGGAGTCTTTTGGTATTACAATTATTTCCTATGCAGATGATAAACAATTGCTGCTGTAATACAAAGGCGACTCGACAGAAGGTAAAAGTCTTTTACAACCTGTGCTCATTTGGTGATAGACTGGCTTAGGTCTAACAACCTCCAGTGTAATCCTGGCAAAACTGAAATCCCCCTGTTTGGCCTCGACCCTTTGGCAGGATGGATAGGCTACTGGCCTGCAGACCGCCCATCCATCTCCTTCCATCGACTCTAGCCAGGAATTTGCAGGTGTTATTTGATGATTCTTGCTCTGAAGACTCAGATTGCCTCAGTGGTTAAAGAGTGTTTCTGGATCTTGAGAAGCCTAAACAAATCTGTTATTTTTACCTTGGAATGCGCAGAGAATTGTGATTCAGTCTCGTTTAGACTATTCCATCTCTCATTATCTAGACCTTCCTGATTTTTTGACACACAGTCTTCAAGTGGAGCAAAATACCATGGTCAAGCTTTTGTTTATATAAAAAAAGAGAAAAGGGAGTGGTCCAACTATCCAAAGGACAGGGTACCAACAACTTGTCAAAAAAATCGTAATTCCCGTAGACATTCTCAATCACCAATCACATTCACTCATCCACACTTCGCTCCGTTGCCATGTTTTATTCCTTTGGGAAACTGACACCACGCAGTTCGCAACATTATCACTGTACAGGGTTCTCCGTACATGGGGACCAAAGTATGTTAAAGAAGAACCATTGGTTTTAGAAGTAATTATACCATCACAAACCACTATTTGAAATTAAATAGAGGACGTGGAATATTGAGGCACGGATTTTGAAAATTAAACCCAGATGATTTTAGATTGAAGACCTGTGCATTATGGTAGCACGGCAAGAAACAGGACGCCTTTGACCCAATGAGGGGGTAAACTATTTCCACAGAGGACTCCGTAAGAGAACACCCATAGTGGGTCCGTCCTTCATAATTTTCAATCAGATGGCTGTGGTTTCCCAAGAAAGCGGTTTGGAGATTGTTGTATAGTCACCTTTTCTTGGCACTATTTATGCTTATGATTCGTAAAAAACAAAATGTTGGTTATGAAAGAGACATAGAACAGTACTAGTCTTGATAAAGGTGGTGCATACTGAGCAAAACACCGAAACGCGTCAATGCCATTACTCAAGTTAAATTCAAGGAACTACTTGTCACGGCTTGTCTATGTGATTCTGACCTGGTTGTAATGATTCCAATGAATTAACATACCATTGAGTTAGCTCAACATCACAGGTTTTCGTCTCTTTTTATGTATACTGTGTATATTTTTTTTTTTTTTTTTTAAGTTTGAAGTTTATTAAGGCATAAAGAAGAAAAGACAGTGCATGAAGAAACAATCAGCAGTTATAGAAACAAAAAATCACTTACGACAGAATGGTATTGATCCAAGAAATAATGTGAAGTAAAAACATTGGAAGATAAAATTAGGATGCATTAATAATTTTACATATACTAAGATAAAACAATTCACGGTGGTTTTTGAACTTCAACAGTACGTGGTGGAGGATTGGGAGGTGGCCTGGCAATTCTAGATAAATATTCGGTGAGAGGAAGCCATAGAAGGTCGCGTTTAATTGCTAGAGAACTGTGTATATTTTTAATATGATAATTGTTGATGATATGATCTAATGTATAAATTGTATTGATATCTTTATTATTGTTTTTATTCCATATATGATTGAAAATAAATTTATACTTCGTGGTAATAGATATTTCAGGTTCTTTTTTGACTGAGGGGTACTTGTATTGATAGCTATTGTGTTTCTCCCCATTATGGCACTGTATATGGCAACGGAGCGCAGTGTGGATGAGTGAATGTGATTGGTGATTGAGAAAGTCCAAGGGAATTACGATGTTTTTGACAAGCTTTTGTTTAAACTCACAAAATGGGTGCCAGTGTCAGATTTTTTAAAGCATTTGCAAAGGCTTCCTATTAGCGAAAGAATAACTTTAAAGCTGTCTGATTAGCGCTCACCACTCTTTACATGGCATAGGTCCTAAGTATCTTATCAACACCAGGATTAAAAAATCACTACCCTTTAAAATCTCTAAGCTCAAGAAACGTGCGACTCCTGGTTGGTCTGCATTTTAGGAAAAATAGGCAAGGTTGTTCTTGCTTCTCTTTTCAAGTAGCTTCCTTTCCAACATGCCAACGATGTCAGTCGGAAAGCCTCCGACCTGTGGATGGAGACTTTCCAACCGACATCCACAGTTTCACTTCCGACCACCTAACTACAATGTAGGTGGTTGAAAGTGAAACCGGCTGGTCATTACGGCTGGATTCCAATGAGCTCAAGGAGCCCGTCGGCAAATTGGAACTGGCATGTAGGTAATCCCTATTGGATGATTCCGCTGTCAGGATTACGGAGTTGGTTTCCGACAGGCTTTCCATGTCAGGCTTTACAACAAGCAAAGCCGGTCAGAAAGCGACTTGGGGAGCCCCTAGCAGGGCACCTTCTCCCTGTAGTCTCTGGTTGGGAGGCCGAAGGGGGCATAGGTGCCCCCTGTTAATCACTGCACCCAGTGGCATGCACCTTGTGGTGCCTGCCATGTATTGCAGGGATTAATAGAATCTCCCATTTCTCTATGAGAGCTTGTGCAAAGGACAGTTTACGGCCATAGCACAAGCTCCCATATAGAAATGGGAGTATGGAACCGCGCCCTGTGTGGTCGCATTGTAATTGCAGTGTCAGCACCACCGCCTCCCGGACCCGGTGGATTGGGCAGGTCAAGAGACACATGCATAACGCGGCAACCTTTATCACACACAGGATGAAAGACTTGTGCGTGAATCCACCGGGCACTGTTGAAGCCTGGGGACCATAACTATTGGGTAGATCCAGGCAGGTTTAAAGGTAACTTTAGGTAAAAGACATTACCTGGGTGCGCAATTTTGTATGCCACTCACCACTAATTGTAGATAGCTTTTTTCTGAGGTCCTGAAGTATCGCTGGGTTATTGAACCAATAGCGAGGAACATGTTGACCCACACATTTTAACAAGGACACAACCACGCGAGGAAATCCCTCGGGCGAGTGTCTTGTACACTGTTTTTAATTAGGACAGGAGACCCCCAGAATAAAATCTGCCCTTCTAGGTACTCCCAGTCCTATTTTATATCACTACACTGCGTCTACACAGTCCTGGCCCCATACCCACACTTCATCACACGGCAGTTGGATGGAAGATCTCTGATAAGGAGCCCCTTTTTAGGGAGCCCGTTGGGTATTGCACCGCCGACCCAACGAGGAGCAGCCCAGATGATGAAGCATGACACCTGAAAGGGTGTGTGAGAGCATTATGATCCAACATATGGATCCTCACCTTTGCCCTCTTTAGGGTATAGTGGGACCAAGTCATTTGTGACTCCAACCAGCACCTTTAATAGAGGAACAGCATAATCCCACTTTTGCAGTATGGAACCGCACCATGTGTGGTCGCATTGTAATTGCGGTGTCGGCACCGCCGCCTGGTGGTTAGTTTGTCCCGAGACCACAACACAGTAATGAGGCCCCAAGAAATACTTCGAATGAGGCTGCCTTTAGAAAACTGTTAAAAACTCACTTTTTTAGCGCCTTGTATTCCCATGAACTGCTGCTCTTTGTTAGTGTAGGGATACTCTTGAATAGCCATGTGCTCTATAAGTGCAGACACTAATTTGTTCATTCTTTGAGTCCAGAACGATTTCCAAGGTATACTGAGTTAATCTTAATGAGGTAGAAATGAATTCATTGTGGCCTTCAATAATACTATGGCCAAGGAGGCGCAATTGCTTTGAGGATCTGCAGAGATGAGTGCCCATCGGGTCTTTGAAAAACACACAGGGTGATGAATGGAATGTTGCTCATTGGCAAAACATTCACCCCAAGTCACAGATCTGGGTTTAATCCATTTTTATTTTGCTCACTATGCCACCCCAGTTCAGACATGGCCATATGCAAATCAGTCTTGACCCTGTGCCTCATGGGAACAGTCCAGCCCGAACCGCCAAGCCATGTCTTCCCTGGACCGGAATCAAGCATCCTAGGACCGGTTTCTGGCTATCAGCAGTCATCAGCCAGGATAGCTTGACTCCAGTGGCGTAGTGAGCACGGAACCCACGTCTGGGCATACCCTTCCCACATGTTTTTGCATCGCGTCTTTGGAAAGCAGGGAAGGCTTGGAAGACATATGCGCACTCGCTGCTTTAAAAGCAATCACACGTGCTCACGCCAAGATATTTCCAGGCTTGCTTCACTCACACCATAAAACTGTATTCCTTATAGACTTCCTGCTGTCGTTTTAGGAGCATCCCATGTGAGTTATGAAGGTATACCTTAACTCTTCCTCAATAAAAAAGACAAGGCTTTGCCAGTCTGTTAGTCAGATACATTTTCATGCTCTAAATTTATGACTGTTGAGCTTGCTTGTCTTGGCTAATAAAAAAAGCTACATGGCTGAAACAGTATTACCCCCGGGGCCCAGTGAAAACATTGAAGAATACACGTACTGTACTGTGTCTATATGTTAGGGGTAGTTACCGCTGCATGGCAGCTGCAGACCCGGGGTACTGAGAACGAAAGGATTTCTTTTAGTTCTCTTATTTAAAGGTCATCACCAACTCCGAATGTGGATTTGACCTCTTAACCTCAAGTATCAGCAATGAGGCAAAATAACTTGGTCTCTTGTTTGACACCTTTTCTCATGGAAAGCTCCACAAACAAGACCACATGCTACGTCTTAATCCTTGTTTGACTCATATACTAATTAGAAACCTACCCGCCCAAGCTCAGTTAGGCCGCCCTAACATGCGCCCTATCCTATCTACCTCATTACATTTCTCTACACATATTTAACTCAAGATTTCACATATGTTTGTACATATCGCTTTACATCAAATCATGCAAAATACAGTGGCATGCGCCTTATTAGTAGCCTGAAGATAGGGCATATTTACTTAACCCGCATCCATTTCATGGGCCCCGTATAAAAGCATTTATGTGCTTTGTATACTGTGCATAATACCCAAGCCTTTATACAGAAAGGAAACTGTATAATCAACAAATACCTTTAAGATTCTAGCTTTTGCCGATGCACGCCTCTGCTTTCACTATAGCTTGAACAGTACCCCAAAACAGCAAAGTACCATTAAGGATGCCCTGCCTTCTCTACGATGGCTTACTTCCTCTGGAATACTTACCAGATCCAAATCCATCTAACTCAAAACCTCCTGCATTTTGAGGAAAAATGACAGGTAACTTTTCTTTTTTTTTTAAGTTCAAAGAGAATTTTGTTGAGCGAATAAAGGTCTCAACATACAATGCATAAGTTCAAGCACGGATCATCACACTACAACGAAGACCTAAAGGAAATACATGAATTGGAGTAATATACAATAAAAATAAAAATAAGAAAGGGGAAGAAGAGATACAAGTAATTATGAAGTAAAACAAAAACAGTGTATTGTTCAGGGGAATTATGGTGGTTTGAGAACTCCCTGTTGAGATGGTGTTAGCAAAAGAGAGCGTTTCGCACTTACATCAATATACAGCGTAACAGGTGACCATAAATTCAAACGTTTTACCGCCATAGATACAGGGTAAACAAAAGAAGGACAGCTAACTCTTCTAAACAGGCCAAACTCACTGGTTCTTATAAGGCGCATGCTGGTCCCGAAACACTGCAATTACTACGAGAACATTTTGGGAAAGCCTATCCCCTTTGCAACTGAAGCCATTACCATAGCAAAACAATTGGAACCAGGAATTTGGCACCCAATGGCTATCATTTCTGTGCCTATACATATAAAAGGCACATTGAGGCTTGAGCGAAATTGTGTATTACAGTGGTGAAATCTCGTGAAATTCAGTCCTTTTGCCTTACACAAATTGCTCAAAATGTGATGTCGCTAAACAGGCAATGCGGTTTCACTTTCTGCCTGTAAGAGACTGGTTTGAGTAGAAAATATCTCTCAGGAACAGTAAAAGTGAGGCAGAGAAATTTTGTTTTCCCCAAACGAGTTTCCTTTTGGTGTCTTGCGTCACTTTTGTTTCTTAGTTAAACCAAGTACATTTTGCACAATTTGTATAACTTTGCATCATTTATTTTGCAAAAAAGAATGCATATTGCGCAAAAATATTTTCCGCACCTAGGCTCATTCCTTATATTGTGCATAGAAAAAAAGATTTCCTTGCAGAACCTCTCACTTAAGTCGTTCCTCCCTCTTGGCAAGAGAGCTACATTCATGCTCAATCTTCTGTCATGTGGAACTGCAATGTTAAAATCCAGCCATATGTGTACTGGTTCACGGTCCAATATCCCACCAGTCAATATTTCCCAGTCTTCAATCAAAGATACTTTAGGAACATTAATCAAAAATAGCCATATCTGGATCTCTAGGGTGGGTAAAGCTCAATGGGTCGTTTAAGGCATGGCCAACAGTTAGGTCCACCAGTAAACCTCAGTCTCAGTTTCTTCCAGTGATCCGCAGCCATTTTGATCTGTCTAAGGTAGAGTTAGGGATATGATTCCAGTGCCCGCCATAAGCTTGGTAGATCAAACTCTGTAACAATCGGCTTTTTCTCTATGTAGCACATAGATGGAGCCAACAGTAAAAGTCATGTTTTTAACATACAGAAGCAGGAACAGGGTTTCCCATTGTCACCATTTTTATTCTGATTGACGCTGGAACCATTAGGACATTTGAAACTCAGAAGCCGATGTTAGATGCCGATGGCCTCATTCTAACGATAGCAAATCTGCACACCCCATTGCCGGCCATGATACTGTAACAACCAGGTTCTTGGATTTCTCTAGGTGCAAAGTCAATTGGGAAAACAGTGAAACCTTAGCAATGACAGAGTCCACCTGGTAGAGTTCTCTATCAGACCTACTTTCCAATTGGGTACACAAAACAAAACACTATCCCAGCATAGTAGTCAGCAGAGATATACCAATATGATAAATGACAACTTAGTGCCATTGCTTGGAAAGACTGGGAATGGCTTTGTGAGAAGGAACAGGGTCAAGGCTGTTTTTTATATGTCTGGGTCTAAACTGGGGTGGCGAAGTGAGCTAAAGAACGATGATGGATTAAACCCAGATCTGTGGCTTGGGGTGAGTGTCTGAAAAGTTTCAACGCTCCGTCCATCTTCTTCTTGTGTGTGCTTTGTGAGAAGGAAGACATTACAGTTGGCATTGTGGGGCACAGCCCAAAGTATTAAAATGGTGGCCACCACATGGTTCACTTATGTGTTCTGCCTGCACCCTCTCTACATAGCCGACTCAGTCATAACCAGCAATACCAAAGACATAAACAATTTTTGGGGAATTGTGAAAAAATCCACACTGAAAATGCCAAAACTGGATGTCTCTGTGCCTTCAGGTGGCCTAAGTGGTGCTGTATGGGCCATGTGCTGAGTGTTACTTACAGTTGTAACTGTATGTTCCCGATACTAGGAAACAACCTAAGTGGTCAACACCACTGCTACTATTACCACCATATTGGCATTAAAACCACCTTTAACACCACCATATCCAACGCAGCCTTTATCACCACAAGCACCACCAGCATTACCACCAAAGTAAATAAGTGTGGCGAAAACTTGCAAATATTGGCATGATCAATTGATGTTTGCTTGTTAAAGGCTAAAATATTGGCTTTACTAATGCTTATTTTCGCAGCTTTTAATGAAATTGCAGATTCTTTCTTTGCTAATTTCTGGTGAAAGTAAGGGAGCTTGTTTCGGGTGGAGGTGTTTAAAAGAGGTGTTGGGGCTTACGTCACCTGAGTAATAAATGCTCCTCTAGTTACTAGGGCATTTTGGTGGTAGAAAGCTCTGTATAAGATAAGCAGGGTGGCTCAGTGATTTCATGCTCGCCACTAATAAAAGCAGTCACACTAAGGTCCCTGCCCTGGTTCGAATTCCGTCTGCTTAATTTTTGCAGGTGGTGTTCCTCAGTATTCAATTATAGGGACGCAACTTCTTCACTATATGCCAAAGCAAGACAGGAAAAGACAGAAAACGAGAGGAGGAAGAAAAAGAGAGGGCACAAAGGGAGAAGACAGCGATGAAAAAGAAACAGCAACAGTGTGAGGAAGAGACAAGACGCACTGGGTGATAGAAGTGAGAAGTATGGTTAGGCAGCCTTGGTAGTAGGCTACCCCATCATTCGACTCCTCCGAAATACTTTGGGCCCCTGGGCTTACTGTATTTATTTAGTTATTTTTACAAATTAATTCCAGCGAATTGGAACAGTCAGTCAGCCTTCCAACGTTTCAAGTAATTGTGAGTACTGTACATTCTGTAATGGTGACACATATGATTCAAAGCGCTTAGAAACGTCAGAAGTGAGTCGTGAGGCGCTATGTCAATATGTTATTATTTTTAAGACAGTTTGTGACGCAGAATGCAACCGTACTTTAATATTGTTGGTCGGTCCTTGGACTATAAATATTTAGAGTCAACTGACGTGGACTGTTAGCCGTATTTTGTAACATTTATGAAAGAATAAATCCAATTAGAATATAATCTATCCATTGTATACATCACTGCACAGCACTTCATAAATAATAATGACCCTGTAATGCTCAGCACATGGCCCTTACAGCACCACTTAGGTTGTTTCCTAGAAACGGCAAGATACAGTTGCATGCTGCGCATTACGTCAGCCCGCGAGGCGTGGCGCGCGTGGTTCTTGTAAGTCACAGTCACTGACGGACACGCTCGCGCTAATGGTCTGTAACAGCTGCAAAATATCCGGTAATAACCAGCGCACGAAAACCTCTCTGTGGTAACTGTTAATTCCTGACGACCTCACATTGAGCCCAAACCCGCTGGGAAAAGACAGTACTGGCGTTACAAGTGGTGCCCACCCAGGCCCCAAAATAAACATTGCGTGGCGTTTACCTCATCCTGTTACCACCAACGACCCTCCAACGTTAGTTTCGGGAAATAGTGCGAGAAGGGATTTTCGCAATGACGTTTACTGAAAGTTATGTAACCAAAGGAAACGCATTGTGCGACAAGAAAAGGCAAGTTATGAGGCGTAATAATGCGGCACATTTTTTGATAGTATTACTTCATTATTTTGTACTTTTTAAACATGGTAACATTTTCAGTGAAAATATTTCGGGGCAGATTTACAAGCCCCTTGCGCCACTTTTGCATCACTTTTAATATGGGAAAAGTGACGCAAACGTGGCGTAGGGGCTTGTAAATCTGTCCCATCATCTCCTTCCTACTAGTTTAACAACCAACTGTACAAATAACCAACTGAAGGTGAGCAGTCAACCTTTGGGAAGGCTGTTCCACCGAGCAGGAACATGTCACCACGTTTTTAGTAACTTTTGATCCGTTTGAGCTAGAAGCAATTTTCTGTTAAATTCTGCAAATTGTGCAGCAGATTGCGGATTATGTGACAAGTGCACCAAATCCATAAATATGCGGAAAACGCTGCAGCTGCAGAATCGCATAATTCTAGTGGCCCTGAATATACCATAATCACCATTATGACCTGCATTATGTTTAAAAAATCAATTTTGTCACTGCATATTTATTTGTTGTGTTAAGCACCAGTTCCTCTCTTCACCCCAAATGAAAAATTCAATTACGCTTGGATAATTTGCGTAATTTATGCTACCCAAAGTATGCAAAGTCAGAAATAATGTCAACGCGAAATTTCACACAATTGACTCCAAATGACTGGATGGAGGAGAAAATGTCTTGGAGGTGACAGGTTTGAGCAGAAATTCTGCCTCGAGACGTTTTCTCTGCAAATCCGACTCCTTGCATTTATATAGAATGACTGTTGGGTGCAAATGCTGCCCTCACATTTAATTTTTACTTGAGATACACCAGAGCGCATTTTATGTTATTTACAAGCAAATTCACATAATTGTCCTACCATTTTGTATAATTGTGGGAAAAAATATGCAATTTCACATATTCTTAGCAGTCACAATGCAGTTTTTCAAAGTGTGCAGTTACCTTTTCTCTTGCGCATTCACAGCTAGGAACTTATCCTGGTTCTGCATTTCCTGTCTCACTCCTCGATTATATTTGATAAAAGTAGGGCACAAGAGATACCCGTCACCCAGGGTTCCAAATCTCATGGAAGTATGAAGAATAATACATTCGTTCTGCCTGGTATCTTTGACCATTGAGAAATGCATGGTCCAAAACAACATTACATTTTTGTCATCCATGCTGGACAATTTAGTTATTTATTTAATTTGTTATAGACCTTGTATTCAGTGTATAATATAGAGAAGCCAAGGATTTTCCATAAACATACATTTTGGGTGAGGACTTCAGTTTCACTGACGGTTTGGTTCCTGACTTGTGGTCAGTGTCTGCTTCTGGAAGCTAGTACTGTTAAGTGACTTCTCTTTGAGAGGGTGTTGTCCATCAGCATCACACAAGGGTGTACTATGTCCTTGTGGAGTGAAAATGTTCTGTCCTAATTCAGATTAGTGTGGAAATTTATCCTTGATGGGCGCTGTTCCTGAGGCCAGGTGTTAGGTGAGGCTCTCAGGTGGGTAACTAAGTGGTTCCAGAAGTGGCGGCAAGACAAACAAAAGAAATAGATGGCCAGGTGCTTGTATTGTTGAACTGTGTTTTTAAAGCTGTCTTGAAGATGGTGATTTTCAGGCGTTACTTAGGGTCTGAAAGGGCGGCATGGATCTTGTGTAGGTTACCAAGAAGATCTGATTGCCTTGGAACTCAAAGGTTACGTGACTGTTTTTAGATCCTCACTGTTTCCTGATGGATTCTCCTCAGGATGCTGAATCTATGGCTGCCGATGAGGATGCAATGGGAGTCATCTTCTGTATTCCAGGCTTTTCCTGTGCACACAGGATTTTGAATTTGATTCTGTATTTGGCTGGGAGCTAGAGAATGTGGTCAAATTTTCCGGAGGTCATAGGATAGATCTGCTGCTTATTTTAAGATTCTTTGATGCGTTCATATTTTGTTTTTAGAGTCTACCATATAGACAAATTGACAATAATCGAACGAAGATAGCGCAAGTAACTTCCACCTAGTGGTTGGTCTGAAGTAGTGAGAGAACTTTCTCAACTATTATGGCTTGATGGTCTTATTCTTGACTAAAGGATGGGACTCAGGGTCGAAGTGCATGTTTTAGCGCGGGCGAGGAGTTTTCTCCTAGGATCTGTGATTATTCTCACTAGCCAACTCATTAATATGTTAAATGCAATGGTAAATAGCAGAAAAAACATCAAATAATTGGGTTACAGGCACTTTATTGCTTCACACCATTAAGAAAAGGTGGAGTGGAAGGAAAGAAGGAAGGGGGAGAATCGTGCATCCCGGTCTGAGCTCAACATCCTGTGATTCTGGGCAAAACACCCAATCTCCTTGTGCCTACAATAACAAATATGTGCAGCTTAATCTGGTTCTCTTGTAAAGCGCTCTAATGCCATTGGGCCAAGTTCACATTTTATAAAAATGCAAAAAACAGCAGCGATATTCCTGGGAGTTCAAATGGTAATGCCGCATGATGTCCAGTATTACAGTTCCACCTCCTGGTAATCATGACAATGCCTTCAGCGTTTGTTGACAGAGGAAACGTTATAACATCCATGGTATGATAGTGCCCACGTCAGGCACTAATGCACACCGTGGCTTGTAGGGTGATAATTCTAAACATATTGTGCTAATGTTTGGGGAGAAAACTATTGCACTTCCAGAACATGTTTAAGGTTGATATCTGAGAAATAATTCAACCTGAGTTGTGGGAACTTTTCTATAATAACGTTTGCTTGTATTCAGAGTCTCCTCTCTGATATGGCTGATGGAGGCATTTTATCGTCGATATTTATATCGTTGTTAACACAGAATTCCTCCTTCTGTCTGATTTCTTAACCTGTACTATTATTATGACCTGTGTACTGTACAAGCCTAAGTTCACGGTGAACTGTGTAGAAGCACTGCTCAATGAGCATTTATGACATGTCCATTCCTACTATTTAGGGAAACAACACTTACAACGCAACTTTTACAACACACTACCTTTACAACGAAACTTTTACAATGCAACATCCATTACAACGCATGCCATTACAACGCAACCATTACAACGCATGTCACTACAACGCATACCACTACAACGCATGTCATTACACGCAGTAATTACAACGCATACCATTACAACGCATACCTACACTATCCAACACTTACCCTACTGTTGCACCCCCTGGAGTTTTTTTTTTTTTTTTGTATGTTCTTATATAGCGCTCGACTACCCGGAGGCATCTCGGCGCTTGCCTTGGGAACCCGTCCTGGCTTTTCCCTGTGAGATAGCCCCTAACGGGCATCCCCAAGGTGAAAGTCAGGCATCCCGCCGCGGGGGGCCGTTGTGGAGATTAAGCAAGCTATTGCCCAGAGTTGCAGAGTGTGAACCCATGATTAGGTCAGGCACCGAAGCGAGAATTATCGAGTCCGTGGACATTTGAGCTCAAGACCCTGCCGCGTCGGGAATTGAACCCTGGTCCCGGGTCTGACCTCTGCTTCAGGGTCTGCCTGCTCTGACCAGTGAGCCACACTTAGAACAGTAATTTTTACCCCTACACTATCCAATACTTACCCTACTATTGCAGCCCCTGGAGTTAGAATAGTAATTTTTACCCCTACTCTATCCAACACTTACCCTACTGTTGCACCCCCTGGAGTTAGAATAGTAATTTTTACCCCTACACTATCCAATACTTACCATACATGCAATGTAATGGTATGTGTTGTAATGGTATGCGTTGTAATGGTATGCGTTGTAAAGGTAGTTTCAAAGAATTTGTTGTAATGGCATGCGTTGTAATGGAATGCGTTGTAATGGATGTTGCGGTGTAAAAAATGCATTGTAAAGGTATGCGTTGTAAAAGTATGCATTGTAAAGACATACATCCTACTATTTATGCTGTTTGTTTCTCTGCCCTGCCCCTTCCAAGTCTATTCCCTGAAAGAGAACAGGATGGACAAGTAAAAGGACTTTGTGGGAGTGTAGGCGATTTGATTTTTGCAAGAGACATAATATATTCCTGGTGGAGAAAAAAAGAAAGAAAAAAATCTGAATGTGGAATGGTGCTCACGGCCCAACTATAAAATGACTCTGCTCCTTTTTGTGTTTAGGTTTTAGAATGTTGTGCATCCATGTATGTTCGACCCTCAAACTGTATTATATTCATCAGAATATGTTATGTCCATCAGTTTGTTATGATCCAGCGTGCAACCAGTTGTTTGAATACCCCCGTCTAACTTTATGCCCTACTATTAGAAAACTGATTTGCAAAATCAAAAAAGATTTTCAACCGAAAAATACTGCATTTCAGTGTACAAAGGGTACTTTGTGAGTTGGAAATGTCTTTGTAGGCCTCAAAGAACACTTTAACACCGTTTTGTAACGGGGTATGAAAGGGGCAGGGGTATCTCCCTTTTCCTTCTAGTCTTAAAGGAACATACCAATGATTTGCAACTACAATTCCAGTCACTAAACCATTTATAAAATACTGAAACGTGAAAGCAAGCAGTAAACAATCACAGTGTAGAAGTTGTCCTTTAAGGATAGCTTCTGCTTTGTCGGTTGCGGGTTCTAGGGGGAAAAGACAGTGGTCCAGCGGACTAATGCATGCTCCCCTATATCCAGGGCAGCTGGCATGTAAGGTGGGTGGTGGGGTGGGGGATAAAAAGAAAAGGAAAAAATAAGTTAGAATAAATATTTCCACTTACCTCCCTAGAGCAACGTCTTCTTCACTACAGTCAGGCAAGCTCCAATGCAGGACTCAGGAAAGTGCAGTAACCAATCCTGGTGCTGCTCTCATGCAGAATGAAAGAAGCACCAGGATTGGCGGGAGCAGTCTTCTTCGGTGCCCCCGAGGACACTGGAGCCCTGTGCTGTCTGTAACAAAGCTGTCTAAGACAGCTGACTGGGTTAGAGAGGTTTCAAATGCGCATGTCTGGCAGGCCATCGCAAGATGGCTGGCCAAAAAGACAAGCGTACTTTAAACTTAAAGTGCTCTGCCCATCACTGCTTTCTGCTGCTGCCTGATTGGCCGCAGAAGAAATCAGAAAGCCCCATCCACCTTCCTGATGCTGGGCTCAGACGGGGTTTTGAAAAATAAAATGGTAAGAAATTAACTTTATTACCGTGTTATTTTCCCATCTCAGGAGGCAATTTTTTAATGGGTCGACGCTCCTGCGCCTTATCGGAAGAGCTGCCCCTGCCTATATCTCCTCGCAGCAGGACATTTTTCTTTCTGGGTGCAGTCTGGCGGTGTAGCCGTTAATAGGCCGGGGCTGCCCTGAAAATAAAATATGGCATTTTGAGATTGGAAATGCAGGGATATAAGTCTGATTTTTCTTGCAGGTCTCTGTCCATGCCTTCACTAGGACTCACACAATGTAACCCTGCCTCATTCGTAATAATAATGCAAGATTCTGTAGATCGCACCAAACACTCATTTTGCGTTGCAAAAGATTTGTATATCTATAGCACACAGCAACATTAGGCCGGGTCAGAAACCAGCAGGGCCGGACTGGGAACCACAACCAGCCCTGGCAAATTGCTCCACCGCACCCCCCCCCCCTCCCACACCGCCCCCCCCTCACACTCCCCACTCGGGAGTGTTGGAGGTGCCGCCGAGCTCTTTGCCAGGCCGGTTTTCCGCCGATTTTGGTACAGGGCCGATTTTGCAGCTATTCTGCAAAAACGGTCCTGTAACAAAAACGGCCCCCAGGGACCCAAAACTGCCCCCCACCCGTGCGGTGCACCGGGGGATTGCCCAGTGCCCGCTATGGCCAGTCCGGCCCTAGGAACCAGTTGATGTGGGAAAAGCAGTGATTGTTTTATGACCCGACCAATTTCAAATCGTGCTCACGGTATATTCTGTGATAGTCGTGCATAGCCATCGGATATTGGGAATTGGTGTGTTTACATTTTTGACTTTAGTACCTAGTGCGACCATGCTTCAAAACCGTCTGCCTCCACTTGTGTGTCCTGCTCCAGGTAGTGGTGGCAAGTAAACCATTTGAACCTCTAATTATGCTTAGCAATCCAAAAATGATGCCTTACTGTAGGCAAAACCTGCCACTCACAATATTGTAGCTCCTTGCCCAGCACAAGCCCAGCTTGTGCTTACTTTGTCTAGCAACCAAAAATGATATATTTCAGAGTTTGGCCATCTCATACTGTGCCTTAGAAATGTGCCACCCTTCAGGCTCCATTGCCCCCAGGACAGAGGCAGAATAAAGTATACGCAGCTGCATCACTTGAGCTATTGAAGAATTACACTGGAGGTCCAAAATCAGTGACCAGAACGATTATTAAAATGTGGATTTTAACTTCCATTCGGCCAGAGAAAAGTATTGGAGCCCAAAGCATGGGAGAGGAAATGGCCTATCCACATGTGGCGGCAGTGCACATCTGGAAGGCTAGTCAGGTGGGGATAGACCGGGAATCAGGCAGCTGTGGAAGGGAGCAGATGGTCACAGAACTGCTGAACGGAGAATGAGGTGAGGCTGGCCTGGTGAGAATATGTTGGTGGACAGTCATTATTCAGGAGTTTGCAGAAGGATCGGAATTACTAGTTGTGTGATAATTATTACCCTCTCACACTTTTCCTTTAATAGATTCAGACAGGCCAAGCGTGCTTGAAGTGTGTACGCGGGGAGGGAGGTAAGCTCTGAAAAAAAAGGCAAACCATGCAGAATTCAGACTCTTAAACGCCAATTCTGCGTGTTATGCCTCATGTCTAGGGTGAAAATTCCGGAAAGGAGGTATTTACCACACTTGGGTAATACCCCTACCTGGGGTAATGGTGTTTGCCATGTTCCTCATTATCTGTTCGTGGCAAAATTGACGGGCATATTTCCAACAACTAGCGATAATTATCGCTATGTTGGTTTAGCGGCGATATCTTTATCGCCGAGCTGCGGCGATTTTTATCGCTTAGGAACCCTGCTATTATCAAGGTATATCTCCTACGCAATAAAAATCGGCCGGAATGCATGAATATCCCTGAGAAGTCAGCGATATTCATGCATTTCCGAGCTAATGCTCTTAGCCATGTTATCCACCTACCATTGGATAACATGGCTAAGAACTGCTCAGGGGCAGGTGTTAGCTTTTGGAGATATTCGCGCAAAGTTGGTAATAGGAGATAGCGATGTTAGCGACTGTTTCCAGTCGCTAACATCTTGGCACGCCCACTTTGCATGTCATTAGTGATAAATATCACTGACATGCAAAGCGGGCCCAAGATGGTCGCTATCTCCTACTAGCTGTCGCTAACTGGTGTTAGCGACAGCTAGGTAATAGGGAGATAATTTTATCTCCGCTTTCTTGGCTTTTAAAGCCAAAAAAGCGGAGATAAACCCCCTTGATAATATGCCCCTGAGATCCTTGCATCAGCAGGCGGTTGTGCGGAAATAAAAATGATGAGTTGTGTGATAATGATCACCCTCTCAGACCCAGATTACGACTGCTCCGGTTAATGCGATATGTGCTGTAGCTCCTGTTACCTCACATGTTAACTGGCTTTCAGAGTATGGTGGCAAACACTGCACCCTTACAATTTCCCTTGGTAAATATAAGTAGTTAAACATGACGATATTTACCGGGGGGAAAGACCAAGAAAGAACTGTGACAATCAGATTTTGGCACTGTAAGCACACACATCTTCATGTCATGCTCCATTTTTCTGAGTGAACCTCGTATTTGAGGTAAGTTATTGTATCCTGTAAATACCAATCTCCAGGGTACTGTTATTTATCAGATGTGATAAGTAGCAATCCAAATACGGTGGCTCTCATAATCAAGCCGCACAGTTTTCCCCTTAAACATTCCTTCAGATCAAACCTGTCGAAATCTATCTGGGGAAAATGGCATGGAAAAAAGGCAAGACATGCACAATTTGGTGGTTTGAAAACATCTGCATTTTGTGTTTCATTTTCATATTTTTCACTTGTGATAGGAGGTATATACCACATCTGGTAAAAAACTCACTTTGGGGTAATGGAATTTACCAGTTGCTGCCAATACCCAACTCTGTTGTGAACAACTTGTGAAAAGAGCTGAAGTGTGGTAAGCACCCCACCCTGTTCGGCACAGTTTGGGATCAGCGTACAAATAAAATGGAAAGCAGCCCGTGTCAGATCCATCCTAAAAAAAAAACCTCAGCTGATCCGCGAGAGATGGGGGATTGCAGTCCTATCCCGTTGCTCCCCTTTCTTGTAAAAGTTATGGCGACCCTGGTCAATTGATAACTTATAGCTTTTCTAGAAACCCACTCTCTGTTAGATCCTTCGCAGTCAGGATTTCGGGACTCTGGTAGTAAGGAGACAGCACTAATGGAGGTCCTATACTTGGGGGTTGAGGGAACTCGGCCATGCTGGTGTTACTAGACTTGTCTGTGCATTCAACACAATCTCTCATGCAATTCTAATTAAAAGACATGGGGAGATTGGTGTGAGGGTAAAGCATTAGTCTGGCTAAAAACTTTCTCACAGATCGAACTCACTCAGTACAGCTAGACCTTTCCAACTCCAGAACCATGGCAATAGACAAGGGGGTAAATATGTGAAAAAACAAGGACCCCCTGGCAATTAGAGTCTTCAAGGGGGTGCCACAGCGATCATCCTTGAGCCACACTCTATTTAACATTCATGTGCCCCCCTAACCAAAGTAATTAGACCTTGCTGCTTGATGTCATTTCATATGCAGATGACACTCAACTTGCCACCACAATGGGGCCCAACCTGGAATCCGCTAAACTCAGATTCAAGGAATGCAAGACTAAGGTTGTTTCTTGGATGTCAGCCAACTACCTCCAACTGAACTCAGGTAAGATGGAGATTCTGCTTTTTGGTTCAGCCCATTCCTTTTGGTCTAATGACTGGTGGCCCCTGGAATTGGGGTCGACTCCTATATCGAAAAAAGCAGCCAGAAACTTTGGCGTCCTAATTGATAATACTATCGACTCCTATATCGAAAAAAGCAGTCAGAACCTTGGCGTCCTAATTGATAATAATCTGCCCATGAAAGAACGTGTGAATTCAATCTCTAGCTCATGCTTTGGATTGTTGCTTACGTTTAGTAAAGCCTTCCAATAGCTACCTTTGCAATCTAGGGAATCACTAACCAAGGCATTCATTGTGAGTCAACTGGATTATGGAAATGCCCTAATTGTTGCTATGAATAAGGGCCTTTTTGCAAAGCTACAGGTTATACAGAACAGGGCTGCCCGCCTGATCTGCAACCTACCTTCTCGTTCTTCCGAACCCTCGCTAAGATCTCTGCACTGGCTTCCAAAAGAAAGTGTGCCCTCTTCAAGGTTTAATGCCTGGCCCATAAGTCTTTACATGGAAGTGGTCCATGCCACCTGAGAAGCAAGCTGCAGCCCTACATCACAATTCGTAAATTCTGGTCCAGCAAGCAACTGCTGCCGCGTTCCCGGCTTATCCGAATGACCAGACATGGGGCAGCTTATTTTCTTTTCTGGCCCCCCAACATTAGAATCAGCTACCTTTACATTTAGGCTCCTGCTCTGACCTAGGTTCATTTAAAAATCCATAAAAACATGGCTTTCCAACCTGTAAATTCCATTAATTTTGACCTAAGACCGGTGTTTGTGCTTCAGCACAGGGAGACCGATGTGGAGGTGATTTGCAGAGCCGGACTGGCCGTAGCAGGCACCAGGCATTTCCATTGTGGGCCCCCAAGGTGGTGGCTGGTTTTGGACACCTCGGCAGCCATTTTTGTTACCAGAGGCCGGTTTTGCAGCAAAGCTGGAATATAGGCCCCCTGTTACAAAAGCAGCTGCAATGTTATCCACGCTGCAAACCCCCCCTTCCCCTTTAAGCGGCTGGTCTGACTAAATTGACAGGGCCGGTCTACGTTCCCAGTCCGGCCCTGGTGATTCGTGCACTTAGTAAATTCAAATAAAATAACATAACAAGTGGATAGGGATTACAAATAGAAGACCAATTATCTGGCATATAGACGCAAATGCAGAATTGTTTGCCCGTGATGGGGAGGCGAGCTTACACTTCCATTAGGTTTAATTTCCCTTTATACAGTCCGGAATAATGATCCATAGATAGCCTCTTCAGACTAGTCCTTCCTTTGTGGTGTGAAAAACAGAAGACCTAGATGAACCTTTTAGAAATGTTCTCTGCATATCTTATCTACATTTGATGAATATGCTGTCTCCTCCAGCAGCCTGATAGAGGCCAACTGATAAAGTCAAGGATAAATTCATTGCTTCAAGAGTGATTGGAAGCATAATGGTGGTCTTGCCTTTTTGCCCCTCATTGATGAAGATGTTTTGCGGGATCAATCTCTGGTACATATGGTGATTACCTATTGAGGCTAGCACTGAACCAGCAACATCCTTTAGATCAGGGGTCTCCAAACCGGTCCTAAAGGGCCAGATCCATGCCAGATTTTTAAAATATCTACATGTATCTCTATGGGGATATCCCAAAAATCTGGCATGGATCCGGCCCTCCAGGACCGGTTTGAGAGACCCCTGCTTTAGATTATCAAGGGATATTGACCCCGGCATACTTTCACCTGTTACCCAGGCTTTTCAGGAGAGGTGGGCAAAGGGTTAATTTATTATTAGATTTTAAAGCAATACTGCCCTATTGATTTAATGCAGCTAGCGTGGTTGATACCACTAGTTGTCACCAGATGGAGGTCCTGACGGATTTTCTATTTCCTGGCAGGATGTTGTTTATAAACTTTAAAACAGGCCCTTGTTCTATGAGGGCCCAGCTTGAGTTTGACAACCTTGGCCTCGCAAAAAAAAATATGACATGCCTGTAGCTCTCCCAGTTTCAAGAACTAGAGGCTGGGCGCTATTTGAGGATAATGTGGAATAATCAGAGGGAACTGGTCCAGCTGCAGTACATCTGTCATTAATTAATTTAGTCTGTTCATCTGTAAGAAGTTGCATCCCTTTGGGAATGCTGTGGAGTGCATGGATTAATGAGAGGCAAGTTCAACAAAGGCAGTCCATTCCCTTTAAGGCTCAAGGACGATTCAGCAGCAAACATCAGATGCAAATTGTGCACTCTCCAATATTCAATTGCACGCAGGACCAAATTAGCAAGTGAAAAGTTTGACACCCAATCCATGGAAATATCGATTCGATAGTGCATATTGCTCTAGGTTCCAAGGCACATAAATAGCGTATGTAGAGATTAATTTGTAAAAATAAATAGGTGCTGGGGCTCTCGTCAGGAGGCAGCTTACACCAGCCTATTTCTCCTGTTAGCACACCTAAAACAGAACTAACTACTGATCATGAATTTGGGAGAGGATGGAGCGTAATGGCCAGAGCTGTCGACTTTGGAGCTAGGGAGCCAGGTTTGAGCTTCAGCTCAGCATCCTGCGATTCTGTGCAAATCACTTAATCTCCCTGTAAATGAATGTGTCCTTAAGTGGTGCTCCTGAAGAAGCGCTGGTGTTCATGATTAAGTGCTGATGTGGGGCACTGGACACCACTGGCGAAAATTAAGCACTAAGTGTATGTGTATCATTTGCACCTATGAATCATGCCACGTTACACCTGCCACAAATTATGGCAGCAGACAGATTATTATACAGCTTTTAGTGCCAACGGGTTTACCAGCCCTTCGTGATCGGAGTGTAAGGAATGAAGGGTGTAAACACTACCTCTCGAAATTACTGCCACTGTCTGTAGTAGTTCCATCGGTACGCCTCTGCCCACAGCCTCCCCAAAACCCAAATGACACACAGGCAAGTATATTGGGATGAAGAAGTTGCAGGTTTATTTGTAGTACAAATAACAGGATGGGTTAACTGACCGGCGACCCCCTCCACCCCGCAACCCCTTGTTGCAGGGAGCCTGAAGTTGAGCCAAAGAAACAGACACCAGCGGCCATAGCCCGGTGTGGTACCTGGGAGGATACCTCCTCCCACCGGTGGACCTATCGTCCACCCACCCCACCCTCTGGACAAGGGAGAGTTAACTCACACCTTCGCCATCCGGGCGGGGTGCTATCGGCAAGCCCCCGGTTGCTCAGGCTTACAACCGCCCTAAGGACTAACGGGGCGCCGTCGAAAACCAAGTCCCCAAGAAGGGCCCCTTGGATTATGTATGACTCTGCACGGTGCGTTTCGCACTGGGGCTTCAGGTCCTGTTCCTGCGCCTGTCTTGTGTGGGGATCGCCCTGTAACTCCTCCTGCAACAAGAGAAAAACATGAATACATCACTACTGTCCCCCCTCCCCACTTCCCCCCTTTTCAGCGGGTGAGCGGCAGGGAGGGAAGCTGAAAAGCGCGGGTCTCGCGTCCGACGGGAAGGGGGGGGGGGGTGCGGGGCAGCCTACGACCCTACTGCTGGCGAGGAGCAGCCAGGGGAGCGACTAGCTAGTGAGGGGGCAGCAGCAAAGAGGGCGCGTGGTAGGAGGAGCTACCCTTATATCCTTTCCCTAGGCCCACCTCTCCTCCCACCCCCCCTTATCCAGTGAAGCCCCACCTACCCACCCCACCCCCGGAATGGGCTGGCCGGCTGCCCACGGACCTTCTATGGGGTCTGCCCTCCTATGGGGTCCCCTGCAGGGACCGCGGGCATCCTGCATAGTAGTTCCATCGGTACGCCTCTGCCCACAGCCTCCCCAAAACCCAAATGACACACAGGCAAGTATATTGGGATGAAGAAGTTGAAGGTTTATTTGTAGTACAAATAACAGGATGGGTTAACTGACAGGCGACCCCCTCCACCCCGCAACCCCTTGTTGCAGGGAGCCTGAAGTTGAGCCAAAGAAACAGACACCAGCGGCCATAGCCCGGTGTGGTACCTGGGAGGATACCTCCTCCCACCGGTGGACCTATCGTCCACCCACCCCACCCTCTGGACAAGGGAGAGTTAACTCACACCTTCCCCATCCGGGCGGGGCGCTATCAGCAAGCCCCCGGTTGATCAGGCTTACAACCGCCTTAAGGACTAACAGGGCGCCGTCGAAAACCAAGTCCCCAAGAAGGGCCCCTTGGATTATGTATGACTCTGCACGGTGCGTTTCGCACTGGGGCTTCAGGTCCTGTTCCTGCGCCTGTCTTGTGTGGGGATCGCCCTGTACCTCTTCCACAGCCCTGGGCGTGGCAACCGCTGCGCCCAGAGCCCCCACTACCTAGCTCCCTATTCTCCTCTACTTGCATCCTGCTGTTTCCAGCGCTTCCCCTAAATCTAGTAGGAATATCGCCATGCCTACCTTGGACAAATGCGCCCCGTCAGATTCCCAGCAACCAATAGATTTTGCGTGCAGCAGGCCGTGCCTGATGAAACCCACCCCTCGCATTTCTGCAAATTTACGCATGGCTGCATTTACGCGCCTGCGGGTCACTTCCAGCGCCTCCTGCGAATTCGCCCCATGCCATATAGGTCTGGGAGTTATTTCAGACCCCCATACGCTGCATGATCCCAGCTCACTGCTCAGGATGCTCAGGTCCTTCCTCATTGCATCCAGCAGACGCCTTTTGCCTAATGCTACCAGGTCATTCCCCCCTAGGTGCACCACTAAGATGTTTGGCGGCCGTCTAATCTCCCTCAATGTCCTACTCAGCGTTCCTAAGAGTTCAGGCCAATGCATTCCGGGGAGGCCAAACCAGGATATACTAGTGTTGGTGAAGCCATGCTTCCAAGTACCTGCCACAAATTATGGCAGCAGACAGATTATTATACAGCTTTTAGTGCAAACAGGTTTACCAGCCCTTCGTGATCGGAGTGTAAGGAATGAAGGGTGTAAACACTGCCTCTCGAAATTACTGCCACTGTCTGGGGCCAGGGCTAACGATTCCTCCCTCAAGTTTGAAAGGTGCAGACAGCAATTGAGAGTCTCCTGACCTAAATTAACCCCAATGACATCCCTCCTGTGTCCCCGATATGAAGTTTGAGGGGTCCCCTTGGAATGGGGGCCACAGAAACTCTGTCAAAAAGGAAAAAATGCAGGCGAATATCAGGACAAAGTTAAAAATGGCAGGAATGGAGAAACTGCCCAAAGGGCCAGGCATTCTTCGCCATAGCGGGCCACTGTATGCCAATAAATATTCAGATCACATTGCTTGGCCTGAGCGGTGAGTGTAGCACACCCATCTTTTATGATCAAATCTCTAGTAGGTGCTTCTTGTCATAAGACACTTTACAGTTGCCTAGAGAGGCAGCAAGGCTAGTCAGAGTGGGATCTGGAAAAGTCTTCTCAGTCTGCACCATGGTCTCAGGTTACTGGACATTGAATCCATATAAATTACTATTGAAGGAAATAGGATCATCTTTACGGTTATTCTATGCAGTGCGATAAAATCTCAGCACACAGACTACACTGCGCATGTTAAAATAAGCACTGGTCTGAAATATTAAACCAGAAGCAATATGGAGAAATAGGCGTTTTTCTTTGCTTTTCTTCGTGCAAATTTGGGGTCCAGAAAGTGCTCTCTACTGGATTGAAGTCCGGCACTGAGGCTAGTCATCAAAGCAATGTACTTAAATAAAGTACAGCACATTAGGCTCCACAAGGAAGACAGAGTGGTTAAGCTTTCAAATTATAAAGGTTTTTATTAAAAGTTAAAATCGTTTCAAGATGCAAGGTTATTGAATTAGTGTCAAATCAACAATCAATCCATGAATGCATTAGTAGATATGAAGATCAAATAAATTAAAGTCATATAAGTAAGAAGACAAACAATTAAAAAGTACACTCAAAAGAAAGTTAATCACATCAATTTTCCGATAAAGAGCAGGGGCGACTCCTCAGCAATGGCGGAGGGACGTTGCCCCACTGGCTCAAGCAAAAAACAGAAAACTATATTTAATTATCATTTTATTTTTAAGCCGCTGGCTCACCAGCGTGTGCAGGGATGGGCGGGCTGAGGCATGGGAGAGGGAGGAGAAGTGCTACGTCCACTCCTTAAGTGCTCATGTGTGTTTGGTTGGCAGCCTCAGGCCGACCAAAACACACTAGTGCACTTAGGTTTCTCTAACCTGGCTGTATTGAACAGCCTGGTTAGAGAAAGCCCACAGACTCCTTGACCTGAACGGAGCGTCTTTCCAGCCTGCTCAGGCCAATCTCCGCTCTGCTCTGCAGTGCTGGAATTGGACAGGGAGTCTGTGACATAGTCACAGTATCTGCTAGGACAAGGAAGTTCTAGCACCGAGGCGCGACGCAGGAGGCGGCCAGTAGCAGGTTAAGTTTAACTTTAAAAAAAAGTATTATTATTATAGACAGTCCCTCGTCCCCCTTCCTCTGCACCCCCTCCTGCTCCCCCCACCTGCACCCCCGCCCTACCACTTTTTTGTTTGTGGCTGCCGCCACTGACAAACAGAGAACTGTATTCTCTTTCTCAGTTCTGCTCTATTCATAATCTGGAACATTGCATTAGCTTAAATCACTCAATTGTAACACTTACTACACCTACAAACAGTTTCGTAAAAATTAACCTATCAGTTTAAAATTCAAGGATATAATCTAAAGCTGTTAATTTCTCATGATCCTTCACACTGCGGCTTCAAATGTACTGCTATTCACAACAAAACAAGATACTTTAAACCAGAGCCGTGCTGGGAACCCAAAGTAGCCCTGAAACTTTTGTGGGACCATAGCTCGCCCAGTGCGTAGAGAGCGAGTCTACCCGCTACAAGGGCAGTTCGGGTGGGAAGGGGATGCAGATGTGAAGCACTGGCTGGTCTTAGAGGCTGGAAACGAAAGTGAGTGGATTATTCTTGATTGCTGCTTTTTAGGTCTCGCGCCTGCGATTGCAGGGGAGAAAGCCCCTGCTGTCGCAGAGCGAGTCTATTGCAATCGTTTCAGTCCTTTTAGCTTTCAAGGACTAGGCAGAGCGGACAAGAGGCTGTTACGCGCACGCAGCCTGCCGGAATCGGATCAGGTCGCGCGCATGAACACGCGCTCCGATTCCGGCAGGCTCTTCACAACACACATACAGCCCAACCCCCCCGCCGCGCATACACACACATATAGAACCCCCCCCCCCTCAGCATACACACAGGCACACACAGAACCCCCGGCGCTTGCACACACTCATCTCCTACCTCATCTCAGCGTGTCTTCTCGCTCCCTTGCCCCTGCTCCTCTGGTGCGCGCGCCGGCTCCTCTATGCTCCGGCCCCACTATGCTCAGGATCAAAGTCCCCATACTTTCTTATACATATGAGCCACTGTATATACTCAATTGTAACATGCATAAATGTGTGGCGCTCTGAGCAACTCGGATGCCTTGGTCACGGCCTATACAGTTTTCTGACTAAATAATTTTTCAGCCGGGTAAAATATGCTCTTAAAGCCACTGACCGCGGATTGGGCTGAACGTCCCCAGGATAGGTCCTGTAAATCACAGGCTCCGAGTCTGGGCCTGCTGGGGTGGCTAATGCACCTGCAGGCGAGAGGGCTACATGGCCTGCAGATCACAGCTTGAGTTTTTGCTCAATGAATCGATGCAGCCACTGCTGGGTTTGTTTGGGTAACCTGTGGGTCACAGGTTTGAATGCTGACACAATGCAGACTAGCGGGGGTGGGAAAACCCTCACCCTCACTCACCCCTACGCAAACACACTTCATCAGTGGCCTCAAAAGAAGCAGCTGGGGCAGGCTGGGGCGTGGTTGGGAAAAAGGGGGCAGGAAAGCACTTTACATCTGCTCTTCGCTGTTTGAGGCCGATGCTGGGTCCCTAGCCCCCCTCCCCCTCCTGCATGGGGGCTCCTCTTGAGAAGAGGTGGGTGGAGGCAGACAAAGCGAGGAGGAGTGCAGAGAAGGAGGGTGGGCAGGAGGGGGGAGTTACAGTGGAAAGACTCGGTAGGTGAATCAGCGGGTGCAGATGGGGGACCGATGTGGTCAAAGTGAAAAAGTGCGGGCGTAGGGCCGGCTTGGGGTGGGGAAATTAAATAAATAATGAATTACCTTTTCAAAAGTAAGTTCTGACCCATGTATACCAAATAGAGCTGGACATAAAATAAAAATCTGGGTGAGTCCGAGGAAGGCAATTCCCAACTTAGGAATGCTTGTACTGGCAGTCAGTGAAGCGGAGCCAGATGGACCCATGTGTGGTCACATTGTGTCAGGTCTAAAACAGATAGCTGTAAAACATTCCTAAGCCCCCGGGTATGTGTACTTGCCGTTTCGACAACTGTGTCAGGCAGCGCCCCACACCCCTCACCTCCCTTTGTCAACTTGCCACCGCTGCTCAGCGTGTATCACTTACTCATCGCCGCTGCCGCCGTCCTCCACGTCACCGGGCCCGTCTTGTTCCAGAACTCGGATCCCCAAGGAGTGAACGGCTCTCATCAGAATAGCCCCCATCACCTCCACGATCACCCGGCACCGGCTCACCAGCGCGGTGTTGACCTGGAAGGAAGGGTTTTCCGTGGTCGCCCCGATCAGAGTCACCGTGCCGCACTCCATATGTGGAAGGAAGGTGTCCTGAGGATGGGAGGGAGAGATAACCACATCCACGTTGAGGACAGCCCTGAGCATCGCTTACAACGAACCCTAAACTTAAAAAAACGAAACTTAAGGAGATCACGCGCGCGCTGGTAAGAGGAGGCGCCGCAGGTGGCGCGCACGCTGGGGAGAGGAGGCGCCGCAGCTGCCGCGCACGTTGGGGAGAGGAGGCTCGCAAACCTCGGCCAGCACTTAGAGCACCCTGGCTGGCCCTGGGATCCAAGGGTCAGCAGACGAGGAGGTGAAAGGATGCAAACACAGTAATTAAAGTCAGGCTCCAGCTAGGAAGCGCCCGGGGAAGCGGTCTCAGTGGTGCAACGAAAATGCCATTGTGCTGGATTGTGCGCTCGTGTGTATGCGGCGGGGGGGGGGGTGAGTGTATGAGCGGTGGCGGGGGGGTCTTTATGTGTGTGTGCCTGCCGGGCTGAGCTGGCGATAGTGCACCAGGACTGGTGATGACAGTCTGTCTGACTACTTTGAAAACAGAAAGCCAAAGAACGGTGACTCTGGTGTCCCCCAATTGGCAGAGAAGTTCGTGGCTGCAGGGGAATGAGGAAGTGCAGAGGGAGGGGTGTCTGGGCCATTGTCAGGAGTTGGGTAAGCTGCAGTAGGCCCTGGTTCGAGCTCCCTGTCCCTAAGGTGTGCACAGAAACCGCAGTAGCTTCTGAGGTAATGGTTCATTACTGAAGAAACAAATACTGCCTCTTATGTGTGAAGGCACGTTGCATTAAGCCCCAGTGAAGAAATTGTTACGGCATTGTCATTTACACCACAACATCACTCGGGGACACGACCCACTTCACCTTTCCACCGACTCAATTGCAACAACTTTTATTTAAGTATTAATTATTAAAAATATTAACAGCCATTATTATTGGTAATATCAATAAATCTAAGTCACGTAAGTACAACACATATTGCGTTACAAATGCTATAGGTGTCACATTTGCAAAGGTTATAACTATTGGCATTGTCATACACAATGCCAATAACTCAAACTTTAATGCTGCGAGACCTATTGCATTGTAAATGCTTGTGTTACTGGTGGCCAATATTGCAGCACCTCTGCAAAAACGGTCCCCAGTAACAAAACCAGCCCCACCCTTCCAGCCTTCTGGGGAAACGCCAGATGCCCGGTACAACCAGTCCAGCTCTGCATTAGACCAGCCTGTACTCTGTAGGTGTACTTTAGCACCTAATTAGAGTATTATGTAGTTATTGTGTTAAGGAAAACATTTCAAATGGGAAAAAAGCAAAGACACATTGTGTTTGTTAATTTGCACTTCAGTTTGCCCTAGAAATAAAATACATCTGTGTAGGAAACTAAACGGTAACCAGACATCTGCCATGTTAAAATGGAGGCCTACATGAGCTGTGGTCAATCTAACCATGAAAAATACACAGTTAATACATTTGTGTGTTCAGTTAATGTCAATATAACACAAACACACAATAGAAAAACATCCTCATAGGTAATAATATCCTTACTTTGATGGGCAAACAAAATCTCCCCATTCGGCCCAAACTCCTTTCAGTATTCACAGTCGGTTTCTGGTGAGCAATTATTTCACACCATTTGGATGTTTGCCTGCCCTACTTTGCAAGCTAAAACCAGGAACATCGCACAAATTCAGAGTCAGTGAAAGGAAGAACTGAGGGAAACCTGTGCAATTGCTTTGTTATATCTAATGCCAACGTCTAAAACTTGTAATGATGTGTTGTATTGGTGTTTACAGTATGCACAATTTGCACTCAAAATCGCCAAGTCCAAAAATAAGAGACGTGGCTTCTGAAACATTATGTGAAGCCTGACCCTATCACTCCCCCTGTGTGTTCTACAGTTTCAAGCGTTGATGACCTTAAGCAAGGGCACACAGATGTGTCCAATTGTCATAGTTGGTTGTATATCAGGGGCATATTCTCAAGGATTTATCGGCGAGTTAACGGCCCTTTATCGCAGCTAAAGTGGTGATGAATTAATCGCCCCATTCACAAACCGGTTGTAACAGCCCATAGCACTAACTATCGCTAATGAGATGCAGAGTAGGCATTTCCGTGCAAAAAGCAGCGACAACACCACTCCTCAACATTCTCAACGACCAGCCAGATCGGTGATAAGAACCCAAAACATGTGATAAGGCATGTTAGCAGCAAGAAATTAACACCTGCTCTGACCTGGTGTAAAGTCGGACAACAGACTGCACCAGAAAAGGGAGCCCAGCCTAGAGTCACACCTGAAGGGAAACAGATGCCATGGGGCCACTGATCATGCAGCTGGGTCTTGATTTCGCCATGGCAGAGGACATATCAGTGCACACTGCATCATCGCGGGCTGCACTCCAGTTCAGCCCTTTAGGTGCCACCAACATTGTGATCCGTGAGGCCACGCCACGTGGCGGTAGGCCCACGCTGCCCGCTGGCTCAGGCCTACACTGCGGTCCAGCAGGGCACACAAATTCTGAGCAGTCCGGACCGCCATGAGCACACCCGCTCAGCACTTACGGTGCCCCTACCTCAGTGCACCGAAAGTCACTGTCCCGTGGCGGTGTGCCTGTTCCGGCCGCAGTGTATCCGGTGCCACCAAGTCTGTGCCCCACAAGCCGTGGACCCTCTATGATTGAGTATCGTGGTGCGGGCAACAGCATGTCACCTCCGTCCCCGGGGAATGTGATGTTGCAGTGCCCTAGGCCCTCATGCCTACATTAATACTACCCGGATACCCCCAGATAGAGAGTGGAAATGGTGTCGTAACGTGCGCCCGGCCCTTTTTATTGGCAGGGTCACATGTCCTGAGACACGTGTGCTGGATGGATGTGCTGTGGGTGTAAACCAGCCGTGAGGGAGTGGCTGTGGCATGCTGACAACTAGACCTGTGATCCGCAGATCACTACAGGGAAGACCTGGCACATGTAGCATTGTCGTATGTCAGTCCAGCGTAAGGGTTAGAAGAATGACCTCTGGGCTCTGGGCATGGTTCCATACTGGGCTGGACAAGGAAGTAACTAATGCTTCTGTCCCTTTTGTAGTGCCAGCACCACCCGAACTGTATTCAGCACTGTGTCACCCTGTGACCCAAGTTCAACGACATGAGCAACATGGACTGAGCCTACATTCATCCATACTTCCACACTTGAAAGACTATAGACATGAAAAATCTGTGTGATCATGAATGTTTAATGCACATTCAGTGGAGTGTTGCAGCTGGAGCAGTACAGGGCCATGCAAACTCCACATTACAATGTTGGCCCGTGGAGTGCCAGCCAGAGTCTTTCATGGAATGACAAGTCCAAAGGAAGGGGAAGAGTCCAGTCCGCAATCTGAATGCTGTGTCATTGGCGATCAAACAGCATATGGCAGTCCATATCGAGGTCCAGGGTGAGTGTCACCGAGTGTATCGGGGGACAGTGGAAGGTGATGATGCAGAGGGCAGAACCGAGCCGGAACCGGCCATATGGCGGAGATGAATGCTACTGCGTCCTTCTTACCACGAAGGCAGGTTCATCCACTTCTTTGTCCACTGCTGTTTCATGTGCCTCACATGTGTGTGGTGGTGGTGGCCTTTCTCCAGCACTGTGTGGCAGTGACACCTCAGGAGCCAGAGGTGGAATGTCTGCTGGACTCTGTGGCACTGACACTTCAGGAGGCGGAGATGTGAATGTAGTGGTAACAGCAGCATGCATCAGTGCCAGACCTTGTGGCAGCAATGCGATGAGGATGGTCTTGAGATCATTGAGGAACCCAGCTACCTCTTGCTGGTGTGTAGTCGTGGCTGCCGCTCTTTCAGCCTGCGCCCGCTCCATGGTCTCCATTAACCTCCACATGTGTCTCAACTCCTGTGTGACATCGCTGGAGATACTCTGACTGGACATTTGTTCTAGTCTCTGAGTCAGGGCTCCAGCGATGTCAGCCATGGTCCATTGGAGAGGATGGAGCAGACTGTGGGTGACCGTTAGGGACCGTGAGTGGTCCCTGATGGGACTTAGACACCCACGTATGGCATTTAGTTTGGTTGTCATGCGGTCGAAGCCCACCCGCACCTGTTCAGCCAGATTCTTTTGGCATCCCAACACACGGCATTGGAAGGCCATGTGTTCTTCGTGGGGGTCCTGGGAGGCAGCCGTGATGGTGGGTGCTGCCTGCTGTGTGGTCTGTGCAGGGGGTGGGGTCTCCTTGTAGCAGCTGGGCTGTCCTGCTCCTGAAGGTGAGCAGCGGAGGCTCTGCAAGAGCTGTTGGAGGGCGTCGGAGTCGAAGCTGTGGTGGTTCTCTTCTTCATCAGAGAAGAGAGGTTCGGGCTGCTCTGGAGGATGCGTTGATTCTCCTTCTGCAATATGATGGGGAGATGCAGTTTAACAATGTGTTCACATGTATGTTGTCACATTGTACATGTTTTCATACAGTTCTGCCCTCTGCATCATCACCTTCCACTGTCCCCAGATACACTCTGCAACACTCACCCTGGACCTCGATATGGACTGCCATGGCTGTTTGGGAGGAGCTGCCTATTTGATGGGGGACAGTGGACAATTAGGCAACATTACGGATGTGTATTTGTACTTGTACATTATCAACTCCCATTTCCCTGCAATGCCAAATGTGATTGGCCAGTTTCAACACACGTGCGGCACCAGTTGTGTCCTGTGTTCTGTTGGGGATGTGTTGCGGTTTGTACCACATTGTTGTCAGTGTTGATGTGCTCTGCATGTTATGTGTTTGTGCTGCATTTCGGGGGAGTTGCCCCTGCAGCTCTGATTTTACTGCCCCTTATCTCTTTCATGCAGTGTGCCTTTGACTTCTGTGCTTACGCAGTGCTGAGATGTTGCATACTTGGGCACATTGGTCTCTTGGTGGGAGTTAGGGGCTGGGGCATGGTTTGTCCGCAGATGTGCCCTGCTCAATTGTACATGTGTACCATTGTGCCCATCTCCCCGTCCCTCCAGTGCCTGGTCGTTACTCACCCCTGGTGCTGTTGTGTCCGGTCATGTTGAGCAGTGTCTGGTTCCCCAACTCCTACCACCGTCTCCCCACTGATGACACCATTTCCTCATATCGTCCAGCTTTACCTGTGGCGCAGGACTCCCACCTCCAGTCTGCATTGCTGCCTTCCGGTTGTTGGCGAGTTTCAGCTTGGTTTTGCGCTTGCCATCATTCCAGCGCCTCTTGACCTCTTCCATTGTGGAATTCAGCACTCCGACTGCATTCACCTTATTCACGATGGACTGCCATAGTCCATATTTTGTTGCCAATGACACAGTGGAGGGGATGAACAGTTGTTGATGGTGTTCTACCTCCTCCGTTATCAGGATCCTGTTTTCCTGCGGACTGAACCGCTTCTTCCTACTCTTCTTCTCCTTGGCCTTCCCTGACCCCGAGGTCCCAGGATGGCCCTCCGTGGGGCGTGTGGGGTCCTGCTGGTCCTCGGTAGTTGCTCCGGCAACATCCATTATGCTTCGCTGTAGTTTGACATTTGTTTGTCTGTTTTTTTTCTACTTTTATGGTGATTTTTCCCGCCTCACGTGTGTGAATTGCAGGCCTGTCGCTGGTTTTCGCAGATTTTTGTATCGCGATTGGCATCATCACAACTTTTTTTGCGTTTGCGTTTCGCATTTTTTCGCCAATGCATTGATTTTACCACAGTCATTTAACGCGTTATCATGAGACTATAACATGGTACCGCCGTGTTGAGAATACCACATTAACACGGCATTGTTTTCCCGTGATAGACTGCCATTTTGAAAGTTGCGTTAAGCTAATTTTGAGATAGTTGTCACACGTTCTTGTGAATATCCCCCTCAGAGTATAACAGACATAAATATTGGCAAGCAAAAATATCATGCCCTGTATATAGTTTTAAAACATTTGTTCCATTGGTTGTACATTTTCGGTTATTAACTCCAGTGGCACTGAATTTTTATGAACAATATTTACGGCACAATACTTACGTAAAGCAAATTTCTGACCATGATATTCTAGTACTATGCCTTCAAATGGTTGTAGGACCGAACAACGTACGGAAATACTCTTCATGCCTTTACCACACACTTTTTTCCCCGCATTTTTTTTAGATCACATTGTCTTTTACAGTGTATCCCTTTACCTCGCAATGTTTATATATATATATGTATATATATATATATATATATACTAGCAGCCCGTCCCGACGTTGTCCGGGAGCAATCATGGCTTAGGGCCCCCGCCCGCCCTGATGTTGTGCAGTATTATGGCTCTATGTTAACTTTGTACGCTTTTGTAACCTGCCCACGTCACTGCCCACGTCACTTTTTCCTCCTGTAATGGCCCGTTTGGTACCTGCCCATGTCACTGCCCACGTCACTTTTTCCTCCTGTAATGCCCCGTCTATGTTTACTTTGTACGCTTTTGTAACCTGCCCACGTCACTGGCCACGTCACTTTTTCCTCCTGTAATGCCCAGTCTATGTTTACTTTGTACGCTTTTGTAACCTGCCCACGTCACTGGCCACGTCACTTTTTCCTCCTGTAATGCCCAGTCTATGTTTACTTTGTACGCTTTTGTAACCTGCCCACGTCCCTGCCCACGTCACTTTTTCCTCCAGTAATGGCCCATTTGGTACCTGCCCACGTCACTTTGCTACCCGCTCCACTTTGTACGCTTTTGTAACCGGAGAGAGTTTGGGATGCAAAAAAAGGAAATTATATGCCAATGAGTGATGAAGAACTTAAACATATGATCTGTGTCAATGCCGGCTAGTGCAGGTAAGCAGGTAAAGGCAAGGGTAACAGAAAAGGCGATTTGAACTATGACCCCCCTAACCCTAAATGATTGCATGCATTAAAGAGACTATGGTCGCTGCCTGGCTTGATGGATGTCTTTGCCAGAACGTCTTCACATTGAAAGTGTTTTCTGAATGCCACATCACATAGGTTGTCCCTTAATATACAGTCACTTATACAGTCATGTGGATGGGTGTCCTCTGAAGAGACATCCGTTTCTGAGCTCAGGTCACGCCCGCTAGGTGTGAAATTGACGCTATGGTGTGCTTATTCAAGTTGGTACGATCTATCACTTTACCATCAAGTGAACAAAATGTTGCTCTTCACACTTAAATATTTACTGCAAAGTGATACATTTTATGCAGTATCTTTTTTCAGCCTCTTAAAGCATGTTTTATATTTGCATAGATTGAAAAAAATGTTGTTTTTTAAACAAATTGCACATCTGTTGAATCCGATTAAGGTGCAACATTGCTTGTGCGTGATTTTCTGAAAAAATGTGTCATGCCAATAAATAAATGCAATTCTGTAATGTAAACAACAACTGCTCCCAACACCTTTTGTAACTAAAAAGCATATAAACCATAAGTCAGCGCCACTGTCACTTCTCCACTCGAAAAACTCAGGTGTAATGTTTATTTTATATTTTAAAAGAAGGAATGGCAAAGAAAGTTAACAATGGCTCACTTTTGCCTCTGCGTGCCCAGCACAGCGCTGGCTCCGAATCCAAAGGGGGAGAACGCACGGCTTCATGCACGTTATTAAACGCTTGGTGAAGGGCACACAGTATGGCTTTCCGGAGGTGGGCCGGGTGTTGTGATAGAGTGGGCAGCTGCTGAGAATTTTGAAGATATTCGCCTGAAATAACGTCTGTCCCCGTCTTAATGAAGTGGGCTGCACCAGGTCTCGTGCAAAGCATGGACGCGCCATGTGAATGAAACCAATAAACAAATCAACTAATGGTTCACAAAGTCCCGCAGCTGGCCTAGTAATTACGACTTCGAGAAAACATAAGTTAACTTGCTTTTTGTTATCGTCGATAGATTTTTGTTGGGTGCTCGTTTCTTCTAGTGGGAGGTAGTCTGGAGGGTGTCGATTCCTTTCTCCTGGTTGTTCCTCGCAGGGTGTTGCTTCCGGCTTCGGCGGTCCCCTGTGATGTCAGCACGCATCAGCACGCACGTCGTTAGCTGGCGCTACTTCTAAGGGACTACTTTTCCTTAAAAATTACTTTGCCCTTCTAACATATATATTTTTTTATTATATAGCCTATGTCCATCTGCTTTCCCTGACGTTTTCAAAGATACATTGGGTGTTTGGATCGGCGCTGTGGTTCCCGAGTTTACCTGCCTCAAAGGTTCCCAGTTCTTGCTTTATAATAGTAGTATAGATATATATATATATACATATATATATATATATATATATATATATATATATATATATATATATATATATATATATATATATATATATACAATGTATTTGTGAGAGGAGACCCCCCACACCCCTGAAATTCCCTTAAATATGTGGTAAAGGCATACGTTGGAAAAGCATATGCGTTCTCAAAACATGCATGGTAAAAAATGTGTGGTAAAGGTACAATGTGGTAAAATCCTTGCTGTAAAGGCGGTTTCCCCTTTCAAATGCCACCTACAATAAACTGCGATGAATCAAAAATCCATATCCTGCCAAACGAGCATGCTCCTAACTCCTGTATGTGATTTCTTTTGAACAGCACAACACCCTTGCGAATACTTTCTGTTTCTTCTCTCCCTCCGGTGCATGGGCGGCTCTGTGGGTTCTTTAATAGGAGTTGAAGATCCCGCCGCCCCTCCACACACACAATAAAAGAGAGAAAGCAGCAACATCCTTGAGAGTAAGCAGACGCCAGGTCCATCTGGATCTGAAGTAGGAAAATATCATGCAAGCCCTTCCTTCTCTCTCTGGTCACGCAGTCACAGCGGCAGAGTTTGGACCCAGTTCAAACGCAGTTTACAAAGCACTTCTCAAAGGAAGTCTCTAACCGCAGGAACAACAAGCGACATCTGTCCAGCTTCACAGAACTGCCTAAGCAAATAGCAAATAGCAAAGTGGCACTAGGTGGCGTCAAACGTTTTAGTTTGTTTTAGGGTGAGCACATGGATATCACATAAGAGTAGCTAGGGGTAGAAGTTGCAACCCCTCAGGCGCGGCCGGTGCAGATAAAGATCGAGGGTGGGGTGTGGTCGACAGACAACGGAATAGGGAAAATAAGAAAACCACTTACCTTGCGCTCGCCGCATTGTCGACTTGCTAGTTTTATTAAAAAAAAAAAAAAATCCCAATTCCATTGTCTGCAGACTTCCCACCAACAGCACCACTCTTACCTGAACCGGCCGCGCCTGCAACCTCTGGCTTGCTATGTGGAACCATCATTAATATGCATATGAATATTGGAGTGGGCCAAAGATTTTTTATGGAGCCCACCTCAGCGGTTGCCAAATACCTAGGCTGCCTTGTCCAGATTTCGCTTCATGCCTTTTTCTTCCAGCACCATACAGTCCTGGGGCCTTATTTATGAAGGTCTTGCGCCGCCGGTGCGTCACTTTTAAAATGAGAAAAAGTGACGTACCAGTGGCGCAAGGCCTTCATAAATGAGGCCCCTGGTCTCTTTATCTAACTCTTTTATGTATTTGTATCCCTGCTTTCTCACTCAGTCACTGCTTCCTTACCTTTCTGTTCCTCCTCCTTTCTTCCTTTTCTTAGCGATGTAGCTTCCAGTAGTGCAGCAGGTGCAGCGCACTAGGGCCCAGAGGCCTCTGCCGCCCGCTGAACCCTGATTATTGCTGTATTTTATAATTCAAACAGCAGCCAAGGGGCCCATTCCCTTCCCTACACTAGGGCCCACCACACACTGGCTATGCTACTGCCTTTCCTCTGCGTCTTCTTGAATATTTCTGGAGTTCTGGGCAAGAAGTATTTTGAGGGCACCAGTTAAGCACAACTTAGATTTTTTATTACCCATGTTCTGCTAAATGTAAACCTGCATGATGCCAGACAAATTTTCAAAGATAGGGGTCACTCAAAAACAGTTAAAATATGCACATATAATCTGAACAACCTGACGCCAAGTGCTGACAGTGCAGCAAACGACTTTCACCCGTTGCTGCCTTCCAACCATGGAACCCAATTGCAGCCCCTAAATCACTCCAACCATGAGGTCTAGCCTTCACAATCATAAATAATCTTACTCAACACAGACTACACCATAACCTATTTACATCAGCTTCCAAAACTGACACACATTTGTCTCCTGGCCTAAAGAGGCCCTATAGATACCTCTGCGTCATGGAATCTTGGCCATTGGACTTACTTTCCCCTTTTCTGATCACCCACTCCTCGATAACTGCAAAATAATATTGCAAAATGGTATTATTGGGGCCAAGATGGAGGCATTTCCATGTACCACAAGAACCTATTCTTATTGTCGAAGTTAGCATATCGAGAGCATGTGGGTTGAATTCAACCATAACTAGAGTTCATTAGGAGGAGTTGCGCTTACAAGCTATTCGCCAAGCAAAGAGTGTTCAGGGACATGTGCCTTCTTATTCTAAGTGAATTGCTGGTGTATCCTATGCAGGGGCGTAGCTTCAGGGGGGTGTTTGGGGTGTTACACCCCCCCAATAAATGTATTCTCTGATTAATTTTTGGGTACAGGTGCTTTCAGTTGGGTATGGCGAAGAGCCTGTCGGATTTCACCTAGGAGTTTTGCATGCACACACTGACAAAAACACAGACACACTCTCTCTCCTCTCTATTTTGAAAATCCTCAAAATGGTGGTTATTTTACAAAATGCTATGCTTCACTCAGTTAGTACTCCTATCAATCTACATTCCTATCCCTTTCCGCTGTCCCTTAGCTCCCTCTCATGCAGGTTGCTTGTCTAAAATGTAATATGACATTGTATGCCAGCGTGATTGTTGGGAAATTTGAAGCTCACACCCCCATAATCTTACTGACCAAGATATGCCTCTGCTCCGAAGATGAAAGTCAGACTATTTGGATGATACCCGAGCCTTGTTCCCAAAGGGGGCCCTTTACACCAGCTGTTAGGGTCCATATAGTCTTCAATATGAACAGTTTAGTGTATCGTGTTATTTGATATATGTATCTGTCCATGACATTTTTGTGTGTACTGTCTTATTTACACTTTTGTCATTGACAATTTTTCATATAATACCTACTCTTCTGAAGGACAATAATTATATTAGGGGTCTCTTTGATCAGTGCTCATAAGTGCAATGACCCGGAAATATGGCAGGAACATTTTGACCATTTAGGACATCTGGGATCAATGTTTCCCTTGCAAGTCCATTGTAGTTTTTAACCTTACAATGGATTGGGACCATAACACATAAACTGCTTCTATGCTATCAACAGGTCATTTTTAACCTATCACCTAGCCGTTTCTGAACAACTCTCTCCACACATCACACTACAAGCCTGATTCACAAAAGTAACCTACACTTCTAAGTAATTTACACTTTTGAGTAAGTTTGCTACTTTTGGCTATTCACAATATCCAAGTGTAAGTCACTACTTAAATAAACAGTAGTAAGCAGTAGTCCAGCACCACGTATGGCTAACCACTGGTATTGACTGTAACACCCTCCCATAGAAAATAATGGCGATAGTGAATTAAAATAAGGCTCCTAAGAAATTAATATTACATTAAATTAAATTATTTAAAGTGGTCGCAAACATAAATAAATATAATTTGATGTTAAAAATGTCAACTACTACATGATTGTTATTTAAATATAAAATATTTTAAAATAGTATTTTGAATTTATAATGTAATGTATCAATATTTTTTATTAAAACATATCTACATGTATTTTAGTTCATTCTATATATCACTTGTAATAATCATCAATGCATAGTTAATTTTTTCTTTACGTGGGAATGTATCTTTTAATTTAAACTGTAGAAACATATTTTTAATGTAATGTAGTATATTTCAATTATTAAAGATGTTTTTAAACTAATAGTGCTGCAGGATCGTTTTATTGTGTTCCATGTTTAAAATAAATATAAAAAACTATTTACATTTTAATATTTAATTTACAAATATGTTTTATAATTATTTTGAAGTTAAATGAACATTTTTTATTTTCTCTATACCTTACCATGTAGAAATCTTCACCCTGATTTCACAGTCTCCCTAAAAAGGTATTTACACTCATTTTTCAGACCTGTAGTAAGCTTTCCCATGGTGGAAATGTAAGTTGACCAAATAACAAGCAGTTTCCACTGGACAGGTCATCCAACTGCATATGTCAGGTAAATTCTTCTGGTTAGGCACAAATACTAACTGAAATCAATAGGCACAAGTGACCAGTTCCAAGATACAACTAGAATTCACTGGAATATTCTCCATAACATATCTATAGATTGCTAACCACAATATGCCAGTATAGGGCCAACAGAATCCCATTAAAAATGGTCAAATGGAATGCTCACCAAAGTTTGGGAAGGAATGAACTAGAAACATATTCTGACCTGTTGGTGGCAGCACACTCCTTGCCCACCCCAGGCCAGTTAGAGTTGTTGTAGACCCCGTAGCAAAAACTTGTTGTGGGGCCTTGACCCAAACCTCCTGATATCAATCCTGGCTTCCCAACTTGACCAAACTTTGTGACTCTCAGCAATTAAGTTTCTCCAGTGTTCCTCCTTTTCCGTGATCATCACATTTGAGAGCACCTTGAAATAATTCAGTTCATGATGCACACTGTACAAAAGTCTCTCTTGCATAGGGATTAATAGAGCATGATGTTGCTCCATCTATATAAAGTGCCTCTTAAATCACCAATAAAAGCATTGTAAGGGTTGAAGGGGTTTGGTTCACTATTAATTCTGATAAAGGCCACTCAGCAGTGATAACATCTAATGTGCTAAAGTGTAACAAGCCAAAATGTTAAAGAATACACTTTTTTAAATTTAACAATGTGTACTTTAGGCTAAGTGGCAGTCAGTGTCACATGCAGATCTGGAGGTCTAGGATGAGACAAAGCTGGTTCGGAACACTATAGTAGGATCAAAAATAGGCAGGGCTTCTGCAGGTAATTATGGACCTGTCACTATCACTAACCTATTGGCGCTTGCCAGCAAGGTTGGAAAATCTTGGATGCGCTGCATGCCGGCCTAAGGGCTATGCACGACCAAGCCCAGTCAGCTATAAGTGCGGATTGTCTGCCTCACAACTTGGGCTCACCATGTATTTCATTGTATGGCCTAGAATTACAGTGACCAGCGCTGTAAAACATGCCACGCCTGCGATTTGATGCCTGTAGACAGCCTCACCCTTAGCATGGAGCTTCTTCAAGGAGCAGGGCCTGGGGAAAAATGCCCCACCTGCCACCCTCCTGATGCTATTGTCCCACTCCATATGGCAAACTTGAGAACTTGTGCAAGTGACCATCTGCTGAGTGTGAGCATTAATTTAGAGGGCGTGGATTGATGACTGGATGGATGACTAGGACTAACCGACAACTTGCTGCTCTTTAGCTACTCAGTGAAGATCTTTTCTAAATTGTATTGCAGGTTCAAAGACTGTTTCTTTTATCTTTAACACTAACAGTGGCGAACTGTTGGAAACAAAAGTGCAGGTGCAGCATTGGCAGGGTTTTTAATCATTTCCATCTTTGAAAATGTGTCTTGTTTTGGCATGGTCATGAGGCTTGTTTGAGATGTTGAGCTCTGGAGTGATTGCCAGGTCTTTTGGGTCCAACTGGCTGCAGTAACTCAGTTCATTGATAGAGTTGCCAAGTCACTTGTGATTTATATTAGCCGCGAGAAATCGACTCCCCAGGACCATGAAACAGGATAGTGCAGGCTTTATCTAATAGGCAGATGTCATTCCACATGTTTGATTGGCTATTTAATTCCAAATCTCAGGGAAGCCAGGCTTCATGTTCATCGGTGACTTGATGAAAAGCAGTACTTATGGCCCAGCGCAATATATAGATATTAAATGACTGCTCACGGCTTCGCTGTGTCATGTACATGAAACGCGAATTGTAATTCATAATTCTTTTTAAGCCCCATTGATGGGGTTGTTGCATATGATAGGTACACTGTCATTACTTCAAGTGCACTAACTAATTTTATTTGAGGAACCTACATAAACTACTTAATACTAACTGTATATTACTTGGTTGCGATGGCCACTGTGTAGTTACAGTTAGATCAGAGTTTCCATAGGAAGAGTGTATTTAGTTTTGTTAATAATTTTGACAAATCTGCACAAAACTATGCAAAAAATGGTTTATCTGCATCGGCTCCTTTATGCAAAAGACACTTTAAACTTTTTTGGAGGGGAATTTATGCTTCTTTTTTTTTTATAAGAGTCTACATCAGGTATGTGTAATACGTTTTTCATACGGGTAGAGCCTCTGAGGGTAAAGCATGGCCATATGCAGTACAGGATTGGACAGAAGGCCTGGTCTCTGAATAGACCTTGTGTCTAACTCTATTAAAGTTTTCAACCTGACCCCATCTACACTCAACCTCTTCTTATTTTTGACTATTTTTTGTACTGCTTTTCACACATTTCTGTTTGAGTTTTTTTTGTATATATCTATTTTGTACAGTTTAGATCGACTTTTTTTGAACCTGTTGACCATGGCGCGAATTCCGCTGTGGTGCGGGTGAATTATTGAGTGGGCGTGTTTCGGACAGCCCCTGGCCGACCTCCGCACACGCCCACTGTGACGTCGGACTGCCAGGATCTGTCCGACACACCAAATGGGTTAACATATTTATGCTTTTAAATGTTATTTTTATGATTATTTTTTATTTCTTTTGTTTTTCAAATCTTTGTTTTCTATGTGGAGAAGTTCTACCATGGTCATTGAAAATAATATTTTGTTAGAGTCTCCAGCGGTCACTACTTTATGCTCTATCTTCTTGTCACTTTCCTCCCATTGTTTGTGTAGCACTTCTTGTGGAGAAGTCTGTCATCTTTCTGCTGCGCAACTCATCTGTTTCTCAGCATGGGCTATGATGTTGAGATGCGTAGCCCTCAGATGTTTCCACATCCTATTGTTTCCCGTGGAATATTGTCAAGTCTGTCCTCAATCCAGCACCTGGTTGCGCAAAGTACTCGTACTCGCCAGCACACATTTTTATTTCGCCAGCTGGAACATCATTGATTCTATCTCATGTCTTGGTTCTTGTGGGGCAGCAGAAGTGGATGGATAACAATAATGTCATCATCTATTGATACTGCACCTGTGATAGGCTTGGTTGTTAGTGTACTTGGTAACTCTTTGTGCACATTTTTGTCTATGCCCATGATGTACTGTGCAAACACAAGGAGATGATGGACGGAGTGCTGAATCTTTTCAGACACTCACCCTCAGTCAGAGATCTGGGTTGAATCCGTCATCGTTCTGCAGCTCACTTCGCCTCCCCAGTTCAGACCCAGCCATATGCAAATCAGTCTTCACATGGGAACTGTCCAGCCCGAACTGCCAAGCAAGGTCTTACCTTGACGGGAAACAAGCATCCTGGGACCGGTTTAGGGGTAACACCCCTCAACAGCCAGGTTAGCTTGAATCCAGTGGCAAAGTGAGCAAAGGACCCATGTCTGGGCATACCCTGCCAACAAAACAAACACAAGGAGATGATGGCGGAGTGCTGAAACTTTTCAGACACTCAATTCCCCAATCACAGATCTGGGTTGGATCCATCATCGTTCTTTAGCTCACTTCACCACCCCAGTTCTGTGTTTACATTTACACAAAAATGCCTCTCATAAGCACCAATCTGATAATGGTGGTCAGAAAAATCATTTAAGGGTGTTTCCAAAGACTAGGAGCCAGATGTAGGAAGGGTATTACCGGTCGGTAACCGCCAAAATCGTCCGTTACCGACCGGTAATAGGCTTTTGTGATGTAGGGGGGCAATTTACAGATTCGGTAAATACCGAATCGGTATTTACCAATTCGGTATTTACCGAATCATCATTTACCAATTCGGTATTTACCGAATCGGTAAATGACATGTAGGAAGCACTTTAAACAGTGCACATGTGCTTTAAGGATTCGTTATTTACCACCAACTATTAGTTGGTGGTAAATAAGGAATACCTTTGAAAATGCAAATCAATGCATTTTCAACTGTGCCATGTGGCAGACATACATGCCCTTAGGGCATGTATGTGTGACACATGTGCACACAAGCACTAATCAGGGGTGCAACAGGGTGTCAAAGTGACACCCTGCCACCCTTGACTCTTTCCCTATTTTACCGAATCAGTATTTACCGATTCGGTAATTGACATTCATTCCTATGGGCCTCCAGGCCCATAGGAATGAATGGCAATTACCGAATCGGTAAATACCGATTCGGTAATTACCAAATATTAACGATTCGGTAATTTTTACCGATTTTTTATCTACATAGCAATTACCGATTCGAAAATACCGAATCGGTAAAATTCAGTATTTTCGAATCGGTAATTTACAATTACCTACATCTAGCCCTAGGTTTTTTATTTTTTGAGTAGTGTTCCATAAGTGGCCAATCATATGACTGCTTTCATGTTTATTTTTGTTTGTGTCCTCTAGCTCTGCACTACTACTGTATCTTCCTCTGGCTCTTTATTTCCTGAGTCCCACAGGAGTACATTCCGCACCAAGGTATACTACCACTCTTGAGATTCCATCCGACCCATTTCTCTAGAGAAAGGAACAACCTAAAAGGGTTGTTAATGGACTCCCACACACCCTATTGGTGTCATCTTCATTATCGGGTCTCGCACTGGTCCTTATAAACCAGGGTGGGCTCAACTAGATTCTAGGGAACTCTTTGAATATCATTCTGTTGTATCTTTACCTTTAATTGAGTACATTCCTTATTAAGAATGTAACTAGGTCATGGTTTGGAATGTATTGTTATTTGAGAGTTGATCAGTTGTAACACGGTCTATGAGGAGAACGACTTACCTCCCTGTTGGGCGTAATAAACTACTTGCAACTCGATTTAAGGAGTGCTCATCTTTACATTACTGGCGACGATGAGCCCAACAGGTGATAAAGAACCCTGCGTGATTTGATTTTTGGGATTTCCAGTACCACTGCGGTAGTGAGTTTATTGTTTGTTTGGATTTCCGATCTTTATCGAGTGACTTTTAAAGACTGAACTGATTTCTGAGGTGGCGACTTCATTTGCGGCAAGTATATTTTTAAAATATTTATTTTTTAAGTACTTTCTGCAGAAGTGCCTACCTTCGTTGAACTGCGTGATTTGAATTCTCCACGCGATCTGTTTGCGCGAGCTGTACATGAGCGTGCCTCCCACGTTGAAGAACAACCGGGTCTTGCCGTCACTCGTAGAACTCTGCGCGAGCTGTGTATGAGCGCGCCTCCCGCGTTGATGAGCAACCGCGTCTTCTTGCCGTCACACGTACTGTGACGCGTACGTTTGTTTACAAGCAACTTGCGGAAGTGCGCTCTGATATTTGACAAGTACGCTCTGATACTCGCTCCGATACTTGACTTTATTTTGCACATTTAATTACGAATATCATATGGATTGAGGCAAGTCATTTTAACGTTTTGAAGCGAGATTTGACCATAAGATGAGTGAAATCAGCTGGAATTTATGCCTGATGTATAAAGGAATATTGATGTTCGTTTAGACTCAAGGAAAAGAAGTACCCATTGAAGAGCAGAGAAGTTTAGAATTATTATTATTTTTCATTTAATGCTGATTTCACTTCTTTATTTTCTCATTATTATTTTTCCTTCATTATTTTGGATTGTTATTTTAGATTGTTGTGTTAGCTTGTTTAGTTAACTTGTTGTGTTAGCTTGTTTAGTTAATTTTTTCCTTTCAGGATGTCATCTTCTGCGAGTGGAATGAATTAACCTCCTCAATTTTTGAGTGAGCAAGGCGAACCAATTTTACCATGGAAGAAATGGAAGCCAATTTTTGACTCTTATTTGCTTGCTATTGGTGGGGAGTAGTTTTCTGCCGTCAGGAAACAGGCTGTTTTGTTGAACAATCTAGGTATCGAAGGAAGAAACATCTACGATAGTTTGGATCCAATACCTATTGGTAGGGGTGCGGGTGAACCTTCTGATGTGTATGAGATGAGTGTACTTCTTTTAAAGAATCATTTTGGTGCACGCATTAATGTGGTCATGGAAAGACACAATTTTTTTATGTGTACACAGGCTAAGAGTGAAAGAGTTGGAAATTATGTGGCAGCACTTAAATCCCTTGCACAGACTTGCGAATTTGAACTTTTGACTGACTCTCTCATTCGTGATCAACTCGTTCGTTGCACTAATGATCTAAAGATCCAAGAAAAACTTTTGTCGAAAAATCCAAATTTGAAAGAGGCCATACTTATTGTTGAGAGTGTTGAACATACCCTGCTTCTGAGAAATGCTTTAACCATCTACCTCAGAATGAGTATGTTCCTTTTCGCAGCACTAGCACAAGAACAAGGAGCCCTCCTTTGTATCTTCAAGATTACTACCCAGAGTGAATTATTTCTTTGTTCTTTTGATCCTTGTTTTTCAGACTGTTTCTTTTCTTTTTCCTTGTTCTCTTTACCTTTACTGCACTTTTACTTTGTTCTCTTTGTCTTTCTTTCTTGTTTTTATTTCTCTTTCGTTTTGTTATTATAATAAGGGAGATGTGTTGTTTACCTTTAATTGAGTACATTCCTTATTAAGAATGTAACTAGGTCATGGTTTGGAATGTATTGTTATTTGAGAGTTGATCAGTTGTAACATGGTCTATGAGGAGAACGACTTGCCTCCCTGTTGGGCGTAATAAACTACTTGCAACTCGATTTAAGGAGTGCTCATCTTTACATTACATTCCTAATAGAGTCTGAAAAATTTTAAATACCTCTGGTACACCCCAGTTTCACGTTATTCTTGGGTGCCTTTGCTATGGTGTAAAAGTGTATTTAAATGGGTATTCTTAAGGAAGGTTGCCACCCTTCCACCGTAACTTCTAGTCAACATGTTTCAGCTCTCTGAATGGCCTGTCTAAAAGTCCCAGGCTTTCCTCAGGACTAACCCTATATTGATGCCCCATATTAATATTGGTTAGGTTTTCTTTCAAATTCTTTCATGTTCAAGTCTCCTAATGTCAGTCAGTAGACAAACATATGCCACAAAACATATATTTAGGCAGGCCTACTTGTCTGACTCAAGGTTTCTGACCTGTAGTTATTCCCCGATTTGTGTATATTAGCATCATATAGGGGTTGGTGGAAGTGCATCCATGTTGTCACACTCACTCCAAGGGTACCATGCCACCATATTACCTTTTTAGGTCACTGATTCTCTCATGCCAGAAATACCTCAGGACGTGGAATTTCTTTTTAAAGGTGTGTTCACTATGAAAGGTTCAGTGTATTTGACTTTGAGCCCAGAGCCATTCTCACAGGCAAAAATAACCAAGATCTCCTGCAGATATTAATAAGAGTTCTGTATTTTTAGGAGTGGCTGCACCGCAGTGCCTGTAAATGGTACAGCGGTACCAATGACTCACAGGGAGAGTGCATCTGATTGGCTGAAATTACTGAATTGATGCATTCTCATGAGGTTCCCACACTTTTACCCTCACTATGGCTTGCTCATGGCTAGGTGAACATTTTCCATAAATCCCTGAGCTACTTTTAGGAGACTTCCAATTTTTGTGGTGTGCTTAACCCCCAAACAAGCATGTCATCTGAAGGAGAGTCGACACCACAGCAAGAGAGTCAGGAGCAGCTTGAGGGCCATGCCACAATCCATAGTTTGGCAATTCTTTTCCTCTTCAGACTGTCGGAAGAATATGTCCACAAAAGTGGTGGTTACTTGAAAACTGTGCCACCAAGAGCTTATTGTCAAAAAATAACCATGTGAAAAAATGAGGCATGAAAAAGCATCTCAACGCGTGGCACAGCAACCAATGCACCGCTGTGAAAAGAAAACAGGAGGAGGAAGAAAAGGCTTCTTCTTCAGCAGGACAACCATTTCTCCCACTTGGAGGCTCCATGCCATTTGACATTGGTGCAACACAAAATAAATGTATTCCTCATTACTCCCATATCAGGATTTATTGCACCAAGTGCAACATAATTCTTTCACTTCACTTGCACGGTTCTTTGTATCCAAGCTCAGAAGCCCTCTTTTTTTAAAGTTGAAACCCCCCTACCCCCCAAAATGTGAAACTCCACAAAAGTTTTAAAACCACCACTATTGGTTGAAGAATAGAAAATAAGGGTCTATTATTTCCCAAGGGTAAATCTTAATGTATAAACTGTATTAGTATGTGACCAGTTAATAGTTTGGCGGACAGAGTTTACTCATGTAAACAATATTATAAAGAGGCAGCTGTGTCAGGCATTTATTTGTAAAAAGGACTGGGGGTCAGGAGGGATTGCGACGGGGACCTGTTTTAGGACTCATGCTATTACAATGAAATTCATTGTAAAAGCATGCATGGTAAAGGCATATTTGTTGTAAGAAAGTGCGCTGTAAAGTTTATGCGTGGTAAAGTCATTCACGTTGTAACGCACATGTGGTAAAGGCATGCGTTGCAATGGTATTCGTTGTTCGATCACAATACCCAACCAGACAGTATCTAGTAGGAGACAATCCTGGAAGGAGGGGCACTAAAGAGTCTGGCAAAGGGGAAGACCCCACACAGGGAAGGGCTCCTAGCTGAATTTTACACTGTGAATGGTCAACCCTTGCTCCCAAATTGCATAAAATGTATGAGTCGGTCCAAGAGATTGGGACATTGCTATAGATGCCCAAAGAGGCATTTACTGTAGTGGTACTGAACCTGGGAAAGGAGTCACTACTGGGCTCTCCTTGCCACTGGAGTCAAGCTATACTGGCTGATGAGGGCTGAAAGCCCGAAACCGGTCCTCGGATGCTTGTTTCCAGTCCAGGGAGGACCTGGCCTGACAGTTCGGGCTGGACTGTTCCGATGGGGCACAGGGTTCAGACTGATTTGCAATGGCTGGGTCCAAACTGGAATGGCATGGTGAGCAAAAAAACGATGGGTTTAGGCCCACATCTCTGTACTGGGGTGAATACATGACATTGTTCTGCATTCTGTCCATCAATTGTTCTTTTTGCAACTGTCACCCCTAGTGGGACGGGTATGCTCAGACGTGGGTCCCGTGCTCTCCATGCAACTGGAGTCAAGCTATCCTGGCTGATGAGGGCTGGAAGCCTGAAACCAGTCCTAGGGTGCTTGTTTCCAGTCCAGGGAGGACCTGGCCTGGCAGTTTGGGCTGGACTGTTCCCATGGGGCACAGAGTCCAGACTGATTTGCATATGGCTGGGTCCAAACTGGAATGGCATGGTGAGCAAAACAACGATGAATTGAGTCCCAGATCTCTGTATTGGGGTGAATGTATGACATTGTTCTGCATTCTGTGCATCAATTGTTCTTTTTGTCTTTTTACCATATGAAAGCCATCATAAGTGCGGGTGTTGATAATTATGTGCCCGGAAACCACAGGCTCAAATTAAGCACTGCACCCTCACCAGCACAGTGGATGTTAGTGCATGGACAAATATATGTGTCAAGACGATTGATGATTTTAGTTATCAAACTATGGGGGAGGCCACTGAAATAGGAGTGTGACATTTTTTATCATTTAATGTAATACAGGAGGTGATGCAGAACAGTTGGTGCTCTAGAATTGATCTACCGACAGTGCATGTGGCACTGGAAACTGTCCTCACTCTGGGTACATCGGGTAGAGCAGTGACCTGGATCTATAAAGGATTAGTGGAAATGACAACAAACACACTTAGAGGTGGTTCGAGTTGTCAAGGAAGAAAATATAGGTGAAGAGGTATTGAATTGGGAATTGACAAGGAAAATTGCTTACCTAAGTGAGTATGTGCGACATGCTTGATTTAAGTTACTGCAATTTAATAACCTGCATCGTACGTAATTAACACCGGCTAGGCTCTGTAGGATTTTAAGCGATTCTCAGTTACATTTCCCAGGTGTAAGGCAAATGGTGCAGACCTTCTGTGCATGTTCTGGTCATGCTCACACCTCAGATTGCATTGAGCCAAAAGTTTTGCTGATAAACATGAAACCACTGAACTGAGACTGGAGATGGTCCTTAAAATATCCATGTTGGGCCTTCTGGTTCAGTCGAAAAGACTGAACACAGCGTGCAAACTGGCTGACCTGGCCCTCCTGTTGGGCAAGCAACAAATAGCAATTTGGTGGAAGAGCCAGTCACAAGATGGTTATCTGAACTGCTTAAGTGGGAGACAGCAGAATTCCCTTTGATGAACCTACTGGCCACTGGTGCCAAATCTAGGCAGCGATGTGACAAATCAGACAGATATTTAAGATACAGAAAAAGAATGATCCCAGACCACTGTAAGGTGATGCAGTGTAATGACGATTATGAGGTGTGGAGATATTGGCCCTCCTGTATGAGATGAGGCTGGCAATGACATAAGATGAGCCTCAGTCAGTAGGAATGTGCCGCCATTTTGTGTTGAAAAACAAACTGACATAACTGCCCATTTATAGATTGTAATGAAGTGTGTGGCTGCCTTATGATGTAGTGATACTCCTGTCTGTACCCAACTAATCGTGAGCTATATGTCTACTATAAAAATGGACCATGTTATATATGCATACTTTTTCCCCCGGAATTTTATATAGCTCAAACTTGACCCTCAGAAATCAGAGTGCTTTACATGAGCACCAGTTGCTTTACAGAAGAACACATCCATTTTGTTAGGCATGGGGGGATTAAGTGATTTTCCCAGAATCACAGGATGTTGAGCATCATTGCCGGGACTCGAACCCAGTTCCTCAGATTTGAAATCAACCGCCGAAGCCATTAGGCCACATCCTCTCCCCATATGTTTGTTTATTATCATATTTGTATATGTGTACCAAAGGTGTGGCTGCTGGGCCTTTACCCTGTTGCAGGGATTCTGCACAAACACAGAACTATGAGTAGGATTATGGGACCTTAGTGTATAGGGACTGAGTCATCCTACCACCTTAGTACCCATGAGCCCAGGACCGATTAGCTATAGTGTCTCACATGCTCTCCTACTCACTCACAGAGAAACAAGTGCTTAGACACCCGAGAACACAACACTCCTGATTCTCCCAGGAATCGCGGTTGCAAGACACACCCTTCCGCTTGCACTCTTGACCTTGTCCACAATAAAATCTGACAGAGACATGAACAAGTTTAAAATATTTATTTTTTAACTAAGGTGCTCTAATATGCAGTATACGTGCCACAACAACTAGGAAAATGCATAACACCAATATGGGAAGCATAGCAATTGGTCCATAGGTCATGAAAGGAGCTGTCATTATAAAAACACAGTGCAGACTAATCTCCCTCCCCTTGTATAGAAACAGAACAATTATATATTAGAAGATCTTTGGGTGTTATCTGCAGAACCCGTACCTCAGTCTACAGATGGTAGATCTACATCATAGGTGCTGTCTTGCTCCTCTCTCTAGAAAAGGTCCTTCTCCAAGTGTGTCCTACCTACTTGTGTATTTCAATAAAACCAAAGTACGTATTCCAAAACAACAGCTGCATAGGTAAGTTTTGATAGGTGCTAGGGTCTGACCAGAACAGAATAACAAGGGGCGCTGTAGTTCTACCTTGCTCACAATGTTCAGATTAAATCCCAGGAACCTGCAGAGTGTGAACACAGCGATAGGTTCTCATGTGAAAACTGCAAAAGAGACATTTGCAAAATAAACTCGTGTAGTAACATGTGCAAAGCAGCGGACTATCTGTAGCATGCTCATGCTAACTTAGAGAAAACGACAATGTCCCCATGGGCCATGTGACAACCCCAAATCAAAATCCAGGAGAGTGACTACCAGGTTTCAGGATCTAGCTCTGGTGCTGGCCAAGCGCGCCATAGCAATGCACTGGAAGTCCACGGGAGGACCCTCCAATGTCGGTGTAGATGTAGAACGATGGGCAGTGTCTGAAGAGGTGACATTGAGGGGCAGGAAGATGCGAGGGGTGCGTGAAAGACCTTTAGCAGATGATTGGACGACGGTTCTAGCCTCTTTTGTGGAGTTAGAGGGAAGATAACTGTAAGATGCCTACTAGAATGAGACAAAGTTTGAGTAAAAGCCTTGATTTGACAGATGGAAGGATGCCGACACACCTGATCACCAACTCTGATTCTGACACAGAAGTCAGGTAGTAAATACACACATGAGATCCCTATGGAAACAAAGAAATAAATGCCCAGAAGTAGTTAAAGTTTACATTGAAAATGGCACTGCACTGATAAATGTTGCTACCTGCATTTAGATGTGATGTTATACTGCACTTATGATGTTCTACATATAGGTTCAGCGATAATATGAGAAAGGTTGGGACACATACAGGACATGTGCTGATGATTGTTGCACGAGGAAAATATAAAAGATTTAAGTATGAAAATGTGCATATAGGTTGAAATGCAAATAAAAAAAATTAAAAATATATTTTTTTATATACACCTTCTTTTTCCATATCTTTCTTGGTTTTACAACATGAAGCACTAACAACTGACAGTCCAGGACCCAAGCCGGACCCAGGACTAAAAACTGTAGGGTTTCACAGTGGATGTTGTCACACATTCATCACCTGATAGCCAATAGCATTAGAAAAATACAGATCATTGACATATAACCATGAAGTACTATCCTTGAAATTGAATCCCCCTGTATATGTCACCTGAGGCGGGGGGAGGTTGCCAGTCACCATACCTCAGTCCGCTGTGGCACACTTGATCAAGGAAGGGCCGGCATTCTGTGATGGGCACATCTATAAACCCACTATGACAAGGGGTTCGGTGTGCAATTTGCATGGGAAGGCTGCCACCCCAATCATGCTACCCACTCACACCAAGGGCGCGGGCAGACACTCCATAGCATTGCTAAGTTCCTCCATGTCCCCTTCAGGGCATGCCCCAGGACGCACTGCCACAACCTCGACAGGCCCCTTTGTGAACAACAAGGATACATGCTGAAGGAGGTGTGCGCAGGGTCGCTCCATGGGGTGCAAGTTGTCCTTCGCCTCCAAGTTCCAAATGTATAGGTTCCAAATGATTCCCCCAGCCCTGCTACCACCATGCCTTAGCGAGGACATCTGATTCAGCCAAAGTTCACTTCAATAAAGTGCAGAGCCAACTCAGAACATTAGGGACCGCATGTGATATCCATGACATAGCAATCTGTTGACTGAACAAAATAAACACTAGGTCAACAAATCTATGCAGGTACTTTTCCCCCTTGGCTCTCAGGTGAACGCCCAACAAGCAGGATTCCAATGTGGTCAAAAGCACGCTGTTAACCAGCGTGAAGGTGGTCTCCACATTCTCCCACCAGGTCTGCTTAATCACTGGGCATTCCCACATCATGCGGAGGAAGCCCACATTTTGTGCCCCACACCTGGGAAGGGGCAGTTGGGTACATGCGTGCAATTCATTACGGTGTGAGATACGTTTGGTGCAGGTAGTAAAACTGTATAAAGCAGATGTGTGGATTGTGTGAAACCCCTTTAACCTGCTGTAGGACTTGGTGCATTTGTTTATCTGTAAACTGCATCCCAAGGTCCAGCATCCAACATTTGCAGGCCCTAGTCTCCTGACTGTGGTGGTGGGTAAGCAAAGTAGTGTAGAGGGCCATTATAAGTCTACCTGTGCCCTCATGGGATAAAGTTGTGTGTAGAGGTATTGCCAAGGACAGCCCTGCCATCAATGTGTAGCGGACGCAAGGTACACTGCATTGTACATCAGAAAATGCCCACCGGGAAGCTGTAGGTGTTTATTAGGTCCTGAAAGGACAAGAATGTTCCCTCTCCATAAAGGTCCCCCATGCTGTCTATTCCTGCATCCCCCCAGCTCTGTATATCATGATGCCAGTGAACTTCCTGAAGAACGTCTGTGTCCCAAATAGGAAGTAATGGTGAGCATGGAGTGGGCTGCATTGCTGCAGATATATTGCTGCCAACTTGTTGTGTGATTTTCATCCGATGCGTCTCCTGAGGGCGGTGTAGCTCGGGAGACGACAACCAAGTTTGTATGTGTGACACATAAAGGATTCTCTGGACTTCCGCCCATTCTGAGCAAGATGCTCTGACATCAGGCAGATAAACAAGGGCGTCATTAGCGCACAAGGAGACCATGTTATGGGTGTCATATGGCTGGATTGCCCACTGTCGGGCATGCAAATGCAGTTTACAGGCCAGCAGCTCTAGTCCAAGGCAAGGGTGAAGATCAATGGCGACAAAGGGCATCCTTGTCAATAACCTTGTTATATATCAAAGCTGTCAGAAATCAGATGTCCCTTTTTAACTTGCGCTACCAGCCACCCATATGAAGCTGGGAGCCACCGAAAATTCCCCAGGCCAATGTGCATCTCCTTCAGTGTCGCAAACAAGAACCCCTACCCCAGGGTATCAAAGGCTTTTTCAATACCGAGCGATAACGACAGCTATACCCCTGTGCCAGCCACGGTATTCCTCAACAAGCGTAGAAGGTGGCGAATGTTTAGAAGTTTAAAACAACCAGAAATTAACCTGTTCTGATCAGAGTGCACTAAAGTACCAACAATGGGGAGCAATCTATTCGCTACAACCTTCCCTAGATTCTTGTAGTCTAAGTTCAACAGGACAGCGACTGGAAGGAAAGAACATCTAGCGGATCTTGGCCCAGCATGGGAAGCACCACTATTGGGGCCAGGATCCATCCCTTCTCTCTTGCCTCACTTAAGACCTCCAGCAGCTTGGGGGATAGTGATGCATGGAAGGCGGCATGATATTCTATGTGGAGGCAATCCATACCCAGGGCTTTATTTCAAGCTATTTGACTTATAAGAGAACAAATCTCCTCAGTTTGAATAGGAGTGTCCAGGTCTGCCCACTGAAGTGGATTCAGACAGGAAAGAGGGAGCCTTTGCGAGAAACCACTCAGCCTATCTGTGGAGGGGCCCTCCACCTCCATATACAGGGCCCGACTGTAGACTGTAAAGATGCCATTTATGGCCACTTGAGTGTTAAAGATGTCTCCCCCATCCATTTGTATCACTTCAATTGGTGAGTGTTTCAGGTCCATCCGGACCAGCCATGCCAGCAGCCGTCCCGTCCAATCCCCCTCGCCATGGAGTCGGGCAAGGTACTGAGCATTATCAAGCTTCCCCAAGTGTGCCTCAAGATCTCGGTGTTCGCTCCAAGACTGTGGGTAGTGATCTGAAAGGGTACGTGCCAAGTACTCTGTGCGAATATGTGTACCTGTTAAAAGTGCGTCAGTCGCTTCACCTGGTCCATAACCTATGCTACAACAACCCTCCACCACCCATCCAATTATTATGTTTGAATGCCCACCTATTGCAATCCCTACATTTCTTGAAAATGTCTCTGTGGAATACAAAACAGTGCAGACTAAACCATCAAACTTCCATATCGTTTAGTGTCACATCCTGTATTGGGAATTTTACATCCCCTAAAATTCAAGAAAATTGTAGCTCCACCCCAATTTCAGTACAAACAATTTGTGCAGCCTTCCAGTATGGTTGTAAATAAAGATGCTGCTCCAAAGAATTCAACCTGGTGAAGAACTGCTAGATGGAGATAAGAAAGGGGAGAGAATGTGCCCTAACGGCTAAGGTGGTCGATCTCGAAGCTGGGGAACCCGGTTCGAGTCTCAGCAGGGACGCTCAACATTCTGTGATTCTGGGCAAAGCACTTAATCTCCCTGTGCCAAACAAGAAGGAATGTGTCCATCTGTAACGTAATGGGTGCTCATGTAAAGTGCTCCGATACCTTCGGGTCTAGTTTGCGCTATGTAAAACTTCACACAAAAAAAAAGAATGACAGCATAAGTTCCTAAGTTAAAACAACAGGTCATGGAAGAAAACCAAAAGATTTTGGGGCAGATTTATGTTGCCTGACGCATCTCTGCAAATCGGCAGAGATGCGCCAGCAAAGATACGGCCCGCAAGTTCATCCTTGCGCCACCCATGATGCGCCGCATTTAGAATGCGGCGCACCATGACGCAGGAATGAACAGATGCATGTCGCATCTAGGGGGTGAAGTTGGCACAGTGCTGAAGTTGTGTTGCGTGCGGCACGCAACTCCAGCACTATTCCAACTTGCCCAATCTCTAACGTGGTGCGTCAAGCCTTACGCCTGCTTCAAGCAGGCCCAGGGTTTTGACGAATCAGCCTTGGGAAAGTGACTCAGTGAAATCTTGTACATTTCACTGAGTCACTTTTCAGGGGCGTTCCTGCGACGGAACGCCCCCCCCCCCCCCCTGCGTGGAAACGCCCACATGAAACCTGATGCAGGTTTCATGTGGCGCAGGGCCTTACACCGTGACGCATCTCCCTAGATGCGTCACGATGTAAGTATGTCGCAACGTGGCGCAGGGTTTACACCGCCGCTGCGTCACACAGTTGCGTCAGAAGTGACGCAACTGCGGCGCAAAAGTGCCGCAAGTCCGACATAAATCTGCCCCAAAATCTTGAATTTTTCGAAACCATCTTTCAGACGGACGGACTGAGTTGCGCAAACCTGTACATGGTTGCTACCGCTCAGGACTCCAAGCGATGTGAAGAAGCCTTGTTTTAATTAGCTTTATTACAGCCTAAGTACAACATTTTTAACAGCACTCAGCATCTTAACACCTGTTTTTATCTGAAAAGGCTTTTTTTATGGCACCCAGCACTTTAATTATTTGTCTCTTTTGTAAAGGTTTTTATCAACTGTGCTATAAATATGACTGACTGACACTTGACCACGAACCCTTTCTTTCAGTCAAAAACATTTGCAATGGGAATCAGCTAACTTAATGGCTCAAGTGTACCTACTAAACACAAATACATAAAATAAAATGTAAATTCTAATTAAAGGCCAGGACTTTCATCTAACATATGGAACTGTCCAGACGCAGTTGGGCCAACACTAAATAGCCTCAGCATTTAAACTCTAGAAGGAAGGAGGTTATTCACTTTGGCAGGAAGGCACTCCCTGCGGCTTGCATCAAGCTCATTCTGTTTACCACTTATTTTTGTCAGTAGCTGATAGAAATTGGAACAAAGTTCCTTTGGAAAGCAAGCAAGAATGCTAACATCTGCTCATACAAAGACATGCCAATGTTTTTGAGTGACTAATTTCCTGAGCTAACATACGTGATTGCCCTATTCCTGAGGGATGCTGTCAAGATTAGAGGACATGACAGGATATCCATGTCAGCCCCCTTCAGAGAGCCAGAATGGTCCCATCTTTAATGAAAATCTAAATTTCATTAGGACTGAATGTGCAGGATGGCCTCAGGACACTTCCACCTGCGCAAGTGTTGTCCACAAGAAAGAACAAGGGATAGTTGCAGCCCGAAAAGAATCCGGGCACGAGAAAATGAGACCCAACATCAATATCCGGCGGCCATGATGCATGCTGGGAACAAAACACATTCTTAGCAAGAAGCCATCGTTGAATGACACAGGGCCACTTTATATGCCTCCACTTCTCAGATGGTCAGTGCTTAATTTGAGCAGGTGGTTGCGGGTTATGGAAGCTGAGACTTTTGTTTCATCATTAGCCGTTGACCTGGAGCAAGAGGGAGAAAGTGAGAAATGGGAGAAAGGAGAAAGACAAAGGTAGGAAAAAAATGACAAACGGAGAAGCAGACATGAAAAAGAAGCTGGAAGAGTGTACTATGGAGATAGGAAGTGTTAGGTGGTGCAGGGTGGTGGAAGAGAAAAGCATGAGGTATATTCAAGACTAGGCAGCATTGGTATTCATTGACCTAGTTTCAGCAGCATTGGTGGGGGACGCCTAAGAAAAACTTTGTTCCCCTATGCTTATGCTTCAAAAATTAACCATTGCACATAGGGATTTAGGGCCAGATTACTTGCTGATCAATATTATAACAATTTGTTCCTTCGGGTGTACCACATTTCTTTTTACTTACTCATAATTGTATGTAGTATATAAAGTCAAGATCAGAATCAGACACCAATCATGTATTTATGCACTATTTTATGAATTATAGTCATTCATAAATACTCTTTATAAATTTCAAGCTAGGCTGTACAATAAGTAATAAAAAGTGCAAATTTGTGACATTTAGTGCTCAGTGCTGTCGGCGCAAAGGTGATCAAAGAACTATACAATAATTATATACAAGGAAATATGAACAGTAATTTAACTTGGTCTGCACAATCTCAAATATACCACTGTATACTACATTTGTCAGTTTTAGGTACAGGATATTGATAAGACAGATCCAACTATTCGTCGACGTTTCGACCCTCTACAAGCGCACGTGAGGCGTCAAACATGGGTCTTCATCAGGACTGGGGGGGGGGAAAGCCTAAGTGATTTAAAAGAAGGAGGTGTTTTTTAATAGGGGTATTCTGAGAGGCATCGGAGTTCTAATGCCTATGCAAGCTATAGCTGCACTCACCTTCCTGTGAACCCAACCGGGTTCAAGGTGAGGCTTGAACAGCTTGAACTGCGTGCGTCTGTTCAGATAGAAAAGGACCTAATTAGTACCTTAATTCTATAGGTGGAGTTGGGACAATGTTATTTAGCCCACTTCCTATCTTCCTTACCTATCGGCGGTGCGTTGAGTGCTCCCCCGACGGTTATTCTTGTTAATGTACTATGCCCACTTTTATCCTAACTGAAAAAATGAGGAGTATGTATTTAGTGATATTAAAATGCATTATTAATACACTGAGCATGAGACACACAGTGCACAGGTAATTCAACTCACCTGGGTATCGGAGTCAATCTTGTACCCAGTCGTGGTTCAGATTACAAATTGCAGAGCCAGAGATTTATTTGGTCAAGGTCCCACTACAACCGGAATAAAGAGGGAGATAAAATCTCAGTGACAACCATGGTCGGATTTCGAAGTATGAGTTACTTTGTGCAGGCGCCTAGGCAGGGACCGGGCTTACCTTCACTCGGGACATATTTTGAAACACGATGCCGAACGCTGGAGGAGAAGCCTCTTCCTACCCAGCGTGGTCCCAACTCCGTTTAGTGCACCGGCGGCAATTCGCTGCTGAACGTCAGCCGCTAGATGTAAACAGACTCGCCGAGCACGGGGTGATTCAAAACTACGTCATGACGCTGGGTTGTGGCGTGACCACGAACTACGTGGTTGCCATAGTAATTGGATAGTTTATTCGGTCTGGCAGGTTCAAAACACTAACCTGCACTGAGCTTTTTATGATGAATTATAAAGGCTCATCGTAGTAGCTGCTGCTCAGTCGCTAATTGTACATGTAAACAGATTCGCCGAGCGCGGGGTGAATCAAACCTACGTCCTGAAGCTGGGTTGTGACGGAACCACGAACTACGTGGTTGCCATAGCGATTAGATAGTTTATTCGGTCTGGCGGGTTCAAAACACTAACCTGCACTGAGCTTCTTATGATGAATTTAAAAGCTCATCGTAGTATCCGCTGCTCAATCGCTAGTTGTTCCAGTCTAACGGATATTCTTCAGCAAGAAAAATGGTTTCCTCGGGTTAATGTCAATATCCCGATTACGGTAACCAAGGCAACCCTAGGCTAGAGCTGCATGGTCACATGGCTCTTTGATCTGCGAGTTTTCAATGAATATGGCAAGTTAAGAATAATTCGGCATAGGACATATGGTGGTAGGGTATGCGATACGTATACCTTGTTTCGACAATAAAAACAATGTTGTGCTAGTAAAAACAATTCTACTTTACAATATGTACATATTTTACATATCCTATATTACAAATGCAATGAGAGCCATCCAACATGATTTATAAGTGCATATAAACATATCGCCGTTGTATCTGATTTTATAACCATAAATTCGTTATCATCTAGCCCTCCGAAAATAGGCGTCTGTCATTATTCTCCCACATACATAATGAGTTACAGTCTGAGTGCCAATATCTGGAGACATTATCAGTTATATTTATCATAGTTGTCCCATTTGCCTATTGGTTTCCTCAGTCTCATTCAATCCATTTCTCACTGAGTCTAATGAATGTATCCAGCGGCACTCCTTATATTTTAATGCATGTGAAATTGAACCTCCCCTTGGGTTAATATGTATTTTTTCCAGGACCCACCATTTTATATCTTGAGGAGTATGTTTGTGAGTATGGAAATGTTCCACCAACGGTGCCCCCTGTGTTTTACATTTTACTCTACTCATGTGTTGTAAGATACGTGTCTTTATTTTTTGGGTCGTCTGTCCTACATATATTTTAGTGCATGGACACATTATTGAGTAGATCAGGTGAGAGCTGTTGCAATTGCTGAAGTCATGGAGTTTGTATGTTCTACCTGCGTGTGTGAATTTGTTCCCTTCTTGACAATGATCACAGGCCTTGCAAGAGCCACATTTAAAATGGCCAATAATAGGTGGCAGACTCAACATGTTCCGAAGATCTGGTTGTCTTTCTGGTTCTAGATAAGCATGTACCACTTCATCCCTCACATTCCTTCCTCTCTTGAAGGCAAACATGGGTTTTTCTTCAGTCTTCAATTCCCCAGCAACCAAATTCCAGTACTTCGATATGATTTTTTTCACATCATTGCTTTTGATGTTATAAGTCGTGACACACACAATGTTGTTCACGTTTTCTTTTTTCTCCTTGACCTCAAGCAAGTCTGCCCTAGGGCTGTACCAAGCCCTTTTCTTCGCACGCTTTAGCAGATTTCCTGGGTATCCCCTATCCTTTAGACGCTTGGTAAGATTACTTGCTGGGCGTTTATTTCTTACTGCCTCTAACCACTAGCTTTAAGTTTTTAAACTACAGGACTGGAGACACTGGGTTGCATTATGTTTCTCTGTGCACCTGTTGAATCATATTTTAAGAATGGAGCTCCTCCTGCCGTCATATATTGTGATTTTCCTATTTCCTAGCACAAGGATCTCTTCTTTATTCCTCATTGTTTTTCTCTTTCTGCTTGCTTTTCATATTTCCATCCATTGCATTCACTTACATAACACACGGGTATGTAGATCGCACATGGTGGCTGCACATTGCACAGGCATTTTTTGAGAGACTACCTGCCCCAATAACAATTGATGACTGGCGCAAGAGACAATGGATGATGCCACGCTACAAGCAGTCAAAAGCACAACACAGCAGCAGAGGTGGAGATATGTGAACAACAGCAGTCCAATGAGCGAAGGTTTAAGAAGGGAGGAAATGCTGGCATTCAAACAAATACAACAGGAGCTGTCAGAAATGGAACAAGGAATTCTATTATGAGGAACAATGATACTAATACCAAAAACGCTACCACAGTAGACCGTAAGCCTGGCTCATGAGTCCCACAGGGGCATAGTGGCAACCAAAAAGATGCTAAGGTAAAAAGTATGGTTCCCGGGACTTGATCGCTTGGTGGAAGACATGATCATGACCTGTCACTTATGCCAGATAACGGGAAGGCCAGAAAGCCAGAACAACTACGCATGTCTGACTTCCCTGGGGTGGTGTGGATGACACTTGCAGCTGACTCCTATAGACCGCTGGACACTGGAGGCTACCTGCAAGTAGACATCTATGAATACTCATGGTTCTCAATAATACAGTAAGTGCCATAAACATCAGCAACAGCCCCACTACCAATACTAGATGACAAATTTGCAGCATGCGGCATCCCGCAGACAATGGACCACCATTTTCAGGAGAAGAATATGCAGGTTCATGGCATACCTGGGAATACATCCCAAGAAAATAGCACCTCTGTGGCTGCAAGCAAACAGCATGGTAGAAAGGTTCATGGGCAACATTAAAAAGGCTGTCTAACATGCCAAATGCCTTATATATCGGCCTTATACATCAGCCTTCCTGGTTATCAGCTAAAAAAGTTGCAGACCATCCAGAATGCATCAGCAAGAGCGCTGTTGGGCATTCCTGGTAGGTCCAGCACAAGCAACATCTCCGGGATCTGAATTGGCTCCCAGTGGGACAACGTGTCCTGTTTAAGGCGCTTACTCTTGCCCATGGTGCCTTATATAAATCCGGGCCCCCCATCTCAGGAGACAATTTGATTTTTATGTGCCTCATAGACATCTATGCTCTGCAGGGCAATGCCTCGCCGTTATACCACGCTACCGCCTGGCTAGAACTGTGGCAGGTCCCTCTCTTTCAAGGCGGCCAAAGCCTGGAATGCCCTTTTACTACAAACTGTGAAACACCCAAGATCTTAGGCTATTTAAAAAGCAGCTAAAAACCTTGCTCTTTGACTAACAACCAGCCGCATTTCACGCCCTTCTCTCTCCTTCATATTGGTCTCGGCGCCGGGACACTCTAAAGTATGACACATAACATAACATAACAAATCGGCACAGATCTCAGTGGGCCAGGCCCTTTGCCAAATACTGAGAGACCACCGCAACACACTCCAGCGTTCCACTGGAAGATGCCCGGAAGAATTGGTGCTAGGGACAACAAGCAGAACGAGATTGCCTCAACTGGAGGCCACCCCACCTCCTTATTTATGTATTTTATTTATTATTACATTTTTTTTTTTGCATTTGTACTGCGCAACGGCTACCCAAAAAGGGTTTCCCGGCGCATCTTTGCTGTTTACAGATGGAGAGGGTCTTATTTATCGAATAACCAAGTTTTTAGCAACTTTCGGAAACTGCAGTAATTAGGTTCATTTCTCAGTGAAATGGGGAGAGAGTTCCAGTGGGACGGGTCTAAGTAGGCAAAAGATTTTCCTCCTATGCGAGTGCGCTTAAATTTAGAGATCCTAAAACGACCCTGAGTGGCTGATCTGAGGTTCCTGGATGGGGTATAGGTATTTGCCAGTGAACAGAGGTACTTCGGAGCTATGTTAGTTTTTATTTTATACATATAAGTGAGTGCTTTAAATTTCACTCGATTCTCAATGTTAAGCCAATGAAGTTTACGTCGGAATGCAGAAACTGATTCCCTTTTAGGTACCTTACATAATAATCTGACTGCCGCATTTTGGGCCATCTGTCGATGATGGAGGTTAATTGTCAGAAAAGATTCCCCTTCGGATGAATTTTTGAACTAACCGCAGTTTAGAAACACACATACACAGTCAATACCAATAACATAACTAAGGAGCAACAAATGATGTAAACGATACAGTCATACAAGAAAATAAATGTACATTTTATTTTGATATATTAAAAACAAGATTAAAAAACATATTTAAAAACCATGTGTTGGAGTGTTATATAGGATCACACTCCAACATATATTATTAGTCACTTTACAAGGAGTTCTTTGTCCAATTTGATTTTTCAAAGATTCATGGTTATAGTGGGATACTATTGTTTTCTCCTGAGGAAGATTTTTTGGCTCTGAATCAATACATACCATAACCGAAACACGTCGGTGCTCTGCTGGGTGGAAATGCACTAAGTCATTGGACAAAGAACTCCTTGTAAAGTGACTAATAATATATGTTGGAGTGTGATCCTATATAACAGTTTAGACAAGAGTATTTCCCTCTTATGAATTAGGAATTGATTTCCTTATGTACTGTCCCATTATATATTGTGGTTTTTAAATATGTTTTTTAATCTTGTTTTTAATATATCAAAATAAAATGTACATTTATTTTCTTGTATGACTGTATCGTTTACATCATTTGTTGCTCTTTAGTTATGTTATTGGTATTGACTGTGTATGTGTGTTTCTAAACTGCGGTTAGTTCAAAAATTCACCCGAAGAGGAATCTTTTCTGACAATTTGTCTTTTGGTACCCTACCCCTTTGGTTTGTTTGGGTCCCTCTCTTTTGTTAGAGATGATGGAGGTTAGCCTTATTTGATCCTAGGTAAAGGACATTTCCGTAATCTAAGCGGGTGTTATTAAGGCGTTCACCACCGTTTTTTTAGTTGACTCAGGGAGCATCCAGCAGATTTTCCTCAGCCACCGTATGATAGAAAAGCAGGTGACTGCCACTCTAACTGATTGTGCATTCATGCTCAAGGCATCATCTAAGAGTACCCCTAGGTTATGTACTTGCGAAACTGGGTTTGGGAGGTTGCCCATTTTCTCTGGCCAATGTTGATGGCTCCATAGATGTTTCTGTTTCCCTAAGATGACAACCTCTGTTTTTTCTCCGTTAAGTTTTAAAAAGTTTTCCTTCATCCAGGTTGCGATGTTGTTCAGTCCAGTTTTGAGCGTGGAGATGTCATTTACATTTTGAGCAGCCAATGAGAAAATAATTTGTGAATCATCGGCATAGGAATATATCGTGAGTCCTGACTCTTCAACTAACTCAGCCAAAGGCTTAACATAAAGGTTGAAGAGAAGAGGACTCAGGATAGATCCCTGTGGTACGCCGTGACTGAAAGAATGAGTTTCGGAACATGCAGGTTCATGGCATACCTGGGAATACATCCCAAGAAAATAGCACCTCTGTGGCTGCAAGCAAATAGCATGGTAGAAAGGTTCATGGGCAACATTAAAAAGTCTGTCTAACATGCCAAATGCCTTATATATCGGCCTTATACATCAGCCTTCCTGGTTATCAGCTAAAAAAGTTGCAGACCATCCAGAATGCATCAGCAAGAGCGCTGTTGGGCATTCCTGGTAGGTCCAGCACAAGCAACATCTCCGGGATCTGAATTGGCTCCCAGTGGGACAACGTGTCCTGTTTAAGGCGCTTACTCTTGCCCATGGTGCCTTATATAAATCCGGGCCCCCCATCTCAGGAGACAATTTGATTTTTATGTGCCTCATAGACATCTATGCTCTGCAGGGCAATGCCTCGCCGTTATACCACGCTACCGCCTGGCTAGAACTGTGGCAGGTCCCTCTCTTTCAAGGCGGCCAAAGCCTGGAATGCCCTTTTACTACAAACTGTGAAACACCCAAGATCTTAGGCTATTTAAAAAGCAGCTAAAAACCTTGCTCTTTGACTAACAACCAGCCGCATTTCACGCCCTTCTCTCTCCTTCATATTGGTCTCGGCGCCGGGACACTCTAAAGTATGACACATAACATAACATAACAAATTGGCACAGATCTCAGTGGGCCAGGCCCTTTGCCAAATACTGAGAGACCACCGCAACACACTCCAGCGTTCCACTGGAAGATGCCCGGAAGAATTGGTGCTAGGGACAACAAGCAAAACGAGATTGCCTCAACTGGAGGCCACCCCACCTCCTTATTTATTTATTTTATTTATTATTACTTTTTTTTTTTTGCATTTGTACTGTGCAACGGCTACCCAAAAAGGGTTTCCCGGCGCATCTTTGCTGTTTACAGATGGAGAGGGTCTTATTTATCGAATAACCAAGTTTTTAGCAACTTTCGGAAACTGCAGTAATTAGGTTCATTTCTCAGTGAAATGGGGAGAGAGTTCCAGTGGGACGGGTCTAAGTAGGCAAAAGATTTTCCTCCTATGCGAGTGCGCTTAAATTTAGAGATCCTAAAACGACCCTGAGTGGCTGATCTGAGGTTCCTGGATGGGGTGTAGGTATTTGCCAGTGAACAGAGGTACTTCGGAGCTATGTTAGTTTTTATTTTATACATATAAGTGAGTGCTTTAAATTTCACTCGATTCTCAATGTTAAGCCAATGAAGTTTACGTCGGAATGCAGAAACTGATTCCCTTTTAGGTACCTTACATAATAATCTGACTGCCACATTTTGGGCCATCTGTCGATGATGGAGGTTAATTGTCAGAAAAGATTCCCCTTCGGATGAATTTTTGAACTAACCGCAGTTTAGAAACACACATACACAGTCAATACCAATAACATAACTAAGGAGCAACAAATGATGTAAATGATACAGTCATACAAGAAAATAAATGTACATTTTATTTTGATATATCAAAAACAAGATTAAAAAACATATTTAAAAACCATGTGTTGGAGTGTTATATAGGTTCACACTCCAACATATATTATTAGTCACTTTACAAGGAGTTCTTTGTCCAATTTGATTTTTCAAAGATTCATGGTTATAGTGGGATACTATTGTTTTCTCCTGAGGAAGATTTTTTGGCTCTGAATCAATACATACCATAACCGAAACACGTCGGTGCTCTGCTGGGTGGAAATGCACTAAGTCATTGGACAAAGAACTCCTTGTAAAGTGACTAATAATATATGTTGGAGTGTGATCCTATATAACAGTTTAGACAAGAGTATTTCCCTCTTATGAATTAGGAATTGATTTCCTTATGTACTGTCCCATTATATATTGTGGTTTTTAAATATATTTTTTAATCTTGTTTTTAATATATCAAAATAAAATGTACATTTATTTTCTTGTATGACTGTATCGTTTACATCATTTGTTGCTCCTTAGTTATGTTATTGGTATTGACTGTGTATGTGTGTTTCTAAACTGCGGTTAGTTCAAAAATTCACCGAAGAGGAATCTTTTCTGACAATTTGTCTTTTGGTACCCTACCCCTTTGGTTTGTTTGGGTCCCTCACTTTTGTTAGAGATGATGGAGGTTAGCCTTATTTGATCCTAGGTAAAGGACATTTCCGTAATCTAAGCGGGTGTTATTAAGGCGTTCACCACCATTTTTTTAGTTGACTCAGGGAGCATCCAGCAGATTTTCCTCAGCCACCGTATGATAGAAAAGCAGGTGGCTGCCACTCTAACTGATTGTGCATTCATGCTCAAGGTATCATCTAAGAGTACCCCTAGGTTATGTACTTGCGAAACTGGGTTTGGGAGGTTGCCCATTTTCTCTGGCCAATGTTGATGGCTCCATAGATGTTTCTGTTTCCCTAAGATGACAACCTCTGTTTTTTCTCTGTTAAGTTTTAAAAAGTTTTCCTTCATCCAGGTTGCGATGTTGTTCAGTCCAGTTTTGAGCGTGGAGATGTCATTTACATTTTGAGCAGCCAATGAGAAAATAATTTGCGAATCATCGGCATAGGAATATATCGTGAGTCCTGACTCTTCAACTAACTCAGCCAAAGGCTTAACATAAAGGTTGAAGAGAAGAGGACTCAGGATAGATCCCTGTGGTACGCCGTGACTGAAAGAATGAGTTTCGGAACATGCATTTTGAGAGAAGACTTGAAATGTCCTGTTAAAAAGAAAATCCTGGATCCATTTCAGAGCATCCCCACTAATTCCTATGTTGCTCAGAGTGTTTAAGAGCACTTTGTGTGAGATGGTATCGAAAGCAGCGCTCAAATCCAATAGGATGAGCGCTACTGTTTCTTCTCTATCCAATTTCTGGGGGATCGTCTCTGTCACGCCCAGGAGTGTGGTCTCCGTTGAGAAACCCACCCTAAATCCGGATTGTGACTGATGAAGCAATTGGTGAGTGTTCACGTATTGTGTCAACTGAAAATGAATATGTTTTTCCAAAACTTTTGATAATATTGGAAGTAAGGAAATGGGACGATAGTTTTTCGTATCCATTGCATCTGCATTAGGTTTTTCCAGCAAGGGGTGAATCATGGCATGCTTCCAAAGGGAGGGAACTTTGGCCTCTTTAATTGACATGTTAAGTACCTGCGTTATAGTAGGTATCACAGATGGATTTAACTGCTTGAGAATGTTAGCTGGGATAGGGTCTCTTGGTGACCCCGATTTGATTGAATTTAGTAGGTCTTCAACTGTGTCCTGAACACAGGAACATTGCTGAAAGAGATCAAGAGGCAAAGAGGAAGATGAAACAGTACGCCGATGCACGACGTGATGCCATCGCATCTCAACTGAAACAAGGTGATCTAGTGCATGTGTGCCAATGACAATCAAGAAAGTCAGACAGCCCCTTCTCAAGTGAACCATTAACAATACCAAACATGAAAGGGCCCATGATAATGGCGGCATCCATGTTATTTTCCCGGGTTAGGTCCATGTGGAGAGACAGCTTATTCCTTACGTTGTCCTAGAAAATACAATTTTAGCTGTGACCTTTTTCACACATTTGCATGCACGACAATATTGGATTCGTTTCTCTGGAACTACTTTTTTATATATCCAGCTTCGCACAACATTGTCATGATGCCCTGAACATCATGTACTAAGCCTCTATACGCACTAGGTATAAAAGTTGCCATATCTTCATACACCGGGCGATAGTGCTATCTACATATCCATAACATAACTAATCCAGTGGGCACATCGCAAAGAGTGCTTTTTTATTATAAATAATGGGCATTTCAATAGATTGGGAGAGGAGGCACTTCTGCTGATGCACCAGTCTGACATTCCATGAGGGGTGTCCAACTCGAGACCAAGAAGGGGTCCTTCATTCTATCCGCTCAGGTAATGGGGTTGGATCATGGGGGGATATTTGGCTCAACACCTACACACACTCTAGGTACACTTAGATTAGGGTCCGTATCATAGGAGTTCATTAGATTAACATATTACCTATATGCCTGCATATATTCATTGCTTCAGCACCATGGTAGAAATGTATCTACTGTTCACTCTGTTGGTGCTTGTAATCTCCTTTCTTTGATTCTGCCTCATAATCCTTGCAGCATACTTATTTTGTTCAAGAATAACGTTGGCTCAATAAATATTATTTAAATGTCCCACTGTGTATTCTCTGTAAATTTCTCTTAGAACAAGTGAGCATGAGTGACTGAGCGAAAGGTTCTGTACTGTTTTCCCGATTCCTAAGGAATCAGGGTTGTCATGTTCAGTGGTTGCCAGAAACTGCTCACTCCCTTGTAAGTTAAGAGGGCTTACAGTGGCACTGTGAGCTAGCTGGTTATAGGCCAACATATGCTGCAGGGGTGTTCAGAACCAGTCTTGGCACCAAGCCCTTAGTTTATGTTTTTCAAACAATGTTCAGATCCTGCAGATTAAGTGGAACTACACGACATCAGGACCTTACCACATCACCAGAAATAGCTCACACTTCAAAGGATTCAGAACATCAGACGATGAGGAAGGAGAGAAAGCGCCAAGGAACAAAGCAACAATAATAAAAGCTGAAGCTGAAGATAGCGTTGAAGGGGTGCCTCACAGCAGCAAAGGTCTGGACAGAGCAGGAGCTACTAGGGATATTTCAAAGAGGAGCCAGAAGTGTCCTGCTAAAAGAGAGTGAAGAAAACCAAAAAGGCTCGGTGTGGAACTATAGCGATGGGACAGAAGGTTGTCAAAGTCAGAGACAAAGCCGACAACCACCACCACCGTTGTCAGGATGATGGGTGTGTTTTAGTTCATGACTGTGTTTTCTTATTTTTCCTTTAGTTTCTTTTCTTGTATTTTTTAGGGCTCGCCCCTGTGTTGCACTGCGCAGCAAGAATCCTTTTGTCTGGGTTTTGCAAATGGACCTGAAAATTCCATACGCTTGTGCGTGTGATTTTCCATTTGCGGCCTGCTATTTGCCTTTCACTGCTTGTTTTCTCTTCTGCCCTCTTCTCCTCCTATTTTTTCTTTCCCTCATGGGTTCCTGTCCTCTCACCAGTTTCTTGCATTGTTTTCTTTTCCACAAAGGGGGGAGATGTGGGAGTGATGTTCAGGTGGGTGCTAGGTCCCTGCACAGGACACGAGGGGAGGGAATGAGCCACTAGACACCACTTTCGGTGAGGGAAGAGGTACGAGGCATTGCAATAGATTCCCAAAATGAGCCTCATAGTGCCTGCGTGCACTATGATGCAGAGATACAATAAATAACTTGTGCTACACCTACCTGTGTTTGTTGGTGCTCCTTTGGTGCTGAGGTGAAGAGGGACACAACAGCATCCAGGAGAAACGTTCTGAATGCCTTAGGAAGACGTCTCATGGATGGTGACTGCTGTCAAAGACACTATAATAAGTTCAGAAGAAAGTCACGTGCAACATATCAATTTTTTTGAAAGTTAAAACTGTAATGTACTGCTGTCAGATAGGTCAGTGGAGGTTTTCAACTCCAGATGCCTGGCAGAAACCCTGTGATTCTACACCTTCAAGCCCATCTTCCCATGTGGAAGCTCACAAGGCAGCACCAGCTGGAGCTCTGATACATCTGACCCTTCACTAGCCCGAGGGGAGACCCTCCCTTGAAGCGGGGGCATAACAGAGGCCTGCAAAATCCTTGCAGTGTCGGAGGACCTCCAGGGTTTCTTGTTTTGGAGGGAGCCTTTCACCCTCTAGGTCATGGGTACTCACAAACATTCCCTCCTGGGCAAAATATACAGTGTGGTTTGTGGCCGAGGCGTGCACCGGTGGAGGCGGGGTCAGTGGGGGATGGGGGTAGGGGCTACAAAAAAAAACTGTGACCATGATGTTGAACACAAGCCCCTGCAGCGGACGCCTTCGTCCACTGAGCCAACAGTCTCTCTCTCTCTCTCTCTCTCTCTCTCTCTCTCTCTCTCTCTCTCTCTCTCTCTTTCTCTCTCTCTCTCTCTCTCCTTCTCCCTCTCTCTCTCTCTCCTTCTCTCTCTCTCTCTCTCTCTCTCCCTCCTTCTCTCTCTCTCTCTCTCTCTCTCTCTCTCTCCCTCCTTGTCTGTCTCTCTCTCCCTCCTTCCCTCTCTCTGTCTGTCTCCCTCTCTTGATCTTTCTGTCTCCCTCCCTCTGTCTGTCTCCCTCTCTCCCTCTGTCTGTCTCCCTCCCTGTCTCCCCCTGTCTCCCTCTGTCTGTCTCCCTCAGTCTGTCTCCCTCAGTCTGTCTCCCTCTGTCTGTCTCCCTCAGTCTGCCTCCCTCTGTCTGTCTCCCTCAGTCTGTCTCCCTCAGTCTGTCTCCCTCGGTCTGTCTCCCTCGGTCTGTCACCCTCTGTCTGTCTCCCTCGGTCTGTCACCCTCTGTCTGTCACCCTCTGTCTGTCACCCTCTGTCTGTCTCCCTCCCTCTGTCTGTCTCCCTCCCTCACTCCGTCTTCCCCTGACTCCCTCTGTCTTCCTCTCTCCCTCTCTCTCCCTCCCCCTCCCTCCCCCTATCTCCCTCTCTCTCCCTCCCCCTCCCTGTGTCACCCTCTGTCTCTCTTTCCCTCCCTCTGTCTCCCTCTGTCCCTCTCCGTCTCCCTCTCTCTGTCATTCTAACTCTATCTATCTGTTCCTGTCCCTGCCTCTGTCTGTCCCTGTCTGTCTCCCTTCCTCTGTCTCCCTCCCTCCGTCTGTCTCCCTCCCTCTGTTTGTCTCCCTCCCTCTGTCTCCCTCTCCCTCACTCCGTCTCCCCCTGACTCCCTCTGTCTTCCTCTCTCCCTCTCTCTCCCTCCCCTCCCCCCTCCCTCTGTCTCCCTTTCCCTCCCTCTGTCTCCCTCTGTCCCTATCTGTCTCCCTCTCCATCTCCCTCTCTCTGTCACTCTAACTCTATCTGTCTGTTCCTGTCCATGCCTCTATCTGTCTGTCTCCCTCCCTCTGTCTCCCTCCCTCTGTCTGTCTCCCTCCCTCTGTATGTCTCCCTCTGTCTGTCTCCCCCTCTCTGTATCCCCCTCTCTGTCTGCCCCTCTCTGTCTCCCCCTCTCTGTCTCCCTCTCCCTGTCTCCCTCTCTCTGTCTCCTACCTCTTGTCTGTCTGTCTGTCTCCCTCTGTCTGTCACCCCTCTCTGTCTCCCCCCTCTCTGTCTCCCCCCCTCTCTGTCTCCCCCCTCTCTGTATCACTCCCTCTGTCTCCCTCTCCGTCTCTCTGTCTCTGCCGGTCTTGGTCTGTCTCTGCCTCTATCTGTCCCTGTCTGTGTCTGTCTCTACCTCTATCGCTCTTTGTCTCTATCTCTGTCTGTCTCTTCCTCTGTTTCAATCTGTCCCTACCTCTATCTCTGTCTCTCTCTCTCTCTCTCTGTCGCTCTCTCTCTCTGTCTCTATCGCTGTCTGTCTCTATCGCTGTCTATCTCTGCCTGTATCTGTCCCTGTCTCTGACCCTATCTACCTCTGTCTGCCCCTGTCTCTATCTGTCTCTGCCTCTGCGCTGTCTCTGTCTCTATATGTCTGTATCTGTCTCTATCTCTATCTGTCTCACCTCCCCGGCTCTCACTCCCTGCTGCCCTCCCACCTCACCGGGCTCCTTCTCCCTGCTGCCCTCCCACCTCACCTGGTCTCTCACTCCCTGCTGCCCTCCCGCATCACCTGGGCTCTCACTCTCTGCTGCTCTGCCCCCTCACACAGGCTCAAACTCTCTGCTCTGCCCTCCCACCTCACTGGGCTCTCACTCACTGCTGCCCTCCCACCTCACCGGGCTCTCACTCCCTGCTGCCCTCCCACCTCACTGGGCTCTCACTCCTTGCTGCCCTCCCACCTCACCTGGTCTCTCACTCCCTGTTGCCCTCCCGCCTCACCTGGTCTCTCACTCCCTGCTGCCCTCCCACCTCACCTGGTCTCTCACTCCCTGCTGTACTCTTCAGGGTAAACAGTCAAAATATCGAGTTTTTAATTTCGACCTACACTTATATCGAGTTGGTAATATCGATGGGACAGAATATCGATGTCCAGAATATCGATGGCCAGAATATCGACCCTAAGGTAAGTAATATCGAAATTACTAATATCGATAGCATATATATCGATGTAAGTAATTTCGATTTACTAATATGTGTTAGAAATATTAGTTAAGTATTTAAATTAATTGTTATAATATGTGTTTAATATGTTTTTATAATTTAAAAATATATAAAAGTAAATAATATGTTTTACTACCACAGCGGGTTGTGGGTTTATAGGGGAATAGGGTGGGAAGTAATTTATTTGTAATTAAATAATTATTTTTCAATGATTAATTTATTTTGCAATTAAATATTCATTGGCAATGATTTATTTTAATTGATTAATTGATTAATTAATTGATAATTTATGTATATTTTTAACTAAATTATATGTTTTACTACCACAGCGGGTTGTGGGTTTATAGGGGAATAGGGTGGGAAGTAATTTATTTGTAATTAAATAATTATTTTTCAATGATTAAATTATTTTGCAATTAAATATTAATTGGCAATGATTTATTTTAATTGATTAATTGATTAATTAATTGATAATTTATGTATATTTTTAACTAAATTATATGTTTTACTACTGGAGCGGGTTGTGGGTTTATAGGGGAATAGGGTGGGAAGTAATTTATTTGTAATATTAATTAATTTTGGGTAAAGTGGTATTTTTAGGGTTCAGGGTCAGTTTTCAGTTTTTGGGTAAAGGGGTATTTTTAGGGTTCAGGGTCAGTTTTCAGTTTTTGGGTAAAGGGGTATTTTTAGGGTTCAGGGTCAGTTTTCAGTTTTTGGGTAAAGGGGTATTTTTAGGGTTCAGGGTCAGTTTTCAGTTTTTGGGTAAAGGGGTATTTTTAGGGTTCAGGGTCAGTTTTCAGTTCTTTGGTAAAGGGGTATTTTTAGGGTTCAGGGTTAGTTTTCAGTTTTTGGGTAAAGGGGTATTTTTAGGGTTCAGGGTCAGTTTTCAGTTTTTGGGTAAAGGGGTATTTTTAGGGTTCAGGGTCAGTTTTCAGTTTTTGGGTAAAGGGGTATTTTTAGGGTTCTGGGTCAGTTTTCAGTTTTTGGGTAAAGGGGTATTTTTTGGGTTCAGGGTCAGTTTTCAGTTCTTTGGTAAAGGGGTATTTTTAGGGTTCAGGGTCAGTTTTCAGTTCTTTGGTAAAGGGGTATTTTTAGGGTTCAGGGTCAGTTTTCAGTTTATGGGTAAAGGGGTATTTTTAGGGTTCAGGGTCAGTTTTAGGTTTTTGGGTAAAGGGGTATTTTTAGTGTTCAGGGTCAGTTTTCCCTACTGTTGCACCCACTGGAGTGGGAATAGTAATTATTGTTAAGTAATTATATATTATATATGATTTATCATTTTATTTTTTTTATTAAATATGTATCATTATTTTTTTAACAATTATTACATATATTTAAATATGTTTAAGTAATTAATAAGTATTATTTACAGGTTTTTTTATGTTATTTTAAATTTAAAAAAAATCGATATATTTAACAACGATATTTTTAACATCGATATTAATTTTTCGATATTTTGGTACTTACCATGTTGTACATAGGGCGTCGATATTTTCGCTATCGATATAATTACGCCGATATTTGTGTAGGTCGAAATTCTGTCTGTCGAAATTCTGTCATAGATCCACTCTTCAGACGCCCCCCACCCCCACCACCCCCACCCCTGTGTGTTTCAGCCCGGGCTGACACAGCCTCCTGGGCACACACACAGCCGCTGCACCCCAGTACTTCACAGGTCTTTAAAAGACCATTTACATGTAAATGAGGCTTTGTTCACCTCTTCTTCGCACCCCTGCAGCTCCCCTCTGACTGTGGCTGGAATCGCCCGGCCCCCACAGAGCAGTCTCTCTCCCTGAGTCCACACTGCTTCTACCAGAGGTGTGTGCTGACGCTTAAAAAAAATAAAAAAAAGAACACAGATATTATGTATGTAAGGTCCGCGGGCCGACAAGGCAGGCTTGCCGGGCTGCGGCCAGCCCGCGGGCCGTACTTTGAGTACCCGGTCATGGGTACTCGCAATTATTTGCCCAGAGACCACCAAGTTTGGTCTGTCATTTGGCGGAGGGCTGCATTGATTCCAGCAGAGTACAGGTCTGGGGGGTGGGGGTTAAGGTGGGAATAGGGGAAGCAAAGCACATACATCTATGGGGTGAATTGCACAATGTGAAACAAGAAAATCTGTTTTTAATCACAGCATCCCCACTTAAGGCAATTTTTTCATTCCACTTTTCCTCCTTTTTCCTCATTCTTACATATAAGAGTAGCTCAAAATACATGACTTCAGGATGTGCGTTCTACAAACCCTTCTGAGTTTGATTTAATAAACTATCATGTTGTTCATGTACAATAGGAACCCAGGCCACCCCAAGAGTGCACAAAACAACTGACTCTACTTTTAGTTCACTATTGGCATTGTTGTCAGTGTGTGGGAGAATAATAAATGCCTCTACATTCACATTTGAAAACTATCACTTAAAAAAAATACTTCTCAAAGCACTAGTATAATCTGATGTACTAACGTGAAATGGTTCTGCCGTTGTTTGAATTTTGAGAGACCTTATCATATTTTTACACTTTTGCTGCAAGATGACTTTGAAAATGAAGGTGTTCCTTAAGTTAAATGGTGCAGGAATACCTAGTAACTTCCGTTCTTTAAATTCAATTAACCTTTGAATATAGGCTTGCCTGTTTATTTAAATGTTTTTTTAATGTTAGTGCTGAGTCAAGTGAACAACAGCCCAGTGCTGTTGTTGGTTAGGAGCGGTACAAAAGTGGGTGGAGATGGACGGAGCATCTGATCCAATCAAACACTCACACCCAGTCAACAGATCTGGGTTTAATCCATCACTGATTCTTTAGCCCACTCTGCCACCCCAGTTGAGACATGGCCATGTGCAAATCAGTCTGGCCCTGTGCCTCATGGGAACAGTCCAGCCTGAACTGCCAAGCCATGCCTTCCCTGGACTGGAAACAAGCTTCCGAGAACCAGTTTCTGGCATTTCAGCCGTCTTCAGCCCGGCTTGCTTGAATCCAGTGGCAAAGTGAGCAAGGGACTCACGTCTGAGCATACCCTGCCAACTTATGGCAAACAAAGCAGTATAAAAGGGGGTGGAGATGGACGGAGCATCTGATCCAATCAAACACTCACACCCAGTCAACAGATCTGGGTTTAATCCATCACCGATTCTTTAGCCCACTCTGCCACCCCAGTTGAGACATGGCCATATGCAAATCAGTCTGACCCTGTGCCTCATGGGAACAGTCCAGCCCGAACTGCCAAGCCATGCCTTCCCTGGACCGGAAACAAGCTTCCGAGGACCGGTTTCTGGAATTTCAGCCATCTTCAGCCCGGCTTGCTTGAATCCAGTGGCAAAGTGAGCAAGGGACTCACGTCTGAGCATACCCTGCCAATTTATGGCAAACAAAGCGGTACAAAAGGGGGTGGAGATGGACGGAGCATCTGATCCAATCAAACACTCACACTCAGTCAACAGATCTGGGTTTAATCCATCACCGATTCTTTAGCTCACGCTGCCACCCCAGTTGAGACATGGCCATATGCAAATCAGTCTGACCCTGTGCCTCATGGAAACAGTCCAGCCCGAACTGCCAAGCCATGCCTTCCCTGGCCGGAAACAAGCCTCCGAGGACCGGTTTCTGGCATTTCAGCCGGCATTTGGTGTTTGATTGGTTCAGATGCTCCGTCTATTACCACCCCCTTTTGTACCGTTGTTGGTTAGGAAGCCGCATGGAAGGGCTGGAGGGCTGCATGTGACCCCGTGGTGGTACCTTGAGTATCACTGTTCTAATCCACCATGCCATTGCATGTTTGCACAATGCATGCAATGACTTGGAACAAGAAATAGTTAAACACTCAGGAAAGCAACTCTGTTTTCCTGGAGCAGGCCCCTGCAGCATAGGGCGGCCAAACCATTGAAGGGGCCCCCATTGAGCCTAGGAAAAATGAATGTCTGTGCAATCTGGTAGGCCCCGGGGCCCCTCGTTGCATTCTGCAGGGTGACCCCCATCATTTTGCGTTACGCCTCTGCCCGGAAGAGGCTTACCCTAGTACTTTAGCCTAGGATGTCTCAAAGACTGAAGGACTGCATGTGGTAGTCAATGAGAATTTTGAGTTTGAATTGGTTATATGCCTGAGTACTAAGTAGAGGAAGGATATAGTCAGTGCTTAATTTGAGCCGGTGGTTTCCAGTGCTCAGCACCGGCACTTAATTGTCAACACCAGCACTTTTGACAGTCTGCACTGTTTATCAAAGTCAGAGATTAACACAACAACAGTTATTTATTTTTTCAATAAACATTAAAAATGACTATTATTTGCTGCCCAAGCCATTATTGTAGCTTTGGGGTCTGGAATAGTCTGAAATGGCATACTTTAAGGGTGTGTTGATTAGTAGTTGTATTGATTCAGTCACTGGCGGCATGAATAGGGGCAATGAGTGCAAGCTGCATTTGCCTCTTGACTAGGGCCCGACACATTTATTTTACAAGTTAAGCCCTGGATATAATGAGCCTCCCAGCTCATGCCTATATGACAGGCTTGTCTGTCATAGTAAAGTCGATGGAAAGAGCGCACAAACTCTGTCCTTATGATTAAGGCCGGACTGGCCGTAGTGGGCACTGGGCATTTCCCCCGTGGTCCTGAAGGGTGGGACCGTTTTTTTAATGATTGTTACCCAAATCTCCTGTGTTCCTTCTCTGCAGGCGGTATGGGCCCACCACAGCCCCTTGTGTCCCCTCACATGAGATTATCTTCATAAACATGGAAGACGATTGCTGGTAACCAACCACTCTGTTCCTTCTCGAAAGTGTGTGATCTTTTTTAAATAAACAAATGAAAAGTGTTTGTAGTTTCCTATATGAAAGGCCAGGAGACGCATGAGCTGCAAGTACTGGTTTAAACCCTGTCTTCGTCTTCTTGAGGTGATTTACTGCTGCGGTTTGGGGCCTGGGAAAACAATGCACCCATGTAAGAACTTAAATTGTGGCCGGGTATCTAAGGAGTCCACTCAGCCAATTCCAGAAGACCAATCAGCGTGATCCAACAAAGAATCTGCCGCCAGGGCTTCAAGAAACACATTTACACAGAAGCAAGCGGAAGAATCACCTGCTGCCAACTTGGCTTAAGCCGCACACCGGGGATGAACATTCCTAAATGTGCGTTTTAGCTCTCATCCCAATCAAAACTCTACTTAAGTTGATATATGGCTGTCCACTACTCGCCAGATGAACTCAGACCACCTTCCGAAACACATGTCATTCTGCACATGTCCGTTGCCATTTTATAAGGATGTCTCAAAATGTCCTCCATTTGCTCGGTATGTCTCCTCACAACATTCTGTTTACTTTTCTCTCATGGTCTGACCTGCATGCCCAGAAATTCAAACAACTGCTTGGGTTCACATGAAACTCTATTTAAAGAAGAGGTTGGACACTCCTTGACCTGCCTTTCCTCTGACTCATTTTTTTTACTCGTTGCCTCTCCCCACTCCCACTCCATTAGCCATATATTTATCTACCTTCTTACACTGCAAATCTTATATCTGCTCCACACAGCCTTACCCACAGTTGCTCCCCAGCAAGCATTCCAATTGACTTCCTTGTTCGCTGTCTCTGCAGACGGGACCAGGTTTGGATTGACATAGTGTCATGGTGCGCCATTTTTAGGTCTCGTCTAGCATGGCTGCGCACATGCGCAGTCTCGCTGGCGAGATTTAAGGACTCTGAGTACCGAGGTTAAGCCCGGCCCCTCTTCTCCATTGGCTGGCCTCCTTAACGGCGGCCATCCATTGGAGAAGAGGTCTCAGTGACGTTCTCTTTTCACTCTAAGCCCCGTCTGTTTCGGAATGGGGGGCGTGTTTTGACATTCTTTCTACCTAGTGACTTTCTCAGTCAAAAACACGCCCCCTCAGTCTGAAAAGGACGGAGCTTCGAGAGAAAGAAATACGTCCTCACAGTGCAGGCATCCACCGCTCAGCGCCGTTTGGAGTTAATCAGAGGTAGGCACTATGACATGGCGTGCGGCGTTTCCCTACCTTTGTTGATGTTTTACGGCACTTTCCGTTGGCGATTTAGTAAATTGAAGTGTAGGTTTACCCTTTTAATTCTTTCTCACTCAAACTCCGAGAAGTGGAACTCACGTTAAAAATCTGGAAACCTTGAAGGGCTGATTTTGTACACTATAAAGGACTCTGCCCCTGATTAGTTCACACATGTGACACTGACTTTTTCCTAAATCCGATATAGCCATAATGTCCTTTTGGTGAAAATCCATTAAAATTTTTTTATCATAAAGTAGCGCATGCATCCACGCACACTCTGTAACCAATTTAAACACACAGAAGCAAACGCGGTCATAGCTAGCATAGGCTCCTTGGCAGCATGCCACGAGGACACTTGTCGCTCATGCAGCTTTTGCAACACCTGACATGCTTCTTACTTGCAGTGACTTGTGCTGCTGGCAGTAGGACTTCGTTCTCCAGGAGATAAAGCCCACATTCGGGGCAGGGGTGTCACTCAGGGCACTTGCTTATCTTTGCTCAAGTGCTTTATCGGCCCCCTCAGCCCGTGACCAGGTCTCCTCAGCCTGGAGCGCTCGTGAGGTCATTTCACGGCGTGCGGTCCCCACGCTGTGTAATTCCCTCAGCGCGGGGACGGGATAGCATCTGAACAACCAAGATGACGGATGTGGGGGTGAACAATGACGGACTTGTGTCCTTGGGGTGGGGGTTGGGGGGGCGGGCATCACCGACTGGCGCCCACGGGGCTGGACAGGTGCAGACAGACGGGATACAGATAATGGACAGTGTGCGCTAACCGGGCCAAGGCAGTGTCTGCTAACCGGTTCAGGGCAGTACTCCATGGCCGTAGCTGCATCACCTTGTTCAGAGCAATTATAACAACTTTAGACTTGGCGCTACTTCCGGCACCTTCAGTGCATGGGCTGGGTCACCTCTAAGGTCAGACTGCACTGCTCTGTGCGTTAGCGCAGCATAACCTCCTAGGCTGAGCCTGTGCATCTTTAAAGCCCCCCCCCCCTTGCGGATGTCCAGCACCTCAATGCCCTCTCTTACGAGTATGTGCGATTTCCCTCACTCTTGCATCTTGTATAGGAGGAGAGGTGTTGGGTGGGGGCTTTTAAGCATGTCTGGACTGCGGCCCCCCGTTGCTCGCACCGAGGGCTTCCTGGTGGTGCTGAGGGGGAGGGAGGGGGGCTGGCAGTGAAGCAAGGCAGAGCAGGCTGGCACTGGGCAGCGAGCGATCCGGGGAGGGGGCAAGGCTGGAGTTGGGGCAGGATAGGAACAAGGGGGTGGGGACAAGAGCGGAGAGTCATGTGTGTGAGACACTGTGTGTGTGTGTGTGTGAGACACTGTGTGTGTGTGAGACTCTGTGTGTGAGACAGTGTGTGTGTGAGACAGTGTGTGTGAGAGGCTGTGTGTGTGTGAGAGGCTGTGTGTGTGTGAGAGGCTGTGTGTGACTCTGTGTGTGGCTCTGTGTGTGTGGGGTTCTGTTTGTGTGTGTGTGGGGCTCTGTGTGTGTGGGGGGGTCTGTGTGTGTGTGTGTGTGTGTGGCATTTGCGAGAGATTAAGTAATTGGCATTGAAATTATGTTTTGGTTTTTTAAACAAATAAAACACATTTTATTTGCAATGTCAATAGCTCGAACTCGCGCAAATATGCGACCTATTGCATTGCAAATGCAATAGGTCTCGCAGTTGCGAGAGATTAAGCTATTGGCATTGTAAATGACAATGCCATTTATTTATCTGCTTTCAAAACCAACACATAAATAGAAATTTTGTCATTTACAATGCCAATAGCTCTAACTTTTGCAAAGACGAGACCGTTGCATTGTAAATGCTTGTTTAAGATGGGCTGTCATGTGGTGTGAGGAAGTGCTTACTTCAGCTGATAGTACAAAAAACAATTTGCTAGCCCTCCCACTTATTTCGTCTCGCTAAAAACTCATGAGACTGACAAACAAAAGGCCGGGTCAATTTGTTTGTATGGATAATATTATTTAACCCTTTTATTCATATATTTTTAATTGAAATGTATCAATTTCATGGGCAAGAAGAACACTTTATAATCACTTGCAGAAAAATATTTACAAAAGAATACAAAAACATTTACACATATTTACACCAACTGGACATATATCACATACACTATACACAACAAACTTCTCATGTGAATGGTATTTCTTGACTCTATGAAAAAATAGTTGATTTTTTGAGAGCTAGTCAGGCCACTGTTAACCAGAAAAAGGGTAAACAAGAGATGTCTACGGCAGTAATCAAAAGACAAATCAAATTATTTCAAACCAACGAATGATTAAACCCAACACAAAGGGGGCACTGATTCTGGAATTTGTCTGCCGTTTTGCCGACGCGTTTCGAATCTGTAGTTAATTACAGATTCTCCTCAGGGCTCTCTCAGTGTTATGATTCTGCACAGAAAATAAGAAACGAAGTTTGTTTTAAGATTTTGTATTTATGAAAGATTCCCTACTATTGCTGTGTTTAGGTGGGTTGGTTTACCTTTGTATCCGGAGCGGAGGGCTCTCGTGGATTAGATTGGGCACGTGGAACTGTGCATCGCAAATCAATGGGAGTGGAGTTTTAAATCTGTAAGACATTAGTTCACGGACTTAGAAGGCCATCTCAAGCGGAGCAAAGTGACTACTACAGACCCCAAAGCGGCATGTTCATACCTTTTATCGAGTCAAGCGTAGATTTCTACTTCAATTCCTCATTCGGCTCGTCCTACTTAGTTTGTGCGACCTAAGGGGAAATTAAGGTCGCGCTCAGTTTCGGTCTTTATTCTGGTTAAAAACACTAGGACATTGGTAGGACAAAGTGAAATTGTTTGAAACGCACATACCTAGAGTCTCGGGTTTTGACACAGGGCGGCGGTCGCCATGCCGTGTGTTTGGTTTCCTCGTTGAACCCGGTCTCTGTTTGTAGCGGGAATAAGTTTTCCCAGTCCTTTTCAGCAGCGCTGCTTACTCGCGCTGGAAGACAAGAGTGGGTGGGTGGGGGTTAACTTAGTTTTTGCAGCGGTGCGCCGCCGCCGGTGAAAAAACTGTGTTATCTCATCGGAGCATGAATTACACTAACCTTCCTCTCGCACAGGCGAACCAGGGACTGCTTACGTTGGAGACGCCTGGTGGCTGTAGCGGGCGCTTACATCATAGCGAGCCGGGTGCGTGGCATTCTGGGAGTTGTGGTTCAACGGGGATACATTATAGCCTCGAAATTTCGGAGAGTGCATTTAACCCCGTTTGGGTAGTGTTGAATTTTAGTATTAGATAAGCTTCTTTTTTCAGTAGTATTTGGTCGACATTCACTCCTTTTTTAAGTTGATTGATATTGAAGAGCACGGTCCATTTAAACTCATTGTCGCCATGCTGTTTGTCGACATAGTGTTGCACGAGGGGCGCATTTAATACCTTGTTTTTGACCCGTGATTTGTGCTGTGTCATGCGGGTATTAACCTGCTGGGTAGTCTTGCCAATATAGATTTTATTGCAAGGACAAATTATAGCGTAAACGACATTTTTTGTCTTACAATTGGTAAAATTGGTATGCGACCAAGATATGTTAGAGTGTTGGAAAATCGTGCCCTCAATGGTTGTATCACAAGCGATACAATTCCCACACCTGTGGTGTCCCTCGATGGGTTTTAAGCCCCATTTAGATATCAGGTCACTTTTCGGTTTTTCTAGTCTGATGTCTGCACGGACTAGTTGTTGACCAATATTTTGATTCCTTCTGAAGGCGAATATTGGGCGGGGAATTGGTGTCTCCAGTTGTTCCAACAAATGCCAATTTTTTAATATCAATTGGCGAATGTTGTGGGTTTCGGCACAGAATGTCGTTACGCATACCAAGTTCTCAAGGTCGCGTTTAACCTTTGTTTCCAGAAGGCTTTCTCTTGGAGTGCAGCGTGCTCTTTTAAAAGAGTGTTTAAGGAGCTTTTTGGGGTATCCCCGTTGTGTCAATTCATCGCAGAATTTTGATCCATGTTGATCAAATTTATCCAGCTCTGAACAATTCCTCCTGATTCGAAGGAGTTGCCCATATGGCAAGTTTGCCCTCAAGTTCCTGGGGTGTGAGCTCCCGTAGTGGAGTATAGTGTTCCGGTCTGTCGCTTTTTTGAAAAGACAAGACTTCAGGGAACCACCCACATCTCCTACCTCCACATCTAAGAATGTCATTTTGACATTACTTGAGGTCAATGAAAATTTGATGTCCATGTGTCTATTATTGAGCCACTGGTGAAAGTCACTCAACTCGGAGTGGCTCCCCTGCCACAGGAGCCACACGTCGTCGATGTAACGGTACCAGTGCACAATTTGATTCAAGAAAGGGTTGTCAGCCTCCACATACTTTTTCTCGTACTCTGCCATATAGAGTACGGCCATTTCAGGGGCATAAGGGCACCCCATCGCGGTGCCCTTGATTTGCATAAAGAAGTCGTTGTTGAAACGGAAATAGTTTTTTTTGAGAGTTATTTCGGCCAATCGTAAAATGAACGATGTTGGGACCCTGTGGGGTCTTTCCCTTAGATCTAGATAGAGTTCCAGAACCTCCAACGCCTCATCTTGCGGTATCTGGGTGTAAAGGGACGTCACGTCCATGGTGACCATAAGTTGTGACGCCCGGTCGAACGGGGTGCCTTCTACCTTTACCAGGAAGTCAGTGGTGTCTCTTAAGTAGGACTTCACATTTGTTACAAAGGGCTTCAGAAAGAAGTCTATATACTTAGATAGGGGCTCGAGGCATGAATCACAGCCCGAAACTATTGGTCTCCCCGGAGCCCCTATCTAAGTATATAGACTTCTTTCTGAAGCCCTTTGTAACAAATGTGAAGTCCTACTTAAGAGACACCACTGACTTCCTGATACCGCAAGATGAGGCGTTGGAGGTTCTGGAACTCTATCTAGATCTAAGGGAAAGACCCCACAGGGTCCCAACATCGTTCATTTTACGATTGGCCGAAATAACTCTCAAAAAAAACTATTTCCGTTTCAACAACGACTTCTTTATGCAAATCAAGGGCACCGCGATGGGGTGCCCTTATGCCCCTGAAATGGCCGTACTCTATATGGCAGAGTACGAGAAAAAGTATGTGGAGGCTGACAACCCTTTCTTGAATCAAATTGTGCACTGGTACCGTTACATCGACGACGTGTGGCTCCTGTGGCAGGGGAGCCACTCCGAGTTGAGTGACTTTCACCAGTGGCTCAATAATAGACACATGGACATCAAATTTTCATTGACCTCAAGTAATGTCAAAATGACATTCTTAGATGTGGAGGTAGGAGATGTGGATGGTTCCCTGAAGTCTTGTCTTTTCAAAAAAGCGACAGACCGGAACACTATACTCCACTACGGGAGCTCACACCCCAGGAACTTGAGGGCAAACTTGCCATATGGGCAACTCCTTCGAATCAGGAGGAATTGTTCAGAGCTGGATAAATTTGATCAACATGGATCAAAATTCTGCGATGAATTGACACAACGGGGATACCCCAAAAAGCTCCTTAAACACTCTTTTAAAAGAGCACGCTGCACTCCAAGAGAAAGCCTTCTGGAAACAAAGGTTAAACGCGACCTTGAGAACTTGGTATGCGTAACGACATTCTGTGCCGAAACCCACAACATTCGCCAATTGATATTAAAAAATTGGCATTTGTTGGAACAACTGGAGACACCAATTCCCCGCCCAATATTCGCCTTCAGAAGGAATCAAAATATTGGTCAACAACTAGTCCGTGCAGACATCAGACTAGAAAAACCGAAAAGTGACCTGATATCTAAATGGGGCTTAAAACCCATCGAGGGACACCACAGGTGTGGGAATTGTATCGCTTGTGATACAACCATTGAGGGCACGATTTTCCAACACTCTAACATATCTTGGTCGCATACCAATTTTACCAATTGTAAGACAAAAAATGTCGTTTACGCTATAATTTGTCCTTGCAATAAAATCTATATTGGCAAGACTACCCAGCAGGTTAATACCCGCATGACACAGCACAAATCACGGGTCAAAAACAAGGTATTAAATGCGCCCCTCGTGCAACACTATGTCGACAAACAGCATGGCGACAATGAGTTTAAATGGACCGTGCTCTTCAATATCAATCAACTTAAAAAAGGAGTGAATGTCGACCAAATACTACTGAAAAAAGAAGCTTATCTAATACTAAAATTCAACACTACCCAAACGGGGTTAAATGCACTCTCCAAAATTTCGAGGCTATAATGTATCCCCGTTGAACCACAACTCCCAGAATGCCACGCACCCGGCTCGCTATGATGTAAGCGCCCGCTACAGCCACCAGGCGTCTCCAACGTAAGCAGTCCCTGGTTCGCCTGTGCGAGAGGAAGGTTAGTGTAATTCATGCTCCGATGAGATAACACAGTTTTTTCACCGGCGGCGGCGCACCGCTGCAAAAACTAAGTTAACCCCCACCCACCCACTCTTGTCTTCCAGCGCGAGTAAGCAGCGCTGCTGAAAAGGACTGGGAAAACTTATTCCCGCTACAAACAGAGACCGGGTTCAACGAGGAAACCAAACACACGGCATGGCGACCGCCGCCCTGTGTCAAAACCCGAGACTCTAGGTATGTGCGTTTCAAACAATTTCACTTTGTCCTACCAATGTCCTAGTGTTTTTAACCAGAATAAAGACCGAAACTGAGCGCGACCTTAATTTCCCCTTAGGTCGCACAAACTAAGTAGGACGAGCCGAATGAGGAATTGAAGTAGAAATCTACGCTTGACTCGATAAAAGGTATGAACATGCCGCTTTGGGGTCTGTAGTAGTCACTTTGCTCCGCTTGAGATGGCCTTCTAAGTCCGTGAACTAATGTCTTACAGATTTAAAACTCCACTCCCATTGATTTGCGATGCACAGTTCCACGTGCCCAATCTAATCCACGAGAGCCCTCCGCTCCGGATACAAAGGTAAACCAACCCACCTAAACACAGCAATAGTAGGGAATCTTTCATAAATACAAAATCTTAAAACAAACTTCGTTTCTTATTTTCTGTGCAGAATCATAACACTGAGAGAGCCCTGAGGAGAATCTGTAATTAACTACAGATTCGAAACGCGTCGGCAAAACGGCAGACAAATTCCAGAATCAGTGCCCCCTTTGTGTTGGGTTTAATCATTCGTTGGTTTGAAATAATTTGATTTGTCTTTTGATTACTGCCGTAGACATCTCTTGTTTACCCTTTTTCTGGTTAACAGTGGCCTGACTAGCTCTCAAAAAATCAACTATTTTTTCATAGAGTCAAGAAATACCATTCACATGAGAAGTTTGTTGTGTATAGTGTATGTGATATATGTCCAGTTGGTGTAAATATGTGTAAATGTTTTTGTATTCTTTTGTAAATATTTTTCTGCAAGTGATTATAAAGTGTTCTTCTTGCCCATGAAATTGATACATTTCAATTAAAAATATATGAATAAAAGGGTTAAATAATATTACCCATACAAACAAATTGACCCGGCCTTTTGTTTGTCAGTCTCATGAGTTTTTAGCGAGACGAAATAAGTGGGAGGGCTAGCAAATTGTTTTTTGTACTGTTATATTGGGTCCAGCTGCCCCCCGTCCAAGGACCAAACTCCATTCTCTTACTTCAGCTGATGGCATTCCAGTCTTCTCAAACAGGCAGCTTTCATAAGCTCTTAATCTGCAACCAAATTCCCAGAGGCGACTACGGTCCGTTATGGCGCCTCCAAACTGTATATAATGCAATACCTGTGTTAGTTCCTTCTGTACATAACCTTTACCAGACCAGTGTTCAACGTTGGCTCACAAGAAACAGAACGAGGTAGTGGTGGATATATGGTTGCACTTCAAACCAGCTCAGATAAACTGGCTAGTTTGAACAATTTAACTTTGCAACAATAAGTACATTTGGTGCCTCTAAGGGGGAGATACCCCACTACCCAAGGTATCAATAACACAAGAAACAAGAGTAACTTGTATAATATTTCACATCAATTCAATTGTGATACACTATCTACCTCATCAAAAGCACAAAGATGAGGAGAGATTCCTCCTCTTTCAGGAAACCACGAGAACTGTCCAATTAGAATATTCTTGGTAAATTGATTAAGGATAACAAGACAGGACTGGCACATTACTATTGGTCACTATATTCATATTACGTTGGCTCACAAGAGCTCTGACCATTGTAGGTAAGTACACGGTTTCCAGAAATTTGTGGCAATCCTGAAGAGGTGGCGAGGCTCAGACCTTTGGACGTTTGACAACTACCCTCTTCACTATGTTTCTTTTGCAGATATTGTAAGATTTCTTTAAGGGGGTAGAGATTTTGACGAAGTCCTACAGGTTTGGAAGACCCAGGAAGCATCCATCTTGGATGGCCACCCTTTGGCGCCATCAGCAATGCAAGCACAAGTATTAATATTGTGTGCATGCGGGGGTGGTCTCACACATAGAGGAGAAGGTGACATGAGGAGTAGGTAACCTGTGCAGTAGGTGATCTGAATTTGTCTTAAAATGAAGAGGTGCATCTAAGAGGCTCGGAGGGAAAGTATGTGCCAAGTTCCCCAGAATGGTGTGCACATGCGTGTCACTGAGGCTGCTTTTGTCGAAGGTTCAGAAACACTAGAATGGGGACGGAGACGTGAGGGGGCCTATTGTAGCATTTGTAGACATGACCATCAAAAACAGCCCCACTTCTCTTTCTCTCTCTCTCTCTCCACCCCCCTGCTGTGCCTTCTTCCATACATCCCAGGAAACTGGAGAGAGTGAGGAGAGAGGCAGCGTCCCTGGAGCTTCAAAATCCAGCCTCCAATGGCTTGAGAAAAATCCGGCCTTGGATGGAGAACTGGACAGCACAAGAAGCAATCCCAGACTGCACACAGCACAAGAAACAATACTGACCAGCATGAACAATTTCAAATAAGGAAACATAAAATTCCTGAGTTATTTAACAGTATCTCCTCAGAGATGATCCAACAGGGTTAATTACCTGTCAGTGTGAGCCAGTTGTGTACTGCTTCTCTCTAAAGGTACTAGTTTGTGTGCTGCACCAAGTTGATGTTCCTGGATAAGGTACTTCCCTGGGATGCTGAAAGTGTGGGCCAGCAGGGATGCAGGATTTGTGTTCCCTGCACCATGTTGATGTGGTAGACGTTAGGGTGGCACAGTGGTTGCCTATGCCACCGGAACCCCAATCCGACAAATGCATTGCAGCATGAGCATTAAGGGGTCAAGGGAATGGTGGAACAGGCAAGTGGAGAAACACCCTAGTCAGAGGCAAGCGAGCAGATTCTAATAGTTGTAGGTATCTGAGACAAACATGCAAGAAGGTGAAATAGAGGTAGGCGTCCAAGTATCTTATGTCCAAAGCAACATTTCAGAATCTGAAGCCTTTCCCAGGGTAGCTGGACTTTCCCAGATGATCCTGGGCAGGGGATCTCCCACAGAGCTCTCCCCAGAACATATGAATGACAGATCACCTTTCTTACAGTCTTTCTCAATAATAGCCAAACGATGCAGGTTGAATATGGAGGGCAGCGTACTTGGATGGATATTGACACAGCAGTGACTGCTCCTCCAGTGGGCCACATGAGATGATGTCCTGTGCATCACAATATTGCCACAAACTTGCATATGCATTGAATATATGTGACACAAGGATGAGGACAGAGACCCTCTGTCAAAATCAGCAGTACCCTGTGTGAACATCAGTCGTTTTGCCAGTAGTCAGGATGAGAAATGGTCCCTTCTTGAGCACTGGCAGAAATCCAACCATCCCCAGGTCTCTGCCTCTCAAAGGCTGAGACTCATGCTTTGCCCCCTTTTCTTAGGGTCAACACTAGTGTCATGTGATGTGCATCCCAACATTAGGTGGTCATCACTAGTCTCTGGTGATGTGCTCCTAAGAATTCATTAATGTGTGATAATGATACTTGGGGATGTGAGAAAGTATCTATGCATTTACTGCAATAGCAAATGTGAGTACTTGATCATAATCTCGTGTATCTATACCAGCTTTACTACATGCTGAAGTGGAGCAAACATATATAAGTTTACCAAACATTTTAAAATTGTTATTTGGGGGAGCAATGTGTGAATTGTCATAAAATTGAATGTTCATCTTTGAGGAAAATTTCTGTGGTTCCAAAAATCAAATTAAATGTGATATTTAGGAGTTTAAGACAATTGCTGATGTCATTTTTTTAGTGCCAGAGGTTGCTGACTGTTGTGTCTGTTATCTATTCATTAAGATGGAATTTATTCATTATCTATAGCTTTTTATGTCTGAGGCCTGAGGTCTGTATGTGCAATATTTGTGTAACGTAAGGAAGGAACATGGCGGTTGTCAAAACCAGTAAGGTATCTGCTAGCAGCTACCCCTTCCAAGTTAATTCACAGCCTTATGCTGTTACTGAGAATCTACTTGAAAGGAGTAGTGTGTGAAGTAGAAGGTTGTCAGAGAGAAGTGTAGACAGAATGCTACATACACTTTGAAAAAAAATAAGCGACCGTGTCGGATTGCATTCTCAAGACAAATTGAACTGTGTCGAACGTATGGCATTCTAGGCATTTGTTATGAAAATTGTGCTGGCACATGCATGGTTCACCTAATTTGTCAAAGTGTTCTTGCTAGGTTGGGCGCGGACTTGGAATATCTGAACAAGAATATCGATGGGTCACAATTTTGTAACTAGAATATTGAGGGACAAAATATCAAAAGGTCATAGTCATATATATTTATATCCTCATAGGTTTAGGTGGCAGTGCTGAGGGGACTCTCCTGAAATGTTATGATACGTTTTATGGTTTGCTAAGAATGCTTGACCTAGGACTGTAAAAGAGAATAACAAAGGTAAATTCTCGATGGGTCACCATATCTTGACCATAATATCAAGGGACAAGATATTGAATAGTAAATACACTAAGGAACGATGAATGTACCATTTTAAAATCTACATCTGCGTACCATAATGATATCTATCTATCTATCTATCTATCTATCTATCTATCTATCTATCTATCTATCTATCTATCTATCTATCTATCTATCTATCTATCTATCTATCTATCTATCTATCGCTCAATGGTTAGAGCGGCAGACCCTGATGCAGAGGTCTAACCTGGGACCAGGGTTCAATTCCTGCCTCGGCGGGTCTTGGGCTCAATTTTCTTGGACCTGACAAATCCCGCCTCAGTGCCTATTCTAATCATGAGTCCCACTCTGCAACTCTGGGCAATAGCTTGCTTAATCTCCACAACGGCCCCAACAGTGCTGGGATGCCTGGCTTCACCTTGGGAGTGCCCAGGAGTTGACATTTCACAGGGAAAAGCCAGGAAGGGTTCCACAGCGGTATGCGTTACAGCGCCAGGACACCCCAGTTGGGGTATTAGAGCGCTTTACAAGTACAAATTACATTACATATATACATTTTCCAACACGGCCCACTTTCAGGCTTCTGGGCACTCTTGCGGGGTGGGTCAGAGGTACGGTAGAGCCAAGCCGTTAACAAATTGTACCTTTTCCTCCCGGAGTCACGGAATTAGGAAACGTTTAAACTGCAATAAATGCAGTTCAGCTTTTATTTCAGCATGCCAGTAACATATGTACGCATTTCGGTCTCTACGGAGACCTTGCTCACGAGACCGAAACGCGTAGAAACGTTACTGGCATGCTGAAATAAAAGCCCGAACTGCATTTTTTGCTGTTTAAACGTTTCCTAATCCTGTGAGTGCGCGAGGAAGCCCTGCGGGGAAAAGGTCCAATATATATATACATGTATATATATATATATATACACACTCATATATATTATCTATGGGAAACCTATGAGTTTCTAGCCAGTTAATTGCAGAAATGTATGCTGAAACTATATATTTTTTCCAGTTTTTCAATATTTTTCTCCGGGTGAGAATCACCTGTACACCCTCAAATCTCGTGCAAGTGAAAGGACTTCCTTCAAAAGGTCGTTCTCACGGTATGTGACAGTGCAAGTGAGTGTGTGTACGAGCATGTGTTTGTGTGTTTGCGCATGTTTGTGTGTGCGTGCCTGTATGAATGTGTGTATGTGTGTGTACATCTGTGTGTATTGCCTGTGCAACAAATATGATAGGAAGTGAAGAAGTTGAAACAGCAGAAATGCAAAGGTCTCCCACAGATAACGATTGTTGTAAAAATCAGAAATGACCCTTGGAACCGTGAAACATCTGGGACAAACAGTGCAAGGTGCAGACCTCTGCGATGCACACTACTCCACAGACAACAGAATCAGAGAAGGTTGAGCAGCAAGGTTAAAGGGACATACTGTAGGTGTCTGCTTGGCTCCTCACTGCCTAATGTGACTGTAGATACACAGTTTTGTAGTCCTCATAGCTTTACATATATGATTCCCAAATACTGCAAAATGATTGTGCTTGCTTGTTGTCATGGTCACAGCTATGGAAGCATGATATACTCAGAAGCCATCTAAGGCTTCCCAGCATGGGGACGTCACAATCCACCTGCAAGTATCAGGTGTGGCCCAAATGTCCGGTACGTGTGGTGTTGTATATGATTTTACAGAGAGCCTTTCTCCTACACCCATGTAGTGCTTACCTTTTTCCAACTCAGATGGCAAAACATGTGACTAACGCCACTCCTAGGAACCAACAAGACACCTCCCATCTCCACAGTGAATGGCCAACATCAGTAAACTCCTAATCCTTACTACATTAACATGAAACTTAGAAGAGGGTGAAGAGTGAACAATTTCTGGCTTACTACATGGATGACTTGACTCCTCATCCCACCAAATTATAACTCATCATTTGAAAATACAAAAGCTCTGGAGACTTAATTGGATTTCAACCCAAGATTTGTTGTGTATACCAGTGAGTTTCTGCTTATTCCTGTGATGGCCACTGGTGTTAAGTGAACATCTTTCTTCTATGCCATTAGAGTAAATTGCCCAGAGAAAATGTGCCAGGTGAGTGGTTAGATTCCTGTCCAGCTTTATTCTACAGCAGATCACCATTTGTTAAGGCAGCATACGTGCCATGTAATGGCGAAAAAGCTTACAGGTTTCTCAAGGAGGTTGCAACTGCTGTATTTACTCGTGTTTAGCTGTTTCGCTCCTTCCTGGACATAAATAAAATATTTGGTACCATTTGCCTAGCACTATTACCTTTGAGGGACCACGAGCTAAAAGGCCTCTTTATATATAATAAAAAAGCAGCAACGCCTAGCGATTGTATAAAGATCCAATAACACTGTGAATAAACAAATAAGCATGCACAAAACTTCTATAAACAATCTAATCATTGAGATCAGAATGTAATAAACAAAGGCTGAAAAAGCTTATGGTGGGTGGATTACTGAGTTAAGTGCTAAGCTTGAATTTTAGGTTTGTTGACGTATCATTTGTTGTTTAGCTCCATAGAGACCGTTATAATTTTTCCCAGGAGTACGGCACCGTAGCTGACAAATGCTGGAGTTGCTTAATACCAAGACTGCCTTGTCTTGATTCCACATCATGACTATTTCTTCCATCGCCCTGCACTTCCTGTCTCTTTATTTTTCTTGCAAGTTATTTTTCATCCCTAATACCACCAATGCCACTGTATATTTCTCTACCTCCTTCTTTCTTCCTTGGTGGACACCAAAAATGAGTGCCCACCACCTGCAACTACCCGCAAAAATTAAGTACTGTGTCTTATTCCCAATAGAGCAGCTTCTGAAATTGTGTATGTGATCCATGAAGTGTTGCTTTGAACTCTTCCCACCTATGTGATAGGAAGTAGTGAATTAGCTTCCTTAGTGGACTTCATTAGTGGACTTCCAAAAAAGGGGGTCCACATACAACTAGTTCTCTCTCAGGCAGGGGCCAGGGGAATAGAAAGCTTAATGGTGCAAGTAGCTCTTACTTAACATCCGCTTCCGGTAGAGGTGAGCCGAAGACAGATTGGCTTTCTGAATTCCACAGACAAAGAAGCTAATAAATGTAATCTCTGCCCCTGCGGTGCGCATGATAGGTTGGCACCTAAAAAAGGTTACGCTTGAAATTGGACGCCCAAAAAATATTGGCTTTCATTCAATTTGCATCTATTCTCATCACAAAGGAAATAGAATTAGGAGCAACGAAGGCTGTCTTATGTCTCTTAATCAATTTGACTGTTTCAAAGCTAGTTCTCTTGGCTATATCTGCAGATGTGGGGTGTGGTAATAATCTATATGTGAGCACCACATGCATTTTTTGAGGGGATTGGAGAGGGAAACAGTAAATCCAATACAATATGGTTTGAAGAACTCCTTCCTTCAGCAGGTTCCAGATTGCCACTTACTAGATGCTGGGATAATTCACTATATCCTCCCTATTTTTTTGAAAAGTAATTGGTAGAGCGTAGATATTACCCCTCTAGTCCCAGTCATGGATTAAACAAATTATTCAATCTGGGTTCCATCTGGGTTAGTTCCCATGTTGCAGACACCCTTATAGTAGAATATGTAACCCAATGTGGTAGATAGGCGTGTCTCAATCTCCCTGTCTCATTGAGATGAAATTTGTGCTTACAATCAGTAAACAACATAATTACATTATTATTATACATATCTCGGATCATAAGACAATTGCCTCGTCTTCAGGCACCGAATGGTCCAGAACAAGGACGGGCGTGAGTTCTGGGTTGTTGTGGATGGGGGTATATGGGGAGGGGCACGGGGTTTGATTAAATTTCCTATTAGCTTCCTCCCAGACTGTCAGCGGAGTGGTTGTCGGGGTGCTAAGGAAGAGGTTGGGTGAACTAGCATGTCCAGGCTTCCAAACCAGATCTCGTATGTAGAGGCCTGCAACAGCCCTGTCCAAATGAACCAGGCCTTTTCTGATTCTATTACACTCCAGTCTGTCAGCAGCTTGAGCTGGGGTACCATGTGCTGTATGTGCGCGTCTTGTATTGCCACCCCCGCCTCTCTCTATCGGTCTGCATAAGATGACATATGCTACTCGTGGTTCCCCCCCCAAACATATTTAAAAAAGGGGCTCTTCGGGATGCGAAAGTATAATTATTGGTAGGGCCTGGAACAAGTGTATCAGTCCTGGAATTATGGTCATTTTTAAGGTTGATGATATGTCCCAGCCATGACACCGAGAGGGTATCGTTTTTCGTATATTGTCTTTAATTTCAAACATTAGGGGGACGAAGTTTATCTTATATCGATCTGACAGGGTTGGCAATATTTTAACCCCATAAATAGGTAAGTGATTTTGGGGTAGAGTATCCCGTCAAGAGGGATAGTTTGATTCAATATTTCAGATTTGTTTGTGATAAATTTAAATCCTGACACCTTTTACAATCCTTCAAGATGAAGTTGGAGTATAGCTAGTATTGTCTTTTTTTTTGTCTTTTCGACCAGGTGGTACCCTCCTGGGGTTGTTATGAGTCCGGCAATTTGTAATGAAGCCAGACTGATCTGGGTGTATAAGTCCGGGAAGGATGTCTTCCAAACCGATTGCCAGGATTTTAGTGAAGCGCTTAACGTCCACATTTAATTGTGCCATAGGTCAGAAGAAGTGCATCTCTCTGGCTCTTCCGCTGTTCATAGATCAGGGTAAAAATAGGTTAACGCATTGCTTGCGTGAACAATTTAGTGGTTAGTAAAGAATTGGTAAGTAAGGGCTCAATATCGCCCCAAAGTCTTTGTTAAAAGCTTACCACGTACCTGTCGGGTCCTGGGGCCTTGTTGGATTCCAGAGATTTGATAGCCATCCGGACCTCCCTTTCTGCAACAGGCTCATCCAAAGAGGACCGTTATGATGAGAAAATTTGTGAGTGCCCAAAGCTGGCCAGATATTCACTCTGCGTGTCTGCATTGGGCTGCTCTTTAGTATATAACTGAGTATACTTAGAGTGGAAAGCCAAGAGTTTGTCTTCCTCTTTAGTAAGTCTAGTGCCCTCATCAAAAGTTATGGACTTCACGTTCTGGCTTTTTTGTCTTATGCAGAGCAGACGAGCCAGGAGCGGATTTATCTTATTGCCCCCATAGGTAATGTGTATGTTTCAGTTTAAGAGGTGTAAATTCGGCCTTATTAATGACTACGGTTTGTATCTTTCCTATGACTGACATGAGGTGCATGAGCTTTTCAAAGATAGGTGCTACCTTGGGGTCATTCCCCGAGGTTTTAAGCCTCTTCTCAAAATTGTGTTTGATTTGTTGCGTATGCTAACTTTTAATTTTAATACTGCCTATTCCAGTAGATTTTTCTAGTCATAACTTAAACAGCCGGAAAGATTTTCCGAATAGTTATTCGTTTGGTACATGGATGGTATCTGCGGTTCTGAAGATTAAGATTAAAATCGCAGTTTCGCATCACTCAATATTTTTCTACAAATGGCGGTTCAGCGTCCTCGCGCTCTGTTGAATGAGACGCCTTTGAAGCGGTCACGCATGGGGATTGCATCCAAGAAGTCCCTGGAGTCCGCAACGCTGGAAAAGGAATTAATCAAGGCAGAACACCTTGGGCCTTATTTATGAAGGACTTGCGCCGCCAGTGCGTCACTTTTAACATGGGAAAAAGTGACGCATCGGCAGCGCAAGTCCTTCATAAATAAGGCCCCTTATTTCCGACCTGGTAAGGCAGTGGTAATTGACGCTTCCAAAGGGGCGGCGCTTTCACATGCTAAGACTCACTCTGCCACAGTTCTTGATCAACTGCGCTGTTTTAACTGTAATAACAAAAGAAGATTGCCAGTACTGATAACAAAAAAGTAATATGCATAATATTCAATACAGTACTTGAAATCACATTCAAGACCAAGAGCTAGTTGATAGCTTTTATTATTCTTTATGATTTTATCAACAAAAAGATTATATTTTTTAGCAGATTCATATTCCAAAAACAAACATAAAAAACATGTTCAGCAGGAAGTCAAATTTGGAACTCATTCACCATATCAAACATATCACAGTCATACAAAAGACAGTCATTCAGGAGGGGAAGGGGGTGCAATAGCTGGAAGTGTTTACAAAACTTAAACGTAATTACAATATTTACAACGTAATACCGGACAAAAATATATAAGAAAAGCCAAGGTCTGCGGGGCACTTAACAATATTATCACTTAATCATTAATCCAACATGGGGTACATTCCAACACCAAAATCAAAGGTTTTTGAAAAAAGGTAATGTACACAAACTAGGGATAAGCAATAAAGAGTCTTGACATTAACGCTTATCACTCTTGCAGACAACGCTATGGCTAGGGCCTACGCGTTTCGAATCCCGTTGGGTTGTGGGGATTCTCTTCAGGGCCTTTGGTTTTCTCTGGATGGAAAAAGAAAAAGGGCGGGGAGGATAAAGTATGAGAAAAACTACAATTAACACAGTTTGTTTAACCGGACGATCAACATCAGGCACATTACTCAGTTAACACCATTATCTCCTCAGACTTACCACAAAGCAGAAATGCGAGGGGCAAGGAAGCCGCAACTTACTAACACATTAGAATATGGCAGAATCTGAAAGAGTTAATTTAAGGGAGTCAGCGAATTAAAAAAGGAGTTAAATAGGCGATCAAAAAAATAGCAAGAGGCTGCAAAATTACTTACCTGCTCTATTGGAAAAGCATATTCTCAGGGGGGGGGACCGGGTACCAGAAGTAGACGGTGTTAAGACCTATATAAAGGTAAACAAATGGTACGTCAGGGGAGGGAATGTAGATTGGAGCATGATAGATTTAGGGTGCAAACTTGAGGCTGTTCTCACCTAATAAAATTGCTCCGGAAGAAGCACGGTGTGCCTACGCCGGGTGAAAAAACTCACAATGTACATCTAAATAGGAAGAGTAGAGCTTTAGTATATACGGACCAGAAAAGACATATAATGCCGGATTTAGACTAATGGAGAGAGGTCATACCGATTGTAATGAATCCAGGGACGCCTATTTGATGTAGAACGGTTAGTGTGGTAGCAATCTGCAAGAAATCCGATAGAAAACATAATTAGCAGCTTACAAATGTGTACGTCTGAAGGAGAGGATTTTAATCTCGAGAGCGGCAGCTTACCGCGGTGACAAACAACAAATGTGAATCCGCACTGGGCGGGTCGCTATAGTGTTTCACTTCAGGGCGTCTAAAACAAAGAAGACAAATAAGCGCATAAGGTTTTTTGGAAGCGTTATCCATCGCAGCCTAAATGGTAAAGGGTTCAAAAAGGCGCTTACCAGCATATCTAAAACACACGGCCAGCAGAAATTAATTTAAATTGTTGGCTGTAAAAAAGAGAAAAATGTACAGGCATAAGTCCAACCGTTGTAAGGGTACTGTTGAAGTACCAGTAAAGAATCTGGGGGGGAAGAGAGTACTTACAATCGAATCCTCAATCTGAGCCTAAAACTCCGCGGCGTCCTAGTCAGCACTGGTCTCTGGCACATGCGCAGTCGCTCGCCAGGGCTGCACTGGTCTTCCTATATATCTAGGCCAGGTGGGGCGGGCCGCCCTCAAGATGGCCAGAGTAACACATGAAATACAGACCGGAGTGGGGGAGGGCTATCCAATGGTTCACAGCCAAGATTGGAAAAGACGTGCATACAATTCCCTTAACAGGTAGATGGTAACGCATCAACAAAAGGTTAAAGTTTGAAGATTTCGCTCCATTCATTGAGCCCGGATACAGCAGTATCAAACTTCACTATAAGGAATGCTTCTCGTTTCGATAATGCTAAATTGGGGTCTCCTCCACGAGGGTTTCTTTCTATTTTGGAAATTACTGTCCACTTTAAATCACTGACTACATGTTGCAATCGCGTCCAATGTTGCACCAAAGGGGCATTTTCAACTTTCCTTTTGATCCTAGATTTATGCTGCGAGATCCGTTGACGGACCTCTTGATTAGTTTTGCCTATGTATAGCAACTGGCATGGGCATATGATGCCATAGACAACAAACTCACTCTTACAGTTACTTACAGTGTCATGCTTCCAGGAAATTCCATTATGCTGGAACAGGGAACCCTCCACAGTAGATTCACAGCATAAACAGGTTCCACATTTGTGGTGTCCGAGGATGGGTGGCATCCCCATCATTTGACGTAAGGTAGAGGGTTTGGAGACAGGCATCGCTGCTCGGACTATGTGGTTGGCAATGTTGTTTTCTTTTTTAAAAGCAAACAAAGGCTCATTTACAAGGCTGCCATCAAGGTCCTTTACCAGATGCCAATTTTGTTTGATAACTTTTTTCAAACGATTGGCGTTAGGACAAAAGGTGGTGACACATACCTGCCTATTTAAGTCAGGTTTGGATCTGCGTTCCAGAAGTGTCTCGCGCGGGGTCCATTGGGCTCTTTTCATGCAGGTTTTTACAAGTTTTTCCGGGTAACCCCTCTCACACAACTTAGATGTTAAATTTTCAGAATGTTGTTGGAAATCCTCTTTAAAGGTACAGTTTCTGCGGACTTGCAGAAACTGCCCATAAGGGAGATTTTCTTTGAGGTTTCGGGGGTGGTTACTGTTGAACATCAAAGACTTGTTTCGATCCGTTGGTTTTATGTATAGGGAGGTAGATAATTTCCCTTCCGAGGAAAAGACCTCCACGTCAAGGAACGCAATCCTGCTTGTGGATTCTGAAATGCTGAATTTTATATCAGCAGTCCTGGCATTAAGCCATTGATGGAAGTTGGTAAGGGTGTCACTGTCACCTGTCCAGGTCATAAAAACATCATCAATAAAACGGAGCCACGCTCCGATGTATTGAGTGAAAGGATTATTATTGTAGATGTACGCATTCTCGTACATGGCCATGAACAAGAATTACTTCTGTTTTAATGGTGAATTTTACTACCAAGTCAAAGGGGTAGCCATGGGCTGCCCCTTTGCTCCAGAATTGGCAGTACTGTTCATGGCCATGTACGAGAATGCGTACATCTACAATAATAATCCTTTCACTCAATACATCGGAGCGTGGCTCCATTTTATTGATGATGTTTTTATGACCTGGACAGGTGACAGTGACACCCTTACCAACTTCCATCAATGGCTTAATGCCAGGACTGCTGATATAAAATTCAGCATTTCAGAATCCACAAGCAGGATTGCGTTCCTTGACGTGGAGGTCTTTTCCTCGGAAGGGAAATTAGCTACCTCCCTATACATAAAACCAACGGATCGAAACAAGTCTTTGATGTTCAACAGTAACCACCCCCGAAACCTCAAAGAAAATCTCCCTTATGGGCAGTTTCTGCGAGTCCGCAGAAACTGTACCTTTAAAGAGGATTTCCAACAACATTCTGAAAATTTAACATCTAAGTTGTGTGAGAGGGGTTACCCGAAAAAACTTGTAAAAACCTGCATGAAAAGAGCCCAATGGACCCCGCGCGAGACACTTCTGGAACGCAGATCCAAACCTGACTTAAATAGGCAGGTATGTGTCACCACCTTTTGTCCTAACGCCAATCGTTTGAAAAAAGTTATCAAACAAAATTGGCATCTGGTAAAGGACCTTGATGGCAGCCTTGTAAATGAGCCTTTGTTTGCTTTTAAAAAAGAAAACAACATTGCCAACCACATAGTCCGAGCAGCGATGCCTGTCTCCAAACCCTCTACCTTACGTCAAATGACGGGGATGCCAGCCATCCTCGGACACCACAAATGTGGAACCTGTTTATGCTGTGAATCTACTGTGGAGGGTTCCCTGTTCCAGCATAATGGAATTTCCTGGAAGCATGACACTGTAAGTAACTGTAAGAGTGAGTTTGTTGTCTATGGCATCATATGCCCATGCCAGTTGCTATACATAGGCAAAACTAATCAAGAGGTCCGTCAACGGATCTCGCAGCATAAATCTAGGATCAAAAGGAAAGTTGAAAATGCCCCTTTGGTGCAACATTGGACGCGATTGCAACATGTAGTCAGTGATTTAAAGTGGACAGTAATTTCCAAAATAGAAAGAAACCCTCGTGGAGGAGACCCCAATTTAGCATTATCGAAACGAGAAGCATTCCTTATAGTGAAGTTTGATACTGCTGTATCCGGGCTCAATGAATTGAGCGAAATCTTCAAACTTTAACCTTTTGTTGATGCGTTACCATCTACCTGTTAAGGGAATTGTATGCACGTCTTTTCCAATCTTGGCTGTGAACCATTGGATAGCCCTCCCCCACTCCGGTCCGTATTTCATGTGTTACTCTGGCCATCTTGAGGGCGGCCCGCCCCACCTGGCCTAGATATATAGGAAGACCGGTGCAGCCCTGGCGGGGGCGACTGCGCATGTGCCAGAGACCAGTGCTGACTAGGACGCCGCGGAGTTTTAGGCTCAGATCGAGGATTCAATTGTAAGTACTCTCTTCCCCCCCAGATTCTTTACTGGTACTTCAACAGTATCCTTACAACGGTTGGACTTATGCCTGTACATTTTTCTCTTTTTTACAGCCAACCATTTAAATTAATTTCTGCTGGCCGTGTGTTTTAGATATGCTGGTAAGCGCCTTTTTGAACCCTTTACCATTTAGGCTGCGATGGATAACGCTTCCAAAAAACCTTATGCGCTTATTTGTCTTCTTTGTTTTAGACGCCCTGAAGTGAAACACTATAGCGACCCGCCCAGTGCGGATTCACATTTGTTGTTTGTCACCGCGGTAAGCTGCCGCTCTCGAGATTAAAATCCTCTCCTTCAGACGTACACATTTGTAAGCTGCTAATTATGTTTTCTATCGGATTTCTTGCAGATTGCTACCACACTAACCGTTCTACATCAAATAGGCGTCCCTGGATTCATTACAATCGGTATGACCTCTCTCCATTAGTCTAAATCCGGCATTATATGTCTTTTCTGGTCCGTATATACTAAAGCTCTACTCTTCTTATTTAGATGTACATTGTGAGTTTTTTCACCCGGCGTAGGCACACCGTGCTTCTTCCGGAGCAATTTTATTAGGTGAGAACAGCCTCAAGTTTGCACCCTAAATCTATCGTGCTCCAATCTACATTCCCTCCCCTGACGTACCATTTGTTTACCTTTATATAGGTCTTAACACCGTCTACTTCTGGTACCCAGTCCCCCCCCCCTGAGAATATGCTTTTCCAATAGAGCAGGTAAAGTAATTTTGCAGCCTCTTGCTATTTTTTTGATCGCCTGTTTAACTCCTTTTTTAATTCGCTGACTCCCTTAAATTAACTCTTTCAGATTCTGCCATATTCTAATGTGTTAGGAAGTTGCGGCTTCCTTGCCCCTCGCATTTCTGCATTGTGGTAAGTCTGAGGAGATAATGGTGTTAACAGAGTAATGTGCCTGATGTTGATCGTCCGGTTAAACAAACTGTGTTAATTGTAGTTTTTCTCATACTTTATCCTCCCCGCCCTTTTTCTTTTTCCATCCAGAGAAAACCAAAGGCCCTGAAGAGTATCCCCACAACCCAACGGGATTCGAAACGCGTAGGCCCTAGCCATATCGTTGTCTGCAAGAGTGATAAGCGTTAATGTCAAGACTCTTTATTGCTTATCCCTAGTTTGTGTACATTACCTTTTTTCAAAAACATTTGATTTTGGTGTTGGAATGTACCCCATGTTGGATTAATGATTAAGTGATAATATTGTTCAGTGCCCCGCAGACCTTGGCTTTTCTTATATATTTTTGTCCGGTATTACATTGTAAATATTGTAATTACGTGTACGTTTTGTAAATACTTCCAGCTATTGCACCCCCTTCCCCTCCTGAATGACTGTCTTTTGTATGACTGTGATATGTTTGATATGGTGAATGAGTTCCAAATTTGACTTCCTGCTGAACATGTTTTTTATGTTTGTTTTTGGAATATGAATCTGCTAAAAAATATAATCTTTTTGTTGATAAAATCATAAAGAATAATAAAAGCTATCAACTAGCTCTTGGTCTTGAATGTGATTTCAAGTACTGTATTGAATATTATGCATATGACTTTTTTGTTATCAGTACTGGCAATCTTCTTTTGTTATTTCCTATTACGTCTCAGCCATACTGATTAGAGCCAACCCTTAGTTGTTCCCTGGTTTTAACTGTAAAGCATACAAGGATAAAATGCACCGGGAGGGCGATACATTGGGCCGGCTCCTTGGTTGGCTGGCCCGCCAGGACTCCCTTTCTGGGTCCGTGCTCGTGATCGTGTCACCCACAGAGGCCACCATTAGTACCCAGCAGACTGTCCTGTGTAGGGCCGGTCCTAGGATATATGGGGCCCCTTGTAGAATTGGGACATGTGAGTCCCCTAAGTAGCAACGACGTGGAATCTCATCGGGCCGGCTAAGGAAAGTTTTTTTCTTCTTTTCTCAATAATTAAAATTAAACCTAAACCAACCCCCTGCGACCCCCATACCTGCGACTCATGCCTGCCGCAACAGGGTTTTGCCAATGGTTGTCAGCTGTTTAAGGAAAATGAGTAACAACAATACATTATTTTCCTTTGCCCTTGTTGTCTTGACCAATTCGTAGCTCCTTCACACACATTTGCTTAGAATCAAAACTGTAATGCAGGACCATTGCTCTTTGTGCGCTGCAGAGAGGCCATATTTTGAATGATCATGTAATCTGAACACCTTTTTGACCCACAGACAGGCACAGTGTGAAAGTTGTACTGCCTGCAGCCTCAACTTCAAGGTGCTCAACTGTAGCCTGGTGTAAGCACATGGAGGCAACTCAGTACAAAGGGTATATCATCCAAGAGTAACATGCTGTGGGATGAAATACAGAAACACACATTCTGGAAATAGCTACCACTCTTGGGGAATGCAAGATTAAGTAAAGCATGTAAAATATAAACAGGAACAAAATCACTGCCATTGATTATCCTAACATCAGGACCATTGCAATTATGCGGCAGGAGAGGGCTAAATTATGTGGCAAGGTGAGTAAATTATGTGGCAAGAAAAGGCAAATTATGTGGCATATTCTGGCACGTTTTAAAATAGTATTATTTCATTTTTTACCATTTTTAAACTTGGTAACACTGTTTGGGCACTGGTTGCACCCCAGAAGTGCCAATTTAACACCCACATTTAGCAGTGGGAAACAGAAAGTTGTCTATTCCAGCTTTTCAAGGGGCCTTCCCACACGCAGCAAGACATGTCGCTGCATTTTTATTTACTTTTGGACCATTTGAAATAGAAAGCAATTTTGTTGTTAAAATCTGTAGATTATGCAGCAGATAATCGATTATGTAGCAAATGCGTCAAATGCATAATTCTGCAGAAATCGCCGCTGCTGCACAATCGCATAATGCCAGTGGCCCTGCCAAACATGCAGCATCAGACTGGGAAAGAAAAAAGGCTCAGTACTAAAATAAAAGGAGCCCCCATTAGTGATTTAACTAGCTAGAAAGGTGTGCCATGTTTGCAAACTGGGGCAGTTTTAAACTTGTAAAGATATGCTGTGTAAGTTTTTTATAAGGTATGGGAGACTGCACCCATTTGAGTTTGGTGCAGGCAATGTTTGCTTTAATATTATAAAAATAAATAGTAAAAACAGGCTCACCTGACCATAAAGCAGGTCAACAACTGGCCAAACAAACGGCCTACATACTGACTTGACAGTAGGGCTTTAAGTGAGATGAAAAAAACTGGAGGTACCTTTCAAAGGGGAGTTGCTGATGTAATTAAGGGTGTGGCTTAAAAACATGTAAACTATATTAATCTGTGCTTAGCATACTGTGCCTGCTAACTGGTATTTTGCTGCCTCTGTCATTGTCTCCAGAAAAATATTGTAACAAGTAAAATTACACCTACTACAAGCCAGGACTATTGGCTTTGTCAGTGGTTATTAGTCGCATAAGATGAATAAGCAACATCTGCGGCTTCCTTGTATATAATATTGAAAATGCTCCAGTTCTGACATGATGAGACTGTGAAAGAATTATAACGAGTCTCTTTGAAGTTTCATTGAAGGTAGCAAAGGGGGGCACTGCTGCAGAGTTAAGATTTGTTTTTTTTCTCTGAGGGTAAAGGCAAAAATGGAGAGTGGCCCCCTCCCATCACCTGCTTTTCAGAACTTTCCTTCATTGTGCAGACACTGGATCAATGTTTTTGCAGGCAAACTTAAGGACGTGAATATAGGGCCCCTTTTGAATTTCCAAATTCACTACCGGATCTGAGTTTCGAGTGACCCATCACACTTTAAACCTGCTCCATTCACTTTTGAACGCTGATTCTGCTCCTCTGCGTGCACCTCTTGTGTCACTGCCGTACACACACCTATCTGCTAACCCCTCACTCTATCCAGTGTGTCTTACCCCTTTAACCCCCCTCTCTGCTCCCTTTCCACTTGCCCTAGGTGAGCAGTTTCCATTCTGATGCGCCAACATTGCCATTCAATCTTTTGCTCGGCGCCCAGCAGGATATTCTGCTTTTCATTGATACAGGGGCAGGGCACCCTTCACAGCAAGGGCACTTCAATAAACTGTCTAACTGCTGGCTTCAACATGGAGATGCAGCCATTGGGCCCACAGAGACAGGCCTGCAGGGGAGATTGTTCAAACAAAGAAAAAATATAAACTCTTAGGGGGCCCCCTGGGCCTCAATCGTCTGGAGTCTTTAAAGGTGCAAGGCTCCACAGCTGCAAGCAAGCACGGGGCCCTGGGCAGCTGCCCACCCTGCCCATGCCTAGCGCCGGCCCTGATCCTGGGAGCCATTTTTACATACTATTCCACAGTCTATGCTACGACCCTATGGCTCTTGGGAATGGAGATTGCCTCCTTTCTTTCCAGGTGCTCCTCCCAAAACCCACTCTAATCTGTTGTGGGGGACTAGATGAGCCCTTAACCATCCAGGATATCAGACAGGCTGTACCCTAGCCAGGACTAAGATGTCTGGTCCTGAAGGTCTTCCAGTTCAATACTTTAGCACTTTTTTCTCCCTCCTTGTCTGTCTGAGGTCTACAAGGAGGCCTTACATATATAGAGGCTGCCCCCTTCCCTGTGTGAATCCATCCGTATGGCGATCCAATAGCCTGACAGTGATCCGACCCTTCTTGTGTCCTATCGTCCCATTGTCATACTGGTCACAGAACATTTTGGGAAAGATCCTCGCCGACCACTATGCACAACTCCTACCAGAACTTGTCCACCCTGATCAAAACGGCTTTGTCCCTGGACGGAGCACCTCTCTTAATATATAATATCTTTTCCTCTTATGGACCAGGCCTCATGTCTCTTCTCCTATGCTGTTTGTCTTATTCTCGATTTGGAGAAGGAATTCAATACCCTGGAAGGGTTTTTCTTCTTCCAAGTACTGTCCACACTCGACGGGATGAGCACCTTCAGTCTTATACCCAATTACTTTACACCGGTCTAGAGTTCACCTGGGCTGCTTGTTACCTCCAGCATTTACTGTGGAGAGAGGCACCAGACAGGGCTGTCCCCTCTCCCCACTGCTGTGTGCACTCGCATCAGAGCCTCTGGATTCCTGACTCCACTCGGAGTGGGAGGAGTGGGACATTCCCCTTGGCAATGTGCATCACTTAGTTTCTCTCTATACAAATCGTCTACAACTTTACATCTGAGATGTTCGCATGGACCTCGTATGTATTCGCACCTCACTGTGCTCTTTCGTGCACGTTTCCAGATTACAGGTAAAATGGGTAAAATCCTATGTATTTCCCTTGGGAGATTCACTTCCCCTCAATAGAGGTTTGAATGGAGGACACCAGCTTAAGTGGAAAGGCGAAGCAGTTCGCTATCTAGGGGTCCACTTATGCCACTCTCCCGTGGATCTCTTTGAGGGCAACCCCCACAGAGCCTATATGACGCGCAAATCCCAGGTCCAGGTCCAGTACTGGAAATCACTCCCACTGGCCCCCACATGCAAGATCACTCTTTCTAAAATGATCATGCTCCCCCGCCTTCTTTATCATTTTACTAATCTTTCAGCTAGTCCCCTAACAGTTTCTTTTATGATCTGAATGCTCTACTGTGAGTGCTTATCTGGAATAACAAGCGTCACTGCATAGCCTTACCGAAAACTGCAGCTATCCATTGAGGGGGGTGGTCTGGGCACACCTTCATTTGAGGCTCACTATCTTGCAGCCCAGCTTCAATGGGTCTCTCGGTGGCTGCCACAGTACAACCTGTCAGAACTCCAGGTGGTCACAGGTTCCCTCACCATCCCTCAACTCCAGGGCTTTCTGCTGCCCAATGTAGCCCCCCTTGGTCAGCATTTGCGAATCCCAGCCCTTAAATGACACATATTCCCATATGTCCTTGGCTTCTCCCTGCAAGGTCTCCCGCTCTTTTCTGGCTCTTGCTCAGCCCAAGATCTTCTGCCGCAGCATGATAGCTCTCTCACAACGGTGGATGACTTTTTTTTTTGATGGCCTGCTTCTTCCCATGGACCACCTAGTCGATGACTCCGCCCTCCCTATGGGTCAATTTTTACAGTATTAACAGATATGACATGTCCTTTGTAGTCAGTGGACCATAATAGACTCTGAGCCTCCCACACATACGGTCTCCAGGATGTTATTCACTATGAGGATGCAACGCTGCCTTATCACGTGACTTTACAGAGCTATACGGGATCATACGCAAGACCTGCTTACCTCCCTTTGAGAGAAACGGGATGCAGAATTCGGCCGGCTATTCTATTATTCTGAACGGACTATAGCCCCCAAATTACCCCACAAAATCTCCCTTAAAGCCTGGTTTCAGAGCATACAGTTCTCTAAACCTCACAGGGCACACCTTACACCACATCAACTACACCGTTTTTTTCCCATGGCCCGCCTGAGCTGTCGGCGCTGTCAGGAGTTCTCGACTGATCTCCAAAACATGCTCTGGTCCTACCCCACTCTCTCACAGTACTGGCAAGCTATTCACACTGCACTCTGCAAGGTAACTGAACTCCCAGACTTTACCACTTGGGAAGCCTGCCCCTTGGGTATCTTTACACCCCCTAAGCTTGTAGTGATCAGGGGTCCTTTTGCAAGCCTAGCTTTACTCCTAGCTAAGCTCGTTATTACCCTTAATTGGCGTTCCTCTCAGTCTCTTGGGTTGGCATCATGGCATGGTGCTGTGCAACAATGGGGATGAACCGAGTGTGAAGCACTGTGACTCTAGGAGGTTTGGCACATTCGTAGACTGCCCAACTTCCCAGTGTGGGATGCCCTTCTTGAACATTTCCTCACCCTTACTTAGAATGATACACTACATCCATGAGCCATGAGCTTTGCCCCCCCCGCTGCACCTTCCTCTTCCCTGGCCGAGCCCCAGCGATGCATCCTCCCTCTGCTCCAATGGACCCATTGTTTCCCGCTAACCTGTCTCTGTTTTTGTGGTCTGGCCCCACTGGCCCCTTGTACATAGACATCATCTTCATCTTATTTCCAACAACGCTCTGGTCTCCAACTCTTCCCCGATCCCAATCTACCTCCTTTATATCAGTCTTGACGCGAGCTATGTTTTATGGACATTCATTGATGCTGCACCGTACATCTTGCTCAGGCAAAATGTTTGTTTTCATCTGTTGTTAACTCAATAAAAATACTTGTTAAAAAAACAAAAATGATTAAAATCACCGGTATGGTCATTGTAAGGCTGTCCAGATATCTCATCGAGTTGAGTGGTCACTTCTGAGATTTGTGGGTCATCATCAGGTTTAAGGTTATAATCTTGACCAGATTGACAGGCCATTTCTTCCGTTTGAGGTATATAAAACCTTTGATAATTGAAACTTGATAGTACTAACTGTAAAGAAAAAAGGGAAGCAGTATATCTACAACAAGGGCCTGATTCACAAGGGTCCTCCGTACTCGTGGAGGAGGCGCCTCAGTCCTGGGGTAGTCTCATTGCAGAGATTCCGCCCGAGTGCGGAGACTCGTCCGCGACTGCAGGGCCTCTGCCACAAAGTGCAGAGGCTCTTTATGAATCTGGTCCCAGGTTATTACTATTGTCACCAGGGCATAAGTCGTAAAAAAAGAAGTGGGGGGACGCTGACGTCACAACAGGAAGTGACGTCACGAAAGGTGGCTTGCACCATCAGACTCATTGCCTCCCATCGCTCACCGCTTAGATGCGATTGCATCAGAGAAGCCAGCGCATGAGCAGCATTCTGAATGAGCGCCGATCTCGCCCCAGAGAGGCTAAAGATTGAATGTGTGGCTCCATTTGCTCCAGTTATCAGTTCCCAGTAAAATAAGTGGGGGGATGCCGTCCACCCGCGTGGTACCCCGACTCGAGCCCTGAAATTTGTCACGTAAGCACTTCGGTAGTGCCTCTTAGAGACTCAAAGCTGCCAACATAGGTTTAAATCAGTCTAGGGCACAGTGGCGTAGCTAGACCATGTGTCACTCATGGCGGTCCCTGCATTTGCCGTCTGCGGCGGAATGTAAGAGCGGGGGTGCTGGCGATTACTGCAACGGCTGCCACCCCCAAAACTCATGCTTGCTACGCCTCTGCTAGCAGGAACCACAGCAAATCTTTGTTGCCCGCACTGCAGTTATCCTTCACTGTGCTCTAAATGTATGTTGGCCAGTCTTTTGGCAGACAGAGGACAGGCCCTCTGAAGCACCAGAACAACAATGGAAAGAAAGCAAGAAGGAAGTTATAAGGAATGTGCTACATCGCTCTGTCAATGAGTTTGAGCACATACATGCTCATCGTCTTGTGGTGTTCTTTCCTCTGCTGGAACGTGGACTGAGAGAAACCAAGATAAATTACAACATAGGATGGTAAGAATGCCTGTCAAGCAGCCATTTTGTCCTTTCACAGCCCTGTACCTTTGACCTCTTCTACCTACCACTCTAGTAACATCATTGAATCTAAATACACATGGATAAGCACAGTCTATGTGAAATACCATCAATCAATGTGTCCTAGCCTTGCCTGGGGTTCTGATCACCTCTGTGCCAGCCTTCAGCTCTTTCCATCGTCCGTTGAGCCTGCACTCAGATGAGGCTTGTAGGATATTTTTCAGTGTGGCTAAGGTTACCTTTGAATTGGCAACCACAAGCCTGGTGGGCACGGGTTAGAGCCAACATGCATGATGTTTTTGGCTCTGTCTTCGATCACTCGGAGAGACTGGAACAAAGAGGTGTCGTCAATTGACAGGCACGGATCCAAGAAGCTGAGGATTATGTCGGATTGCGACACAAGCTCAATCTGGTTGTTCTCATTGTCACTGTGCTTAGATTCCTTTCCAACACACGCCCTACTTTCCCATTTTCTGTGTGTGATACCCTGTTTACTGCTTATCCTTCAGCATCATCATCTGAAAGCCAAATGTGCGATCTATTCCACCTGTGTCCCTTACTTGGCCTCAGCTTCGAATTCCAAAATTGGAATTTGGCATTTGCACAGGCTTTTCTGGGAGTCTTCTGTAATCTCTCCAGTGTCCTAGTGCACATAGGGTTCGGGGATACTTGCGCCACAGAGCAGTGGATTGAACCTACTAGAGGATGATACTTTTGTGCAAATAAGGACAGTGAAGCTCCTGGTTTCAATTTTTTTCCCATGAAAGTAATGATTTGCTTATCCACCATTTCCTGGGTTTGCAAATACACTTGGTTGGACACAGAGGGATTTTCAGATATATACATTTTGTGTTGTCAACAAGTAACTCTAATTGGTTCTAATTTGTACTCCAACTAAGAATAGGGAATATAGCCATTGCAAGAGAAGCAGGGGAATGAGATAATGAGATTAGAGACAATAGGTCCTCGAACAGCTACAGCCATGTCTGTAGGCAAAATATAAAAAATAATTTTTATTTGAAACCCTCAGCCCTCCAGCTTTTGTCTACATTTTTGAAGTTTTCAAGCTACAGCATGGTGCTCTTTGTCACCCACAGTTGGTAGTGACATATGACAATAACTTGACCGCTTCTTATGAATACACCAACCACAATCATTGCCCTTGATTCTGGCCAGTGTATTTGGTGCATGTAGGAAGCTGGCTCTTTGCGATATATCAATAAGTTGATATATTGTATAAAGAGTCCACGGGTTCCCTTAGGAGTGGACAAAGCTTGGCTTGCTATGCAATCCCAAAGTGCTCTATTAGGGGGCAGCGTGGTCGAGCAGCCTGAGGCTTAACACAGAGGAGTGCAAGACATTTGCAAATACACACAATGATTAAGAAATGACCACACAACTCAAGAAGGAGATCCACACCAATTTATAAAAATAGCAAGTATCTTTTTTTTTTGTTGCTTTATTGATTGAGTTTTCAGCAAAAACAAAACAGGCAACAGAGCACGAGCTGGCGACTGCCAGTCTCGCATTGCGACATTAATAGATCAGAATGAAAGAATACATAACATTCACAGTGACTTACATAGTTTGTGAGTAACTTGCATACATTTAGCTGCTTGTAGTGCACTCTAGCACCCTGTAGAGGGTATGTGCCATAAGCCATACATTTCTCATAGTTTCCTCCTATACAAACCCACTCCTATCACTCCGCCAGGATCGCAGCCTCTAGGCCCTCAGTGTTTTCCCCTGCTTCGTCTGCTGTGGCAGAGCTCTCCTGTAAATATGCTTGTAACGGTTCCCAAATGTCTCGAGGATGAGACCTAGGTGGCACCAGCTCTGCGTACACCGTCAGTTGTTCCTGGCAGAATATGAGGTCACCCAGCCATTCCTTGAACTTGGGTGCTCTTCCTCTCCTCAATTTACAGGCCACCCTATATTTAGCAAAGAATAAGCCTAGTGATATATACTTTCTTAAGGACGTCTCGAGGTCTTTGGTGTGCCCCAATAGTGTGATGAGTGGGGTGTTGGTCATGTGTATCCCTGTCATCTGCCTGAGAGCCCCAATCACAGCGGTCCAGTATGCCAGGACAGGGATGCACTCCCATGCCAAATGTAAAAAATCGTGTCCCTCCCTCTCGTATCTATCACAGTTATTGTTCTCTCTGAGTCTGAATCAGCATAATTTTGCCGAAGTGTAATAAAGGCGATGGAGGAATTTGAAATGTATTATGCACAGTCTACTACTGGCAGATATTCTCCCCATTTGTTGGCAGCAATAAATCCATTGGTCATCAGTGATAGGAGTGCCCAAGTCATCCTCCCACCAAGACCGCGCATCAGGGACGTTGTGTAGGCTATTTACTTGGGTGGTTCGGTACAGCATGGATACTACAAGCGTTGGGCAGGTCCGTTTGCATTAAGGCGTGTAGTAGGGCCAAGGTGGGTAGTTCTGTAGAAAAGTCAGTAGTGGTGGATTTGACATCAAGACGGAGCCTCACATACATAAATAATTCCTTAGTGGAGGGTTGGCAGTCTTTAAAAAAGTGCTCGCATGAGCGGAATATCCCTTCCTCGTATAATGCTCCCCAATGCGTAGCATTTGTTGACACCTTCCCTCCCTCGTGACTGGGATGTCTAATCTGCCTGATAATGGCAATAGTGGGGAGTTCATCGTGTCCACTTTCAATGGTTAGCAATTGCCCTCCATGCGATATTTGTGCATTCCACTGTGGTTGGGTCCGCACATTTAGGGTTGGTGGATGTGCTTATATATACTGAATACGGGGCCGGCACCATAGGCCAGTGTTGTACTGCAAGGTGTGGCATGTACTTTGGTGGGTGCATCCAGTAGACCACGAAGTGTGCCTGGGTGCACCAGAAATATAATTACATATCTGGAACCTCGAATCCTCCTTCATCAAAGGGTAGAGTTAATGCCTCCCACTTCAGCCTGGACTGTTTGCCCCCCCCCCCCCCCCCCCCCCCAGGTCAGTTGAATAAGCTTTGATTTGAGGGCTTTAAATAAGGATTTCCTGGGCGCATATGGAATACTGGTAAAAATATAGAGTAGTTTTGGGAGTATGACCATTTTGCTCAGTGGTATCCTGCCCGCTAAAGAAAGAGGCATTGCTATCCATCTCATAATGGAGTCCGTTAGTGGGTCAAGTGCTTTACCATAGTTAGCCCTCATGAAGTTGCCTCTGTCTCTAGTTACTACAATTCCAAGGTATATTACTTCATCCTCGCACCAGGTAAATGGTAAATCTGGGGTGTATTTCTTAACTGTTTTTGTGAGGGGAAAGATTTGTGATTTCCTCCAATTAATATTGATCCTAGAGTATCACCTGAACTGCAGGAACGCCCATAATATGGGGTTCAAACTCTCCTCTGGATCGCGTAAATACAATGTGAGGTCATCGGCATATAAGGACATTAGGATTTGCCTTTCAGGGTATATGAGAGAATGCTCACGGTGATGTTGCCTAAGCTTAGCCGCCAGTGGCTCCATAGCCAGGGCGAATAAAAGAGGGGAGAGCGGGCACCCTGCCTCGTCCCTCTTGTGATATGAAACCTTGAGGAGCACATCCCGTTAATAAGTAGCGTAGCTTGTGGCTTAGTGTCCCCATTCTTACCAGTACTCTCGCCAGGTAGTCCCATTCAAGGGAATGAAAGGCTTTGGTGGCGTCTAGGAAGACAGCCACTGCGGCCTGATCTCGGTCAATGTCCTGCATAAGGGCGAAGAGAGTGCGGAGATTGTGCGATGTTGCTCCTGCCAGGTATGAAACCTGATTGGTCCAGTAACACCAGAGCTGTCATCAGAGGACTAATTTGATTAGCAATTAATTTTGCCAAGATTTTGGCGTCGCCGTTGATAAGCGAGGGTGGTCTGTAGGAGTCACATCTGTCCCCCGGGTTACCTGGCTTCAGTAGAGATAATATGAGTGCTTCTCGCATTGTTTGCGAGAGCATACCTGTCTCTCGCACTTCCTCGTAAACATGTTTTAAAATAGGAATGAGGGCATCACTGCATGTTTTGTATAATTCAGCAGGTAGGCTGTCCGGCCCAGGGGCCCGGCCTGACAGTAGCTGCATGATTGCAGAGCGTATCTCCTCGTCCTCAAAATCCGCTCGGAGGAAGTCCCTCTGGTTATCGCCAAGCCATCCCAGTGCTATATCATCAAAATATGGCTCAAACTCTATTAGTTGTGTCCTGTGTGTTTTGTAGAGGGTAATGTAGAATGCAATGAAATGTATCTAAAATGTCTGGGGTGTCCCTGTGTACGCACCCCTCGTGATCAATAATTTCCAATATGGTTTGGAAAATCTAGGTTTTTGGGTAAGCTCGGCCAGAGCCTTTCCAGGGCATTCCCCTTCCCCATATTGTTGGGCACTATGGTATTTTCCCCGGAATTTGCATTCTCTCTCTGCTGTCTCTTGATAATCCACCAGTTTATCCCTGAGCTGCCCCTGCAGGTGAGTGCTTGGATTGGAGATTATTTGGTTCTCGAGTTGTTTAAGTTTGGTTTTCTAGTTGTCTGAGCGTATTGCGGATGTCCTTCAAAATGCCTCCCCCTTTGCAATGCAAATTCCTCTAATAGTCACTTTAAATGCCTCCCAGACCGTGGAGAACTGAGGTACAGTGTCAATATTGCGCGGGAAGAAATCTGTTATGTCTTGACCCAGTTCCGTTCAGAATGATATATCTAGGAGGGCATTTACCCGCTATCACCTGGTTTGATAAGGTGACAATGTACAGGGTGGAGCAAGAGTCAGCAATACAGGTGAGTGGTCAGAGTATGTTCGCGGCAAATGTTGTGCTGTCGTAAGCCATGTTTTTAGCCCTCTGGTCAGCAGCCAACCATCTATATGCAACCACGTGGAGTGTGTTGAGGAGTGACATGTGCCCTCTCTGTCAGCTGAGTGTAAGCTTCTGCGTGCGTCTATCGGGCCATGTACAGTAACGATCGCTAATAGTTGTCATTGGGCGCTCATTTAATGGTAAGGTTGTGGGCGTTACAAAAGGGGGTGGTGATGGACGGAGCACCTGAATCAATCAAACACTCACACCCAGTCAAAAGATCTGGGTTTAATCCATCGCCGTTCTTTAGCCCACTCTGCCACCCCAGTTCAGACATGGCTATATGCAAATCAGTCTGACCCTGTGCCTCATGGGAACAGTCCAGCCCGAACTGCCAAGCCATGTCTTCCCTGGACCAGAAACAAGCTTCAGAGGACCGGTTTCTGGCATTCCAGCCGTCTTCAGCCCGGATTGCTTGAATCCAGTGGCAAAGTGAGCAAGGGACTCACGTCTGAGCATACCCTGCCACACTTATGGCGGCCAAAAGCGGTACAAAAGGGGGTGGTGATGGACGGAGCACCTGAATCAATCAAACACTCACACCCAGTCAAAAGATCTGGGTTTAATCCATCACCGTTCTTTAGCCAACTCTGCCACCCCAGTTCAGACATGGCTATATGCAAATCAGTCTGACCCTGTGCCTCATGGGAACAGTCCAGCCCGAACTGCCAAGCCGCGTCTTCCCTGGACCGGAAACAAGCTTCCAAGGACCAGTTTCTGGCATTCCAGCCGTCTTCAGCCCGGCTTGCTTGAATCCAGTGGCAAAGTGAGCAAAGGACTCACGTTTGAGCATACCCTGCCACACTTATGGCGGCCAAAAGCGGTACAAAAGGGGTTGGTGATGGACGGAGCACCTGAATCAATCAAACACTCACACCCAGTCAAAAGATCTGGGTTTAATCCATCACCGTTCTTTAGCCCACTCTGCCACCCCAGTTCAGACATGGCTATGTGCAAATCAGTCTGACCCTGTGCCTCATGGGAGCAGTCCAGCACGAACTGCCAAGCCATGTCTTCCCTGGACCGGAAACAAGCTTCCGAGGACCAGTTTCTGGCATTCCAGCCGTATTCAGCCCGGCTTGTTTGAATCCAGTGGCAAAGTGAGCAAGAGACTCATGTCTGAGCATACCCTGCCACACTTATGGCGGCCAAAAGCGGTACAAAAGGGGGTGGTGATGGACGGAGCACCTGAATCAATCAAGCACTCACACCCAGTCAAAAGATCTGGGTTTAATCCATCACCGTTCTTTATCCCACTCTCCTACCCCAGTTCAGACATGGCTATATGCAAATCAGTCTAACCCTGTGCCTCATGGGAACAGTCCAGCCCGAACTGTCAAGCCATGTCTTCCCTGGACCGGAAACAAGCTTCCGAGGACCGGTTTCTGGCATTCCAGCCGTCTTCAGTCCGGCTTGCTTGAATCCAGTGGCAAAGTGAGCAAGGGACTCACGTCTGAGCATACCCTGCCACACTTATGGCGGCCAAAAGCGGTACAAAAGGGGGTGGTGATGGACGGAGCTCCTGAATCAATCAAACACTCACACCCAGTCAAAAGATCTGGGTTTATTCCATCACCGTTCTTTAGCCCACTCTGCCACCCCAGTTCAGATATGGCTATATACAAATCAGTCTGACCCTGTGCCTCATGGGAACAGTCCAGCCCGAACTGCCAAGCCATGTCTTCCCTGGACCGGAACCAAGCTTCCGAGGACCGGTTTCTGGCATTCCAGCCGTCTTCAGCCCGGCTTGCTTGAATCCAGTGGCAAAGTGAGCAAGGGGCTCACGTCTGAGCATACCCTGCCATACATATGGCGGCCAAAAGCGGTACAAAAATGGGTGGTGATGGACGGAGCACCTGAATCAATCAAACACTCACACCCAGTCAAAAGATCTGGGTTTAATCCATCACCATTCTTTAGCCCACTCTGCCACCCCAGTTCAGACATGGCTAAATGCAAATCAGTCTGGCCCTGTGCCTCATGGGAACAGCCAGCCCGAACTGCCAAGCCATGTTTTCCCTGGACCGGAAACAAGCTTCAGAGGACCGGTTTCTGGCATTCCAGCCGTCTTCAGCCCGGCTTGCTTGAATCCAGTGGCAAAGTGAGCAAGGGACTCACGTCTGAGCAGGTTGTGGGCGTTGTCAGTCTATTGTTGGGTCTAATGTGAGATTAAAGTCCCCTCCCCATGCCACATGAGTGGAAACTATGTCTAAGATTGTCCCCCAGAGGATATTAAAAAATGCAGGGTCGTTGTTGTTAGGGCAACATGCAATTTTCAAGCGTTATAGAAAGAGATGCCAATTGTCCCCATGTAAGACAGTAACGTTGTTGGGGGTCAGCCTTTTCTCCCATCAGGACATATTGGACAATTCTTTCGATTAGGATCACTGTTCCCCGAGCATAGGTGGAGTATGTCGAGCAGCAACTATATGAGACCCACCGCGATACGAACGTGGTCAGGGAAGTGGGGTCCATATGAGTTTCCTGAAGCATGGTGCAATGTATATTGTGTTGGTCTAGGTAGGCCAGGACATGTCAGCGTTTCCTTGGGTTCCCAAGGCCTCTCACATTCCATGTGACAAGATTATAGCTAAGTAGGCTTGGCTGAGTCATTTAGCGTACGGAAGTCATGTAGTGTACAGCGTGTTCTAAGTGCTCGGTAATTTTTTCACCACACTCTTCAGGTTCCCATTGTTCTTGTTAAGCTTCACCTGAACAAATAACGCTTTGCTTCTAGCAGGCTTGACTCCTGTTAAATAGCTTTACTATAGAGAATTGTTTTCCTATAATTATATTGGAGAGCTTTTCACAGCTCTCTTGCCCTGTGCGTAGGACTCATCACCGCCTGTAATTGTTTGCCATACTTATCACGTGCATCCTTCCTCCTTTGAATTAGCAATTGAAAGTGTACTTGACGCAATGTATGTACATCCTCATGGACCAAGGTTCTAAAATATTTTCTCCTCCTGTAGATTCTAATTGCTCACATGCTCACGTCCTGATGATGATCTCAATAGCTTGAGATCGAAACGCCGTCGACCTCCTCAACAAAACTCCATTTTCACTTTCATTTAATTGTGGAGTTTTGATAATTACTATTGTTGTTCAATGCTATGTAAATGTTAAATTGTCACCTACACACCTTCACTTCACACACTCGCGTGCTCTATGTGAGCACTAGAACTACTACTCTAATATATGATATTCCATTTATGCAGATAATAAATGTGTTGTCGTTTCAAACAAAACCTTGTGTCCATATATATCAAATAACCTAGTCCTTCTAGGACTCTCGTGAAACTGTACGGTTGATTAAATCTGTTCTTTAACTAATTGTAGCCCAGGCTACCAGAGGACCCTTCGGGCCTCCCTAGACCATTGTTTATATCAACCTACCTTACTTTACCTCGGGTCTCAGTGCTGGGGCCCCCTTGTTCTTTAAAATATAGACTATGCGCTGTATGGGCAGTGCAGTAGCTTACAGTAAGTTCTGTGAATAACTTGTTTGAAAATGTTGCCAAAATTCCCTCCCCCCCATCCCCACTCCTGCTGTGGCCTACGTTCCCTCCCCCCACCCCATCCAGAAAGAAAACAAAAGTAGAAAAAAGACTACAATGATGAAGAAATTCAGAAGAAAAATAAGAAAACAGTAAGCATTAAACCTGCTAGGGTTGTCTTGTTGGGGAGTCACATGAGTGTACGACAATCTCCCCTGGTGGAGCATGAGGGTGCCCAGGGTATGTTTCATTGCCCCTTGCCTCCTGATGGCATATCCAGATAGCGTGTAGGGAACATGTCTATGTTGCCCATTGGCATCATTATACCTGTGATCCTTTCCCACCAGTACTCGTTATGCCAGTGGCAAATGTCTGGTTTAGTCTGATGTGGCTCCAAGAGCCACTGAACTATGTTATCCTCATAAACCGAGGTGGAGCAGAAAGGGCGTTCTAAGCGCCAATTTAACTCTAATCCAGCAGTGCTATTCTATGTCAGATAGGGCTGCATTAGAGTGAGAAGGACTCAGAGATGGTTCATTCCGGGGAGATCTACGGAGAGCAGTTTTCATAAAGTCCGCCACGTGCTGAGGGTTGGTAAAGAAGTGTTGTTTGCCCTGGTGCATAATCCAGAGTCGCGCAGGGAAAAGCATGGCATAAGTGATGTTGACCTGTTGTAGTTTCTTCTTGATTGGTAGGAACTTTATTCGGGTGTCTTTGACTGCCATTGTGAATTCTGGGTAGATAGCCAGTTTGGAGTCTTCAAAAGGAAAGTGTTTTCTGTTCTCTTGCTTATCTCAGAGCAGTGTCCCGATCTCGATAGTTAAGCATCCGTGCGATGATCGGTCTGCGGGATCTCTGGGTGGGGGCCGGGCAGCCAGCGAGTGATGTGCTCTTTCTAATATGAACATCTATCATGAACATCGTGGAAAAGGCACTTCTTTTGAATACTGTTGTAAGCAGGCTCTCCACATAATCCTCCATATGGCCTGTATTGGCGGGCTCCAGTACTCCTAAAAATTTAATGTTATTGCGGCACTATCTCAATTCTAAATCTTTATTTATTTGCTGCAATACTTTTCAGGAGGCGCTCCATATTGAGTAGTTCTTCTTTTCTACCTGCGGATGTGTCTTCCAAAGTGGAAATGCGCTGTTCCGCTTCCTTTATACGTTCCTCATGTTGGTCGAGCTTATGAGTGACATTATCTATACGTGTATTCATTGCATCCATTTTTGCTTCTATTGAAGTGAGGCTGTGCTTCATTGTTGGGAGTAGTTCCTTGAGGTCATCCATGGAGGTCTGGGCGACAGAGCTGGGGCCGTCTGCCATTGCATGTTCGGGATCGTTAGAAGCTCTATTGGATTTGCGTGCCTCGAACGGTAACTTCGCTTTTCTGCCATCTGTTTTGCCCATATTTTTTCCTCTCGCATTGTGCTCTTCCCCACAGCGCTTGCGCTTGGAGCAGGATCTTTTTTCCTCCTCACTTGTGACTCTCCCAGGCCACGTATACCTCTAGGCCCCTCCGGTGACCACTGCAGTCGATTTTCCTGCAAAGGCAGTTCGTCAGTGCCCCTGTACAGATGCTGCTCTCCCTCCTCTGTGTGGATGTATCAGGCTCGGGAGAGCTTTCTCTGGGCTCAAAGTAGGGTGGTGTGTGGTGGACGTGTGTGTCTGATAGTGGTCCGAGGTGTGGCCAGTGTTCCTGCTGCTAATGATCAGCGGGTGGGCTCTTGCAAACGGCTTCTCCTTGCGTCCCGCGCAGTGGAGCCTGGGCTCAGCAGCGTCTATTCGCGGCCCACTGTGCTCATTCAGGCATACGGAGCTGGTGGATTGCACCCCCTCTTAAGGTGCGAGTATAGACCCTGATTCCTCCTGCGGTCAGTGCACTATATTTTTTCTCTACCCGGCTACCGTGGCATGCTGAATCTGAGCCGCGCCCGACATGGGGGAATGCTACGCGTCGAGTCAGTTGCTTACCGCAGCTCCCGCTGGCCCAGCGCTCACTGCATGTAGGATAGTAGGCCCCAGCAAGGCAGCGCTCATGGGCCCCTGTCGCAGCAGCCGCTCGCCGCTGTCCCGCAGCGTTCCATTTCTGAGAGTCAGACTGGAGCCTCCCCAGGGCGGTCTGCTCGGCTCTTTCCAAGCTCCACAGCTGTTTTTACTCACAGCTTCAGATGGTAGCGAGTAGCCGCGGCCCACCATTCGTTCTCCTCCAATATGCACCGCATCCCGTGCATCGGTACGAATGGCACCTTAATTGGTGTTAGCACCGGTGCCTGGAGTCGAGCCCAGTCTTCCTGTGAGGAGCCTCCAGGAATAAGGGGGGCAGTCTCCGCCTGGAGTCACCATGCCTCCTCCGTCAGTTGCAGCAGAGCAAGTCGGGAGTCGTCTTTCGATTCAGCTTTTCTACTCCTGTGCTGTTCCTCGTTGCATAGTTTCTGGCCCAGGAACGTCAGATATCGTTCCGCTCACTGTTCCTTTTCGGATTCAGTTGATGTACAAGGCAGCATCAACAGTGCACCACCAGCCACACAATGGCAGCCGGGTGCAGGGTGCAAATCAGGTTTGGGAGCCGAAATTGTTTCAATGTGGATCGGTCTCTGTAAAAAGAGGCTTCAGGCTCTGGCTAGGAAGTCAGTTGGGTTGACCCAGCAAGTGGGCTCAGGCCTTGCAATGCTAGGGGAAGGGGGGATATCCTTGGTCCTCTTGTCCAAGACCCAGGGGCGGTGGATGCAGGGGAGTCCTTACATGTCAGTTTTTTTTTTTATTGGAGGAGTCGGGGTTGAGAGGGCCTGTCTGCAGGTGACATCGGGGAGTCCAGGAGGTGTGAAACCACGATGGACTCCAGCTCTGGAGGGCTGGAGAACCTCTTTGACAGTGGTGGCCCACTTCAACTTGGGTCTGAAGTAACGGGTGCAGTGGTGGCTTCGGGTGTCGGATCTTGGCAGTTACAGCAGCCTCAGAGTCTTCTCTTTCAGAAATTCTTTACAACAGGTCCACTGTTCTCAGGAGGTCCTGAGTCTTTTTCAAACACAGGCAGTCCTCCCAAGTTTCTGGAGTCACAGCTGCTGAACAAGTCGACTTTGGTGTCGTTTTCGACAAGGGATGCAGAGAGACTGGCAGGGTTGGTACCAGGTCAGCTGCTTCTTCTCTCTTCTCGCCTTTTGCAGCTCTTCGCTGTCATCTGCTCTTCTGGTGCTGGGAACGCCTATAAATACTGAATTTAGTGGTGTTAGGAGAGTGCAGGGTAGTAGCCAATGGGCTACTGACCCTTGTGGTCTCTACAATCCCTATGTGACCACTTCCTGTGGGAAGTGGGCACAACCCTGTCCCAGAATTCCTACGTTTGGCATCAGAAAGATGGCTACTTCTGATAAATGGTGTCCACCTCATAGTAGCCCACCTTAGGAATGGTTCTAGCCTGGAGGTGGCACTCCTACCTGACTAGTTAAGTTTTGCATTCCAAAGGCAGCAGCTTCTTTGCAGCTCATCGGCCCAAGAAGGCTAATCAGCAGGTCACCCTCTGAGAGGAGTGGCACTCCTTCTTCCCAGGCAAGCTTTTGTTCTAGGTCTCCTGAGAGCAAAGGTTCTCACCCTAGGAGCTCAGAACAGCATCTCGGGTGGCAGGCTGGCAGAAACCAGTCAGCAGGCATACATTGGGCTGATAGGTTTTCAGGGGGCATCTCGAAGGTGCCCTCTGGGTACATGTATTGGTAAATCCAACACTGGCATCAAACACCCCTATTTTCAGTGAAGCCATCATGTAGTTGGGGAACTCGTTTTCACCAGTGTCCAGCACATGTTTTAAAATGTCTTCCCTGGTCACTTGTACTGGCTGTAATAGGAGTGACCAGCACAGGGGCATATCTGCTCATGCAGGTATACCCTCACTTGTAATATTCAGCACCATTAGGGCTGTTAGGCCTGCTGTAGGGGTGCCTTACAAATATTCCATGCAGTGGTAGGGGACATGGCACACAGGGACGTGGGACATGTTTTTTCACTTTTGTCTGCAGTAAGACATGCAATCTGCAATGGCAGTCTTGAATGTGCTTGGTTACAGGTCCCTTAGGATGGCACAATTCGTGCTGCTACCCTTAGGGACCCTCTTTAACACCGCAGGCCCTAGGTACCAGGGGTACCATTTACTTAGGACTTACTGAGGGTCCTAAAGGTTTTGCCTAATGGCAGTGGCGTAGCAACGGGGTACAGGGGCGGTCTGCCCAAGGTGGCACGAGGTGGCACCCTCCCCCCAGTTTTTTCCTGCTGTTTCGGGGAAGCAATCACCAGCAGCCCCCCACCCAGCTCTTAAGTGCGGCCATTGCAATCTGAGGTATTGTCAGCACCCCCCTCCTAGGCAAAAGCAGGGACCAGCCTGGACGGTCAAAGGTCTAGCTATGTCACTGCCAATTGGGGGAACACATTTTACAGTTTTTAGGGAAAGAACACTGGTACTGGGGACCTGGTTAGCTGGAACCTAGTATACTTCAGTCAAAGTTGCATCAATTACCAGGCAAAACGTGTGGTGGATACTGCAACAAAAACCCAGTTTCCTACAGTGCAGTGAAAGTAAGTTACTCCATGTTGTTGTCTGAGTTTAGCTACATGTCAATGTTGTGGCAAAGTAGAAGAAAGTACTCATGGTCCACACTGCTCCTTTACATTGTAGTGAATAGCCAGGAGAGTGACAAGTAAAAAATAAATTAAAAAAAAGATCAATCGAACATGGGTATGTTCTACTCCATAGTTCATACAGAAACTTATCAGTCACTTTTAGGATTTCAAAAGGGAAAATATTATTTACAATAATGTTCCATTTAAGGGCCACGTTGCCACTAGATTTGCCTATAGAAGTGAAAAATCTGAGCACATTATCCTGTTCTAACCTCACTACGCTGGCTTTCTTTGAAGCTAGAGCACAATTCAAGAGGGCCAGCACCACTCACAAAGTCCTTCAGACGTCCACTCCCTACCATGTGACAGAGAAATTGAAAATATCAGGCCTCGGTGGGGTTGGGATATACACTGTCCTTTCTCATTGAGCCTTTCACATTTCAAACATGAATGATATATGAAGCAATATTTCTCTGCTGGCCCCATAAGAATTTGGAATTCCATCCCTCCAGGTCTTTTTACTACCCCTTGTCTTGCAAGGTTTAAAAATGAACTTCAAATCCTCCTATTCTACATAGATTGTAACTGTGACAGATGATCTGTTTGTAACTGTGACCAATATGAGCAATTTGTGCTTTTTTATGTCACCTTGTTCAGACCCAATGTATTGATTGTGATTGCTTCTTCTTTGTAGCTATCTCTCCTTATGTACTTTGCCGACCATGAATTGTAACCTGCCCTTGACCTACTTACTCTCACTCTACATGTAATTGGTTTAATTGTTTTTGTTATTGTCTTGTATAACATTCTCCTACTGTGATGTAAAGCACCCCAACATCCTACAGAGATGGCCATAAATAAATAAATAGTTGTTTTAGGTCCTCCTAAACAACAAATGTGCAGTTCGGGAGCCCTGTGCTATACCGTCAAAGATATTACATTTTTGTGTTTTCTAAGTGGAGTGGAGGAGGAAAGCCACACCAGTTAGGACAGACATAACTTTTCAAGTTTGACCTGTTGTGAAGGGCTATAATGATTTATTTGGAGTCCTTGGACTAACTCAGAGCTACGAAATGTCCTGTAGGTAGCGTGGCATCGGAGCATAATGCCGTGGTTTTCCTCCACCCCTTGCCTCCCTACAGTATGTTCCTCCCAACACTTTACATGAGCTTTGAAGACTTCCATAAGGATGAGTGCAGTCAAGACTACCTCAGGGCTCCCTCTCAGAGGCCAATTTGTAGAGTGCCCCAGCAGAGGCAGTAACAGCACAACCGCTGACTCCTGCGCCTCTGCAGATGCATCCTGGTCTTCCTTTGAAGGAACCTCTGCTCTGTGACCTCCACTTCAGTGTGAACAATATTTGATTGCACCTCTCTGTGGGGGAAAGTCTTGGGGTTCCATGGTCTATCCATCCTAAGTGCTTTAAGAGTGAACCACCTCTCAGCTGGTGTTCTGTTCATCCCACCCTCTCCCTCAAGACTTCTTTGGTTGTTCACCTCTGTCTATAATATAGGAAAGGTGCATGCGCAAAGGCATTCCTTCATTTGCATAGTGTCATACCGATATACATACAAATTAAGGAACAGCCAGTCTACATCGTGCAGATGCAAATTCTGCTCCTGTGTCATGGATGTTGCAGACAGGGTTGTACAAATGTTTACAGCTCATTCTGTAATTTGAAAGTGCCCTAGTAGATCCAACCAGGGCCCAAATGCCTATTCCTCTCTGGGGGCACTTTTACTAATATAGCACCATCCACGGACATCATCTTTGCTCCTCTGTCCTACTGTTGTGATATTAGTAGGTCCTGTGCACAAACACTTCAATTTTACACGTTCACATTTAAAGATTACATATTTTTAGATGGGGACTTTTAGCCCACATTTGCTTGCACGCCCGCATGAGATAGTGTACTCAGAAAAGGCTTGCTTACAATTACATTTCCTTGTAGGCACATTATCTTTATCATACCTTAGAACATTCTGTTCAAGGACTGGGTACACTGCACAAATTAGCCTTGTTTGTTTTTGTCTGTTTGGCGACAGCTCTGGGTGGGTAGAATCAACAATGACAACTGAACCAGAACTCAGGCACAGTACAAATGGGTTCAGTTTTATTACATAAACTGCACCAAGCCTTTATTTAGACAGAGGAGCATTGCAATGGATTGTCTTAGTCACTGTGCCTGAATTGTAGGTGAGCTGAATTCCATCACTATTCTGAGAGAGATGGCGGCCTGCTCTATACCAAGACTGGCTATCAGATGACCGATGCATGCAAGTAAATGGAGAGTTAGACCACTCTAAGGTATTCCGGCAGACTCACACTCCCTGTGATTTCTAGGATAGGCAGGACTAGGTAGGAGTACAATTATATGTATTCATATAATCAGTGTAAGTGCACAATGGTTGATTTGTTTATATTTTTCAGCCTTCTTGTAATGCTGGTTACTATGCTCTGCTTTACTTTACTCATTATTGCTGCACACGTATTTTACACAAGAATCCAATTGCTTTAATAAATGCTTGAAATGCCAATTTGTGTATTCTTTTTTTGTGTTTCCCTGTGGGCATGCCTCAGTTAACAACGAGATCTGCTTCCACGATTTCCTTGGAGGAATCAGGGTCATCTTGCTCTGAGGTTGCAGACACCTAGTACCTTGTGATAGAGCGCGGGTTCACCTGCTCAAGATTTTACCATAGTCACCTGGGCCCATTAAACATATACACATTGAACATGTACACCTATGCTTTAAACCAGTAGTATTTACTTTTAGGACCTATACCATTTGACTTACCAATCCTTGTCACCGGTACCTAGAGTCCTAAGGGATCAAGGGAGTTAGAATAATAGGCGGTACATAAACGTTTACACTCTAAAATAACCACAGACTCGGGAATGATAAGAACACTTTATCTAAGTACATTTTTAATTGTCAGAGTCCATACTAAATTAGTCACAGCTTGTTCAATTAAGAAGAATATAATCGAAGCAAGATGATGGGAAAATATTATGAAACTTTCTTTAAGCATTGAAACATAGGAAGGGTAAGAAAAGGGAAACAGAACAATGACATACCCACACAACTTTTATATTTACCTAGAATGGTGTGAAGACCAACCCTGGCCACGGGCTAGGATAAAGGATAGGATCCCCGATATTAAAGGTGCCAACAGGATAGAAATGTACAGACCAGATTCAGGATAAGTGCGGACCAGATTGGATCAGGACAGGACCACCGCAGGTCAGGACCGGCACCCACAGCTAAACTGCAACGCCAGCGTCACATCCCTCTCTGCAGCTAACAGTCGGACCCCGATTGGGTTATCGAACCTTCTCCCACAGAACCCCGATTGGGTTATCAAACCTTCCCAGAACCCCGATTGGGTTATCAAATCTTCTGACAGAGGGATCCGCCAGCACCTCTGCTCCCGAACCTTCTGACAGAGTGCTCCGCCAGCACCTCTGCTCACGGTCACCTATTGAGTGCGTTGGGTCAGTGACAGGTCATCTACTCGGACAAGTCGGACAATCTAACTAGCTAAGCCTACCTTAGTTATACAATTTTCCAGGGCAGTGTACCACCCCCCCAATGTTGCAAATGTATGTATTCCCACAATATGATTGGTCAAAAGACGAGGAGAGGTCATCACACCATACCAGTTATGAGGTCATGCTCTTCAATATTCAAATCAATGTTCCCGCCAAATATTTTATTTTCCCATGCACTTTTATTCCACCCCGCAATGAATGTTCCAATAGTAAATACAATGTATAATTTAACATCCTCTTGGAAGTTCAGGAGGTCGAGTTCCCATGAACATCTTCTAGCAAGTCTGGAGTTGGCCCGTCTTCAATGCCATGGCTTGTGGACTCGGGTGAATGTAGAGCATGCGCAGTCGCAGGACCCAAGATGGAGCAACATTGTACTTGATTGGACCGGAAACAAGCATCCTGGGACCGGTTTCGATTTCATAATCCTCATCAGCCAGGCTATCTTGAATCCAGTGGCCAAGTGAGCAAGGGACTCACGTCTGAGCATACCCTGCCAACTTAGGGCGAACAAAGCGATATAAAAGGGGATGATGGACGGAGCTTTTGAGCAAATCAAACACTCACCCCCAGTCAACTGATCTGGGTTTAATCCATCACCATTCTTTAGCTCACTCAGCCACCCCAGTTCAACAAGTTCAAACAAGCATCCTGGGACCGGTTTCGGATTCCGGTCCAGGGAAGGCATGGTTTGGCAGTTCGGGCTGGACTGTTCCCATGAGGCACGGGGTCAGACTGATTTGCATATAGCCATGTCTGAACTGGGGTGGCAGAGTGGGCTAAAGAACGGTGATGGATTAAACCCAGATCTTTTGACTGGGTGTGAGTGTTTGATTGATTCAGATGCTCCGTCTATCACCACCCCCTTTTGTACAGCTTTTGGCCGCCATAAGTGTGGCAGGGTATGCTCAGACGTGAGTCCCTTGCTTACTTTGCCACTGGATTCAAGCAAGCCGGGCTGAAGAAGGCTGGAATGCCAGAAACAGGTCCTCGGAAGTTTGTTTCCGGTCCAGGGAAGACATGGTTTGGCAGTTCGGGCTGGACTGTTCCCATGAGGCACAGGGTCAGACTGATTTTCATATAGCCATGTCTGAACTGGGGTGGCAGAGTGGGCTAAAGAACAGTGATGGATTAAACCCAGAACTTTTGACTGGGTGTGAGTGTTTGATTGATTCAGATACTCCGTCCATCACCACCCCCTTTTGTACCTATTTGAACACAGGCGCTTTTTCCTTGGGATTCGAATTTACCTTTTATTTAGTGCAAGGAGGCCATTGCCATGCCCAGCGGGTTTTGGTCCGTTACTCGGACCTTGATCACATGATCAAGGTCTGAGTAATGGATCGAAACGTTGGTGTGTTATGTCCTGAGAGTGTGTTATCCCCACTGTGGGGTGGTACTTTGCTATATATATATATATATATATATATATATATATATATATATATATATATATATATATATATATATATATATATATATATATATATATATTGCTAAGGCGCCTGCCTTAGCAATGTCTATCTGGCAGCTTTGTTGTTCAGTCCTATTTCTGTGGCTATGCATGACCACTGGTTGGCGCGAAACGCATAGGTGATCCTTCTTTTAAATTACAGTGCTGTTTTACCGTTTGATATCAGTGAGCAAGGGCACGGACGTGCCCGAAACGCGTCTGACGACATGCACCATTTCATGCACTAATAAAAGCATTCACGAAGAACAAGTCTGACTCTGGCCCATTATTGCTGTCTGCGTATCTGTCTGTGCTCGAGGCACTTTGGAGACAAGTTGGATCCTATATATATATATATATATATATATATATATATATATATATATATATATATATATATATATATATATATATATATATATATATATATATATATATATATATATATATATATATATATATATATATATATATATATATATATATATATATATATGTATGTATGTATATGTATGTATATATGTATATATATGTATATATATATATATATATATATATATATATATATGTGTGTGTGTGTTTGTGTGTGTGTGTGTGTGTGGGTATACATTCTGTTGCCAGTGGGTAGTCATAGTTAGGACCACATTTCTATAGGAAATAGATTTTTTGGTTTGCTAAAACTTTGGCGTGATTTGAAAAATCTTTACGTAACTTAACAAAAAAATTCTCATCCACCTTTGCTTCTTCCTGGAAAGTTTTGGGGTAATCTGTCAAGTGGTAGATGAGAAAAAGGAGGCTTGTGCCCCAAAACACATTTTCCTCAGGCGATTTCTCTAGGAACTTTAGACGCAGTTACAGCCAAAACGGCTGAACTTAATTACACAAGATATGTAGGTGAGCAGCCCAATATACCCTTGCGGGCTCGGGCAATACTTATTGTAAGAAGAAAGGCCAGCAAGGGATTTTATTCAGAACCTATTTGTCAGCGTTATTAGGACCTGTTGTAAAAATCAGGGTTCCTAGAATTGTTCTCAATCAATTGCTGTAATAAATCAATAACTTCAGTCAAACAAATTATATTAGAACAATAAATACAGTGTTACCACACTAACACAGTAAATAAATACAAAAAAACAGGATTTATATTGTCTGAAGATTAATATTTGTTTTCAAGACAGAGAAAATTTATAAAAACGAAGAAAACATTTTCATAAAAAAGGGTACATAAACAGAATCGGTTAGATAGTCAAGGTATAGGTTATCTCATCCTTTGGTATATCTAAACAAAAAGAGTCCAGACTGCTAATACAAAATAACACAATGATTTCAACTAAAATCAGCAGAAAATCAAAGATGGTACAATGGATCACGTGCAGAGTTGGACAAAGTAGTCGACGTTTCGGTCTTTTCGGGAATTTATCATAAGACCATCATCAGTACAAAAGAGATTCTACATACAGTAGATGACCCTCTGTAAAAAGAACAACATTGTGTTACCATATATTTGAACCTGGTTAAGGAGCTATACAAAGTTAAAATTCAAACAGTCTATCTATTTTCTGCTTGGATCGAATTAGAGTTTGTTTAAAAAGTCGGTGTGGCGACTGAAAAACAATTTATTTATCTTTATTTAATCACGAAAAAGTGTCATTGAATTAGGAAAAATCAAAACTCACTTTCACTTAAGTAGAGGTAGGTCCTCTCTATATTCCAATGAAAACACAGCAATTCCAGTAAATTTTGGTGTTGAACGGCAAAAGTAATTAATCCTTTTATGCCAAAGTTACTGTAAAAAGAGAGGGACCAGTAAGGTATCAGTCCATTATGATTCTCAAAACGAGTTGGGAAAAGGGAGTTTATTTATTTACCTCGTGTCTTTAGCTGAGGTGATTTCGAGTATTCAAAAATATCCACAAGATAGTTGATCAATAACAGGACGACCGTCAGATTCTGGCCAAGTAAAGAAATAAACATTAAGCTTACAATGTATTGTGCTTTTTCACATTGTAGCTTCTTAGGATTAAAACACGTATTAAATGGAGTTGTTTAATCGCATATAAAACGATTTATATATACATTTTTGACAAGATAATTTTCAAGCATGAGCGTCTGTGGGTTTATTTTCAATAGTTTGTTTAGATGTAACCGGTTGCCTCTACAGCTAAACCACATAAACGCTAGTTAGTATTGCAATTCATGCATCTGTTTCTAAGCAAAGACCTTTTACTATTGCTGAAATTCAATTTTTACTGTGTTACCTTATATAAAGATGCGACAGTTACAGCAATTCAGCACAGCCAACAATTAAGCTTAAATTTAAACAATAATTCAAAACATTTCACTCAATTCATTCTGTTATTTTATGTGAATTGAAGCATAAGAGGGCAAAGAAATCCATATATATATATTCTTCTTGCACTGTACCATTCCTGTTTCAGTCCCAGTAAGTCTCACTGGGATATTGACCTTCAACAGAACTTTCTCTGTGGAATTCCAAAACTTCTCATGTATAGCTTAATTGTCGACGACGGAAGAACACAGAGAGTCCGCCTACCACCGTACAAGTCAGAGGCCACCGAAGTCATCTGCGGCGTCCCTCAAGGATCCTCGCTCAGCCCCACCCTCTTCAACGTCTACATGAGCCCCCTCGCGGCCATCGCACGCCAACACAACCTCAACATCATCTCCTACGCTGACGACACCCAGCTGATCCTCTCCCTGACCAACGACCCTGCCGCCGCCAGAGCCAACCTTCACGAAGGGATGAAAGACGTAGCCGAGTGGATGACGACCAGCCGCCTGAAACTGAACTCAGACAAGATGGAAGTCCTCATCCTGGGCTCCTCGCCCTCCGCCTGGGACGACTCCTGGTGGCCTCCCGCCCTGGGCACCCTGGGCACCGCACCTTCAGGAAGAAGCTCAAGACCTGGCTGTTCGAGCAGTAGCAGCACCCCCCCGCGCCTTGAGACCCTCCGGGTAAGTAGTGCGCTTTATAAATGTCTTTGATTGATTGATTTATTGATTAATTGATTATGGCAGTCAGTGCTTTAGAATTCCGTCACCACACCACCGACCATCTGTGTGACCACTGTACCTCTGACAGACCATCAGATATATGGTGTATCCTCTGTATCATGCCCCAAATGAATCTTTCACCTTTTGATAGATCACCAAGAGATGTGGGAGACAACTTTAGATTAATCTTGTTGGTGGCATCTGGGCACTCCAACACTAATCTCTGTGGGGCATATGTTTAAAAAATTTTCCCGAAACGGGTTGATTCTCAGAATCGCCCTGTTTGCGAACAGGAAAAAGCCTTTTGGGATGTATCATCTCACAAAGCCCTCACACAATAGGGAATCGCAAAATTTGCGATACCCTATTCTGCGAATGCATTTGCGATTCCATAAATGCAATTCTAGAAGCACCCAAGTTGTGCGATTTTGCCATTAGAAATCGCAAATTACCACCAACTTCAAGTTGGTGGTAATTTGTGATTTCTTTGAAAAATGCACTTTTTTGCATTTTTCAAAATGCCGTGTGGCGCATATACGTGCCCTTAGGGCATGTGTGTGCGCCACATGTGCACACATGCTTATTTCAGGGGTGAAACAGGGTGTTCTTTTGACACCCTTGCACCCTTGAAATTGCATTTGCAATTTGCAAGTACCTGATGGGTACTCGCAAATTGCGAACGTCTTCCCATTCCTTCCTTTGGGCCTCTAGGCATTTAGGAATGAATGGGAAGGTGTTCCTTAATTGCTAATTGCAATTTGCGATTTGCAATTAAGGAATACGTAGGAATCGCAATTAATATTGCGAATCCTACAAACATTGCCTTTTGCGAGTCCTTAATAGCGAATCTCTAAAATTCGCTATTAAGGACTCGCAAAATAGATTGACTGACCCCTGCCCGGAACAATTTAGGGGAAATTGCTATAACGATTAGTACCTCAGAGACTGTTACTGGGGAATTAGGCTGTACAGCGGTTATTCCATCTATAAACTGCTATGATAACAGCCCACTGCACCCCAGTACTCGAACATTGAGTATGTAGGAACTACGGGGTTGGATCCAAAAATGAGATGACCTGGTCTTGACAAGGGCCCAACAGACCAGTAGAATTATAGAGGGGCTGTTTCGTTTCACTTGTAAATTAGGACACAAGCCGGTAGCTGAAATAATAACTCTATACAAGTCAAAATGTTTATCAGTGGCTACCTATGGGGCCGGAGTATGGGGTTACCATAAGAGTTACCAGATTCAGGTTTCAGAGAATACATTTAAAAAAAGATTATTAATGATCCCTAGTAGCTCTTCAACATTATTTTGTCATTCTAAGGTGGGCCTTGGAATATGTGAAAGATAGTTTAAATATCGCACCACTGATCTTATGGGTGAAAATATGGTCCTCAGAAGATCTGACTTTCTCTAGGAGTATCCTCAGGGACTGTATGAACTTGGATAACGCAATGTCACTCCCTTGGCTACATTATGTTAAGGATACCTTCTATAAAATTGGCCTAGACGAATATTACAACAATACAGATACCATTTAATCTAACATGAAAACGATTATTAAAAATCCATACCATATTGAATTAAGTATGTCTAATCAGGACCGGGGAATGTTAGATGGTGGGGTATTAAGACATCATCAATTTTATCTGTCTTTTACCTTACATGTACAATCATGTTTTTTGTTGACTAAATTTCGGTTGGGCACTTTGCACTTTTTAGTGGCCCATCCTAAAAAGGCTGACTGGTGTGAGAGATTAGCCCCTTGTCCTGGTGACAATCTGACCAAACACAGCACAATGCACTTTATGCTGTTTTTCTCACTCTATACAGACCCAAGAGCACGCTTTATTAAGCCTATAGTGAAAGCTATACAAAGGAGGGCTTTGACTATTTGAGGTCACTGTCTACAGCTGCAATTTCAAGCGCAGTGCTTACTTTTATTAGAATCGCACTCTCAATCAGAAAACGTTATGAATTGTGAAAAGGAATCGAAATTTGCCTAGCTTACGTAACGGTAAGTTTCAATTCTATTAAGGACACGGAGGCGAGGATTATGCTATATCTTCCTTCGCTTTATTAACATAAAGAAACCACAGCAGCTTAGGAAAAGATATAATAAGAACAAAAAATGCTTGAAACATAAAGCATTGACGTAATGTTCAACAAAAATCAACAACAACTCCCAAGAGTCTCTTTGCTTATAATAATAGTCCACAGTCCTTTGTCTCTGTCCATCATCCCTATATAACCGGACTTCCCATCATCTTCCTCCTCTTTCTTCGCGTAGATCACGCTTAAGCCTCATTGGTCCTGTTTAGCACCGTCGTTGCCTGTCAAAAAAGGAACAGTATCAGCGAGGTGGCCCAGGAAAATGCGACAACAAGGCGAGGAGCATTCAGTGAACAACACAGTACTGACAACGTAAAGGAAAACGCTTTACTTACTGCCATACGGGTGGGTAGAGACACCACTGTAGTCCGGGTGGGATAATCCTCGCCTCCGTGTCCTTAATAGAATTGAAACTTACCGTTACGTAAGCTAGGCAAATTTCGATTCTATGTCAGGACCGGAGGCTTCAGATTATGCTAGTTTAAAGCTTACTTACCACCAACTGAGCTAAATCCACCACCAGCTTAAAATAAAACCTCTTGAAGGTGGAATCCGAGGACCAGTCCGCCGCTCGCATAAGGTCCTCCAGACGAGCACCCACCGAGAATGCCTTAGAGGCCATGGCCCCCCTGGCGGAGTGTGCTCCAAAGAGAGAAGTATTGATGCCCGCTTCCTGCATGACCCAACGCACCCACCGAGCAATAGTGGGGGAGGAGACAGCTTTGTGTGGCTTCCGCAGGGCAATCAACAACTGACGCTCGTCCGGAGGGCGCAGATCCAAGGTCAGGTCCTCATATGCTTTGAGGCATTGCACGACACACAACTTAGGAGTGTCAGTAAAGGCTGGATAAGAAATGGAACGCGACGACGTCTTAGTGCGTCGGCCCACCGTAAAAGTAACCCCATCCGGGGAAAAAATGCGTGCAGAAACATCCAGCGCGCACACGTCCGAGACGCGCCTACAAGAGACCAGACATAACAACATGGCTAATTTCGCCGAAAGCTCCTTAAGAGACAGATAAGAATTCGCTGGCCACGATAGGAACAGGTTCAGAACCAAATTGACGTCCCAAAGGACGGAGTACCTGGGTTCTGGCGGCAGTGCGAGGCGAACCGCTCGCAGAAGTCGGCACACAAAAGGGTGTTCCCCTACCGGATGGCCATCGATGTTATCATGGCCCGCAGAAATCGCCGACCGGATAGCATTGATCGTTCTATACGCTAAACCCTTGTCGGCCAAACGAGCCAGGAAATTCAGCACGGGAACAAGGCCGGCGACCATGGGATCCAAATCCCTTCGTAAACACCAACGCATCCACTTAAGCCAAGCGGATCTGTAACGCTTCGTCGTACTATCGGCCCATGCTTTGGAGAGCAAGTGCTCAGCTGACCCCGAAAGGCCCGGGAGCGTCCAGCGTCTCCTGAGAGCCTCCACGCCACGAGGCGGAGAGTGTTCTGCATGACGAGAGGGTGAGGTTCCTGATCCGGGCTCGTCAGGAGCAGAGGAAACAGGGGGAGTAGGATTGGAAAATCCCAGGAAAGTTCCAGAAGAACCGGAAACCATACTTGAGACCTCCACAGCGGTGTAACCAACACCAGGTCCGCACCCTGGCGGCGTATTTGAGCCGCCGTTCGCATGATCATGGAGAACGGGGAAACGCAAACGGCTGTTCCCGACTCCAATCCTGTAAGAACGCGTCCGTGGCCTCCGCCAGAGGGTCCGGCCTCCAGCTGTAGAACTGCGGCAGCTGGTGGTCGAGACGGGACGCGAAGAGGTCCACCGAGAAGGGGCCCCAAAGGGAGTGTAGCCACCGGAAGACTCCCGGATCCAGTTTCCACTGGCTGGCATCCCTGAGATGTCGAGAGTGCCAATCCGCTACTTGATTGGACTGGCCTGGCAGATACTCCGCCGTCACCGCAATGTGACGAGACAGGCAATAATCCCAGAAGTCCTTCGCTAAATCCGCCAAGGCGCGGGACCGAGGACCTCCCAGGTGGGTCACATATCGGACCGCCGAAATATTGTCCATCCGTAGCAGGACACAAGCCTGGACCGAATCTTTGGTCCAACAGCGAACCGCGAAGGAGCCCGCAAGGAGCTCCAAACAATTGATATGCAATTGTTGTTCTTCTGACGACCAGGCGCCGCCGGTGGAAAAATCCCCGCACCGGGCGCCCCAGCCCGACCTGCTGGCGTCGGACTCTATGATCAAGTCCGGAGCCGACCCGAAGATCGCTCGCCCATTCCATGCCTCCATGTGAGACAGCCACCATGACATCTCCTCCTTCACTTCGTCCGTGAGGGGAACCCACTGATCGTAACACATCCCACGGCGCAAATGCTGCGCCTTCAGGCGCTGAAGAGCCCTGTAGTGCAGCGGGCCTGGGAAAATCGCCTGGATGGAGGACGATAGAAGACCCACCACCTTGGCGACATGGCGCAGTGACGTACGATCCCTCGCGATCGTCTGCCGAAGCAGGTGTCGTATCTTTGCGACCTTCCGACCCGGTAGGCTCAAGACCGCCTGTACCGAGTCCACCACGAAACCTAAAAAGGTGATCTGCTGAGTGGGAACCAAGACCGACTTGGAGCCGTTGACGACGAACCCCAGTCTCTGAAGCAGGCCGACAGCTTGACGCAGCTGTCCTGCCAGTACCTCTGGGCACTGCCCCATGAGGAGGATGTCGTCTAAGTATACTATCATACGGACCCCCTGGCTTCTGAGAAACTCCACTACCGGGTGAAGGACCTTCGTGAAGCACCACGGGGCCGAAGAAAGGCCGAAAGGCAGGGCGGTGAATTCGAACACCTTGCCGTCCCACAGGAATTGTAGGAAACGACGATGAGGGGGGTGGATGGGAATGACCAAGTAGGCATCCTTGAGATCCAGTCGCACCATCCAATCCCGAGGGAGGAGCACGTCCCGAAGGAGGTGGATCCCCTCCATCTTGAAGTGACGGTAGACCAACCACCCATTGAATTCCTTGAGATTGATCACAGGCCTCTTGCCCCCATCCGTCTTGTCTACCAAGAAGACGTTGCTGAGGAACCCATGTGGGTGGCGCGTTGATAGACGGATGGCTCCCTTGCGCAGCAAGTCTGAGACCTCCCCGTCTATCAATCGCGCGTCGGATTCTGAGAAAACCATCGGGCGCGGGAACCTCACCTGATTTGGTTGGTCGTGAAACTCTATATGGAAACCTCTCACAGTTTGCAAAACCCAAGCATCGGCAGTGAGCAATTCCCACTCCCCGTAAAAGCTTGCCAGCCGCCCCCCAATCGGAACTTGATCCAAGCAAAGTACACTTACCGGGGGCATTTCCTTGTCCGGAGTTCTTCTTGAATCCTCTGCCACCATAGCGCTGTCCCCTCGTGGGGTAGAAATTGGTGTAGTTGGCCGAGGTCTGGTACTGACCTCTTCCGGAGCCTTGTCCACGGTAGTTGGTCTGCTGACCCCGGCCGATCGCGCGGCCCCTGCCGCGACCGGCCCCTCCAGAAAAACGCTGGTGGAACACCCTCTTGATGCTGGACTGGGCCTTGTCCAGCGACGTGAACGTGTTCACGAACTTTCCAAGCTCGCGGATGAAAGGCTCACCGAAGAGGCCACCCTGGGCCACGGCACCTGCCTCCGACGAGGCCAGGTCCCCCAGCTTCGGGTCCAGCTTGATAAGGAGCAACCGCCGCCGCTCCGTGGACAGGGCACAGTTGGCGTTGCCCAAGAATACGATCACCCTCTGGGCCCAGTTGGAGAGCACCTCCGGTGAAATGGCGGTGCCATTCGCTCGAGCCTCCTCCGCCATATCGAGGATCTTCGTGGCGGGCCCGACCGCATCCAACAGCTTGTCCTGGCAGGCCCGCCAGGACCGGTCGATCCCCTTCCTGGGGTCCTTCATGAATTTCGCCAGGAAGGTGGCCATCTTGGGGTCCAATTCTGGTGTCATGGCCACTTTCCCTTCCAAAGTAGGCCGAGGGCATTCCCCGCGCAGGCAACCCCTCGCCTCCTTCTCCAGGGGCTTGCGCAGCCTGCCCGCGACAAACTTCGCCACCGTCTCCCCCGGGGCCCAGGCCGCGGATCGGGGGTGGACGATCTCGTCCGGGTCCAGCATGCCCGACTCATCTCGGGGCATCTCCTTTCCTGAAGGCGTCGGGAGCCAAGAACGGGTCGACTCCCCGTCGTCATCCGTGTCCGGAGAGTCGTAGATCGGGGAGGCGGGCGCCGTCGACAGGCCGCCCGAAGTGCCAGGGTCCACCAAGGGCGTCGGAGGTACCGCCGTCGCCTTGGCCAGGAAGGCGTCACGAAGACGCTCGAAAGCGCCCTTATCCACGCCTTGGGCCTCCGATGAAGGCCCCTCACCCCGGGGTCTCTTCGGAGCGGGCGGCAACCCGCCGGACGTCCCCGGGAGTTCGGGGGACGGCGGCACCTGCGCCGCTGCCAGCTTCGCACACTCCTCCACGATGCGGGCCGAAAGGCGGTCCTCCATGGGCCCTACCACCTCCGTCACACAACGATAGATGGAGTTGTCCACCGCTTGGTAAAACTCATCATCCTGCAGATAGGGGCAGGCCTCCTCATCGTACTCCCCTTCCATCTCGGAACCAAGGGGCAAATGCGGGGCACCCAAGAGGGCGGCAACCGAGAAAGTTCTCGAATGTGGGCAGGCCCAGCGGCTGCGATCACGTTTTGGGCCAGCTGACGTGGCAGGTGGGCTGCACCAACCCCCAAGCGCGCAGACCCTCCTCGCCGGGACCGGGTCTACGTACCCCTCAAGCGCGCTAGGCCACACACGGTGAAAGAGGTGCACAGATCTCGCCCGAAGGCGATTCACGCGGTCAAAACCGCTATACAGACCCCAGAGGGCGTCAAAATTGTGAAAGTACAGACCCGGATCACCAGGTGTCAGAGGGGTACGCGAGGGTCGGCCCCTGCACAAGCAGACCCCACGGCGCGGCTCCTCGTACTGCGGAGGCGCGCCGGAGGGTCGGCGAGGCGACAGGCCGCCCCCTTGCGGTCTATGTACACACCGCACACAAGTGGGAATAAAGTCGCGTAGGAACGATAGAACGTTCCCGCAACCAGGGACTCTGAAAGGGAATAAACCATGCAAGGAGTCCCCAAAGACCGCAAGACAATCAATCACAATAAAAGAAGACAAAATAGAAAAGCACTTATCTGGCTGCGGGAGCAGCGAAGAAAGAGGAGGAAGATGATGGGAAGTCCGGTTATATAGGGATGATGGACTGAGACAAAGGACTGTGGACTATTATTATAAGCAAAGAGACTCTTGGGAGTTGTTGTTGATTTTTGTTGAACATTACGTCAATGCTTTATGTTTCAAGCATTTTTTGTTCTTATTATATCTTTTCCTAAGCTGCTGTGGTTTCTTTATGTTAATAAAGCGAAGGAAGATATAGCATAATCTGAAGCCTCCGGTCCTGACATAGAATCTAAATCTTTGTACGTATCATTTATCAATTGTATAAATTATGTTGGGTAGGGGTATGATGACTTTAAATGTTGATTACGTTTTTACTGGTACACCAAGATTTATGGAAGGGAACATGTGGTAACTTTTTTAATGTTTTAACTGTTTTTTATTGTATACATGTAAACTTTTATGATTCTAAAGAATCGAATAAAGTTATTTAAACTAAACTGACTTGCAAAATGCTTTCTTGATACATATGCCCCTGTGTCACGACATTCTGCGGGCGTTTGTAACTCCTTCCAGATAACCTGTTGTCCTTTTTTGCTGTCGAGAGTCCACTCCACTCAGAGCTGACGAACCCCAGTCATGCAGCATGTCTCTATAGCCCACCAGCTGCGCAATACAATGCCAAGCTATGCGCAGAATCATTGCAGCGTTCCAGCTACTCAGCATCCTCCATGCTTTCAATTTTTGTCCCTCTGGTCTGGGGTGTGTAACATTTTAAGTGATGTCTTCCTCACAGGCAAATGAATTAGAGGATTCAGAGATGTGTTGAAGCCTACAGCACATGACATCATAGTGGCAATCACATCTAGTGCCAGAACAGGGCCCAGCTGTGATTGCCAATAAACCCACTGTAAGGAATACCACAGGGTGCTAGAAAAGGGACTGGGTCTCCAGCCATGTGAAATCTGCATGCACTACCTTTATTCTGCCTCCCCGGATTGTGGGGTGGTAGAAGGGAGGTTTTCCTTTGCAAATACCTTCAAACCCCACACGCACTTAAATTTGAAAAATTAAGCCCTCTTGTTTTACACAGTACCTCCTCATGTGGGCCTGACCTGGCAGGTGAGTAGCTGCGTTTTACCAACCCTGATTGATTGATCGATTGACCAGTAGACCACCTCAACTTCAACTTCTGACGCCTCCATCACAACCCAGGGGCGGAGACTGTGCCAGAACCCAGTGGGATCCTACATCATTTCTTAATACTCAGTTGCGGCTGGTGCAGGTATGCGCCGTGGAGCGGGGCGAGAGGAGGAGGGGGGGGAGTTGACAAGCGACGGAATAGATTTTATTAATTTATTTTATTTGACCAATTCCATCGTCTATTGACTTCCCCCATTTACCGCCCCACCCCGCCCCCTCCCCGCCCCATACCTTTTCCTTCGTGGACAGACGAAGGAAAAGATATTAAATAAATAAATAATGCCTATTCCAATGTCTGTCGGCTCCCCCGTACCCTGCCCCACCACGCTTACCTGTGCCAGCCACCGGTGGGTGCCAGAATGTTGAGTCTTTAACACTGTTTCACCATAATATCATAGCAAAAATATTGGTGACCAATAACATCGCCAAGGCTAGGATATACAGGCAAAAATAGATTTGCTATAATTAACTCTACATATTTGTACCTTGATGACACATATAACTTCAAGATATGTAGATGTGAAGTTAAGAACTTTATAAGCCCTCCTTCTTTATATTTTGGTCGCCAAAATGTTTTCTACTAGTGTGGTAGAATATTAAAATCTCAATATTCCGACTTAAGCCAACAGCACTGGGGTAAAATATCTCCAATGCGCTTATTAACTATTATCTGTATTTAAAGTTTTATGCTTTTTGTACAGTCAAAATACTTCCTCGAAGATCTATTTATTTTCAGCTATTCACATTTGATTTGTACCTGAGTAAGCTGCTTCAGTCCACCCTTCAAGAGTAACCCTTGACTGCTCGTCATCAATGCATCCTGAGAGTCAAGGCCTCAAAGGGTAATTGGCATTTTGTGAGCTTGCAGCGGCTTTTGCCTCAGGTGGTTCAGAGGCAACTAGTGAATCTTGTTAGAGGGAATGTTCAGTTGCCCCCGAGTTCCCAAAGCCCTGGACCAGTGTCACCCCACTAGCGGTGGGAGTAGATTTGAATGAATAGTGAATAGCAAACAATAACTCCAATGCACTTTAACAGTACACAATAAAATCGATTGTGCCCAATGTTTTGAGGGAGCTGAGTGAGAAGCTATGACCACCGCTATAAGCCTTTAGCATGAGGTGGGTTGAATATGTGTTACCACAGGTAGAGTTGGTAGTGAAGATATTGAGCGGCAGCTCCTAACTAAGGCGGCGGAGCACCGCCCCACTGCTCTTTGAGCAGTGCAAAAAGGAACAATAAAATGATAATAACACAATCTTATTATCATTTTATTTTTCTTTACTGAGCAAGTTTTACGGGGCCGGCGGGGCTGGGCTGGGTTGTCGTCACAGCCAGCAGGGGGAGGAGTGGTTGTCGTACTTAAGTGTGCATGATGGTTAGGCCTGCCATCTTGGGCCGGCCAAACTGTCATGCTCACTTAGAATGTTCTTCACCCGGCTGTATTGCACAGCCTGGGTGGAGACCATGCACAGGCTCCCACTCCCTGTCTGAGTGATGAACCAGGGCGCTTAGACCAGTCACGGGGCTGCTGTCATGCTGGTGACAGCAGCGTCGCGGTTGACTTAGAGGAGTTTTGGTACCTGCATGCATCAACATAAGAGGATAGAGGAGAGGCGGCAGCCGGCAGCCAGGTAAGTGAAACTATATTATTTTTCTGACCCCCTGCTCCACCCGTACTATTCTGTGGCAGCTGCCACTGAAGATATTTGAAATGGCAGACCTGAAATCGATGTTGATCCAGCAAACTCTATCCCCTTCAACTGTGTTGGCTGTTTTGCCCACTAGCTCCATCCATGATTCCACTGCAGTCTGTGCATCCATAGAGTACTCAAAGCTTGTAAACAGTAGCTAGAGTTATATCTGCAGAGAGCTAGAGAGAATAGAGAGTCTCTGATAGAGACAAAAAACTAGAAGATGTTGGCTAGTCAGGGAGGAGTTAAGGAGAGGAAATAGGGCAAATGGAAAAGAGCATGGAGTCTTGTAGTGGTATTTGTCCGACTGCTGCCATTGACAACAATACTATCAGTTCTTCTGGTACACCTGATGCTCACCATTCCAATCACAGCCTAAAGCCCAAATTCTGGACATTGGCTCAGCTTTCAGATGTGTCGGATTTTTGAAATTCCAGGGACAACAAGCCCAGTGGCGTAGCAAGGGCACCCTGTTTCCAAACACACAAGGAAAAAGGAACTCTTACTTCTTCATTTTTAGAGGAAGAAGGTTGTGATCGCGTGCAGTGAGACACTCACATCCACCAGTTTGGTGGCACTAGCACTGCTGCACTACCGATTGCTATTCTCCTGCAGCAGCAATGGGGGAATCCCCCAGCATAGGGTGATACGTCATGAATACTTCAAGCTAAGCAGGAGCGACCCGTGCAGGTAACAGTGGTGGGGCAGGGTGGGGGATATGGGGGAGTCGCAGATGACGACGAGGGAAAATGAAATTAAAAAGAAGATACCACTCACCTTGCGCTTGATGAGTTGGCGCTGGGGCAAGCGTAAAGTAAGTGGCGTTCTTTTTTAAATTTCAGTTTCCCTCATTGTTGTCTGTCGACTACCCCCCACCCGCCCCACCCCACCGCTCTTCTCTGCACGGGCCGCTCCTGAAGTTAAGTGGAAGAAGGAAGTAACAAGTGAAGACCTTGAGGTATAGACAGAGGTAGGCAATTATGAATAATGAGTTAGGGCCTGATATAGAGTTTGAAACACAGTAATTACTTCTTCAGGGCAACTCAGTAAAATACCCTGTCGCCCAAATAGAAATATCTGTACCCCAAATTTAGAGATGTACGCTGGCCCAGCAAACAACCGTAATGTGAAATCTCAGAAATTACACAAGATTATGCTGGTGTAAATGAAATTATGTCCACGCTTAATCAGGGCTGGATTGGCCGAAGCGGGCACCAGGCATTTCCAGGGTGGGCCAGAGGGGTTGTTTGGCTGCGGGGACGCTTTTCTTACAGGGGGGCGATTTTGCAGCAGAGCTGCAATATCTGCCCCTGGAAAAAAAGCAGGGGCGGTGCTTCATGGCTACCCTCCCCCCAAACCCTAACCCCCCTCTCCTGCCTGGGCTGGTTGCTGTTTAGCTGCTGTTCCCAGTCCAGGCCTGGTTGTGGTCTGTCAATCCTGCCCAAAAAAAGATATTGTTTTGGTCAAGCCTGACCTGTTACAGTGGCAATATCGGCAACACACCCAACCCGCAACACAGCAATACCCTAATAAAACACACACAAGACACATTGGTCGTTGGAGAAAACATTGCTGCAGGTTTATTTTGCATATGAAATATGCCAACATGGTGGGTCAACTTATGGGCGATCCAAGGGCAGGCAGCCCCTATGCTGCCCTGCCCACCTGAAAAGCCGAATTGCACCGTGGCCTAACCAATCGGTGCTACCCATTTTGAGGGATTACCCCTTACATCCTGTGGACCACCAGACCACCCATTTACTCACGCACCTTGTGAGGGCGGAGCGTATCCAGGCAAGTCCCCGGTTGCTCAGGTTTACAACCGCCTGATGGACTAATGGGGCGCCGTCGTTCCTCCAGGGTCCTGCCGTAAGGACTTCCTGTCTTTTTTGGGGCATTTGCACCCTTCTCCTGAAGAAGGTACCCTTATGTACCATTCAGCCTCTGGATTGCCCTGTAACTCCACCTGCAACACATAATAACAAGTTAACAGCCTTCCTACCCTGGCCACACTTTAAGCCGACACCCCAGGTAAGCGTCAGGGAGGTAGACGGTGTGATTTCTCAGTGCGAAAAGAATCGCTAGCTGGGCGGGGGAGGTAGATTTACCTGGCCCACTGGCACACTGGAAATGACGCAGGTAGCGCCGGACCCCGAGGAGGGTCCAAACACTAGACCTGTCGGGGTTCAGGCCCTCATGTGGCACTAAGGTGGCCACCCTCCTATTGGGGCCCCCTGCTTGGGCCGCGGGCAGCCTCACAGTGCCAATATCGGCAACACTCCCAACCCCCAACACAGAAATGCCATAATAAAGAACACAAAAGACACATTGGTCTTTGGAGAAAACATTGCTGCAGGTTTATTTTGCATAAGAAGTATGCCAACATGGTGGGACAACTTACGGGCAAACCAAGGGCAGGCAGCCCCTTTGCTGCCCTGCCCACCTGTAGAGCCAAATTGCAATGTTGCCTAACCAATCGGTTCTAACCATTTTGGGGGATTACCCCTTACATCCTGTGGCCCACCAGCCCACCCATTTACTCACACCCCTTGATGGGGGGGGGAGCGTATCCAGGCAAGCCCCCGGTTGCTCAGGTTTAAAACCGCCCGTAGGACTAATGGGGCACCCTCGTTCCTCCAGGGTCCTGCTGTAAGGACTTCCTGGGCTTCTTTCACATTTGCACCCTTCTTCTGCTTCTGAAGAGGGTACCCCTATGTACCATTCAGCCTCTGGCTCGCCCTGTAACTCTGCCATAGCTCTGGATGTGGCACCCGTCATACCCAGGGCCCCCCACCAAGGCAGGCATTCTTACTTACACCCTGCTGATTCTAAGGCATCACGAGGTCCAACAGAAACAGGTCCATGCCCATTCCAGACAAATGGACCCCATCCACATCAAAACATCCAGTGGTCTTGGCATGCAAGCGGCCGTGTCTGATAAAGCCAAAAACCTCTCTGTTCTGTGAATTTGCGCATGGCGCTGTTTACCCTCCTGCGAGAAATTTCAACGGCCTCTCCAGTCCAGACCTGGTCAATCCCCATCTACCTCTGACAGGTTACCAGTCCTTCTAGCTGAATCATTCCCATCCACCTCAGCAGGTGTTTCCCGGCCCTATTGGGGTAGGATCTCTGACAGAATTTCGACCTCCAAAATATCGACCTACAGGAATATCGAGTCAACAATATCGAGGGCAATAATATCGACATCCTAAGTACAAAAATATCGAAAAAATAATATAGATGTTGAAAATATCGATGTTAAAAATATCGTTTTTTTAAATATATAAATGGAAAATAAAGTATATAACACTAATAAATAAAATCTACATAGTTAAAAGTATCTAATAATGTTTAAAATTAATAAATATATATATATTATAATAATACATTAATTAAATATATACAGTAAATATATAATATATATGTACTGAACAATAAGTATTAATAATTATTTTACTAATTTATAAATTAATAAAATATATTATAAATTACTAATACATTTACAAACATAAAACAATAACATAAATAAAATGTAACATATAAAAAATTAAATAAACATTTAATATGTTTACAATTAATTATATAAAACGTTGGATAGCGTAAGGGTAAAAACTACTATTCCCACTCCAGAGAGTGCAACAGTAGGGAAAGCGTTGGATAGCGTACGAATAAAAATTACTATTCCCACTCCAGAGAGTGCAACAGTAGGGAAAGCGTTGGATAGCGTAGAAGTTAAAATTACTATTCCCACTCCAGAGAGTGCAACAGTAGGGAAAGCGTTGGATAGGTTACGAGTAAAAATTACTATTCCCACTCCAGAGAGTGCAACAGTAGGGAAAGCGTTGGATAGCGTAGGAGTTAAAATTACTATTCACACTCCAAAGAGTGCAACAGTAGGGAAAGCGTTGGATAGCGTAGGAGTTAAAATTACTATTCCCACTCCAGAGAGTGCAACAGTAGGGAAAGCGTTGGATAGCGTAGGAGTAAAAATTACTATTCCCACTCCAGAGAGTGCAACAGTAGGGAAAGCGTTGGATAGCGTAGTAGTATAAATTACTATTCCCACTCCAGAGAGTGCAACTGTAGGGAAAGCATTGGATAGCGTAGGAGTATAAATTACTATTCCCACTCCAGAGAGTGCAACAGTAGGTAAAGGGTTGGATAGCGTAGGAGTAAAAATTACTATTCCCACTCCAGAGAGTGCAACAGTAGGGAAATCGTTGGATAGCGTAGGGGTAAAAATTACTATTCACACTCCAGAGAGTGCAACATTAGGGAAAGCGTTGGATAGCGTAGGGGTAAAAATTACTATTCCCACTCCAGAGAGTGCAACAGTAGGGAAAGCGTTGGATAGCATAGGGGTAAAAATTACTGTTCCCACTCCAGAGAGTGCAACAGTAGGGAAAGCATTGGATAGCGTAGTAGTATAAGATGCCAACCTTCTCCATCCGACCCAGTTTGGATTTCGGGCGCGTCACTCTACGGAATCTGCGATGCTCCTGGCAACTGAGACCATTAGGCAGGGTGTAGATGAGGGGCATACCATGGCTCTCATCTTACTCGACCTAAGTGCCGCATTTGACACTGTAGCACACTCCACCTTGCTGCAGTGTCTGAACAATGGCGGGGTAAACAGGATGGCACTCAGCTGGATGCAGTCCTTCCTGTCTGAGAGGGGCTTTCAGGTCAGGCAGGGGGAACACTACTCTCGGGTGTTCAATCTCGAACAAGGGGTTCCCCAGGGCTCGGCCCTCAGCCCCACCCTGTTTAACCTCTACGCCTCCCCTGTTGCCACCATTGTGGAAAGGCATGGCATCCAGCTGGTGTCGTACGCTGACGACACACAGCTGGTCATCTCGTTGTCACGGGCACCCGATACTGCGGCACTCAACTTCAGGGCCTGCATGCAGGAACTTGCTTCCTGGATGTCCAACAACTGCCTGAAGTTGAATGGGTCCAAAACGGAAGTGCTCGTGGTAGGGGGAGGCCCGTCTGTGTGGTCCTCAGCGTGGTGGCCTGACTCTCTGGGCTCTACCCCCACGCCGAGCCACCAGGCGAAAAATCTTGGGGTTCTATTCGACTCTGATCTATCCTTTGCTCCCCAGGTTAACCGGGTGGTTGGAATGTGCTTCGGGATACTGAAGAGCCTTCGCAAGGTCCTTGACCTATTACCGATTGGTGCCAGACAAACTCTTGTGCATGCTTTGGTCACATCGAGACTTGACTATGCCAACCTATTATATCTGGGTATTACGGCCAAAAGTCTCAACCGTCTCCAAGTTCTACAAAACGCCACAGCCCGGCTGGTACTGAGACTCCCCAGGAGAGCACCCTCTAAAGCTGCCTTGAGGTCCCTTCACTGGCTTCCTATCCGGGAAAGGATTACCTTCAAGGCTCTCTGCATGTGCCATCGCATCTTTGGAGGCAAAGCACCCGGCCCGCTGAACAGCCTTATTACTCCCTACAGACCTGAGCGGCTGCTCAGATCCTCTGGGATGGGTCTGGCTGTTGTCCCCAAAATCCGTAAATCTCGGATGGGAGGTAGATCTTTCAGGCTCCTTGCAGCCAAGAATTGGAATTTGCTCCCCACTGAAATGCGTCTCGAACCTTCTGAGACTAAATTTCGCAAAACCCTCAAAACCTATCTCTTCCGCCTAGCATTGTTATAATCCTCTGACTCTCTTCCAGGTTCTCTTCAGCGCGGGGACACGCCGGTGTGCGTTACCAAGCGCTTTACAAAATTCCAAAATGAAATGAAATGAAATAAATTACTATTCCCACTCCAGAGAGTGCAACAGTTGGGAAAGCGTTGGATAGCGTAGGGGTAAAAATTACTATTCCCACTCCAGAGAGTGCAACAGTAGGGAAAGCTTAGGATAGCGTAGGGGTAAAAATTACTATTCCCACTCTAGAGAGTGCAACAGTAGGGAAAGTGTTGGATAGCGTAGTAGTATAAATTACTATTCCCACTCCAGAAAGTGCAACAGTAGGGAAAGCATTGGATAGCGTAGGAGTATAAATTACTATTCCCACTCCAGAGAGTGCAACAGTAGGGAAAGGGTTGGATAGCGTAGGAGTATAAATTACTATTCCCACTCCAGAGAGTGCAACAGTAGGTAAAGGGTTGGATAGCGTAGGAGTAAAAATTACTATTCCCACTCCAGAGAGTGCAACAGTAGGGAAAGCGTTGGATAGCGTAGGGGTAAATATTACTATTCCCACTCCAGAGAGTGCAACAGTAGGGAAAGCGTTGGATAGCGTAGGAGTAAAAATTACTATTCCCACTCCAGAGAGTGCAACAGTAGGGAAAGCGTTGGATAGCGTAGGGGTAAAAATTACTATTCCCACTCCAGAGAGTGCAACAGTAGGAAAAGCATTGGATAGCGTAGGGGTAACAATTACTATTCCCACTCCAGAGAGGGCAACAGTAGGGAAAGCGTTGGATAGCGTAGGGGTAAAAATTACTATTCCAACTCCAGAGAGTGCAACAGTAGGGAAAGTGTTTAATAGCGTAAGGGTTAAAATAACATACTTATAAATAAAAGCTTTTTTTAATTATAAAAATATAAACTATTAAATAAATATAAACCATACACAATACCTATACATAATTATAAAATACATGATCAGCGAAATATATTTAACCAAAAATAAATTTTAAAAAATACCATTTTATAATATTTAATTACCAATTAATAATTAATTAACAATTATATTATTAACTAAACAATTAATTTATAAACATTATTACTTAATTAAATTAAAATTACTTCCCACCATATTCCCCTATAAACCCAATACCCACAACAGAACACATTTATCTATTTATGAATTAATTAAAATATTTACCAATCAATTAACATTAATTACCAATTAATTAAAATTAATTATCAATTAATGAAAATTAATTTATAATTCCTACTAATTATTAATTAATTAAACATAATTAAATAACTTCCCACCCTCTTCCCCTATAAACCCACAACCCGCTACAGAACATATATATCAATTAATCAATTTATAAATATGAAATACCAATTAATTAAAATTATTTACAAATTATTCTGAATTATTAAATAATAATTACAAATTAATTTTTAATTTAACATAATTAAATTACTTCCCACCCTATTCCCCTATAAACCCACAACCCGCTACAGAACATTTTTATCAATTAATTAAAATAAATTACCAATTAATTAAATCTAATTACCAATTATTTAAAATTATTTAATAATAACTACTAATTATTAATTATTTTAACCTAATTATATTACTTCCCACCCTATTTCCCTATAAACCCATAACCGGCTACAGAACATATTTATCAATTAATCATTTATTTTAAATTTATTTCCAATTAATTAAAAATAATTACCAATTAATTACAATTTATTAATAAATCCTACTAATTAATAATCAATTGAACATTATTAAATTACTTCCCACCCTATTCCCCTATACACCCACAACCCGCTCCAGTACTAAAACATATAATTTGCTTATAATTAAATGTATTAATATATAAAATTAATACACATATAATATTAATTATTTTAAATACTTAAGTAAAACATATAACACATACATGATAAAAAAATTAAAAAAATACTAATATCGATATTAGTGTCATCGAAATTAGTAACATTGATATATATGCTATCGATATTACTAACTTCGATATTACTTACATCGATATATAGAATTTCGATATTACTTACCTTTGGGTCGATATTCTGTCCAACGATATTCTTGACATCGATATTCTACACCTTCGAAATATCCAACACGACATTTTGGTAGGTCGATATTTAAGACTCGATATTTTGACTGTGTACCATCGGGGTAACCTTGCAATGTATGCACTAAAGAGACCGTGCCTAATTCACAAAGTCCTGCTGATTTTATTTTATTTTAAATTAGATTTGAACCAAGCCCTCATGCTTGGTGGGCTTGCGCATGGCCTAGTAGTAGTCAGGGCCGGACTGGCCGAAACGGACACCGGGCATTTCCCTAGTTTGCCGAAGGGTTTATGTGGCTACGGGTGCCGCTTTTTAGGTTTCGCCTGGGGCACGGAGCTCCTAGCTCCGCCCCCAGGAGAAATCTTTAGTTTTGCAGTATGGGGGACTTGAATCCGCCCTCTGTTCCATTGGCTAGCTCCATAAATGGAGGCTAGCCATTGGAACAGAGATCTGTCCGTCATGGCCGGACCAGATTCGTGGGCGTTCCCGAGATTTTTTCCATCTCCACCCTTTTCGCATTGTCATCAAGGCCGTGGGAGGGGTTTATTTTATTTTTTTAGTCCGTTTCGTTTGGTCATTGTGCTGCCGAACTCCGCCAGAGGAAGTCCAGGTCCAGGTGAGTGCTGGTCGTTCCTGTCCCCCCTCTCGCTCTCCGCGTGCCCGTCCCCCCTCCCGCTCTCCGTGTGCATACAGGCCAGTCCTCTGGATAGGCAGTCCCGTCCCTGCCGGTGCAGCCCTGTGAAACTCTCCGTCTCCTCCCGGGAACAGAAGGCGCTGGCTACCGTCCTCACGGCCGCACAGCCGCCTTCTTCGCAGCATGTTAATCATGCAGAGAGCAGGCCCGCCGGTGATTGTAATTCAGGAGCCAAAGGGGCTTTCGATGTGACGCTCCCGGCGCCGCAGAGGCCCTGAGATGTGCTGCGGGAAGTGATGCATGTTACAGGGAAAGCCGGCTCCAGGGAGCGCTCAGCGCACACTTAATAAAGGAGGCCCCGGGGCATACTGCTCTACACACTGCGAGAGCGGCTTCTGTCGCACACGGTGAGGGCCGCCTCCCCGCAACACGCACGCTGCCCGCCACACCACGAATTCTGCATGCCTGAAACGGCGTGCATGTCACACAGGGAGATCCGTGTCTAGCCCACAGGGAGTCCTGCCTGCTTGTGAGGGCCTCTCTGTCACATACTGCGACTGACGCCTGCCTAAAGAGCTGTCCATCACAAGCAGCGAGCTCCAGCCGCCACAGAGGGGCTCTGTCACGAACCGCGAGTGAAGTCTGCCTGAGGCTGCCCATCACACACTTGCTGCAATACGTGGCACTCCAGAGAGTAAAGGTCGCAGAGACTGTTCAAGAAACACCGAGCTCTGGCTAAGGGGCTGTCCGTCTCACGCACAAAATGCTGCTCGAGGGAATCTCTCTTTTTCATACTGCGAGCTCCGTCTCAAGCTGTCACACCCAGCCAGTGCGGCTTGAAAGAAGCTGTCCTTCACACAGAGGCCATCACCTGCTTTAACTAGGCTAGCCGGCACACGAGAGTGGTAAGAGAGGCTGCCAGCAACAGTGTGCTGTTTTAGACAGTCTACTGCACTCACAGTGAGTGAGTGTTGAATGCCTCAGACAGGCAGTCACATAATGTAAGCGCTGGCTGAGAGCCTCAGTCGGATATTGCGAGGGCTGACTGACATACTGTGAGTGCAGACTGACAGCTGCTATTCTTCCCACGGGGGCTACTTCCTGTTTTAGAAAAGCTGGGCGTCACATATCGTGAGTGTTGCATGAGAGAGGCTGTCTGTGACACGGGGCGCTGCGTGCGAGAGTCTGGCCTTCGCACAGCAGGTGCCGCGTACGTTATGTTATATATTTTTGCATGGCTGCCCCAACACCATGGCATCCCAGCGCTGGCGGTCGGAAAGTCAGGGAAGGAGAAGCTAGACAGCTAAAACGTCGACCAGGTATACTCAGTTTCTAAATGCCCAGGGGACATGTGTGCACCATGCCTTCACACCATGGAGCTAGATGGACGCAAACAACTATATTTTGATCAGTTTTTTTGAATGCCCAGTGGTCTTGTGTGCTACGAATGGCAAGAGGAATGGAGTTCTATAGGGTGGGGGCCAAAGTCCTAAATGAGCACCCCCCTCCCCCCTGCTCACACGCACCCGAGTAGTGCAAGCCAGGTACAGATCTGCGGAGCGGAGCGCTCGCGCTGGAACATAAAATGTGTCTCTGGCCATGTAGGATCTTATGGGTGCTACAGAGTTTTAAACTGAATTCACCGTTCAATAGGCAACCAGTGAAGACGGCGCAAAAGATGAGAGGCGTGACAGTCCTTAGGGAGGCCAGGGCAAAAAGTATGCGAGCAGCCGCATTCTCCGACATGTTGTCCATCACATATTCTGAACACTTCACGAGGCTCCCCGTTACCCACACGGACTGCTGCCTCCTTGATATACGCCACACCGAGCGAGTGAAGCCTGAAAGTCTGTGCGTGACACACAGCAAGGGCTGCCTGTCTATCAGAGCAAGCGCTAAGTGTGAGGCTGTCTCCCAAGCACAGCAAATGCTGCCAGCAAACACAGTGACGGCGGAGGGAGACTGTCAAACGCAGTAAGCATTGCTCGAGAGCGGATGCCGTTTACTCTCAGACGGAGTGACGCCGTCCATCACACACGTCACGGCTCTGCAGAGGATGCCAATCACTGGCACATATTCACGTCTACCACAACAACCAACTGCGACAGGTCCACACATATAAATCATCATATACAGTTGCCACACGCAAGCAGTGACTGCCTCAGACCCATACTGCCAAAGTGTGAGTGTAACATTTGTGCATGCACTACACGGTTGTATGACAAAGGCACGCATGGTTGAACCACGTGGGCCTCTACAACGCTTTCCTAACCACAAAAGCGTCTAAACCACTTTCAATTTCGTGGTAAAGGCACGATTGGTAAATGTATATGGTTGGTAAAGATGACTACTGCCCCAACCCCCCCTTCCTGCTTTAAACCCTAAAATCATATCCCCATACCTCGCCCCCCCCCGCCCTGAGGCCTAAAACCTGCTGTGTGTACAAAACTTGAATTTGGAACATTTTGTTGATTTGTATTGCTTTCCATGGGCACATTATAGCATATTATAGAGCGAACACTGGTATGCGAGCTAGCACTACATTATAGCACCTTTTCTATAGAGCATGAGCCACATTGCTGTGGGGTGGAGCGGATGTCTGGCAGTAGTTTTATGCCGCTGGCCATAGTAAGTTCTGAAGTTCAGGCCTTCCCTCTGCTCTTCTACAGATAAGAGACCCTCAAGAATAGCTAAAGAGTGAGTGTGGACGATGCTGCCACAATGCACCACAGCTAAATTCTAGTGCATATAGTTAAATGAGCAAATGTATGCATGCACCTGCACGAATAGCCTCCCTCTCCTTTCTGCCTCTTTTACTTCCTGCCCTCCCTCTCTCCTGCCCTCTCTTCCTTTAGACCTCTCTTCCTTCTTCCTTCTTACTCCTGCTCTCCTTAACTTCTATATCTATCACTTCTTCTCTTGCACTCAGTCTCCATCTCTCTCCCTCTTGCCCTCTCTCTTTATCTTACACTCTCTCCTTCTTGCCCTCTCTCTCCTGTCTTCTCTCACACTCCTGGCTTCACTAACATGCTAACATGCTTTATGAAATAACGTGTATTCTTATTCACTGTGCATCTGCAACTAATTTCATTATAAATGCAATCCATATTTCTGTGTAAAGTAAAACGGATTGGTGTCAGTACAACGCGATGTATTACAACGCGTTCCGTTACAACGCGTTTTTTACATCGCAAATACCATTACAATGCATGCCATTACAACGCATGGCATTACATAGCAGATACTTTTACAACGCATGGCATTACATCGTAAGTATAGGTAAGTATATCTTTTTTAAAAAAAAATGTAATAAAGTTAATTAAATTAATTTAAAATAATAAAAATAATATAACATTTTTAAAACAGTAATTAATTTAATTATACTAATTTAATTATTATTAAATTTGTTATTAATGTAATATATTTAAAATAATATAATTAATGATATATAAAAAGTTTATAAATAGAAAATAATATAATGTAATTAATAACAATAAATACAATTATAATTTAATAAAGTTATAAATAATACATAATATAATTATATTTAATAAAATTAAAAGAATTTAATTAATTAAACATTTTTAAAAAATATAATTTAATTATAATCGTTTATTAATACAATTAAATTAATAATTGTAAATATAGTTATTATTTTAATTAAATTAATGATATATAAAAAGTTTATAAATAGAAAATAATATAATGTAATTAATAACAATAAATATAATTATAATTTAATTAAGTTATAAATAATACATAATATAATTATATTTAATAAAATTAAAAGAATTTAATTAATTAAACATTTTTAAATAATATAATTTAATTATAATCGTTTATTAATACAATTAAATTAATAATTGTAAATATAGTTATTATTTTAATTAAATTAAATAAAATTAATTTAATTAATTTAATTTATATAAAGTCGTAATACCCCTGTACCCCAAAAAACAAACCCAGCCCTAAAACCTAAAAACACCCCTGTACCCCAAAACCCAAACCCTGCCCTAAAACCTAAAAACACCCCTGTACCCCAAAACCCAAACCCTGCCCTAAAACCTAAAAACACCCCTGTACCCCAAAACCCAAACCCTGCCCTAAAACCTAAAAACACCCCTGTACCCCAAAACCCAAACCCTGCCCTAAAACCTAAAAACACCCCTGTACCCCAAAACCCAAACCCTGCCCTAAAACCTAAAAACACCCCTGTACCCCAAAACCCAAACCCTGCCCTAAAACCTAAAAACACCCCTGTACCCCAAAACCCAAACCCTGCCCTAAAACCTAAAAACACCCCTGTACCCCAAAACCCAAACCCTGCCCTAAAACCTAAAAACACCCCTGTACCCCAAAACCCAAACCCAGCCCTAAAACCTAAAAACACCCCTGTACCCCAAAACCCAAACCCTGCCCTAAAACCTAAAAACACCCCTGTACCCCAAAACCCAAACCCTGCCCTAAAACCTAAAAACACCCCTGTACCCCAAACCCCAAACACTGCCCTAAAACCTAAAAACACCCCTGTACCCAAAAACCCAAACACTGCCCTAAAACCTAAAAACACCCCTGTACCCCAAAACCCAAACACTGCCCTAAAACCTAAAAACACCCCTGTACCCCAAAACCCAAACACTGCCCTAAAACCTAAAAATACCCAAACACCCCAAAACATATACATCAGTACCCCAAAACATATACTCCTATACTCATACTTATTTTTAAAAATACTTAAATTAATATATTTAATTTATAATATTTAAAAACGAAATAAATATTTTTAAATAATTAATAATAATTAAATCAATTATAAAAAATTAAATAAAATAAAAAATAAAAAAAAAATACTTACCAATACTTACGATGTAATGCCATGCGTTGTAATAGCATCTGCTATGTAATGCCATGCGTTGTAATGGCATGCATTGTAATGGTATTTGCGATGTAAAAATCGCGTTGTAACGGAACGCGTTGTAAAAGATGCGTTTTAACGGTAACACACCAGTAAAACACATCAACGTTTTACATATAATTCAAAGAAGTTAGAAAAGACCATTTGTCAAATGCAATACCAAAAGCTCAAACTTTAACAAAGGCGAAACCATTGCATTGTAAATGCTTGTTATAAAGGGGGCCGGTTTTGCCCCTGTAGGAAAAGCAGGAGCAGTACTTCACGGCTACCCAGCCCCCCCACCCCCCAAACCCTAACCCCCCAAACCCTAACCCCCCCCCCCCCCCTCCCCCTCTCCTCCAAGGGCAGGTCGAGCAGTACCCTGCCAGGGCTGCTTGCTGTTAGGATGCTGTTCCCAGTCCGGCCCTGGTTGTCGTCTGTCTATCCTGCCCCAAAAAGTTTTTTTTTTGGTCAAACCTGACCTTTCAATATCAGGGCAGCGGAAGGTGTTGTGAATGGAGTGCCTGCCTTATAGAAATTCCCTCCCTAACATTCCAGAATACTTGAGTTTGAGTTATAGAAATGCTCATCACCCCTTCAATATCCTGGGACGGAACAGTAAATCTTGCTTCGAGTGCAGGAGGCATAGAAACCTGCCTAGGCCGTTTAGGTGATTAGAGGCGATGACAGCCTTTTACGTCAATGATTTGTGGTTTGTCGTTGCCGTTCTGCGCATGATTGTGCTGCACTGGCGTGGGCTCCTGCCAGCATAAATACAGTTAAGTCACTTTAAGTATTCCACGTAAAGGAACCCCGCGGAGAGCTTCGCCAGCTGCACACAGATGTTGACAAAAGAGCGAGTTCCTCCCTTCACCTCCTCCGGGGCTGCAATGAAGTCATCAGCAGAGACAGCGGATGCGCCAGCCATTCACTGGGGGCTCGTAAAACGCTAGCAGACTGCCCAGCCTGGGAAAAACAGATTTCAGGAAGAACGAGGGAAGGAGCTATTCTACATGGTGATCATTCAGAAAACAAGCATTGGTGAAGCCAGTAGTTCTGGGTAGAATGTGCTACACATGCAGAGGTGGAACATTAGAGCGAGGCACTTTAGGAGGCAGAAGACATAAAGGGCTATTGGCAAGTCAAATAAATAGTGTATAATTATTGTTCTTTGTGCTCACTTCCCACCAATATATTGCAGATTATATCTATGCTATTAGTTTAAATTGTACATCTCTTGTACATACCATTGTAACGTTTTTTTTTGTTGGGTTTAGGAACCTGTATCTGCTGAGTATCTGATATGTAATTCATGTACTCTGAAGTTCCTAAGTAATGTAACTGGGTCTATTATAAAGCCCTCTGACACCTTCCAGAAAAGCATGCTCCATATAAAAATGCATAAATAAATAAATAAGTCACAGCTGAAGACCTTAATAGTATTGATTTTGCTAGTGTGACCACTAAGTTTGCTGGCCACTCCTCTTTTCCTTCTCCCTCACTTGACTAACGCTCCACAGGAACACAGCCTATGGGAAGCTGATATGCCCGCAAGGAAATTTCTAAAGAAGGACTTTGACCTGTGATGCACAGCGGTTAATTTGGAAAAAAACAAGAGCCGGGACTCTTGTCAGGAGGCAGCTTCCACCAGCACATTTCTCTTGTAGCCGCTGCCTAAAACAGAACAAACTATTAACCATGAAAGTGGGGATGGGGGTGTCATAATGGCCAGAGCTGCCAACTTCGGAGCTGGGGAACCAGGTTCGCTTCTCGGCATCGGCTCAACATCCTGTGATTCTTTGCAAATCAATTAATCTCCTGTGCCTATCAAAAACGAATGTGCCCTTAACTGATGCTCATGAAAACAGCTTGTGTTGATGATTGATGGACTTGAGCCCACATGCCTCCTCTCCCTTCCTGACTTTGATTTTTTAACTTTGCACCCCCGCCGGATTTCTCCTGGCACTTTGGGTCATACTCACTTCTTTTGGCCTGGCCACCATTTTGCTGCTGCTCTCGGCCGTTTTTTTCTCTTGACCCTGGCCCGCCATTTGGTCTGTTCCCTCGTCCTTTACCCTTTTCCCTCGTTTCCCTCTTGACGATCCTCAAATGTTTCTTCCCTTTTCTGCTTTGCTTTTTCTCCATACCCTTGTATCCCTCCCACCCTCCCTACTCGTTCCCAATCTACTATTTGTATATTTATGTATATAGAGATAGCTCTAATCACTAGTATATGTAGTGGACAATTGTACTCTCTACCATTCCTATGTGACGCTTAGAGTTTATCCATTTGTATCATTTATTCATTTCATAAATCTTTATTTCGGTAATTATATCACCATAAAATATATGCATAATTCATTTCATAAGTATTAAAACAATAAAACATTAAAACATCACAATCCATCCGGGTACATAAAAGTTTGTATCTCTTCCTTGAGTGACTTTACTACTTGTACATTAGCAATTTCTTTCTGTTCGTATCTCTTCCTTGTGTGACTTTACAATGTATACTTTTGCATTTTTTTTTCCTCTTTGTATCTTTTATGTAACGCATGTAATCCTAAGGCCTTATGTATCGCAACTGGTTCTTATGTAAAACGCTCTGACACCTTCGGGTAAAGTTTGCGCTATAGAAAATCGCATTAAATAAATAAATAAAATGAAGTGCTGGTGCTGAGCACCAGAAATCTTCGGCCTAAATTAAGCACTGGTTGAGATATTAGTTGGTTTGCACTAATTTGCATCACATGGGCTTCCCCTGGGTGCTACTTGGGCATTCCCATTCGACCATCCATGGTTTCTGATGCATAGCCCTATTTACTAACATTTGTAGACAGGTCTTTGCACCAAAAAATGTACGCCTACTCAGGGCGGGCATAAAGTTGGAGAGATTCTTTTTCCCGCCTATCTTTTGTTAAGGACGAGTAGGAGGCCCTTCTGTAAATATGTTCTTTCTGTGGTATTCGGGAATCCGTACAGTGCTTTTCATGGCTATCCTTGTAGATACTGGGGCTGGAAATGTACCGGGAATGTAGCTATCTGAAGTGCTGCAGGTGCATAGCACATCAGTGTGAGGGCCCCTTACTTAAATTAAAGCTGCCTGTTACTACTTTGATTTCCTTGCATGCATTAAGTCGAAATACATATAAGTTTATTTAGGCCATACTCTGTTAAACTGTGAACTATTATATATCACATTTAACAATAAAAACAGATCAAATCACATAAAATTGATTTAGCACTATATTGCCAGTAAAAAAGTACCCACTGTGCAGATTACATCTAAGAGGTGAATTTCATAAAAGAATATTACTGCATCCATCCATGCCTTTATTCCATATTTCATAAGCACAGATCTTAAAAATTGGTTCCTTGTTTTTAAAAAGCCAATCCATCCTCCCAATTCAATTTATTATTAAAATTCATTCCTAGATATTTGTATGAGGTCGTTTCTTGCACCTTCATTTTCCCATATAAGTGAATGATTCAAAATGTTTTTTTTAATTGATTGTTAGATTGTTGGCCTCACAGTGTTTATTGAATGCAAAGAGTTTCCTTTGCAAGCCAACCGAGGAAAATCCCAAATAGCAAAGTTATCTGCTTATAGTCAGCATGATCTGTGCCTTCCTCCCCCATCTTTGGGGAGCAAATACATTGTAGGATCTGGGGGAGATTGGCAAGATGGAGTGCAAACAAGCTGGGTGCCATTCTTTATTGACATTATTCAAGCTAATGCATCATTCATATCTTATTTGGTCTTTGCCAACTTCCTATGGTGTAATTACGTGAGCATCGCTAAAAGATTTCTTGCAATATTCATACCTTTTAATTCATCCCTAAGGATTACATGGTTAACTGAGTCAAAGGTGGAACAGAAGTCTACAAAGCGCCAGAACTGGCTTTTTTGACTTTCCATAGCTTTCTGACCTATGGTTCACAGGCTATAGCAATGATCAGTTGTCGAGTGCACCTGTTTAAACCCCCCTTGCTCCACGATCTGTCCAATCTTTCCCATATTGCAGTAGTAGCATGCTTGTGTTAAGGCCTTTGACACCCTTCCTGCACCACCACAAATGCACATGCACTGTTTTCAAGTAGGGCTTACTACCACGGATACTTTAGTGGTAGAACTTTTTTTAGACAGATCAATCATTGGAAGTGTGGTGGTGATGGGACTATATGCAGATCCGCCTAGGATCAGCAGCCTGGCAATGTAGGGGAGTTGTGATTACATCTTGTGTTCATTAACTCAACAGCCAACAACTTTTAAGTGCGCTCCTGACTTTCTAGGGAATCATCCCTTGTGAAAGGCAGCAGGGAGTCCTGTGGGGATCAGGAATGGCGCGTCTTGACCTGTCCGCTAAAATTAATCTCTGTTGCAGCTTTATGGGAAGTAGCAGCCCGTCATGCCGTATGTCCAATCAAAGCTGTCTCTTCTATGTGCCCCCAGTTGGGAGATAAAGCGATGAAGCCATTTGCCTCCTGCCCTCTTCTTGGAATCCACCACTGCTGCTGTGAGTGGTTCCCTGTTCATGGGTAGGGCTCTAAAAGTTCCCTACCTTCTTGTCGGCCCTTTCTTTCTCCAGTTGTGAATTTCACTTTGCTATGTGTCTCCGAATGCTACTGTTGTAAAAGCGTCTCAGTGCGCTTAGTGCATGCTGGCTTCCGCAGTATCTGCAGGGACGGTCAAGCTACTCTACTGTCAGAACAACTAGGTCATGGTAAGACTGCCGCCTAAGGCTGCTATGAGTATGGTGAGTGGACATTGGACTATCTCAAGCCAAGAGGGGATGTGCATGGGCTTCTGGACTTAGAGTGTCCAGGCTGTTCCACCCATCACTTGAATACTTCAAAATTCCACCTGGTGAGTGGATTAGATGGATAGACATTTAACCACATATGGCTTGGAATGGTCTTATAATTTGCCACACTAGATAATATGTCTTGCAAAACACTTTCTCTGGCTGTTTTAGATGTATTTCTGCTAGGGTGATTGTATACCTAGATCACACTATACCACCTGCAGTTGCAGAAAACCTGAAATGTCACCATATGATTTGAATGTATGCGTCTCTGCATCCTAAGGAGTAAAGTTACGTATGTTTACTTCTCCACTGCTTTTCCCCAACCTTGACGCTGCATGTGGCTGAGTTTCACCACAGCCATTCCTCCGTGACTTAGTGTATACACACATATATTTATTTTTATCATTTTTTTATCCCAACTCCCTACAATATACATTTCCTCGGAAATATTTCCTCCTCCCGGTTATCTCATTATGGTCGTTCTTACAGTCTGAAATAAATCCTTTCGAAACTCTGCCAGGCTGCTACCCAGGCACAGCCTTTGAGTACTGATGCCCCTCACAGCAGAGTAGTCTCCGTCCAGGAGCACCCAAAACATTGGCAAAAGAGGTATCAGGTTTTGTTTTTTTTGCAGATTTTATATAGCGCAAACTCGACCCCGAAGGTATTGGAGCGCTTTACATGAGCACCGGTTACGTTACAAATTCAGGCACGGGGAGATTAAGTGATTTGCCCAGAACCGCAGGATGTGGATGCCATTCCGAGGCTCAAACCCTGGTTTCCAGCACCAAAGTCGGCAGTCTAGGACCACATTCTCTCAGATGTCAGCACATTTCTGTCACCAGCCCAACATAAGTGCGAATAAGAGAGACAAAAGGTTAAGCCCGCCAAAAGGGAGCCCTTAGCCTTCCACAAACAGACTCTGCACTACTACCTCAACCATCTAACAAGTGCCTTAGGAAGTCTTATCAGCAGCCATTTGCTAACAACGGCTACTATTCTTTTTTGGGGGAGCTCCTCACCTCAGTATCTGGATCTTCGTCCACAGGAATGGAGGCAATACACTTCCACTGTCTGAGGAATCTGTCTTCACCCTCCATCTTGTGGCATGTCAAACAAGAGGCATCCAAACTGGATCCTACTGTGAGCCAAACCTTGAGGACAAACATCAGGAGACATTTACTCCAGCATTTGCAGAATTTTCTTTCAGTGTTTGCAACCAGCCATTACTTGACGCTTCCAACCCCTGAGCTGATCAGCTTTCCTTGCTGAAATGGTGATCTGGTGATCTGGTGGTAACTTAGCAGTGGACAGACTACTCACCTTACTCTAACATCTATTGAGGTTCGTATTATAGTAATAATGTTTCATTCTAAGTGCTGCCTCAAATTACATTGTATCTCAAAAAATGTCCTCTATAGTCCTAAAATCACACATGAAAAACTGATCTTTACTTATAACTTCTGATGGTCAGCTCCCCTTTTTCCTTTCAAATGGCTCTCTACATCCCTTCCATCCGCTGCACACCTCTACAACCTTCTCTTGGTCACATGCATGGTTACTTTAATCTCTATAAATATATCTCTGCAAATTGCCCACAACTCATTTCAAAGATCGAAACATCTCCTTTTTGGAACAGTACCAAACTCGTTTAGCTCACCTGTTAACTCCATCAAACATCGGCATGTACTTACATAAACCCCTTACCTCAATAATGATCACATCTAACTCCTATTACCTTAATCTTCTATAAAGAAACTGAAGAGAATACTGAAATGGTTTGCTAGAATGTGCAAGAGTAATCCCAACAAATACTAATAAACAATAACTGTTAGAAATGGGGTCTCTAGTTGGCAGTGGTTTGCACCCTGTCCAAGTACGAACCCTCACTCTAGTCAGTGAGAGCAGGAAAACCTGCTCTCGCTTCAATGAAGCAAAGCAGATTGCTTTTGAGCAAGGGGAGCTGCATGTTAGCAGCTCTCCTTGCTGAAAAGAATTTTTGTTTTTTAAATGGCCGGACCCGGGGGATGGGGTCCCCGGGGCCAGAAAAAAACCCAACTAACTATAACGTCCCTGAAACCTATGGATTTCTCTGTATATATATATATATATATATATATATATATATATATATATATATATATATATATATATATATGTATATGTATATGTATATGTATATATATACATATATATATATATATATATATATATATATATATATATATATATATATATATATATATATCTGGAAACCCTCAAACCACTTCCTGAATTCTCCCAACGGCAGTCAGGCGAGGAAAGAGACACAGACCTCCGAAGTTTTCAAGTGGGCAGTATTTTATTCAGTGACCCAACACAACGCGTTTCAAGCCCGTAAGCCCTTGATCACGTGTCCATATATATATATATATATATATATATATATATATATATATATATATATATATATATATATATATATATATATATATATATACGCAACGAAATTAGACAGCACTCTGGTAATCCGTTTTGAAAAGTGATTTATTGGCAGATCCCCTGCCCCCTCCAACAGACGCCTTTCACCTTGCGGCTACGTCAGTGTCGGCGACTGTGTCATAGAGAAACCATTATATTGTCCGCCATTACCCCACCTCTCTGATAGAAAGTGAGAGCGGACTACCCCTCCATATCCTCAACAGTGGCCATCTTACAGTGTACTAGAAGGTAGGACATGGGTTCACTTATTACATAAAAATAATGGTTCCAAAAAGTGCAAGTGCAATGTTAAAAACAATGTTTTCTCACACAATCGTTTTTGTTAATTATGTTCTTATACAATCAACACAGATCATACTAGGGAAAAAAGAATAATTTGCATTTCATTTCTGCAAAAACGTACTAATTCCTAAAGACAATATTCTCTAATAGGATAGTTCACTTATATCTTTTTTTATGGAAAAATATACATGTTACACTTTTATTGATGATATTAGGAATATCTGCACCATTGTATATATTATTGCCATACTAATTCAGGATCTATAAAAAATCATATATTTATCACCATCTGTATATGTTTCTGTGTATAGCCCTGTATGGGCCAGCTCAACTCTTGTTTTGCAGCCCTATATGGGCCAGTTGTACAAATTTATTAGGTTCCCAGATTCGCGAGAGTGGAATTGGCTAATTAGTGAATTCAAAATCTGTTGTCATCGCTTCGTTTCAGAGACTAGTGGATAATTAATATTACTCTATCCTATTAAGTTTAAGTTTTTCAATGTGGTCAAACTAGAAAACCAATTCTCCATTCTTGTGTTTCACTGATCTTTTCATTTGCATGCATCCTATGTCTTGTTGTCTTTGACGTCTCGTTTATATTCTAAGTGGACCCACAGTTCCTCATCGTTTTTTAGCCCTATTGGATATTTGCTCTGTAAGCCTATTATGTATTTTGATTCCAGCACCCTTAAGGCTTTGACCCGCCCCCCCCCCCCCCCCCCCCCCCAAAGAAAAAATATATATACTTGGTCTGAACCAAGACAGGATTGACAAAGCCTCAAGTCAATGTCTGAATGAGGCTTGTTGAAGAATGCCAGTGGTTGAAGGGGCAGACCCAAAACTCCTTCTATGTATTTTAGAATTTTAGAAACAATAGTGTTGTTTAAGAGCTGGACTGAAAAACCTAGATATAAAAAACAAGCAAAGCCTTCTTATTTTTGCTCATAGGAGCAGCAAGAGCGCTATGGACCCTAAACCAAACAATCAACCCTCCTCCGCATCTGGTCAGTAAACAATATTAGTACATATTAAAGAGAGCAATGTATGATCACTATAATTGTGGTGGAGTGACCCAACCCTTCCTCCTACATCCCTCCACTTCTCCCTGAGCCCCATGGTTTCTGCACTTGCTTCACTAATGATGACACTGGAGACATAGGGGGTCATTATGATTGCGGATTTTCCGCATCCTCGGGGCCGGCGGAAGCCACCGCCGGCCCCGAGGATGCGGAAAATCCGCAGCGGACTGACCAAAGACCCACCGCCAGATTAGGATGGCTGGTGGGTCCTGGTTTCCGTCCGCAGCTTTTCTGCCACGGTCGGATTACAACCGCGGCGGAAAAGCTCTAATATGGTGACGGTGTCTGGAAGACACCGTCCACCATATTAGGATGGCCAGTAAAGTATGCTTTTCCGCGGTGGGTTTTCCGCCGCGGAAAAGCATACGGAACTTCACTGCGGGGGCCCGTTGCGGGCCCCCTAGGTGAAGGGGGGGTGGGGGGTGCACATGGGGGGTACCTATGGTACCCCCCTGCAGTTGCATGCAGAAAGCGGCAGGCACCGCGCGGTGCCTGCCTCTTTCTGCATGCAAATGCAATGCGTGCATTTTTAACATTGCCGCGGGTGCAGCTTGAAGCTGCACCCGCGGCAATGTTAAAAATAGAGGATGTGACCGCAACCCTTGCGGTCACATCCTAATTGCACAGGAGGGAACTCCGCATGCCATGCGGAGGTTCCCTCCTACTCTGGGGTCGCGGACAGACGCAAGTCCGTCCGCGATCCTAATCGACCCCATAGTGTCCTAAAGATGTACATCATCAATGCCACCAGCCACACACTGTAAGTATATAGTGATTGTTGGGCTGCTGAGTTTCTTCCTAGTCACTGATTGTGTATCTGTACAGAGGTGGCTGAGTGGTAGGAATAACATTGGGAATTTCCTAACAGGTTTGTGATATTCAAGAAGCAACCAGACATGGGAAGGTTAGACAATGCAACAGCCTTACTTGAAACCGGTCCTAGGATGCTTGTTTCTGGTCCAGGGAGGACCTGACTTGACTGTTCCCATGAGGAAATTGGGCAAGACTGATTTGCATAAAGCTGGGTCTAAACTGGGGTGGCATGGTGAGCAAAAGAACAATGGATTGAACCCAGATCTCTTGACTGGGGGTGAATGTTTTGATTTGTTCGTAATCCGTCCATCACTTGTGTGTCTTCTGCTTACTAGAAATTCAGGGCAGCTGAGAAACATCTCCCATCTCCTACGTTGCATTTTGCGCTTTCTGTAAATTGCTTGGACAGTAACAGATGGTATCAGGTTTCGATTTTCAAAAACAATATTAACAGGCTCCTCTGTTTTGTTTTCTAGTTCTCTGTCCCTTGCTGTGCAAGAACGGTGGCGTCTGCATCAAGAAGGACCAGTGCCTTTGTCCACCGACCTTCACAGGGAAGTTTTGCCAAATTCCTGTGACATCGTCAGAGAGCAGCAGGACTGGAAGGGCACCCGTGCTGAGGACGTCAGACTCTGACCTGGAACACTCAATGACCAAGACCGTCTACACGCTCCCCCTTTCCAATCACCAGCCGGAGCACACTGGTAAGAACCCTCTGGCAAAAAGAGCAGTCGGGGGCCCAAAGCATTTACTGTTCAGGCGTGGATGACAATTCACCAAAATGTCAGGGGTAGTGGAAGTGACATCACATGCCCTTTGACCTTTACTTTCACCCACACACATGCTTTCTCGTACAACACACATTCACACTTACAAACACTCCCTCAAGTAAACACAGGAATGAGGAATGAATGAGTTTATTAATTGCTCGATTAATTAAATTCATTACAGTAAAAGAAAAATGTCTTTATCCTTATGATCAGCCTTTGGCCCTTAACCCATTTGTGCAAATTCATTCATTAATCTTTATTAGGTTTAAAAAACTATAAAAGATACACGATAAAACAGCTCATACATGGTAGATAATTGCAATGATTGTTTCTTTAGTGCACTCTTATAATTGATAGAATGTTGCCATTACAGTATAAAACCACTTACTCGATGTGTCGATAAAAATACAATAAAATGCTAAACTTGCTGTACAATACATTTAAAACATAGAGGGAAATATACATTTCAAACAGAAAATACAATTAAATGCCAAGCTTGCTATACAAAGCTTTTAAAACTTAGAGGGAAATTTAGGTTCCCGGCAAAGAGTTTACAAGGTGCAAATGCTAGGAAGGCACATATGGGTGTTTAAGACATTCTACATAGATTCTAGACAAAAAATAAAGTGCAAATGCTAGAAAAGTGCAAATTGGCTACTCAAGATGACACATTGAAATTGCACAAGAGCCTATAGGTTTGTTGAACTTTATACATAGAATCTAGGCAAAGAGTAAAGCGCAAATGCAAAAGTACATATAGAAATTTTAAGTACACATGGAAGTTGCCACATTAAAATGTCATGCCTTTGTCCTTCCTAATTAAATTGACAGCAAATAAATATCTGCTAATACTAAATGCAATTTTCTATGAGGTATCTGTTTTTAGAATTCTTGTTGCATCAGAGAAAGACCTGGTTCCCACTTTCCGGTTCCGGCAAATGGGTTTAAATGGGTTTAAACCATTTTCGCCTTGGGATGGTATATACTGGACAGAGAAATAGTATATGGGAATCGTTTACTACTGCATTGGGTTGACATAAGGGGCAGTAGTCATCATTGTCATCACCATTTTTTGCATACCCATTTAGCTGTGTTAGATTGAACGTATAGAACGCCGTAGCGAAACTTCATATACAAAGATTTTGCCAGCTGAGATTGGACTTCGTCTAGGTATTGTTAAAAAAAAAGCAGAGGTTTTGTAAGGAGGAACTGTGTTGTCAATCTGCCAATATCTAAACTACGGGAAATACTGTTTTGCATGTATGCCCAAAATGTGGTTTTCAAAATCTTTTTTGAGGATGATGTCAATGAGATGGGCTCTTCCCAGTAATGATTTAACCCAAGTTTGCAGAACCAGGTACACACATGTTTAACCCATTGAAAGCATACACACTGTTAAAGCCTTAAGATATCTTCTAGCTCTGCTTTATAACTTGTAAATTCTGCAGTAGTCCACAGACGGACCCAGAATAGCAAAGGTTTCAGTATAGCCTGGTGGTCTATACGCTTAATATTCAAATCTATGGTGATAGGAATCATGGGTGTGCGTGCAGGATTACAGCAAACAAGGGTTCCCTGTAATCAATATAGTAGTAACCCCTAGGTCAGGGAAAAAGCACTGTGTAGGTATCAACCCAGGCGGTAATAAACAAGTCTTGCCCACATAATAGTGATAGAACGCAACAACCGACTTCCGTAGCAAAAGACAGTTTCTTTTATAAAGACAAAATTCATTAAAAAACCACAATGATAATAATTTTTTTAAAGAAAGCCAGTAAAAACATGCAATACATATAAGCAATTAAATGAAATACAATACAAAAGGTAATCCACAACAATCACAATTTCATAAAAGAATAGTGTTAATTCCTGAGTCAAACATAAATAGGTAAGTTGCTACAGAAGTGGGTTGTTGCGTCCTATCACTATTATGTGGGCAAGTCTTGTTTATTACCGCCTGGGTGGATACCTACACCGTACAGGAAGATGTAACAGCATCCTAAAAATCTTGCTTTCCTCCCCAGCAAACGTATTTCTGCAGGTAGCACCCCAAAGTTCTGCACCATAGAGGGTTGTAGCTTGTGCCCTATATTTTTAAACTTCCAGTGCAGGAGACACTGCCTTGGTTATACTATTCTGGTGTTTTTTTAGTATTGGCAAGAAATTTTGGAGCAGAATAGTCTTACTTTTGCAGTTGCGGGTGCCAGCCCAGTTTAGTGTCTAATGTGACACCTAAATAATAAAAGTTTGCCACATATTCTAGCTTCTTTTTTTGGACAGTAATATTCTTCTTGAAGAGTTTATGCTGTTTGACTGCCATATATTATGTTTTGCTAGAAAATTATTTCAAGGCCCTTTGAGTCGCAATAATCACTAAATGAATCTAGTAGGTTTTGAAGTCCCTTCGGGGTTTGAGATTTTAAAATAGTATCATCAGCAAATAAAAGAGCCGGTACTGGCACCACATCTAACTTTGGTGAATCATGTCTGCACCCCAAAAGATGTTTTGGAGTGTCATTAACATATAGCGAGAAAAGGGTGGGTGCCAGCACACAGCCCTGCCTTACACCTCTCCTTATAGGGATTGCCTCAGTAAGTTCTTCCCTAGGCCTCCGTCTGATTTTCGCATAATTATCTTCATGTAATTTCATTATCTGTACAAGAAGATCCTTGGGCAAACCTTGGTTTTTTAGGGAGCTCCAACGCAAATATCTGGGGATAAGGCCAAAGCTTTAGAGGACCGGTTTCTGGCATTTCAGCCGTCTTCAGCCTGGATTGCTTGAATCCAGTGGCAAAGTGAGCAAGGGACTCACGTCTGAGCATACCCTGCCAATCTATGGCGAACAAGGCGGTACAAAAGGGGGTGGTGATGGAGCATCTGAACCAATCAAACACTCACACACAGTCAACAGATCTGGGTTTAATCCATCACCGTTCTTTAGCCCACTCTGCCACCCCAGTTCAGACATGGCCATATGCAAATAAGTCTGACCCTGTGCCTCATGGGAACAGTCCAGCCCGAACTGTCAAGCCATGCCTTCCCTGGACCGGAAAGAGGCTTCCGAGGACCTGTTTCTGGCATTTCAGCCGTCTTCCGCCCGGCTTGCTTGAATCCAGTGGCAAAGTGAGCAAGGGATTCACGTCTGAGCATACCCTGCCAACTTATGGCGAACAAAACGGTACAAAAGAGGGTGGTGATGGACGGAGCATCTGAACCAATCAAACACTCACACCCAGTCAACGGATCTGGGTTAAATCCATCACCATTCTTTAGCCCACTCTGCCACCCCAGTTCAGACATGGCCATATGCAAATCAGTCTGACCTTGTGCCTCATGGGAACAGTCGAGCCGGAACTGCCAAGCCATGCCTTCCGTGGACCGGAAACAAGCTTCCGAGGACCGATTTCTGTCATTAACACATAGCATGAAAAAGGTGGGTGCCAGCACACAGCCCTGCCTTACACCTCTCCTTATTGGGATTGCCTCGGTAAGTTCTTCCCTAGGTCCCCATCTGACTTTCACATAATTATCTTCATGTAATATCATTATCTGTACAAGAAGATCCGGGGACACATCTTGTTTTTTTAGGGAGCTCCAACGCAAATAGCTAGGGATAAGGTCAAATGTGGCCTTCAGATCTATATAAGCTATGTACAAGTGGCCTTTCCTTAAAATAGTGTATTCCCAACCCATACAAAGAGGCCTAAAGGCCTGATCAGTTGTACTGGTTTTAGCTCTAAACCCTTCCAGGTACTGTGACATTATGTCCCTCTATCCAATTATTAAGTTTTGATAAAATCTGCTTAGCATAAATCTTTTGTAAGGTATTGATTAGGCTTATTGGCTTATAATTGGCAGTATTTTGGCAGTCTCACTTTTTAAAAATTGGGATGATTTTTTTTTTTTTCCAAGACTCTGGTACTGGAGCTCCTGCCGCCATAGCATTACAGAGAAGATTTATGTTTTTTCCCCATACAGCTTTATCGTGTTTCAGCAGGTCGCCTGGTATTTATCGGGCCTGGTGCTTTCCAGGGCTTGACTGCATCAATAGCTGCCAAAGTCTCTTCTGCCATAAAATATGGGGAATACGTTTGTCTCTTTTTGGGGATTGCTGTTGGGTTAATTGTAATTCTTTGCTGGTTACCTATTAGTTCAGTTGAAATCTCTGAGTATAACTTTGAGAAATGGCTGACCCATGTACTTGAGTCCAAAAAGAGATCCAAGCGGCATCTCCCCATTTTGTTGCCCTTAGCTAACACTCTCCAAAAACCCAGGTGGTCCTTAATTTTTGCAGAGATGATGAGTTTGGCCCAGACACTGTCATCCCAGTGCCTCTTTGTTTGTGTTAATAGTATTTTGTATTTAGCCCCTTTGTCTCTTAATGCTTTAACATCATTAAATGTTGCTCCCACTATTAGCTCACTTTTTGCTTTGCGGGACTCACTATTATACCACTGGTCAGCTGAGGGGTAAATAGCTACATTATCCACCTCATTTTCTCTACAAGTTTTGCTCAGGATCAATTTTAGTTTGTCAGTCATATTATGGTCTCTAGGATAGGCAATTCAGTATAGGGAGAGATGACTTCTGAGAAGGTGTTGTAAATCTTTATCATAACTTTATGATATCTTAACATCATTATTACCCACTTTGAATGGCCATTTCGGGGCTCTACGGTTATTACTAACTATAGGTTGGAATTAAGTTATTAACTTTATTTCTCCTATTGGTAGATTCGAAGAGGGATCCTGCTAATGTTAAGGGGGTAATGATCACTATTGTCTCTAATTTCAACTTTTAGATCATATATATTAGGCCAGGAATTAGCACATACCATTATGAAATCAATGCTACTCTTAGAAGATCCCCTACTAAAGGTAGGGGCACTCAGTCTGTCTGAGGGCAGCCTGCCATTGCAGGCCCTTTGTCCCTGCCCTGAGATTAATCGAATAAGTTGTGACACTGCCACTGGACAGTGCACAGTAGGGCCTGCCTCCAGAGAAGGAATATTGTTTGCCATGTTCTCCTCTTCAAAGATAGTTTTCAACCACACTACCAGTTCAAATTTACAATTAAAATCTCCCCCTATAATTGCCTTCGCCCTGGAGTCAATTGTACTTAAAACCTTGTCCAGTAACTCTATCAGTGGGGATTCCTTTCTAGTTGGATTTGGTCTATTGTAAATATTTAATATATAGATTTCTGGTTTGACATGTGTTGTTATCTTGATCCCCAATATGTCTTGTGATGGAAGATCCAACTGAGATATTTCAACATTTAAGGTGATCTTTACCCATAAGACTAGACCACCTGATGGTCTGCCTCTTACTGAGGTGACGGCATTAACACTGAATGTTTTGTACTAAAGTTTATGGGGAATTTCCAGTGCCCAAGTTTCTTGCAGCAGACAGATTTCCTGCCATTCACAATCTATTCGTTTTCGTTTCAGCCCAGCTATATTCCATGATGTCAAGCGCATTTCTAGTGACTGTGTTACTATGCTACAATATTGAGGGCTATCTTGCAAAGAGGCTAGCCCTGTTTCACCTTGTCTGCTTGGATAGCATGTTGCTTGATAGTGAGGTCTGCTGTGGATAGATTATCATTGGGTAAATTTAAAGGCCTCACACTTCGGTCAAGTGTGAAGGACTGCATCCACCTCCAATAGAACTGAGTGTATTACAGATAGACAATTATGCTTGTATTGGATGGATCCAGTGTATTTCTTTATTTTTCAGTGACTCTTCATCCTCCCTATATGAAGAGAGACTATGCCTGGGAATATTTGGAATACACACTTTCCAGTACATTTGTTTGGAAATTCCAGTTTTTCTGTATGTGGTGGAGGTCTGCCTGCGCTCTATATGGGTATTAAATGGGTATCTCATATGTGGTGTAGCATGCTGATCCTGCTCCCATGCTGGACTTTTCCTGCCCCTTCCATGCCAATTACTTTGTCCCCCCCAGTTTGTAATCTTACTCTTCCATAACTACAATTCGTCTTGTTTTCCCATCCATTTCTATCCTCAGAGTTTTTGCATTCTTACTCAAATCTTGGGCCCTCTAGTTTTTTTTATCAATTCTTTGGCCCTTAAGTTTATTGCCCCCATTTTGTGGGTCTTGAAGTCTTAGAATAGTAGTTACAGGAACACAGGGGTCTATCTGGCTCCTCCTACGGCATACACAAGAGTCGTCTGGGGTGACATCCCTAGCTGTGCTAGTTAAATTACCTATCATTACCTTAAGTTGGCAACCTCTTTTGTTAAAGTGTCTAATTTCTGATCAAGCTCAACTATCAATTGCGCGCTTTCATTGATTTGTGCACTGTTGGCCTGTATTGCTGTTACTTTTAGTGGAATGTGTATTTCGCTATCTTTTCCTTTTATATCACCATGTTGTTTTGCCTGTGCGTTTAGATTAGGGATCTGTGTAGGTGGAATCATAGTGTCAATGTCTGGTATTGGTACAGAGGCCAGGGGGAATAACTATTTGTGCACACAATAAGTGAAAAAAAACTCTCTGCCTCAATTGGTTCTATCAGACTCATCAGAAGCACGAGTCTTTGACTCATCATGGACGTCATGATCCCTTTGTGAAGCAAATATTGAGGGGAGAGGGTGTCTGGATTGCGGAGCGGGGGCTTGATTGTTGCTCTTATCTGGCCCTTTGATGTAAGGCTCTCCACTTGAGAGCCTGGGGACACTTAGTATAAAAGGCAGTCATTTTTGCTTTGCTCTTATTGATTGATTTGCATTTATGGGTTAGCATTGATTCCACCTCTTCAATCAAGATATCTATTTCATCGATGGAACAGTTTTCCATTGCGCTCTTTCTCAATTTTGAAGATTTGTATTAAGCAGAGTTTCTTGTCTACATACAACTAATAAAATACAAACTGAAACCTTAAAATTTGGTTTGGTGAGTCGACCATTGAATAAGAAGGAATGACTACCTTAGTGCATGGTGGGGATCACCCAACTGCCTTCAACCTGTTGTAAATTGTGACATGCCAATGACGAGAAGTCATAAATAAACAAAAGAAATCCAACATTCAAAAGTGAAGGGGAGTGAGTGATCAATAAATGTTGAAGCACTCAGTGTTTTGTAAAATACCCCTCACACACCAAAAGGCCCCTTGGTGTCATGCTTCATCATCGGGGTCTTCGCACCCCTCTATCGGGATGCGGCGTGCTGCGACCTACGGCTACGCGGGAGCACTTATAGTGTTGACTATGTGTGGTGTACAGTGTGTGGGGTATGTTTTTAAGTGAGTGGGGGGGATGTGTAGTGAAAAAATTAAAAAGTACCTGGCACTAGAGTATAAAAAGAAAAACAATTTTATTCTGAACTCTGGCTGGTACTGTTAAAAGAAGTGCAGGACGAGGTCTAGGCTGTTGTATTAATGAACAGGACCTCTGGTGTGCATTGTTGTCGACATGTTTCGGAGACAAGCTCCTTCCTCAGGACGGGGGCACAACCTCCCCTCCCTACTCACGTCTTGGTTTATAAAAATGTGTATTTACAGAAAAGTTAATTTTTATAATTATAGGCTAAGTGTGCCTACAGCGGTCTGCTACAAGCACAATGACTCCGCAGCGTGAGGGGTAAGGCGGCGATCAGAGCGTGCTGTCCTTATAGCCATTGGAGCAACACCCCGACGTTCCTATTTTGCTCATGAATGTCATGGATTGGCAGCAGCGCAGGCTCACACACGCCACTAACCTTAGCTCAGGGTGTCCGGCAGAAACGACTTCGGATGCTAAGCTCTCCTTACCCCACCAGACACGGAACCCACAGTGGAAGCGAAACACACTGTGCGCACACGTACCTAGCCGGGAAAGGGGAAGTGGATAAAATAAAAAATGGGTAGCGATGATTCCTTGGGATCCCCCGGGAGTCTGGTCACCAAGATGCTTAGGACAGCAGGAGAGGACCCACCTGATTAGGGAAAAGTAAGGAACACAGTCAACACTACACTTCAGGTGTCTCGGACAGTATATGAAGCAATTTGTAGGCACACCACTCACCGGAATCATACAAAACCCTGGCAGTGAATAGAGGACACCACAGCAAGCCTGCAAGGACTATGACTCGTTCTGTAATGAGTTCAGAAACTGTGGCCTGAGGTAGTCAAAAAGGAAGTAGAAAAATAGCGGTTGTTTAAAATGGCACAAACCGCTCTCAGTGTCAGCCACAAGATTGCTTCAGGGAACCCACAAGAAAACGTCCGTGGAATAATGTCTCTTTCTCTGTGTGGCAAGAACTGTCCGTGAACAAAACAAACAAAATAATAAACAGTTCTGAGACTACGTCTCCCAGAAACCCTCTCTGGCGAGACAGTACAAGGAATATTAGCGCAGCGCGTCTTCAGGCAGAACGCTGCCTAATATGAGTTTCAAGAACAAGCAAACGTCCCAAGAGTGCCCTAATCTAACTAGCTAGGGACTTTTAAACAACAAGGCAGAAAACGAAAACGAGCCCGTTTTTCCGTTTTTTGAGTACTTATCAGAAAAGCGCTGACAGTTCCAAACGCTGGGTAATCACGGCTTCTCAAATCCAGGAATCTTCTAGCTTCTCGCTGGAATCCGGCGGGGAACACCTTCCGCCACTCCGATCCTCTCAACAAACAAAAATTGACAAGCACCGTCCATGAGAAGGGGAGGGGCTAATATGCCTTAGGTCTCATGGCTCTTCCTGCTTGCCCCTTGGAATGCTGGTCACTGTAGTTCACTCTGCCTCTTCTACAAACGTCCCCACACGCATACCATCTTCGGGATCTTGATAGTAGTACCATCCATCGACCCCCGGGCACCACAATCGCTACAGAACCCCCTCTCAAGGACTGCCGACTCGGCGGTCGACCAGGCTTGCCCGGATGCAGGGCATGGAACCGGTCAACCAGTTCCGGACAGTGCAGATTCCCTAAGGGTTCCCAAGACCGATCTTCCGGGCCGTAACCTTTCCACTCCACCAAATACTGGATCCTGCCCCTCGCCATACGGGAATCTAGGATGGACTGCACCTCAAATTCCTCCTGACCATCCACATCAATAGGAAGCGGAGCTACCGGGAGCCTCATACTGGGAGGGCAGGGAACCAGGAGGGAGACATGGAACACAGGATGAATCTTCCAACCCACCGGGAGCAGGAGTTTCACAGCAACAGGGTTGATCACTTCAACTATACTATAGGGGCCCACGTATTTGGGTGTCAGTTTGGTATGCCCTTTAATGTGGAGATTCTTGGTGGAGAGCCACACCTTGTCTCCCACCCCATATGTCGGTTCGACCCTCCTCTTCCTGTCAGCGAAGCGTTTCTGCGCGGACTGGGCATCGGCCAGGCTGTTTCGTGCATCCAACAGCACCGCTCTCAGATGGGCGTGGTGTTCATGGATGCTAGGAACAGGGGAATGGACAGGCCACTCAAAGGGAAGGATGTGTGGATGGTACCCATGGAGACAAAAAAAAGGCGAACAACCCAGTGTTGAGTGCACGGCATTGTTGTATGCGAATTCGGCCATCCAAAGTAACACAGTCCAGTCCATATCATTCCTCAGAGAGAAACAACGAAGATATTGCTCCAGGGTCTGGTTCAGGCGCTCCGTCTTTCCATCCGTCTGAGGGTGGTAGCTGGAGGATAGACGGGCATCAATGTTCAAGGTGGTACATAACGCCTTCCAGAATCGAGAAGTGAACTGAGAACCCCTGTCGGTGATCAATACACAAGGAAGACCATGGGCCCGGACTATATGTTGAAGAAACACTTTTGCTAATTCCGTAGACGTGGGGACCTCCTCCAGAGGTATGAAATGGCCCATCTTCGTCAAGTGATCGACGACAACTAATATCACTGTCATTCCATCACAAGGGGGCATCTCAACGATAAAATCCATGGAGAGAGTGTGCCAAGGCTGGGGAGGTATGGGCAAGGGTCTCAGTAGTCCCACCGGTCGAGCATGCACAGCTTTTCCTTGCGTACAGATGGCACAGTTCCTCACATAAGACCGGACTTCCTCTCTTAGCTGAGGCCACCAGAAGGAACGCTCCACGATAGCAATAGTTTTGTACATTCCCATGTGACCCCCCAGAACCGAATCATGAGACCAGGCCAAAACTCGTTGTCTTAGGGCATCAGTGGGGATAAACAGCGCAGCATCCTGGTAGGCGAGATCATCCTTTTCCGTGCGATGCTCTGGATCCTCTTGTATCCATTCAAGTACGTTCATATCTGCAAGGGCTATTTTCACGTCCTCAAGAAAGTTGTTTGACGACAGGAGAGCTACAGATCCCACGCTTGCAGTTGTTTCCTGAAGGATCAAAGGTGTTTCTATGTCTTCGGTCTTTCTCAGTTCTCCATCCTCCAGACGTGACAGCGCATCTGCCTTCCCATTTTGGGGTCCGGGTTTGTATTTGATAATGAAGTTATAGTCAGAGAAAAACAGAGACCACCGTAACTGTCGGGGAGTGAGGGCCTTAGCTGTTTTCAAAAATAACAAATTCCGGTGATCAGTATAGATCTCAACTGTATGTACTGCGTCTAGTAGATAATGACGCCATTCCTCACATGCCCTTTTTATAGCTAAAAGTTCTTTGTCTGTTATGGCATAGTTCACCTCACATGGCGTGAGCTTTTTAGAGAAGAAGGCAACAGGGTGTACTTGGCCCGTACTAGGGTGTCTTTGGGAAAGCACTCCCCCCACAGCAAATTGAGATGCGTCGGTTTCCAGTATAAATGGTAGTTGTGAGTCAGGGTGACGAAGAATAGGAGCTTGAGTAAACTGCTTCTTCAGGTATTGAAAAGACGCGTCCGCATCTTTACTCCACACAAAAGGCGTATTCTTCCTTAGCAAACAAGAAATCGGATGTATGATCCTGGAGAAATCCTTGATGAATCTACGATAGTAGTTTGCGAAACCGAGAAAGCTTTGTACAGCTTTCACGGTTTTGGGTGTAGTCCAATTGAGTATCGCCTCCACTTTACTCAAGTCCATTTGAAAGCCTTTCTCGTTGATGATGTACCCAAGGAAGGACACTTCCTGGACGTGGAACAAGCATTTCTCCAACTTGGCGTAGAGAGAGTTACGTTGTAACCGGTCTAGCACAGACTTCACATGCATGACATGTTCGGAAAGAGTGGAGGAATACACCAGGATGTAATCGATGTAGACTATGCAATAGGTTTCTAGACAACCCCGCAGAACCTCGTCCATGAAAAACTGAAATGCGGCGGGGGCATTGCACAGCCCAAAGGGCATTACCCTATATTCAAACAGGCCCAGCTTCGTTCGAAATGCTGTCTTCCACTCATCCCCTTTTTTGACACGCACCAGATGATAGGCTCCACGCAGATCGAGTTTGGTAAAGTATCTGGCTCCTTTGAGTTGGTCCATGAGCACAGGTATCAAGGGGAGAGGGTACCGGTTTTTGATGGTCACACGGTTAATGGCTCGGTAGTCGATACAGGGCCTCAATTCTGCGCAATCCTTCTTTGGAATAAAAAACATAGGGGATGAGGCAGGAGATGATGAGTGCCTGATGAATCCCGATGCTAAGTTCTCTTCAATGTATGTTTTCAGGTATTCTGTCTCCTTCTCGGTCATGGCATAGACCCTGCTACATGGAATATCCGCTCCTGGTACGAGATCGATTCTGCAGTCGTATACCCTGTGTGGCCGCAATTGGGTAGCCTGTTGTTTGTCAAACACAGGGGAGAACGACTGATACTCCAAGGGAAGTATCGTGGCACAACAGTATCGCTCAAGAGGACATGCAGCCGCCAGACAAAGAGAAGACGAGAGTTCGGTAGTGCAGGGAACCGAAGAAACCTGAGTACAATGTTCCTGACAGTAATCGGATGACAAGGTGATAGTGCGTGCGGCCCAACAGACCTTTGGATCATGTAGAGTTAACCAGGGCATTCCCAGGATGAGCCGAAACTGGGGGGCATCAATAAGATCAAACTGGATGTATTCCTGATGATTGTTTCCAATGTGCATCAGCATGGGACAGGTGTGGTAGGCCACTGGACCCGATGATAAAACAGTTCCATCCACGGCTTTCACCAACTCCGGTTTTTCTTTTTTCTCACATGCAATTCCGATCTTCATGGCAAACTCCTGATCAAATAGTTCCCGGTGGCTCCTGAATCTACTAAGGCATCTATATTCAATGATTTCTGTGGGGTGACTCAGAGAACGATTTGAAGGTTCATATGCGCCACGGCAGGATGCAACGTGTTTGCAAGACATGGGGAGATCATTTGCGGCAAACAACCCAAGGCAGAGACCTCTTCCTGGTTTGGGTTCTTCAGTTTTCCGTCGGTTGATCGGACTGTACTAGAGCTTGTATCCTTGGGACGGGGTTTCTGGCTGGAACGGTGTTCCGGGCTCTACAGTCCTTAATGAAGTGACCCCCTTTTCCGCAATAGAGACATTGCTTCAAACGACGCCTTTTCTCTTTTTCTTCCTGTGTCAGCGGTCCACGGATACCACCGATTTGCATGGGTTCAGGACCTTCGGAGGGTTTGGAACGTTCTTCTATCGGACCTCTAAAGCGAGGGTAGAAAGGGCGATTGTCTCCTCGTGATCTATCCCCTCTTCTCTCTAGGAGCCTGTGGTCCAACTGGACAGTCAAATCAATGAATTCTTCACAGGTGTCGGGTAACTGTACCACTTGTGCAAGGACGTCTTTTAATTCACCACGAAGGCCTTGATAAAATAACGAGATGCGTTTTGCAGGGGGCCAATCGGTCTCTACCACCAACCTGTTGAATGAGGTGATATAAGTCAGCAAGTCCTGCGAACCTTGACGTATGGTGAGTAGTTCCCTATCCAGGGTCAACATGTGAGATTTGCGATCAAAAAGTTTGCGCAACTCAACACAAAAAGCAGAAAAATCGTGCAACACTGGGTCGTTCTTCTCCAGCAAAGGGATGTTCCAGCTAGCAGCATTACCCCCCATATAAGACATCATAAAAGCTGTCTTAGCAGAATCGTCCTGAAATACCCCGGGCTTACATAAAAAATGTAACCTACATTGATTCAGGAATGTTTCAAACTTACGGGGGTCTCCGTAAAAGCGTTCAGGGGAAGCTAAAGGAACGCCTACGGTCTGCACCACATGAACGGTATGAGCGGCTTCAGCCGAGGAGGCACTAGAGGTGGCTAATTGAGGGGGAACAGAGAACCCACCCCCTTCCACTTCTATAGGTTTTTTTGCGCCAGGGGGAGGTAAGGTAGCAGGTTTAATATAAGGACTCCCTCCTGTTCCTTTCTGGACTAGTCCTGCGACTTCCCTTCTTAAGGTGCCCACTTCTTTATACAGGGTTTGATTTTCAGCTCTGGAAGTGGCTACTTCCTGTTGTAAGGCGGCCATGCCTTCCACCAGAGAGGCCAAGACTGCCTCGACATTCATCGTTCGGGCCGGTGTGTCAACTTGGGCTTGTCAATCTGTCATGGATTGGCAGCAGCGCAGGCTCACACACGCCACTAACCTTAGCTCAGGGTGTCCGGCAGAAACGACTTCGGATGCTAAGCTCTCCTTACCCCACCAGACACGGAACCCACAGTGGAAGCGAAACACACTGTGCGCACACGTACCTAGCCGGGAAAGGGGAAGTGGATAAAATAAAAAATGGGTAGCGATGATTCCTTGGGATCCCCCGGGAGTCTGGTCACCAAGATGCTTAGGACAGCAGGAGAGGACCCACCTGATTAGGGAAAAGTAAGGAACACAGTCAACACTACACTTCAGGTGTCTCGGACAGTATATGAAGCAATTTGTAGGCACACCACTCACCGGAATCATACAAAACCCTGGCAGTGAATAGAGGACACCACAGCAAGCCTGCAAGGACTATGACTCGTTCTGTAATGAGTTCAGAAACTGTGGCCTGAGGTAGTCAAAAAGGAAGTAGAAAAATAGCGGTTGTTTAAAATGGCACAAACCGCTCTCAGTGTCAGCCACAAGATTGCTTCAGGGAACCCACAAGAAAACGTCCGTGGAATAATGTCTCTTTCTCTGTGTGGCAAGAACTGTCCGTGAACAAAACAAACAAAATAATAAACAGTTCTGAGACTACGTCTCCCAGAAACCCTCTCTGGCGAGACAGTACAAGGAATATTAGCGCAGCGCGTCTTCAGGCAGAACGCTGCCTAATATGAGTTTCAAGAACAAGCAAACGTCCCAAGCGTGCCCTAATCTAACTAGCTAGGGACTTTTAAACAACAAGGCAGAAAACGAAAACGAGCCCGTTTTTCCGTTTTTTGAGTACTTATCAGAAAAGCGCTGACAGTTCCAAACGCTGGGTAATCACGGCTTCTCAAATCCAGGAATCTTCTAGCTTCTCGCTGGAATCCGGCGGGGAACACCTTCCGCCACTCCGATCCTCTCAACAAACAAAAATTGACAAGCACCGTCCATGAGAAGGGGAGGGGCTAATATGCCTTAGGTCTCATGGCTCTTCCTGCTTGCCCCTTGGAATGCTGGTCACTGTAGTTCACTCTGCCTCTTCTACAAACGTCCCCACACGCATACCATCTTCGGGATCTTGATAGTAGTACCATCCCTCGACCCCCGGGCACCACAATCGCTACAATGAAGCCTACAAAGAAGCTTCACAAGTCATTGTGCTTGTAGCAGACCGCTGTAGGCACACTTAGCCTATAATTATATAAATTCACTTTTCTGTAAATACACATTTTTATAAACCAAGACGTGAGTAGGGAGGGGAGGTTGTGCCCCCGTCCTGAGGAAGGAGCTTGTCTCCGAAACATGTCGACAACAATGCACACCAGAGATCCTGTTCATTAATACAACAGCCTAGACCTTGTCCTGTACTTCTTTTAACAGTACCAGCCAGAGTTCAGAATAAAATTGTTTTTCTTTTTATACTCTAGTGCCAGGTACTTTTTAATTTTTTCACTACACATCCCCCCCACTCACTTAAAAACATACCCCACACACTGTACACCACACATAGTCAACACTATAAGTGCTCCCGCGTAGCCGTAGGTCGCAGCACGCCGCATCCCGATAGAGGGGTGCGAAGACCCCGATGATGAAGCATGACACCAAGGGGCCTTTTGGTGTGTGAGGGGTATTTTACAAAACACTGAGTGCTTCAACATTTATTGATCACTCTCTCCCCATCACTTTTGAATGTTGGATTTCTTTTGTTTATTTAAGTATCATTGTGGAGCGCGAATCCAACTATCTGCTCTACCTCCCTCTTGTGTTTTTGATAATGACGAGAAGTCGTCATTAGTCTGTCACAGGAGTGACATCACCTTGTAACGCCTCATTTATGGCGATCCTGATTGAGTGCATGAATTTCCCAAGTCTTGCTAGGATTCTTGTTGTTGGTTTAGTGAGGCACAGGACCGAGGCCTCGCTGTAGGTCCTTACCCCATTTGCGATGAGTATCGGGCGGAGAAGACACTGACGCTCATCATTCAGTTTTGGGCAACAGTACAGGAGGTGCAGCCAGGCTTCTCTGTAAAAGGACATAGCCTACACTCTATGTTTTACCCCCTACGTGCCCATGCTGGTTTGAAATCAGTGATGGGTAGCAGTTATGAGTCTCATGTAGATAATTTTCCTACAGACTTGCATCGTCAATGTCTCATGTAGATAGGGATGAGATTATCCCAGAATGTATGATTTATTCAGTGGCTCTGTATTCGAGCTGGGGTGGAGTGGAGGGATTCTATGTCATGAGTGAACAATATTTCAAGAACCTGCTGATTTACAGCTTTCTACCAAGCGAAAAGAGGAATTTTAGGTAGTTCTAAGCTTGCTGCTTCAATCCTCAGGGTGGTTATGGCTTGGCCAAGGCTGGCATGCCAGGCTGAACCTGCCTCCTCTAAAACAGGCTTCAGCTAGTGTCTGAGTGAGTCTGCTGGTTGCCTCAAGGTTCTGAGGTATAGCTCTATAAGGTCGCCCTGGCATGTCAAGTCTGGCCTCCCGAGGCCGAGCTCCAGTCTCAACCTTGATTTCCTTGCTGACAGCGGGATGAGCAACACTGATTTGTATGCTTTGGCTTGAATTGTATTTAAGAACTTGACCAGCGCTCCAGGAAAAGCCAGATGACAATAACAGATGGCAGGTAGCAATTTTGCTTTTAAAACAGTCAGTATTGGCTCAGCTGATGGACGTAGCAGATGGCGGCTTAGTTGTCTTAAGAGATGAATGACGTTGTTGGCCTTAGAGTTAAGATGTTTTCGATGAAGGTTTGAGTTTGCCCTTTCTGAGAGCCAGACCCCAAGGTAATTGTAGGCTATTACTGCGCCAATTTGCAGTTCATCCAGAAGCCAATGGGCTTGCTTTCTGTATTGATGTTTCCCAAACTCCTCTTCCTTGATCTTCCCCTGATTAACGAGTAGATAGTTGTCCTGGTTGTAGCGATCCAGCGCATGCAGGTCTCTGAAGGCCCACTCTAGTGTGTTTTTTTTTACCACTGGGTCTTCTCGCCATGCCCAGCCTTGGTGATACTAGACTGGCGCCTTGCATTGTGGCCCCCAGGTCTGCCGTGTAAAGGTTAAAAAGGAGGGGGGCCAGCACACAGCCCTGTTTGAGCCCCTTGTTTGTGAGAATTTTAGAGGTCACTGTGCTGGCACTTCTCTTGACCCAAACCCAGTTGTCTTCATTTCGCAATGTTAATATTTTTAATAGTTTGGGTGGAATTTGCCAACTATTTATTTACCACCATAACCTTATGCGTTCCACTTTATCAAAAGCTGTGCTGTAATCGATGAAGCAGCAGGCAATGGGAGACTCTTATTCTTTGCCACATGTGTTGATAAATGAGTTAATGCTATGATGTTATCCATGGTTGAAGAGTGTGATCTAAAGCCTGATTGGTAGAAGGAAATGATGCCTTTTTTTGAACCCATGTCTCCAGATCCATCAGGAGAAGTTGAGCGTAAGCTTTTGCTGCAAGGTCAAGAAGGGCGACAAGCCTATAGTTTGATGGCTTTCTTGAAGATAGAAAAAAGTATGGAACCCCTCCAGGAATCCGGCGTCCTAGCAGTTTAAATGATGTTGTTAAAGAGCAGGGTTAAAATTGCTGCCCAGAAATCTGGCACTGTTTTACATACTGGTGCTGGTAGTCGATTTTGCCCTGGTGCTCCATCGTTCCTCATTGTCATGATGGTCCTAATAACTGCATCAGCTTTTATTGGTGTATCTCGGACCTGCAGTGCCCCTCTTCCAAGCTTTTCGACTCTGTGGGACCTTTGTCAGGAGGAACGGTCAAGTGCTGTTGTTTTGCGTTATTTAATCTGCAATAACCCACTCCCATATTGATCGCTTCTGTGGGTTTTTTATCAATAGAGACATTTGTGTATAGTTGTATTACATGGTTTGACCAATCACACTCCCCAACCCCGTTCTCTCTTTACACTACTTGATTGCTCAGCTGATTAATGCGCCTCCACAGCCCAGAGTGGTTCTTTATTTTCAGCATGGTGAAAACTTTGAGTCATTCCTTTTCCATGTGTTCCCTTTTGTGCTCCCAAACTTTCCTTTTGTAAGCTGACCTCAAAGCTTGGATGGAAAGGCCCTCAGATGCCCTCTCTTTTCTTGGCTTTCAAGGCCTTTCGCAAGGCATGTTTGCATTTGAGTATGTCCTTCGAGGGGCGTGCAATTGCGGAAGTCAGCGAGGGCTTGATGCACTGTTGTCATACATTTCCCAAGTTTAGTTGGAGATCCCCAACGATATTCTCCAAGTCTTTTATAGATGGTGCTTGAATTGGTGGGGTTGTACCTTTCTGCTTCAATTCCAGCCATGCTCAAAACCTGTCTCCAATATTTGCGGACCTTTTTCTCCTTTGGAGCACATTATGCGTTTATTCTTCTATCATCTCTCCTATTGGATAAAAGGTGGTTGCTGTTGGTACTCCAAGTTGAAACATGACCCTCAGGGGCCTATGATCACTTTGGGCTCTGTCTTCAACTATGAAATCTGTCAGTCTGGCTGCGATGGTTTCACTGACTTAAATATAATCGATTGTCGAGACATTCCGTAAAGTTGGTTTTGGGCAGCTGGATGTGGAGCATGCTTCTTTTAGTGTTTGAGTTGAGCATTGCTTGTGATGGTTGAAAAGATTGAAAAGGGGTTCTGACCAACCCCTGCACAGTGGAGTAGTTTTCATTTTATCCAAGTCCCTCAGATGAAAATCCCCTGCTACGATTACCTGATGGGATTTATATTTGGTTAGGAGGTCATCTAGTGAGCGTGTCTGGGCATCCATAGAGTCTTTCATGTTGGTCTGTGCTGGGTTGATATTGCAATTTATTAACAGGAGGCAAAGCGGTTGAGAGTTTAGATTCAGACCTTTGAGCAATAAGATTTGAGTCTCTGGTGTTTTTGATTGAATTTCTGTAGCCACGAATCTGCAGGCATGCTTATAAAAATGGAAAGTCCACCTGATGGTCGACCAATGATGTTGTGTTTCGTAGCTGTTACATGATGCTTGTAATACCCTGCCATGGGGTGCTGGACAAGGCCCATGTCTCCTGGAACAATATTATGTCACTCTTGTCTAGAAACCCCTATGTATGTTTCCCCTTAGCGATTTTACAGATCCAGCAATGTTCCAAGAGATTATAGTGAGTTGCTTCTGGGGCAGGTTTGCATTACTTTGCTCACACCATTCGTGCCAGCTGCCATTTTTGTTAGGAACAGAAATGCTGCGTTCTTTATTCTCCTATTTGGTCTAGGGCGATGTGCCTTGAATGGGTGGCAGAGTGAGCTAAAGAATGATGATGGTTTAAACCCAAATCAGTTGACTGGGGGTGAGTGTTTGCATTGTTCAACACTCCGTCCATCGTCTCCTTTGGTTTTTCTGTGTTTGCCTTAAGTTGGCTGGGTATGCCCAGACATGGGTCCCTTGCTCACTTTGCCACTGGATTCAAGCTAGCCTGGCTGATGACGGATGATTAGATAGAAACTGGTCCCAGGATGCTTGTTTCCGGTCCAGGGAAGACATAGCTTGGCAGTTCAGGCTGGACTGTTCCCATTAGGCACAGGGTCAGACTGATTTGCATATGGCCATGTCTGAGCTGGGGTGGCGGAGTAAGCTAAAGAATGATGATGGATTAAACACAGAGCAGTTAACTGGGGATGAGTGCTTGCATTGTTCAACACTCTGTCCATCGCCCTCTTTGGTTTTTCTTTGTTCGCCCTAAGTTGGCTGGGTATGCCCAGACATGGGTCTCTTGCTCTCTTTGCCACTGGATTCAAGCTAGCCTGGCTGATGACGGCTGATTAGACAGAAACCGGTCCCAGGATGCTTGTTTCCGGTCCAGGGAAGACATAGCTTGGCAGTTCAGGCTGGTCTGTTCCCATAAGGCACAGGGTCAGACTGATTTGAATATGGCCATGTCTGAGCTGGGGTGGCGGAGTGAGCTAAAGAATGATGATGGATTAAACCCAGAGCAGTTTACTGGGGATGAGTGCTTGCATTGTTCAACACTCCATCCATCGTCCCCTTTGGTTTTGCTTTGTGCGCCCTAAGTTGTCAGGGTATGGCCAGACCTTGGTCCCTTGCTCACTTTGCCATTGGATTCAAGCTAGCCTGGCTGATGATGGCTGATTAGTCAGAAACCAGTCCCAGGATGCCTATTTCCAGTCCAGGGAAGCCATGGCTTGGCAATTCGGACTGGACTGTTCACATGATGCACAGGATCAGACTGATTTGCAACTGGCCATGTCTGAACTGGGGTGGCGGAGTGAGCTAAAGAATGATGATGAATTTAACCCAGATCAGTTGACGGGGGGTGAGTGCTTGCATTGTTCAACACTCTGTCCATCGTCCCCTTTGGTTTAGCTTTGTTCACCCTAAGTTGGCAGGGTATGCCCAGACGTGGGTCCCTTGCTCACTTTGACTCTGGATTCAAGCTAGCCTTGCTGATGACGGCTGATTAGCCAGAAACGGGTCCCAGGATGCTTGTTTCCGGTCCAGGGAAGGCATGGCTTGGCAGTTCGGGCTGGACTGTTCCCATGAGGCACAGGGTCAGACTGATTTGCATATGGCCATGTCTGAACTGGGGTGGCGGAGTGCTAAAGAATTATGATGGATTAAATCAGGATCAGTTGACTGGGGGTGAGTGCTTGCATTGTTCAACACTCCGTCCATCATCCCCTACGGTTTTGCTTTGTTTGCCCTAAATTGGCAGGGTATGCCCAGACGTGGGTCCGTTGCTCACTTTGCCACTGGATTCAAGCTAGCCTGGCTGAAGACGGCTGATTAGCCAGAATCCGGTCCCAGGATGCTTGTTTCCGGTCCAGGGAATACATGGCTTGGCAGTTCGGGCTGCACTGTTCCCATGATGCACAGGGTCAGACTGATTTGCATATGGCCATGTCTGAACTGGGGTGGCGGAGTGAGCTAAAGAATGATGATGAATTAAACCCAGATCAGTTGACTGGGGGTGAGTGCTTGCATTGTTCAACACTCCATCCATCGTCCCCTTTGGTTTTGCTTTGTTCGCCCTAAGTTGGCAGGGTATGCCCAGACGTGGGTCCTTTGCTCACTTTGCCACTGGATTCAAGCTAGCCTGGCTGAAGACGGCTGATTAGCCAGAAACCGTTTCCAGGAAGCTTGTTTCCGGTCCAGGGAAGACATGGCTTGGCAGTTCGGGCTGGACTGTTCCCATGAGGCACAGGGTCAGACTGATTTGCATATGGCCATGTCTGAACTGGGGTGGCGGAGTGAGCTAAAGAATGATGATGGATGAAACCCAGATCAGTTGACTGGGGGTGAGTGCTTGCATTGTTCAACACTCTGTCCATCATCCCCTTTGGTTTTGAATGTACGGCACGTTGATTATTGGAACATGGGACTATAATGCTAACAGGGGCATTACGGACAGTCTGACTACTGCAACAGGCTATGTAGTTTTTGGTCCCGGGCAGGACAAACCGCGCCTTTTCCCCTTTTTAGGTCTCGCCTGTCGATGCGCATGCGCATCGAGCAAGCGAGACTATGGGGGCTTATCCACTCTTTATCCACTGCAAGGAATCGTGGCGATTCCTTGCAGTGCCCGTGACTTTTAAGCTCAATGCGCATGCGCATTGAGCTTAAAAGCTCGTGCACGTCCGTCTTGTTTTACCCGCTCCGCCCCCTCCCCTTCCCGCCGTGTCGCATTTCTCCTCCCCCCTCCCCTCTCTTCCCTCCGTCTTGTTTGTTTATTTTACCCGCTCCGCCCCCTCCCCTTCCCGCCGTGTCGCATTTCTCCTCCCCCTCCCCTCTCTTCCCTCCGTCTTGTTTTTTTTAACAATTTTTACCCAAATCCAGACAAAGGACCCTATATCGCCTATAGCAATACAAAGACAAATAATGACGCCGTAAAAATAATTTGCAACAAACTCTCCTAGGTTAGACAGGTGGGAAAAGTTAGGAACAATATTGTTTAAAATGTATCCGAATTAAGTAGGGTTACAGCGTTCACTGTACGGCTGTAAAATAGTCTGAATAAACTGCAGGATACACCATCCCACTGTGGTGCAGCTTTTCACTTGTGCAAAGCAGTGTTCCTACCGGGACCTTGCAGGAAACCGCCTACTATGCTAATCACAAGACTCCGTGCTTGCACAGTGGGGGACAGCACACCTAGAGCGAACCCAAATACTGTCTAATACAGGCCATATTTGCAGTGTAATTACCGACACCCAGGTTGCAATCAGTGCTCATTTTATGCACCTCGGACAGACAAAAGGCCCAGTCACCTGGTTACATTCGAAACAAGTGCACTCGAGGCTTTAGTTAATGGTACGTGCTCCTAGCTTTCCGGGACAACCTTTTGTATCATTAATGGGGGAACGACTCCTGCGGTGACGGAGCGAGGATTATGACGTTCATTGCCCTCGTGTTTTGAAAAATACCACCGAGTTAGAATGCAACATTTTAGAGCATTTCGACGGGATTCCTGACATTTCCTCCTGCAAGAAATACATTTTCTACAGAAAATTCACGGTTTTTGTATGTCCGTAATAACGTCGCAGGATTCTGCGTTTGCCCACGTGGCTACACCTTCTGCAAGAGGCAGATTCTGTTTTTATTTCCTGTCCCCCCTGAATTTAGTTATTTGGAGCGTTTATATATATGCTGCCTCATGGCCATTGGGGTATTAGGTTGCCTTACAACTGAACATTCCAAACATTCTGGGAGAATGAATCAGGAACGTCATTAGCAGGGATGCACAGCACGGAGGAAGACTTTGACTTGAGTGATGTTTTACAAGCACTGGGCACTCAAATACCAGCCTGGCTTGCTCCGAAAAACAGCTCCCAACAGAAATACACGAGGACGAACATGGTTTCATGTCAAAACCTCCTCAGAGAAGCCTAACACTTACAGCGGCGCATAAAGGCCAGATGCGCCCCTCCTTGTCCTTACCGCACCCCCTCTGCGCAGGGAGAACGACCCTCCAATTGTTCCGCGCTGGCCAGCTGCTTTTGTGCTGACAGGTCACGTGACCAAAACAGGACTCATAACAATGGCGCCCCCGCGGAGGTACATGAATATCGAGCAGCAGGCTGTAAAGTAATCAAGGAGGCCGCTATTGTGCCGACTCCTGGTGGTCTTCTTACACGGCCGCTCTTGCATATTAGATCTCTGAAAGCCAGCTCTGGGTCATTTAGGAGAAATCAATGTCGAACCCTCATAAACCCTCACATACATGTGAAAACACAGAATGACCAGTCGGGGCTGCTGGGGGAAACGGCAGCACATACATACATGGTTCTAAATCATTATCCAACTGGGAGCCGCAAACAGATCCCTGCACGTATGCAAGACAAAATACAATTATATCATATATATATATCCACTTTGGGTTTCTCTTACTATAATGTCCTAATTCCATATATGTCTTTTGGATATAGTCTTAACTCTAAAGCTCACATCTGGATTTTGTCTGAATCTTGTATTTTTAGATTATTTACTAAAAAATCAAAAGTAAATTAAAAAACGCGTGGGTTCTTCTAGACTAGAGACTTGCACAGGGCGACCAGGTCCTTAGTTTTCTTCTTGCTTAATCTATAGGCCCTCGGCACCAGTAACGTTCTCCATCCGGAAGACATCGTCTCATATCAGGGTCTGAAACGTTGCATCACACAATTTCTGGTTTGCTTCATCACCCCTGGTTCACTAGCGTATTATATTCAAAATTTGCTGCAACACTCATATTTGGCTGAAAAGCTGCAGACGTTTGTGGCACTCTATTTCCACAGCCTGGGTACCAGGAATGACTCCTGGTGAGTTTCCTGCCACTGAATTTTTTTAGCATACGTCTCCAAATGTTTTGAAACTCATTTATTTCACCGTGGCCATCAGTGACCAGTCTTCTTTTTCAGGTAATTTTTATTTTATTTGTGTTCCTTTTACTGTTTATTGCATTATTCTTCCAACTGCTTTTTTGTTTGTTGTTTGGATTGTTTAGTTAAAGTTATTCTGCATTTTAGATTACAGCACCTCCACGCCCTTTGGGGTGAGCGCATAGTGAACTAACCATTTCGAGAATTGCCCATAGCATGTGAAGGAAATCAGACGCACCTCCACGCCCTTTGGGGTGAGCGCATAGTGAACTAACCATTTCGAGAATTGCCCATAGCATGTGAAGGAAATCAGACGAGTTGTTTCAATAGTGTCCCTTTTCCAACAAATGCGTGTGACTTCCAGTTATTTCAATAATTGTCCCTTATGAAACTGCCACTTCCAGTTTAATGGCATCCTTAACATCAATAACATGGGTCACCCACAGCTAAGTAGATGCGATTGCATCAGGCACGTTCAAATGGGCAAGTCCTTCCCTAGGATATAAAGTCCAAAATATATCCAGTGTACGAAAAGAGTCAGCTGATAACTGAGTGACACGCATTTGTTGGAAAAGGGACACTTTTGAAACAACTCACCACTGGCTACTTGATGTGTGAAAATTGGAATTGTGCCTACCATTCTCTTTTGGTCGCCAATAAATTTGAAGTGGCGTGTACTTGGTTGAGAAAAGGGAAGATATTGAACACAACTCGCCATTGGCTTTCTCAGTGTGAAAATATGAATTGCGCCTACCGTTATCTTTTGCCCTGAAGAAGCCCTGTTTGGGGTGAAACTCGTTGGCTGTACACATTTGTACAAAGAATACAAGAAAGAAAAGAATTGCAACGCACAACCAAGAGAATCTGAGAAAGAATTATTTTTGTCTGTCGACTCAATTCTGTACCTTTTGTGTTTCCCCTCATCACTGTTTTACTTAAAAAGACACTTCAAATGGACCAACCCTCATATTTGGCCGAAAAGCTGCAGACGTTTGTGGCACTCGATGTCCACAGCTTGCACACCAGGAATGACTCCTGGTAAGTCTCCTGTAACTGACTGTGGAGCATGGTGTCCTCTCTCAATGGCATCTGTCACAGGCTTTTTTTAGTCGTGGTCCCCAAATGTTTTAAAACTCATTGATTTCACCATGGCCAGATGGGATCCCAAGTGACCTTTACAAAAAGAACATAGATCTTTGGGCACCTATATGTTTACGTGTAATGGGGGCATGTTGTGATATTGGCTTCATTAAAACCTGGGCTGAATCACTGATTATCCCGATATATAAAAAGGGGGATAGGGAAAGCCCATCAAATTATAGACCAATTTCACTACTGGATTCAATAGTAAAAATTGCAGGAAGAGTAATCTTGACTAGGCTCCAGGACTGGGCTGAAGATCAAAATATCTTGACCCCAGTACAATATGGTTTCCGACTAGGGATGGGTACTGTGGAACAAGTGCTAAACTTTGTTCTTTTGCAGGGGAAATATACCAGTGCAAAAGAGGGGTGTTTCTACGCAATCTTCGTCGACCTTTCGTCGGCGTTTGATTGTGTTATACATGATAAACTGTGGTTGACATTAGAAGAGATGAAAGTGGATTCTTCGATAGTCCTCTTCCTAAGACAATTATATTCGAATGCCTCTGCCAGAGTAAGGTATGGGCTGGGGGGGGAATGCACAGGGTCTTTCCGCATACAGAAGGGGGTGAGGCAAGGGTGTGTGCTGGCCCCATTTCTTTTCTCTCTTTACACTAACAGCTTGGAGAGGGAATTGGGTGCCAGCAACATTGACTCTCCTAAGGCCGGGGATACGCAGATCAGCTCCCTCTTGTATGCGGACGACGCTGTGTTGATGGCAAGAACAAAGGTCGGCGCGCAAAAGGTATTGCATAGATATATAACATACATGGAAGAGAGGGGCCTAAACCTGAATGCAAAAAAGTCCTATGTGATGGCTTCTGGTAAAGGAGGAGCCAGATGTAAACAACTTAAGGCGGCAGGCACCCTACTACAAGCCACAAAAACATTCCCATATCTAGGGGTCACAATTGATGCAACAGGGGGATGGGGCCCCGAGGTAAAAAACAGAGCGCTAGCATTTAAACGCTCAGTTGCGGCGATAAAGCATTTCGCTTGTAAATTGGGCAGAAAACAACCTGGTATAATGCTTAACATATATGTGGCCAAATGTAGAAGCATCGCCCTGTATGGGGCAGGGATATGGGGATATCAGGATGTAACGATGCTCCAGATTATTGAAAATAATTTTTTTCGCTACCTTTTGTCCCTTCCGGCAAGTATGTCAAATTATAATTGCCATGTAGAACTAGGCATGGACTATTTGACAGATCTGATTAAAATCCAGCCAATCTTACTCTGGAGGAGAATTTGGGCAACGCAAGAACTGGCTCTCAATCGAGAAATTATCCTGGATGTTAAAAAATTAGCCAACGCAAAAAGAATCAAATGGCTTGAGTATGTGAGGAAAGCCCTGACGGACATTGACAAGCCAGAATGGTATGATAAACCCGAATCAATTGGGAAAATTCCTAGAAAAGTCTTAAAAAACCTGTGTATGGAACATTTTAACACCTTAAGGCTTGGGAATGAAGTCAGCAAAAGAACTGTTTTCGAACATCAGCCGCTGCTGATTACCCTCAAAATGCAACCCTACCTAACTCTGATCACTTTGGGTTTTGAGCGCTTTGTCCTGACCAGATTCAGGTTCAATATATTTCATCGCCTGGTTTCATATCCGGAGAAAAATGACTGGAATAGAACTCTTGCGCCATGCCCATGCGACAACATATCTATCCAGTCTACCTTCCATTTGGTACTATTTTGCAAACGGTATAAAAAAGAACGGGCGAGATGGCTGAAATCTTATCTTAGAGATGGGGCGTGGAGGCAATGTAGGCCAGCTTATTTACATCTCCAACAATTAGGAAACCCCCTATGTATTAGTTCTATGTCGATGTTCTTAAAAAGTGTCGTAAAATCACGGAATCTATCATGAATTTATTAATTATCGATTTGTCACCACACTTGGATTTAATGCTGTTTTTATAACTATTTATTGTGTATATCTATAATGTGTAATTTGTTTACTATGTACTGCTTTTATGATTTTTTTACTTGGTGAAAATCGAATAAAGTACTTGAATTGAATTGACCATGGCCATCAGTAAACAGTCTTCTTTTTTCAGGTAATTTGTATTTGCTTTTTAGGTCTCGCCTGTCGATGCGCATGCGCATCGAGCAAGCAAGCGAGACTATGGGGGCTTATCCACTCTTTGTCCAACTTGCAAGGAATCGTGGCGATTCCTTGCAGTGCCCGTGACTTTTAAGCTCAATGCGCACTCACCCTCAACCCCTCACTCACCCTCACCCTCACCCTCACTCACCCTCACTCAGCGCAACCACAGCATCTTCACTTAATATATTTAATAAACTTTAAGCTATTGGCAATATAAAATAAAATCCATTTTATTTACGTATTAATTATTAATTGTTTTTTAAAGCCATTGATTTTTTTTATATCAATACATATAAGTCACATATAAGTCCCGTTAATACAAAACATGTTGCTTTACAAATGCTAGAGGTGTCACATTTACAAAAATTATAACTATTGGCTTTGTAAAGAAGAAAGCTATTAATTTAGCTATTTAGAAAAAACAACACATAAATAAAAACAAAAAAATAAATAACACCTATAGCTCAAACTTTACTACTGCGAGACCTATTGCATTTCCAATGCTTGTTTCTCAGTGAAGACATGCAGATATTTCGATTGTTGGGGGGCTGGGCATCTATACCCCACTCTGCGAGCTGTTTTGATTCACCCAGTACCACTTTTTGGAGACTCTTTTGCCTCAATCCCACCATTGTTGAATCACCATGAGTGCCCGCCTGAAGTTTCATAATCTGACCCATTCCTGGTCTTCTGATTGGATTTGTTCTAGTGAGGCTATATGTTTAAATAGGTTGAGGATTTTGCTCCTATTCAGGATATTGTGCTGTCCCATGATGTAATATCTAGGAGTGAGTACCACCTCCAAAATTTTTGTAATTGCCTTCGAGGTTGGTGCGTCTCCTGTACCTTGATCCTGATTTTCCAGGCTTAACACAGAGCTTGAGCTAGGTGAATGATTCAGGATGTTGCCATGTTGGTTGCCTGCTTTCATTCCTAGTGCACTTTGCACTCTGGCTTTCTTCTCTATTCCTTGCTGAGGTTGCTATCGTACATCAGTATTCATCAGTAAAATACCTGCCATAACCTGAGTGCTAATGTCCACCCTTTTGGGGTGAATTCCTGCTGCTGTTTTAGGACCTGGCATAATGCTTGGTCTAGCAACGGACTGGGAATCCTGTACTTAGTTGACTTGTTGGAGTTGCCTTCCCTTGATTTTGTCTGTCTAACGAGCCCGGTGAAACACCCATCTTGACCCCCGTTTGACTGTGAATATTGGATAAGGCTGTCTATCTTTAAATTCGGTTTGTGAGCTGGGTTGGTTTGTAATTAGTAGCTGTAGTTGTCTCCTTTTTGGTTTGGATTTTTTTGTTTTCTCAGCTTTTTCTTGGCTCTCCTTGATAAGGGAGCGTCTGGCATGGCTGGTGAACTTGGGGCCCCTGAAACTTGAGTGTTCCTTTTGGGCAAATCTCTTTCACAGTTGTACGGATGTGACATCGTGCCCTGATGCAGGGCTCCCAAGCCTATGTGCCAGGTTATTTTCTGGCACATCATTTGATTTCGAACTTAGTGAGGCTGCTTTCTTCTCACTTGGAGACAGACAATAGTTACTTGGTGCTGCCAGACTTCCAGTTATACTGGGTGTCAACAGATCCCTTTCCCCTCTGGCTATCTCTACCATACTCCCTAAAACCTTTGGTACGAAAGCCCACTTGTCAATGATTGTTGCACAAGAGCATGAGCAGGGTTTGGTGTCCAAGTTCCTGACAATCTTATTTTCCAGTGCCTCCACCCTGCTACTTATGTTGACTGGGCGGAGTGCTATCGATTGCAGAAGGTCTATTTAGACCTCCATCTTTGTCGACTGCTCTGCTTACGGAGTTGTGTAATTAATTTGTGGACCTCAGTTGTGAGTCTTCTTTGACTTTATCATTCAATATTTGGCCTTCTTGCTATGTGTCCTGTGCCACCTCTAATAGCCCCAGCAGCTTTGGGGTTAGCTCCAAAGTTCTTTCAATCTTTTGCCCTACGTTTTAAAGAAAGGAGGCGGTAAGGTCACCTGCCATTGGATAGTCTGATGTCAGATTACCTGTGGGTGAAAAGGGGCTCGAGACTGGTGATGAAGTCTTAGATTTCTGATCTTCTTGACCACGACCTTCGATCCGATGAATTTGTGCCACTGTCTCTGGGGTTCATTCCGTATTGGGCTGCGCCACCTTATTGTTCCGTTGGTTGGAGAATCAGGCACCTTTCCTTTCAAGATAGGGATAATATCACTGATGTACCGCCTGGGATGACGGGGGAGGTGTCAACTTCCAGCTCTCTCCAGCTCGCTGGATTTGAAAGCATTCTCCTTTTGGGGATAAGTGAGCAATGAGAAGCCTCACTGTTGTGCTTGATTTGCTGGTTGTCTGAGAAAATAAGTCCTGAAGGCAATCCTTTTGGCAGCCCGGAGTCATACTAGGATTTTCTCTTGTTTGGAAAAATTGCATAACTGATCCCCTTTGGGGGCCATCCTGTAGGTTCTTGTTGGAGCTCTGTGGCTGGGTTGAGCTCCTTGCAGCCCATTTTATAGGTGTCTTCAGGCTGATCCTTTAATGAAGTTCCGTAGTTGGATGGCCAGTGTCCTTCTTTTTGGGCCCCATATCTCTGGAACCACACAAGTGGTGAGCGAACAGTCTGAGTGGGCAATCTGCATGACTTTATATACTGTTAGAAGTGGTTGGTCCTTCTGGTGGACTAAGGACTCTTGCAACTTCCAGCAGCCTCATGGAATTTGGGAGCTTGTGAAGTCCCTTTTAGAGGACCTGCATGGTACTTTTAGGTTGCCAGGACCCCTCCTGCCACTTCCCACACTTCGGTTGGCCCAGCTCCACCTCAGTGAGCCTGATTATAGCTCAGTCTCGGCCTAGGGCTCAGTCGACTTGTTCCCCTCTTGCTGGAGGAATGGGGCTCTTGAATATTGTCCCTTCTAAATATGGTCCCTGGATAGCTATCTTAGGTCCTAGAATAGGGTTCTAAAAGCCAGGGCGCTGTTCACTGGTTCACTGGATAACTGCCTAGGGGGCCAAAGGACAACTGAAGATTGGCAGCTATACTAGTTGTATTGGCGGCTATACTAGCTGTATTGGTGGGGGTACGTGCAGGGCTCGGGGATGTGCAGGCTCAAGGATTCCTGGCTCTTGTGCCTTCCACCTCACTTGGAAGCTGGATTGTGGTCCTTGTACTTGGAGAAATTGCAGCTTGGAAGGGGTCCCCTACGTCGACTGGGGGACAGTTATAACTCAGCCAGGCTCTGAAGGCACTGGTGGGGTAATGCTGCTCTCCGGCTCGCCAGTAGCCAACAAACTTCACACCATCGGTAGGAGTTCCAGGGCCTCCCCAACTTCTGGCCTCGGCTCCTCCGACCAGTCGGCCCCTCCCCCTACTACCTCCAACCTCCAAACTTCAGTGTTGGTGCTGCTCCTTCTGCATAGATGGTGGTGTGGCAGGTGTGACCTGGTCTTGTCCTGGTCTTGGTTTTTGGGGGTATCCAGGAGGCATTGTGGTGTTGTGGTGTTGTGGCGTCATGCTGCATTGACAAGCTATTCTCCCAGTTGCAAGTGGAGCTAATTGCTGGTGCTTTAGGGTTGCCAAGTCAATCTGTTGGTTCTATTTAAGGTCATTCTGTATATTAACCCCCAAGTAGGTATAAGCTTTGACTTGATCTAAGTAATGATTGTTCATTAAAATGCCACGTTTAAATGATCCGTGTGGGTTAAAAGCCATGCTTTTCGTTTTAGATACATTAACTTCCAAGCCCCTTGTACAACAAAACTCGAATATCACGAGAGCTCTTTGGAGCCCACTCAGGGTTTGTGAGATAATAATGTATCATTTGCAAACATTAAAATAGGGATTGTATCATGCGCTAGTGTTGGGGCATCGGTTGCAATGGATTCCATACTATTCACAATTCCGTTGATGAACAGGGAAAACAGTGTAGGTGCCATAACGCAGTCCTGCCTAACACCTCTATCGACAGGGAAGGGACTAGTAACTTTTCCTTGTGAGCCCCAGATAATAATCAATCACATGTGATTCATTTTACACTCACATCGGGAGTGTGTGAAATTATTCCATTTTAAAAGTGTGGAAAATTTCACAAAATCACTTTGCTAGATCTATCAAGAATATTGAGCACCTGTAGTACAAAGGTATGCAAGACATTTTCTGTGCAACTTGAACAAGTTTCCCATAGTAAGAATTGTGGGAATTTTTCTAGCAATAAAATGTAAAAAATGTGCATGACACAAAATGTGTAAATTTCAAAACTTTCATAGGAGTAACCAAGCTATTTCTTTCCAAAATAACAAATATTTATTAACTTATGAATAATGTAAAGTAGTTAACATAGGCACAACACAAAAAATGGGTCTGAGATACACCTGAAAGTGCACTTGAACCGTGAAAATCAAATAACACAGTTTATAGACCATGTGATCCCTTGAGCTTAAGGTACAGTGTCACCAGTAATCTCTTGAATTCTTTTGTCTCAGTTCTTTTCTGTGGACCATATTCCCCAATGGTTTACGGTGTTATCCAGATTATTGCTATGCATACTGTTTGCCTTGGTGTTTTAACATGCCTGGGTTCAAGAAGAAGACACCAGCCTGAGTTCCAGGGGGACAAAATTAGTGAGTGTAAGCGCAGGCGGCTGAGAATGCACCAAAAATCTTTAGAAGCACAAAACCACATTTCCTTTGGGCTTCCAAGACATGAACGAAAGTTCCTCAGGAAAAATCAGGTGAAGTTGGGAACCTTCTCACAGCTTAACGAAGGGCGACGATTCTCAACTACGCTGGAGAAGGTTAAACTCACATCCTTCACCATGTTTCAATGTTTGAGGTAATTCAATGCCTCTATCACATCCTTCTAACTTTCCATAATATTTATACTGCACATAATAGGATCTCTGGTGCAGATCTTAACCTATTTTGGGATCTCATCTTGGCTGTCATTAGTCTGGCGTTATCCTTCGGGAACTGTGACTTCAAGTTCTGGGCACGATATTATAGGTTAGGCACTACCAATAATTTGTCTATACTTAACCTCATTATTGTGTAAATTAAATTTCCATTTGCATAAAAACATTTCCCTGCCTCATAGTGTGTTACACTAATTAGAACATTTAAGGTAATTGTATGTGTTGTTCCCAGGATCCCTTTCTAGTGTGATTGCCACCATTATCTACCACTTACTTACTTCGGCCTTCTACCCCTCCTGGGGTATATGCCATCAACAGGGCCTCTCCAGCAATCTATGTCCTAGGCTTGTTTTTCAATCATATTCCAGGTGTAACCCATCTGCTTCCATCATCCAAACTCGAGGTCTCAATGTCGGGTGTTTCTTGGCCATCCTCTTTTTCTTTTCCCTTGAGGGTTTCAGGTGATGGCTTGCCTGGTGGTGTTTGAGGCGGGCTTGCGGCGTGTGTTACCTTTTCTGCCCCAGCATCTCTTCACGTCTTCATGAGCAAGGAGTTCGAAAGTCTGCTGCCATAGGTTGTTGCTGCTGATGGTGTTTGGCCATCAGATTTGGTGGATTTTCCTCAGACAGGTGTTGATGAAGGTGTGGATTTCTTGATGGTAGTCACTGTTGTCCTCCACTTTTCTGCTCCATACATTGGGACAGATTATACATTGCTGTTATAAAGCCTGAGCTTGGTTTGCAGTGTTAGGTACTTGGAGTCCCAGTTCTTCTTTCGCTGATTGAACACAGCCTTTGTTTTGCCAATTCTTGCATTGACGTCGGCGTCTGTGCCACCCTGCTTGTCTATGAAACTGCCCAGGTAAGTGAAGGCCTCAGTCAGTGCATCTCCTGCGAGAGTGACTGCAGTTGCACTGGGTGTGTTAGCTTTCTGGATCTTGTTTTTTCCACTGTGGATGTAAATGTAAATGTAGTGTATTTTGTAAAGCGCACAGCTGCCCCAACGGGGCGTCCCGGCGCTGTATAACGCTGTGGATCCCTTCCTGGCTCTCCCTGTGAGATGCCCCTCCTGGGCACCACCAAGGTGAAGCCAGGTATCCCAGTGTTGTAGGGGCCGTTGTGGAGATTAAGCAAGCTATTGCCCAGAGTTGCAGCGTGGGACCCATGATTAGAGTAGGCGTCGAGGCGAGAATTATCGAGTCCGCGGACATTGAGCCCAAGACCCTGCCGCGTCGGGACTTGAACCCTGGTCCCGGGCCTGATCTCTGCTTCAGAGTCTGCCGCTCTAACCAGTGAGCCACACTTCTCACATGTTGAGGCCAAGTTGTGCTGATGTGGCTGCCCCTTTGTTGGTCTTCTCTTGCATCTGCAGATGGGTGTGGGTGAGGAGGGCCAAGTTGTTCGCACAGTCCAGGTCATCGAGCTGCGTCTAATGTGTCCACCCTCACACCCTAATCCTCCAGTTGCCTCCATCACACATACATGAGTTTATGAACCGGCCAGATTGCATCCTAATTGCCAACTCTTTGAAGGGTGAGTCTTAGTGAATCCCTACATGTCCATCGACATGGGAGAAGACACGAAAAGGGACCTCATTGTAAGTTCTTTTCTATGTTAATGAACAAGGCAATGAATAAGACAAAGCCGAACACTGATGCTTGTTACCTCCTCCTTCCCAGAGGGAACTGTGTTCACTAGCTCCCTAAGTCTGCTGTGTGTCATTTGCCACGAATTCTGCTGGCAACCCTTCAAATCACACTCAAGTCACTGAGCTGACCACTTATGACTTCCGAATTCTGTTTTATGTGTTGTTTTTTTAGAACTCTTGCACAACTCCTGGATCTCTTCAAAGCACTATGGGTAAGACAGGAGACGAAATGCAGGGGGGATTATAGTAAACGTATTAGACTGATCCAATCTATAAGCTTCATGAAAGAGGCGAAGCTCCAGGCATTTACAGTATTTCTGCAGTCTATCTCAAAACCAATGCCCAAGGAGATCAACAACGAGGAGCCTTGCAAATGTGACCATAGTGCTCACTTCTTCTGATGACTTAAAGGAAGCATCAGTATTCAATTTTTGTGAGCTGACAACATGTCAGATCAGAAGGAAGTGCCAATTTTGAAAGCTGGATGGGAGAAGAATTGTGGAGGGTTGGTTTTTGTGGATTAAACAGAGAATTACAACTAGTGGAGTGAGAGGCGTGATCAGTGCTGTCCAAGTCATAGATGAGGAGTGCAGTAAAATTTTGCACTCAGAGTTTTTGTAAATTTTTCGTACAAAGATCTTCGTTGAAGCCGCTGAAATAGAGTGAGAAATGACCATTACAAGACTGACAGCTGTATGATGTTGCTCCTGCAGGTCACTGAGACTGCTTTGGATGTAACAACGATGATGGAAGATATTTTTGGATAAATTGTTCATTTTTGGGAAGAACGAGAAATAGCTTCTAGTTTTCTGAGCTAAGCATAGCAGTTACTGTGAACTGGAAATGAGACAGATAGTAGCACCTGTGTTTGCAATTTCTGTTATTGCAATTTCTGCTTTTCCTCCATCAAGGTAAAGCAACTTTTGGCTCATTCACTGATGTACATTTGAGAGGAAGTCTTTGACAGCATTGCGGTTGAAACTTTAATTTAGAATCCTTATATAAATCTGCACGCAATCAGTGGCCCTATGGTATCCTTGATTACAGTTGCAGATGATGCTTAGTCAAGCGACCGTAGGGTCAATAACACCTTAGGAGCTCGTAAACAAACCTCCCCAGTGCTGCGCTGTCCATTATCCGGTGCTGAAATGGACGTCCAACGGTCGCACGCAGCACTGGGGAGGTAGTGCCCGTGACGACCATTGGCCGACAGCAGCACCTAAAGGGTTAAAATAAGTTGGAAAGGGTGGGGGGGGGGGCTTTTGCCAAGCCACAGTGCATCCCAGTGACTATTGAGAGAAAATGGTCATGTTTCACATTTTATTTGAGATTGGATAAGAGTGGCTGAAACCAGGGCAGAGTGGTCCTCTCAGTTCCACAGGAGGCTTTCAGATGGGAGAGGAAGATGCGGTGGTCCATGGTCGTGAAAGCTGCAGATATGCCATTCAGGATCAAGACACAAAGTCTGATGGTCAGCTCTTCCATGATGCTTATTAGGATGGCTTCACTAGTTTGGGAGGGTCTGAAACTAGACTGAAAATTGTTGAGGAGATGATCTGTGTCAAGGTAAAGGAGAGCTGTGAAGTGAAATTCAACAGGCTTTAGGACTGATATTAAGATGGAGATTGTTCCTTAGTTAATCAAGGTTGCTAGATTGTCATTGGAATTTTTAATAGTGGAGTTACATCTTGAGGACACACCCTTACGGTTAAAGAAGCATTGATGAGTCTTAAATAATGGTTTTGCATTGCAGACTTCCTACTGAGAGGCCGAGAGTTTAAATTGAATTACTTTTTTGTGGCGCCGTCTCCTGTCTTTTGAGACTGGAGTGATCTTATTCAGTATGTGCAATTCATTATGGGAATATAATGCTTCATGCATTCTTTCTGTCTGTTCCTACGCAATCCCTATTTTTAATAGATATGGAGTCTATAGCACAGAGTGAAGAAATGAAGTGTCCCCTAATACACAAGTTTTCAAGTGGACTTGGGATTACAATCTAGGCGCCTGATTCCAGTAACAGCAGTTTTCTACTAGACTCAATCGCCACAATGAGGCAGCATAGGACTCTCAACGACTGCGCTAGGCTGACATCTTAAGTAGAATTTAGCGCCACTCTCATCACATTTTGCAGGAGATATAATATTTTGCATTATTGCACTTCATCTCCTCCTTAACTGTTCAGTATTCGTCATCACACCCATCTCCTTCCTTTCTCTTGACCTGGAAGTGGTCAGTCTGATAGTCAAAATATCTGTTAGACGTATCGGCTAAAATCACACTCTAGTAAAGCCGCATGCAGCTGTGTATTCTATCATTCTGTACTTCAAGCTATTCTGCCACTCTTCCTTTCAGAAGTGTTTTCATTCACCTATCCAGCACTAATGCACTCAGTATGAGTGGCTCTTGAAATTCTGGTAAGTGCAGTAACTCCTCTTAACACCGGATTCACTTCAAAGGTCCTCAGGTAAGCTTTGGGAGGTCAATCCTAATTAAAGTTCCTGAGGGACACATTTTCCCAAATGCTGGGACATGCAGATTTTGGTGAATGAAGCACCAACACCCACTTGATATGCCCACATTGCAGGCGTGAAATTGGATTAGGAGATCATTTTATCCACTGTAAAATTCTGATCCACGGTTATAGATTTAGTTTATGTGATAATTTTCACATCCACAGCTTACCCAATCATAATGAGTGACTTAGTTGAAATTTTAGTTGCAAGCCTCCCTTCTTCACGATTTTTGAAGTGGTACCACAGCTTCTCTCAGCATGCTGAAAGTTTCCCTGTGAAATTACAACTGTTTGTGAACAGATTGCTCCAATATCAATTGTACATCCCGTGGAATACCCTTACGTAACACTAGGTGAAGTTCAGAAGAGAGCTGAAACAAAACACTATTTCTACTTGCCTTCTACTTCGTACCTTGTCTCTCATGCCTCCCCTGTCTCTTTCTCTCATCCCCTTTCCTTTGTCACTCAGTGCTTTGAAGAGTCAAGTACAAGTAAAGCACCATTCAAAAATCAAAAATCAAATAAATTAAAGTCGAATTTTTTAGCACAACATCTAATGCTAGCACGTTGAAAATATGGGGGCATATTACCAAGCAATAGCGACAATTATCGCTATTGCTTGGTTAGAGACAAAAATTTACCTCTGAGCTGAGGCGATTTTTACCGCAAATAAACCTTGGTATTACCAAGGTTTATCGCAAATGCGATAAAAATCGCCGCAATGCATGAATATCGCTGAAAAGTCAGCGATATTCATGCATTACCGAGCTAATGCTCTTAGCCATGTTATCCACCTCCCATTGGATAACATGGCTAAGAACTGCTCAGGGCAGGTGTTAGCTTTTGGAGATATTCGCGCTCAGCGCGAATATCTCCAAAAGTTGGTTTTAGGAGATAGCGATGTTAGCGACTGTTTTCAGTCGCTAACATCTTGGCACACCCACTTTGCATATCATTAGTGATAAATATCACTGACATGCAAAGTGGGGCCCAAGATGGTCGCTATCTCCTACTAGCTGTCGCTAACTGGTGTTAGCGACAGCTAGGTAATAGGGAGATAATTTTATCTCCGCTTTCTTGGCTTTTAAAGACAAAAAAGCAGAGATAAACCCCCTTGATAATTTGCCCCATGATTTGTCTGTGATGCAGTCAAAATGTCATAACTTCTTTCGGTATCCTACAATATTCCTGTTAGTTCATTTCCTTTTCTACCTTTAGTATAGCTGATGTTTTCTTTAAAAAACTAAAGCTTAATTCCATCCTTTGTGTGTTTTTCTGTAAGATTAACTGAATTGCTCAGTATCACAGGAGTGTTGTGCAGTGACCTAACAAGTATTGGCAAAGTCAAAAGTTCTCACTTTTAAGACTATTGGCTCTGCCATTGCCTTTTGTTCATAATGTACGGCATGGGCCTTGTCAGTTTTAGCAATAATTTGTCAACACATGCAGCATGGCTACAAATAATAATAAAAAAAATAACTATGATGCATCCAGTGCTAAGGCTCTTGAAATAAATAAGCACGTGCGCCCTGGCTGCACCATAGCACTTTTTAAAATTACTTTTAGCACACTGCATAGCATCTGCACTACTGTACAGCATGGCTACAAAACATTGCCAAAGCAATAGCTCTTGTAGGTGAGACCTATTGGCTTTGCCAGTGCTCGTTTAGTTCCACTTCTGCCATCTGCTATGGGAGCTTGGTATGATGGGTTGAATCATAATGAAGAAGCGTAGTCAGGTAGGAGTAAACCGGATTTCAACTAAAATGAAGCAGGAGCCTACTGCTACAGCACCGCTCTCCATGGAATCCCAACCGTATCTGAAGCTACGGTTGCGGATAACATAGAGAAGGAATGCAGCCATTAGCTCAAGTAGAAAACATAAGTAAACAAAGCATGTGATCATGTGTTCGTGATCACATGCTTCACACCTGCATGTAAAATGAACATTAACATCATACACTACATCATCTTCCCTTTCAAAATGAAAAATAAAGTAACAATTTAATATACATACAAATCTGTAAACCTAGTAGGCATTGAAACAATTTGTGCAGATCTGGATTGAGATTGCACATTAGCATCAGGAATATATAAGAATGGCGACCCCCTATTTAATAGGTCTGGGAGGAGGGGTAACAATCAAATTAATGTGGTTACAAGAACATTCTCCCACCCCACCTCTGTTTCTTTACCAGTGGCTTGCTAGAGCTCTAAACATGGGGCATGCTAAAGTACTACTTTCCACACACCAACTTTGATCGTTGTTATTTCATATTTTATTAAATGTTATCTTTTTGTTTATTAGATATTTTGAAAACACATTTTATCAAGATTTGAAAATTAACTTCAGCGACATTGCTGTGCTGAAGTCTGGGGTGTCACACTCTCAGGCCAGAGATTGTGACACCCCAGACTTCAGCACAGCAAACGAGGGTGGATGATGCCACCCCGCTCTTTATCCATCTGTGCATGCAGTGTTGGTAGTGTGAATATGCTAGTGATATGGCTGTGGATGATTTGAATGAGGGATGAGTGCAGGGGATTGTTGTTTTTCCTTTTCCTTGCTTCTATTCATTCTGTATAGTAACAGTTTGCATATTCTGACCACAAATGTGAAATTGTATTGTGATTGTTGCACAAAATGAAATGTCGCTGAAGTTAATTTTCAAACCTTGACGAATGTGTTTTCAAAATATCTAAAAAACAAAAAGATAAAATGTAATAAAATATGAAATAACAACTATCAAAGTTGGTGTTTGGAGAGTAGTACTTTAGCATGCCCCATGTTTAGAGTTCTAGCAAGCCACTGCTAAAGAAATAGAGGTCGGGTGGGAGATTGTTCTGTATTTTCACAATGCTACAGTGGTAATGAGCACACAGTTGCTTTTGCTTGTAGCACACTTAAAATCTCAGTGTCTCCTTCTAGTACCATTCAGATAGAAGCTTTGGACTGTTCTTGGGGCATTGAGAAATTCAAAAACTATTTGTGGGGTATGAGTTATGTTCTTTTTACTGATCACAAATCATTAATCAATTTCCTCGGTTTCGTTACCATGCGGACCTACGTGCTATTTTACCGCCTCTAGACCTCTTTGGGGCAGTGCCGCAGTTCGCTGATACTTTCGCAACGAGGCCAACTCTATTTACTATCCGGACACCGGGTCTTTACCTAGGACTGTTGTCCTGTTTACAGCACTAATACCAATTTGACTGGCATCAACAGTACCCATACATTTTGAGCCTGGTTTGAATGCCGATAAAGCAGGTGCATTCATGATAACATTGTTAACTGTTTTACATGCCTGATCACCATCCTCAGTCCAAAGAAATTGAGAATTGTTTTTCAAGAAATTCCTAAGTGGTTGTACAATAATGGCATAACATTGAATGAACTTAGCATAATATTCACTCATGCCCAGAAAAGACTTCAGTGAATCTTTATCTCTAGGAGGAGGAACTTCTTGTATAGCTTGAACTAAAGAAAACTTGGGATGTATTCCAATATCAGAAATCCGATGCACGAGCTAGCCTAAGTCAGTTCTACACAATTTACATTTATCAGCTTTAAGTGTGATGCCTACACTTTTGAACACATTAAGTACGCTTGATAAAATGTGTTTATTTTCCAGTGCTGTGCTAGAAAAAATGAAGACATCATCCTGATAGGGTTGTGTTCCAGGTATTCCAGCTAATATAGAATCCATGAGTTTTTGAAACACACTCGCTGCAGAAGCCAGACTGAGAGGAAACCTTAAAAAAGTATACGCCCCAAAAAGGGTGATAAAAGTTGTTAGTCTTGGGATTCTGCAGCAAGAGGAATCTGATGATAGGCCGAGCGATGATCCAACAAAGAGAAAATTTAGTCCCACTATTATTTGATAACAAATCATTGATTTTAGGCAATAGATGATATTAACAACAAAATTCTTGTTTAAAGTGTGCAAGTCTGCATATAATCTTATATCGACAATTTGTTTGTGAACTATAATGATTGGACTGACCCATTTAGAAGAGTCAGTCTGAGTAATCACTTTCAGCTAGATTCATCAAGCATTTTTGCAAGCGCAAACGGTGCGAATCGCTAAATTCAGCCGTTTGCGCCCGCAAAAATGGCATTTGGAATTCATCAATGGGTCATGAACTCGCAATTTGAAAAATCGCAAATAATTGCGATTTTTCAAATTGTGATCGCATTTAAGGAATCTCAATTTGAGATTCCTTAAATGCTATTCATGAACCTTTGAAAAATTGTGATTTCGCTATTTTTTGCCACTATTTACCGCGTAGTCTGACTTCGTGGTAAATAGCGAAAACTGAGACAAATGCACTTTTGTGCATTTTTCTCAGTTGTATGTTACACACACACACATGTCCTTTGGACATGTGTGTGCGCAACATCAGTCTACATTTTCATTTTCAGGGGTGCTACAGGGTGTCCTTTGGACACCCCTGGCACCCTTGAAATCGCATCCTTATTTGCGATTAGCAAATTGCTAATCGCAAATAAGGAATGACTCCCATTTCATTCCTATGGGCCTTTAGGAATGAACACAAATTGATCTCTGATCAAAACATCTACGGTTAAACCAAAATGACATTTAAAAAACGAAAATCCTAAGCTAGAGATATACTCCTCCACAGTTTCTTCAAAAGATTGTTTCCTTTTGTTGAAGTTGAATCTTTCTAATAAAACACTTGGTTGTTCTGTAAACTCTGTAAAATAGAACAGGTTTGTAGCAAACACAGGGCCATCCACTCCCCTCTTCTTTGCAGCTGGACTATTGGCGCACGCGACGCCCAGCTGTGCTTGATACCTGTACCTCTGCAGCTGACCTTCCAAGCCCAACCCACCCCGGAGGGACTTTTCCCAAGTTTTTTTGTCAGAGGAACAGCATTTTATTGCTCAGACATAACCTTGCTAATTATTGGGGATGTAACAGACAGATCCCGAGCCCTTGAAGTCAGGGTGCAACAGGTTTTAAAGAGCAACATTTGTGCTTCCACAAGTGACTGGCCTCAAGTTTAAAGATTGGATACAGGTGTTCGGATAGACTTTTAAAGTATTAACACCAACATTTTTCTCAATTTCTCTTGGGTTTATCTTGGTTGCCGCAGAACGAGTTAACTTCAGGGACTGACACGTGAAGATAAGATGTACGTATGTATTGTCATGTCTATTGCGTGAATTTAGCCGAAGAACAATGGAACATTGTACATTCGAGGGGTGATTTGCATTTTTATATTACACAGACACATTTAACATTTTAACAATTTTAGGTAGGTTGTATATCGAATTTTTGAGTGCTAAATATCGTGACACCATGCCTTTGCCAAACTTTTGACTACCAAAATATCCAGGAGGTAACTGTATATTGGCAAGTATAGGTTCACTATTCTTAACACACATCTATATACATTAACAATATGTATATCGTCAATATACGTCGATGTGAATTTGATAATAGTAAGTCTATTATTATGTATAAATATAAAGGGAGAGAGTGGAAATGTGACATCTCTACTTAGATATGGCACACTTCTGCTCTCCCCTACCACTGGCACACTGTGTGCTGCCTAGCACCTTTGCAGGAACCCTTATGTCATGCTGCAAGGGTGCCTGCATTACAGGCAGGATTGTTTTTTTTTGCAGGAAGGGACACCTTCCTGCACAAAAGGAATCGTAAGAGGCAATTTCCCCTTTTTTGTACGTATGATTCAGAATGTATCACACATAGAAATAGGAAGTAATGAGGAGAAATAAATATATTTCTCATTGTCACTCCTCTGTCAGTTAGGCGCACTATTTTGGTCCAAACACAGGTTTACAAGTCTTTGTAAATTCGGTCTTGCGCCAAAATACAAGGGTGAATATGCTCCACCCATGTAACAGTTACCTGATGCAAAATAACGTAAGGCAGCATTATGCGCGTCCTGGCCTTGCTTTGTGTTTATTAAACCACGCAAAGCCACGCAAATTGACTTTGCATGGCTTAGTAAATGCCAAAATTGATTTTGTATTGGGGCTATGCCACAAAAGTGATACCAAAACTTAGTAAATCTGTGCCCATTTTCTACAGGTTTTCCCGGGTTGAATGTGCTATGCTTTGGCGGGACGAGTGCAGTCCAGCAAAGGGGGAGACTGCTAGTAGATTCTGCTAGATATTCATCTGATTGTGACATGTTACAGGCTAATCTATGGTCTGAAAAACACTGTTGGTAAGTTTTCCTGAAAAGTAGCGGGTTGCTTGAGCAGACCAATGTTCCAAAATCAAAGGTTACTGCTCCCCCACTGACCTTCCACTATCAGGCAGTTGTCTTGCAAGGTTGTCACAGACCTTAATGCATTAAAGGAATATGGTCAGTGTCCACCCAAACTGGCCATTCAGCTACTCTGGCATTTTTCAGGTTAGTTGCAAGCTAGTGGGTGACTTTAAGAGCTGAATTGGCTGCCATGACCCAACCATGATCCATAGCCCCACTAAAGTCTTTGTCTCCTGCATTGTTAGGCTGGTTTGAATTTTTCTTCCAGGGCCGATAGTCCAATTCTGCTTGGTTGGTAGTAAACAACAGGTGTAGGGGTTTCAGTGGGCCCTTCACACTGTTAGGCCCGGGAAACATCCTTTACAACGCAACTTTTACCACGCAGTGCTTTTACATCGCAACTTTTACAACGCAAACCATTACAACACATTGCGCTGGGGGGCGCTCTAGGATAGGGAATAGATTTAATATACTATCCAACACCTTCCCCACTATCCACGGGGACTGGAGTTGGAATAGTAAATTACACTATTCACTATCCAGCACCCCTCAACACTATGCGTTGTAAAGGCATGCATTGTAAAAGTTGCGATGTAAAAGCATGCGTGGTAAAAGCATGCGTTGTAATGTCATACATCCATTAGGCTCTGGTGCAACTGCACCTGCTCTACCAGTGTTTCTCATGATTGAATTTGGCTAGCATATTTTAACTGTTCATTGTACCAATGAGAATAGTTCACAGTATTGTTAATCATGCACCGGATAGTCTAGAATAGGATCCCACATCGAACCTACCAACTCATATGGCACCACCGTGTGTCACACGATATTAGCTCCTTTGGTGCGGTCACCCATTTCAGAGCCAATATCACAAAGTGGCAGACAATATGAGTTGGGAACCGCTGCAGAGAGTGAGCTTCCAGTTCAATATGTGAACATTGAGCACAGCTGATGTCCAGGGGTGTACGAAAAATGAAGTGGCCCGTCTGCAGAATATGACGAGGAGCCCTTTGAGTCACCAATTTCTCTGAGTTTTTCATTGGTCTTGGACTGAATGGGCCTCTTCTTGAAGGGTTGGGGGCCACCTGGTGGGTTAGGGCCCCCCTTCACCACAGGGGCTGCAGGGGCCTCTGTTATGCCCCTGCTGATGGCAATCAGGGCTCTGCAATCTCTCCAGGACATCAGCAGCAGCTGTAAAAGACTCTTTTTTTTGTTTTTTAGGTTTAGCCTGCATGAACACATGTGCTGTTGCTTGTAAGATATTTAGTTTGCTTAAAGGGGGCTTGCCATTGGTTGGCCTCATCATCACTCTCATTTTCTGGCTTCTGTTTGGTCAGTGCATGTTGGTCTCACATCCTCTTTGTGTGTTTCTGGAGCATGGACCAAGTACTGGTTCCTTTCTTTGTGAGTGTCCTTTCACTGCTCTCGCTTTCAGACCTGATCTACATTTTTCTTCTATTTGCAGCACTCACTAAAGGTACATATGTTTCTAGGTTGTCTTCCTTCTGGTCCTGCACTGTGCTGCTGCTTTCACCCACTCTCTTCCGATGCTGATGCCTGTTCCTTTTTAGTTTTTCAGTCTTCTTCCCTTCCACCCTTCTGTTTTTCTCTGTGTTTTTGTGTGCTCCTCCAAACCTCCTGTCCCTCCCTATTGCATGCTCCCTCCCGTCCCTCTGTGTGCTTCTTGCACCCTCCCATCCTTCTGTGTTGTTGCATGCCCCCTCACACCTTCCGGTCCCTACATGTTGGTGCATTCCCCCTTCCATCCCTCCGTGTTGTTGCGTGCTCCCTCCCATCACTCTGTGTTGTTGCATGCTCCCTGCCACACTCATGTCCCTCCGTGTTGTTGCATTCCCCCTCCCATCCCTCCGTGCTGTTGCATGGTCCCTCCCATCCTTCTGTGTTGTTGCATACCCCCTCACACCTTCCGGTCCCTCCATGTTGGTGCATTCCCCCTTCCATCCCTCCGTGCTGGTGCGTGCTTTCTCCCATCACTCTGTGTTGTTGCATGCTCCCTGCCACACTCATGTCCCTCCGTGTTGTTGCATTCCCTCTCCCATCCCTCCGTGCTGTTGCATGGTCCCTCCCATCATTCTGTGTTGTTGCACGTTTTCTCCCACCCGCCCGTCCTGGCAGAAAACAGGAATTGAAAAAAACCAATAGTTCTGTCCCAACACAATAGCTATTGGCTTTGTCAGGATTTTTTCAACCATGTTGTCCAGCAGCACAGCTGCTGTGCAGCATGGCTGAAGGAAACAAAATCCTATTATGTGGCCTGAGCTGACAGTGTCACAGCACTTTTATTTTACTTTCAGCCATGCTACATAAGATCACCTTGTTTCTAGAAAAGTATGAATATTGCATTATACTGCTAAAAATCATTTCTATATTAAAAAATGGGATATGTATAAATAAATACAGGAAACGCATAACGGAAACTCACTCATTTGAGAAGTTTTCTTCTAACCCTGTTGTAATACGATTGCCATGAAAGTCATGGGCTAGACTTTCCCAAAGGGACCACTCTGTTGTTAAAAATGGTCGGGCCAGGTCCCTGGGTTAGTGGGTTGCCCCCCTTTTTTCAAGAAATTTTATCACAGCACTGAATATAAATGGCATAACTTGAAGAGAAAGGGAATACGATTTTTTCACAGTGGAATGAATTACCTTGTAATTCAGAGTCAAAAGTTATATCATGAGTAAGGAACATTTTACTAAACCTGTAGGCATCTCTTTGTGGCATGCAGTGCTGTAGATGCTCCTGTCACCTAGTGTTGGGCTCAGTAGTGTGCAAGTTATTTCTCTTCAAAGTATTTTCGAGTATCAAGGTAATGGTATTCCACCTATCACTGTTAATGAAGATGGGTATCAGCTCTATTGTTAGATTATTTTCCGCATGTAGGGTGAGGACTAGATGGAGCATAGAGATACAGAAAAGATGACCATGCGTAAGAAAGATTAAGGGGGGAAATTAAAGAACGTCTGCAGCATCTAAAGACTTCCAGGAAGATGGGTGCGTGAATGTGAATCTACAGCACTTCATGCCATGACCAGATGTTTACAGGATAAGTAACATTTTCTGTTTGTGGCATTTGTAGCTGTGTATATACACATTGTGCATAGACTGTAAAGAGGTCCTCCAAGAAGTGGTGGCTAGCCTCAGAATGTTACAGAGGCTTGGAAAAGTTTGCAAAGGACTGCCTGACCAACGTTGGCTCATTGGCGTGCTAAAAAGTTCACACAGTAATGTTTTGGGGGTGAGCCAGATAGCCGCATTACAAATGTTGAGGTTTGGAATTTTTCCCAAGAAAGCCATAGAAGCTCAATTTTTGCTGTTGTGTAGGTGTTTGGGAGGGATCGGCAAAGGGCTTTTGGCTTTATCATAATACGCATGTATGCATTTCACCAACCAGAGTGAAATTCATGATTTAGACACTACATTCCCCTTGTGCGGCCTCGAGAAGTAGACAAAGTTTGCTGTGTCTTACTAAAAGGCTTCATTCTGTCAATGTAGTACATGAGTGCTCTCTTGAAATCTAATGAGTGAAGAGCTTGTTCTGCTACTGATTCTGGATGTGGGAAGAACACTGGGAGCTCAAATGTTTGACTGAGGTAGAAACTAGAGACCATCTGAGGTAGGAATTTATGGTTTGTCCTGAGGAGCACCCTATGCACTTGGAAGAAAGATTAATCCAGGGTAAGTGCCTGTATCTCACTAACACGCCAAAGGGAAGTGATTGCTACCAGAAAAGGCACTTTGCAGGAAAGGAACTGCAAAGAACACGAGTGAAGCTGTTCAAAAGGAAGGTCTGTTAATCTAGTCAAAGCAATGTTCAGGTTCCACACAGGAGTGGGTGGTATGTGTGGTGGGATACTCTTTGTGCCCTTCTATGAAGGCTTTGATAACAGGCAGCCTGAAAAGCGAAGTGTGCTCTAATTAGGAGATATGCAGTGGCAGCAGCCAAATAACGTTTTGTAAAAGTATAAGCAAGGTGTGACTTTTGCAAATAGATCAGGCAACAATGTCTTGAACGGTTGAGTTCAGATCAATGCTTTTAGGGAGCCAGTAGTGTACAAACAATTTGAACATGGCTGCATAGCATGCTCTGGTAGGAGACCTGCAAGCCTCTTGAAGAATGGTCATGCATTCTGCTGGTGATTAACCCCTTCACTGCGGGGCCGATTCCCCGGCTGTGTTGGGGGCAGGGGGCGCGCACTGCGCCCCCATGCTCATGACGAGCTCAGCTCGTCATAAGCCATGATTCTCGTGTGCTCATGACGAGCTGAGCTCGTCAAGACCACGCACGTTCCTTAGAACACCCAGCACAGCAGGGGAATTAGCCCAGCGTGTGAGCGTTCTAACGGTCATGACGAGCCTAGCTCGTCATGAGCACACGAGAACCGTGGCTCATGACGAGCTGAGCTCGTCATGAGCGTGGGAGGGGTTAAGGTACTCTGATTCTAGGACTTCGGGAGCCAAAACACAAGATTGAGCAGTTTGGGGTTGGGATATCTGTGAGTGCCTTGATTTAGGGAGAGAAGATCCGGATTGTTGGGCATCTTCTCATGAGGCACTAGAGAGAGGTCGATAAGTGTGGTGAACCAGGGCTGGCTGGCACACATTGGGCCTACTAGAATGAGGATGAGGGATGTTTGCCAGAACCTCCAAACCATGAAGGGAGGAAGTGGCAGAGGCAAAAAAGCATACGGAAGTATCCTATAACATCCATAGTGCATTGCCCTTGTACTATGGGTGTGGAAACCTGGAGGGTAAGTTTGGGTATTTCGCGTTTTCGGTGGTGGCAAACAGGTCTTTGTGGGGAAACCCCCAATGGTGGAAGTACAGGAGTAGAACTTCGGGGTTTAGTTCCCACTTGTGGACTTGTTGATGCCTCCTGATGAGCAGGTCTGTAAAGTCATTGTCCACCCTGGGATGTATTGTATGAGGAGATGGACTGTGAGATGAATTTCTCACCATCAAATGCCCTGGGCTACAGCCGAAAACTGAAGGGAGTGTGTGCCGCCCTGTTTCTGCAGATAAAACAAGGCTGTTGTGTTGTCCTTCCCGACAAGAATTACCTAGTGTTGAATGAGGGGAAGGAAGGCCCTGAGAGCTAACTGGACCGCCAACAATTTCAGGTAAGTGATATGGAGATCCTATTGATCTGGTGTCTACATACCTTGTACGGTCAGGTCTTGTAAGTGTGTCCCCTAATCATTCAGTGAGGCGTCAGTGTTGATGGTCACTTGGGGAATTTGGTCCAGGAAGGGCAATCCCTGCAACAGGTTTTTGGCATTCCACTACTGCAGAGAGCGATAAGTGTGACCCCAAATCAACACTAGATCCTCCCACTGACCCTCTGCTTATGACCATTGTGCTACTAGGCACTTCTGCAATGGACGCATGTGTAACCTGGCGTGTGGGACTCTGGCTGTACAGGAGCCCATCAAGCCTAGAAGGCGCATGATCTTTCTAACCATTACCGGGCGATCTGATCAAAAAAGAGGTAGTGTTGTTTAGTGTTGTTTAGATTGCTTGCACCCTTACTGGGCTGGGGAATGCTTTCTCTACTCAGGAATCGAGAATGGCCCAGAGGAAAAGTTGTACTTGTAGTGGCTGGGGATGGGATCTGGTTGCAATAATGGTGAAGCCTAGGCTGTGCAAGAGATATAGGGTGTCATGGGTGTGTGTTAGCATTTGCTCTTGATCAGCCAGTCGTTCAGATAAGGAAAGTCGTGGAAGCCGCTCCTTCTGAAATGAGCTTTTACCCCTACATACACTTTGTAAACACCCTGGGAGGTGTGCTTATTCCAAACAGTAACATTTCGAATTGATAATACTGACCACTTACCACAACCCGGAGTAATCCTCTAGGGTCAGGGTAGATGGGTATGTGAAGATAGGCATCTTTCAGGTCGAGGGCGGTCATGAAATCTACGTGCTGAAGCAGTGAAATGGCATCTTGGATTGCCACCGTATGAAAGTGCTCTGATAGGATGGGCTTGTTGAGGAGCCTGAGTTTGAGGATGGGCTTCAGGGACCCTTCTTTCTTGGGAATCAGGAAGTATAAGTACATCCCTTTGCCGCGGTGTGGGGTAGAACAGGTACTATAGTTCCTTTGCAGAGTAGTGTCTGCATCTCCTCTTGGAGCATGCTGTGATGTTCTAGGGAGAGCCTGTGTGCATGGGGGAGGGTTGTTTGGTTGTGATTGTGTGAGCTTTAGGCCGTACATCTCCACTATAATATCTAGAACCCTGCAATCCTAGGCGATCTCTGCCAAGTGGCACAATGTGACGATACTTTTGCATAAATGTATGAACATTAACATTACAGCTTCATATTACCTCAATTGCAATATCCTGTAGTGTTCTTGTCGCTGCATGTTTTCCATCATGATTTGCATTTAGATTTCACCAGCCCTATACTGGCGAAAACCATTCCGTGATTCCATTTTCCATGATGTGACGCATAAATACTGCATCATTAATGCAATGTGATTCTACCACTCTAAATCAGCAGAAGGGCAAAAAGGGTGCATTCAAAACAATACTGATTGTGCTATGACTACCAGGGCGGGACTGGGATTGCAAATCAGCCCTGGCAATTAAGTCCGATAAGCCCCCGGTGTGTGGGGGGGGCTGGCACGGAGGCTGAAGGAGGTCGTATGTAATTGCCAGGGCTGGAACACTACTGCTGCTGCACTTTTGTTACAAGAGGCCGATTTTGCAGCACAGCCTCAAAACTGGCACCCAGCAACAAAAACGGCCCACACCCGTACAAAACCAGCCCCCACCCTTCAGGCCCACCAGGGAAATGCCCGGTGCCCGCTAAGGCCAGTCCTGCCCTGATGGCTGATTCTTACAGCTGCACTCTACAAGACCTCTCTACTAATAATTTTACACAGCAGTGCTTGCCTTTGGGTATGATAAGGTACAATTGGAGGTATTGCATTAATTGTGCACAGTAAGAGGCTTCCATTTTGCACCTGGAGGGCATATATTGAGTGCTTATACTACAGCCTACCCCAAAGCATGTAAGTTATGGGTTTTAATTAATGCCGACAAGATTGTTTCAGCTGTTCATTCTTCTGAAGTAGATACACTTTAAGTATCACCGAGCTGAGTAACCTTAACACGCAATATTGTAGCATGTTTAGAGAATCAGTTTCTGCTGAGCGCCATGTAGCAGCCACCATTATGTTACATGCTGTCGCAAGCTTGCGGTGGAAATTCACTCAAAAGGTGCCACTGATTAATATACGGAGTGAGACTGCAAAGCAAGACACGAAGAATTTTGAAACTCTTATATTTTATGTGGGTCGTTTAAGTTCGATTCAAGGGAGTAAAATTATTTTATTATAGAAAATATTTGTTTTTTTCAGGAGTGCTTTTATGTTTTTTTTGATGGTACGCTCCCAAATGTGCACATTTTGCTTGGTGCATGAGGGTCTTCTGCAACCCAAGATGGCTATCTTTCACAACCAAGCTTTGGATGGGGGGGGGCAATTCTTTTGTTTGTCTTGTAGTAGGGCCCAAAATACCCTTACTACGCCACTGCCAAAAGGAGTACCGCTACTACAAATTGTAAGAGTAAATTTACATGTGTAGATTTGCTCCTATATTTATTTTGTGTTCATTCTATTTCAGGAGCCGCCTCCATAGTCAAAGTCCATGTCCAGCATCCTCCAGAAGCCTCCGTGAAGATTCACCAGGTGGAACGCGTGGCCGGGTTCGAGGAGCAACCCAGCCCTGGAAGAGAGGTGTCTAGGAATTCCCTGACTGCGAGCAGGAGAACTCTCTACAGCGTACAGGCCCAGAGCAGCTCTAACAACAATGGATACACAGAATCCTCTGGTTTTGGCTACTGCTTTCGTCTGCTGAACAATGGGCAGGTATATTAATTTCTCCCTGACCATACATGGACACCTATTTCAGTTATCTCTTCGTTCTGTAGAGGCCTCTGTTTTGTTTGGTTCCACAGAGTTCATCCCTGTCATTAATACTTTTTAGGTCGAGCCTGGGCAGCGCATGCGCTGCTCTGCAAGGCATGCCGTATTCAAGTATGGCATTGAAGCTCCGCCCACTCTCTGCACATATCTTTCATTGGCTTGTGTCATTATCCTTTGTAAATTCTGGCTTGTAATTCGTTAATAGGCTTGTTTTTCCCTCTTCATTTGTAACCGCTCATGAGGATTGGCCCTTTTACTTCTCTTGCTACATGGTATGTCTGTAAGCACTATTTTCTTTAATGAGTTTCTCCTACTGCAGGCACGACCTGCTTTCCTGCAACATTCAGCGTGTCAACGCACTTTCACTTTCCAAGCAGCCCGGAACAATTACGGCCACTTCTTTGAAAATCTTGCATTTACAAGAGTTTGAGCTATTATCATTGTAAATGATAATGCCTTTTATTTATGTGTTAATTGCCAAAACAGATAAATAAAAGGCATTGTCATTTATAATGCTAATAACTTAAACTCTCACAAATGTGAGAACTAGTGCATTGCAAATGCTTGTTTAAGAGAGACGCCATCACCTGCATGCTTGTTGTGCTTATCTGGTCCTTTGGTTAGGATTTTTTTAACTCATGCATTAAGCACCACATAACTAGAAAGGAAGCACCATTATTCACACAGTGTGGGGAAAGCTGCTGTGGTGGCCTGTGGGGTGACGTAGTGACGGTGGACGTAAGGGAGCAGGAGGGGCTGCAGGGCCCCCCAGAAAAACCTTGAAGGGGTTGAGGAGAATGAGCAAAAAAAGAGGCCTTTGAATTTTGGGTTTATATTGTAGCATTTTCTGTGTGTTCAATGACAGAGATCAAATGTCAGGCATCATTTTCTGACAAATTGCTGCTTATTCTTTTAACATGGAGATTTTGTTTAGTTTTCCTTTCTTTGACTGCAAAGTGAGAGACTTGTGTAATATGATCCCACTGACAATCTTGCTAAAGAAAAATAACTACATTCAAGTACATGTAAATTAACTTTACAAGAATATCAAAAAGTAACAACTTTAAGGAAAGAACAAATAAAGGAAATAGCTTTTTTTTATTTTGACGCGAGGGAACCAAAGATTGAAACAAACCAAAGCACTCTACTTATGCGATGTGCAAATGGTAACTATGAATGGAAACCTTATTTCTACACAAAGTATTGTTTTCATGCATTATAAGTTCACCAATACAATTACATGCATGATGAAGTTGTACTGAATCCATGACAAAACAAAGTGACATCACAACATGCAACAAGCCATTAGTTCTGGTCTTGGCAAGCCAGTGTGCTATTGTTAAAAAAAAGAAATTCTTGCAAGTTTGTCACAAAAATAAAAACAACAAAAAAAGGGAATATCTCACCACTTACACTGAGCCAATATCTGCTCATAATGAATAATGTAATATTGAAAAGCACTCAGTGATGTGGCTATTTTACTAATTATATCTTGAACTAAAAAGCCTTTTAGTTGCACCATTCATTTTGTTATTATTGTTTGTAAAGGAGACATGATTGAATCAAAACCTAGACGTTTGCCATATTGTTGGCAACGGCAAGTTATAATGTGACAAACACTTTATAGCAGCAACCATAAAAAGGAAAATAAATCACCCTCTAAATGGGGGCACCCACAGTTGAGGCAAATAATTAATAACCAGTATTTAAAGTTAATAACAAACAATAATATAAAAACACACTTTGATCCAGCTTTGTCACTGAAGAGAAAGGAACTATTTGTAGGGGTGTTTAGTGAACAATGTGCAAAGGGTTTGTGCAGTCACTCAACATTAAGGCAGCCAGTAGGTAAAGTGGGCTGACCCATTTCGCCATGCTGCATGGAGTGAAGGCTAATGTGAGTGACTATTTAACAAACCAATGGATAAAGCTCATTGACCCAAAGAAACCTGTATATATTTAGAGTTGTATGAATGTTACGGAAAAACAATAGTCAGGTGAGACAGCTTAAGGTTTATTTTTCAGATATGTTTTACTCAGAAAAACTGATCGGAATTCAAAGGGTATGGGGGTGTTAGAATAAAATTAAAAAATACTTGCCAAAGCTTAGTTTACATTTAACAGGACTCAGGACTAAAGCACACGTTCAGTCATTTAGTCAACTGCAATAGCCCAGGCAACGGATTTATAGCCTCCAGAAGAAGAGACATCTCGCTTTCAGGTATGCTAAGTACACCTTCTTCCACAAACAACAGCTAAACAAAATGCAGCAGATCAAGCCCCCATCCCCCAGTACAATGAAATGTTAAACAACTAAAATATAGAATTCAAAATAGAGAATGGACAGAATATCGACTCCAAAATATAGATAGGACAGAATATCGAATTACCAAAATATAGTTAGTCTAGATATCGAATTTGGGGTAGGAAATATCGATTTCCATACTATCGAATTTAAAATATCGATTTCCATAATATCGATTTTTTTTAGTGTTATGTATGGTAGTATATGTGTTAAAGTTATGTATTCATTTTGTAATGTATGTTGAATTTTTTTTAAGTAATTCATTTTATGTAATTTAATTTGTGCATAATTTAATTCCTTAGCGGGTTGTGGGTTTATAGGGGAATAGGATATTAATTTTTATTTATATGTATTGATAATTAATTGATTGATAATTAAATATTAATTGGTAAGTAATTGTTATTAATTGGTAATTCATTTTTATTAATTGAGTAATTGATAATTATGTTAATTGTATTATTTATTTGGAGCAGGTTGTGGTGTTATAGGGGAATAGGGTGGGAAGTAATTTCATTGTAATACGTTCATATTTATTTTTATTTAGATGTATTGATAATTAATTGATTGATAATTAATCATTAATTGGTAATTCATTTTTATTTATTCGGTAATTCATTTTTTATTAATTGGTAATTCATTTTTATTAATTGAGTAATTGATAATTATGTTAATTGTATTATTTATTTGGAGCAGGTTGTGGGGTTATAGGGGAATAGGGTGGGAAGTAATTTCATTGTAATACGTTCATATTTATTTTTATTTATATGTATTGATAATTAATTGATTGATAATTAATCATTAATTGGTAATTCATTTTTATTTATTTGGTAATTCATTTTTTATTAATTGGTAATTCATTTTTATTAATTGATTAATTGATAATTATGTTAATTTTATTATTTATTATTTGGAGCGGGTTGTGGGTTTATAGGGGAATAGGGTGGGAAGTAATTTAATTGTCATAAAGTAAATATTTATTTTTATTTATATGTATTGATAATTAATTGATAATTAATTGGTAATGAATTTTTATTGATTGGTATCTAATTTTTATTAATTGGTAATTATTTTTAATTAATTTTTGATTGGTATTGATAATTAATTTAATTTAATTTTAATATTAAACCATTACTTTCCCTACTGCTGCACTCTCTGGAGTGGGAATAGTAATTTTTACCCCTACGCTATCCAACGTTTTCCCTACTGTTGCACTCACTGGAGTGGGAATAGTAATTTTTACCCCTACGCTATCTAACGCTTTCCCTACTGTTGCACTCTCTGGAGTGGGAATAGTAATTTTTACCCCTCCTCTATCCAATGCTTTCCCTACTGTTGCACTCTTTGGAGTGGGAATAGTAATTTTTACCCTCCCGCTATCCAACACTTTCCCTACTGTTGCACTCACTGGAGTGGGAATATTAATTTTTACCCCTACACTATCCAACACTTTCCCTACTATTGCACTCACTGGAGTGAGAATAGCAATTTTTACTCTCTCACTATCCAACACATTCTCTACTTTTGTTTACATTATATTTATTATTTTTACATTTTAAGCTTTTTTACATTATTTTAGGTATGGTTTTTTTAATTGTTTTTAATATTTAATTAATTTTATATTACTTTTAATACATTTAAAAAATTCGATATTTTAGTTAACTATATTTTGGATTCAATATTTTAGTACTTACCTATTGTAGATAGGTATTCTAAATTCTGTACTTCTATATTTTGGAGTCGATATTTTGGGCATTCTATATTATGTCCCTCAATATTAAGTCACTGAACCCCATAAAATCCCGAGGCCTGTGCTTTCATGCAGTATGAATAAGGCATGAGGTAAAAAAATAATCCTTATTGCCCTTTTGCAATACCCTAGCAAAAATATATATTTTGCTATGCTTTTACAAACAAATTGGGAGGGTGAGGAACACCGCTGACTGTACAGAGTGGGTATTTGGGGGAAGTAAAAAAAGTCATTCTCTGAATGTGAGCAGTGGAAGGATATTAGTCATGAAAACAAAAAGACTGTATACAAGCTATGCTCAAGGGTAAAGACAAACACATGAAGAGGAAGGAAAACCATTGCATAAACAAATGAGAGTAACTAAAAATTGGCGAATAGAATGGCGGGAACCTCCCAAGGCTAGGCAATGTTTACCAAAATAGAGAGCTACTCACATGGGAGGAAGTGTGGGGGGTTTCAGAATCACTCAACTTCTTTATTGGGTGGGATGTGGGACAGTGAGGGACAAAGCAGCATGGTGGAAAACTTCCCTAGTGACGCTGCTTTCAAACAGGGTACTCCGAAAAGTAATCACATGGCTGAAATTGGCAATATCAGGCACCGTTCACAAAGCGAAACGTAGTTACATCATCGGTTATGAGAGTGACTTAGGCAGAGAGATACCTGAAGACGAATGGTGTAAAATCTGGAGAGCTCTTGCATCCTCCATCTGCACAGCACATAAAGAGATTGCATACAAGCTCCTCATTATGTGGTACCTTTCCCAGTGATCCTCCAACCAATGCCCTGAGACTTGTTGGAAGAGCTGCTGCGGGAGGGGCAACTTTTTAGGTCTCGCCTAGCGATGCAGCCCATGTGCTGCTTGCTTTGGCGAGATCTATTGTCATTGATTTTGTGCCGAAGGAGGACAGGAGATGTGCACACGCCCGGACAGGCTATGTGCACGTATATGGCTCGCAGCGCATGACACCACACACTCACGGGATGCCAGCTTTGGCAAGGGAGGAGCAGCAGCAACTCTGTTGCTCGTCTCGGTGCTGCTTGTTCCTTAATATCCTCAACCAGACAGTTTAAAAGGACAGTCCTATATGTGAAAATGCATGCATTTTATTTCAGTAAATGGGCGCAGACTGGTACCACATTATATACTGGACCAAGAAATATAGTGATTAAAAGTCCATTAAAGACATACAAACATTCATTATTCTAATTTTTCAATGTCTTTTCATGTGATGGGGTACTTATCCACAGCACTGAGTTAAAATGGCGAATACATTATAAAATGACCTCATCATGCTTAACTCTTGCTGTTTTTTACCCACATTTTGTAAGTATCAACTGTTGTCACGTCTGGAACATATATAAATCTATTGGCAACAAGTATAGATTCGGAGTAGGCTTTTTCTCGCACAATTCCATAAACAATATTTAATGAAGTCAGATTGTTTTATTTCCAGCCATCTGTGAACTGGGTGTGCTGGGGCGGGGAGATAATGCAAGCATGGAAGCTTCTCTTGACACTTCCCTGGGGCCAGGATTTTGTCCTCCCTGAGTGGAGACAATAGCTCACGGGGGAGGCTGGATGGATGAAACCTATTGAGTAGCGACCTCCATAATTGACTTTTTGGACAAAAAGCCAGAGTAGCATATCAGTTTTATTTCCATTCCCTTGTAGTTACACATTCGCCCACTTTCATAGCTGACTGAATGAAGACAGGCACAGAGAGCTTATTTCTAGATACGGTTACCTTTGGACATTGTGGCTTAACAGAAAATAAAAGAGGGCGTTCTCTGCCTGATTCAGGAAGAACGTCAAAATATTACAAGCAACAATCTCTTCTTCCACTTAGACATAATTTTCTGATTCTCCAGAGTTAACAAGCTCACAATGGTTCTTGTTTGCCAGCGTAGTTCAGGAAAGATCATGTGACATTCCAGTGTGGATCCTATTCCCACTGTGACTGTGCAAAGCTTCCATAGCAAAGAACTCTGAATAATGGGAATATGATTTAGTTGTACAAGTGCACACTTTTCTTCTCCATGGTAAAAATATGTTTACCTGTGGATAAACTCGTTCCTCATTCCTCAGCAAATCTGGGGGTGATCCACTCACCTTCACACTCTAGAAAGGGATTTATGCAAGCCATTGCCCGGAGTAAAGATCCTTCCGATTTCTGGGTGGAAAGGGGAATGAGAGGAGTCTTCTGAATGGTGACAAATTGTACATATCTGAGAAAATTCGCAAACTCCCAAGATTAACCCTCCTTTGAATGGCCATTTTCCCACTACTTGGGTTGGATTTACAAGGCCTGCGAACTCTTGGGTCGTGACAGGAATTTCTGCATTCGTAAATATGTTTACTCCTTCCAGGCATCCTTCCAGGCATTCAACTTAAAATGACTGTTTGTATACTATTAATATGAGCGAGCTATAGTAATACATGTTATCATTTCTACATAAAAGGCAAACATTGTAGTAGATTGTGGCACATAACACATTTCTTGTGAGAAATTGAAGAAAACAGGACATTCTGGAATATTTTTCATTTATCTATTTACAAGTTTGAAATCTGCTAATCAAGGTTATAGGTTTTCATATAAAACGTGAACTGTTGTTCACCTTGTTATCCCATCTGTATGGCCATTGCTTAATTTGACCAGGCGGTTTCCGGTGCTCGGCACAGGCACTTATGACATCCAGCCATGTGGCAACGTTGTTTTTTCTAATTTAGTGATGAGCGCAACAGTTCTTTTATAATTCAATATACATTAAAAATGACTAATAGCTGCCACCCAAAACTATAAAAATAGTGCAGGCATCAATTATTCGTCATTTTTAATATATATTAAAAGTCTGAATCGTCACACTTGTCGGAGTGTGATGGTTAGTAGTTGTGTCGGTACTGTCATTGGCAGAGTTGGTAGGAGTAATGGGAAGTGCAAGATGCAGTTGCTTCCTGATAAGGGACCTGAAACTTTTTTTTAAATCTTAAGTACGGTGTATAAATTTGCAATAAGACATTAACAAGAGTTGTGAAATGTCCAAAAAGAATACAGGATAAGGTGGACCAAGGCTCTGCACTCAACCATTGGATCCTTTCTCCATGAATAACTGCTGTTTCCCGAAAAATAGTTTCAGAAATATTACCACTTCGAGGAACTGTGGAGGAAATTCAACTGCAGTTCAGGAAGATTCTGTTTAGCAGTGCTTAATATGTTAAGAAAAAATTCCAGTAGACCAGAATTGTACGAGCCCATCACCAGTGCTGCTTAACTGGGTATTGCTTAGTATAAAGATTGTCTGTTTGTGATTCCATCTGCCTGCTTTTCTTCCATTATCCTAAACTTCCTGTCTCATACCTCAATCTTGCATGTTATTTTTCATCATTGCTTTCTCCTTTTGCTACTTCTGTGCTGGAATTCTGTTTCTCCTTTATTCTCTCATTTCTGCCTTTTTCACTTGTTCTCTGGGTATGTGTCATTGTGAACAATAAGTCCCTGGCTCCAAAACTTAGTGCTGGCACTCACCACCTACAACCACCTGCAGAAATTAATTGCTGCGTGTTCAGCCTATAATATGCCTGGCAGTCTGCCGTTTGTTTACACTGACTCCTTCACTCAAAGACATGAGTAGTATCTACTTTGGGATTGGCCTCTCCAAGCTTGAGAAAAGCGAAGACTTACTAATGCTTTCTAAGGGTGCTGCCTAAAGTACCTCGAATTCTACTCTAGAAGAAAGTGCTTCTGGGCTTACCTTTGTTTTTCCATCCTGTGATTGGCTGTTAGGTGCTCATGGTATGTCAGAATTTCAGCACTTCATTTGGTATATAGTTAAGAATAAGCTCAAGCTTCCATTTTTAGGTGTCACTACAGACAGCTTTAGCTTTGTTGAAGACTCATTGTTTCCAGTACATTACATATACTTAGGGTCTGCGAGTCATGCTGTATTGGAGTATGGAATAGAAGCCCCGCCCATATTTGTCATTGGCTTGTGTCATTGTCCTTCATAAATGCTGGCTTTTGATTCGTTAATAGGGTTGTTAGTCCCTCCTTAGTACAGCCTTGTCTTCATTTGTAACCTCCCATGAGGACTGGCCCTTTTACTTCTGTTGTTACATGGTAAATATTATTTAGTATGTAAGCGCTATTTTCTTTAATGAGTTTCTCCTACTGAAGGCATGACATGCTTTCCTGCAACATTCAGCGCCATGTGTGCTTTCATTTTCCGAGCAGCCGGGACAATGGCAGCTGCTTCTTTGAGATGAAAAAGGTCTCGGATTTACAAGAGTTTGAGCTATTGGCATTATAAACGACAATGCCTTTTATTTTTGTGTTAATTAGCAAAACAGATAAATAAAAGGCATTGTCATTTACAATGCCAATAGCTTAAACTCTCGCAAATGCGAAATCTATTGCATTGTAAATGCTTGTTTCACATGTGTTGGTCTTGCACGTTCAAACTTAATGGCCCAGCATTCTTGTCGCATTAGGGCAATGCTAGGGTTTACTCTCCCACTGCATCCCTTAACGCTTTTATTAGGTGACCTTGGAGAGACAATTCTCTACCCGCTGACTACCTCTTACAAACTTATTACCCAGCTGTTGGTGGCAGCACGAATGGTTATTGCATAATTTCCGAAATAGCGCAACATTCTGCCCCTGTTGGTGCACTGCATTGAAACGAGACTCGATGGAAGGATTGGAGGCTACATGGCTCCCCTTTTGAATTTACATGAAATGTGACAGACAATTGGCAACAGTCCCTGGTCAAGTACCGGAACCAGGGTCGGCTTTAGCGCTGGTAGCTCCCGGTGCGACAATAATTTTTGGCGCCCCGTACACTATGACTGCCTCCTCGGATTCTCTACCACCAGGCAAAAGTGCCCCTCATCGCTCCAATCATAAGCTATTGTTAAACAAAGCACCCCCCTGAGGTCGGCACCCATCCACAGGTCAGCGTCCAGTGCGGCTGCACCAGTCGCACTGCCCTAAAGTCGGCCCTGACCGAAACTCATTCGCAAAGCTGGTCTCCATATGATGGATTCTGGCTCCAGCACCTCTTCTGAGATAGACAATGCTGACTGATAACTGTGATACACTTTACCCCGGCAATTAGGGATAAGGTACAAAATGGGCTAATGGAAGTAACAATATTTGTTGCACGTTGTTATAGTATTGTGAATAAAATGATAAATAAAAAGGTTTAGAAAAAAATTCAATTGTCTGTATGCAAGAGGTAAAATCATGCTTCATTAAATAAGAAGGAAAATATTAGGGCAGTGTAAAATTTCAATTTCGCTGATCTAATCCCTCATAATTTCTGTAGCTTCACTTTAATCTTGTTGCTCGAAATGTAACCCTGTAGTGTAATTACATGATGGTCGCAGCAAAATATTTAGAGCCAGTGCACATGAATAACAAGACTGGCACTTGTGTTTTTTTGCTCTGTTTTTTTCCAGCAAGATGCTAGAAGCATTTCATGCTGAACTGGGGCACAAAATGCTGGTTTTATATTTCGTGTAATTATGCATAATTGTGTGTAATTTTTTAGAAATGTTGCCTTATTCTACAAAAGCAAATCACACAAATTTTTTACACCCTAGAAAATATGTGAAAATGTACAGTGGCAGAGAAAGGGTGCTACAGTCTCTTTGAAAAGGGTTCTTTCGGTGAGAAGTAAAAGGCAGCAATAGTTGGGGTGCATGGGCCTCTCACATTACAGGTCCCAAAGCTAATGCCCCTGCTGCAACATTGATAGCTTACCCCTAAATGCATGCAATGAATGTGATTGCGATTTATTTTTCACCTGAGGAAAAGATTTAGGGGCCGATTATGATGTCGGTCGGAAAGGCTCCGATGCGGTCGGAGCCGCACCGTAATCCTCTATGGACAGCGTTTTTCGCCGGTGGGGTCTACGCTATCGGTTTCCCAAAGCCTTTCCGTGCCGGCCTATTCGACACAGGAAGGCTGTCGGAAAACAATTTTGGGGCCCCCTAGCAGGGCCCTCTTGCATCCGTGGCCTACAGCTCCAATAGAGAAAGGGGAGTATCTGATCAAACAGTGGGGCCGATTAGGATTGCGGTTACTCCGCATCCTCTGGGCCGGCGGAAAACACCGCCGGCCCGGAGGATGCGGATTCACCGCTGCGGTGATTGCAAAGACCCCCCGCGAGATTAGGATGGCAGGGGGGTCATCTGCGGACGTGAAGACTGTCTGCCGCTTTTCCGCCGCGGTCCAGCGGCGGAAAAGCTCTAATATGGTGGCGGTGTCTATCAGACACTGCCAGCCATATTAGGATTCATGCGGAAACATGCTTTTCCACGGCTGGTTTTCCGCTGTGGAAAAGCATGTGGTCTTTGGTGTTTGGGGGCCCGTTGCGGGCCCCCAGGGTGTCGGGGGTGGGGGTGCCCATGGGGGGTACCTATGGTACCCCCCAGAATTTACATGCACAAAGCGGCAGGCACCGTGCGGTGCCTGCCGCTTCGTGCATGTAAATGTTAAACATGCATTTTTAACCTTGCGGCGGGTGCTGCTTCAAGCAGCACCCGCCGCAAGGTGAAAGGAACAGGATGTGACCGCCAGGGTGGCGGTCACATCCTAATTTGCATGGAGGGACCGCCGCTGCCCATGCGGACGGTCCCTCTTCCTCGGGGGTGGCGGACGGACCTGCGACCGTCCGCCATCCTAATGACCCCCAGTGTTTGGTCGCATCTTAATCAGGTGGTCGGAACCACCGTCTGGAGGTCAGTCGGTCCCGAGACCAAGACTGTGCCAGTTGGAGGCAATCCAACAACATCGTAATAAGCCCTTTAAAGGTGAGAGATCAATTCTAACTAAAGCACTTTACCTCCCTATTTGGCAGAATTACTGAGGGTAAAAAGCTATTGCTGATTCACAGGTTCAGGTGGCGAGATTTTGCTTCATAAATATGATTCGCTCATACAAAAATTAGTGTTTTTTCCATGTGAGTAAATATGCTTAGAGGGACCTACATTCTTAGGTTGGTTCACTAGCTAAAATTGGGGAACATCTACAAAGCAGAAGTTTGAGTTGTTAACAAACCTTTCACAAGCTGTTCCCACTGGTACACAGTCAAAATATCGAGTATTAAATATCGACCTACCATAATATCGTGTATGAAATTTCGAAGGAGCAGAATATCGATGTCAAGAATATCGTTAGACAGAATATCGACCCTAAGGTAAGTAATATCGAAATTCTTTATATCGATGTAAGTAATATCGAAGTTAGTAATATCGATAGCATATATATCGATGTCACTAATTTCGATGACACTAATATCGATTTTTGTATTATTTTATAGTTTTTTATTATGTATGTGTTATATGTTTAACTTAGGTATTTAAAATAATTAATATTATATGTGTATTAATTTTATATAATAATAAACTTATTTATAAGCAAATTATATGTTTTAGTACCGGAGCGGGTTGTGGGTTTATAGGGGAATAGGGTGGGAAGTAATTTAATTATGGTAAATTGATTATTAATTAGTAGGATTTATTAATAAATTATAATTAATTGGTAATTATTTTTTATTAATTGGAAATTAATTTTAATTAATTGATTAATTGATATATATGTTCTGTAGCAGGCTGTGGGTTTATAGGGGAATAGGGTGGGAAGTAATTTAATTATGGTAAATTGATTATTAATTAGTAGGATTTATTAATGAATTATAATTATTTGGTAATTATTTTTTAATAATTGGTATTTCATTTTAATTAATTGATTAAATGATATATATGTTCTGTAGCGGGTTGTGGGTTTATAGGGGAATAGGGTGGGAAGTAATTTAATTATGTTTAATTAAATATTAATTAGTAGGAATTATAAAATAATTTTAATTAATTGGTAATTCATTTTAATTAATAGTTAATAAATTTTAATTATTTGGTAAATAATTTTAATTAATTCATAAATGGATAAATGTGTTCTGTTGTGGGTAGTGGGTTTATAGGGGACTATGGTGGAAAGGAAATTAAATTTCATTAAGTAATAATGTATTAAAAATAATTGTATTGTTAATAATATAATTGTTAATTAATTATTAATTGGTAATTAAATATTATAAAATTGTATTTTTTTATATTTATTATTTGTTAAATCTATTCAGCTAATCATGTTTTTTATAATTATGTATAGGTATTGTATATGGTTTATATTTATTTAATTGTTTATATTTTTATTATTAAAAAAAAAGCTTTTATTTATAAGTATGTTATTTTAACCCCTATGCTATCCAACACTTTCCCTACTGTGGCACTCTCTGGAGTGGGAATAGTAATTTTTACCCCTACAATATCCAACGCTTTCCCTACTGTTGCACTCTCTGGAGTGGAAATAGTAATTTTTACCCCTACGCTATCCAACGATTTCCCTACTGTGCACTCTCTGGAGTGGGAATAGTAATTTTTACTCCAACGCTATCCAACACTTTCTCTACTGTTGCACTCTCTGGAGTGGGAATAGTAACTTTACTCCTACGCTATCCAACGCTTTCCCTACTGTTGCACTCTCTGGAGTGGGAATAGTAATTTTTACTCCTACGCTATCCAACGCTTTCCCTACTGTTGCACTCTCTGGAGTGGGAATAGTAATTTTTACCCCTACGCTATCCAACGCTTTCTCTACTGTTGCACTCTCTGGAGTGGGAATAGTAATTTTTACTGCTACGCTATCCAACGCTTTCCCTACTGTTGCACTCTGTGGAGTGGGAATAGTAATTTTTACTCCTACGCTATCCAACGCTTTCCCTACTGTTGCACTCTCTGGAGTGGGAATAGTAATTTTTACCCCTACGCTATCCAACACTTTCCCTACTGTTGCATTCTCCGGAGTAGGAATAGTAATTTTTACCCCTACGCTATCCAACGCTTTCCCTACTGTTGCACTCTCTGGAGTGGGAATAGTAATTTATACCCCTACGCTATCCAACGCGTTCCCTACTGTTGCACTCTCTGGAGTGGGAATAGTAATTTTTACCCCTACGCTATCCAACACTTTCCCTACTGTTGCACTCTCTGGAGTGGGAATAGTAATTTTTACCCCTACGCTATCCAACGCTTTCCCTACTGTTGCACTCTCTGGAGTGGGAATAGTAATTTATACCCCTACGCTATCCAACGCTTTCCCTACTGTTGCACTCTCTGGAGTGGGAATAGTAATTTTTACCCTTACGCTATCCAACGTTTTATATAACTAATTTAAAAAATATTACAAGTATTTTTAATTTTTTATATTTTTTAATTTGTATTAATGTTATTGTTTTATGTTTGTAAATGTATTTGTAATTTATAATAATATTATTAATTAATAAATTAGTAAAATAATTATAACAACTTATTTTTCAGTACATATATATTATATATTTACTGTATATATTTAACTAATATCTTATTATTATATATGTATTATTTATTAATTTTAAACATTATTATATACTTTTAACTATGTAGATTTTATTTATTAGTATTATTTACTTTATTTTACATTTATATTTTATAAGAAAAAAAACGATATTTTTAACATCGATATTTTTAACATCTATATTAATTTTTCGATATTTTTGTACTTACCATGTTGTAGATAGGATGTCGATATTCTTGCCCTCGATATTTTTGACTCGATATTCCTGTAGGTCGATATTTTGTAGGTCGATATTTTGTCAGTGATCCGTTCCCACTATAATTTAAGGATCTAATGTAAGAGAGGTTTTCCTAATCGCTAAACCACAGGTTTTTCGAATGCAAAAACCCAGATCACAATGTACGGAAGTGAAACAGTCAGTCACAAATGTCCACATTGTGATTCCTTGTGAGACATTTGGAAATGAGGATGGTAAAGGGCTGCCATTTGCGAGGAAATAAATCAGTTGTTTGCAGCTGCTACTGTTAGGAACCACTAAAGGGTTACAGATATTTGAATGCAGCGCCTATCCAGTTGCTCAATGGAATATACAGATTTGTGACAAGTTCCACTGTATGAATGTCAACTGTGGACATCGAAGGAAGCAGCTAGATACCCATAACCACGGTTTTTTAAAAGTGGAAAAACATTTGCAACAAAGTACGATTGGAAGACATTTTGAGGAAGTACGCTAATCAACATATACAAAAATTAAAGCTCTTTGAAAGGCATAATATGATTTCATGTGCTAAATTCTTTAATTCACTATGTTAATCAAGCCATTATAAACAACAACCAAATTACATTAAGAATAAGAATCGTAAAATAATAAGAAATGTTATATTTATTAACTATATTAAAATAATAAATCCTAAGGATAGTGCACAGTGTGATGGAGTAAAAAAATACTAGAATGAGGGGTTGTGGTGTCAGTAGGGGAAGGTGAGGGTTGTAAAAAGGGAGATTGGAGGATTGACTCCCAAAAGTAGCAAAAATCAGAAAAATGGACAAGGAAGGAGGCTCAAGTGGTGTTTTGATGGCATCACGGACAGGGAGTTCCCTTTCAACAGAACGTAGAAATTACGCCAAGAAATATGAAATGGAGCTTTTTTTTTTAAGTTGTGGTCTTTTGTGTTTAAGATTAAAATATAATTATATTAATAAAAACATTTAGGGTATTGGATTTTAATTTTTTTGATGTGGTAATGGCTTTCTTTATTTTATCATTCTTCACTTTCACAAAAATCCAGGTAGTTTCCAAGGGAGGATCATTTTATTTCTTTTAATGTTGTACTCTTGAATGCTGCACATTTATTCAGTGTATTGCACACAATGTATTTACATAATACATAATTATTTTTCGACCCATGCCATTTTTTTCTTTAACCTTTTGAGACATTCTGTGGTTTGCAGAGCAGATGCATTAATCCACAGAACTGCTCTACTAATAATTGACTCAATTGACAGCTGCCGGTTATGAGCCATCTCCAGTTCCTTCAATACATTTTAGGTCGAAGCCTACCAGCCAACGCACCTGTCTGGTTTACTATAGACTTCTTGAGGACATTCTGGAAGACTCCCTGATAATGCATTACGCCCCTTGCTTACCATTGGCTTGATGTTTTGTAACTCACAGTTGCTTGTTTTCTATTTTGTGGGTTTATTTGTTTTAGGCTGTCCAGCTTAAGTTAGTCCCTCCAGTTGAGCATGGCCTGTTTACCACTGCTCCTTGTATTCTTCCATGAGTGCTTTGTTTCTGTAAACAGGCCTTTAAAAATTGTTCTTGTTACATTTGTGGTGCATTCAAAGACAGAGGTCAAATGTCAGGCCCTGTCTTTTGAAGGAGCTTGGTGTTTATTTTTCTTTCTTTGACTTCAAAGAGAGAGGATTTATGTGACAGTCTTACTGGCTGCTAGAAAAGGAAAGGCTTTTTTCAAGCACACAACATTTAAATGTCTATAAATGAACTGTGCAAATATATAAAATTAGGAAAGCCCAAATGAAGCACATGTTTTGTAATTCTGAAGTGGGTGAAAATATTTGAATACGATCAAAACAAATCAGTGCACTATGTATTGCCATCTCCATACATTATCGTGTGTGAGCTGTATAGTTTCATCGGTAAACTGTCAGTCTGTGAAAATGTAATGGTCATTTCAATTGAAAATGTGTAGTCTTTAATGACTGTTTGCTACCACACCATGCATACTCCCCACAACGTTTCTCTATGCTACACCACTCCACTCTTCAATGCTCTACTCCATTCTTTGTCACTCTATGCCCCTTCATTATATGGCACTCTATGCCACTCTACTCATCTCTGCTGGAAAAGAGTTGGGAAGTTTGCACTCAAAGAGGGACATTTGGAACTGTGCACATAAAGAGGGGCAGCTTGGAAGATTGCATCTTTGATGATACATTTGGGGTGTAGGGGTGTGCAAAGTGCATGCAATTTGCTTGTTTATGCAAAATTTGGAAAAATTACAGCAAATTACGTGTATTTACATGAAAGGCAAATCTGCTATTTAGTCCTATATTTTAGCGCCTACAGTCCTCATGCCTATTTTTTACTTGAGGACGCATTTCATATAAAAAATAGCACGAAATTCACAAAACGTGCAAACAGCAGCTACTCACTTTTTGTCCGCTTGCGTTATTTCCCTGTGCCTGTGATAACATTTTGCAAACTGCGCGAAATTAAATTACTCAACATGGCAAAATATCGTCATTTCGGATATCTCGCATAACAAGCACACCACTAAATTCCAGAAATTACGTGAATTACATTAGAATAATACATTTCCCCTGAGCCTATTGGGGTGTTTGAATCTAAAGGAAGAAATTGTGAAGTATTGTATCTAAAACCAGAGCGACAGGAGTTTTGTATCAAACACAAAAGTTAGGAGTTAACACCTTGACACATTTGGAAGTATCCCACCAGAACACTGACTGCAAAATAATGTGGGGCCAAAATATTGAGGCATTAATATTGAGGAACAAAATATTGTGAATGTAAGTATATATAGGTTAGTATAGGTTTACTTTTCTGCATTCCACAAATAGGAACATTGATGATACATTTATTATCATGGTACATAGATGTGGAGTTAAGAATAGTAAATCAAATCTTATCTATATGCTCCTACCTTCTCAATATTTTGTTCCTCGATATTTAGGTCTCTGTATTTTGTCCCCACAATATTTTTGTCATTATTCTGACATGCAGCCCATTTTGGAACTGTACCCCTAAATTTAGAACAGTAATAACTTAGCACCAACTATAAAGAGTCGAGTACAGGCAATCATCTTAAGAAGGACCAGTGGCGGCTGGTCAATTTATAAAGCAGTGAGGCTATCACTCAAATGAAAGGTCATAAAACATTAGTAAGGACAAATGCAAACACTCACACATAGGCTCACATACACACACACACACACTGGTGCAACCTTTCAGACAGGCACATACACAACATAAACATATTCTTACTCACAATGTGGAAACTTATCTGAGGTAGTCCTCAGTCCAGCTTCCTCTTCACATCGATTCTCGACTTTCAGAACGCTCAAACATGGCGCCAGACTGATGCTCCCACCCTTATGCCCAATCAAAAGCTCGGATAGAACAGAAAGCTGTCCTTTTTCTATTAGCATGGCTTCTGATAGGGCATAAGACTGCATGACGTACTGGCCCCAATTCACCATTATCTGACATGCTGCACTGCCTGATGCGAATGCAGCCTGCCAGATATGTATTGCATCTGTGAAATGGCAGGGTGTAACAGCCCATGCCTGACACAATGCGCAATACAGACCTGGGAGCCCTCTTCTGGTGCAGTGTGATATTGCAGCTTTTACATGTAAGGAAGCGATCGGTGAGATGATTTTGTTACATTTAAAACCTGTAAATAATTTGAGAAATAAGGTGCCTGTGCAACGTGATTGTCGGGTGTTCGCTGCCCCTTTGGCCCCTATGAGAAGCCGCCCCTGAGAAGGACATTGCAGATGTACGGTAGATGCTGAATATGAGGCATTTTACTTAACTGTCCACTTCACCATAACACTTGGGAGAGAGGTATGGCGCAGTGGCCAGAGTGACTGACTCCGGAGCACGGTTTGATCCCCGACGCCAGAAGCAGCACAGCTCAGTATCATGTGACTCTGGGCAATAGCTCACTTAATTTTCCCGATGGCCCCCAGCGCCTTGAGACCCTAAGGGGTCATATGTTTGCGCTTTACAAGTATGGATTATTATTATTATTATTTAACTTTACATCTGTGAAATCCTAGCACACAGCAGAGCGAATCCTACTGTAGGCTTTAGAATATCCCCTGTGGAGATGCAGAAGTATTTATTGATTCTGCTCCGGAAAGACACTGACATCTTGAAAAACAGACCCCTGCCAATGTTTTGTTTTCACTCCAGTGCTTTTTTCGTTAAAACGTTCTCCACAGTTGATTCGTTTACCATGCTTCCCAGCAGGTGGTCCCCATGCTTTTTCCCATAGGCTGCAATAGCGTACATGCCGGGCACCGTGACAGACCATATGACGTATTGATAAATGTCCTCTTACATAACAAGAGGCTGCAGAAGATCATGCGGAAGGTCTTGAGGGACCTGGAAGACTGTCAGATACTGAGCACTGGTAAAACAGTACTTTTTAGTTCAACTTTTAGTTCAGTTTCAATGGCACTGGAAAAACAGTCGGGCCCGGGAGAAGTTGGTGTCAGAAGGAAAGAAAATAGAAAGGCTGTAGGTCTCGTTTTATGTCCTTTGCTGGTTCTGATTCTGCCACATAGGGTAGTTTGTATCAGTGCTTAATTTGTAAAAACAAATAGAGTGCCAGGGCCCTCATCAGGAGGCCATCCCAGCTTGCACCAGCCATTGCCACTGCCGACACTGCCCATTACAGTACATACACAACTAATAGCCATCACACTGCGACAAGTGTGACAATTCAGACGGTTCGAGGCCTCAGAGCTATAAGAGTTGTTCGGGAGGCAGGTAATGGTAGTTGTAATGTCTTTTGGTTAGTTAAAAAAACCCTTGGTGTGCTTATCTCTGTAGTACACAAACAGCGCCACCATGTGGCAGGTGTCATAAGTGCTGGTGTTGGCAATTAAGTGGCAGTGCCGAGCACTGGAAACCACCAGCTCAAATTAAGCACTGGTTTGTACCTAAATAGGGATTACAATAGATGCAGTAATACCACACTTTTCTCCATCATAATTTTCACCAGAAAAAACCTGGCAGAATTGGTGAGGTGAAAATGCTGCACATTCTGTGTTTACAAACTTGAAATAGGCAAAAGTATGAACTATAATGAGGCTTTCTCGCATTCCATGCTGCTCAATTTAGAGAAAGGAGAAATATCACACCTGGTAAATACTACACCCCACAGTATCGGTTTTTACAAAACCAAATAATAGAACATTTATATGAAAGACCTAAGTCTCAAGAGGCATAAGCCTCACTGAAGAGCTATCCAGTGGTGGAGCATACTTGTTTCTGCCAGAAGGTTCCTGATCAGGACTAAGATTTCAAAGCTCTAGTCATGAGGAAAGGTGAATCCTAGTGAAGTTTTGGTTGGCGACAAGTCAACTCTATGGGTAGGAATATGCTTTGCTATAAAGAAGCTGATGTAAAGCTGAAAACCTGCTGAAAATTGTGCTCAAGCCTAAGCCAGTGAGAAGCAGACAAGAAGCAGATAAGATGAAGTTTGATATCTCTAATTTGCAGCAAATTATAGGATTTAATGGTGTATTCGACATTGTGACATCTCTGAATGTTCTCTGCTATGAAATAAAATCTTCAAAGCTCTTACAAAATATCCACAAACTCATAAAACCTGGTTTTATGTTCGATAATAATTCCACATTATAACTAAGCCTTGGTAAATGCCTTAGGTTTTGCCTATGTGATTAATAATAAGCTTTTTTTGTTGTAAGTTGAAGCTTGCCGAGTAGTTGTACAATATAAGTTACAGAAAGTCTGTTAAAGTGTTATGACTTATTTATGTACAAAAAGGCAATATATTGTGCTGTTACTAGTGCTATTGTGCGGGCAAGTAATACCAAAGTTTGAAAAATGAGATTAAAGAGGGAAATAATAGAAGTAATTGATGTAATAGCAATATTATGTGTTAAGATAAGTTCTGACAACTTTTGGCCCTGGTGCCACTGCACCTGCTGCAGCATTCAAATCATGACCCTATTGCTTGAAAGGTAACTGCACCTGTGACTGCCTGTTTAGAAGTAAAATATTGCAATATTTGGTGTTCAGAGGGGTTCATAGAGATTTGGTCCCAGGTGTCACTGCACCTGCTGTACCATTGAAATCAGGACCCTAGTGCCTTCAAGGTAACTGCACTTGTGACTGCTTATTTAGTAGTTAAATATAGCAATATTTGGTGTTTAGTGGAGTCCCTAGAGCTTTTAGCTCCGGTGCCAGTGCACCTGCTGCTCCATTCAGATAAATCGGCTTTTGACTGCAAGATAACTGCAGTTGTGTCTGCCTGTATAGTAGTAAAATATAGCAGTATTAGGTGTTTAGAGGAGTTCGGACAACTTTTGGGCCCGGTGCCACTGCAACTGCTACACCATTCAAATAAGGACTCTGTTGCCTACATGATAGCTGCACTTGTGACTGCCTGGTTTGAAGTAACATATAGCAATATTTGGTGTTTATTGGAGTTATGACAACTTTTGGCTCTAGTGCACTGCACCTGCTGCACCATTTAAATTAAGCTCATTTTAACTGCAAGGTAACTGCAATTGTGACTGCCTGTTTAGTAATAACGTATGGCAAAATTAGGTGTTTATAGGAGGCTGACAACGTTTTGGCGGTTCCACTGTATCTGCTGACCCAATTAAATCATGACTAAAACTAAAATGGGTGTGGCTCTAATCAGTAAGGCTGAGCCCTTGAACCACCAAAACAACCACAAATGCCAATACTGATGACCATTAGAATGACTTTCCAAGGCACACAAGCTACTAGTCAAAATGTGCCAAGTTTAATCAATAAACTTTATTTTTTCAAGGTTGAGTTCTTTCATCTTTTTATACAATTTCTCAGTAAAAGAAACATTGCCACAGGTTAATACAAAAAAACACAAAAACAAATATTCAAGATTTGATCTATATACACACACCCCAGAATCACACAAAATGTATCACATCCATTCAGTGATGTCATCAGTGATGTCACTGACCATGACCATGTCATGAATGATGTAATATGTGACATCATCAGCAGTGGAATGCGGGCGCGCGAGTTATAGTTAGTACAACTAACTATAACGTGGGAATTTCAAACCTTTTGTACGAGTGAAACGTCCAACTAACTATAACACTCCTAAAACCTAGGGTTTTTTTCAGTGAATGTCTAAGGTTTTTTAAATGCTAATTCCTAACTATAACATGACGGAAACCTATGGTTTTTTCAGTGAATTTCTAAGGTTTTTTAAAAGCTAATTCCTAACTATAACATGTCTGAAACCTATGGTTTTTTTCAGTGAATTTCAAAGGTTTTTTAAATGCTAATTCCTAACTATAACATATCTGAAACCTATGTTTTTTTAGTGAATTTCAAAGGTTTTGTAAATGAAAATTTTTAAATGTATTAATTCTTATATTTATTTTACAATTTTTTTTTAAACTATTTAGTTTTAGATATTTTATTTTTTAAATTACATTATACTTACATTATACATTACATTACAAAATATACTTTCTCAGAATGAATTACTTTAGTTTAAATACTTTGCAAATAGGCAATAGTCTTCTAAGTACAGTAGTTACAGTTGTTGTAATGCGCAACACAATTTCAGACACAATGCAACATTGAGGCCAATGTGAATTTCTAGTTAAATGCAATTAGTTACTTTTTGGTTTACTTTTCTAAACACAGAACTGGATCCTAGCTTCAGTGCTGGGACATCTCCTGTAAACAGTTGAGTAAAAGCATTTTGGTTACAGTAGTGATTTTTAAGGAATATTATTGTATTTTAAAAGTTGATACTTAGAAACTTTTTCACATAGATTCGCCAATGTTATCCTATGGGAGGAAATTCACTTAGCAGGTAAGTAGTGTTAACATTACTTTTTCCTACTCAGTGGTGGCTCCAGGATCCAGCACAGGTGCATCTCCTGTAAACAGTTGATAGAATGTGTTAAAGTCATACAGGCAGTTTTTAAGGAATATTTTTAGCTTGTGAAAATAGACACTTAGAAACTTTTCTGGTGAAAACCAGACAATGGATTCCTATGGAAGGAAATACAAGTTACTGGTAAGTACGGTTAGAATTACTTTTCAGGATCAGTACCCGGCTCAAAGAAGCAGCACTGAGGTCACTCCTGATAACAGGTGAGTAAATCGGAGTTCGTAGTTCTGCTGATTTTATAGGGATTTTATGAAGTTCAAAAACTCCAAACTTAGAAGAATTTCCAAGTGAAACCAGTCAATGTTAGCCTATGGAAGGAAATTCAAGTTACTGGTAAGTATGGTTAGAATTACTTTTCAGAGTCAGTGCTGGGCTCAAAGATGCAGCACTGAGGTCTCTCCTGATAACGGGTGAGTAAATCGGAATTTGTTGTTCGGCTGATTTTAGGTGAATATTTTAAAGTTCCTAAACTCCACACAGAAGAATTTCGAAGTGAAACCACTCAATGTTACCCCATGGAAGGAAATTCACTTAGCAGGTAAGTAGTGTTATTGTTACTTTTTCTTACTCAGTGGTATATCCTGGATCCAGCACTGGTTCATCTCAAAACAAGACAATGGATTCCTATGGAAGGGAATACAAGTTACTGGTAAGTATGGCTAGAACAGGGGTCACCAACCTTTCCACTTACAAGAGCTACATATGCTCAATGAAAATCCTCCCGAGCTACTAATAATATTAGTTTTGAACACATCAGATAAGAGTATATTAGTGGTCTCCCTATGCATGTTTACCAGCCACGATCTCCTCCGTGTAGGATTGCCAGCAGTAATACAATTTGGAATGCCTCTACAAGGGCAATACATAACAGCCACAGATGCAATGCCCCCTGGCACCAAGGTAATAACATGAGTCTATCATTTTATATCTCATATTTATCATTCAGATACCAGATTTAAATAGATTTTGATAATTATGGGTTTTGAAAATACATACATTTTCATATCAAAACACACTTTTCAATTTTGGTATACACATATTGCCAACTCACATGGTGTCACTGTGTGTCACACCAGTTAGGCTGTGTCACAAGAGTTAGGCTCCATTCACACAGTCCCCCAGGGAGGACTTGAAATTACACTGTGGTTGGGAATACAAGCTAAAAACCACTGTAAACAGTGGATTTCCAGCTTGTTTTTGGAGGCAGTAACCAGCCGATGTGCACACAAGGTGTGAACACACCCCAGAACTCCGGGGACGGCCTCGATGACAGTATCTCTACAAGGATTTGACATTATTTCTATAAACGACTTGCTCAGTAAAAATATTTGTGCAAATTGAGATACTTTTTACTGTATATATTCAAAATGTTGAGAATGTATGAATTATAAGAGGTGCCCATTAGATATAGGCGGTTTATTTTAGAGACCTTTTAAAATTTTCATGTATAGGTGATGTTTGTTTAGGAAGCACTTGATGGTTTTAGATTTTTTTCTTTGATTCATACACTGTGAATACACTTCATGTAAATAATTTAAATAAATATGTTTTTCACTATAGGAAACAGTAATTATTTCTGGAAGAGCTAAGATAGTTTAAGATCTTTATTCAAGTGCATTCTGATTGATGAACATTGATAGGAGCCACAAAAGGGCAATTGTTTTGGATTTGATACAAATATTACAGACCTGCCAACTTACACAGTGCCATTGTGTGTCACATGATTTCGGCTCACACGTCCCCCAGGGAGGAGCTGAAATCACACGGTGGTAGGGAAAACTAGCTGAAAACCACTTTAAACAGTGTATTTCCAGCTCATTTTGGTGGCAGTAACCAACCAATGTCCCTAAAAGGTGTGAAAACACCCCAGAAAAACGGGGACAGCCTTGATGACCCTTTGTTTTTTTTTTGTTTAAAGGGAAGTGTATAGGGGTCTTGGCGAGGGTCAGAGCGCCTCTGTATGCCCTGCACTAGGCCCTGCCTCTTCACACACTGAAAATATGTTGTAAGCTGGCACGTATGACATTAATTCAACTAAACAAAAGCTTATAATTTAGTAAGCTGGACAACACACAGGAGAACTACTCACAGGTAGCTGGAGAGCTACCAGTAGCTCACGAGCTACTCTTTGGAGAAGCCTGGGTTAGAATTACTTTTCAGGGTCAGTGCTGGGCTAAAAGAAGCAGCACTGAGGTCACTCCTGATAACAGGTGAGTAAATCGGAATTCGTAGTTCGGCTGATTTTAGAGGAATGTTTGTACGTTTCAAAAATCAACACTTAGAAACTTTTCTGCTGAAAACCACACAATGGATTCCAATGGAAGGAAATACAAGTTACTGTAAGTACGCTTAGAATTACTTTTCAGGGTCAAAAAGATGCCGCACTGGGTTCTCTCCTGATAACAGGTGAGTAAATCGGAATTCGTAGTTTGGCTGATTTTAGAGGAATATTTGTACAATGGTGAAGGAAGGGGGCGGGCCTGAGGTGACATGTGTGCAAACACGCCCTGTGGCGCGTTTTAAGTTGCAGGATTAAGTGCCCTTGAATCCTGAGGTCCCCTGGGGGCCAACTCGCCCACCAGGTACCTCCAGTATGCGCCAGGAGGCTGCGTTGCAGAGAGGTGTCTTTTTACAACACTCTGCAACGCAGCTCCGTGGCGCTTACTGGAGGTAGCTGGTGGGCTAGTTGGCCCCCAGGGACCCTCAGTATTGACAAGGAATTACTCTCCCAACTTAAACCGCATCACAGGGCGTGTTTGCACACATGTGAACCCCCTCCCTCCCTTCACCACTGTGCAAACGCGCCCTGTGGCGCATTTTAAGTTGGGGGATTAACTCCCCTTGAATACTGAGGGTCCCTGGGGTGCAACTAGCCCACCAGCTACCTCTAGTAAGCGCCACAGAGTTGCGTTGCAGAGAGGTGTCGAAAGGGGCGTAGCCTCAGAACACAACTCCGTAACGCAGCTCCCTGGTGCATACTGGAAGTACCTGGTGGGCTAGTTGGACCCCAGGGACCCCCACTATTCAAGGGGAATTTGTTCCTCCTCTGCAAACCCGCCAGGGGGTGCGTTTGCAGAGTGGTGCAATAAGGGGGCGTGGCCTCCGGCCCAATCCTGTTTAATAAAATAATAATCTTTTGTGAGGGGGCTGTGTAGCCCCCCTTCTTTTTTCTTTTTTGGGCCCTGGGGACCCCATCCCCCAGGGCCTTACCCCCAAATTAAATTAAAATATTTTTTTTTACGGGAAGGGGGCCACGTGGCCCCACTCCCATGGCCACTTCCGGGCCCCGGGGACCCTATCCTTTGGGGCATGGCCACATTTTCCCCCGGGGCCAGCCATTCTTTTATTTATTTATTTTTAAATTTATGCGGGAAGGGGGCCGCATGGCCCCCCTCCTGGGCCACTTGTAGCCCCGGGGACCCCATCCGCCAGGGCTGGCCCTCTTCGTTTGGGACCGTGGGGGGGTCCCCAATCCCCCCACAGTCCAAGCAGGCTCCCCGTGTCCTGCGGGAGCCGGTATTGCTTTTCCACTTGGGGAGCAGCTAACATGCTGCTCCCCATATGGAAAAGCAATCTGCTTTGCTTCATTGAAGCGAGAGCAGGTTTCCCTGCTCTCGCTTCATTGAAGCAAAGCAGTTTGCAATGGCAGGGTGGGAGCCGCGAGGCTCCGCCCTGCCATTGCAAACAGTAGTGTTCCGGGGGTGGGCACCCTGGGACACTGTAGGAGCAGGCCCTGGGGGGTGGCGGTCCCAAGGGCCATCGAGGGCTCTTGGAGGGGGCTGCGTGGTCCCCCTCCTACATTTTTGAGAAGCCCCGGGGGGTTGCGGTCCCGGGGCTGGGGGGACCTCAGAGCCCCCCACCCAATTTTCTTAAGCCCCGGGGGGTGGCGGTCCTGGGGCTGGGGGGCCTGAGAGCCCCCCACCCATTTGTTTAAAGCTCTGGGTGTGGCAGTCCCTGGGGATGAGGGGGGGCCCTGTGAGCCCCAGCATACATTTAGTTCTTGCCCCGGGGGTGGCGGTCCCCGGGGCTGCGTGGGGGGATTGGGACCCTCCCCACTTTTATTTAATAATGCCCCTTGGATTTGGCCCCCAGGGGCAAATTTACATATTTTCTGCGGGAAACTGCATTTCTTTTTAAAAAAATTTCGCTAGGATTCGCGGATCCTACGCGCATTCCACAATTTTTTTAATAAATTTTTTGGGGCCCTGCGGGTCCTTGTGGGACCCCCTGAGCAGGCCTAGGGGGTCAGGGTATATCTACCCTGCCCCCTATTCGCGTTTTGTGGCGTTTGTTTTTGTTTTCTTGTGCCTCGGTTTCACCGAGGCACAAGATGGCTGCCAACACTTACTGATTTTGACAGTTGTCAGCCAATGAGCATTCAGCTCGTGCACAGCAGGGTGCTTGTAGGCTGCGCGTAGGGTACGCGGATAGTACTCTGGATCCACCGAAGCCCATAGATATATAAATGGCTTTAAGTGTCATTTTCTCAAGAATTACTGAACGGATTTACACCAAATAAGCAAAAGGCACAAGTCTGAACTGAGGACTAGCTCTTTGCCAAATTTGGTGTAATTCCATTCAGCCGTTCGGGCTGTAGCCGTGTCTAAAGGTCCTATGGGAAATTGCATAGGGAAAACATGTTTTGGGACCCCTTTTTTTCTCGGCCCCCGCTTGACCAATCACCCCCAAATTTTCAGGGAGGGAGCGGAACTGAGCTAGCCAAAAGTTTGAAGTATTTTGCGCAGATTCATCAATTGGCCCCAAAGTTATTGTCAATAAAATGTTGCGCATTTCCTATGGATAATAGGTCCTAACTATAACCGTATAACCGCCAGTAGATTATATATATATATATATATATATATATATATATATATATATTCAACAAGGAGCAAAGGATTATTTACCGGGATCCATATCCCTTAGTCAGGTGGCGTGTCACGCTCGGCTAATCCCATCGCCGAGTATTAACCATGTCCAGAGAATTGCTTTCAAAAGCAAAAACACGCACTCGGAAAGGTGCAGCAGACAAGGGTTTATTCACGAGGTAACGCTACGCGTTTCAGCACAAGGGTGCCTTGATCACACGTTTGACCACAAACCAATCATGAACAGATTATGTACAAACAAGAATGACCGTAGAGTTTGGTAAACATAAAAGAAGGACACATTCAATGCATGAGTCGCGTCGGCCATTATTGACTAGTCATTTCATGTTGTATGTCTATTACATCATAGAGTTAAAAACATGAAATGTGACTTTCAACCAAATCGTGAAAAAGAGACATAAACTCATTATACTTGAGCATTAAGGATCCTATAATTCCTGTGTGATATATGACAGTTGCCTGCAGGAGTAATCTGTGCCTCTAAAAACGCATCTTGTATCCATAGTATCGGCGAATTAATGAGTGAGAGTATAACACAAATTCCAATTTCCTAATGGATTGTTAGGTTAAAAAAGAAAAGAAAGTAGCTGCATTGCGAGATTCTGATGTACAAGATAGCTGGAAAATACCAGTAAAGGGTCATCTCTCGAAAGGCATGCGAATGCTTCACTCATACATGAATTACATTACTGATATATGTTAATGTCACATAATTAAAGTAAAACTGTTGAACATAAGACCCAACATTAGAATTGCGTGTCATGTCCGGATGGCTAGAATACATTCCTGGGCAGTTCATAAACAACACAGTCATTGCATAGCTTAATGCATATCCTACACAAGGGTGCCCATGAGGTAGATGCGATGCATTAGAATTATTTTGTTTTAAGCAGCAGAGTCATACCCCTGTGAGGTCATATATACCAACGAATATTCACTCGGTCTAGTGCCCGAAGGGAATTAATTAGAGGCTGAGTATAGAGTCTCTGAGATGTATGTCCTTCCGTAAGGGTCAATCTCGTACGTAAACAGTTCAATCATGGTAAGAGAGTGCAACTAGATCCAAAGGATCAAGGCGGTAGGGGGAGACAAAAGTAATAAGGTGGTGGTGTAGTTCTTATCTTATCGTGATGAGGTGAGAGTCTTCTATTCAGTTCAAGTATGTGACAATCAGTGCAGTGCTCAGATTTTCTAAGGAGTGAAGTGCCCCCAACCGGCTCCTAAAAGGTAAGGTAACAGAAAAGTGAATTAAAATAGGTTAAAAACAGTTAGACTTATTTAAGCAACTTAATATGCATAAACAATCAGATTACAAATTCAAGGACAAAAAATTGCAGGGATCCTACATAAGATATTGGACGGTTATGACATGTGTGGTTACTCCATGTGAAGATGAGTTGCAAGCTCCTCATCCAAATTATGTCCCCCAGGGAATTTCGTCTCGAGTTCTAATATCCATTTAGATTCCCTTTTTCTGAGAGCAAGTTCTCGGTTCCCACCACGTTTGCCAACATGGACCTGTTCAATTGCATAGTATTTCAGAAGGTCATTATTGGATTGGTGTGTGGTCTGGAAGTGTCTTGCAATGGGGTATTTAGGGTCCTTGTTGGTGATGGCCCTCAGATGTTCCTGGACCCGTTTCTTAGCCATACATGAAGTACTTCCCACATATTTCTTATGGCATGGACATTCCAAAACATAGATCACAAAGGATGAACTACATGTCAGAAATTGTTTGATTTGTTTTCTAGCGTTGGTCCCTGGTATCTCAAATTCTTTCACCATCACACTGGTGCGACAGGCCCTGCAGTGTCCACAGGGATAAAACCCACTAAGCCCTCTGATGTGTTGGCCCTTATTATCCGAAATGTCACTCTTTACCAACATGTCTCTTAAATTACGACCTCTTCTATACGTGATCAATGGTCTTTCAGGGAGTGTAGGTCCTATAATGGAGTCTGATTTTAAGATTTTCCAATTATCAACCATTATTTTGTGAACCTGTTTGGACTTTTGGTTAAAGGTGGTTATAATTCTGGGAGAATCTAATGGATCAGTTGGTTTGGGCATGGGATCAAGGGTCTCTGATCTTAGAACATTCGAGGCTTTCGTGAAGGCTTTGGTCAGTACCCCCTCAGGATATCCTCTCTCCCGAAACCGTTTGAGTATGGTGTCACTTTCATGTATGAAATCTTCCTCTTTAGTGCAGTTTCTTTTAGCTCTTAAGAGTTCACCATAGGGGATACTCCATTTGAGAGGTTCAGGATGGGAGCTGAGGGCATGCAGTAAACTGTTACCTGCAGTGTCTTTTCTATGGAGTTTAGAAATTAATGTGCCGTTCTGATTCTCAATGGTGGTATCCAAAAACTCCACCCGTTCTCTGCTGATATTATAGGTCAGATGGATGTTGTAGCTGTTATGGTTCAGCTTGTTAATGAAGGACATGGCTTCGGCCATGTAACTTTACAGAAACATACCACTCATTCTTCAATATGTAAGACATATTTTAACTTTACAGAAACATACAGTCACTGGATGTTGTCATCAGTGATGTCATCAGTGATGTCATTTGAGATGTCATCAGTGATGTCATCAGTGATGTCACTGACCATGTCATGAATGATGTAATATGTGACATCATCAGCAGTGGATTGCGGGTGCGCGATATATAGTTAGTGCAACTAACTATATATGGAATTTCAATGGTTTTGTGTGAGTAAAATAAGGTTTTGTAAATGCGAATTCCTAACTATATATGGTCTATAACCTATGGTTTTTTCAGTGAATATATATATATATATATATATATATATATATATATATATATATATATATATATATATATATATATATACATATATATATATATATATATCGTACTTCACCAAAACAGCTTCTTGGTAAGCAGATGAACAAGAGGACCCAGAAAGTTCTTTGTGCCAAATTTTTATTTTTCAAGTATCCCGCACCAAAGCCGCCATGACGCGTTTCGGTCCCACCTGGACCTTGATCACATGACCCGTTGCATAAAACCAAACACCCTTTTAAAGTGCTAATATCATTGTTCACAGCTGTGCAAAGTCCATATAAAAATGAAAGACAGACTATACATTTTCAAATGTGATAAAAGACTACGGAAGTAAATACAACCGAACAGTTCATTATATCACAAGCAGCAGCAATCAAAATACAGTTCAACAATAAATTACATATTTATAGATCCAAACCATGGCAAATGAATATAAATATATGGAAATGCTTAAAAATATGAATATTATTTATATCAATATTCATAAAATCAATAAACAATTCACATTCAGCCACCGGTATAAGATGGTGCAAAAAATGGTTGAGGTTTCACGAAACTTATACGAAAACCCCTAGCTGGCATGCCCAAATACTAAAGGGACATGTGAGCCATGAACCCAAATCATAATGTCTTGGAATGGGTCCCCATATAATCACTCTATCCCATAGTTGTAATGATATGTAAATTCCAAATTTGCTGCTGGGAATAATTATGCGTGTTATTACCCTAATGATAGGGTTGTTGCTCAGTCCCACCCAAGTGGGCAAGCACAGTGGGGTAAAAAACGTATTTTAAGCAGAAAAGGGGGGGTGATGGCCGAACTATTAAACAGTGATTCCTCATACCTTGAAATACTCCAAGGTGTGTTAGTGAAAAGTGTGTATTATAAATAATATAAAGAGTGCCACCTAAGTGATTTAAAAAAATCAAAAATAAAAAGAGAAATCCGAATACATGATGATTTCGTGCACATAAATTTAAAAGTTTACATGATTGGATAACATAATCCGCGCGCTCATGGTTTATCAGACCAGAAGTCATACATACACATAAATCATACTTTATAAACATGTGTATAAGTCTTCGGTCGCGTTCAAACCAAAGGGAGACTTGGTGTTTAATTCTAGAATGTATTTAGTCTCTAGCTTACGGAGTGCACTCTCCCTGTTGCCCCCTCTACGGGACAAGGGTATGCAGTCAATGGCAAAATAATTCAATAGGTTCGGGTTGCAATTGTGGACTACCTCGAAATGCCTCGCCACCGGGTATGCTTGGTCTTTATTTGTGATGGCGCGGATATGTTGAAGAATTCTCCTGTGCACAGGCAACTTTGTGCTGCCCACATAACACAATGCACACGGGCATTCTAAAACATATACCACGTATTCAATTTTGCAGGTAATTCTTTTTGTAATTTTAACAGGTCTAGGTAAAAACGGGGTGTTATAAGTTTTTTAATTTTTAGCATGATTGCAAGCCTTACAAATTAGACATTTAAAAAAAACCTTTTGCTTTGATAACCAATTGGAGGGTGATTTAATCTCAGCATTGCTTTTGACGAGGCAGTTAGCCATCGACCGAGCCTTTCTAAAAGCAAGTTGTGGCAATCGGTTATGTTGAGTCAAGTCATCCCCAATTATGGGGTCCCGTAGGAGTAAACCCCAATGCCGCTTTAGGATTCGTCTAATGGCACCATGCTGTTTGCTAAAGTCCAAGATAACTCTGACTTTAGATGATTGACAATCAGTCCCAGTTGGGCTAATCTTACCCGGAGTTAATATCTGTTCCCTGCTTAGGTTTTTAGTCTTGTTGATGGCCTTATTCACAATGGAAGCTCCATAGCCTCTCATAAGAAATCTTTTCTTGCATGCAGTCTGGGCAAGTTTACATTCCTGTTCACTGCTGCAAATGCGCTTAATTCTAAGCATCTCCCCATAGGGGATGCTATGGATCAAGTGCGTAGGGTGATGGCTAGATGCGTGAAGCAGTGAATTGCCCGCAGTGGGCTTCCGGTAAAGTCTAGTGGATATGGAGCCATCAGATGTAAAGACTTCCGTATCCAAGAAAACCACGAGTCCCTGCTTATGTGGGCAGTAAATTCCAGATTTAGATGGTTGATATTCAAATTCTTGACAAATTGTATGGCTAATTCTTCTGACCCCCTCCAAATCAGAAAAAGGTCATCTATATACCTTAGCCACAGGGGGACATGTTCCTTCAGGATGTCCTCATATTGCCTCTTGAGGACCTGCTCCTCCCACAGCCCCATATGCAAACAAGCATAGCTGGGAGAGAAGCAGGCCCCCATGGCAACGCCCCTTATCTGTTGAAAGATAATGTTGTCAAAGTAGAAATGCTCCAGACACATTTTGACCATATCAACAAGCATCCTGTTATGCAAATGAAAACATGCTGGCCTGCGATTTAGATAGTGTTCAACCGCCTTAACCCCATCAATATGGCTGATGGAGGTGTATAGGGAGGTCAGGTCCATGGTAATGTTTAATAGGTCCGCCCCCCAAAAGATATCTTGAATTTTACACAGAAAATCTGTAGTATCTCTGATGTATGATGGTAAAGACAAGACCCATTCCTGCAGGAAGTAATCCACATATTTGGATGTATTTTCTGTGATACTGCCTATTGCAGAAATAATTGGGCGTCCAGGGGGTTTTTGACTGTTTTGTGGACCTTTGGCAAAAGATATAGGGATGGAATGACAGTATGATCATTTCTTAGAAAAAGATACTCATCGTTACTTATCAGCCCGCCACTTTTCCAAGCCACCAGTTTACCATAGTAATTTGACCAAGAGGCTTTCACAATCTGCAAGTTGCTCTGTTTAAAGCATAAAGTATTATTTAACTGCAAATATGCCTCTTCCATATACAACTGTCGAGGCCACAGGACAATGTTCCCCCCCTTGTCCGATTGTTTTACAATTAGGTTTTCATTGTCCCACAGTTTTTTCATGAGTTCAATATAACACCGCTGTTTATGGTTCAGTTGAACACTATATATATATATATATATATATATATATATATATATATATATATATATTAGGTAGTTATAGTTAGGATGTTTTTCAATGGAAAATCTCAACATTCTATTGGGAATAACTTTGGCGCCGGTTGAGGAATCTGCCTGAAAATTTCCTCAAATTTGCCTCGCGGCAATCCGGTCCTTCCCTAAAAGTTTGGGGGGGATTCATCAAGCGGGGGCCGAGATAAAAGGGGGTTCCCAAAACGTGTTTTCCCCCATGTTAATTTCCATAGGGCGGTCGACCTCACTTTAAGCCCGAACGGCTGAATGGATTTCCACCAAACTTGGCAAAATTGTAGGGACTGGTAGCCCGATGTGCCTTTGCTATGTCTCAAGATATGTGCTCCAGTGTTTTTTGAGTAATTAAGGTTCAAAAAATATATATATCTATAGGCGCGCCCCGGCACGCGTACCGGGGAGCGCACCGGGCGTGCTACGCGACTTGCGCGTGGAAAGCTGATTGGCTCTCGGGTGTCTGTAAACATTTGAAACAGTCCGGAGCGGCCGTCATCTTGTGTCTCGGTAAGATCGAGACACAAGAGGTGGCAAAAACAAAGGTGGAAATGACCATAAGGGGGCAGAGTAGACCCCCCCTGACCCCCTAGGTTTGATGTGGGGGCTATAAAAGGGCCCTGCGGGAAAAAAACAAACAAAAAAAAATTTCGATTTGCGCAGGGGGAGCGTCCGGTACGCGCACCGGGGAGCGGACCGGGGAGCGTAGCATGGGGAAAACCCAGTTTATTCACTGCGTCATCTCTACGACCCTTTCTTGCGTCAATACGCCCCTTTTGCATACATTACACCTGACGTAGGTATAATGTGGCGCAGGGGTTTACAAAGTGATGCATCTACCTAGATGCGTCACTTTGTAAATATAACTCAATAAGGTGCATGTTTTACGCTGCTGATGTGTCACAAAAAGGGACGTACCGGTGGCGTAAAAGTGACGCATGGCCTTATAAATGAGGCCTTCAGTCTTCTACTCATGCGTCATATTAAATATATGACGTATTATGTCGCAAGTACTTACAGATACGTCAGTATTTCAGACGTATCTGTAAGCGCAAAAGTGATGCATTGCTGGAGTGTGTCACAAAATTGATGCAACTCCAGCAATGCATCCTTTCACATGGGGCCAGGCCCATGTGAAAGGGCCCGCATCAGTCTTATGCCTGTTGTGAAACAGGCGCAAGATTTTGACGCAACAGCGTCATAAAAGTGACGCAGTGATATCTCATAGATTTCACTGAATCACCTCTTGCGTCAATATGTCCCTTTTGCATACATTACACCTGACGTAGGTATAATGTGGCACAGGGGTTTACAAAGTGACGCATCTACCTAGATGCGTCACTTTGTAAATATGACTCAAGAAGGTGCATTTTTTACAGCAGTGGTGCATCACAAAAAGTGACGTACCGGTGGCGTAAAAGTGATGCATAGCCTCATAAATGAGGCCTTCAGTCTTCTACTCATGCGTCATATTAAATATATGACGCATTATGTCGCAAGTACTTACAGATACGTCAGTATTTCAGATGTATCTGTAAGCGCAAAAATGATGCATTGCTGGAGTGAGTCACAAAAATGATGCAACTCCAGCAATGCATCTTTTCTTACCCTTCCACACCCCTTTTCCTTTTCTACATTTTCTTTGAATATCCACATTCCCCATGTTCACTCTCCTTCTCCTTACTTTCCTTCCCAACACTCACCTTCTTTCAGTCCCCCTACTTCACTTCCTTTCCCCTCTCATACCTTTCTGTTCTTTCTTACTCATTTTCCTTTCCTTTATCAATGCACTCCTCTTCACTTACTCTTTTTCATTTTTTTAAGAATATAGTTTTTTTGATGAGAATTGGAGGTAGTTCTGAAAATAACTTTTTTTTTCTTCTTTTTTCTTTTTTTAGAACAAAAACAAAAACAGGGAATGGAAACTGCTCAACAGGAGCAAAAAAATAAAAATAAATTAGGGCTGGGAACAGCAGCGATGGTTCTCCAATGATCGAACCATGAGCAGAACACTTTGCTCCCCACAGCAAAGTAGCTGATCACAGTATCTGCATTTAAGGACGCCTTTGTTAAATGCAGGCTGAATGTTCGGAACCAGCTCTTGTGATCTCCCCCTCACCGATGTTGTTGGTCCTCCGGTGGATGTAGAGGCCCCATCAATGGGAACCTCTTGTGCTAGAGCCCTGACACTTTCCCGGGCAAAATTCTGGGGGTGCCTCCTCTCCACATGGCGAATCATTGTGGAGTTCCCAAAATATTATTTTTTAGTGGGGTCACCCCGTGACAGGACTGTGTGACAGATCCTGCAAACCACTTTTGGAGCATTTACCTTCTTTTGGTCTTCTGGTATGGAAAAAAACTTCCATATGAAGTGTTCTTTTACCCGGGGTGGAGGAACCTCTTCATCAATAAATGTCTCTCTGTCATCACCACTGCTGGATTCTCTGGCAGCCATGGTAATCCAAGAAAGATCCAAGAGCAAAAAACAGGTCTTTCAGTCACAAAAGTGAAAGAAGAAGTGAAGGAAATGGGTGGGGATTTCATTCTTTGTAAAAAAAACTGTTAGCAACCAATGAAAAGTGTTATTTTAAGGTCACATGACTTGACGCACTTACGCTGCGTGCACCGAAGCGCTCCAGGGGGCGCTCACGCGGCGCGAATGTAGGCGCTTCCGGGGGCACATACGCGGCGCGAACGAAGGCGCTTCCGGGGGCGCTTACGCGGCGCGCCTAAGTGACGTTTTGATAGTTTCACGGAAATGCAAAAACATTTTCATTTCCTTATTCAGAAAAACTGCTTTTATATGTATGGTACTAAATGTCTTGCGTTCTTATTTACTTTTCATTCATATTTTTTTTCACGAACCCAAGTAGCGCTCTGGGTGCGCTTTCCGGAGAGCTTACCGATGCGCGCACCCCGAGCGCCCCAGGAAAAAATGATTAAAAAAAATATATATTATAAAAAATAAAAAATAATAATTAATACTTACACAAAACAGCAAATTTATAAAAAAAATCGTAGGTTAGAAACTCGATATAGAAAGGAATTAACTTTTAAAAAAACTTTGAAATTCACTGAAAAAACCATAGGTTTCACACCAGTTATAGTTAGGAATTAGCATTTTAAAAACCTATGAAATTCACTGAAAAAAACATAGGTTTCACACCAGTTATAGTTAGGAATTAGCATTTAAAAAACCTATTAAATTCACTGAAAAAACCATAGGTTTCACACCAGTTATAGTTAGCTGGAAATTTTACTGACATAAAACCATTGAAATTCCCACGTTATAGTTAGTTGAACTCACTATAACTTGCGCGCCTGCAATGCACTGCTGATGACGTCACATATTACATCACTCATGACCTGGTCAGTGACATCACTCATGACATCACTGATTTAATAGGTTTTTTAAATGCTAATTCCTAACTATAACTGGTGTGAAACCTATGTTTTTTTCAGTGAATATATGGTTTGGGTCCAAAGACTTGAGGTGCACTCAAACATCAATTAGGGGCTCCAAGCTCCAGTCCCTTTCACAGTCTAGCACCACTTTTGCTGACGTGTTTCGAAAATATATTTTCTGCTTCAAGGGCTCGTGGTGAAAGAATAGGCACGTACCGGCAACAGTCCCTCTTTATGCAAAATTAACGCGCCCTCTGATGGGCGACTCTGGATGAGTCCGCGTTAAGCATTCTGGAGATTGTAGTGCCGCTCATATTTTCATTCCGTGTGTGCATTTTCTGTTGTAAAAAGCTCTGGATGAGCTCTCAGCCGGCAAGCGTCACCTCAATCCGGCATTGATGCTCCACGTGTAGAGGCTGTATTTACTGGCCCCGTGGCCCCCATGGGTTACTGAGGTGCTGCACACTCTGTGGTATGGCGACCGCCAAATATTCGTGCTCAGGCTTGGATCCAAAGACTTGAGGTGCACTCAAGCATCAACTCGGAGCTCCAAGCTCCAGCCCCATTTCATCGGTGCAGATACATACACTTACCTGTGTTATACTTACATTTTCCTTGCAATGGCATGCGTGATAAAGGTATGTGCGAGGTAACAACTGTGCGGTAAAATCATTTTTCATTGTAATTGTTGCTTTGTAAAGGTAGTGCGTGGTAATGACCGAGGTGTAATTGCTGTTTCCCGCAGCATAGCGCAGAGTGGCATAGAGTAGTAGCGTAGAGTGCAGTGGTACATAGTACAGTGGGGTAGAGTACACTGGCATAGAGTAGAGTTGTGCATAGTAGAGTAGAGAGGTGCAGAGTGAAGTGGTGTAGAGTGCAGTGTCAGAATGCAGTGGTGCGCAGTAGATTAAAGTCGCAGAAGAGTGTTGTAGAGTTGTGCAGAGTAGAGTGGTGCAGAGTAGAGTGGCATAGGGTTTACTGGCCGAGAGGTCACTGGTAGAGAGTGCAGTGCTGCAGAGTAGAGTGTCCTAGAGTGTAGTGGTGTATAGAATAGTGGCATAGAATGCATTGGGGTAGAGTGCAGTGACATACAGTGGTACAGAGTAAAGTGACAAAGAGTGCAAAGGTGTAGAGTAGAGTGGCGTAGAGTGCAATAGCGTAGAGTATAGTGGCATACAGTGCAGTGGCACACGGTAGATTGGCATAGAGTACAGTGGCGTAGAGTGTTTTGGTTTTGAGAAAGTGGTGTAGAGTGCATTGGCTTAGAGTGCAGTGTGTACTGTGCAGTGCCATGGTGTGGAGTGGCACCGAGTGCAATAGACTGGCGTAGACTGCAGTGACAGAGTGGATAGTTTCAGGTAGAATGAAGTGGTAAAGGATGCAGTGATTTAGAGTAGAGTGCAGTGGTGCGGAGTAGATTAGAGTGGCATAGAGCGCATTGGCATAAATTGCAGTGGCATAGATTGTAGTGTCGCAGTCTGCAGTGGCGTACGGTTTGGTGGTGTAGAGTTCAGTGGCACAGGGTGGCATAAAGTGGAGTGGTAGAGAGTGCAGTTGAGTATACTGTCGCAGAGGGCAGTCGTGTATAGTAGAGTGGTGTAGAAGGCATTGGTATAGAATACAGTGGTGCAGAGTGGAGTGGTGTAGAGAGCAGTGGTGTAGAGTACAGTGGTGCAGAGTAGAATTGAGAGGCATAGAGTGCAGTGATGCAGAGTAGAATAGCGTGGGATAGCATGCAGTGGCTTAGATTATCAGGGCCGGCTCTACGGCGGTGCGACCGGTGCCACCGCACTGGGTGCTGGTTTCATGGGGGTGCCATGTTTGCAAGTTTATTGTGTTTTTGACGGACCTGCTGCAGCGTTCCTTCGCTCTGGCAATTACCAGGCCTCACAAAAATATCAATATAACTCTTGTGATTAATTATCTTCCTGGAGAGAGATCAGCATTTTCTATAGTTGAGGTTTTGACTTATGTGAAGTTAGTGCAGAGGGTTAATATGCCTGCTGCAAAGAATGTGTACCAAGTAGAGAGTGTAGATAATGTAAACAGATCAGCAGGTTACTGCTTTTAATAGAGACATCCTTTTGTTACTTGCAATTTATAACTTAAAGTCCTAATATACAACAGTGAGCTATTAACTTTCATCATAGAACTGCATACACACTGCAAAGTATACATTGGAACATTGATTAATGTTGCAAAAAGGGTTAATTTGGCTGGAAATCGATTCTTATTATTAAAGAAAACTTCCTAGTATGCTGTTTATTGTTCACCTCTTGAGTTTGTGTTTCTCCACACCAAGCACTCTTAAACTATACAGCCTACCAGTATGGATGACATGTGACTCCTACACTTTTAGTCCTTTGGCTTATGTAACATTTCCTATACACTGATTTACACAGTATGATTGATTGTCTCTGTGTAATTTTTGTGGGTTGCTAAGTGCTCTGACACCCTACAATGGTATGCGTAGCGCTATATTACTAATTCAATGCATCTGAGAAAGAGTGGTTATGGAGACTTTGGGCTAGATGTACGGCCTGCCAAATAGCGCCTCGCAAATTGCGTCGCATATGCGGCTTGCATTTTGCGAGGCGCTATTTGGCATGAACAACAGTGTGTTTAACAATGTTTGCGATTCCCAAAGGGGTCGCAAATTGCGTGGTTCTTGATTATTAATGAGCCAATAGCAAGTTGTGAGCCCATTGGGAGTGACAGGCTTTCCCAGGGATGGTGGCCTGCTGGGCTCAGCAGAACACCATGTCTGGGACTACTTTTAAACAAAGCAGCTTTTTTTCATTTTTTCATTTTTTAGGTCCCGTCCTATTAATCCCGCAAGCGATAATAGGATGAGAGTATAGAGGCTCAAGCAAACTCTGAAACCATCGCGGATTTCGTCGAGTGCATGTGCTCGTGTATGCCCTTGCCCGAGCCTCCTGCCTCCGAGAGCTTAGCTTCACTTCAAAGGGATCCTCTCCACCCCCCCCCCCCTGCTTCACACTTTTCACGGCTGCCAGGCCGTGTCTCGCATTTCTCCTCCCTCCGTCCCCACAGCAATGCCAAGAGCTTGTATGTGTTTGTTTGCAAGTTGAGGGACATGGTCTATCTGGTTGTTATCTTATCACATTCTTTCGGAAATGTCTGCGCTGGCTTAACTTGTATCACGGGAAAGCACTCCCTTTCACCATGCTTTTGTTCCTGAGGCGACTTGGAGTCTGATTACAAGAAACTATTACACACGATCTTTCACTTCTGAAAATTAGTTACGCATCTGCCTTTTTATTTGCCTTGAGGAGTCTTGCTTCCCTGCAGCCTGGACACTTCAGAATAGCATTGCTTTCTGTGGTGCAGCCCCTCACATCTTGTTATTTGAGAGTTGCGGGGTGCCTTTTTCTTTGCCGGAAGGAGTCTTGCTTACCTGCAGCCTGGCATTTCAGAATAGCATCGCTTTTCAGCCTGTAATCCCGCGCAGCTTGTTGTGCGCCCCCTGCTTCACACTTTTCACGGCCGCCAGGCTGTGTCTCGCATTTCTCCCCCCCCCCCCCTCCCCACAGCACTGCCAAGAGCTTGTTATACCTATCCGCCAACTACCCTCATCTCCAAGTTGACTGTGACTGAACTTGCTCTCCTGTCCGAGACTGTCATCTCTACACCCCTCCTCCATTCTCACCCACTTCCCTCGTGCTGTATCCTCCTCGCCGCTCACTCACTGGTAATAGCAGGGGCAGTAGACCGTCCCTCCCTCCCTCCCTCCCTCTGTGCCTGCCATAAAGCACAGCCCGTCCTGCACAGAGGCGAAGCCGGGGTCCTGCAAGAGGCCTGCGTGCAGAGAGCTCTTGCTACGAAGGACTTTCAAACAGCCTTTATTTGATGACACCTAACAATACCTCTTCAGAAACACATCGGATATTTTTTTTGTTTTGTTTCTTGGGCCTGTTCGCTTCTTACTCTTAATTCTGATGACATGGTGTGGAGGGAGTAACCTGTGTTTTGTCCCAGTGTTGAGCAGATTCTGAATCCGAGGGTGTGCTGTATCACTATTAAACCTGAGGGATTTCACTGGATCTTGCTGATCGTTCGTTCTTTACATGAGGCATAAATAATACTGCTTCCCCCACTACATTTACATCGCTAACCAGCATGTCTGCATTAGCTGTGTTTTATATATCTATGCATACCTAAAAAATATATACATTTCAGGGGGAGCCCATATTTTCTGATATGCTAAAAACGTAAATTATTAAAGCACTTTAGTTGTTGCACGTTTTTACTTTTACACCACACTTAGCAAGTGACTAGCATTCAGCTCACTGAGCCACATTTCTTTCCTATGTTTAGATGGCTGGAACTTGGGTGGAACACTCGCAATTATTCATTTGTCCAGAATACAACATACGCTCCTCATAATACCACTCAGTGCCACATTATTACACGCAACATAATTGCACTCTACTCAATGCCACATAAATACACTCCACATAATACCACACTGTGCCACATAATTATATGCTACATAATTACATTGCACTCAGTGCAACATACACTCCAAATAATACCATTCAGTGGCACATAATTACACACCACACAAATACACTCTACTGAATACAACAGAACCTTCCCATACCACTCAGTGCCACATACTTATATGCTACATAATTACACTGCACTCAATGCAACATACACTCCAAATACCACTCAGTGCCACATAATTACACTCCACAAAAGTACACTTTACTGAATACAACATACACTCCCCATATTACCACTCAGTGCCACATAATTACACGCCACATAATTACACTCTTCTCAATGCAATACATCTAAGTCACGTAAATAGAAAACATGTTGCATTACAAATGCTATAGGTGTCACATTTAAAAAAATTATAACTATTAGCATTGTAAATGACAAAACTATTAATTTAGCTATTTTCAAAACCAACACATAAGTAAAAAAAATTGTCATTTACAAGACCAATAGCTCTAACTTTCCTAATGCGAGACCTATTGCATTGCAAATGCTTGTTAAGGGCAGGCAGTGGTCCCTGGGACCAACTCCTGCCCTTAAAAATTATATTGCCTGCATTTGCAAAGGGAAAGGGGTCCACTGGAGACCACTTCCCATTTGCAAATGTATTACCACCTACTTGAAGTAGGTGGTAATTTGCAAGTGTTCTGTGACCACAATTGTGTTTGCAAAACAATGGTACATATCTTTGCGGTCGCTATTAGGAAGGGAACGTCCCTTCCTAATAGCGAGTCGCAAAACAGTATTTTTCGAGATGCAAAATACTGTTTGTACATGGGCCCATTTTTTTTTTAACATGCACATGCTAAAAAGTGTCGTACATCTGGCCTTGGTCACTGTTAAAGGGTGCTAGTGAGAGAATCCTTGGTGGAGGTGTTCATTGGGGGAGGGGGGCAACAAACATTGTTGCACAGGGCGCCACTAGAGCTAAAGTCAGCCCTGTAGATTATAGTGGTGTACAGTGAATTGTTGCAGAGTAGGTTGGCGTACAGTGCATTAGTTTTGAGTAAAGTGGTGTATCATCCATTGACACACAGTGTGTTGGTATAGAGTAGAGTGGAGTGGTGTAGAGTAGATTAGAGAGGCGTAGAGTAGAGTGGTGCAGAAAAGAGTGCAGTGAAGCAATGTGATGCAATGTGGAGTGTTGTGGTGTAGTGTGGAGTGGAGGGATGCAGAGTAGAGTCAGTGGCGTGGAGTTGTGCAGAGTAGAGTGGAGTGGGGTAACATGGAGTTTGCATGGTATGGTAGCATACTGCCATTACAGACAACACATCCTCAATTGAAATGAACACTAGATTTGCAGTCACACAGTTTTGCTGATTAAAGTATACAGCGCACAAATGATAATGTGTTGAAATGGCATCACCCAATGTATTGATTTGATCGTCAGCACAGTTCATTTACAGACATTTACATTTTGTTATGTGCTAGAAAACAAAATGTAACATCTGCGAGCCTTCCTCAAACAAACCCCTACTAGGCAGTCTGATAAATCCTCTCACTTTGAAATCAGAGAAAGAAAAATAAACACCAAGCTCCCTGGAAGACACAGCCTGACATTTGACCTCTGTTATTGAATAGATAGCAAATGTGACAAGATAAGAACAAGATTTAAAGGCCAGTTTACAGAAAGCGAGTTTGAGGAGAGGAGTTTGCCTAAGGGGAGAGGAGTTGGCCTAATGGCTAGGGAGGTCGACCTCAAATCTGGGGATCCGGGTTCGAGTCTCTGCAAGGACGCGCAACATCCTGTGATTCTGGACAAATCACTTAATCTCCCTGTGCCTAACAAAAATTAATGTGTGCTCATGTAACGTAACAGGTGCTCGTGTAAAGCGCTCTGATACCTGATATCTTCGGGTCAAGTTTGCGCTATATAAAACCCCGTTAAAATACTATAAACAAGGTTTAGGCAACAGGAGGGACGAACTTGAGCTGAACAGCCTCAAGCAAATATGGCAGCAAATAGAAATCCAGAAAATGTGAGTTACAAACCACAAAGCCAATGGGTGGAATGGATGTATAGGTTCAACTTTTTAAATGTTCCAATTATGTTTTTAGCAAATCAGACAATTGTGCTGCCTGGTAGACTGCTACCTAAAAAGGTCTTGTGTGCATCTTAAGAAAGACATGGCAGAGGTATGGTAGTTGCTGAATATGATTTTTTTACATTTTACTTTCCATGCCAATATCAATGTCAATGTGTATTGGTCATGATTTAGTTAATTAAAACCATTACATGATTTAAAATCGTACTGTTTAACTTGTGAACACACAATTGAGAATGAGAACTTTTCTAGAACTAAAATCAATTCAACAAATAGCCTAGTACTTGGATAAAATGCAGATGCCTGAGCTTATCCACCATTTAGATTTAATCAGTAAATGGTCAAAATATCGATTCCAAAATATAGACTAACCTAAATATCGACTCCAAAATATAGAATGGACAAAATATTGAATGGACAGAATATAGACATCAAAAATATCGTTTTGAAGGTAAGTAATGTAATATCGATTTTAAAAATACAGACAGTCAAAATATCAAAGTACATAATATAGTTTATTAAAAATATCGAATTATTAACAATATCAATGTTTTTAAGTGTTATGTATGTTAGTATGTGTGTGAAAAGTGTATATATTTTTGTAATTTATTTTAAGTGATTAAATTTATGTTATTTAATTTTTGCGTAATTTAATTCTGTAGCGGGTTCTGGGTTTATAGGGGAATAGGGTGGGAAGTAATTTAATTATAATTAATTATAATTAATTAAATATGTAAATTAATTAATTTGTATTTATTTAGAATACATTGTTAATTAATTTTTAATGCTAATTCATTAATTCTTAATTGATAATTAATTTTTATTAATTGATTAATTGATAATTATGTAAGTTAAATTATTTTATTTTCTGTAGCGGGTTGTGGGTTTATAGGGGAATGGGGTGGGAAGTAATTTAATTATAATTAATTAAATATGTTAATTAATTAATTGGTATTTATTTTGAATAAATTGTTAATTAATTTTTAATTGATACATAATTAATTCGTAATTGATTATTAATTTTTATTAATTGATTAATGGATAATTATGTGAAGTATATTGATTTATTTTCACTAGAGTGGGAATAGTAACATACAATACAGGTAACAGGGGGTGTTGCCATGGGAGGTTAGAAAATGAGACAAGGCGGTACTAAAGAGAGACTACTAAGTCTTTTGACCGATGAACAGCCACAGTTTACAGTGGACAATGATGACACAAGCCAATGAAAAATATGGGCGAAGGGTGGGCGGAGTTTCAAGTCCCCACCAGAATACAGTATGCCTTGCAGAGCACTACACTCGCTGCCCAGGCTCGACCTAAACAAGCTGCAGTATTCTAAGGTCAGCACTAGTGCCCCGTTACGGATAACTAGTCATCCCAGTTGGGCCTGCTACAGGAGTTACAAGACCCATTGGTATTACGAGTCAGGTGGTAAATCCACAGGCCAGGCAGTTTTGCCCGGGGGTCCTGTCTGCTGAAAGCAGTTCAGGCTCCGTATTACACATTATCACTGTTTGCGCCCCCTTATGGTGTATACGCTGCCCCCAGGGCAGCAGTGAACTTGCGCTGCACTAGAGGCAGAGCATTCATGTGAAAACACAGAGCAGCCGTGTTTTCACTGTGCAGGCGGCACCCGCATGCACTTTCAAAGGGGTTTAGAGATCCCCTTGCAGGCGGGTGCAGTCAGTGACTGCACCCGTCTGCAAGGGGCTGTCTGGGTGGTCCATGGGACCATTTATACCCCCTGCAGAGGGCTGCAGTCAGGAGGCTCACTGACAGTGAGCCACCTTTTATATGGCGCACTGTCAGGGCTTCTTTGACTCTGCACCCACTTCTCAGTATTATAGAAGGGGACGCACAAGCGTCTGCGTCCCCTTCTATAATACCAAAGTGCCCTGGGGGCTCGCAAAGCGGGCGCAAACGCCCGTTGCGCCCACAGGGCACATCTGTAATCCAGCCCCTGATCTCCAAATAAAAAAGCAGTCTAGAATGCTTTAGTGAAAACAGTTCTATCCGTGAGAGGTCCATGGACAAGCATCTTCTGTAATTGGGACGCCTGTTGACTAAGGTTCAGACAGTGCTTAATTTGTAAAATATTAAGTGCCAGGGCTCTCGTCAAAAGGCCCACACAGCTTACACCACACAGTGTCCCTACCACGCGACCAATGATAGTAACAACACAACTACTAACCATCACACTCCTACAAGTCTGACAGTTCTAACTATTTCAGGCCTCCAAAGCTGTAAGAATGGCTTGGGTGGCAGGACACAGTCATGTTTTATGTATATTAAATTAATAATTGCCTGTTGTTGTGGGCATCTCTAAATTAGTCAGACACCGCCACCTAGTGGCACACTGTCACAAGAGCAGGTGTTGACAATTAAGGGCTAGATGTAGGTAAATAGTATTTACCGATTCGTAAATACCGAATTTTACCGATTCGGTATTTACGAATCGGTAAATACTATGTAGCAAAAAACTCGGTAAAAATTATCGAATCGTTGAGATTCGGTATTTATCGAATCGGTATTTACCGATTCCGTAAAAGGGGGAAAACATTGAAGGGTGGCAGAGTGTAGCTTTGACACCCTGTTGCACCCCTCAATTGTTTATGGGTGCACATGTTGCAGACAAACATGCCCTAAGGGCATGTATGTCTGCAACATGGCACTGAAGCAATTTGCATTAAATTGCTTTTATTTTATTTTTCGTTATTTACCACCAACTTGTAGTTGGTGGTAAATAACGAATCCTAACATGGGATAAGCACTCATTTAAGTGCTCCCTACATTAGGAATTCAGTAATTTACCGAATCAGTATTTAAGAAATCGGTAATTTACTGATCCCTTAAATTACCGAATCGGTAAATTACCGAATTTGCAATTTAGGCCACCTACATCCCAAATGCCCAATACCGGTCGGTAACGGCCGAAATTCGTTAATTTTGGCCGTTACCGACCGGTATTGGGCCACCTACATCTGGCCCTTAGTGCCTTGCTGGGCACCGGCTCAAATTAAGCACTGTTTCACAGCTTATGGAGGCTACAGTCTCTCCTTTGGCCTTTCCTCTCAATGACCAGACATCTGGATTCCCAGGCACTTCTTTGGGGCTCGCTCACTCTGTCTTCTTGTTTTCATTGCAGTGCGCTTCCCCTCTGCCTGGTCTCAGGACCCAGGAGATCTGCTGCCGAAGTTCGGGAATCGCGTGGGGGGTCCATGACTGCTTGCCCTGCGCTGGGTACCAAGGTAAGCACTTTCCTCCACCGATTGTTGGCCTTATAGTGCATCACTTTTAACATGTTTACTTTGTTTAAAAACTGCCAACGTGCCGAAGTACAGGAACATCAGAGTGTTGTAAACGATACACGGAAATATAGACATTTATTAACAAGTATAAGGTTTATGACTGTACTTGGTTTATACAGAAATAAACAATTATAAAGGTTAAACAAAAATGTATTTGGTTTAATAGGGCTAGGCGGGGGAGGGCTGTTTCAACAGGCGAGTGTTCGGGGATTTTTGGTGCAGTAGGTGCAGTGGCACCAGGGCCTAGGGTTCTGAGAGCCCTGTTGAACCCCAATTATTTTACCATCCAATCGGGGAGAGAGAACCCGTTTCCTTGCATTTGGGCCCACGGAGCTCTTCCTATGACCCCGCCAGTACTTCGACTGTGCATCTAGGATAGGTGTCAATGTGCTTATATACATCTATATGATTATCACATTTTCTTAAATCAATTTCTACTCATATTTTTGAAAGTTTATCTATGCCATCACCTCACAAAACAGGGACTGCATCCCACAGTGATGACACATTGTTTGCCTGATTAACTCATACCGAGCTTCAATCATGTTGCCTCAAATTGGGAGCCAAACACGGACTGAAAATAGAAAAAGCATTGGCAGAGCCAATTGGTCTCACCTTTTGCCAATGCACATCTATTGGCTATGTTCATTGACAATGCTTAACAGCATTTGTATATCAAAAAAATCGCATGATGTGTATTCACCCACGTACCTATGCGATGTATATGTCATAAAGTGGCAGCTGCTATATGATCAGATGTAACCATGCATGAGTCAACAGGCGTGCACTTGTGTACGTCACATGATGCAGCAGCCATTTTGTTTTGTTTTTTATTTACAGTTGCATGATGGAGCATGAAACAGAATAGAGGCCCGGCAACACATTACAGTTAGTTGCCGGGCTCTTCCTCTATTTTTCCATTTTTAGAAAAGAATGCAACGAGGAGGGGCGGAGGAGCAATGGAGGAGTGGGTGGGGGGAGGAAATCAACACCACTGAGCAATTGGGTGGGTGGCAGTTGCAGACAACTGAGAAGTGGGGAGAGAATTAAACATGAAAAAGAAGCAGATGGCGGAAGTAATAAAATGGCTGCGTGGAGGGGAGAACACCATGGAGGACAGGGGCCGAATTGAGAGGGGAAGTAGTACACAAGGGAAAGATGCACTGATATAACACAAAGAAAAAAAAAATTAGTCCTCTGAACACAAGCAGTAGAAGGACTCCCCTCATCCAATTAGAGCACAGTGAGACAAACAAAGAATTGAGGGAAGTCATTGAATAAGAAGCAGGGAAATGAAATAGACAAGAACGCCATTCAATCATGAGCAAGGTGCTGACCCTCATTAGCAGTCATGGGAGCAGAATTACAGCATTGAATTATGTTCCACCCAACTGTGAGTGGGTTTCTTTTCCAATCCAGGGGCCTCATTTATGCAATTGACGCATCGCTGCGTGAAAGCAGCGATGCGTCACTTCTCAGTGCGCACTCCTTGCGACATGATTGATGCGTCATATTTATAATATGACGCATCATGTCGCAAGGAGTTACAGATACGTCAGTATTTTTGACGTATCTGTAGGCGCAAAAGTGGCGCATTGCTGGAGTGTGTCACAAAAGTGACGTAACTCCAGCAATGCGTCCTTTCACATGGGGCAAGCCCCATGTGAAAGGGCCTGCGTCAGTCTTACGCCTGCTGTGAGGCAGGCTCAAGATTTTGACGCAACAGCGTCCTAAAAGTGACGCAGTGAAATCTCATAGATTTTACTGCGTCACTTCTATGACCCTTCCTTGAGTCAATACGCCCCCCTTGCATACATTATACCTGGCGCAGGTATAATGTGGCGCAGGGGTTTACAAAGTGACGCATCTACCTAGATGCGTCACTTTGTAAATATGGCGCAACGTAAATATGGCACAAAAAGTGACGCACCGGCGGCGTAAAAGTGACGCATAGCCTCATAAATGAGGCCCCCTATTGTTTAGGGTGAGGGAGAAGCAGACACGATTGTACCATGTTGTAATTTCATTTAGCATAATCACATGAGCTTTGGCTCCAGAGGCCAAGCCTCATTCCACTGTTTGTCTGACAGAGGGGGCATATAATATCCCCTCCTTTCAGAAATTACCTTCTTCTTCCCTCCTTATACCCCACAGCCCTCTCTCTTTCACCCGACCTCACCCAGAGGTCTCCGCATACAGTTACCGGCTGCTCCGAGCAGGGGGTAAATGTTTGTGTTAAACTGGAGGGAATTGAGAATATCATGTGGTTTTATAATAGGAAAAACAGTGCCACATGGTTGCTCCCCATTTCATTGGTAACTTGTAATTGCATAGTACTGGAGTGGATTTACTGCACAGTAACAGTAAATATGCTTGCTAATTTACTGTGCCCCAGTACTGTGAAACCCACAGTGAGGGCCTTTATGTATATATTGTAATGTATAAGAGACAATAAGCCTTCAACAACTGGTATCTAACGCTGTCTCGAGGTGAGACATAATAAGGAAAACCAGAACATCAACAGGCCACAGAGAGGAAATCCAATTGGGTAGACATTTGATGAGGCTTTAAAAAAGGTATCAACATCTCATTTCTTCCAAATTCTTTTCGATGGTGTACCATGCACAATAGGAAGACAAGGACATCTCAATGCATGTTGTGAGCTGAGCTTAGTCCTCATCAGTTACATCTCAGCATCGCTGTGCACCATCCACGAACCCCTGCTTCATAAGAGTTAGATCTGAGCTCCCCTGTAGAAACAATGTGACATGTCATGGGGTTTGGGCTACAAGATCCCGTCTCAGGAGGTTAGCAAAACAAACATGCTTACCAGAAATATATGTAAACCACTGCCCTCTGCATAGCTACACCATGATTAGTCCACAGACTGTGGCAGATGGGACAGGCAGTGTCCATAGGTAGGTTGAACAGGTGCTTAGTTTATTTTAAAAAAAGGTGCCAGGGCCCTCGACAAGAGGCCCAGCAGTTTGTACCACACATTGCCACTGTACTTACACAATCACTAACCATCACACTGAAGGGTGACAATTCACATTGTTAGAGGCTGCCAAAGCTTTAAGAATGGCTTGGATGGCAGGTATTAGTTGTTTTTAATGTGTATTGAAATGACAAACAACAGTTTTCTTCTCATCTTTAAATTACAGAAACAACGCCACCATGTGACAGCTGTCATAAGTGCAAGTTCAGGCAATTAAGTGCCAGTGCCAGCACCGGAAACCACCTGCTGAAATAAAGCACTGGGTTTACACATCAGAAGAGTCACTTGCTGGAGGCAGTGGTCTCTGGCAGGGCCGGACTGGCCATAGCAGGCACCGGGCAATCCCCCCGTGCGCCGCACGAGTGGAGGTCGGGTTTGGGCCCCTGGGGGCCGTTTTTGTTACAGGTCCATTTTTGCAGCATGGCTGCAAAATCGGCCCTGTACCAAAATCGGCCGAAAACCGGCCGGGGCAAAGAGCTCGGCGCCACCTCCAACACCCCTCAACCCCGAGTGTGGAGGGGGCGAGCACTTTGCCAGGGCTGGTTGTGGTTCCCAGTCCGGCCCTGGTCACTGGATGCAGGCTATGGCAAGTACGTTGAAAAGGTGGGTGTGCAAAGGCATGGAAAAGGGATTTAGGAGAGGTGGTATTTTGGTAGGTAAGGGTGTTTGTGGGGTTAGTTTGTGTGCTTGGGCATCAAGATGGGCATCGAGGTAGAGTTGAGTGTCTGCGTGACAATGCATAGAGTGGATGTTTGAGGGGCAGAAATATGTTTGGGCGCAAGGTGGGGCCTTCTCTATCGAATGCTTGTCATCCGTGATCTTCCTTCACTGATCCAGCCTACTGTTGTACTTAGCAGAAAAAAGGAAAGTGGGCAGAGGCAGTAAGGGTAAAGGAGGCAAGCTTTAGTAGTATAAGTTGTTGTTGAAGAAATCATCAAAGGGATCAGCGGAGTGATTTGCATCAGGTGATAGAGTAGTGCTGTTGGGATGTGTGTAATCTATGTGGTTGATGAAGATGTAAGACGTTATACCTGCCATTCACATAGGGGATGATTTTCAGACAGAAGCATAGTGGCTAAGCTCCCTTTAAGTGTGGCACAAACAGGAGTCCAGATGTAGATATGTCCACTACAGTAGTATCATGGCTGGAGCATAATGAGGTGATTTGTAGTTCAGTTCAACCATCACGTTTTGCCTCTCGATTGGCCATGGTGATTGGTTTCAGGAGGCAGTTAACAGATTAAGATATTGAGGTTTAAGATTTTAAAGCTGGAATTGTGCTTCTGTGACTGTAGTTTGTTTGTCCTCTCTGGGCATGAGTGCTATTTAAGCGCCACCTCCACTGCTTAATTTGAGGCGGTGGTTTCCAGTGCTCGGCACCGACATTAATTTGTCAGCACGAGCACTTATGACAGCTGCCACTTGGTGGAGCTGTTTATGTAATTTAGGGACGAGCAGAACAGCACTTGTTTTTTCATTCAATATGCATTAAAAACAACTAATATATGTTGCCCAAGCCATTCATATAGCTTTGGGGGTCACAGTCTGCATTGTTACACTTGTAGCAATGTGATGGTTAGTGGTTGTGTAGCTTCTCTCATTAGCAGCGCTGGCAGTGGCAATGAGTGGTGCAAGCTGGGGTGGCCTGCTGACAAGGGCCCTGGTACTTTCTTTTTCTTTTTTATTTACAAATTAGTCACTGACAATTCTGTATCTGTGACTGCTTACTTGTTAATGAAGACTAGAGCTTAGTGCCTAACTGGCAGAATTGGAGCATTTATTTTGGGAAACTGTATGGTGAACATAAGTAAATTGGGTTCCTGTACCCGAAGAACCAGATGGAGGCTTAATAGAGCTGTACAAAATTAAAGGCAATAATGTTGATTGAAATTGGGCATGAATTACCAAAAAGTGCAGATAAATTTAGCTAAATACATTTTGAAAACCGAACATAGGGGCTTATGTCTCATCGGAAAGTTACTCGAGATACCCCCTGGAGACAGTTTCAAGGAGTCTTCCACAACACACTGTCTGCTTGAACCAGTTTCCGCAAGACATGTTATCCTCAAAACAGTCTCTCAGCAAAAGAGTGTGTGAAATTTCAGACTTCTTTTTCTATTTATATGAAGTGAAACTGAGGGAATTGCTCAAGTTACAAAAGTGTAACGAAAATGTAACACGAGTTGAATGATTTGTTTAAAAATGTATGCCTGCCCAGGCGCACTGTAGAGCGGGACATGGGCTCTCTCCTGTACAGGGTAACATCATGTGAAAAAGTGCCCATGGGGCGATGTCCTTAAAAAGGGCTACTGTCTGAAACAGGAAGTGTCGTAGCTCTGCTACCTGGTTACCTGTGTGCATTCCGTGCACCCTGTGGGTTCCAGATTCCATGAGGTGCTGGTGTTAAACTCCAGTAGACGGTTGCTGCCTGGCAGTGCTGTTCACCAATGGCTGCCACCTCATGCGAGTTTTGTACAAGAAACTTCTTATTTTTGCCTGCCTTCTGCTGGTTCCTTTCTACATTTCTTTTTTGTTTTTAACAGAGTTTTTTGTATAGCGCGAACTTGAACCGAATCGGGTATCAGAGCGCTTTACATAGTACCAGTTGCATTACATGAGGACACATTCATGTTTTTTAGGTCGAAGCCTAGCGTAAGACTGCGCACATGCGCAGTCTCGCTGGCGAGATGTAGTGATATTGGGGAGATTCACTAGCGGGTGTGAAGACCCGCCCCTCTTTTCTATTGGCTGGCGTCACCGTTCATGCTAAACGATGGCCAGCCATTGGAAAAGAGCTTCCAGTGGCGTACACTTTTCTCTTTTAGAGCCGTCCCACTTGGACTGACTCCCCTGACTTCCTGCTGGCGTAAAAGGTTTGTTATCTTCTTTATGGGCCAAACAGATGGCCCCATAACGAAGATAATAAACCTTTTACGCCAGCAAGAAGTCCTGCCGAGCCCGTCCAAGTGGGTCGGCAGAAATAGAGAAAAGTGTAGATCGTGGCCAGCCCTTGTAAAGCGCGGGTGCCGCGATTATACCAAAATGAAAGAAATAGATTTTTTTTATATTTCTTTAGTTTTTATATAATCGCCACACCTGCGCTATATTTATAACATTTTAAAAGTAAAGCGCGGGTGCCGAGATTATACCAAAAGTAAAGAAATAGAAAAAACATCTAGTTCTTTCATTTTATTATAATCCCGGCACCCACATGTCCACGAGAAAACAAATCATGGTCCTGCCGCGAGCAAATGATCACATTTTTTAAAACCTAGTGACTTCTCTCCTGAAGGTCACACAAACTTAGCAAACATAATAAAAGCTGCGGCACTCACTTGCATAATCAAAAATAAGAGAGACTTATTTGTATGGATTTTTTTTTTTTTGTTTGTGTTTTTTAATAGTCACATTTTTCCTTTTAAAGTAGATCCTTACAGCTTTTTGCAAATGGTTTGTTTTCTAAAGACTCATTCTTATCCGCTGGTATCGGACAGGGATTCTGGCCTGCGACTGACAGTAACAAATGGAGGAAACATACAGCTGCGAACAAACCACACGCAAGAGGCCGCCATGATTGAAAATGAATCGGGAACGAGGCATGTGGAACTCGGGCGCGTACTGGCGGCCGACAATTCTGATTCACTTTAGACATGCAGGAACCACTAATTTTAAGTTTGGCCTGACCACCCCCCTCGCCATAAGCCAGCAGCACCTGCCGAAAGACATCCAATAACCGGCTCTTTAGCGGGATAGCCAAGTCACAAAAGAGAAAATGTGCCTTGGCAGGGCTCAGGTTACAAGCCAGCTGCCTTCCAAAAAACGGTTAGGATCCTAAGGTGGCCGGCTTTGAGCCTTTTGTTGATTTTAATAGACTTTTTTTACTTTGAATAAAAACACCCCCTCCAGCCACCACCATCATCGCAAAAGTTGTGGAAGAACAAATGACTTACCGGCAGCCCGGGCAGGATTAAGTTGAATTAAAATTAATAATGTCGAATAGTTGCCTCCAAGCTCAACGCGGCCTTGAATTTCCAAAGTTGGCGTCCCAACCAAGGGTGCTATGATAGTGATGTTGATGAATGAAAATGGACCGATTGGATAGGGTCAGACAGGAAAGTAAAATAGGTCGAGGCAACAAATTAAAAGTGGCCCCCATTGGCTAATCAGAGAGCTGAAAAGTGTCCCACATTTGCCTAGTACTTTAAACTCGTCAACACAGGTTGTATTGGTGTTTTCATATCCTAGGTTGTTAAGAAATCCACGTGTCTGCGCTTCGGAGAAGCCTCCGCGTGTGCAGGGCGGAAATGCAAGGTTGTTGAGGTCGAGCGCAGATGGGTTCACCCCGCGGCCACACTGCGTTATTTCTTTTGTGTTCGGATGCATGGAGGTTACGCACTGATTTACACAATTCCCACGAGCGAAGCAGTGCACATGGTTGGGAAAGTGCACAAGGGGCTTATGTTGTAACACGAGGCGGTGCGGTCCCCAGCCACGAGGTGTCCAAAATTAAGCCTTGCATTAGTAGAGCACAGAGGGGTGGGGGGTTGTATTGTGTTTTTCACACCTATAAAGCACCCCCAGCCACGCACACGCACCATAGGATAGCTGAGTGGGTTAAGTGATCGCAGCTGAGGGGTGTTTCAAACCTGAAGGTCTTGGGTTCAACCGTGTTGGGGCTGCGCCCACCTACAGATCGACATACAAGTAGCGCTATCCCTTATAGCTGCTTGACTGTTGAAGTAGGCGCTATAAAACCAAGACGTCATTATAACAGTTGCACCGCGTCTTTGCTCGTTTCTCATTCCACTGGAAGAAATTAACAAATTTCAGTTTAAAAGAGTGTTTTAAAAAGTGCCTGACACAGAGGCAGTAAAAGCTAGTCCCGCATGGATGAGCTGTCACACGATAGTCCGGTGGGCCAATAAAAGGCTGTAATTATCAGCGGGAACTGACAGCAGGGACGTCCGCTTTCACCCTTTTCACTTCAGGTGGTGACACATGGCCCTGCGGGGTGGGTGCCTGGTGTGCCAAGTCGCAGGAGTGCAGTGTTTTTAACAGGTGTGTGGTTTGGAAGGAGCCCGATACCCCTGGGGGAAATTCCAGTTGCATCCTGAATATCGCTTCTACTGCTACCCTTTATTGTGGACGTAGAGCTATAGAAAACTTTTTGGGTAAAGTTTAAACCATTAAAACTTAAGGCAAAAATGCAGCTGCTTTTTAAGTGAAACTAACAATATTTTTACTTTATAACCGTGCACTTTGTAACAGGTAGCTTGAATAGCTATGCACCAGAGGCCAGTGTAACAGCACACCACACTCATTACGAACAAGCGACATGACACTGTGAAGTTTGTTCCTACCCGCCCTACGCTCGTTAACGCTATTCACCAACAGAGTGCAATTGCAGTGCTCGTTGGTGCACGAGGTATTTTCTAGGCTGCATTTCTCATGTGCATTAATTCAGAACATTCCTCTCCCTCAACAAAGCGGCTTCATCCGAGCCCTGCTGTGCCCGAACCATGCAGCATGAGAGTATCCCTCCACACTGACTGCTGTGCCCGAACCCTGTGGCGTGGGTAACCCTCCGCTCTGACTCAGCACCACCCCATCGTCCCTGGGGGCTGTGGGCGGAGGTGGCCTCTGTCGAACCCGGTGTCCTCAGTGCAGGGTCGGATTGGGATCACAATTTGGCCCAGGCACTGACGAAAAAAGTGGCCCACGTTCAAGGGGCTTGGCATACATTTAAGGGGAGTGGCCTACAGTTAAGGGGCGTGGCCCACATTCAAGGGGCGTGCCCTTTCATGAAACACTATTTGGTTACTCTTTGAGGTCTAATTCGTAGAGAAATATTTAGTAAATTGAGCCTTTTAAAGCTTACAGAGCAAGTAACATTGGTAAAGACTAGGAGCACTGCAGTTCTGATAACTGAATACTTACTTGCAGTCTTAACGCCCTGCACAATGTCGTTAGATACTCTTTCCCAACCAGCTATGTCCTAGACTCTAATCATCACATAAATCAGAAATCTAGTACAAAGTCAAGGAGAAAGGGTAAGAATGGAATCTCTGGGAACAGAACATGTAGTAACAAAAGTAAGAATTCACAAATGAGGAAAAGGCAGTCTGGGGTGTAAAGAATGCTGAAAAAATGTATCTGTGCAATCTAGTCATAAATTTATTTCACAGCCAGCAGATGATGTCTATATAAAAAAAACACAGTTTTATTCATATCTGTTGCTGCCTTCAAGTCTGGGCCATGAGGAGACTGAGGATTACTCAATTAACAGTGCTGTTCCCCAAAGGCCAAAATTACGGACAAAAGACGTCCGTAAAAGGGATCATCAAGGACAACGGATGTGAGGTTCGAATTACGGACGGTCCGTGAAATTTACGGACGGTTAGTCACCCTAGTAAGAACTGTCTTCTTCCTGAGCCTTAGGAGTTGGACTGGGTCACTGAAGGCCTACACGTGTATTCCTTCCACCTGGGAAGGATAGGAAAAGACTGGCACCTAAGGAGATGAAGATGAAGCAGCAGCCTGTTGAAGCAGGTTTTCCAGGCACCTGAGGGCTGAGCAGGTCTTTGCTTTGATCTCCTGCTGCAACTTCTTGATACGATCCTCCTGGTGGTGGGTGCTGTAGAGTCCAATTTGAAGTTGTCTGATGAAAGCTGCTGGCAAGCTGCTTTTATGTCCCTCACCTGACTAACGTGGCCGTGGTAATCAGGAGGCGGGAAGGAAATCTATGGATTCTCACCCCCACTTCAATCCAGAAGCTGTGTCTTACTCGCTGACCGAGAAAGGGGGTGTGGTCAGAGCAGTGAGTCAGAAACCTATTTGCCTGCTGTTTTTCCACTCATGCAGGCAGTGAGTAAGGGGTGTGTCCATATGGAGGTGAGGCGGGAGCTGGGGAAGGAAAGGAAGGCCACAAATATCACCCAACAAGATCCCCCATTGAGGAGCGAGTCACTGGAAATTATGAATACTATGAAATGTTATCTTAGTGCAAGCTTAGACTCTCCCAGAATAACAAAAAGAACATAGAAGTAGAATGGTGCACCCGGTAAGAGGTACAGAATAACTTAAGGGTCAGAGCGCAGCCTCCACAATATAGGAAAACCAGAAGGGGAGGCACTAAGGGGAATTAAATTTAAAAAAAAATTGCATCAGAAAAGCTGTGTTAAAAAATATGGACATGTTTTTATAAAGTGTCCTCTTTAATTCTCATGGTCCCTTTGCAGAATCATAAAGCATGAACAAATGGTTATTTTTTATAGTTGTTTTACCATTTGGCAGTTTTATATAGCGTAAATTCAGCCCAAGACAAAGGCTATTTGAGTTCTATTCATGAATACCAATTACAGTACACATGATCTGATTTTTTTATTTAAGGGCCTGGGCGAGGAAGTGATCTGCCCAGAATCACAGGTTGTTGAGCAGACGCTGGGAGTCAAACTTGAATCCCCATCTCTGCAACTCTGGCGTTAGGCCACCTATGCCTATGCACAGACAAGGAATGAAAGTGTGAGGATACTGTTCTTGCGCAGGACACAAGGCCAAGGTGACAATGGCCTACATGCTGAGCAACTGAAAAACCAGCAAGGCCCTTTCCATCACAAAATTATTCGAGCCCTCCAGCACAAGAGCACCTGAAAAGCAGCGAAGCCCCTGCTATTACTAACATACTCAGCCCTCGTCAGACCTTCAGCTCAGGAGCACATGAACAGCAGTAAGGCCCCTGCAATTTGTAAATTAATCACTACAAAACACAGCTGCTGGATCATCCACAGAAGCCAGGGGGGGGGGGGGCCTAAGGTGAAGATTGTGCGCTTTCAAAACATCACCTGGCCCCCACAGCCAGACCCATTCTTCCTCGCCCACTGTGCCCTGAATGTGAGGGGCTGTGGGCGAGGTGTTAAGACTAACACGGTTTCCCCCTGCGTGGGCCCCAGGGGGGGCCAAGGTGAAAATGGCTCAAAAGGCCTGAGCAACACCTGGCCCCCAGGGAGGCCGATTCTTGTAAACAATCAACCCTCCCCAGTCCGGCCTCAGCGTGATTGCTTTGCAGGGCAGGGGGTGCAGTAGAGGCCACAGCTGATAATCGCTGTATGGCCGCACAGTGAAGAGCTTTCATTTCTGTCTCTGTCTCCGTGCCCTCTGTGGGCCGTTTTTTTTTTCTCCCCTTTCCCAGTCGACAGAGAGCAGACAGCAGAGAGCACTCTCTGTGGACTGGGAAAGGGGAGAAAACAAAACGGCCCACAGAGTGCACTGAAACATCGGCCCTTCGGCCAATGCCCGAATGCCCGCAGTGCCAATCCGCCCCTGCCTCAGTGTCCTGTTTACACGGCGAGGCCTGCCTGCAACAGGGCTGGTGTCGGCCGTGTGACGATTGGAATGTCGCTGCTTTGGCGAGTAAAACAACAATATGTTGCAAACCTCACTCAGTGGACCTGATAACGAGGTGGGCGGTGAGGTATTTACTGCTCTCCGTATATACCGATACCTCAGGGCACGGTAGTTACAGGGTACATAAATAGTTCATATTCTGAGTTTTCAGCTGGAAAGTGATAAATTGCAAGCGGCAGCTTCGTTTTCTGTGCTGAATTCCGCATTTAACAATTTATTGCACATTTCCATGCAGTATATTTCAGCAGGATTGACCTGCCTGAGTTTGCCTGTGGCGCAGTCACTTCTGCATTGTCCAGGATTCCAGTCCATAGCGCGCCCTTGTCTGCGCCTGGGTTTGGACTTTACGCCAACATCATAATAGGGGGCCTGATGCGTGCCAGTGGCCATTGACACCTAATCATCTCTTCCCCTGCTTTGAGTCCTAACTAGCATCACACAAAACCCTACAAAAGATGAAAGCCAAGCAGAGGAGATATCGAAATGCCCCTCCCCTATCCAAGACGGGATATTAAAAGATTAGAAGGGTCAGGAGAAAACATGGATGAGTGGGGAGTAGGAAGGATAGAGTAGGAAGGAGAGGAAAGATGTAGAGGTAACAAGTGAATTGCAAAGCATGGGTAGGCGAGGGTATTGATAATATAACAGTGACAAGCATTGGCATAGCCAATAGGTCTCGCCTTCGGGTCCTTATAAGTGTTTACCTAGAGCTATTAGCTTTGCCTATCACCTTTCTATCTTTAACCACACTATTCTAAACCTACTGCATGTGAGAAACTAGATGGACAATCACGCTGTAAATCTAAGCTGTGAATACACTAAACCGGCGAAAAATACTTGCTGAATTTCCTCGATGAAGGTAGAGGAAATGTTTGTTTTTTACTGGGGACTCTTTCTCTGATGAGTGTTGAGCTTTCTCACAATCGAACTCCTGGTATGGTTGAGTTCTTGTTTAATGAAGTCTGAACTGCTTTCAGTAAAAGTTCAAATCAGAAACTGCGAAAAGCCTGAATATGCACAAGGACGGCGAGAAAGCCTTGTTTGCATAATTTCAGTTATGTCACAAATAAATTACAAACTGCTAATAGCGCTTTAGTTACTCTGGTTAAAAACGTCTAATAGCGCTTCAGTTTTCTGGTTAAAAACTGCTAATAGCGCTTTTGTTTCTCTGGTTAAAGACGAGCCAGAGTTTGGACCTGCTTGCCTACTCCATTGCTATTTTTGTTGTTGTAAAAATGGAAATATTTAAAGATTAATAGGTTAGTTTTTTAAATATTTTTTAATTAAAAGTGGAATTGAAAAAGTCTTCTTTTTCCTGGTCCAAACCAAAAACGTATCTTCACAAACATCCGGTGGCATGAATATTGTGACTTTGTGTTATATCGAAATCTGTTAAGCTTTCTCTTTGAGGCTTGACAAAATACATAATTAATCAAGCATTAAAAATGCAATAGGTCTTGCCTTTTATTAGGTTAAAGCCATTTGCTTTGCTATACAATACCATTCGAAAAGCAAATGGCTTTAACTTAACCAAAGGCGAGACCTGTTGCATTTTCATGGCTTGTTTTTGTTAGGCCCAGCCGCACAGGGAGATTAAGTGATTTGCCCAGAATCACAGGACCATTGGTCGTGACTCTCTTCTTTTCCGGGTTAGAAGCCAAAGTACACAACTTAACAAAAGAATAAGACCATAAACCGTAAACTGCTGTATATAGCCCAGCTGCTTTTAAACAGCACCTCACCTATGATTAATTATATGTGCTTTGGAACATGGGCAGGCCCTGGCCAGCATACTGAGCACAGCGCAGCACAGCAACCGGACTGTTTATTGCACATAAATCATACCCCCCTCCAGGTGGCCCCCCAGGAGAGCCAGTGACCCCACCCTTTCCTGGTTATGTTTCTGGACTTGCCTAAAACAAGAGCAAGAAGTTAAATGAATGGTTCCCCTCTGTGAGCCCCAGAGGCCTGCAGAGCTCAAGTATAACATACAGCTACAGTAGGGCCACTTCCGGTCACTACAGACACAACCTTCAATCCTGAACTGTCAAAATCATTATTTTCAAGCAGTGCCGGATTAAACTCTATGGAGGTCCCTAGGCAGTCGAAATTTCGCACCCCACCCCCCTCGCAAATTATCTCCTAATACCCAATGCACTGAATTTTTTTACAAACTGACAGCTGCCAGAAGATGAGCTTTTAAGAGACAATCTGTTATATGAATCTAATGTCTCTGGTTTATGTACGTTAAGTTGTTAATAGGTACATCACATTAATTCTGTATGTTCCCAATGGAGTCTTTAATGTAAAGTTTTCTTTTCTTTGAGTTGATTCATTTTTTTTCATCTTTTGGAAAAAATATTTAAGAAAGCTTGATTGTAATTTTCTTTCAAGATCAAATCAATATTATTTTGATCCGTTGTTGCGGGACCCTAAAAGGAGTGGGGCCCATAGGCTGGTGCCTACTTTGTCTATTTGGTAATCCAGCACTGATTGCAAGTGTGTTAGTCTAAGTAGCTTAGGAACACCCTCATTAATAAAGACACCTTGCAGCAAGCATGTAAACATATGATAAAGTATCTTCAAAATTCAATTACTGGATTTCATTAACACACAGTAGCTTTTCACCTTAGTACAGCAGATTAAATCAAGGCATTGGGAGGTTTTATTTTTTAAAGTGATAGCTTTAAAAGATGAATTTAGAAACATGCAGGCTTCTCCACACCCGGACACAATGTGAATAGTGAACTAAGAGGCAAGTCAGTTGTTATGCGCACCCTTTGGATGGCTGGGATTGCTACTGTGCATGAAGAACATTATAGTTTGTTAAATCAAACACAAGAGACGTTTTTGTAATTTGCACATCCAGAAGTCATGTATTTTGAGGTCCTCTTATATATGATAATGAAGAAAAAGGAGGGAAAGTGAAATAAAACAATTGCCTAAGTTCACACAATTTGGTCAAATGATGAAGCTAGGATTGACACCAGGTTTTCTGGTTCCACATTGTGCAATTCAATTCAGCCACTAAATAGATGTACATGCTTCACTTCCCCTACACCCACCTTGCACCCCCCTCACGACCACCACCCACCTGGCAACAGAATGGTCCACCATCACACCACCGAATAAACCTTTTGGCCCCAGGGAACATTTTTGCAAGTACTTATGCCATAACATATGAAAAAACATGTGCCTCGTGTTCTTAAGGTGTGAGAAATGTGTGTATCTTGCTGCATTAGCCTTGAGAACTCTGAACCCATTTCGGGCTTAACAATTGTGAACACTGTATCTATAAACATTCTCTGTAACATCATAGCTGTAATGAGGCATAATATGCAGATGGAGTTTGCCACATTAAACTCTGCATGCTTACTTTTATTGGCAGTTTCCCTCAATACAATTTGCAAGGCTGGTCCTGCAGAAATCTGTCAGAGGAAAACGGTGGGGTGCAATAACAGACCTGCCAACTCACAGGGTGCCACTGTGTGTCCCACGATTTTGGCTCCCTTCACACGGTCACCTGGTGAGGAGCCGAAATCACATAATGGCAGCCAAGGCGAGCTGGAAACCACTGCAGAGATTGGATTTCTAGCTTGTCTTTTGAGGTTGCAACCCGGCAATGTCTGCAAAAGGGTGTGAGAACATCTCAGGACATCACCAGCAGCCACAACAACTATTTGATGTTGTTGTTTTTGTTGGAAGGAGGAGGTGGATGGGAACAGCGGAAGGAGGTAGAAGGCCATTGCCGGGAACTTTGCCCATAGATCCCCACCACCTCTAAGGCCATGCCCCCTCACCATACAGCTGATTTTGCTCTCAAGTTGGCAGGCCTGCAATAATTATCACTCTACTAGAAATTCTGATTCTTGAACAAATTAAGGTTTTAACACAGTATTTGGAATTTATCTCCACACTACGCCTAAATCAGAAAGATCACAGTTACAAGCACACACTTGCTTGAGGTATGTGTCGTCATTCACTGTTTCAGAAGGTGTCACTCTTCACTCTATGCAGTTTGAAATCCTGCTATCAACAACGTAATCCACCATTGACTTTTGTGTAGTACAGTTGCATGGGTTTGTGGAAAGTTTCAAGAACTGACCCCTTTATGGTGATTTCCACTGAATACTGCTAACCTAGCAGACAACAGTTCGCGAGGCACTATATGACACTCATGGGCATATTTACAATGGAAGCGGCGGAGTGAGGCATTAACCTTCCTGGCTTAATGCCTCACTGGCGCTCCACTTAGCAGCCTAGCGCCAGCGCAGGCACCCTTGCACCATAGGACAAGGTTGTCTGCATGCAGGGGAAGATTGTTTATGTGCAGGAAGGTCTGCCTTCCTGCACATAAACAATCTTTAATGCCGTTTTGTAACTTCTATGTGTGCTGCTTAATGCAGCACACACAGAAGTTGCAAAACAGCATTTAAAAAAAGATGATTGTTTATGTGCAGCAAAAGGGACCTTCCTGCACATAAACAATAATTGTTTTTTTTACTGTTTTCATGTGTGCTGCACAACGCAGCACACATGAAAACAGCAAAAAGGAGGAGAAATGAAACATTTCTCCTCGTTGCGCCAGGGTAAGACCAGGTTTTCCCTGGTCTTACTTCTAGTGCTGCCTCCGATTTATGCCTCCCTTGTAAATAGGGAGGAGCGTCAGGATCAATGGGTGTTGCGGTGGAACGCCCACAGCCCTCTTCCCTGCTTGCACCAAGGCCCAGGGCACATCCTTCCTACACTCCTGAAGCACAGACAGGGTCTTATTGGAAGGTCCCTTGCAACCTGATTCAGTTAATGACTAAATCAGTCGCAGGAAGTGCGTGGATGTGTGAGTTTGATCAAGAGAATCCACTGCTACAAATAGGTAGAGCATCCTGGTGGAATGGTGGGGGAATCGGCACCGGCTGTTCCGCTTCACCCAGTATTCACTCAAGGTCCCATTTGCAAACCCTGTTAACCTCCCCACCCATGCAGTTACTGAGCCCCTGGTAATCAGCACCTCTGGGGTGTGGAGTAAGTTAGGAGAGGGTTTATAATGGGAACTTGTAATGCAATCCACAGTGCCAGTCTCTCATGGAAAGACTACAGTGCTGGGAATAGAGACTGCGGTGGAAGGAAAGAGACTGCGGTGCTAGAAATAGAGATTGCGGTGAAAGGAAAAGAGACACCAGTGCTGGGAATAGAGACTGCGGTTCTAGGAATAGAGGCTGCGGTGGAAGGAAAAGAGACTCCAGTGCTGGGAATAGAGACTGAGGTGGAAGGAAAGAGACTGCAGTGCTAGGAATAGAGACTGCGGTGGAAGGAAAAGAGACTGCAGTGCTGGGAATAGAGACTGCGTTGCAAGGAAAAGAGACTCCAGTGCTGGGAATAGAGACTGAGGTGGAAGGAAAGAGACTGCGGTGCTAGGAATAGAGACAGCAGTGGAAGGAAAAGAGACTCCAGTGCTGGGAATAGAGACTGAGGTTCTAGGAATAGAGACTGCGGTGGAGGGAAAAGAGACTGCAGTGCTGCAAATAGAGACTGCGTTGGAAGGAAAAGAGACTCCAGTGCTGGGAATAGAGACTGCGGTTCTAGGAATAGTAACTGCGGTGAAAGGAAAAGAGACTGCAGTGCTGGGAATAGAGACTGCAGTGCTAGGAATAGAGACAGCAGTGCTAATAATAGAGACTGCAGTGCTCGGAATAGAGACTGCGGTGCTAGAAATAGAGAATGCAGTGTAAGGAATAGAGACTAGGGTGCTGGTAATAGAGACTGTGGAGCTGAGAACAGAAACAGTGGTGGTAGGAACAGAGACCGCAGTGCTAGGAATAGAGACTGTTGTGCTAGGAATAGAGATTGCGGTGCAGGGAATAGAGACTGCGGTGCTAGGAATAGAGACTGCAGTGCTTGGAATAGAGACTGAGGTGGAAAGAAAGAGACTGCAGTGCTAGGAATAGAGACTGCGGTGGAAGGAAAAGAGACTGCAGTGCTGGGAATAGAGACTGCGGTGGAAGGAAAAGAGACTCCAGTGCTGGGAATAGAGACTGAGGTGGAAGGAAAGAGACTGCGGTGCTAGGAATAGAGACAGCGGTGGAAGGAAAAGAGACTCCAGTGCTGGGAATAGAGACTGAGGTTCTAGGAATAGAGACTGCGGTGGAGGGAAAAGAGACTGCAGTGCTGGGAATAGAGACTGCGTTGGAAGGAAAAGAGACTCCAGTGCTGGGAATAGAGACTGAGGTTCTAGGAATAGAGACTGCGGTGGAGGGAAAAGAGACTGCAGTGCTGCAAATAGAGACTGCGTTGGAAGGAAAAGAGACTCCAGTGCTGGGAATAGAGACTGCGGTTCTAGGAATAGTAACTGCGGTGAAAGGAAAAGAGACTGCAGTGCTGGGAATAGAGACTGCAGTGCTAGGAATAGAGACAGCAGTGCTAATAATAGAGACTGCAGTGCTCGGAATAGAGACTGCGGTGCTAGAAATAGAGAATGCAGTGTAAGGAATAGAGACTAGGGTGCTGGTAATAGAGACTGTGGAGCTGAGAACAGAAACAGTGGTGGTAGGAACAGAGACCGCAGTGCTAGGAATAGAGACTGTTGTGCTAGGAATAGAGATTGCGGTGCAGGGAATAGAGACTGCGGTGCTAGGAATAGAGACTGCAGTGCTTGGAATAGAGACTGAGGTGGAAAGAAAGAGACTGCAGTGCTAGGAATAGAGACTGCGGTGGAAGGAAAAGAGACTGCAGTGCTGGGAATAGAGACTGCGGTGGAAGGAAAAGAGACTCCAGTGCTGGGAATAGAGACTGAGGTGGAAGGAAAGAGACTGCGGTGCTAGGAATAGAGACAGCGGTGGAAGGAAAAGAGACTCCAGTGCTGGGAATAGAGACTGAGGTTCTAGGAATAGAGACTGCGGTGGAGGGAAAAGAGACTGCAGTGCTGGGAATAGAGACTGCGTTGGAAGGAAAAGAGACTCCAGTGCTGGGAATAGAGATTGCGGTTCTAGGAATAGTAACTGCGGTGAAAGGAAAAGAGACTGCAGTGCTGGGAATAGAGACTGCAGTGCTAGGAATAGAGACAGCAGTGCTATTAATAGAGACTGCAGTGCTCGGAATAGAGACTGCGGTGCTAGAAATAGAGAATGCAGTGTAAGGAATAGAGACTAGGGTGCTGGTAATAGAGACTGCGGAGCTGAGAACAGAAACAGTGGTGGTAGGAACAGAGGCCGCAGTGCTAGGAATAGAGACTGTTGTGCTAGGAATAGAGATTGAGGTGCAGGGAATAGAGACTGCGGTGCTAGGAATAGAGACTGCAGTGCTTGGAATAGAGACTGCGGTGCTAGGAATAGAGACTGCAGTGCTTGGAATAGAGATTGCAGTGCTAGGAATAGAGACTGCGGTGCTAGGAATATAGACTGCGGTGCTAGGAATATAGACTGCGGTGCTGGGAATAGAAACTTCGGTGCTGGGAATAGAAACCGCGGTGCTCGGAATAGAGACTGCAGTGTAAGGAATAGAGACTGCGGAGCTGGGAATAGAGATTGCCATGCTGGGAATAGAGACCGCAGTGTAAGGAATAGAGACCTCAGAGCTGAGAGTAGAGTCCGCAGTGCTAGCAATAGAGACTGCAGAGCTGAGAATAGAGACCGCAGTGCTAGAAACAGAGACTGCGGTGCTGGAAATAGAGACCACGGTGCTGGGAATAGAGACCGCGGTGCAAGGAATAGAGACCGCAGAGCTGGGAATAGAGACTGCAGAGCTAGTAATAGAGACTGGGCAGTCTAGGAATAGAGACTGCGGTGCTGGGAATAAAAACTGCAGTGCTGGGAAAAGAGACAATGGTTATAGGAATAGAGACCACAGAGCTGGGAATAGAGACCGCAGAGCTGGGAATAGAGACTGTGGTGCTAGTAATAGAGACTGCGGTACTAGGAATAGAGACTGCGGTGCTAGGAATAGAGACTGCGATGCTAGTAATAGAGACTGTGGAACTGGGAATAGAGACAATGGTTATAGGAATAGAGACCGCAGAGCTGGGAATAGAGACCGCAGTGCTAGGAATAGAGACTGCGGTGCTGGGAATAGAGACTGAAGTGCTAGAAATAGAGACCACAGAGCTGGGAATAGAGACTGAGGAGCTGGGAATAGAGACCGCAGTGCAAGTAATAGAGACTGTGGTGCTGGGAATAGAGTCCGTGGTGCTGGGAATAAAGACTGTGGAACTGGGAATGGAGACTGCAGTGCTGGGAATAAAGACTGTGGTGCAGGGAATAAAGACTGCGGTGCTAGTAATAGAGACTGTGGAACTGGGAATAGAGACAATGGTTATAGGAATAGAGACCGCAGAGCTGGGAATAGAGACCGCAGAGCTAGGAATGGAGACTGCGGTGCTGGGAATAGAGACCGCAGAGCTGGGACTAGAGACCGCAGAGCTGGGAATAGAGACTGAGGAGCTGGGAATAGAGACCGCAGAGCTAGTAATAGAGACTGTGGTGCTAGGAATAGAGACTGCAGTGCTGGGAATAGATACCTCTGTACTGGGAATAGAGACAATGGTTATAGGAATAGAGACTGCGGTGCTGGGAATAGGCCTTGACGCTCAGAGCTTCCGCCGAAGTGTGTTTAGGCACAGTATAAGTCTGAATCTTTTCAAATTGCAAACCAGCCTGTTTACGTAAAGAACTTCAGCGACTTTAAACATTCTGGGGAGTTTTATGACCTGTTTCCCAGGTCTGTACACATTTTGCTGATCTAATCCCGTGAGCTGTGACCTGGCACACGCTCAAGCAAGCTTTATCCGCTGTATGGAGAATTCTTTAACAAACAATTTATCGCCCTTATATCACCCTATATTTCTCCCTGCAGAATTGTAATTTGTTATACTGAACTGAATAGATACAAATGTTATGTATAACCATATAAAAGGCATGATGAAAGAAGTGCTTATTTCGGTCCTATCCGTTCACTCTCTGTTATTACGGAGAGAAAAGCCAGCTCTTTACCATCCTTGTCAGGGTCTCTAATACTTCCGGGGTGCAAGTTCATAATAATGCAACAAAGAGAGAACGAGGACCCACCTATAGTTTCAGGCGTAGGGTTATAGAGGGGGTGTCTGTGTGTGTGGAAGAGAATGGGTAGAACTAATACCTTCATTCTCAGACCCCTCTAGGAAGTTCGTTCATCATTATAAATTTGTAATATTTTCTTGTACATTCCTCACTCTTCCTTGCTGTGTTTGATATTGTGTTCTTGCCTTCTATGGTATTACCCTACCTCTTCTAGTCTCCTGTTTATTTTGTAACGTTCTAGTTTGTAACATTTTTCTCATGTAACGTAACTGGTTCTATTGTACAGCGCTCTGACACCTTCAGGTAAAGTCCGCGCTATATTAAATGCATTAAACAAAATAAATATGTGCGTCCATGCAGTGTTTAATTTGAGCCAGTGGTTCCTGGTGGGAGCCACCAGCTCTCATTTGTGGGAACCGGCACTGATTTTTCCTCACCTGAATTTCTGATTCTGACGATGGAAAAACACACACGTGGAAAGACGGAAGGAGAGAAAGATGCAATGCCAATCTCAAAAGGAGAAAGCAGTAAACTGCAGCCAGGGTCAGACTGGCCGTGGCGGGCACCAGGCGTTTCTGCGGTGGGCCGCCAGGGTGGGGGCCGGTTTTGGACCTCTGGCGCAGCATTTTTTTTTGTTCCTGGGGGGCGGTTCTGCAATATCTATATTTATTTAATCATGCCGGTTTCACGGCTCATCACAGCACGGAATTGGTCATGCTTTCCGTGCTGGATGATATGAGACTTAGGGCAGATAATAAAATGCCGTGTATCCTGGTGCTGTTGGACTAGTCTGCAGCATTTGACACGATCAATCATGAGCAATTGCTGTTGCGGATTGCAGACCTAGGAATTCAAGATATAGCTCTCGCCTGGCTCACCTCCTTTCTTAGAGACCGTTCTCAGAGGGTTCAGTTAGCTGATCTGGTGTCTCACCCAGCCACCCTTTCTTGCGGTGTGCCCCAGGGCTCAGCATTATCTCCTTTGCTCTTTAATGTTTATTTACAGCCCTTGATCTCCGCACTGAAGTAGATGGAGTGTCGGATTTATAACTATGCCGACGACACCCAACTTATCATCCAGATTGACAGTTCTTCAATGGCCCATCTAAGAATGCAAAACATTATAAAATTTACTGTCAACTGGATGTCGGCTAACTCTTTAAAGATTAACCCTGATAAAACCAAGGTGCTGGCGGTTACCACACTCTCCAGTCCTTGGAATGAGCTCTTCTGGCCAAAAGAACTTGGGCCTTCTCCGAAAACTGCCATGGCCGTTAAAAGTCTTGGCATCAAAATTGATGCCAAACTGTCCATGATACAACAAGTGTCCGCAGTCGTGGGAACTTGCGTTGGACTGCTGAGACAGCTGCATAAACTATCTTCGCTCCTCTCCTTCGCCACACTTAGACGGGCAGTCTCAGCAATGATACTGTCGCGCGTAGACTATGGCAACTCTTTGTACTCTGGTCTTCCACAACAACTGTTAACCAGATTGCTGGTTGTCATGAGTGACGGGGCTAGATTAATCTTCAAGAAACCGAGACGAGCACATGCTACGCCCCTACTGCGCGATCTACACTGGCTCCCGGTCAGGCAGAGAATCAAGTTCAAAGTCCTCTGCATTACACATAAATCCTTCTACGGCCTAGCTCCAAGTTACATAAAGGACCGCCTACCCAACTATGTCCCCAGTAGAATGCATAGGTCAGCAGAGGCCTGTCTACTAGTCTGCCCCGCTATAAGCTTTCCTCCATGGGCGGGAGAGCCTTCTCCACATTGATTCCCCCGGTGTGGAACAGCCTCCCGGTTAACTTACGCGAGGAAGTGAACCTCCTCGTCTTTTAGGAAAAAGCTGAAGACCGTGCTTCTCAGAAGCTTGGGGCCCAATTTAAGCCGGCCTTCCCAAGCCATCGAGTCCAGGTGTGCCCTCTGCAGCGCTTAGAGACCTCTGGGTGATAATGGGCTTTATAAATTTAAATTACAATTACAATTACAATATCGACCCCCCTGAAACAAAAGCGTCAGTGGTGAGACCGGAGTGGTGCATTAACTATGACAGTAGGATAAAGGGATAGGAACTGTCTGGTAGTGAATTCAAGAGGCATGAGGTGGTTTCAAGACTATGTGGACATGAGATAGCGCTGGCTGAGGGCTTCTGAGCAAAGCTGTGGGCACGGGCACTCATTTTTTTAAAAACATTAACCAATGTGTGTATGTGTAGGTGGGTGCGTGTATGTATGGTTATGTGCATGTTATGCCTAGAGCAACTGCCTTCCTCCAGGTCATTACAGACATTATTTTCAGTCCTTGACCTTTGTATTATAACCTAAAGCATTCTGGGTGTTGTAGTTTTGCTTCACTCCCTATCAACTAGTAAGACCTACACACGTGAAATCAGTGATTTGTAGGTGAAAGGTTCAGAACTGAAGAGAGTGTCGAATGAAATGGAGGGAGGTGGTCCAACATAAACATAGGTGCAGAGTCCAACACCGTGGGTGCTACCTACACTCACCTGATGTCACCAGTAGCCTGCAGTGGGCCACGCTGTCTTTATATATTTTCTGCAGAAATCCATGTTGCTGATGTGAACATTTTGGTGGGAAGAGCTGCTGGCTTTGATCAGAGGGTGTATGAAACAGAGATTAGAGGCTAGACCTTAAGTCTCCGCTCACCTGAATGTTTGCACACTAATCTAGGGCTATCTTAAAAGCATTATAGGCCCCCGGGCTAAGCAGTGCACTGGGTCCTTTCTACACAACCACTCACAGGAATAAAAATGTTTAATGGAAAATTAGTGTTAAATTCTGGTCTGTATGGGGCCCCTGTCTCGTGGGGCCACCGGGCCACTGCCCAGCGTGCCATGCGATAAGACGGCACTGCACTAACCTAGGTGCTGGTGTGAAAGTGCTCTCTGAGGAGATTATCTAAAAGCGGCTGTCACTGCGGTGTAAGGAACAGGTTAAGTGTGATCTCTGCCAATAGTTGTATCATGTTTGAATACCGAAATGAAGACCTGGTTTTTACCCAGCCGCGCCTTTCATCCTGGGACTCTGGGGTCAGCTGTAGGCCCTGCAGATGGTTTTACTCCAGTGTAAGCTTGTTAAATTCCCAACTATTGAATAACTTTTGTTTTTCACCTGCTTATGCTTGACACACAATTTTAGTTCATTGGAGCAGAAAACATTTAATGAGCACTCTGGAAACAAGATCCAAATTTACTAATGCCTTTTGCTGGGTTCTCTTCATAAAGTGATGTAAACCTGATGCAAAGTATTAGAGTTTGATTTCGTATCCACCGCCAATCAGGATTTGTGTTGGGTAGTACCACAAAGCAATGTAAAGATGAGCTATGCACTACTTTTCACTACTTTACGTCAAGGAGGCATTCCATGAGTGGTACATGGTAAGGTAAGGTAATATTTTATTTGTACATGATTAATTAAAATCTTTACAAAAATATAAAACACAGATAAGGACATTTAAAACCCCCTGACCCCCTGACTCACCAGACGCTTTGGGGTGCCTGTCTTGTCTTCCCTCCTCCACGCCTCGGTCCGACAGGGTGGCTAGCACCGTTGAGCGGAGGGCGTGGAGGTGAGAGACAGTCACTTCCGTTTCCGCCTGCGAGTGACCGGTTAGCGGTCTAGTCGCGGTGAGACAGACGGGCTGAGGGCTTTAAAAGGAGGATGTCATACCGGGAGCGCAGCGGACGTGCGCAGCGGGCGCGACGAAGGCGCGCCGAAGTGTCGCCAAAGTCGAGCCCGTCTGCGCCCGTCCGCGGCCGGTGGCGGGCTAGGGCGACGACCCCTGGTCGTAAGATCCGCTGGTCTAAGGAGCAGCTCCTAGGCTTCCGACCGCGCACTAAATCCAAATGCATGCATGGTATGACGATTGATGATAGGGATTGTCCTCAATGCGGCTATTGCTTTACTACCTTGCTGCGGGACACTACGGAGCAAGCACTTTCTTGTGGCCTCCTTAATGTAAGATCACTACGCAAACATAGACTTGATGTCTATGAGATGATCCTTGATAAAAGGTTCGACCTAATGTTTCTTACGGAAACTTGGTTAGACCAGTTTTCCGACTCGGATATTATTGAGGCCACGCCGGAGAACTATTCTTGGGTTAGGCAGGATAGGCCTGAGGGGGTGGGAGGGGGGATTGCTATTATTTATAGGAATACTTTGGGCTGTTGTCTAGAGCGCACGATGATTGTGGAGAGTGAGGCGGGAGCCTTCACGATCCAAATCAACGGGGGCACAACGATCAAAGGCTGTCTGATATATCGGCCGCCAGGGGCCTGTACTAAGTTCAGAGAGAGCCTGCTTGAAAATCTTATGGAGGCTACCCTACGCAGGGATAAATTCCTCCTTTTAGGAGACCTGAACATTCACTTAAATTGCCCTGAGGATACAGGGGCTAAGGACTTCTGCCGGGATATGCTAGCTCTTCAACTTGAATTGAAGCTATCGGACCCTACGCACCGCCAGGGACACCTTCTGGATCCAGTTTATGCTAACTGGGGAGGTGTGGAGGTGTCCGGTATAGAGCCTATCCCTTGGACAGACCACTTTCTGGTGGCATTCTCCATACAGAGCTTAAAATCCAACAAAGCTAGTCAGGCACCCCCTAACTATCTCAGGAGGAAGTGGGCCAAATTCTCGGTGAAAGATTTCAACCAAGCTTTAAGTAAGGGTGGCCAGCCGGGTGGCGAAGACATTGAAACAGTGGTCTTAAATCTGAATCAGCGCATTATTGATGCGCTTGACCAGACAGCCCCTCTCTGCCGCACTTCCATGGGTGCTCGGAAAGAACGCTCTGCCCCATGGTATAGCAGTGAACTGAGGTTAACTAAGGCAGACTGTAGGCGAGCTGAAAGAGCATGGAGGGTGGCGTATGACAATCAGGCCAGAGAATTGTTCTTGGAAAAAAGGCGCCTGCACCATAGGCTGATCAAAAAGTCTAAGGCGGCCTACTATGCTGGACAAATCCTGGGGTCGAAGAATTCGGCTAAAGAACTCTTCGGTATTTACAAGTCTTTGACCACGGTAAATTCATCTACTGAGCCGGAGAGTTCCTCTACGGAGTCATGTGACCGTATTGCCGAATATTTTTCAACTAAAGTCGAGAAGATCTACTCGACTTTCCCTAATCCGACAACAGGGATTGACCTCGTAGCAGCTTTTGCGGACACGGAGTCGGCAGGGCACCTCACTAACTTCTACACCCCTCCACCTGAGGATTTAGTAGTGGTGTGTCGCTCTGTTAAATCAGGGTCCCCGTGGGACCCAGTGTCTCCCAAATGCCTGGCGGAAAGCCTTGAAGTTTTGGAACCTTATATGAGGCATGTCCTGGACATCTCCTTCAGTGTAGGGAAGCTCCCTGAGGGATGGAAACAGGCGGTGGTGCTCCCGCTCCGGAAGAAACCCCACCTAGGCTTCGAGGTATTAGAGAATCTGAGGCCCATCTCCCTCCTGCCGTTTCTGTCCAAAGTGGCAGAAAAGGTGGTTAATACTCAAATTATGAAGCACGTGGAAGAGACGGGATTGCTCCACGCGACACAGTTTGGCTTCAGGCCACGCCATTCCACCGAGTCTGCCCTCCTTATGGCAACGGAACATCTGAGGGAGGGGGTGGATGCAGGCCAAACTATGGCTCTGATCTTGTTGGACCTCAGCGCGGCGTTCGACACTGTAGCTCATAACATCCTGCTACAGTGTCTGAACAGAGGGGGCATCTCTGGCACCGCGCTGAGATGGATCCAGGACTTCCTCATGGGGAGAAGCTTCCGAGTTAGGCAGGGAGACTGCTATTCAAAGGGGGTTCCCTTGGGCCAAGGCGTACCGCAGGGTTCGTCATTAAGCCCGACCCTTTTTAATATGTATGTCGCGCCGGTTGCCTCGATTGTGGAGAGTCATGGTCTCCAATTGGTCTCGTATGCCGATGATACGCAGCTGGTGATCTCCCTATCACACGCGCCCTGTCTTGCTGCCGATGGCTTCCGCTCGTGCATGAAAGATCTTGCCGAGTGGATGGCTATCAATTGTTTGAAGCTTAATGGCAACAAGACAGAGGTGCTGGTGGTGGGGAGAGCCCAGTCTGCTTGGTCGTCGGCATGGTGGCCTCCTTGTCTTGGACCAACCCCGACCCCCTGTCAAGAGGCACGCAATCTCGGGGTGTGGTTTGATGCGGATCTTACTTTTGGCCCCCAGATTAATCGGGTGGTAGGAGTCTGCTTCGGGATTTTGAAGAAGTTGAGAAAGGTCCTCGACCTGCTCCCGTTTAGCGCCCGTCAAACCCTGGTTCATGCCCTGGTGACAGCTAGGTTGGATTATGGGAACCTGCTGAACCTGGGGGCTTCGGAGAAAAGCATGGCACGCCTGCAAGTGCTGCAGAATGCGGCAGCTCGTTTGATTCTTAGGCTGCCCAAAAGGGCGCCTTCTAAGGTGGCGCTTCAGAAGCTACACTGGCTCCCTGTAAGGAGAAGAGTGGAGTTTAAAGCCCTCTGTACCTGTCATCGAATTTTGAATGGCAGGGCACCCGGCCCTCTGAATAAACTGATCGAAGTGTATCAACCAACACGTGCGCTTCGATCCGCAGGGGGCGGTCTCCTTAAGATCCCTAGAGTCAAGAAAGCCCGTATGGGAGGCAGGTCCTTCAGATGCTTGGCGGCCAATAACTGGAACAAACTTCCAGTGGACCTGCGCTTGGAGCCGGAGGAAGCCAGGTTCCGAGCGAGACTGAAAACATTCCTCTACACAAAATAATTGTCGGCTCTGTCTTTGTGATCCCTGCTTGCTGCCTCTTCCTCTTTCAGCGCGTGGACACGCCGGTGTGCGTAACGCAGCGCTCTACAAATGTCCCAATAATAATAATAATAATAATAAAGGAGAACTCTGTTGTCGTCTAGCCCAGCCTAGCCTTGCCTTGCCTGACAGACCCGACCAGCCGATCGCGGAGCGCCGAGCAACCTCACACACCACGGACCCAGCGGAGGAGGAGAGCGCCGGTCCGTTTGGAGGAGGACGCCTAACAGAAAATCACCGGTGAGCCCGGGTTCCCCTCTAGCCACTCTAGCCCCCCCCGGACACGCAGAGCGTGATAAACGCGTAGTATAGTGAGGGGGCGGAGTAGGTTAGGGGATTGCCTGGGGACCGACGGTGCGTCGTAGCAAACGACGTGTAGCCACCTGGGAGCGAACTGGCAGCCTCAAGGGGGTGAGAATTTCAGCATCCTGCACCCAGGACAACCGGAGCGGAGTGCGGGGCAGTGCAGGGGCAGCGTGGGGCGCAGGTTGGGAGAGCACCCTAGCCACCCCCGGCTGCACTGGAAAGTACAGCACTCGTGTGCACCTGCCTAGTATTAGGCAGCTTCCAACCCCCACGGAACCACAAGCGGTCAGTCTGGTGAATAGGAGGCCCAGAAATCACCAGAGGCACTGCTGTAAGGGGGGAAGAAGAGAGGGAGCATCAGAGAAAACGAAAAACTGTGAACAATATAAGGAGAACCAGGCGAGGAATAAGCCAAAAGACACCGCAAGAGAGGATAACAGAGGCGGCAGGCAGGCTAACCGGTGGGCATAAGGCACAACAGAGGTAAGTGTAAAGTTACAGACACTCCTTTTTTAAACTTTTAAATCTGAGAAACGACCGCACAAAACGAGAAATAGCTGCATTACACATTAGGCAACCTAACCGAGAAATGAGACCGAAAAAAGGGCAAACCATGCGCAAAGAAGATAGCCCAGAGAAGAACAAAATAACAGAGGGCTCAATATCTGTGGAAGAGAGCCAAGAAAGCCAGGCCTCACACATAGAGAATAATAAAGGGCGGCGCAAGAAAAGGAAAGTCAAAAGGGTAAATAAAAACGCCAAACAGGCTAAAAGGGACGGGGACCAAACAAATTCTAAACAGAAAGACAATACGCTAACCTCCAAAGCTATAAAGGATTTTGTAGGGAAACACTACAAACCTTTAGAGCCAGTAATAAGACCGGACCCTGAGGAAGATACGGAAGAACATGGTGCGGAAGGAGTAGGAAGGATAGAAGCAGTAATGGTGAATCCCGATATAGAAGTAGGAATGGAGGATTCCGTATTAATAAACCTGACGCTCCAGAGCCAAAATATCCACATCTCAGCGCCCCGGCTCTCATCGTCACCAAAACTTTTCTCATTACAGTCACTGGGAAATGAGGAACCAAGGGGAAATGAAATACAGAGCCAGAGCTTAATCTGGGGCGGGGAGCCAGCCCATTCCCCTCTACAACATGGCACCAAAAATTCAATCCAACAGCAAGAACCCACAAGAACAGGTCATCATACAAACCCAGGCAGAGACCACACACAGGACCCGGAGTGTTCCGTAACACCCACTTCTTCATTGGTGGACCTGATATTGATACTACAAAAGACGTTACAAGGAATACTTGAAGTAACTCTATCAAATAATGGAGTATTGAAAGCCCAGAAATCGAACCTAAAAAGGATCGAAGAGGAACTAGTGGGGATAAAGAACCAAATGCCGAGGATGCAAAGCACTCCTGTCACTGAACATTCGATTGATGAAAGAGTAGAGATGGAATTGGTGGAGGTATCCGCGGGAAGTCCAGTAGGATCCCCACATCCAACAAACCGAAAGTCATCAAACGACTCTATGGAAGCATCTGAAAATGTATACATCTCCAGACGCCCAATGTTGATAAAAAGGCGCGGGGTGTTTACAGGGGTCCCCCATAAGTGTAGGGGTAGAAAGAAGAAAGAACAAGCCTCAAAAGGAAAGAAAAATGGGAGGACAGCAGGGAGGGAAGCACAGGCACAGGCAGACCCAAAATCACCAGCCCAGATAGATGCACCAAATAGATCAAGGCAAAGGGAGTATAACCCAAGAACGACCCCGATAAACCCTAGAAAAAATGGGAGAACAAAGGTCATAAAAGAGAAGCCATTAACACCCTGTGCTACGAAACAGAAAGTAAGAGTAGCCTTAGGACAGCCAAATAGGGGTAATAGAGCTGTAAGCCCTCTAGTCCAGGTAATTCCAAGAACGGGAAATATCGGGTGGCGATCAGAGGGACCAAAGACAAGACAGCTCCAATATGACACCCCTAAAAAAGTACAAGAGAGAGAGAAAAATAAATGGGTGTATTTGGACCATATGCAGTCGGGGAAAAGGGGTAGTACGAATGGGAGTACGAATAGGAAAAGGAACCCCCTGAATAGAGCACAGATCTTGAAAGTCTTTGCGGAATGTAGTAGCCTTAGTGGAATCAGTACAAGCGATCTCCGGCAAATTGGCTTTGTAGAGACCAGAAATGGTAAAGAAATAACAAAAGTATCATTACATTCAGTTCTGGTAAAAATGGCAATCCTCAAAGCAACTAGCGAAATAAACCACCTGGGAATAAGAATAATCCCGGAGAGGGAAGTAAAAGCCCCCAATGACAATACCTTCCTAAAGCATCATGCAGGTTTAGGGAGAAGACAGGTGAGATTATATAAAGACGAGGAAGGGAACCAAAGCTGTCTAAATATAGAAATAGACAATACAGATAACGAAGGCCCATGGGGTAATTGGTCACACTGTAGCAGCCCAAGGTTCGATTTAAACAGGAGTCATACGGAGGCCGAGGGAGATGAGGGAGGTATGAGTGAGATAGAATAGGATGAGGGGGTGTCGCAAAGTCTAGGTCTCCTGTCATGGAATGTAAACGGGCTAGGCAATGAGAAAAAGAGAGAAACTATAAAGGAGATAGTAAATAAAGTGGACATTGCCTGCTTGCAAGAGACCTGGTCATGTGACGAAACCCCGTTTAATGAAGGATACCTACAACTAAACTGCCTGGCCAAGAAAAAGAACTTTGGTCGTCCGTCGGGTGGTTTAATGACTTTGATTTCAACGAAAGTGCTCAGAGAAGTAAAACTGATAAAAATGAAATGTAAATGGGTTCAGACTAGCAGAATAGAATTATTGACAGTGGAAAAGAAGTATAAAATGCTGACTATAATGAATGTATACATGCAGTGGGAGAATGGGGCAGAGTATGAGAAGGAGATGAAGCTGTTTAAAGAAGATGTAGATTCTGTTGCAGAAAAATATGTATTGGATACCGTGATAATAATGGGGGATTTCAATCATAAACTTAACCCAAAAAAGGCGGATACCTGGAACAGAGAAATGTTAGAGGTGTTTGGTATAAACCCAGCAAGGTTCCCAGTAGGGGAGATATCAAAACATGAAGCAGCTCTGGTATACTTCCTAGGAGGTAGGGGTTTCCAATGCCTGAATGGAAGAATGAAGAACGACTGCCCAGCAGGGAAAACTTTTAAAGTAGGTTCTCAGAACTGCCCAATTGATTATATGTTTTTACATGCCTGGAACTTCCCCCAAGTACGGGAATTTAGGTTGGAACAAAAAGAGATTAGCGACCACATCCCTCTATATCTAAAAATACAAGGGGGAAGAAGCCTACCCAGAGATAAAGTGATCACCCAGGAGGTGGAGTACCCTAGACGTGTGACGACACGACTCACGGAGGAATATCAGGCAAAACTGCTAGCTATGCAAATTAAAATAAAGCCGGAAAATCTTGAGAACAAAACCTTGAACTGGTTTATAGGTAAACTAGAGGAAGTTGTCTGTTGTTTAAGAATTGAACTGAAAAGGGTCAATAATACAAGTCGAAAACCACCCAGTAGAGTAAAATGGTTTTCAGTAGAGTGTCAATCCAAAAAACGTCAGATCCGGGCAGCACAAAGAAAACAAAAAAAGAACTTCTACCAGGAGAGACAGGATCAGGTAACCCGTCTAAAAAGAGAGTATAAAAAAATGGTAAATGACGCTAAAAGGGCATTTAAAGAGAAATGCTGGTCAAACCTGCTGGAAGCGATTGAGGATAAAAATCTAAGACAATTTTGGAAATTGGTAAAGGCAGCCCTTAGCCCCTCTGATGGGGAACTAAAATGTGTAGTTAGGGAGGCCGAATGGGAAAAATATATTAGGGAATTGTATGGGGCAAGAGCCACCACAAACCAGGTAGTGACACATAAATGGCAGGAAATATCAGCAGACCTAAAAGCTAAATTTTGCGTAAAACAAGTAGAAGATACAATAAGAGAGCTGAAATTATCCAGAGCAGCAGGTCCGGACAACCTCCCAGCAATAATTTTAAAGTCAGACATAAACTGGTGGGCGAGATTCTTTGCTCAGATGTTTGATACAATACTAACAGAAGGCAAAATGCCATCCAACTGGAAGGGTGCTATAATTAGGCCCATCCATAAGAAAGGTAGCATGGAGGCACCACAAAACTACCGCCTGATTAACCTCCTTGATATAGGAGAGAAAGTTTTCTCTAAAATTGTACTGAAGCAACTCAACATATGGGTAAAAGAGCGCCAGATTGTCCCTATAGAGCAAGGAGGTTTCAGGGAAGGGCACTCGACTATAGACCAAGGGTTTGCACTGTGGGCATTGGCGAAGAAGTCAACGGAACAAAATGGCAAGCTGTGCTGTTGTTTCGTCGACTTCCGAGCCGCATTTGACTCGGTTGATCGCGCGTGCCTATGGGAAGCATTACTTAAAGTAAACATCCCGAGTGACCTCCTGACAATAATAAAGGAACTACATAATGAGAACTGGGCGCAAGTCATCAAGGATACGGAGGGCTCCTTAACGCAAAAAATACCCATCAGAAACGGCCTAAGACAGGGGTGTGTGTTAGCGCCGCAGTTATTCTCCTTATTCCTGTCAGACCTACCGGCCCATCTAGAGGTCGAGGGTAGTGCAAGTCCCAGAATGAACGGAAACAAGGTGGCCTGCCTACTATATGCAGACGACCTTGTTATTGTAGATCAGACAGAAATAGGCCTCCAGCGTAAGCTCAATGCCTTCAACGCATACTGTGCCAATAAATTTCTTATTGTCAACCTGGATAAAACCAAAGTACTTTGCTTTGGGAAAAAATTAACCAGATTCAATTGGTACCTAGGGGAGCTCAAACTGGAGACGGTGAATGAGTATCGCTACCTAGGTATATGGTTCGACAAAAGCCTAAAATGGGATATGCATTGGGATACACAAAAAGCCAAAGCACACACATCGATATGTGGCCTAAAAATGTTCAACAGGGATTACGGTGAGATGTCGCACAGACCAATGCTAAGGGCCTTTGAGGCAATGTTACCCCCCCAAGTGCTGTATGGGGCAGAAATCCTTTATTTGAGCGGTAAAGGTGCCTGGGACTTGGTAGAGGGTAAATGCCTCAAAGGACTCCTCTCTCTCCCACAATCTGCGATGGTGCAAGCCATAAGAAGGGAAATAGGCACAAAGTCCTGGGAGACATTAACTCAAATGGCAATACTTAGACTTTGGAAACGTCTGGAAGACCCCGAGGGACAAAAAGTAGCACAATGGTGCAAGAAGGAAATCCAAACGAGTAACCTAAAATGGGCAAAAATGTGCAGGGAAAGACTTACGCAAATCTGTAAAAAATTAAAGGTAGAGGTAAACCAGGAAACTCATCAACTCCTTTGTACTAGGAGTGAGTTGAAATCAAAGGGGAAGGAAATATCGGGATTGTCCGATATGGAATATCTAGCGAAAAAGAAATCAATAACACATATGATGGGCGCATGGCTAAATGAAAACTGGTTCCCATACCTAGACATCCTTCCCAACCGCGGACTTAGGCAGGAGATCTTAAGGCTGAGGGTTGGTCTAAACCCATTGTTAACAAATAAAGATCTGAAAAATAAACTGTTAGATAAAAATGGATGTTGTAAATGTAATTTGGGGTGCAAAGGAGATCTGGTACACATCCTACTCGATTGTCTGTTTTTACTGGAACAGCGGAAACTGTGGTTACGTCCCGTGTTCCTAAAATATGATATAAGCTCTAGAGCGCAGGCAGCCAACCTGCTAACTGAAATACCCACTATCGACATTGCGATTGCTCTTGGGAAATACATTAAAGCAGCATTAAGTGAGCTAAGAATCCGGGAATAACAGGTATATTCTAAAGCATTTTAAATTAAGGAAACTAGTTTAGCTGAAGGAAGTAGAATGGGTTTGTTTTATTCATAACTGTGGAATGTTAACTAAAATGCAATTTTAAGGGCGTCGACAAAGGATGAAGCGTGTGTAAGAGTTTTAACTAATATGTGATGGATTTTATTGTGATAATGTTTTAAATGAGTTGAGCTCAGCGTTTTAACTTTTTGATACTCTCTTGCACCTGTTTAAATGACTAAGGTCATAATAAACATACCTTTTGACTTGACTTGAATAATAATAAAACCACTTTGTAGTTGAGGTTAAAAAGATCAAAGTTCGCAATGGTCAGATCAAAGTTGTCCTGGGGTGTTAATGAAGAACTTGAAATGATATCAAGTCTTTTCCTTATTGAATCGAAGAACTTCACCACCTGGTAATTGAATTTTGTGTCGCTAGAGTTAAAGCATAGTTTCACTGCCTGCCTGCAGGTCCAAACAGCATATGTCTTGAAGGATGGAAGCAGAAAGTTGCACCTCAAATCTCTTGGTTTAGGGCATATGCAGATTACGTGTACAATGTCCTCTTTTCCGGACTTGCACAAACGACACTGTTACGAGGCCAGTGTTCTCTCCCAAGGGGGCAGGTGGGGCAGTGGTATTCCCATGGAATCACATATGGGTTTTGACGCAGACCCTGTAGTTGAATAGAAAAAGCACTTTTAGGCGCGAAAGGCAAGGTGCAAAGTCAGAAACATCAGGACTATTTGAATTAATCGCCCATGCCATGAGGCCACATAGCCTGTGCAAAGTCAACATTTTAACTCTACTTTATTAGCTCACTATATACCATTATACAATAAAAGATGTATTAGTAAGAGTGCTTTGAAACAACCTTTTAAATGTTCTATCAGGCAATGTGCTAAAAATGTTCTCCAAGTAATTTCCCACAACACTCTTATTCCCTTTGCCCAGATACTATTTTCAGTTGTAAAAAAAAATTACAAAAACATTAGTAAGTGTAGCCCAAAGTTCTAAAATTGCGAATTAATTTAATCGACATTGTCATAGTCACTCTTAAACTGCACCACATAAAAATGGCATTATTAAAAAGAGAACATGCGATTAGCTAAACTTAATAAATGCCAGCACTGACCACTGTTAGTCAACATTTTCTATACTAATGCAGGCCCTCGGACTAACAGGGCGTCGTCCACACAATATAACAATTTACAAGTTTGCTCCTTAGGTGCTCTCTTACCAGGCAACACGTTTTTGAGGCTGTACATTAGCAAACTCGTTTATGTTTCCTGCTAAATACAACTCAAGGGCATATCATCCTTAGTATGTCTTTGCCGTTAGAAAGAGTTCACAAAATGTGGGTACATTGGTTAAAGTCAGGCAGGTAAGCTTCAATTCGTCAACTTTATTTAGATCATAAAGGTACACAGCACATTCTAAATAAAATACAAAAAAAGATCCTCTTTTAAATAACATTATTACCATAAAAGTATGATGAAAATCACAGGACAAAAAATTTGGTGTGTCATAAAGTGCATTTAGTGCACCTAGTCCAAAGTGCATGCCAGTATCTTGACAGGCCAAAAACCACTACTCTACGAGTATCAGTCATCATGATTCTTAACACCTCATGGTAGTGCCCCGGACCGACTAGTTTACACAGTGGGATTATCCATTTTTTTTTTAAAGATTTGTAGTATCGACAAAAGAATAACAAATGTACAATTGTTTCTGAACTAGCATTACACGTGGGGTAGAGATCGTCATTAAGAACATCATTACATCACTTTAAACAAAACTGCTTTGAGGGGAGGGTCTTGTAACGAAACTGGAAGAATAGGTTACGTGCCATTTGGGGAACAATTTCATCTATTGTGTCCTCAAAACACTAAACAGATTTAAAATCTAAAAATTCAGAAGTCAAGCGACCCTCGGTATTTACCAGTGCTTTTCTTGATATAGCTTCCCAAAACCTTACTTTCAGCCTTATTCTTGGTTTGGTGGCTAGGCTTTCCGGATTTGTCCAGGACCCCTCCATCCCAAGCCTCACCAGTAACTCTCTTACTGATCTAAACCAGGGGATAGAGGATATCGATGATAACCTCAGGAGCTCTATTGAAAGCTCCCGGTAAGAGGCAAGCTCATCAACTGACCATAACCTATGCCAGAACATTAGAAGTTTGTAGTTTAATTTATGTACTAGCTGTCTGTGTGCAATGTCCAGGTAAAGGGGCACCGACAGGGTACTGAAAGGTAAGTCCACCAAAGATCTAAGGAAGTGAATTTCAATTGCAGACAAGCAATTTGTGGTGCCAGTGCCCCACAGCTCAGCTCCGTAAAGTGCCCCTCCTAATACCTTTATGTTGGTGTTTTAATTGCATTTTGACTTTCTCAATGTGTGCAGCCCAATTAATTGTTGGTGTTAGACGGATGCCAAGGTAGTCAAAGGCATCGACCCGCTCCAGCTTACTGTTTCCAATTGACATCCATCTTATGCTGGGGTTGGCCGCTCCTTTTTTAAAAACCATGTACTTAGTTTTAGACTCATTTAGCACCAGTTATCAGGTGTCACAAGACAGATAAACATAAACTAACTGTTAGACCTTTCAGCCTTAGGGTGGTCTTCCCCTAAACTTTTTGCCTTCCTCTAATGTTTTTGTTGACCTCATTTTTACTGACCTTAGGGCCCTGTGCACTTTATCACTTCTAACTAGTGTTAAAATGCATTGCACGCTCCTTAATATATGGTAACATTGGCCTGTTCATAATTGGCATTTTTAATTTACTTATAAGTCCCTAGTAAAGTCGTACTACATGCGTCCTGGGCCAGTAAATTAAATGCTACTATTGGCCCTCAGCACATATTGTGCCATCCACTTAAGTAGCGCTTTTAGACATGCCTCAGGCCAGACATTGCAGCCTGTAGGCTTAGTTTTAAACTGCCATTTCGACCTGGTAAAATAAACCTTTTACCAGGTCCAAACTTCCATTTTAATAAATATTAGTCATCTCTAGATCAGGCCCTGGGCAGCCCAATGGGCAGGGTGCAGTGTATTTAAAAAGTAGGACACATACTTTTAAGTTTTACGTGTCTCAATAGTGGAAAACTCTTAAATTCTATTTTCACTAAAGTAGGCCTACTTCTCCTGTAGGATACAATTAGAGTTACCTTATTACATTTCACAAGTTGTAAGTTCCAAATGGGAACAGATAAACAGTTAATGTTTGGTGTCTTTGAAATTGTAATTAATTAAAATTCCTCTTTTATGGTGAAGTCAGAATTTTGGGTACAATTTCGAAAATACCACTTTCAGAAAGTTGCCATTTTCCTGCCTTAGCCATTGAATGCCTGCAGCATGTCTCTGGGTCATATGGCTGGGTGTAGTTGGCAGCTGCACTTTGTGTATTCTGTCATGCCTGCAGTACGATCGGCAAGACCGGCTAGAGTACGTTCCGCTGTCCAGACAGGTTAATATTGGTTGGCATGATTGGCAAGAAGCGTCAGAGACACATGTGCGCATGCGTTAGCACCACGCATGCGCTACGGAGTAGTATTCGAGTGATAAGCCCGCCCGACCTACAGGAAGTGCTTCGCGTTCAGTTAGAGTGTGTTATTCCGTTCCGGGTTCACATCGGCGTCCGAGGAGCTAGGAGAAGGTTGGCGTGCAAGTACTCGTAGGTGCAATCGTTCTTCCGTGTAGCGGCTTGCTTCTGGAAGAGTTACTTTGTTTTGCTTTATCCCGTTTGAATTCTGTTTACCGCAGGTGGCGGTGGTATCTTTAAGTTGTTTCCGAGTTTTTGCCTCAAGGATTTAGAGACTTACGTTTACGTTTCATGCACATAGCAAAGTGTGTTGTTCGACCCCTCTGTGGGTATTTCGTATATATTGAGGCGCACCTTGAAGGTGTGCAGGGTGAGTGTTTGCGCACTGTCCGCTAAGTATTTTGAGTTGGTTAATGTGGAGAAAACAGACATGTAATAAGTGTTGTTGTGATTTAAAGGTACAGACATTCCGTACACAGTCCGTTCCAGTTTCCTCTAGAGTTCCTGTCGTTTCATTTGTATTCCTTTGGATTCGTGGTGCCTTACACTGTCCCTAAGGTACATTAAGATACACAGCACATATCATTACTGGGGCAACACAGGGTGGGGTTTCTTCTCATGATTGTTTCTTATATATTCTTGCAGTGTCATACAGAAGACACCATATACCCCAGCGTGGACGAAGACTGTGGAGTGTCTGTCTTTTCCTCCCCCTCCTACCCTTGTTTTGTTCCCCTGTGTTCCTCTTAGTTACTTTTTGGGTGTTAGTGTTACTTCCTGGCACCCGGAGGGTGACGAGGGGAAAGCAGGGTAATTAGCAGCGTGGATCCAGGGCACTTCCGAGACATAACAGGTGCGTGCATGACATATTCTTCCTAAAAAGCCACACACAGTAGACAGCATAGGTGTGCCTGGATGGGCCATCACTGGCAGGGTGGGATGGGTGTATCAAAGCACCACGCATGCCTAAACCATGTATGCCTTAACAACACAGTCTAAACAACAACTTTGTTGTTACCACTCGCTCCTTTAGCACGCAAGTCATTTCAACAACTTGCTTTAAGTAAGCGCTGGACTTTGGAATAGTATAATTTACTTATCCAACTCCAGTCTGTGTATCAGTAGGGAAGGTGTTGGACTTGAAATCCCTCATCAGTCCAACACCACATTCCCTAAAGTAAGTCATTGTAAAAACATGTGTGCTAAAGGAACTTGTGGTGTAGACTGTGAGTAAAGGCACTGTATGGTTTTAATTGTGTGGTAAAGGATGTTTCCCAGTGGGCAGGAGGAGTTAGGCTCAGACCCACTTACACCTGAATAGGCTGTGTCCTGCCTTTACACAATGGATTGCATACTCACTGTAGTTAGCCTGCAGCCAAGAATGGGGAGGCAGGAAACCTGTGCACTTCAAGGTAGAACCTTTATAACCTTCAATGGAGGCACCAGGTATAAATATTGGATCTGAGACACCAATTCTTTCGTACACTCCTGGACCTGTGGATAATACAGAAGAAGGACTGCTGTGCTGCTTTGCTGCCAGAAAGACTACCACTCTGCTGCCCTGCTACTCTGCTGCCTACTGCCTGTTGCCATACTTGCATAGAAGGCAGATGGGACCTGTACCCCTTATCCCAGGATGTATTGATTTTAAGGGACAGCCAGCTGAGCGACAGGAACATAACACGCTCCAGAGTCTCCTTGTAACTGCCCAGCTGACCTGCTGCCTTGAACTGCAACAGGACCTGGAACAGGATCTGCCTTAGCCCTGCTTGCCTTTGCTGGAGAGAGTTCTTGACCCTTAAGTAGTACCCCTCAGGTTTTGGACCCTTGGTGTGACCTCAGTTGAGATCCCATTAGGTTTTTGGGCTCTTTGCGAACTGGCCCATTGGTGCCAGAACCTTGCTGCTTGTACCCATCACCAACACGAAGTTCGAGAAAACTAATTATTTGCACTACATCATCGACCGTCACATTGGCCACCAATGCAAAGCTCCAGAAACAACCGTCCAAGATACTGACACGATCTTTTGTGCTACTGGAAATGGCCATCTGCGATCCCCAGCCAGTCCTTTGCACTACTTCAACGACCATTCACAACGCTCTTCTTGCTCCTTGCAGCCCCTTCTACAGTGAACAGAACTCATGCACCATTAAAGTCGGCCTGAGTTTCTCCTGGTCTCTCATGACCAGATAGCTGTGTTTGGCTATTTGTGGGTTTTGGTGCTATTTTCATTTAAATCTTTAAATGTGCATATCTCCGGTTCTACTAATGGATTTTTTGTCATTTTGTTTTCAAATTATTTATTAAATCCTACTCTATTTTCTACGGTGGTGTGGGATTTTTCTTGTGTTGCGTTTTCACTTTATAACGGTTTGAAGTGCTACATAAATACTTTCCACCTTGTTTCTAAGTTAAGCCTGACTACTCTGTGCCAAGCGACCAGAGATATAAGCACAGGTTAAGTTGGGTTTTGCTTGTGACTTCACCCTAACAAGGATTGTTGTTGCTGCTTGAGTATAGTTGTGCCCCCTCAAACACTAACCAAATTTCTTACACGAACTGATTGAGTATTTCATTTTCATCACAGCGATCCTGTCAGACAGGTGCGGATCGCTAATTATGGTTGGTGCTTCCCTTCCAGGCGAGGCAATGAAGGCTCCACCAACCTGATGGGCCCAGTGGATTAGCCTCCAAACATAGATCAGCAGCTTAGTGAGTAAGCATGCCAAACAGAACATGTTTACAGATCATGCATGATCCTGGGATATTTTATTGTCAGGATGCAGGAAAGCAAAGGAGGCTCTTTTTATCCTTTTTGTGGTCTCAGAAAAAGATCCTAGGTGGATACTAGATCCTTTTGGGATATCTTCGTGTTGGAAGGACCAGTAGTGGTAATACCCTAAGTCATATATATGTAACTTCTGAGAGTCTTATTAGAGCAACCCCCAGTGCTGATGCACCGCCTTTCTACTGTACAACCAGTCATCCCATCATGTAACCGTGCACATCAAGGCAGTATGTGTGAGGGTCGACTATTATCCCTTATTTGTGCCTCTCTGCAGGGAGTAAAAGCAAAGGAATTGAACCTGGCCCTTCATGTCATAGTCAACATGTTTCAGAGATTATGAAAGCATGCTTAGTGGAATACACCTCAATAAGGACACTTCCTGTCCACCTACTACACCTTACTTACCATATGTCAAGTTGGTGTTTGATCATTTCTTTCCTCATCTCTGCATTGAGCTGGACAGACTTAAACCTTCTTTCCCCATAAATGGTCAAAATACAAATAGTAGATATGTTATAAAAATGTTAAGCTTCATATTACATGCTATATTATTTGTCAGCAGAACTTCTACCACTTTTTCTTGTTGCATTGAAGCTATGTTCAAGTTATAGTGAATAACTCAATGGACTCATCTTTGATGACTTCAGACCTCCCAAACTTTGAGTTAACAGTTTGTGGGGTTGCTTGTGTGCCCATTGAGCTAGGGTGTGACATGGCAGTTCCAGCAGGACTATTGTCATAGGATAAGAATCAATAATTAATTATTAAGTAATTATTAAGTAATTGGACCCTCTCTGTAGAGGCACTTTAAGCAAATAAATGATGGACAGGATTATGGCCCAGAGTATTTATCAATGACTGAAATTAATTTCATGTTTTTTGGGCATCACGTATTTGCTTTTCTAATTTAAAGAACCTCAGCTGTAATGCCCTCACATGATTCCCATAGCTCCCGGTGCCATAGAACCAAAGCTGCACTTCACTGATGAGACCCAACAAGGCTAAAACCTATCTGGGTTTGCTTGCATTTCTGTTCATAGTGAACATGACCGAGTAGTTGGACGGGGTGTTTTTTTGGGGACAAGCCAAGAAAGATTTCCATATGGTTGGCTCAGTCAGTGGTGGCATAATGAGGAAAAAAAACAATGGACTAGAATGCAGTTGAGAGTAATTACAAGTGACTGAAATTAATTCAAGAGTCACATTCATCAGCTTTTTGATTTTCTGAAATGTCATTTGAAGCAGTTCTAAGAATATCCCCTGTTCCATGGAAAGCGAGTGAAGGGTTTGGAGGACAAGTTCGACATGGACAGAGTTCCTTTGTCCCATTAACAGTTTTATGGGCCCCATACAGCAATAATCCAGTTTTATTTACCACTATAGTTCTTAGATGTGGTCAATAGGAGTATTTTCTTTGAGCAGATTAAGAGCACAGCCACCAGACTTGTTCTCAAACTGCCTTCCCGTACCACCGCCACCACCCACTTACGTATTCTTCGTTGACTGCCTGTCCATAAGAGCTCTCTCTACAAGCTTCTTATCCATACCTACAAAGCACATCACAAGATTGGCCCTTCCTACCTTAGCAGTCACATACACTTCCATGTTGCTTCAAGACTACTGCGCTCCACATTTCACTCGCCAGCCTCTCATCCGGTGTGCTTGTGCAAGATGGCGCTCCTTTTCCTACATGGCTCCTAATACTTGGAATAAGTTTCCCTCTGTACTCATTCCGCTGAATCTCGCTCAGAATTTTGGAGGAAACGTAAAACCTGGCTTTTCTAACTAGCTCAGTTTCGCACGGTCATGCGACAATTTTTCTGTTCCACACCAGGATACCCTTACTGGTGTGATGCGCGAGTTACAAACACAAATAACATAGTGTAGTGCAACGTAACCTGATGTGACATGACGTGACATGACATGGAATGACATGACATCCCTTTAGACTCAAAATGTATTGGTGAATCGAGCAGCACCTCAAGAAGTAACCTTTATTGGTGTTAGTTCATAATTATAGGTTGACAGAAGTAAGGGATGTGCTCCCATGAAATATCATGCAGAAGAAGGGGATCTGTTTTTGAGAGGCATCCAAAATACAATGTTTGCTCAAATATTACAGGAACCGACTTACATTACCACATTGTTGATTTGCTTTGTATTTATGCTGTAAATGTAAGACCTGCCATCATTATTCTTCTCAGATATCCATCCCCCTGTTGTCAAGAGAGCCCATCTCTAAACAGGAACAAAAAAGTCAAAGGCCAGTTAGTGTTCCAGAGATGATGCATTGTACAGGAGGGAGCAGAGACTCCCCCAGCATCCTGATGAGTGGGACTTGCCAGGTGAACATCTGACAACTTCATACTTTCCAGAGACCTGCCAGCAGGAAGAGGACCCTCTTGACCTTCCTGAGCATGGTGAAGAACAACCCTTCTGCCAAAGCATAATGCCAAGAACTATTTATACAGTGTTTTGCTCTGTTTCTCTTCTATTACTTCTGTTTCGTACTTTAGTGATTCAGAAGGTTGTGAAAACAAAGCGCTCGAAAAAGGTCAGTCTTTCATGCATCCGGAGACCATGTGGTGTGTGAAAGTAAGCTTTCTGTCTCCCAACCCACCAATGTATTGTAATGAAACTCTGAATAGATGTTGGACAGGCCACATGACGGGCCGCTCTCCCCCGGCTCGACCAGGCCCGAGCTAGTCATACAAGCACCACACACCACCATTGCCTGTCCTACGTCCCCTCAGGGACACCTGCCCTCAAGCATGATAACCTCGTGGGTCCGATCCACGGCCGACCCACGCGCCCAGCCCGGGCCGCCATCTTGGACACTTCGCCACGAGGCCACCTGGCCCCCGATCGACCTCAACCCTGGGCCTAGCCCGGCCTCAGACATTCCGGCACCACCCTCCACCCAGGAGGCGAGCGAGCTACTTGGCCAGTCAATGGGAGAAAGAGGTGTCGATGGTTCTCCCCCGGCCAGTGCCGCTCGCCCATCGCCTCCCCGGGCGCTGGCTCCACCCCCCTGCTGGGTGTCTGGACTCCCTCATCCCGGACCTCCCGACCTCCAAGTGCGAGGGTCCGGACATCAAAGCACGCCAGCCCTATAACTGGGGCAGCTCCAGAACAGGAAGGCAGTTGTATCTTGGAGTCGAGAGACGAAAGAAGAACTCATCCTGGACGGACTACTGGCGCTGCCGTAGCTCTGTCCTGTGCACTATCATCCTGCCTGTTGGCGCTGCCACAGCCGTCGTAACCTTCATCCTTCACCGTCGTCCGGATCTGCTGGCGAGGCCGCGGACCGTTGTAACTGTCATCTGCATCGGGACCTGCTTGGCTTCTCCACGGCCCGTCGACCATCCTTCATCCATATCGGGACCTGCTTGGCTTCTCCACGGCCCGCCGACCACCCTTCATCCATCTCGGGACCTGCTTGGCTCCTCCACGGCCCGATCAGCAACCACGCCGAGCTCGAGGATTGAGAGCTATTGAACTCATTGGTAACTAAGACTGTCCCGCTACCCTTTTCCCCAACCAGAGATCAGAACCGAGGGGACCCCTGAGTCCAGACCTCCTTGTATCATATCAACGTAACCTAAGAAGTGCATATAAAGTCTCGTTAACCTTCAATCTTGTGTGGTGTCCGTCTGTGGGGGGGGAAGTTACTTATCTGTACAGTCGTTGGAGACGGCTCTCCCTGGAGACCTCTCCCCGTAATCTCGGCCGACCCTCCCGGTCCGTCTAACATTGGTGGCCAGCGGCGCGATCCGAATCACCGCATAACGTACAGAGAGTAGCTCACCCCACAACGAACAACAATGTCCACTAAAGAGAGCGGATCAACTGAGAAGTTCCAAATGGAAAAGCTAGAGGAATACAGCCATCGTGAACTAAAGCAGTTCTGCATCGAACTAGGTATCGCTACCACCGGACTAAGTACCAAGGACGATTTTAAGCATGCCCTAGAATCTTGGGCAGAGACCGGGGATGTCGAAGCCCCGGAGCAAAGCACCGCGAAAAAGACCAACACGGCCCCTGAAGAGCAAAGAACGGGTCTCTCGCAAGACGAGATCCAAGAAAGAGAAAAAGCCCGACTACACGAACTTGAAATGGCCCGACTCAAGATGGACATAGAACTCAAATTGGCCGAGCAAAAAATAAACTTAGAGCACCTTCGCCTCCGAGAAGAAAGAGAGGAGAAACAGAGGCAAAGGGAGCTCGAGGAAAAAAGACTAACGTACGAGCACGAGCGGAACCTAGCCGAGATCAACCTGCGCAAACAGAATAAAGAATTAGGGGTGCCCGACAGACCGTCCACCCCCGGGACCACGGACAAAAAAGTGCACATCCCCAAGGATGTGGTCCGAGAATATTTTCGAGAAGACGACATCCAGCAATGGTTTAAGGCATATGAAATCGCGATGACTGCGCACCGGATCGATAGAGCCGACTGGGGAGCCGGCCTATGGGGCAAATTCCTCAATGAGGGCCGCGATACTCTGTTACAGCTCCCAGACCACCAGATGACCTCCTACGACCATATGAAAGCGGCCCTCCTCACTCGCTATGGCCTCACGCCCGAGATGTACCGTCAGAGGTTCCGAGACTGCACACGCATTCCAGGTACAACTTGGGTGGACTATGTAACGTACTTCAGCCGAGCCTTCGAAGGCTGGATCAGAGGGAACAACGTCACGACCTACGAGCAGTTGTTCAATCTGATGGTATGGGAGCATCTGTCCAACAACTGCTTCATTGAACTACGCCAACACCTCCTCGACAGCAAGTTAACCGATCCCCGGCAGCTCGCAGCCGAAGCTGACCGGTGGGAGATCACCCGAGTGGGCCGGAATGGGTCCTACGAGCAGAACAGGAACAACAATGGTCACCACCGATCCAGAGGAGGAGGAGGGGGCCAAGGACGAGGAAGAGACAACACTCCGGCCGCCCCCACTACCAGCACCACCCCCCCGGCCAACCGGGGCAGCACCCCGGCGCGACCGGGATACAGAGCCAATGTTACATGTCACCGATGCCAACGAGTAGGCCACTATGCAAATGACCCAAGCTGCCCGCAGTATCCGAGCCCAAGACCCCGCCAGGTGGCCGCCGCGGCACTAGGGGAAGAACAGATCTCCGAGGAACCAGAAACAGACGAGCAAGAGTATCAAGGGTGGGAGCCAGCCGCCATGACTCTCGCGTGCTTAGGGGGAAGAGACATGGTCCCGCGGGTCCCCCTACCCACTAACACCCAGAAGTACAGCCAATGGGTGAGCATCAATGGACAACGGGCCGAAGCCCTTCGAGACACCGGGGCCAGTGTGACAGCCGTCCGCTGTCATCTGGTGACCCCAGAACAATATCTACCGAACATTCTCTGCCCTGTACGATCAGCCGACAACTCGGAGAGTCTGTGTCGGATGGCCTGCGTCCCCTTTGAGTGGGGAGGGGTCTCCGGCATGTTGAAAGTAACGGTCCGAGACGACGCCCCCGTGGACTGCCTCCTCGGAAATGACCTGGAAAGCTCCCCGTGGGCAGCCGTGGAGCGAAAAGAACACTTGGGGATGTTGGGCGTCCCAGACTGGGCGTGCGTCACCACCCGGTCTATGGCCGCCCGTGCCAACCATCACCCGGAAGAACCAGAATGGCCGGCGCCTCCGCCTCCGGTCGCCCCCGCCGAGACCCCCGACCAGGGCATCCCCCTCGAACCTGCTCAACCTTCCGACCTTGCTAATCTCGACCAGTGGGCTCAAGAAGGGGGGCCCACACAAGAACAATTTCGTCAGGAGCAGAAGACCTGTCCCTCCCTTGAGGGACTCCGACAACAAGCGCTCGCCCAAAGCGCAGGGGATACCTCCGGAACTCATTGGGTCTACTGGGACAATGACCTACTGTACAGCGAGCAACGAATCGCCGAGCTGGGGGCCAACCGAGTACTAGTGGTGCCACTCCGCTTTAGAGACTTCCTGCTAAATCTGGCCCACGATGTCCCCCTGGCAGGGCACCTGGGACAAGATAAAACCTACAGCCGCCTAGTGACCCACTTCTTCTGGCCAAAAATGAGAAACGATGTGCACCAGCATTGCCGATCTTGCCCCACGTGCCAAGCCAGTGGGAAGAGCGGCCGCAAATTAAAGGCCCCCCTGCAACCCTTTCCCGTAGTCACGACCCCATTTGAGAGGGTCGGAATAGACATTGTGGGACCCCTAGACCCACGTACAAGACAAGGCCATCGCTTCATCCTAGTACTAGTGGACCACGCCACCCGCTACCCTGAGGCTATTCCTCTCCGGACCGTCACAGCCCCAGTGGTCGGCAGGGCCCTGATGGGGATCTTCTCCCGTGTGGGGTTCCCCCGAGAAGTCGTCAGTGACAGAGGCACGAACTTTATTTCCAAATACATGAAGTCCCTCTGGCAACAGTGTGGGGTCACCTACCGCTTCACGACCCCCTATCACCCCCAAGGAAACGGACTTGTTGAGCGGTTCAATCGCACTCTAAAAGGGATGATCGGGGGATTGGAAGAACCCCTCCGTCGCCAGTGGGACGTGCTGCTGCCGTGCCTCCTCTTCGCCTACCGGGAGGTCCCACAGAAGTCCCTAGGCTTCAGCCCATTCGAGCTGCTCTATGGGCACCCAGTACGGGGGCCACTCAGCCTGATCAAAGAAGGCTGGGAGTTGCCTCCGGCCAAGAGTCCTCCAGATGTCTTCCGGTACCTCCTCACCCTCCGCAACCAGTCCCAGCGGTTCAGAGACCTAGCGAAAGCCAACCTAGAGGCCAGTCAAGAGGACATGAAGAAATGGTATGACCAGAACGCCTCATCTATTGAATTCGAGCCGGGGCAACAGGTCTGGGTAATGTCCCCCACAGAACCGTGCGCTCTCCAAGACAAATGGACGGGACCCTTCAAAGTAATCGAGCGCAAGGGACCCGCCACCTATCTGATCGATATGGAGTCCGCCCGGAATCCGCTCCGAGTCCTCCACACCAACAGACTGAAACCCCACTTTGCACGAACAGAACTCAGCCTCTTGATGGCCACAGACAACGGGGTTGAGGACGACTCCGAGCCTCTCCCTGACCTCTTGCGGACCCAGGAGCAAGACGGCTCCGTGGATGGGGTCCGACTCTCGGAGACCCTCTCCCAGGAACAACGCCAAGAGTGCCAAGCCCTCCTATCACGGTTTGCCAGCCTGTTCTCCCTCACCCCAGGTGTCACTTCCTGGTGTGTGCACGATGTGGACACCGGAGACAGCCCTCCTATCCGCCACCGGGCCTACCGCGTACCTGATCGGGTACGGGCCTGCATCCAGGCGGAAGTAACTAAGATGCTCACGCTCGGGGTCATCGAGCCCTCCGACAGTCCATGGGCCAGCCCGGTCGTACTGGTCCCCAAAGCAGCCGCCCCCGGAACCACACCCGAACTCCGGTTCTGTGTCGACTACCGGGGCCTGAATGAAGTCACCAGAACGGACGCACACCCCATCCCCCGGGCAGATGAACTGGTCGACCGAATGGGCGCTGCCCGCTACCTCAGCATCTTCGATCTAACGGCAGGATATTGGCAGATCGGCCTCACACCCCGAGCACAAGAACGTTCTGCCTTCTCCACCCCCGATGGCCACTATCACTTCACGGTCATGCCCTTCGGCATGAAAAATGCCCCAGCGACGTTCCAACGGCTCGTCAATCAGGTCCTGGCGGGGCTCGAAGAGTTCAGCGCCGCCTACCTGGACGACATCGCTGTGTACAGCCACCACTGGACCGAGCACCTCCACCACCTCCAAGCAGTGTTGCAAGCCCTTCAGCGAGCTGGCCTCACGATCAAGGCCAGCAAATGTCAAATTGGACAAGGGTCAGTGACCTACCTCGGACACCAAGTGGGAAGCGGTCTAGTGGCCCCTCTTCAACTGAAAATTGCCGCCATCCAGAACTGGCAACCCCCTAACACTCAAACTGAGGTGCGAGCCTTCCTGGGCCTCACGGGCTACTACCGAAGGTTCGTGAAAGACTATGGTACCATCGTGGGGCCTCTCACCGAACTCACGTCGAAAAATCAGCCCAAGAAGGTGAACTGGACCCCAGAGTGTCAAGCGGCCTTCGAACAGCTAAAGGCCGCCATGTGTTCCGCTCCTGTACTCCAGGCCCCAGACTACAGCCGGGAGTTCGTCGTCCAGACGGATGCCTCCGACCAGGGCATTGGGGCGGTCCTGTCCCAGGTGAACACCGAAGGCCTTGATCAACCGGTGGCCTTCATCAGCCGGAGACTCCTACCACGGGAGCAACGCTGGAGCACCATAGAGAGGGAAGCCTTCGCTGTGGTATGGGCCCTCAAGAAGCTCCGACCCTACCTTTTTGGCACCCACTTCCGGGTGCAGACTGACCACCGACCCCTGCAGTGGTTGATGCATATGCGGGGGGAAAACCCAAAACTGCTACGCTGGTCCATCTCCTTGCAAGGTATGGACTTTACCGTTGAACACCGGCCTGGGTCTGACCACGCCAACGCGGATGGCCTGTCCCGGTTTTTCCGCCTCGACGAAGAGAGTCCCCAAGAGGATGGGTAACTCTCCCCGCCTTCAGCTGGGGGGGACGCATGTTGGACAGGCCACATGACGGGCCGCTCTCCCCCGGCTCGACCAGGCCCGAGCTAGTCATACAAGCACCACACACCACCATTGCCTGTCCTACGTCCCCTCAGGGACACCTGCCCTCAAGCATGATAACCTCGTGGGTCCGATCCACGGCCGACCCACGCGCCCAGCCCGGGCCGCCATCTTGGACACTTCGCCACGAGGCCACCTGGCCCCCGATCGACCTCAACCCTGGGCCTAGCCCGGCCTCAGACATTCCGGCACCACCCTCCACCCAGGAGGCGAGCGAGCTACTTGGCCAGTCAATGGGAGAAAGAGGTGTCGATGGTTCTCCCCCGGCCAGTGCCGCTCGCCCATCGCCTCCCCGGGCGCTGGCTCCACCCCCCTGCTGGGTGTCTGGACTCCCTCATCCCGGACCTCCCGACCTCCAAGTGCGAGGGTCCGGACATCAAAGCACGCCAGCCCTATAACTGGGGCAGCTCCAGAACAGGAAGGCAGTTGTATCTTGGAGTCGAGAGACGAAAGAAGAACTCATCCTGGACGGACTACTGGCGCTGCCGTAGCTCTGTCCTGTGCACTATCATCCTGCCTGTTGGCGCTGCCACAGCCGTCGTAACCTTCATCCTTCACCGTCGTCCGGATCTGCTGGCGAGGCCGCGGACCGTTGTAACTGTCATCTGCATCGGGACCTGCTTGGCTTCTCCACGGCCCGTCGACCATCCTTCATCCATATCGGGACCTGCTTGGCTTCTCCACGGCCCGCCGACCACCCTTCATCCATCTCGGGACCTGCTTGGCTCCTCCACGGCCCGATCAGCAACCACGCCGAGCTCGAGGATTGAGAGCTATTGAACTCATTGGTAACTAAGACTGTCCCGCTACCCTTTTCCCCAACCAGAGATCAGAACCGAGGGGACCCCTGAGTCCAGACCTCCTTGTATCATATCAACGTAACCTAAGAAGTGCATATAAAGTCTCGTTAACCTTCAATCTTGTGTGGTGTCCGTCTGTGGGGGGGAAGTTACTTATCTGTACAGTCGTTGGAGACGGCTCTCCCTGGAGACCTCTCCCCGTAATCTCGGCCGACCCTCCCGGTCCGTCTAACAATAGAGAACCTTTGGAGAGTGCAAGGATCTCATATTGAACAACCCTTCATTTATGGCCAGTCTTAAAAAGGCATCAACATGGTTGAATGATATGGCTACTTGGAATGAAGGATTCTGCTGGAATACACTGACAAACCAAGGGTTATCACCAGTTATCATTGGGCTATCATTCGGGTCACGCACTCAGTGGCACAACATTTTTTTACCTTCCTTTCTCACAGTGCGACATCCTCCTCCCTCTGGTTTCTTCCAGGAAGCTCCCTATGCAGGAAACTGCACTACCCAATCCTGGTGCTGCTCTCACATCATGAAAGCAGCACCAGGATTGGATATAGCAGGCTCTCCCAGCACTCCTAAGAACACTGGAAACATGTGCTTTCCCTAACCCAGGTGACTAAGACAGCTAGGTTAGAGAACTTTAAAATGTGCTTGTCTGGCTGGCCTTCCCAAGACTGCTGGCAAAAACAAAACAAGCTCCCTGCTGCTGCAACTTGGCAGTACAGGCCCTGCCCCATCCTGACATTTAGTTCGGATGGGTTGCTGAAAAATAAAATTGTAATAGATAAACTTTATTACCATTTAATTTTTCAACTCTGAGGCTTGTGGGGCGATGCTCCTACGCTTAAATGGAGGAGCCGCCCCTGAGTTTCACTCACCAAAAACAGACACTTTTCTTGTTCTAAAGAGCTGATGAATAAATAAACAGATCTTGAGCACAAGGTCCGTAACGTCTTCCCTGGTGCTCTAAATATCTGTGAGTATTCGGAGAAGGTTCCCTCTACATCAGACCATGAGTGCAATTAAGGAAGACTTCCCCCTCACTCTCAGTCACGTCGACCTCAACAGGTCCGCTCACCACTCGACTTCCTGTTTTTCTTTCCGACAGATGCAATTGCCTCTGTCCTTGTGTTGTTCCATCCTTCATGAATCTTACGAACAAGGTTCTGAAACAGTCAGGATTCTGCCATCCAAAAAACGTGCCCCATGGTTCTCCCCCCACCTTAAAGACAAGCGCTCAGAGGTTAGAACCCTTGAAAAGAAATGGCGCCGTACCTATAGTGATACTGAACTCCTTGACTACAAAACTGCTAGGAAACACTATCACGCAATGATAAAAACCGCCAAAAAAGATCATTTCCTTGATGCCATCACTATGTCCAACAACAATCAAAAGCAAATCTTCAAAATAGTCGATGACTTCATGAACCCCAGAATCCTCAGACAAGATATTCCACCTTCACCTACCCTGTGCAACTCGATAGCAGACTACTTCGAACAAAAAATCCAAAACCTCCTTAAAGACTTTCCAGACCCCCCTGAATCCCTTTTCCAGGAAAATCTACCACCTACCAACAAAAACCCGCAGCTAAGCAAATTTGCCCCGGTCAGTCTTGACGAAAGTCGCCAAGCTATCCTCTCCATCAAGTCAGGCTCCCCTTTTGATCCGTGTCCCCCTCTGCTTCTCCAAACCATAGTGGACACAGTTAACCCTACTATAAATAACATCATTAACTCTTCCCTTGCCACTGCTGCCATTCCATCTGAATGGAAACTCGCTGCCGTGAAACCCCTTAAAAAAAAAACCCTAGCTGACCCTACCATACTTTCCAACCTCCGCCCTATATCACTGCTTCCACTACTGTTCAAACTCACAGAGGCAGCGGTAAACAAACAGCTGACCACATTTCTGGAGGATAACAACCTACTACACCCGAGCCAGGCAGGTTTCAGAGCAAAACATTCCACGGAGTCAGCCCTCCTACATACGGTGGAGACCCTCAAGACAGCAATGGACCAAGGTAAAAAAGCCGTCCTGATCCTGCTCGACCTGTCGGCGGCCTTTGATACGGTCTCACATCCCGTATTAATTGGCCGCCTGGCAGACTCGGGACTAACAGGGACTGCCCTAAACTGGCTGACAAACTTCCTTAGCCATAGGAGGCAAGTCACCATACTGGGGAACTATCGGTCAGACGAGAAAGCACTCAATACAGGGGTGCCACAGGGCTCTAGCCTAAGCCCAATTCTTTTCAACCTGTATATGACCCCCTTGATAGAGCTCATCACCTCCTTCAACATCAGCACTATATCATACGCTGATGACACTCAGCTCATCCTTGTTCAAGACAACACTACTACAGCTGAAGAAAATCTGAGAGACTGTCTCACCGCAACTTTTGAATGGATGAGAACCCACCACCTCAAGTGTAACTCAGGGAAAACGGAAATCCTCCCCTTTGGTCAGGACAACCTTTTTTGCCCGAAACAGTGGTGGCCCCAAGATGCTGAGGTCCCGCCAAACACAATTAAATCAGCCCGCAACCTCGGGATTAGGTTTGACGAAGCTCTCTCCTTCAAGCAACAAGCAGATACCGTGGCAGGGTCCTGCTTTAACATCATCAAGGACCTGAGAAGGTTTTTTGACCTCCTCCCCCTGACGGCCAGGAAGACAATAGCAGTGGCCCTCATCACATCCCGTTTGGATTACTGCAATAGCATCTACGCAGGTTCCAACAAAAGTGTCCTGCACAAACTGCAGATGGTGCAGAACACCGCAGCCCGCCTAGTACTGAGGCTGCCCAGGAAGTCATCTGCCTCAGCAGCACTCAGAACCCTACACTGGCTGCCTATTCATAAGAGAGTACTATTTAAAATCCTACTTATCACTTTCAGAGCCTACCACCAGTCAGGTCCCACCTATCTGTCCCAAAGGTTTGGAAGATACACCCCCTCTCGATCGATCAGGTCCTCCAACCTGAACCTACTGGTGGTCCCCAGATTCAGGCTCTCAACCAAAGGTGGAAAATCTTTAGGTTTTTTGGGAGCCAGAGCCTGGAACAAGCTCCCCACCCAGATGCGTCTGATCCCTTCAGAAAACCTGTTTCGTAAGGCTCTCAAAACCTGGATTTTTAATGCATCTGACACTCTCGTCCTAACACTAATTTAACTTAACATAATTTGGTTCAGCCCCCTCTCCCCCCTCCCCCTACTAGTCGCCCGTACATTTCCTTTCTCCCCTCCTCTGTCACACTTTTACCACTAGCGCCAAGATGCTCCTTGGAGTGTAAGTCGCGCTCTATAAAAACCGCATCATTCATTCATTCATTCATCCCGGATCTGGAAAGGAAAAAATGTTCCCACGTGGTCCAGGAAGATGCTACCTTCCCCGGCCCTCAGAGCAGCCTTTTCAGAAGCCGATGATTAAAAGCTGGAGACTTCTCAGCCACTTTCCAGCTAGAAAGTGGTCTGGAACAGAAGACGAGAGAAGACTGCCTTGCAGATGGATCCCTAGCTAGATAGGAATTCCTCCAACGTTTAGTTTTCTTTTTGCTTCTGGCCCAATAAGCTCTCTAACTGGAAAGTGTCTGAACATCTTTTTTAAGAGGTCCCTCAGATCTGATTGACAACAAATGAGGCTGTAGTTCTTTCACTATCCCCACTGTAGCGTCGGCGCCAAGTAATCAGACCGACACCAGTATTACTTTCAAGGAGCTTTATTCCTCACAACCGTTCTGTTCCTCGTCCCTACACTTTCTAACCCTTTCCTGTCACTGCCCCTCCTCTTCCTCTGTCCCCCTAGCTCCGCCCACCAACAACTAGAATACACACATCATTACATCTCCCCCTTTGTTAACAAATTAATGAAATGAAAATCTGCCTTGATCATAGTTCTTCAATTAGCCGCAGAGGTCGGCGAATGTCTCTTCTGGGTCTCAGGACCACACCTCTCTCTCCAGCTTCAGCTGGGATCTCAAGTCTCTGTACTGCAGTTACACTGCTAGGTCTCTCAGGGGCGGGTTGTTCACTCATTTTGGTGAAAGCGTCCTTAACGGCCGGAGTGCACCATTGAAAATGCGAGACGTTCCTCGTAATCCTCATGTTCTCTGACTCAGCTGTTACCATGGTACCCTTTTGTTGAGTAATCATTAAAGGTTCAGCTCTGAATTTGCAATCTGTCTTTTTCTGCTGTTCTTGTTTGACCAACACACAGTACCCTTCATGAAGAGACGGGGATCGGGCTCTTCTTCTGGTGTCAGCATAGGACTTCATTTTGCTCTTATGCGTGTGGCCGGCTACGTCTAGCTTCTTGTGCACTTTGGTAAGCGACACCGGTCGCAGAGCCCCTTCCCATGTGGGTATCCGTGTCCTGATCGGCCGTCCCAACATGAGAGTGGCAGGACATTTCCCTGTCGTGGCATGAGGTGTCGTTCGATATGCTCTCAAGACTTCATTGAGAGACACTTGTAAGTCCTTCTTGTCACTAGTGGCCTGCTGGAATGTCTTCTTTAGGGTCGCCATAAATCGCTCCACCATTCCATTGGCCTGAGGCCATAGGGGAGTGATCTTGCGATGCCTGAAATTTAAGTGCTTCGCAAAATCTCCAAATTCACGCCCATTGAAGGGAGGACCATTATCCGTTTTGAGTTCTTGAGGAACACCCCATGCAGCGAACACTTCATCCAACACAGCAATGGTGCTGGTGTCACTGGTAGATGATACAAACTGTGCTATCGGAAATCTGGAGTACTCATCCATTACTACTAAAACATATTTGCCCGACTGAATGGGTCCATAAAAGTCCATGGCGAGTTCTTGCCATACACCACTAGGTAGCTTCGACATCTGTAGTGGTGCTGGAGGATCTCCTTGATTGACCAGTTGGCACTGGGGGCAGTTTTTTAGAGTGAGCTCCACCATCTGGTCAAGTAGCGGGAACCATACTTGCTCTCTGAGCGCTCTTTTTGTAGTGACCACTCCACGGTGGCCCTCATGGGCCAAATTGATGACACCTTGGCGGAGTTGCCTTGGGATGACAATTCGTTGGTCCCTCAGTAGGAGTCCCTCTGAAGTGGCAGACAGTTCGTCACTCACATGCCGAAAAGCTTGCATCTCTTGACGGACATGTGGATCGCACCCTTCCTCTTCATTGTCATGACGCCATTGATTGGTCCGCAGTCGACGCATCACTCTTTGAAGGATATCGTCTTGAGCTGTGGCCTCCCATATCGCCTCCAAGGGAACCGCCGGTGGTCTGGCTTGGTCCACCACGAAGTGTATATACTCTTCCGCCATGGATGGATGTGACACTTGTGATGCTTGAGGGTGCCTTGACATGTAGTCGGCTGGATTCGCAGATTTTCCTGATTTGTGCTCTATTGTATAAGTGTACTCCTGTAGGCGCAAACCCCAGCGCTCGATTCGAGGTGGCATTTTGGCTCTGGGATTGCCGAATATGGTGACTAGTGATTGATGATCCTTCACTAGCGTAAAATGTTTTCCATATATGAAGATGTGAAAATGCTCACAGGCCCACACAACAGCAAGGCTTTCCTTCTCGGGTTGAGAGTAAGCCTTCTCAGTGTCCGATAAACTCCGACTGGCATAGGCTACGATGTGTCTCTGGTCTGTTTCATTGTCAAATTGAGCCAGTATTGCACCCAGTCCCACCGGGCTGGCATCCACCGTGATCTCAGTGTGTCTCTTGGAGCTAAAATACGCCAAATTGTCTGCTGATTCGACAGCTCTCCTAATTTCCTGGAACGCCTGCTCACCTTGCTGAGTCCACGTGAATGGTTGCCCTTGTTTGGTGAGGACACGCAGCGGGTGACTGATGGTGGCGTAATCCTTTATGTATCTGGCACAATAGCTCGCCATGCCTAAGAATGATCTAATGTCGCTCACATCCTGTGGGCTTTTGGTATCGTTCAGTGCTATCACCTTCTCAGGATCAGGCTTCATCCCTGCACCAGAAAACACATGTCCAAAGAATTTCAGAGTCGATTGATGGAACTCACACTTATCTTTGTTGAGTGTAAGGTTTGCCTCCAGTAGCGATGGCACACCCGATCTAGTGCTTTGTCATGCTCTTGAACATTGGAGCCGTAAACTATCATTGCTGTAGTTTAGTGTGTTCGGTATATGATGTATAGTCTGGCAGATGGCTTCCTGAAAGATCTCCGCCGTAGATGAAATCCCAAAACTGAGGCGTTTGTAGCGCAACAAACCTAGATGAGTGGCAAATGTTGTTATATACCGTGACTTCTCATGCAGTTCCAGCTGGTGGTAACCTTTATTCAAGTCTAGTTTGGAAAAGACTCTTGCCCCATTTAAAGATGAAATCATGTCACTTAAAAGAGGCCCTGGGTGACGCTCCCGCTCGATGGCAGTTTTGGGAATCCTCATATCTACACACAGGCTCACGTTTTCGGGTGTGCCCTTCTTTGGCACGATGACTACTGGTGAAACCCATGGTGTTGGCCTTTCCGTCCGCTCAATAATGTCCGTTCTCAATAGCTCTTGGATTTCATCCTCCACGGCTTGTTGAAGATGGAAAGGCACCCACTTGTGATGTTGCGCGACAGGACGTATTTGCTCATTGATGTGCAACCGTATCTGGCATCTGTTCATTTTTCCCAGTCCGGTGAATAGTTTAGGGAATTTGTGTATGATGTCCGGATCATCGCTTACCCTATATAGAATTTCGACCAACCTAAGACGCTCCGCAGTGGGGAGACTGAGGAGACAGTCAGCTTCCGGGCCTTCGATGACATGTATATAAGCCGGCACTGAGGTGGTCTTGTGCTTCAGGGTGGTTGCAAATTTCCCCAGGCATGGGAGGGGTTTTTTCGACATCCACCTGAACACTCTGACATGGGCCGGGCTCAACGTGGGTTGTGGTTTCATCTTATTGTATTCAGTTACAGGGATATAGTTCAGTGATGCCCCACTGTCTAGTACGAACTTGGTTTCATGAGTCACTACAATGATATCGAGTCTTGGGTATTTCTTTAGTTGGTGTGGATCAGCTACCATGCTGGCATACTCGTCGGTGTACACCGATTCCAACGACGCTGACCGAGATTCTCTAGATGGAGACCTTCTCACCCATTGGGACCTGCGAGACTCTCTGCTGGAGTGTGAGGAACCCGAAGACGCCTACGGCCAATCCTGCACAGCCTTTGCATGATGTTGTCTTGTGTCTGGTCGAGACAATCTCGTTGGCTCCTTCATCCTTTCTTTGCGATATTCTCCGCACATAGCCTCAAAAAGATTTTCTCTTCCGCATTTACGACACTGCTGACCAAGTGCTGGGCAGCCATCGGTGTGCGGAAAGTCATAGCTGCATCGATAACATGTTCGTGGGCGATCTGGATCCTTGTCTCCATGGCCAGACTCATGACGTCTGCGCCCTGTGTATTGTTGGCGGGAAGACGGTCGGGATGACCTCCTTCGATCTCGAGAGTGTCTGCGCGTGCTCTTGGCTTGTACACGATAGGTTTGTTCTCGTCTCTCACTGCCATGTCCCGTTTCCATTCTTTTAGCATGTTCCTCTGCTTGGTCATGCACCCGGGTCATCTCTTCAATCTCATCAAGGTTGTGACTCTTCCTTAGTAGCCGCCTTCTGAGTGTTTCAGATTGGCACCCTTCAATTATTCGCAGTCTTATGGCGTCCTCCGTGGAGAACGTGTCAAACTCACAATATCGAGATAGTCGTCGTAGTCTCACTATAAACGTGGTGATCAGTTCCTCTTTTTCTTGACGGGCTTGATGACACATGTATCTTTCATAGTCCACATTTCTTTTATGTAAAAATCTTTTGTTTAATGCATCTCGCACCTTTACATATGATCCTGTCTCAGGTGTCGGCAGTTCCTTTATTAACTTGCTGACTTCTTTCCCTACCAGATTTCATAATGCAATCAACTTCTCATCGTCATCTGTGACTTTTGACCCTTTCATATAGTCCTCAAACCACTCCTGCCACCTGGGGCCCATGGCTCCTCCAGCTATCAGGGCCAGTGGTTCTGGGGCACGCATGTAAGAGACGCCCACCGTGCTTGGTGTGGTCGCCGCTGTGGCCGCGACGTTCCGCTGCTGTGACGTCGACATTTTGATGTGCTACTTTGTCTTTCTTTCTCCTTCACTGTCGTTGCCTTGTCTTATGCTTGTTTTCCTGCTTGTCTCTTGAAGCAGCTTCTGCACTTGCCAGTGTTTGTTTACTGGAACTCTTGCATCTGTCAATGCTTGTTGTGTTACTGTAACTTTGCCTTTGCCAATATTTGTTTCCTTCTTGTATTCTTTCCACTTGCCAATGCTTGTTTTCTTAAGTTTGCCAATGCTTGTTTCCTTATGTTGCCAATGCTTGTTGCTAAAACTCTGCTTGCCTGACCTCAGATGGCCGCTCTGGATCCTTGACAGGGGATTGGAGCAAACTGCCTGACTTCAAGATGGCCGTCGTAGTGTAGTGGAAATCTTGTTCCCGCTGAGATTTGACTTTTCTGATGGTTTCAGGCCGATGCTCACTCACCAAACCAACAGCAGGCAGCAGGACGCTCGCGGAGGCCAGGACCACTGCACCTCGATGCTGGCGAGCCTTCAAACGCTTCTCTTGACACGGGTAGGATCAGGGTGGGCTCCCGTCCTCTATGTCTTTTCGCCAGTCTTCCACCGACCTTCCTCAAACTGGGGTAGGCACCCAGACTTCAGTGCTTCTCCAGCGCTCACAGGGCCACGCTCACCACGACTTTCAGGTCGGATCCTCGGCCAGGGACGCGCTACCGGAGCTCTTCCCGCTCACGGACCGCGATTCCAGGAACAGACAGATGAGGTGGGGCACTGTCGTTGCGACGGCGACTTTTAATCAATCATGCCCTCACGCTGGGATCGGATACTGCTCCGGAGGTAGTGCGCTTGCATAGCACTACCATCCCACTCTCGTCGCCAGCTGTAGCGTCGGCGCCAAGTAATCAGACCGACACCAGTATTACTTTCAAGGAGCTTTATTCCTCGCAACCGTTCTGTTCCTCGTCCCTACACTTTCTAACCCTTTCCTGTCACTGCCCCTCCTCTTCCTCTGTCCCCCTAGCTCCGCCCACCAACAACTAGACTACACACATCATTACTCCCACCTTGGCCGTACCAGACTTTGGCATAGCTCCTGCCTCAGCTACGCCCTTTAACGTAAAAGGAATGCTGAAGAAAGAGAGAATTGTTCTCTTCCCTGTCCACCAGTGCTTAATTAGAGCCCATCTCCCCGAACCTTGGTCCCTCTGGCTGCCGAAGGATGAAAGAATAATCAGGTCACCCTTGGGACGATCTGCTCCTTGCGAGGCTCAAATGTATCTTTGTGACCCACTGGAGTCGAAGAAGACACGTGTCAAGGGTGCCTCGGCAGAGGTGACATGAGGAAGTGTGAATAAATACAGTTCCCTGTAGGCACAAGGAGCTCTGTAATAGGATTAAGCTGCCTGCACAGCTGGGTCTGCTGAAATCGTGAAATGTGAAACTCGTTAAAGTCATCTTAGCAGCAAACATAATGAAAATCAATTATGAATACTAATTGTATTTTAATTCATTAATTAATATATTATATTGCTTATATGCTGCCAGTTGCCCAGCTGTTGCCCAGCTGGAGGTAATTGTTTAGCAAACCACACACATTTAAAAGCTGGCAGATACCTATAGCCACTCATTTACGGCATAGCATCTAATATCGTGTTACATTTTTAAGTATAAGTGTGGGGATAGCTTTCCTGTGAGATTGGAAAACTAAGGAATTGTGCAACTTCTCAGTTACAGCTGACTTACATAGTTTGAAATCTAGCATTTTAAAAACATAACGGGTGTGTGCTCACTTTTAATGTACTGGCCCTAAGCACAAAGAATGTGTGATCCCTGGCACTGCACTTGCGAACCTGTGCCACAGAGGTGTAAAAACCGGTGCCAAGAACACAAGGGCAGCTTGCCCCTTCCTTATAGGTAAAGCATAAAGTGTGGAGGCTGGGAAAGGCTGTGCACATAACCTCAGTAAACACAATAAGACACAATAAAATAGTTTTTTTTGAAAACTTCCATAAGTTTCTGGTGCTCTAGGAGGAGGAAGGACCATCAAGTCTCCCTCCGCTGGAAGGATTCCAAACTTCAAAGAATAGGTTCTCCAGGCACTCAAAAGTCATGAGTTGAGGTCGTGGTTTCGACACATGACTATATTTCACACCCATTTAGTCCATTTTGCCAACACGTGTTTCGTCTAATGCTGTAACTGTAGCGGTAGACTTCTTCAGGGTTAGTCATATGTAGTTGGGTGTAAGCGATATAAAAAATCAGTCGAGGAATCCATAAGTATAATGTCTTATGTTGCCCCACTAACTTGTGTGGAGTCTGGAGCGCTGTGGGTTTGTCATACCATTCTATCTGAGGGAGGGTGCACCCATGTAAACTTTTGTGTGCTTCGGCACCCATTACAGGTGTTTGTGGCTCCACTCTCCTTTTCAGCCCATTTTTATTATGCTAGAAGTGAATAAAAGTGTTTTTTTTTCACTATTAGCATAATAAAATGGTGCAGCAGGAATTGGAATGGGACCTTCTCTGATAGCTGTGGGAAGCAAAATAAAATGATTTTAAAAGTATGTTGTGTGCATGCAGGTGAGAGTGTGTCAGGGTGAGAGAAAGCATGTCTACGTGTGAGCACATGTGTGTAAGTGGAAAAGTGAGTGAGAGACAGGTAGTTAGAATGAGTGAGATTGAGGGGCAGATTTATCAAGACTTTGCTTTGGGGCAAAGACACACAAAGTGATGTCAACTGGTGCAAAGTCTAGAGTATGAGTGAGTCAGTGAGTGGGGGAAAGAGTTTCTGCCAACAAGTGAGAGTATATGGGTAAGAATGAATACGTATGAGCCTGAGGGAGTGTGAGTGAGAATGAGTGGGAGTTCGGGCACCCCAGGCAAAATGCTAGCTCTGGCACATTGAATGGCAAAACGCTGGCCCTGGCATACAAGAGATGATGTTTGACTTAATGGTCGCCCGAGGTTTATGGATGGCGCTAATGTCAAAATTCTGGCTCTGGCATATTGTAAGTAATTTTAGTACTAATGGGGCACCCACGGCTTATGGGGAGCCCCCATGACAATATGTTGGACCTAGCACATAGAAGGTAATTTTTTTACATATATATGGGCACCCCAGACACATTTTGGAAAACTCTTGGGGAGCGACAGGTTAAAATTGCTTGCCACCCCATGAAGGACTTGAAAATGTAATCAGGGCTTTTTCGGAGCTGTGGCTTTTTAGCAAATTTATATGAAACCTCAAACTATGATTTTAAATCCACTATCTTTTCCCAAGTTTTTTCAAACTTTTCTTGAGGAGGAGATTAGAGCCCTGCAAATGATCTCCAATCAAATGTATTAACAGTGAGGAAAAAAATGGTCAGTAGTATAGTTCATATTCCAATATATGGTCTACAACAATTATTACATGTGGGCATAACTACTATAGTTCTATTTAGATGTCTTTTTTTAATCCCTATGACTTATCAACACATTTCTCATTGCAGTATACACTAGGGGAACTGTCAAATCATGAGAGATTGTGGTATAAATAATTTAGCTTTCCAGGGCTGTTCTTTGTTTTATGGCACTATACCCACTTCAGATAAGCACATAATATTTCATGTAATAATAAGAGAAATTAGTAATGTTCCTGTAGCATATCAAGTCATCACCCTACACAGGTGGTATCTAAAAGAGACATTTGTCTATGTGGTATTGCATTAATCATGCATTTATTTTAGAACTCCAGAAGTGTCAATTGTTGTCATGTCATTAGGGTTAAGATCATGTGACATTACTTCCCAGGAAGATTGTAGGTCAAAGGTCCTATGATGTCACTTCCTGTGAAGTCATTAAGGTCAAAGGTGCGTGAAGTCATTTCAGCTATCCCTGGCATTTTGGTGATTTGATGTCCATGCCGATTTAAAGTTATGAATCCCTTCCTAAGTGGTAGTCGGAGACACTTGTTACCATAGGATGATGCCCTCTTACCCACTTAGAGTTTTATGCTTTTAATATGGGGTCCCATGTCTAGTCCTAAGAGCATCCTGATAAGAGGCAGTATACTGTGTATATTCCTGTTAGATGTACTGTTAGGAAAGGGTAGAGAATGAGGTGTATCTAGGAGGCAGATGTGTGTGTAAAAAGAAACCATTTGGGGGTGAAAAGTGTGCAAGCTGCTCAAGTCTGGTGGCTTAGTGGAATAATGCATCCACAGTTGGGACCTGCGTTTGACCTCATGGTCTCAGGTCCAAATCCTGGCTGGTCTATTCTGATGTTGATAAAATGAGTACCATGAGTTGGATAACAATACACATCTGTTATTCAGCACCAAGATACCCTTGGGTGAACATGCTCTTTACAAATACAAGTTTTGCCATACATTTTAGTTTTGTTTCTCCACCCACAAGGTTTAAAACAGGCAGGTTCGTAGCTCAGGCTCTGCAAGTCTTTCTAATCAAGATATGTCAGCACTAGGTGAGGATGTATAGCTTTTATTGGGAATGGTTTCTCTCACAAAATCGACACAGTGATCAATTTGTAACCGGGAATAGAACGCCATAACTGTTTCAAGAAAACAGAGGAAATTGTAAATATTTAGAGGGATACTGTCTGATTCTACTCCTAATGTTAGTGGTTGAATATGGTGCCAACTTGCAGTACTAATCACGTGGAGTACTATTAGAGAAAGAAACAGGTATCAATAAGTTCATGTGGTTGTTTTTGAACTAAGTATCATCAGAACTAAAGTGTACCTTAACTGGAGCTGTGAAAAGGGTCGGCACACTTAAATATGATGTATACGTTTTATTATATATGATCCAAACCACTTGGACGTGCTAGTGGATTTGGGTACTTAAAGTCTGAAATTTTGGCCCAAGGAAATGTGCATGCTTATCCAGGGTGAGAAAGATTTGCTGCTAAGATCATGCTATTGACAGGGCTGGATTGGCTGTAGCAGGCATCAGGCCTTTTCCCGGGAGGCTGGAAGGGTGGAGGCTGATTTTTCAGCAGTGGGGGCCGTTTTTTAGGTCTCGCCTGTCGATGCGCATGCGCATCGAGCAAGCGAGAGTATTGGGACTTATCAACTCTTTATCCACACTGCAAGGAATCGTGGCGATTCCTTGCAGTGCCCGTGACTTTTAAGCTCAATGCGCATGCGCATTGAGCTTAAAAGCGCGTGCACGTCCGTCGTGTTTTACCCGCTCCGCCCCCTCCCCTTCCCGCCGTGTCGCATTTCTCCTCCCCCCTCCCCTCGCGCCGTGTCGCATTTCTCCTCCCCCCTCCCCTCCGTCTTGTTTTATTTAAACCTTTGCTTCATCGATTTCATGCACCTCTTATTGGGTACATTTCGGAAATGCGTTCTTACCACAACACTACGCACATCGTATTCCCGTGCAGCTTCTCAGAAGCGGGAGGTAAGATTGACTTACACTGACGCGACAATCGGTCATAAGATGTTTGTCAGCGTCTTTGTGTTACTTATTGTTGGTAATTGACCTGAGCGAGAGCATGTATGCACTTTTTTTAATCACCAGGATTGCGATCTTGTGCACTTTTCTATTTTTACGAGACACGCCACGCCGAGTACCGTCACAGTTTAGTTTTTGTAAGCACCGCGTTTACTTGCTTTTCGGAGCCAAGACTTTGCTGCACTTTTTAAACATTCCAAGTGAGAGGTCTTTAAGGTTTTCACACAGTATGTGCATGAACGATGCCTCGTTACCACACATCTTTCCTAGGTGCGTATCAGACTAGGCACAGGCAGGAATGTGTGTCTGGAGGATCCTTGAGCCATATGTCAGATAGTACAGCTTCTTTAGCCCCCATCTGTTCCCCAGCCGTTCCCCAGCCTGCCGAGAGCAGCTCTTCCCGCTCCGCCCCCTCCCCACTCTCTCTCCCCGCACACCTCCGTTGCTTTATATCCTGCAGAAGTTTAACTGACTTTTCTGCCCTACAAATGCAGATTTGTTTTGTGCTTTGATATTTTGACCCCCGTACATATCCCTCTCGTTCAGCTGCAGTTACAGACGTTTCCTAGGTGCGTATCAGACTAGGCACAGGCAGGAATGTGTGTCTGGAAGATCCTTGAGCCATATGTCGGATTGTACAGCTTCTTTAGCCCCATCCTGAGCATTTGTGCTTGCTTACACAGTATGCAGAATCGCAGGTTTTATTCATGACCTGCAGTACTACGGTCTAGATGTTCCTTTAATCAAGTACAAAGTGGCATGTTTCACAACATGCTAGGGCATTACCATCTGTTCCCCAGCCTGCCGAGAGCAGCTCTTCCCGCTCCTCTCTGCCCCCTCCCCACTCTCTCTCCCCGCACACCTCCCCTCTCTTAATTGGCCCTGCTGCATCAACACATTGCAGGTGAGTGACGTGGCCATTGGGCAGCCGCAGAGTAGCGTATATTCCAAATAATTACCATGTGACCTGATAAACTGCTGAATTCTTAAAGGATGGTTTAATCCAACATACTTTTAGGACGAGTTTTTGTGCTTTCCTCTCTCACCCCTCTCCTCACTCTCTCCAGGCCTGACTCTCTCCTCCCCTCTCACCACTCTCCCCTCTCCCCTCTCACCACCACTCTCCCCTCTCAACACCACTCTCCTCATCACTCTCCCCTCTCCTAATTGCATTTTTTCGCGGCCGCCAGGCTGTGACACCACATCAAAGGGTTTCTCCTCCCCTAATTATTTTTTTAAGGCCGGCCGTACTTTAAGTTTCACGTACGCCATACAACATACAACCACACATACAACCACACGCACAACCACATCAGTGCACGCTTTCACCAGTCACACACACACCACCAGCCGTCGGTGCACGCTTTCACCAGGCACACACCACCAGCGTCAGTGCACGCTTTCACCAGGCACACACACCACCAGCCATCAGTGCACGCTTCCACCAGGCACACACACCACCAGCCGGCAGTGCACACTTACACCACAGCACCACTCAGCACCACTCAGCACCACTACAGCATCACTCAGGGGCACCACAACATCACTATGCGCTACAACAGCATCACTTAACGCCACAGCATCACTTGTTTGTATCACTTGTTGCTGAGATATTTGGTTGTGGTTCAAGACGTAGTTTGTGCGTGTGGGCAGCTGCAATGATGATGCTGTAGGTACCACTTCGTCATGATAGCTCTGTCTCCAGAATTCTTCCTGAAGCTATATTCATGCGTAATGGGGGAGGTACCCTCTTGCAGTACAAACACTTCCTTCAGTGACCTGCTCCTCCTTCCTCTGACATTCTGACCCGCAGTGATAATCCTTTTCCATTTGAGGCTCAGCAGGAGCTAACATTTTACTGATACTCCTCAATAACATAGCGAGTATTGAGCCAAAGCTGAACTCTGGGGAAAACAACAAGGCACTACTACCTCTGTCAGAGCCTCCCTCTTGTTTGTTTCCATCTACCTTTCCCCTTTTTCCTACGCCTCTTCATCCTAAATTCACTGCCCCCTCCTCTGCCTCCTGACGCTACCATCACTACCTGTTTCATCTGCCCTCTTCCAACTTTTTGTTTTTCCTCTTTCTTCTGCCTACTACTGACATCATCTACAGCCTTTCTATCTCTTTCTCATAGAATAGATAAATGTTGTAGTGAAATGCCAAAATAAAGTGCCACTGTGAAGTATTTGTACAATGTTTTTGTACATTAATTTATTTGACGTTTGTTGTTTTTCGCATGCTCCTAGTGTTTGTTTACCCATCTTTAAAATCGAGCCACAGTAGCGAATAAATTGCGCACACACACAACACACAATCCAAAACACAAAACACACACACAACTCAAAAGACAAACACAAACCCACACACACGCACAACTAAACACACAGAAAACACCACACACACAAAACACCACACATAAAACACCACACATACACACACCACACACACACCACACACCACCGACACACACACAACAGCACACACAACAACAAAAAACAAACACAGACCAGCACACACACAATTCCCCACACACACCACACAAACCACCCCACACACAACCCCCACACACAACCCCCCACACACAACCCCCTCACACACACAACCCCCCCACACACACAACCCCACACACACACAACCCCACACACACAACCCCACACACACAACCCCCCCACACACAATCCCACACACAGAACCCCACACACACACACAACCACACACAACCCCACTCACCCCCCACATACCCTCCCCACACACACACACACCCCACACACACCCAACACACCCACACCCCCACCCCCATACCCCCACACACACCCACCCACAACATCACTATGCGCTACCACAGCATCACTGAACGCCACAGCATCACTCACCACCACAACAACTGGCACTTCTTGGGTTGCCTTGTCCTACAGCTAAATTCGAACTGTTCTGAACTAGAGTCTCATAATTTTCACAATTTTGCAGTAACACGATCAAAGAGGTTCTAACTTAATTTCGACATCATTATTGAAGTGCAGTTTATCTTGTCTTCCTCAGTACTTCGTACATCTCTCTAGAGATGTGGTCTAACGACCAGAGCTGCCATCTAAGTCACGTACATACAAAACATGTTGCATTACAAATGCTATAGGTGTCACATTCGCGAAAGTTATAACTATTGGCATTGTAAATGACAAAGCTATCAATTTAGCTATTTTAAAAAACAAAACATAAATAAATATTTGTCATTTACAACACCAATAGCTCCAACTTTTCTAATGCGAGACCTATTGCATTTCCAATGCTTGTTGTTACTGGGGGACAGTTTTGCAGTGGATCAGCTACATCAGCCCAAATAACATAAGCAGAAGGGGGGCTGGTCTGTCAGCATCGCAAGGGCTGCTTTGGTTTCCCACTCCGGCCCTCGGTATTTATAAAATTGTATTAGCATGATCAATGTTAAATACAAACTTATCCTCTGGCCTATCCTTGGCCTGACAGAAGACAATCCTCAGGAATGTGGCACCTAGAGTTTTCGTGATTTCTTTGACACAAGCTCTCTTCCAAGTTCCAATGCATTCTTTGGATTCAAAGGTCAAAATATCTAAATGTTCAGAGTATTGACAGTTTACCTCTGTGAGCCAGCCACTCCAGATAATCTGTGAGTCCCTCTGTGAATTTGAAAGCGAGGCAATGATCTTTTTTATGATAATGTCGTGCTTCACCAAGTGATGATATGGAATGTAAAGCATCCTGTTGATGGTGGACACATAGCATGTTCCATGGTTTCTATTCATTGGAAGGCGGGTAGTTAAAAGAACATGTGTATTATCTATTCTGACTTGTGGATAATTCTATGCATTTGTTTATAATATTGACGGAAATTTTAAAAAGAGGTTAAAAATGAGTGTGGTGGAGTCTGACCACCAAACAAGAAGGCCACCTGACACTGGGGCTCTGCTGCACCGAGCGGCGTCAGGAGGTCTCCTTGCCGAGCGGCAGGCCCCTTGTGGATCATTGGCCTGTAGAGGAAGCAGTAGGGGTGGCACCAACATTTGGCCTTGTGGTGCGACTGTGGACATGTTGTGCTTGATGGAGGAGGTCCGAGAGACCCGGCGGTGGACATTGCACCAGGGCAACATCCTATCTTTCTTCTTCTTTCCCTGCCCCCATCGGACCTGGATTGGGGACGGACTGGGGGCCTGAGTAGGTGTGCAAGTGCGGCGTGAGTGGGAGGCTGCACGCCCATCAGAGGAATAGGCGGGGTGGCCCAGCCCCGACGGAGAAAACCAAGGGGCAGATGTATCATTGTAGCAGTTTGCAAGTCCTTAATCGTGATTTTTAGAGAATCAGTATTAAGGACTCGCAAAATGCTATGTAGGTAGTAATCGCAATAATTTTTACGATTCCCAAATATTCCTATATTGCGCACGGCAAATTGCGATTAGCAATTAAGGAATCCATAGGAAGGAATGGAAATTGCATGCGCAATTTGCGAGTACCCAATAGGTACTCGCAAATTCCGCATGCAATGTCAAGGGTGCAAGGGTTCCCAAAAGGACACCCTGTTGCACCCCTGAAATGTGCATGTGTGCCACGTGGCACTTTGAAAAACACAAAAAAGTGCTTTTTTGGAGGAAATTGCAAATTACCACCAACTTGAAGTTGGTGGGTATTTGAGAGTCCTTACAGCAGTATCGCAATTTGCGATGGTTACTAGAATAGCATTTAGGGAATCACAAATTGAGATTCTCTAAATGCATGTGCAAAATAGGGAATCACAAATTTTGCGATTCCTTATTTCGTGAGTAGGTTTTTCTTTCCTACATTGCACACAGCTAAACTGCGATCGCAAAAGCTGAAATTCTGTGAATTTCAGCTTTTTCAATCGCAACTTAGCTTGATACATCTGGCCCCTGGGGCCTGGTTCTCTGCACACCTTGCCCAATGACCAGTGATGAGGGGTGCGTGACCAGCCTTGAGTGACTCTGGAAGGCAGTCGACCTCTCCTGGGGTGATCCCCTTCCTCCCACATGCCTCCTTTAGTCTGGACCTCCGGAGCATCATGGGGCCTGGACTACAACCTGGGCTGCTGGGCGGCGGCCTGGCTATGTGTTTACTGGCTGGCCCCTGGTCTACTTACCTTCTATCATCAGCCTAGGGACCCCGCTGTGGCAGACGGGGTAGCACCCGGCCTAGTAGCGACAGGTGACTCCCTCAATTTTTGCTCTGCCTGACTCCAGTCTTCAGCTTGCTACCTGGGGTTTGGTTGGCCCACTCCCCCTCCAACCCCTTCTTCCTCCACCGGCTATCCACGGACACCATCTGCACACCCTGCAGGGGTGGCCAGCCTCATAGGGTGTTGACTACTGCGTGCCACATCAGAGGCTCCCCAAACTGCTGCGACTCCCCTGCCTCAGCACGTGCCCTCCACTCTCCTCGAGCCTGCTCTCTACCATCTCCTCAGCTGAAGGTACTTGCAGGGTGCACCCGGGGCGGCACAAGCTTCCGGAAATTGGTCACTTGACACTGCGGTGAGGACACCAAATGGGGTGTGGAGATGAGTGGTGCGTCCCTCTCCATCTGTTATATCCCTCGTTTGATCTCCTGTCCTACATGTGCCAGTTTTCCGCCCAGGCAGGACCACCTCACCAGATGTTGAGGTCCTTCCTGATCTCACAGAGAGATCCTGTGCTCTTCTTTTGCCCGTCGGGGCAGCGATGATCTCCGGGAAGCTATCCCGGTAGTTGATCTTCAAGGAGACTGTTTCCCAGAGCAGGTCTGCATCTGCCCCATCTGGGGCACCTCCGGACCATACGAAGGACCTACTGCAGGAAATCACAGCGACATGTTGCCGCCTGGAGAGCATGAATACTAAGATGTCTGATCTTGCGGTGGAATCGAAATCTATTTGGGTGGACATTGCTGGTTTCTATGACAGAGTGGAGGTAATGGAGCAGCACCCGTAGGCAGTGGAGGAGAGACTCAACCGTGCGCTGGACAGGGACTGAGAAATCTGGTAACTATGTAACAAGATTATTGACCTAGAAGACAGGTGCCACATTGATAATGTCCACTTCTTTGGTATTTTGAAAACGACAGAAAGGAACGATAACCACAGTTTCTTCAAAGATCTTCTCCTCACACTCACAGGGCTTGCCTTCTCCTCCCATAGGAGATGCAGAGGGTCCACAGGATTGGGCTGCAAAGAACGGTGACACCAGACAGGGCGCGGACCCTCATAGCATGTGTCCTCCACCATTAGCAAGTATGACAACTCTTGACATCAGCCTACTTCCATATACCATATGACTGTTATGGCCATAAGTTCCACATTTCAGTGGACTTCTCCCAGTAGACCAAAAGAGAAAGTCCTTCCTGCCCTTCAGGCCTCAACTGCGCAAATGTGACATAAAGTGTGTCCTCTTTGAGCACGCGTGGATGTGGATCATGAAGGATGGCAAATCCAAGGACTTCCACGACCCAGAGAAGGTGCGATTTTTCTCGGAGGGCAGCACCAATCTGTGTACATGTTTTTTTCTTCCAAGAACCGGTATCTCTGGGGGGGGGGGGGTAGACTTCAGGACAGATCGAACAGGTTGCAAAATGGCAGGGACAAAGTGATTCGAGCAGTGGTGATGCTCGCGCATAATGGAGGGCATTACAAATCCCGATCCCCGCTGAAGTCTGGCCTGGCGTTGGATGGACGGAAGCACGCCCTGATTTGGACTGCTGACTCTTAGTGTCCTTAATGTCCATTTTGATGGCAGCTGAGTATTACCTTCATGCCAGTCTACTGGCCCATTGTTTGCTGATTCTTGTTGCAATGCTCGTGGTTGCTGGTTTGGGGCGTAGCGTGTTACCCGCCCCATCCCACCTTGGTACTCTTATTTTCTTCAGTTCTTGAGTCCTCATGCTCCCTGGTGATTTTTCAGTCTTTTTTTCTTTACTCTTCGAGGGTGCCCTCCTGGTCTGCGATCCCTCCTCCTGGTTTCTCCTCCATTTGTGGGGGGTTTCTGAGAGGTCAGTGATGTCCCTCCTTGAGTAATGTCCCTTCCCGCTTCGCTCTGCACCGGGTGCCCCTGGGGGCCAGCCCCGCCAACGCCAGATATTGGCACCTATGTGCCTGACCCTTGTTGGCCCTTGTTGGGGGATTTCTTCCATACCCCTCACTCTTACACTCCTCTGCATTATCATTTCTCGCAACAACCTGACCCAATGGATTCTCCTCTGGTTTTTTCCTTCCTCCCCATGCGTAGGAGCTTCCTGGTCTCAAGGACCCACAGGTTTGGACCTTCGGACTAAAGTTTTACCTGGGCACCGGGTGACTTCTCATCGTCTGTTTGCCTTTGGTCCCCCTCTTCTTCCCCTCTGCCTTACCCCGGAATTAGGCTCCCCCTCTCACAGACCCCTATTTTTTCCTTGCCCATCCTTCCCCCAAGACCTCCTGCCCGCTCCCACTTTTCCTTTCCTGCCCACCTCTTCCACGTCTCATTTCCCCTCCCCATGGACCAATCTAGCATAACTCCCGAGCCAGCACTATCCTTTTGTAGAGAGCCTCTCTCCCTGCCTCCCCTTTCCCTTCCTATTTAGGCCTACTCCAGCTGCAGTTGCTACCAGCGCAGCATTTCAGGACACCCCTCTCCCTGCCATAGTGTCACCATTTCTCGATGGCCAGTGCTGCAATGCACCAACCAAAGACTCAGAATACTATCTCATGGAATGTAAATGGCCTCACACCCTTCATCAAACACAAAGGGGTGCTTGCATACCTTAACTCAAAGCATGTTGACGTGGCCCTGCTTCGGGAAACCCACCTCTTGCCTGCTGATGCAGAAAAATTTCAAAGCGACTGGGTAGGGAAGGTTATTTATAACAGCCGTCCACCCTTGCCAGCTGACAAGACTATGACACCATGTTAATGTTAATTAAACAACAGGGGGTGGTGATGGACAGAGTTTCTGAATTAAGCAGAATACTCTCACCCAGACCCGAGAGTTCCGACCCGGACATTATCCAAACACTACCTCCTGGGTACCATATCAAAAACCTTAATAGACCGACGGGCACGGGAGGGGGCATCGCGATTATCCATCGCGACAACCTCGCTTGTCAACTTAAAGACAGTCCCATTCTCGACAGCGAAAATGTCCTCTTTTCTCTACACCTGCCATCATCTACCACACTAACTGGGGTGTTAATTTACCGTCCACCAGGACAGGTAGGGTGTTTCATAAACTCACTCATGGATGCCATTACCTCCCTGGCATGCGGAACGCCAAACTTCACCATCCTCGGTGACTTAAACCTCCACTTCGATGATCAAGGCAATAAACTTGCCACAGAATTAAAAGCTGATCTAAATTCCCTAAATCTTCAACTACTCAGCAACGATCCCACCCACCTGAAAGGACACCTACTAGATCCCATCTTCTCTAATCTTACCAAACTATCTGTTCAAACTCCTCTCCCTCTCCCCTGGTCTGACCACTTCTTGGTTCCTTTCAAATTCCAACTTCCAGGGAAGATCTCGGATACTCCCTGCCCCCGGGCCCCGTCACGCCCATGGAAAAAACTAGACACTACCCTATGGGAACGCTCTCTGTCTTCCACTCTGCCCACAGTCGACCCCGATCCCTCCAAAGCCGAAATTCAATTACATAAATGGGTCAGTGACTCTCTCGACACAGTCCTGCCACTTAAAGCCCTCCCTCCCAATAGGAAATCCTCCAAACTACCGTGGTTCACCGAGGAACTACGTGAATTAAGACGGAAAGGCAAAAGGCTTGAACGCCAATGGAGAAAGCACTGGCACTCATAAGACAGAAGTGGATACAAAGCCCACATCAGGTTCTACAAAAATGCACTAAAAACGTCTCAGGCCTCCTACTTTGAGGACCAAATAGTAGCCGCAACCAACTCCGCAAAAGAGACTTACCGGATTGTTAAACTCCTCTCCAAAATACAGGAACCTCCACCTCCACCTGACCTGGATGGCGGAAAATGCAACCAGATGGCCGATTTTTTTTCGAAAAAAATCCTGAACTCCCTCCCGCCGGCGACAATTGCACTAAGAGGCCCTTCCCACCCGGCCTCCCAAGACGCCCCAAGGTTGCTTTCCTTCCCTCAAATCACCATCGAAACGTTTCTTAACGTCTTGCACAAAGTCAAAAGCGGCGCCCCATCTGATCCAGCCCCGATCAGTAAACTGAAGCAAGTTGCTTCTACTATAGCCCCTCCTCTCACTAACCTGATCAACGCCTCCTTCGAAAATGGCACAGTCCCAGCAAACTGGAAAAAAGCCACTGTAAAGGCTCTCATAAAAAAACCACATCTTGACCCTACAGACCCATCAAACTTTAGACCTATCTCTCTGCTACCGGCAATTAGCAAAAACGCCGAGAGAGTAGCAAATCAACACCTTTCTGAGTTCCTAGAGTCCAATCACCTCCTTTGCCCAACCCAGACTGGCTTCAGACCTGGACAAGGGACGGATACCGCACTGTTAGCCGTGGTCGAAGAAGCTAGGGGCATACTGGACGTAGGAGGATCAGTGGCAGTGATCCTCCTCGACCTGAGTGCCGCCTTCGACACGGTGGACCACGCAACCCTTGTTCACCGTCTTGGACTGTTGGGAGTGGCGGACTCCGCTTTGGCCTGGATCTCATCCTTCCTTGAAGACAGGTCTTTTCAAGTAACTGACGGACATTCCATCTCCAAGGCTCATGCACTCAAGTGTGGGGTGCCTCAGGGATCCTCCCTGAGCCCCACACTTTTTAACGTGTACATGGCACCTCTCGAGGATGTTGTTAAACCTTTTGGGATCAAATCAATAATGTACGCCGATGACCCTCAGCTCGCCGTTTCCCTCAACCAATCAGACAACGCCCTCTCCAATCTATCTAGCTGTCTGGAAAAAGTGCACCAATGGATGTGCGAGTCCCGGTTAAAACTCAATGGGGAAAAATCGGAAATACTCCTTCTGGGAAACCCAAATAAAATACCCACACCCCTTCCCTGGCCACCATCCCCAAAATCCGAAGTAAAGAGCCTGGGGATATGGTTGGACAAGGACCTTAGCTTCAAAACACAAGCGAGGAAAACTGCGGGAACGTGCTTCGGCCTTATGAAGATGGCACGAAAGATCCTCCATCTACTCCCCCTTCAATCCAGGAAGCTCTTGATGCAGGGGCTGGTGAACTCCAGATTGGACTACGGGAATGTCCTATATCTGGGGGCCCCAGTCACTGTACTCCACAGACTTCAATGTGCACAAAACGCGGCGGCAAGAATACTCACAGGAACCGCAGCAAGGACCTCGGCCAAGCCAGCCCTTAGAAGTTTGCACTGGCTCCCAGTCAAGGAACGGGTCAACTTCAAGACCCTGTGCATTGCCCATAGAATACTGCACAACGAAGGCCCCCCTATTCTCAGACCTCTTGTGTCCCACCAACAGTCAATTAGACAACTCAGATCTAACTCCCTTTCCCTTGCAAAAGTCCCCAGAATTAGGAAGGCCAGAACAGGTGGTCGCCTGTTCTCGTACAATGCTCCCAGACTGTGGAATGCCCTCCCACTCTCCCTGAGGCAAGAACAAAACCACCTCAGATTTAGGAAAAGACTGAAGACCCTTCTCTTCCCCTGAGCACTCCCCCCCCTGTCTTCCCACTCTCCAGGACGATGGTATCTAGCGCCGGGATGCCCTAGGGTAGCTGTGCGCTCTATAAAACCCAAAATCAAATCAAATCAAATCAACCAGTCAAGAGATCAGGGCTTAATCCAACACCGTTTTTTAGCTCACTGCTCCATCCCAGCTACAGAACCTGGCTATATGCAAATTAGTCTGTCCCTGGCCCAGTGCATCATGGGAACAGGGCAAACCAAACTACCAAGCCAATTCTTTCACTGGGAAGGAAACAAGCTACCGGGGACCGTTTTCTGCCATTTCAGCCGTCTTCGGCCCGGCTTGCTTGAATCCTGATGGTGCAATGAGCAAGGGACTCACGTCTGAGTATACCCTTCCACGCTTATGGTGGACAAAATAATTAAACAACAGGGGGTGGTGATGGACAGAGTTTCTGAATTAAGCAGAATACTCTCAGCCAGTCAAGAGATCAGGGCTTAATCCAACACCGTTTTTTAGCTCACTGCACCATCCCAGCTACAGAGCCTGGCTATATGCAAATTAGTCTGTCCCTGGCCCAGTGCATCATGGGAACAGGGCAAACCAAACTACCAAGCCAATTCTTTCACTGGGAAGGAAACAAGCTACCGGGGACCGGTTTCTGGCATTTCAGCCGTCTTCGGCCCGGCTTGCTTGAATCCTGATGGTGCAATGAGCAAGGGACTCACGTCTGAGTATACCCTTCCACGCTTATGGTGGACAAAATAATTAAACAACAGGGGGTGGTGATGGACAGAATTTCTGAATTAAGCAGAATACTCTCACCCAGTCAAGAGATCAGGGCTTAATCCAACACCGTTTTTTAGCTCACTGCACCATCCCAGCTACAGAACCTGGCTATATGCAAATTAGCCTGTCCCTGGCCCAGTGCATCATGGGAACAGGGCAAACCAAACTACCAAGCCAATTCTTTCACTGGGAAGGAAACAAGCTACCGGGGACCGGTTTCTGGCATTTCAGCCGTCTTCGGCCCGGCTTGCTTGAATCCTGATGGTGCAATGAGCAAGGGACTCACGTCTGAGTATACCCTTCCACGCTTATGGTGGACAAAATAATTAAACAACGGGGTGGTGATGGACAGAGTTTCTGAATTAAGCAGAATACTCTCACCCAGCCAAGAGATCAGGGCTTAATCCAACACCGTTTTTTAGCTCACTGCACCATCCCAGCTACAGAACCTGGCTATATGCAAATTAGTCTGTCCCTGGCCCAGTGCATCATGGGAACAGGGCAAACCAAACTACCAAGCCAATTCTTTCACTGGGAAGGAAACAAGCTACCGGGGACCGGTTTCTGGCAATTCAGCCGTCTTCGGCCCGGCTTGCTTGAATCCTGATGGTGCAATGAGCAAGGGACTCACGTCTGAGTATACCCTTCCACGCTTATGGTGGACAAAATAATTAAACAACAGGGGGTGGTGATGGACAGAGTTTCTGAATTAAGCAGAATACTCTCACCCAGTCAAGAGATCAGGGCTTAATCCAACACCGTTTTTTAGCTCACTGCACCATCCCAGCTACAGAACCTGGCTATATGCAAATTAGTCTGTCCCTGGCCCAGTGCATCATGGGAACAGGGCAAACCAAACTACCAAGCCAATTCTTTCACTGGGAAGGAAACAAGCTACCGGGGACCGGTTTCTGGCATTTCAGCCGTCTTCGGCCCGGCTTGCTTGAATCCTGATGGTGCAATGAGCAAGGGACTCACGTCTGAGTATACCCTTCCACGCTTATGGTGGACAAAATAATTAAACAACAGGGGGTGGTGATGGACAGAGTTTCTGAATTAAGCAGAATACTCTCACCCAGTCAAGAGATCAGGGCTTAATCCAACACCGTTTTTTAGCTCACTGCACCATCCCAGCTACAGAACCTGGCTATATGCAAATTAGCCTGTCCCTGGCCCAGTGCATCATGGGAACAGGGCAAACCAAACTACCAAGCCAATTCTTTCACTGGGAAGGAAACAAGCTACCGGGGACCGGTTTCTGGCATTTCAGCCGTCTTCGGCCCGGCTTGCTTGAATCCTGATGGTGCAATGAGCAAGGGACTCACGTCTGAGTATACCCTTCCACGCTTATGGTGGACAAAATAATTAAACAACAGGGGGTGGTGATGGACAGAGTTTCTGAATTAAGCAGAATACTCTCACCCAGTCAAGAGATTAGGGCTTAATCCAACACCGTTTTTTAGCTCACTGCTCCATCCCAGCTACAGAACCTGGCTATATGCAAATTAGTCTGTCCCTGGCCCAGTGCATCATGGGAACAGGGCAAACCAAACTACCAAGCCAATTCTTTCACTGGGAAGAAAACAAGCTACCGGGGACCGTTTTCTGGCATTTCAGCCGTCTTCGGCCCGGCTTGCTTGAATCCTGATGGTGCAATGAGCAAGGGACTCACGTCTGAGTATACCCTTCCACGCTTATGGTGGACAAAATAATTAAACAACAGGGGGTGGTGATGGACAGAGTTTCTGAATTAAGCAGAATACTCTCAGCCAGTCAAGAGATCAGGGCTTAATCCAACACCGTTTTTTAGCTCACTGCACCATCCCAGCTACAGCACCTGGCTATATGCAAATTAGTCTGTCCCTGGCCCAGTGCATCATGGGAACAGGGCAAACCAAACTACCGAGCCAATTCTTTCACTGGGAAGGAAACAAGCTACCGGGGACCGGTTTCTGGCAATTCAGCCGTCTTCGGCCCGGCTTGCTTGAATCCTGATGGTGCAATGAGCAAGGGACTCACGTCTGAGTATACCCTTCCACGCTTATGGTGGACAAAATAATTAAACAACAGGGGGTGGTGATGGACAGAGTTTCTGAATTAAGCAGAATACTCTCACCCAGTCAAGAGATCAGGGCTTAATCCAACACCGTTTTTTAGCTCACTGCACCATCCCAGCTACAGAACCTGGCTATATGCAAATTAGTCTGTCCCTGGCCCAGTGCATCATGGGAACAGGGCAAACCAAACTACCAAGCCAATTCTTTCACTGGGAAGGAAACAAGCTACCGGGGACCGGTTTCTGGCATTTCAGCCGTCTTCGGCCCGGCTTGCTTGAATCCTGATGGTGCAATGAGCAAGGGACTCACGTCTGAGTAAACCCTTCCACGCTTATGGTGGACAAAATAATTAAACAACAGGGGGTGGTGATGGACAGAATTTCTGAATTAAGCAGAATACTCTCACCCAGTCAAGAGATCAGGGCTTAATCCAACACCGTTTTTTAGCTCACTGCACCATCCCAGCTACAGAACCTGGCTATATGCAAATTAGCCTGTCCCTGGCCCAGTGCATCATGGGAACAGGGCAAACCAAACTACCAAGCCAATTCTTTCACTGGGAAGGAAACAAGCTACCGGGGACCAGTTTCTGGCATTTCAGCCGTCTTCGGCCCGGCTTGCTTGAATCCTGATGGTGCAATGAGCAAGGGACTCACGTCTAAGTATACCCTTCCACGCTTATGGTGGACAAAATAATTAAACAACAGGGGGTGGTGATGGACAGAGTTTCTGAATTAAGCAGAATACTCTCACCCAGCCAAGAGATCAGGGCTTAATCCAACACCGTTTTTTAGCTCACTGCACCATCCCAGCTACAGAACCTGGCTATATGCAAATTAGTCTGTCCCTGGCCCAGTGCATCATGGGAACAGGGCAAACCAAACTACCAAGCCAATTCTTTCACTGGGAAGGAAACAAGCTACCGGGGACCGGTTTCTGGCAATTCAGCCGTCTTCGGCCCGGCTTGCTTGAATCCTGATGGTGCAATGAGCAAGGGACTCACGTCTGAGTATACCCTTCCACGCTTATGGTGGACAAAATAATTAAACAACAGGGGGTGGTGATGGACAGAGTTTCTGAATTAAGCAGAATACTCTCACCCAGTCAAGAGATCAGGGCTTAATCCAACACCGTTTTTTAGCTCACTGCACCATCCCATCTACAGAACCTGGCTATATGCAAATTAGTCTGTCCCTGGCCCAGTGCATCATGGGAACAGGGCAAACCAAACTACCAAGCCAATTCTTTCACTGGGAAGGAAACAAGCTACCGGGGACCGGTTTCTGGCATTTCAGCCGTCTTCGGCCCGGCTTGCTTGAATCCTGATGGTGCAATGAGCAAGGGACTCACGTCTGAGTATACCCTTCCACGCTTATGGTGGACAAAATAATTAAACAACAGGGGGTGGTGATGGACAGAGTTTCTGAATTAAGCAGAATACTCTCACCCAGTCAAGAGATCAGGGCTTAATCCAACACCGTTTTTTAGCTCACTGCACCATCCCAGCTACAGAACCTGGCTATATGCAAATTAGCCTGTCCCTGGCCCAGTGCATCATGGGAACAGGGCAAACCAAACTACCAAGCCAATTCTTTCACTGGGAAGGAAACAAGCTACCGGGGACCGGTTTCTGGCATTTCAGCCGTCTTCGGCCCGGCTTGCTTGAATCCTGATGGTGCAATGAGCAAGGGACTCACGTCTGAGTATACCCTTCCACGCTTATGGTGGACAAAATAATTAAACAACAGGGGGTGGTGATGGACAGAGTTTCTGAATTAAGCAGAATACTCTCACCCAGTCAAGAGATTAGGGCTTAATCCAACACTGTTTTTTAGCTCACTGCACCATCCCAGCTACAGAACCTGGCTATATGCAAATTAGTCTGTCCCTGGCCCAGTGCATCATGGGAACAGGGCAAACCAAACTACCAAGCCAATTCTTTCACTGGGAAGGAAACAAGCTACCGGGGACCGGTTTCTGGCATTTCAGCCGTCTTCGGCCCGGCTTGCTTGAATCCTGATGGTGCAATGAGCAAGGGACTCACGTCTGAGTATACCCTTCCACGCTTATGGTGGACAAAATAATTAAACAACAGGGGGTGGTGATGGACAGAGTTTCTGAATTAAGCAGAATACTCTCACCCAGTCAAGAGATCAGGGCTTAATCCAACACCGTTTTTTAGCTCACTGCACCATCCCAGCTACAGAACCTGGCTATATGCAAATTAGCCTGTTCCTGGCCCAGTGCATCATGGGAACAGGGCAAACCAAACTACCAAGCCAATTCTTTCACTGGGAAGAAAACAAGCTACCGGGGACCGGTTTCTGGCATTTAAGCCGTCTTCGGCCCGGCTTGCTTGAATCCTGATGGTGCAATGAGCAAGGGACTCACGTCTGAGTATACCCTTCCACGCTTATGGTGGACAAAATAATTAAACAACAGGGGGTGGTGATGGACAGAGTTTCTGAATTAAGCAGAATACTCTCACCCAGTCAAGAGATTAGGGCTTAATCCAACACTGTTTTTTAGCTCACTGCACCATCCCAGCTACAGAACCTGGCTATATGCAAATTAGTCTGTCCCTGGCCCAGTGCATCATGGGAACAGGGCAAACCAAACTACCAAGCCAATTCTTTCACTGGGAAGGAAACAAGCTACCGGGGACCGGTTTCTGGCATTTCAGCCGTCTTCGGCCCGGCTTGCTTGAATCCTGATGGTGCAATGAGCAAGGGACTCACGTCTGAGTATACCCTTCCACGCTTATGGTGGACAAAATAATTAAACAACAGGGGGTGGTGATGGACAGAGTTTCTGAATTAAGCAGAATACTCTCAGCCAGTCAAGAGATCAGGGCTTAATCCAACACCGTTTTTTAGCTCACTGCACCATCCCAGCTACAGAACCTGGCTATATGCAAATTAGTCTGTCCCTGGCCCAGTGCATCATGGGAACAGGGCAAACCAAACTACCAAGCCAATTCTTTCACTGGGAAGGAAACAAGCTACCGGGGACCGGTTTCTGGCATTTCAGCCGTCTTCGGCCCGGCTTGCTTGAATCCTGATGGTGCAATGAGCAAGGGACTCACGTCTGAGTATACCCTTCCACGCTTATGGTGGACAAAATAATTAAACAACAGGGGGTGGTGATGGACAGAGTTTCTGAATTAAGCAGAATACTCTCACCCAGTCAAGAGATCAGGGCTTAATCCAACACCGTTTTTTAGCTCACTGCACCATCCCAGCTACAGAACCTGGCTATATGCAAATTAGTCTGTCCCTGGCCCAGTGCATCATGGGAACAGGGCAAACCAAACTACCAAGCCAATTCTTTCACTGGGAAGGAAACAAGCTACCGGGGACCGTTTTCTGGCATTTCAGCCGTCTTCGGCCCGGCTTGCTTGAATCCTGATGGTGCAATGAGCAAGGGACTCACATCTGAGTATACCCTTCCACGCTTATGGTGGACAAAATAATTAAACAACAGGGGGTGGTGATGGACAGAGTTTCTGAATTAAGCAGAATACTCTCACCCAGTCAAGAGATCAGGGCTTAATCCAACACCGTTTTTTAGCTCACTGCACCATCCCAGCTACAGAACCTGGCTATATGCAAATTAGTCTGTCCCTGGCCCAGTGCATCATGGGAACAGGGCAAACCAAACTACCAAGCCAATTCTTTCACTGGGAAGGAAACAAGCTACCGGGGACCGGTTTCTGGCATTTCAGCCGTCTTCGGCCCGGCTTGCTTGAATCCTGATGGTGCAATGAGCACGGGAGCTAAAAAACGGTGTTGGATCAAGCCCTGATCTCTTGACTGGGTGAGAGTATTCTGCTTAATTCAGAAACTCTGTCCGTCACCATCCCCTGTTGTTTAATTATTTTGTCCACCATAAGCGTGGAAGGGTATACTCAGACGTGAGTCCCTTGCTCATTGCACCATCAGGATTCAAGCAAGCCGGGCCGAAGAAGGCTGTAATGCCAGAAACCGGTCCCCGGAAGCTTGTTTCCTTCCCAGTGAAAGAATTGGCTTGGTAGTTTGGTCTGCCCTGTTCCCATGATGCACTGGGCCAGGGACAGACTAATTTGCATATAGCCAGGTTCTGAGCTGGGATGGTGCAGTGAGCTAAAAAACGGTGTTGGATCAAGCCCTGATCTCTTGACTGGGTGAGAGTATTCTGCTTAATTCAGAAACTCTGTCCATCACCACCCCCTGTTGTTTAATTATTTTGTCCACCATAAGCGTGGAAGGGTATACTCAGACGTGAGTCCCTTGCTCATTGCACCATCAGGATTCAAGCAAGCCGGGCCGAAGAAGGCTGTAATGCCAAAAACTGGTCCCCGGAAGCTTGTTTCCTTCCCAGTGAAAGAATTGGCTTGGTAGTTTGGTCTGCCCTGTTCCCATGATGCACTGGGCCAGGGACAGACTAATTTGCATATAGCCAGGTTCTGAGCTGGGATGGTGCAGTGAGCTAAAAAACGGTGTTGGATCATGCCCTGATCTCTTGACTGGGTGAGAGTATTCTGCTTAATTCAGAAACTCTGTCCATCACCACCCCCTGTTGTTTAATTATTTTGTCCACCATAAGCGTGGAAGGGTATACTCAGACGTGAGTCCCTTGCTCATTGCACCATCAGGATTCAAGCAAGCCGGGCCGAAGAAGGCTGTAATGCCAGAAACCGGTCCCCGGAAGCTTGTTTCCTTCCCAGTGAAAGAATTGGCTTGGTAGTTTGGTCTGCCCTGTTCCCATGATGCACTGGGCCAGGGACAGACTAATTTGCATATAGCCAGGTTCTGAGCTGGGATGGTGCAGTGAGCTAAAAAACGGTGTTGGATCAAGCCCTGATCTCTTGACTGGGTGAGAGTATTCTGCTTAATTCAGAAACTCTGTCCATCACCACCCCCTGTTGTTTAATTATTTTGTCCACCATAAGCGTGGAAGGGTATACTCAGACGTGAGTCCCTTGCTCGTTGCACCATCAGGATTCAAGCAAGCCGGGCCGAAGAAGGCTGTAATGCCAGAAACCGGTCCTCGGAAGCTTGTTTCCTTCCCAGTGAAAGAATTGGCTTAGTAGTTTGGTCTGCCCTGTTCCCATGATGCACTGGGCCAGGGACAGACTAATTTGCATATAGCCAGGCTCTGAGCTGGGATGGTGCAGTGAGCTAAAAAACGGTGTTGGATCAAGCCCTGATCTCTGGACTGGGTGAGAGTATTCTGCTTAATTCAGAAACTCTGTCCATCACCACCCCCTGTTGTTTAATTACCATGTTAATGTGGCATGGCATCGTGCGTAAGTCACTCCCGTTTACGGTGCTTCAGACGTGGAACAACCCTAAGGGATAGTATGCATTTGTCAAGTTGCAACTTTTGTGTGTTCTCTCTTTATGCGCTTCTTTTTACTTCTGCTTAATGGAAATTAATGCTAATCACTTGCTTAAAGGGGTAGACTGGAATCTGGCCTTGGATGTCATCCTGTATCGTACTGACCCTATCAACGTTGGTAACGGAGTGGTCCGGGCACTTCTGGTGAATCTTGCCGCAGATCGTGGTCTTGTTAAGGCTTGGCACCTCTCGCATCCCACCAATTGGGAATTCACTGTCCTCTTGCCAGGGCACTGCACCTAATCACGACTTGACTACTTTATAGTCTCCCAGCCAATGGTTGCCCTATCAGACCATTCTCTGATCCTGTTTTTGGCAGATCTAGGACTGATGAACCTGAGACACAAGCAGTGGCACCTCAATATTTCCCGTTACAGGCCACCCCAGGTCAAAGTCCATCTTTGGTCTTATGTCACCATCTACTTGTACCATAATTGGGGATCTATATTGTATGGTGGCGAAAAATCCTCGAGCCGTTTTTAGGTTTCGCCTGGCGTCCGCTGCACAGCAGCGTTCGCGCAGGCGAAATCTTATGTTAGAACAGTATGTGGCTTTGTCCCGCCTCTCTCTTCCATTGGCTAGCTCCATAAATGGAGGCTAGCCATTGGAAGAGAGATCTGTCCGTCATTGTCCGAGGCGATTCGTGGGCGTTCCGGCAATTTTTTCCCTCTCCGCCCCTTTTAAAACGTAATTGCGGCGGTGGGCGGTGTTTTTTTTTTAATTTAAAGGTTTGTTTTGTCATTCCTCCAGGCCGACTGCCGCCGGAAGAAGTCCAGGTGAGTGCTCCCCTCCCCTCCCGCTGTCCGTGTGCCCGTTCCCGCCCCCCCTCCCGCTGTCCGTGTGCCCGTTCCCGCCCCCACTCCCGCTGTCCGTGTGCCCGTTCCCGCCCCCCCTCCCGCTGTCCGTATCCCGCCCCCCCTCCCGCTGTCCGTGTGCCTGTTCCCGCCACCCCCTCCCGCTATCCGTGTCTCCGGCCCCACTTGTAAATGCTTGTTTACTCTAGTGTGTTTTAAGCCATTTACATTAGCGACGCCCCTTAGAGAGACACCCCCACTCAACGTGATGGGTGGCAAACACGATGCAGTACTGTTCTTTGGAGCCTGACTTTCTCGGAGGTTAAGGGTTAAAGCCGATGATGTATCCTCTGGATACGGCCTTTCCTACTGACATTGAGGCGGAGGTATTTATCCGGTTAAACTTGCGGGGCTGTGGTTCTTGGAGCCCGGGCGAAACTGTAGGCTCTGCAAATTAGTAGCTCCTCGCTTTCAAGGGTCCTCGACGCGCCATTCCAGAGAAGACAGACTAATCCGCATGAGAGCCGCATTAGAGAATATGTCCTCGGCAGATCTCTAATGGCTGCTGGATGGCTAACATTAAACGAACGCACAGCCCTCTCCAAATTCACGGGAGTAATGACTTTCAGTAAACGGGAAGCAGTTACTCGGCATGAACTGATGGCTTGCCCCAGATATGGTAAAACACGGACCCTCAATCATGGACATGTACATAGTATTATTAAATAAAGGAAAAAGCAACGGACTGTGTGAAATAAAGGTGCAAAGCATTCTTCAGCTGTGATTTCTAGTTTGTATTTTGTAGTTTAAAGCCAGTCACAGGATATCACAATACTTTTCCGAATCGGCCATCGTGGTTTAGAACTCTCTCTTAGCAACATTATGGACTTCGATATTGCAGTTCGAATAATAACACAAAACACTCCTCTTCAACCAATACCTTGGAAAAGACGACACTTCACTACTTGTTGTGTGTTTTTACATAACATCTGGCAAGTGAGGCAGGAGACGGGCATACATACTCACGGCTCATTGAGTTAAGCGCTGCCGCCGACATCCGGTGTGACCTGCAGGTCACGAGTTCAAATCTTGGCAAGGCTGATAAATTGTGGGGAATTATATCGCGTGATGATACGATATACGATTTTTTCTTCATGTTATATTGGTTTATGTCACCGGCCTTTGTGTAGCGCTACTGGCATGATTATAAAGTGCCTCGAGACAATTAATTTACTAGGGAAGAAGCTGGAAAGCAGTTCATGCAACAAAGCTCACGATTTTCAGGCTGTCGACAGCAAGTTATCTTCTTAAAAACACGAGTTGTCAGTTTGGGGACATTACAGCAAAGGATATTTTTATCTGTTTAGTCGAGTTTTGGAGCTTGGGCACAGCAGAGAGAAGTTCAGTGTGTGACGCCATCTATTTGTAACATTCTACACACTAATACACGGCACTGTGAACACCATGCTCAAAGGGTCGTGCACATTTCTGAAATATTAATCCTGTAAGTTTATTTCCTAGTGATTACTATGGACTCATAATTTTTATAGGTTTCCTGTGGGGAAAGGAGTGTGACAGGCACATTTTCTTATAAGGCCGCCCTATAGAATTCTGCTAAGAGATACAGAGCAGGCAGGTGTGTGTGTGTGTGTGAGGGTGCGGTAGAAGCACTGCGGGAGAGAAGCTATGGTCTGGGGAGCACACACCAACCACGGGGCAAGAACTTGGAGAAAGAAGAAACCATAGTGACGCCCACACTCGGCACCACTGCTCTCACCCCAGCACCCGTGCATTTCCACTTGCTGTTTCCCAAGTTTAACCTGCGCGTTTGCCAGAAGGGCTCTATTCTGAGCCCCGCGTCCATCTGCTCCACCCACTCTTGTGCCCTCAGCTCTGACCGGTGCCCTGCTCCGACATAGTGCTCTTACCCCTTGGTCATTAACTCTTGCCCCATACCGCTCTCTGACCTCAAGCAGGGCATTCGTCCTTTGCCACGTTGCTCTCTGCCCTCGCAGGTGCCCTCAGCTCTGAATCCTCTGCCATCTGATCTCACCCCGGGCCCTCACTCACTTCTTACCCCTGTACTCTCAGCTCTTACCCCTCTGCTCTCAGCTCTTACCCCTCTGCCCTCAGCTCTTCCTAGGCCCTCACTTCTGGCACCTGTGCCCTCTGACCTCAAACCAGGCCTCCAACCCTCACCACACTGCCCTCTGCCCTCGCCTGTGCCCTCACTGACTCCTGTGCCCTCAGCTCTTACCCCTGTGCCCTCAGCTCTTACCCTTGTGCCCGCAACTCTTACCCCTGTGCCCTCAGCTCTTACCTGTGCCCTCAGCTCTTACCTGTGCCCTCAGCTCTTACCTGTGCCCTCAGCTCTTACCTGTGCACTCAGCTCTTACCTGTTCCCTCAGCTCTTACCTGTGCCCTCAGCTCTTACCCCTCTGCCCTCAGCTCTTACCCTGCCCTGTGCCCTCAGCTCTTCCTAGGCCCTCGCTTCTGACTCCTGTGCCCTCAGCTCTTACCTGTGCCCTCAGCTCTTACCTGTGCCCTCAGCTCTTACCTGTGCACTCAGCTCTTACCTGTTCCCTCAGCTCTTACCTGTGCCCTCAGCTCTTACCCCTCTGCCCTCAGCTCTTACCCTGCCCTGTGCCCTCAGCTCTTCCTAGGCCCTCGCTTCTGACTCCTGTGCCCTCAGCTCTTACCTGTGCCCTCAGCTCTTACCTGTGCCCTCAGCTCTTACCCCTGTGCCCTCAGCTCTCACCCCTCTGCCCTCTGCCCTCACCTGTGCCCTCAGCTCTGACACCTGTGCCCTGTGACCCTCGCCGGTGACCATGGCCAGCATGGCTGGGGAGATCGTGGCCTTCCTGCTGGCCCTGTCGGGCTGGGTGCTGGTCTGCTCCACGCTGCCCACCGACTACTGGAAGTGTGTGGCTGTGTGTGTGTGTGTGTGGCTCTGGGTGTGACTCTGTAGGTATGTATGTGTGTGGGACTCTGTGTGGGTCTGTGTGTTTGTGTGTGGCATTTGCAAGAGATTAAGCTATTGACATTGTAAATGACAGTGCCATTTATTTATCTATTTTCAAAACCAACACATAAATAAAAATGTTGTCATTTCCAATGCCAATAGCTCTAACTTTTTCAAAGGCGAGACCGTTTCATTGTAAATGCTTGTTGGAACATGAGACTTGACTGCGACAAGTGCTCCCACCTCAACCTCTCACTGTGGGGTAAAACACAGGCTGTCAAGTTGGTGACCCTTCTGAGGTTAATTTACATTCTGGGAATGCTCCCAGTGCTCATTCCTCACAAGCATTTGTGGTCGGTGGACAGGGGCATCAAGTCCTTCATTTGAAGAAAGGCGAAACCCAACTGGCCATAGGGAAACTTATAGATCACGTTCATGTGGTGGTCTGGGTCTATCCTCGTTGAGCACTACTCTATGGTCTTGCACCTGCGCAGCTTGTCTACAGGCACCCACAAGCCCAGGACCCTCCACTGTGGGTCATGATTGAGCACAACATTTTGAGTTTCCCAAGGGGGATGCTCCTGCTGTACAGGTACGATGCCTCCACACCTGGTTAAGCAAATTCTATGATTCAGGCCATGGCTAAGACCTGGGTGTGAGCTCATAGGCTCATCTCAGTGGATGCACACTTACATGATCAGATGTTTTTATGAGGCAATAGCGGCATCCACATTGGAGGTAAGATGCTCAATTTGGGCCTCTGGAATGATGTGGAGATCTTCTCCCTACCTTCTGTGCTTAGCCAGGGGACACTTAAATCTTTTGAAACTGTCCATGAGGAGTTCAATCTACTGCACACCAGCAGTGGAAGTACCTGCAGCTGTGTCACTGCTTAGCGAGTTGTTTGGGTCCACAGCTGTGGGCTCTTCCGTCCTCTTCAGCGGTATCTTATCTTAAAGTGTGGCGGAACTGCTGGGCACTCTCAGCCAGGGAGTCCGGGAAGCCAGAATGAAGTTCTGCCTATTCAAGATGCTGCACGATGGGCACTGGACTCAGTCGAAGCTTAGAACGGCAATGTTGCTACCCCACTGCAACTGTTGGCATTGTGACTACACAAGCTGTGACATGGAGAATATTCTGTGCGATTCTCCCGCGATCTGCCCCTTCTGGTGGACTGTCAGCTCCATGTTGCACGAGACGCTGATGATCTCCTTGACGCTCACGTCCCCCCGATCATGCTTCTCGATAAGGTGGACTCCCCTGTGCTGTCCGGTAATGAATGTCGGCTGCTTCATACGGCACTCATGACAGCAAAAACATGTGTTCTCTGGCACTGTCATTCCCCACTCCAATCCTCACATTTAGAAGTGTATTATATGAAATTATACTATATAAAAGTATCTTGAATTGTCAAATACGGTAGAAGTTTCACCCCAAACAAAGTAAATAAATCAGTTACAGTGTGAAGATCCGATGCTAAAGTAAGGTGAAAAAAATATATATTTCACACACGTGAATAATTAAGTAGTGAAAGTTGTTCCCTTCCGAAGTCTTTACCTTCCGGTGTGTTTTAACTCAAGAGGTATCACAGTAAGACACGCTGTGACAGGGTGTGCCAAGTATTGTGGTAATACGCGTTGTTACAAGGTTTGCGTATCACCGTGAAGCTTATGACAGGGTGTGCCAAGTATCGCGGTAATACGCGTTGTTACAAGGTGTGCGTATCACCGTGAAGCTTAAGACAGAAAACTGGACCCAAAATGGCAGTACGTAGATTATGTACTGCGTGCTGACGTAGGGTCGTCAAGGCTTGCAGGACACTGATCGTGGTGAGTGCGTATGTCGTTTGTGGCAGCGAGGAGGGCAGTCTCGGTGCTGTGGTTGCTGTGGAATCTGGATTGTGGAGGGTCAGGGATGGAGTAGTCTTCGATGAAGTTCGTTAGCTGGATGTTGATAATCTTCTCGGCGACTTTGGCCTCGAAGGGGGGGAGAGAGATGGGTCGGTAGTTTTTGAGGTCTGTCGGGTCTATAGAGGGCTTTTTGAGGAAGGGCTTGATCACTCACGTGAATCTGTCAATTGTGTCACCATAACGGTGTAAAGGCTATTAGAGACCCTTCATTAGCCAGTGATGTTTATTAACTGGCGACTGTTTCTTTTCATTTTATTTGTTTTCCATTTCATGTACTTATTGATTGACACCATCTGTGTATAGTGTGTTCCTAATATTTATTGTAACTTCACAGCCCTGAAGAGTCACAGGATCTCTCCTGTTGACGAAACACGTGTCGGCTGGCATTGTATGTTTTAAAAAAAAAGAAAGAAAGAAAGAAAGCTCCATAAAAACAACATATTTTTCACACCACCGGTGTCGACCTAATTCTTATGTGTTAAACGTCGTAGTATCTGTACTATTTATCTTGCAAGTGTGCCCAGTATCTGCCTAACTCTATCGCACTGTTGAGGTCTGTGAGATGTGTTTTAAGACAAAGCACTTACTGCTGTTTTTCACAGACACAAAATGCAATACTTGTGACCTCACAAAATGTATTCCAATAAATAAAAACACCTTAAAGCAAAAACTATTTAAAAACAACTCAACCCAATTAATAGTACTTCATTTATAGTCATGCCTTTCAAAGTAGTAAGGATAATGTGATATGTAATTTCATCTGTACAATTATTTGCAACTTTTTTAACTGCATCTGTCACATTAAGGAAAGGTCATGAGCATTGCAATTTTTTGTACGACTCATGGTTTGCATGACTGCTCTACAAGTAATGGATTGTGATCTTAACCATAGTTTGTACATTTTGGTGTTTTATTCAATTTCAATTTGTAACCATAACTGCATTTTTATTGTGTTTTTTAAGTTCATTTCTGATTTTTTTAAATACACATTAGGGTGTTAAAACTACGTCCTTTCTTTTAACCTTTGTTTTTATATATATATCACTCTTTTTATAACTCTGCAGAGTAAACCTCTGGTTCAAAATGTTTTAATTGTGTAATTTATGAGCTATGGGAGCCAGGCCATATGTTGTGTTTACAAACACAGACCTCGTCTAGACATCCCTATCTATCAGATATAAATAAAGGCCTGTGCGAGCAGCTGTATAAAAACCCAAGGACTGCGCCCTGCTGATTCATTAAGCATATCAGCAAGGAAGGCCCAGAGGGAATAAATAACAAGTGTCTAATCGTGCACTGATTTAAAGGGCAACTCCCTGAAGCTCTCAGGTCACTTAGTTCAGTTATAAATTAACTTCTATAAACAGCTGAGAACACCCACGACTCCCCTTAAAGATCTGCCTCTCCAGCACTGGGCCCCGGTGTGGCAGCTGACTACACCCCAGCCCCCTCCCCTCTCAAAACAATCCAAGCCCCTCACTTATCATATGCACTGCCACTGATGTACACAAAGAAAAACACAAGCAAGACAAATGTACTGCTCAAGTGCCTCATTAATCTCGGCATTGGCCCCCTTCCAACATAGAACTGAGTATTGTGGGGCCAGATGAGGAACATTTTGGTACCCAACGAAAACACAACCTAAAATGTATATTTCAGGGCAAAAATAATGCGCTATTTTGAGAAAATGAGGGCCTAATTTTTGAGAAGTTGTGTTGCATCGCTGCAACAAAGCAGCGATGCAACACTTCTCAGTGCACCCCCCCCTTGCAACACCATAGATGCGCCATATTTAAAGTAGAGCGCATCATGTCGCAAGGAGTTACAGATACGTCTTTATTCCTGACGTATCTGTAGGTGCGAAAGTGGCGCATTGCTGGGGTGTGATTGAAAACAGACGCAACTCCAGCAAAGTGTCCTTTCACATGAGGCAAGCCCCATGTGAAAGGGCCTGCGTCACCCTTACGCCTGCCATGAAGTGCAGTGAGTACTACACATCCATGGCCTCACTAAGGAGCTTCTTTCCACAAAACATAAAGCACCACTGCTTTCACTTTGGCTTTGTAAGACACCAAATGGAAAACTTTAATGAACACAAGAAATTAAAGCAAAAGTGTTCTTATTGAGATCAGGAAGAAGAAGTAAAATGGAAAGTAGTGAAAATGAACCCAGCTCTTTTTCTAACTCTCACTTTGTGAGTCCAAAGCTCAAATCCCTTAGAAGGTATTTCATTTAAATTTCCTGTCCCGCAAATTTCTATCATTGCCAAATTCTATGTGGTAGGATAAATAGTTGTGTGGTATCCCTGGAAATTATTGACACTTTTTAGAGTTAGGCAAGAGTTAAGAAGTACACATAAGTGTGTGCTATAGACGTGGGTAAGTAAACTATGTGATCACAGAGCTTGCATATTTCTCTTTTTTCAGATGCTAATATGGACTTTTAGCCCCCTGTAATGGGCTATACCGGCTATTAAAGGCCCACTCCAGAGTGGGGAGGGCCTTTAACAAGGGAGCGGGACTTTAATACCAGTGTAGCCCAACTACTGAGGTCTGTAAGGCAATTAGAACATTCTAGTACTAGAGGGCAGAATGGTCTAACAAATAAAACAAAGGCCTCATAGAGCCCGAGGGGATTGAAATCCGAGTGGGCTTTGTGAGGGCTTTGTTCACAGAAACAGCTGTGAAGGACAACATTGGAATATTGGAGCTCCGGGCTACTGCTGGCCATTAGGAGCCCAGAGATATTCCATTGTTTTCAATGGAGCTCCCAATATTCCAATGTTCTAATATCACATTGCTATCAATGTCCTGGAACAAAATGAATATTTTTAGAACTGAAGACATTCCTCTCCTTTTCATGGAGAATTTAGTGTAAGAGGTTGCATATATGTTCTGTCTGAAAAGGTAAGAGGCAACCACTTCACTCTCTTTGCAAGTTAGCCATGGCCTTAGGAAGGAGCCCATAGCCATCCAACCCCTTTGTCATAGGTCATCACATAGGTGTGAAGACTATTAAGATGGAGTCAAACTTAAATGTTTTCAAAGATGGCTGCTTCAGTTTGTATGTTGCACATGACTTGCAGACATTTAAGGCTGTGTACCAAATACATTGGTTGCAACTTGAAAATGACCATGGATATGGGAATCTATGCTTTTAAGGATACTTTGATGTGAATAATGTTGAAGAGGTTCCAACATACACTATGATTGTGACTGAGCACGGTTGTGTCATCTCCCAGTGCCGAATGGTGTGATCTCTTGAAGGATGGAAGTGTTGCGTGGAAGATGCCAAGACCAATAAACAGGACCACGTATGCCGATATCAGTCCTTTATGGGATGAGCACAGTCACCAATTGGCAGACTTTGTCTATGATATTAACTGAACGAGTGAGGGAGAACCTTGTTCCCTCTGAATCAGTGATGCACGCTGCATTATTGGCATGCGGGTTGCAGATATACATTGGTTCATGGCATTGTTCTATGGATTCCTGTGCTAGAATACATTGTAAGTAGGATTATGCTTCCCCTGCTGTTTAATTGGCCCATCATGCATAGAGTGTCTTATCAGTCAGGACAATCCTTTGCAATACATGTTTTCCAGTAGATTGGATTAGAGAAAGCTGGTCATATGTGTAACAAAGTTACTCATCTTTAATTAAACTGCAGGGTCCATTTAATTGCTAACATATGAGAAACAAGAGAAGGTTGAGAAACAGGAAAGCACATAAATGCAAGGGGTTCACTCCTTTATAGTCGCAGATTGGCTACTTCTGTCGGTGCAAAGTATAATTTAAAAATGTAAATTGATACTTGTATAGCGCACTACTCACCCGCAAGGGTCTCACGGCGCTTGTACGAATACCGCTGTGGAACCCATCCTGGCTTTCCCTGTGAGGCGTCCACTCCTGGGCACCCCCAAGGCGGAGGCCAGGCATCCTTAGCATTGTGGGGGCTGTTGTGGAGATTAAGCAAGCTATTGCCCAGAGTTGCAGAGTGGGACTCCATGATTGGAATAGGCACTGAGGCGAGAATGATCAGGTCCGTGGAATTTTGAGCCCAAGACCCGCCGAGGCGGGGACCCGGGCTAGACCTCTGCATCAGGGTCTGCCGCTCTAATCATTGAGCCACACTTCTCTATTTTCAAGCAGCTATCTATCCTTCCTCACTCTTTCTCTCTCCCTGTGTCTCTCTGGTGCTGCCTTTTGGCCTCAGTCTTTTCCATTCAATTTCTCATGAGAAACTGAGAGGAATACAAATGAATATCCTCATCTCCACCAGTCCTTATGCAGACACTCATCTATCAGTCCAATAAATAAGAGAAATTAGTCGAATTTTTCGATGGACTTGAAGATAGAGAGAGACAATGGTAGAGTAAGGTGGCAACACTGAAATGAGATGTTGCATTTTTTAGTGTCCAGAATAACTCACCTTGGCATTCACAATATGTTGGCCATCTGGACATTCAGGCTTCATATAACAAAAAAAAAGTCCAATTACAATTAGGAAGATAGAAGCAATCACGTGTATTAAATTTGACTTATAAATAATGTGGATTTTCTAGACTAGTTTGCTTGGTTGAAATGCCAATTTTAGCCTTAGTTTTAGACCTCTGTCACCGCACCGCCACAGAAAGAATGTTTTAGAAGTCCCGATGGTTCATAAGACAATACTACTGGCAAAGATTTTGCACAAATTCCCATTGTATTCTTTTTTTCACAACTTATAAATTCTTAGGTTATGCATATTCCATTATTAATTCCAGAGTATGGACTATTGAATTAAAACACAAAATTGAATTATTGCTCCTGCAGAATCTGGCAGGCAATCTTGCAATATTACAAGATGTCTTCCAGGAAAACTGAAGCATAATAATGAAATAAAACAATTTATTTTTACAGGAAATGTCGCCGTAGGAAGAAGTGATCTGCAGTGCCCCAAGGGCTATGAACAAATAAATGGATCTTGTGTAGGTGAGTTTTGTATTTAAAAGCACTCGTTCAACTACCATCTACATCTTTATCCAGCGATTGTTTTACTTTGCCTATAGCTATCCAAGTAACATGTTGTATTGAATCCAGCCAGACACATATACGTTAGGGGTTGAACTTTGAATACTACAGTGTAACTGAAAATCAGTACAAAATGAAAAATAGTGATTATTTGTTTATTTATTTGTTCAACCAATTGGCACATTAACATAAACAAGTTTTTGCAAGACAGAAAAGTCCTACTACAGTGGGGTCGTATTCATAACAAAATATTATTACCCCACAGGTTGTGCCTCATGTGTATGCTTCTTACCTTTTTTTGACAGATTGTTAGAAATGGGGTATCTGGTTGGCTAGGGTATGCACCTAAGCCAGGCAGAAGCCACCACTCTAGTCAGGGTAAGGGAATTACACACACAAGATAACCCCTGCTCACCTCTTTTGTAGCTTGGCACGAGCAGTCAGGCTTATCCCAGAGCCAATGTGTAACGCGTTTGCGTAACACACACACCAATGACTCAATAAACACACCACAATGAAGACTCCACACAGATTTATATCAAATCAAGTAATCACTTTGCCAACTAGGCAAATGTCAAAACATTACAGTTAGGGCAATAAGATAAAGATGTATATGTTGCACAAGTCATGAAAACACCATCCCTGCGTATACAATGCAAATCCTGAAATAATACTCATTATCCTGACACTGCAAGGTAAAAACGATACATATAATAATATCAGGACATGAAATTCAGCAGTTAGGTTACAGGGAGAAAACACATGAATTACCAGGCATCACCATTAGTACTAGTTAACACCATATACACATCAGCAACAGTAACACCATACAGCCCAGAACCCCAGTGTTCTTATCAGTGGGATTATGGCTGTAATCCTTGTGAGCCTTGTTGAAAAAGAACAGATGAGTTATTGATTTAACACGTAGGCCGCAGGAGCGCCTGCTTGCCTTATTACAGAGCTACAATAATTTTTGTGACTTCGCTAAATCACGAAGAAGGGTCTCTGTCAGGGTTCACCCAGTATGGCAACAATCAGATAAATGCCCCAAGGCACGTATAACAGAGCATAACACCCAAAGAGGCATTGGTTTTGCAGATCGCGCTCTTTTAGTCTCCATGTATGCGGACAATGTCACTCTTTATGTCGGCAATCCTCAGGAGAACCTCAGCCCTTTTTTTCGTAAAGTGATACAATTTGGGGGCTACTCTGTAATCCAGGTGAGCTGGAATAAGTCTGTGCTGTTCCCCGTCACTGATGCCAGGGTGCCTTTCACTCCAGACTAAACCTTCATGTGGGCGTCAGTCCCACTAGGTACTTAGGTATCTGGCTGAGCAGGGACGTAGATGAACTTTAGAGAGCTAACTTTGGCAGTGCTGTGGACTGGCTTGAGTCCAAGATTCCCCTCTGGTGCCGGCTGCCTTTATCTTTGGCCGGTCGCATAGCTATCGCCAAGATGGTTGTGCTCCCAAAGTCTTTGTATTTGTTCATGAACATTCCCATCAACCTTACTGCCCACTTTTTTTTCGCAAAGTCCGCTGTTTGCTCATCACTTTGGTTTGGGCCGGTCGACAGCCTAGGATTGCATACAACATTCTTAGCCTCCCAATGTCACGCGGCGGACTTGGCACCCCTGGTTTTAAACTTTATTCCCTTAGTGCCCAGGCCAGTTTTCTTCATTTTTGGCTCCACTCGATCCCCTTTCAACCGCATGTTGCGGTGGAGGCTGACCTTGCTGCCCCATGGCCTCTCTCGACCGCCTTGTTCGCCCCAGCAAAACTCCCATGCACTGAGATAGATACGTTCGAGACCATGCGCTGGGCCTGGGAGGGGCTCCGTACATTTGCGGCTCTGGCATGCTCTCCGCGAATACAGTGCCAATCGCTCATCATCCAGCTTTTCCTCCTCTTCAAACCTCTGGGATGGTTAAACATGCTACTTGCTTAGGGCTGTCTACAGTGTCGGATCTCTACCCTGGGGGCACATTCTTCTCACTTGTTGCCAACTCTGGCCCCATGGACACTCTACTCTACTATCAACTCAGGGCTGTCTGCAGGGAGCTCGATGTCCACTCTCGACGTCCTTTATACGTCCCCCACCCCTCGGAAACTAGTCACTAAAATCTATGCCTCACGCTGGACGCATCTTCCATTTCCACTGACAGTGCGCGTGTGGTGAGGACCTGGGTATCAAAATCTCTCAATCTGACTGGCTCTATTGTTGTAACCAGATTAAACATCTGTCCTCAAATTACCATCTGCGCTTTATTCACTTTAAATATTTACATAGGCTAAACCAGACTCTTGTCCAGCTTCACAAGAAGGGACTTTTTCCCCAATGATGATGCCTGCGCTGCTCTGCTCCTGCGGCTGACATTTCCCACCTCGCATGGCTGTGTCTCCAGGTCTCCGCATACTGGCGTGAGGTCTGCGCCGCTATTTCTGAGATCACCTCGTCGCTGGTCCAGCCCAATGCTCCACTTTGCCTTTTGGGCTTTGTTAAATATTGCCAGATGCCTTCCGCCGCCTGACTGCCATGCTACTTTCCTTGCGCGGCGCAGGGTTTCCATGTGCTGGAGCTGCAAGCCTGCACCTAAGGTCGGCCTTTGGCTTGAGGACGCCTCGCGCTGCCAGACTCTACTGTATGAATTTTGGGACCTCATGCCTGCCAGATCCCTCCAATTGACATTTGGGGCCCACTTGTGTCCCAGCACCCGGCGACCTCCCCCGCGCTCCCCATAGGCGATCCGCACGCGGCGGCCGCCGTTGATGGTCAATGAGTAGCTTGCTTCCCGCTCTCTCTCCCCTCTGTTCAATAATCCCCCCCCCTCACTTAAGGTGCTTCCTCCCGGGGCCCACTCCACTGTATTGGTGCTCCTACAATATTTCTTCTTTGTATTGATTTCAAGCATTCTGTATTCGAGGTATCTTTTGCTGGAATATATCGTATGTCTGTCCATGATGTCTTGATACGGTGCAATCTTGTAACTATGTTATGCAATTTTGCTCAATAAAGGTTTTTGAAAATCAAAAAAAAAGGCACGTATAACAGAGTGATGGGGGAAAGCACAAACCCAGAGAACCACCCTTCACTCGTAATGTGCCCAAATGCAGCTGCCTACAAGCGTGCGGTGCACCTGTCCAACACACAGTACATTTTGGCCTCAGTAAAGGGGAGTCAATGCAGTGGTGGGACAGACTCTGCCACCCGGCAGGACCCTCAGCTACCACAAAGCGGAAATCTCTCTTCTCGGCCGGGCTCCTCCCACTGGGAGCACAACGCCACCCATGAAGGAAACACAGGACAGTCACACAACTCCTCCTAACCTGTGTTGGTTTCCTCTGACCAGTAGATGGCCAACATGGTTATGGTGATCCTTACCAACCCGACAAGGCACCTTCACCAGAGACAGAGCCGACCATACAGCTCGAGCCTTCACACAGCCAACTTTCCTCAATACGGCAGCTTCCACCTGGAATGGGTCCCAATGGACAGGGGATTTAAATGACCGGCCATGGGGTCTGCAACTGGAGTGTTGGTGCCACTGGGTGGCCCTTTTCCCCCAGGCACTGCACATTGAGGTCCCCCTTTCTAATGGGGGGAGGGGGCACAATATAATTAATAGACCAGCACATCAGGGTCATTGAGAAAAGTTGCAGTCCTTCTAGTAGCCCAGCAGGCCACAGGTCAGCACAACAAGCAAGTCAGTCCAATGGCAGTTCTTCCTGGCAGCATAGCAGCTCCTTCTGGCAATGTGCAGTCTGTAAAGCCAGCAGGGTCTGGTTACAAGTCCACAGTGTCTAAAATCAAGGGGTCAGAGCCCCTGTACTTATACTCAAAATGTCTTTGATCTAGGGGAAACTTCAAAAGAAATCATAGAAGTGCACAACACCCCTATTTTATCCAAGCTTTGTTTCCGAACATCAGTAGGGGGTAAACAAGCCCTTTGTGTGAGGGCAGGGCCCAGCCTATACAAATGTAGGTGTGCCCCAACCCCTCTTTCCCAGTGCAGTAACACCATTCAGTATGCATATGAATGCAGATGCAACCCTGTTACACCCAACCCTTCTGTGTGATGGCTGTCTGGAAAATATGCACAAAGCCCCACTGTCACTCTACCCTAGATGTGGATTGGAGTCAGGTTGCAAAACACAAGAGTCATAAGCACAGTGAAATGCCCACTTTCTAAAAGTATATATAGAGAAAGAGGGCAACCCAATATTGCCTCGGCGACTTGGGTAGACAGTGATATAATTGGTAAGAATGCCCACAAAAGATCTTTTTACATAAATATATTTGACCGATTTGTATGCAATTCAACATGTCATATTTTGACATCAATATTTCAATTGAAAGTTATTTAAAGAAATATTCAAGAAAACTTAATTATTTAGAGAGGAAAAAGAACAATTCTAAAGCAGGTGTGTAGATTAATAATTTTGTATTGAATAAGAAATATATTTACAAATCTACAATAGGGGTTCACAAAACATCAATCTAAACATACATTGACTGAGATGCAGAGGCAGGGAGTTCCAGGTCTTTGCAGAGAGGTAGGATAAGGATCTTCCTTCAGCTGTGGTCTTGCGGATACGTGGGGCGTTGGCCAGGGCCAGTTGGGCGGAGCGGAGATATCTGGTGTGGGTGAAGAAAGAGAGGCGGTAGCTGAGTTATGCAGGTTTGGCGTTGTGGAGTGCTTTGCAGACGTGAGTGAGAAGCATGAAGGTAATTGTCTTGTTGACAGGTAGCCAATGAAGGTCTCTCAGGTAGTCGGTGATGTGGTTGCGGCTTGGGATGTTCAGAATGAGTTTGGTGGAGGTATTCTGGATGGTCTGTAGTTTCTTTTGGAGTTTCTAGGTGGTGTAGGATTAGAGTGCGTTGCTGTAGTCGAGTCTGCTGCTGACGAGCGCATGGGTGACCATTTTCCTGGACTCGGTGGGGATCCACTTGAAGCTCCTATGAAGGAGGCAAAGTGTGTGGAAGCAGGCGGACATGACGTTATTGATTTGTGAATGTGAATTATGACTTGCAATTGGTGGTATTTCTCAATTGCTAAACTTTCTGTTGTCACTTCTCATTCTACGGCTAGTCAGAACAGGTGCAGTTTTCAAGTACATCCTAAAATGCTTGCAGTTTGTAAATCTACCCTTAGTTTTAGCTTTGAGCTTTTTAAAATCCCAATCACTAAAGGCTGAGGGATCTCCCTCTGCTTTTGTCCTTGAAATCCCCCTTGGTGGGTCGGATCTCAACCAGCTGAATATTGAATCCTGGTTAGAGGGTGGTGGGGTACTATTTCTTCAAGCTTCATTTTCTTTTTGTTAGGTACGCCTTGGACACCAAATTGAGCATTTCATAAGTGTTTTTTGAAAACACTGAAGTCCGGGCAGTGAGTTACAGAGGATTTTACGCATTCAGGAGTCTAAAGGTTCAGAAACAACGTTGCCTACTGCAATACACTCTCATTAGTTTTTCAATTAATTTTTCGGTGAGCATGGTGATATTACATTGCAATAATTCAGATATAGAATCCCTAGTCTTGTAGTGAGGTCCACCAAATGGTTGATTTGATCAGGCAGGAGGACTTTTTAGAGTATGGCCGGCAGGAATTTAAACTGCTTGTCCTTAGTGTTGATTTTTCCACTGTAGGGTGAGATCTGCTTAAAATTTGATAGCCAGATTTTTTATTTTCTGCAGTGCAGTCTATGGATGTTTCCAGATGTGTGGGCATGTTGAAGTAACTTTTTTATGGCTTATGAATTAGTAGCAAAGATTGATCTCAATTTATGCCAAATAAGTTATTTGCCAATGTTTGTAAAGCATTGTAATGCCTTTGGACCAAGTCTTCACTATATAAAAACTGCAAAAATAAATAACTAAATAAAATGATCCTAAATGTATACCACAAGCTGATCCTAAATCTTTCACTGACTGTAACATAACCTGTTCCTAGATGTAATCATATTCATTTCCCTGAACCAAATCTAACAGTTTTTTTTCCAGTTTTATATAGCGGATACTCGACCAAAAGGGATCAGCAGTAGCAGCTGGCACAGCAGGGGGCGGTGCGGGTTCAGGAAACTCGACGCACGACAGGAGAAGTAAAATGAAATTGAAAAATAATTAAAACCACTTACCTTGCGCTCGCCGCATTGCTGAGTCGGCGATGCGGCGAGCGCAAGATAAGTGGTTTTATATTTTCTTCTATTTAATTTTACTTCTCCCTTTGTATGTCTACTTACCTGACCCCCACCCCGCCCGCCCCTCTGCTCTTAACTGTGCTGCTGCCACTGGGTATCATAGCCCTTTACATGAGCCCTAGTTTCATTACAGACCGGCACATTTATTTTTATTAGGCACAGGGAGAGTAAGTGACTTTCCGAGAATCACAGGTTGTTTGCACCTCCTGTCAGCCTTGAACAGGTTTCCCCAGCTTCGAAGTTGACTGCTGTAGCCATCATATCCCATCCAAATAATATATCCCTTATCATAATAGAGGAACTGATTTAGAGCTTGGTGGCGGGGTTACTAGTTACAAGCATGGCAGATACCTCATCTGCTTCATTACAAGGGAATTTTATTCTCTGGCTCATGTAATAACGCAAATAGGGCATTCGTCACTTTTGTCACAGAGTACCTGTCCACCAAATTCTATATCAGATCCTTTGACTGTAACCACGTCTTTCATACCTTTGACTGTAACCACAGCTATCATACCTTTGGCTATCACTGCGACTATCATTTCTTTGACTGTAGCCACAACTATCATACCTTTGGCTGTCACCATAACTATCATACCTTTGAATGTAGCCACAACTGTAATGCCTTTGTAGCCACAACTGGCATACCAATGACCGCAACCACAACTATCATACCTTTGACTGTAGCCACAACTATCATACCTTTGACTGTAGCCACACCTATCATGCCTTTGACTCTATCACAACTATCATACCTTTGACTGTAGCCACAACTATCATACCTTTGACTGTAGCCACAACTATCATACCTTTGACTGTAGCCACAACTATCATACCTTTGACTGTAGCCACAACTATCATACCTTTGACTGTAGCCACAACTATCATACCTTTGACTGTCACCACACCTATCATACCTTTGACTGTAGCCACACCTATCATGCCTTTGACTCTATCACAACTATCATACCTTTGGCTGTAGCCACACCTATCATGCCTTTGACTCTATCACAACTATCATACCTTTGACTGTAGCCACAACTATCATACCTTTGACTGTAGCCACAACTATCATACCTTTGACTGTAGCCACAACTATCATACCTTTGACTGTAGCCACAACTATCATACCTTTGACTGTAGCCACAACTATCATACCTTTGACTGTAGCCACAACTATCATACCTTTGACTGTAGCCACACCTATCATGCCTTTGACTCTATCACAACTATCATACCTTTGGCTGTAGCCACACCTATCATGCCTTTGACTCTATCACAACTATCATACCTTTGACTGTAGCCACAACTGTCATGCCTTTGACTGTCACTACAGCGCTGCCTCTAAACTGCAAGTTAACTATAAACTTGAATCTGTCCCGTGCCTTTTTCTGCTAATTGCGATTAAAGGTATTTTCTGTCTCTTTGTTGTTTAATGAGATTGGTTTACAATAAAATATTTTCAGTAAAATGTACTCCAGTGAAACTAATTACATGAGATCACCGAATAATACTGCCCCACTATACCCCAAACTATTACCTTCCCACACGCAGTAGCCCAATGATGTCATTGAGGCCCCTCCACACCACCGGGCCACATCTTGTCCCCTATTTAAAGGGATTTGTTATCTTGAAGATCCTGCAAGCACAGGGGCAGCTCGCCACATTCTGAAGGAGGCACACACCACCAGGTTGCAGAAGGAACTAACTCTGCAGCACTGGGCCACTGTGACACATTGAGCTCCTTTGCAAACAACGCGCAACTTTCTCTTACACCGTAGGCTTGCATTATGACTAGCCCTTGGATTACAGCTGTCCTGAACACAATTCCTTTCTGTGGCGATCTCTAGCGCCCAATGAAGCTCCCTAGGCCCCATCACTTGACGCTGCTGATACCCATTCTAGAATACACGTTCACAAGCAAAATTGCTGCGACAAGCCCCAAATAATACAGTTTAAATTGTAGCACCTTTGTACGGCATCCACCGACGCACCAGTGAACCCTCATCGTTGCAGTCATGTCCCCGGATTAGAGCGATAAATGGAAAAAGTTCCCATGGCTTTGTCACTGACAATCTGAGGACATTTTGACAGATGCATGACTTCTATCCATTCACAAGCTCGGAAGCCCTCCCACCTCTTGTCTCAGCCCACCTTATCCTAATGTCTGAGGTCCTAGCTTCAGCTGTCCTAGACGTTGCTGGCTCCTTATCTAAGTATTCTGCTGCTTTACACCGATTTGGTCATTTTTGACAGACTGGGACCAATGGGCTGTCCTTGGGGAGCCGGTGTGGGCCTCCTTGCCTGGCTTTTGTATATGCTTGATGGTATGCTGCCTGTATGAACTCAAGGAGACTAGTTGGATGTTACAACTCCCCCCATCTCCCCCCCCCCCACCCCCACAACTACTTAACAGAGTGTGACAAATGGACCCAGATTTCTACCAACACTGTAAAGTGTGTCTAGAAAACTAATGCAGGTGCCAGGAAAAGAAACAGACCCCCTTATCAACTAGAACAGGCTTCTGCTGTTAAGAGGTCCTAAATTCTGAGTGATGGGTTAAGAAAGACGGGCTTGAGGTTTATCAGTAACTGATTGACCGAGAGGAGGTGCACAAGATCCACTTAGCCTCCAGGGGATGCACTGTAGTGTAAAGTGGAAGTCATTGTTTCCGCAACACAATTTTAATTTCTCGTTTTAGCGTGCCACCTGTGTGGATTTGATAAAGGCACATGACTGCAGAGTTGTGAGGTGCGCTTGGGTCTTATGCCATTTGGACCAAGCAGTGACCTCAGTTTACCGAGAATACTGTGAGTCTTTGGCCATTGGAACAGGAAGTGACCTTGTATACTTGAGAGTGCTTCTGGCTCTTATACTCTTTGTTGGATCTGCTACTCTGGAGCAGTGCTTAATTTGTAAAAAAAAAAAAAATACATAAGTGCCAGGGCCCTCGTCAACAGATCACCCCAGCTTGCACCACCCATTGCCACTGCCAATGCTGCCAATGAGAGAACCTACACACCTGCTAACCATCTCAGTTCTACAAGTTTGACAACGCAGACTGTTTGTGGCCCCCAAAGCTATAGGAATGGCTTGAGCAACAGATATTAGTTGCTTTTATTGCATTTTGAATGAAAAAACAAGTGTTGTTCTGCTCGTCTTTAAATTGAAAATACAGCACCAGCATGTCGCAGCTGTCTTAAGTGCCACTGCTGACAAATAATTGCGGGTGCTGAGCACTGGAAACCACCGGCTAAAATTAAGCAGTGCTCTGGAGTAATAGTTCCCTATATATGTTTGCTTTTTCCTTGTGGTTTTTGCTGATTCTCTTTTCAGGGCCTTTGGACGTTGTGCACTCTCCCACTGTAATGCATTGTGAAAGAGCGCTCACCCTTCCTACTTATGCTAGGAAGTGGTGCTTACCTGATTAGTTTAGATACTGCTCCTGTGAGTAACCTGTCAAGAGGTATACCACATACCCAGGACGAGTACTGCACTGGCTACTAGTGGGCTGCAGCACTGATTGTGCCACACACAAGAAGAACCTTTCAAACATGTCTCAAGGCTGTCATCACAGGCTTGTGTGTGCACATTTACACTTATGCTCACGTTGGCCTTTCTAAACCATTGGCAAAGCTAGAATGCCTTTCCCTAAAGCACCCCTAGGGTGAGCCTTGAGGGGTTGAGCAAGTGATAGGTGAAAGGCAGGGCAGGTACACAGGTGTGTTCCCTTCCTAGGCAGAGAAGAACCACACATGTGCCTTTAACTACCTATGAGGTTTGCTCTTCCCATAGGTTGGCGTGGGGGAGTGGCTGAGATTACTTTAAGGTGCAGTGGTGGCTTAAAGTGGAGCAGCCTCATAGTATTTACTATCATTATATTCACAATGACAAATCCTCCCTTGTGGTAAAGGTGGATTTGTCATTGATAGCTTAGAAATGCTACTTCTAGAAAGTGGACATTTTTCTGCGCTAAACTCTTTTGTGTGCCTTTTAGTTTGACTCTAGTCCACACTGGAGGCTGGGGGAGCACATCTGTTCAGTTCCCAGAGACAGCCATAAACATTGGATATGCAACTGGAACAAAAGACCTCTTCCATTTGAGGACTTGGCTGGAAAGAGGTTTTGACACTTGGCCTCTGGGAAGCCAGATCATGGCTCTACTGAAGTTTAAGATCTGCATTCCAAGGCCCCACGGCAGACAGGACTGACATTTAGGGGAGACATCTGTAATTCAAATGAGAACCTCTAAACCACCCCCTTACTACAAAGGCACACTACAGTGCAACTGCTGGTGCCATACTTCAGCTGGGCAGAGATACACTTGTGGTGACGTAGGACCAGACAGTCTGGACTGCATGTTGCACACTGCCAGAGGAATCTGTTGTGCACAAGGAGGAGACTGCCATTGGAAGGGACTCTCCACCCTGGCTGAATAGTGGCTGGCCTGGGATGACTACCTGCTGCTGTGTGGCTCCCAGAAGTGTGCGCTCCTAGGGCTTGTTGACTTGCCCCCAGTTCTTTGTAGAGGTCTCAGGGATATCAAAGATCTCCCGTGAAGGGACCTACACCGTCTACGTGTTTCACCTCGAGAGCGGTGTCCTCTCAAGTGCCTACTTCATCTGCTGGATCCTGACTGCAGCACAGTATGAGCGTGGGACTAAGTATAGTACCTGGAGACCGCATTGCCTTGTGCGGAGCCACAAACCATGCCCGCATCTAAGGAGCATGGCCCCTGCATCATGGGGCCTCAGCACGCACAAGCGGCTAGTTGGTGGTAAGTGGATTCACTGGTTGCGTGACTCAGTGTGGCCCGCATCATGGTCCATGCCACATTTCTCTCATGCTCATTGCATGCAATATCCAATTCACAGGTTTCAACCCTCGGAGGGAGGGCGCATCTGTTGTAGTGCCTCATTACACCTTGTTGGGTACTACTGAACTAGCGACTGTGTGTGTGGGTGTGGATTGACTGGTGCCATTCATATCATCGCATACTAGACATTGTGCTCATTCCAGGGACATACAGAAAACCTGACTGTTGGTTGATTGTAACCAGATTGTCTGGTGCGATCGTATCATCATGCACCAGTGGTCGTGATTCAGAGGATGTACGGCAAACCCGACCGTGGGTTGATTGTGACTAGTATCATCTATGCACCAGACATTGTTCCTTCCAAGGAGGTATGGAGAAGCCACTGGTGAGTTGATTGGAACTCGTTTGTCTGGTGCCACTCGGGTCATCACACACCAGACTTTGTGCCTCATTTCCTGTGAGGTAAAGTAAACTAAACTTTTGGCTCATTGTGATTGGAATTTACTGGTGCAACTCATATAATCGCACACCAGATGTTGTGCCTGATTTCCAGGGAGGTACGGAGAACCCGACTCGTGGTTTATTGTGAATGGATTGTCTGGTGCAGCTCGGATCAATGCACACCAAACATTGTGTATCACTTCCTGTGGAGTGCAGGGACTGCTGCACCCCCCATGATTCTTCTTGCCCTCATTGTGGCAAAATAAGCTGCCCTCTCCTCACCCAGCCCAACAACTTTGTGTTGCCAGGTAGTATCTCCCAGATCTAACCTGGGTGGTGAGAGTAAGTGACTGTGCTGAGGGACACTTCAGAGAGCGATCTTAAGTGGGTTGAGGGACTGCATGTCCCCCCTGTGCTTCACAGAACTGGGCTGGTACAGAAGGCCAATTGAGGGACCTCTTGATTGAACTGGGACAGCCTCTAGCCTGTTTCTTCTCCACATAAAATGGGTGAACTTTCCGAGTGGTGGCCAACCCCCCCATTTGTCGACTGTTGCAGTTACCCTGACAGCTACTCCAGCCTACTCCAATGGGACCCTGACTAGGTGACTCCGGCCTCAAACCGGTATAATAAGTGGTGTTTTTTTTAACTTTCATCCATTGGCAGAGTAGTAGGGGTGGGTAACTGAGAGGTGTGGGCGGGGTTGAGCCACGGGTTTAGATTCAGATGATCAACTGACCTGCCGGATATCTTTTGCACCGTGTTAGGGTGCCAAGTGCATGTGTGTGCAAGTGTGCGTCATGCGGACTTGCCGATATCCTCTGCACTGCATTACAGTGCTGTATGAGTGTGCAGCATAAAAACAGCCTGCCAATAGTACCACAGCGCAGTGGTCTTGTTTTAATTTGTTGTTTCATTACCTATTGAATACTCTGTTTTGACATTGGTTTTACCTGTGGGTCCTTCCCCCTCAGAGTTGCTGAAAAGTGTTAGAAATTCCTGTGTGCACACATTCCTGATATCGTTGTGGCCTGGGGTGCACCCTTTAAATGTGTGGATTTGAATTTTATTATTTGCCAGGGTGGGCCCAGATCTAACAATATATCGCTTCGCATAAGGGTGCTGGGGTAGAATATAATTTTTACCAAGTTTGCATATTACTGATTTTATTTTAACACTATTGGGCTTAGTACTGCTAGTAATGTTTCCAAGTGCGATTTATGCCCAGAAATACATGATGTGCATATTGTGTTAATTAATGTGTGTGTTGAATACAATTTTTATTTACATACACCTCAGGTGAAGTCTCTTTTGTGACGCTCAGTGTATGTATTGTTTACACATTGCCTCTGCGATAAGCCTGACTGCTCAGTGCCAAGCTACCCAAGGGTGAGCACAGGTTATATAGTGAGTGTAATCACCTAACCCTGACAGGAGTGGTAGGTTCTGCCTCTCTTGGGCACCGACTAAGCCAGCCAGAAAGTACCAGCTCCAACACTCTTGGAAAAAGAAGTGACCTCTAAATAAAGAGCCTGCTTCTGGTTTTTTTGTTACCATTGGAACAGGAAGTGACTTCAGACTATCTGTTCTATGACCTTTTACCATTGGTACATGAAGTGACTCCAGAGGTCTAAAGCAATTTCTTATTTTTTTGACTTCCCTTTCTTTTAGATATCGATGAGTGTCTGGAGCCTGGGCTGTGTCAGAACGGAGACTGCACCAACACAAGAGGAAGCTACAGCTGCCTCTGCAAGACGGGGTACCTGCTAGACTCCTCCCGGAGCAGCTGCATTTGTAAGTGTCCTCTATGCCTATTTGAGGGGGTGGGACAACTCCATCTCTGAATAAGAACAAAGAGGCAGGACAGGCTATTGTTACAAATGGTGAACAATTACAATTTCAGTAATACTCCCACATACGTGTGTTATTTCAAATGGTCGCAGAGCCGGACGCTGCCACATCTGTATATTAGTTTGAAAAGGGCAAACGCCGTAATTTGCCATATAAGACTGCCCTCAGGACTTCAGAACATGTTACACAACCTGAATTGATCATTATGAACCATGAAGAACAAGTTACTACCTTCGGTAATGCATTTCTGGTGGAAACAGTATCTACCTGTGGATTCTTCGCCTTTTGAATATCCCCAGGGTCAAGCTTCCACGGAGGCTGGTGCTTGGGGATATTCAAAAGGTGAGGAATCCGCAGGTATATGTATCCATCTGAGTGCCTAGTTACATGTGTCAATGTGCAGTATGCAGTGGGTTTAGTCAGTCATAGCTCATTGGACTGGCATTTGTAACTTGAAAATAGGTATGATCTGATTCAAAGCACCGGGCCACCATTATACGGATTGGTTATATATTTAATTTTGTTACCAGTTTCTACTAATTACAGATCATCTCGTCTAAACCTCAAATTTGGCAATACCAGAACTAAGTGATGCAAATGACCTGTCTTTGTTACCACACTAAGTCAAGGTTCAGATTTGCTTTGAAAAAAAACAATACCACAATAGTTTGCAAAAGTAGCCAACATTACAACAAGTTAAAATATTAAGTCTGGCGGAAAAGAAGATGCAAAAAGAACAACTGATGGACAGAATGTTGAACAATGTCAAACATTCACCCCAGTGCAGAGATCTGTGCCTAAAACCATCATTTTTTTTGCTCCCCATGCCATTCCAGTTTGAACCCAGCCATATATGCAAATCAGGCTTGATCTTGTTCCCCATGGGAACTGTCCAGCCCGAACTGCCAGCCCAAGTCCTCCATGGACCGCAAACAAGCATCCTGGGAGTAAAGGCAGGTGTAAAGGTAGAACATCAATAAAAAAACAACACAATAATTGAAATCCTGTAAGCACAGTAGCAGCTGAGCTGAAGCTGGGGAGTCCAGTGCAGGCTTAGGAGGGCCGGATAGGTTACATATTTTCAGGATAACTACCAACTATGCTTAATGAATTCAATTAAGATTTATTGTTGGAAAATATAACACATCAATATGTGAAAAATCTAGCATTGATCTGTCCCTTCTGGAACTATGTTGAATTACTTTGAGGTAAAACATCAGACCAGGGCTTTGAAGCCTTTTAATACTTAAGAGAAAGTCAAACTATACATGCCACAGGGTCGCCTTGTGCCATACATTCATATGTATGCATACAATATAGAGAGCAGATCTTTAGTGACTGAGAAACCAACGTGATCTGCTACCTCTTTGGTGGAGGCACAGGGTTTGAAGGTTATTATTTCACTTTTCTGCAGGTATCATTTTCACAAGAAAACCATGATCCCAGCTGCCACCCTGGGTTGTAGTATCAGCCTTGTGAGCTTTTGCACAGATGGAACTCATAGGTTGTTCAACCCTCATGTTTATCTGGTGCATCCACGGCAAACTCTAGACACATTGATGAGTACGATCAGTTCAGGTGCATGTTTTCTGTGGATCAGTTAAGGACTTCATAAGCCATTGTCAATTTTAGGGCTTTATTTAGAGTTTGGGTTATGGTATACTCCTTGACGACTGAGGTGATTGCCCCGTGCTCAATATTACAAGCGCAATATAGTCACTGGCACTTGTACCCCCCAACCCCAGCGCCTGAAGACCCTAACGGGTGAGTAGTCAAGCTTTACAAGAAACCCAACTGATTGATTGATTGATATTACAGCAGATGAGATATCCTTCACCTTTTAACAGAGTATCCGATCCACCAAATTCTCAATAAGGCTTTTAGTACTTCCAGAAACACACCATGCAATCAAAACCTACTAACAGGATCTTAGACTTTGGCCTAACAACAGCTGAACTCTTCAAACCCTTTAACTAAATGAAAGTGTGGGACTCCCAACGCTAAAAATCCACAAGGAGTCAGGGCAGCTGCATTTGACATATAAAAGGTGCGGGGGTCTCAGTTTTCAAAGAGAACACCCCTCAAATACATCTTTTAAGAGCACTGCAGTATTTGAATTTTTGGAATACCCACATGAAATTACTGGTAGCAGGGCCGTCAGTAATTCTGCTATGGGGTTTAACCCCTTGGGCGCGGCCGCGATTCTGCGCCGGTGCGGCACATTCCGATCGTGGGTGCGGTCATGGCGGCCGGGAGCCGTCATCAGCACACGAGCACTGTGTGCCATGACGGCTCTCGGTCGTCATCAGCAGGGAAGGGGTTAACATTAGGATATCGTTTCTTATCTGATTGGACTTTGATACAAGTTAGAATTTTGTGCACTTTTCCTGCAACATATTCCTTCTGGTGTGACTGGGAGGATTTGCCTTTGTAAACTAATGCTCGATTTCCGCATCTAATGAGGCTAACCTAAAGCCTGGGATGCAAACCAGAACTTGAAAGAATGCTATTTTTAGGTCTTGGCTAGACAACACAAGTGCTGTTTCGAAAAGACATGTTGTGTTATATCTGTGGGCTTTCTCAACTCCTGAAGTGTGGGGCTTTTTTTTGCACTGTCTGATGGTACTGGAACACTTGTTCCGTCCTCCATTGTGCCATTGTGCTAACACCAGCCCATGGTATTGGAGCTCATTTGGTGCTCACCAGTTACATTACAAAATGATGCATTAATTGTTGTGGGCTGCAGGAAGCGGTAGTGATTCACCCAGAATAACAAATTGTTCCGCCGACTACGAGATTTGAGCCTTGTTCCCCAGTTACCTGGTCGGCAGTTCTGGCTGTACGCCACATCCTTGTTTAACTTCAAAGCTCCTCAACTGTGGGGCTTATTTACAAGCTCCTTGTGCTGCCAGTGCCAGCGCAACCTGCTGCCCCATATTTACAAGGGCACATAAAGCCACCCTGTGTACATATGGCCCCCGTACACGCAGCACTTTGCATTAAAGGGGCATGCCAAGGTTGTTGCTGTGGGTGTTCCCACGCAACACCCTTTGCTTCTGCCACATTTCCAGATTTACGAGAAATTGTAAACCTGGGAATGTATCAGAATGCTACGCAACCCCAGGGGAGGGGTAGAGAGGCGCAATGAGGAGACATTTTTCATTTACATTTGTTCCTCTTTCACATAGAAAGAGGAAATCACCTCTTGTGATTGTTATGTGCAGGAAGGTGTCTCTTCCTGCACATAAACAATCATTTAAAAAAAAAAAGATTTTTTCAACTTCTATGTGTGCTGCATTAAGCAGCACACAGAGAAGTTGCAAAATGTAATTTCAGATTGTTTACGTGCAGTAAAGGACACCTTCTTGCACATAATCAATCATTCCCCTCAATGCAGGCACCCTTGCACTATGGTGCAAGGGTGCCTGCGTTGGCGTATGGCAGCAAATTGTGTGCCAGCGCAGGTGAGAGCAAAGGGGTCCGTCATATCGTTGTAGCTATGAAGCATCCCTGTGCTTCGGAATTAACGCAGCACGGTACAGCCAAATGGCTTGCGGTACCGCACTGCATTAGTTCCTTATAAATGAGGCCCTGTGTCTCACTATCTCTTCCACATATGTTCAGCAAGACCCCGTCAACACCAAAAAAGCAATGGTTAAGCCAATAGATCTCTGCAATGCCCCAGCTTTTGGCCTTGTCTATGGGATTGTCTTTTTTTTTTTTTTTTTTTTAAACCTTTATTTGGAGACAAGTAGGTACAAGGGAAGTATACATCCAAAACATACTGTCACATTCGGCCATTACAGTGGTGCGTCAGTGCCCAAAAGACATACAAAACAGAACTACATATGGAGACACGAGGAAGTACAGGGCAAGATATCAGTCAATACAAGGAGCATCAGCGAAATGTGCAGGAGACATTAAAATACAATGAGCCAGCATGGACAGGCGAGCCAATAAGACAATGCAATATGAATACAGTACAGTAGCGGAGATTACATAAGCCAGAGTGGACACAAGTATGAGGAGTACTGGATAAAGGGGTGCCGCGCAGGGGTACAATCCGAATTCCCGATAAAAATACCTGTCCGAAGGGAGACTCCCACCCCTCAATAGCTCGCAGGGACAGGAGACAGTCAGCCCCCCCCCCCGATATCGGAAGAGCAGCAGGTGTCGTGTAAAATCCCAGCCCATCCCGTTGTCATCAGCCTATCCCCTCACGGTCCTCAAGTTCAGAATCAGAGTCCCGCACATCTCTGGTCAGGAGGTACACCTGAAGCGGACTCCAAAAGTCCTTTGGTCTACATCGAACAGGCATCAATTCAGAATAGATATTATACTGATCCTGACAGTAAATGAGGTCAGTCACCCAGTCCTGAAAGCGCGGCACCCTACCACGACCCCAACAGCAAGCAACCCTACGCTTAGCCAACAACAGGGCCACGTCGACAAATCTACGGTGAGAGGCAGGCACGTTCTTAGTGAAGCCAAGTAACATCACCAAGGGGTCAAACGCCACCCCATTCTCCGCCATAACCTGCAGGGCCTCATGAACCTGAGCCCAATATTCCAAAACCCCCGTACAACCCCAAGCCAAATGCAAGAAGTCAGCGCCTTCCGCCCGACACCTAGCACACCTGTCATCCTCCGCCAAATGAAACCGCAGTTTCCTCGCCGGGGTATAGTAGTACCTCTGAACAAACTTGTAGTGGATAATTTTAAGGCGACAACTAGAAGAGACATTGGCCGTGAGCCCGCAACAATATTTCCACTGCTCGTCTGTAATAGGAGCACCTAATTCGGCAACCCACTGCTCGCGCACCCGATTGGTCGGGACCGATCGCTGTCGGCGAATAGCCCCGTATAACTTCGACACCAGGTGTCGCCCATCTGAAACCAGCAGCACATGGAGGGGGAGGGTTACCCCAGGCTCCGAAGGATAATCCGGTAGTAGAGCACGCATGCCCTGCCGCAGGCGGACAAAGTAGAACAGGTCTAGAGGGGAGCAAGCAGCCGACCCGAAGAAATGAGCCTGCGTACGAAAGGCACCTTCGTGAAACAAGTCGCCCCACGTAAGAACACCTAGCCGCTTGCACATTCGCTGAAACCCCGTCTCCAACAACAGCGACAGGTCCGGATGATAAGACAGAGGCAAGGCCGGCGAGTAAAGAAAGGAAACGTCTAGCAAATGAGCCGTCCGCTTCCAAGCATCCACCGTGCAAGTCACCGTCGTGCGGGGCGTTTCCACATCTGCCACCTTGCCCAAGACCATCCCCTCCAGTGGGAGCGGGTGGGCGATCCAATGTTCAGCAGCAATCTGGGGCATGAATGGCGTGGGGCGCATCCAATGATAGGCATAGTGTGCCTGAGCGCTGAGATAATAGAGTTCAAAATCAGGGACGTCGAACCCGCCATCAGCATAAGGCAACGTAAGGGTAGTCCAGGCCACCCGTGGCTGCTTGCCCCCCCAGAACAATCGCAGCAGCTCAGAACGAAGTCTACGAAAGAAATAAGCACCAGGATGATATGGGAGGTTTTGAAAGAGATAGAGAAAGCGGGGCAGAACCACCATCTTGATAAGAGACGCCCTGCCGGCCATGGAGAGGGGTAAAGACATCCACCTGGTGACATCATCCGCCAGTTTAGTAATGGCCACACCATAGTTGAGCCGAACCGCGTCTCCACTATCTAAGGATACAACAATACCAAGATAACGCAACTCTGAGTCACACCACTCCAGAGGGTAGTCAAGGGGAAACCTGGCCACCGCAGATGTGAGGGGGAAAAATTGAGATTTCCGCCAGTTGATATGAACCCCGGATACGCCACCAAAAGCGACCAGCTCCCGCAGGAGCGAATTAAGGTTGTTCTCAGGGTCCTTGACATAGAGTGTGACATCATCAGCATATAAGGAAATGCCGACCTGCCGCTGAAGACAATTAAAGGCGCTCTGCTGATGAAACTGACGTATCCTACAGGCTAACGGCTCAATAGCGAGAGCAAACAAGAGGGGTGAAAGGGGGCATCCCTGTCGGGTCCCTCTCGTGAGAGGGAACGAGGGGGACAGCACCCCATTCACTACTACCCTCGCCATCGGATCAGTATATAGAAGCTTAACCCAAGAAATGAAAACCCTGGGGAAACCCATCCGACAAAGAACATCAATAAGGTAGCCCCACTCGACAGAATCAAACGCCTTAGTGGCATCAAGAAAGACAGCGGCAACCGGGACAGCAGGATCGATGGTCGACACAAGCGAGAACAAAGTGCGAAGATTGTGAGAGGTGGCGCGACCGGGCACAAACCCCGACTGATCAGGCAGCACGAGAACGGGCATGAGTTCGGCTAATCTCACCGCCAAGACCTTCGCGAGAATCTTAACATCGCAGTTGAGCAATGAAAGGGGCCTGTAGGAGCCCACATCCAGTGGATCCTTACCCGGCTTGAGCAGCGACGTGATGGCGACCTCTCGCATGGAGCCCGGAAGGCGTCCCTCCTCCAGAGACTCCTCAAACACCTCACGGAGCACAGGGGCCATAATGTCAATATAACATTTATAAAATTCAGCAGGAAGGCCATCCAGCCCGGCGGCCTTCCCATTAGAAAGAGACATGATGGCATTCCTGACCTCCTCCTCCTCCAGGGGCCTGCCTAAGAACTCCCGATGGCCATCCGATAGCCAACAGAGTGCCAACTCATCGAGGAAGCCACCGTAACGAGTCTCACCCGTCTGCTGTGTCGTGTAAAGGTGTGCATAATGATCAATAAAAGTGCGCTGAATCTCTGATGTATCACGACAGCGAGCGCCATCCGGAGACACCAATTCCAACACGTCCGACCCATGTCTAGGATGTCTAGTAAGGGCAGCGAGGACCTTACCGGGCCGCTCCCCTTCGCAGTAACGCCTCGCCGTCCAGTATTTCCCCCTGTGCTTAGCCTCACGAGCAGCCTCCTCCTCGTACTCGGAGAGCTTAGTGCGGAACTGTGCCAGAAGAGCGGGGTCCGAAGTCACCTGCATTCTGCGCTCCAAGTCCCGCAAGTCAGCCTCCAACCTCTCGAGGGTCCGAACAATCAGACGGAGTACTCCACAACTTTTAGAAATAGTGACACCCCGGATCGTAACCTTGAATGCCTCCCAAATGACCTCAATGCTCTCCACAGAGCCCTTGTTTCTAGGGAAGAACGCCTCCACCTCCGCACCGAGTTCCTCCTTGAACACCGGGTCAAGCAAAGCAGTCGGAAACAGACGCCAAGGCGGGCGCGGTCTGTGTAAACCGGGGACGGACAAATCAACCTTCACCGGACAGTGATCAGAATACGTCCTAGCCAAATGTGAGGCCCCTCTTAGGCCAGCCATCAACCCTCTAGAGAGAAATACATAATCCAGTCTCGCCCATGAACGAGCATGTGTGGTGTAATGGGTGCCCTCCCTAGCGGAGGGGTGGATGAACCTCCAGCTGTCGACCATCCCAGCCTCCTCCACTATCCCCCGCAGCACATCCCTTGCCTGTACATTGTACTGAGGGCTACCCTCCGATCTGTCCACCTGAGCCTGAAATGCAAGATTAAAATCACCCCCCCACACAATGTGAGTAGCATCCACAGCAAGAACATGACCCCACAGAGTGACAAAAAAGATTGGCGTATCAACATTGGGAGCATAGCAATTAACAAACAGTACAGTGGTCTGCCCAAGCCGTCCCCACAACAGCACGTAGCGCCCCTCAGGATCCCCCATAGATCCAAGTTCCTGGAATGCAAGCGACTTCTTAACAAGGGTAACAACCCCACGAGCATAAGAAGAGTATGAAGCAAACCCCCTGGCCGCAGCCCACCTTCCGCCGAAAGTGGGGGAGGGGGCGGGGCGCAGATGCGTCTCCTGGAGAAAAGCAACTTGAATAGCATGCCTGTCCAAATACTGTATCACACTGCGACACTTCCTGGCATCATTAAGGCCCCGTACATTCCAGGACAAAATCGAGATCTGATCCACAACAGCAGTTGCCATCACGTAAAGTAAGGGCCCCTCAGGACCCTATAACCACATACAGGGCATCCAACTACCAGCAACAGCCATTGATAGGTCCGCGCCTCAGGGCCCGGGCAAACCTCCACATACGCTCCATACATCTCCCAGTCATCTCCAAAACAACCAAACAGGAACATAACAACACCCCCCCAACCGACCCATCCACGCAGCAAGCCCTCGGGACAGCCTACGCGCCGCGCGACGCCAAGCCATTCCACACGGCCCACACCACGCACACATGCTACGCTCGCAGAGTGCGCCCCGGCACGTGGCAGCCCAAAATGGCGGCCGGCGCACTCGGGCCCAAAATGGGCGGGAGCACGGATCACAGAACCCGTCCCGCAAGATAGGAAAGTGGAACAGCCCGGGTAGCGGGCACCCCGACATGTCCATGCACTCAAACAACAATAGCAGCTACCAAGGCGAATCAAAAGTCTCGGGCAAACAGACATGGACAGCTTCAACCCCCCCCCATCCACCCACCTGACACCACCCCAACTATCAGGCCACATACACCCCTCCCCCCCATCCCTCAACATACATCCAGTCAACCAACAGAGGACTAGAATCCAAACAAAAGGTAAATATGGGGCACACCCTTCGGGGAACCTTCCAGAGGTGCACGACGCCACACCCTCACGCCCCGCCAGTGTCCGCGCCAACGAGTATCAGGCGGCCCCAGGCGCAGCGCGAGGGGGTGGGTGCCCAGAGCGCGATATCCCACAACACCATCCCGCGGTGCCATCCCAACCCCACAGAAACAGCAAAACACACTCACTCATCATGATACAGACATAACCCACGCATCAGCAAAAACAAAAAAAAGAAAAATATCAAGGACGGGCAATGGCAAGGCCACAAATACTGAGAAGGAAGCCAGCAGGGCCCGATACAAAAAGTTACATATCCCCCACACTACAAAATCCGGGAAGAAGATAGACAAAGACCAAAGTCACCAGAATCAGGCGACCTCCTCCTCAGCAGCCGAATGTTCACCCTCCGGATCTCGATCGTCACCACGATCCGCAGCAGCGCGCTCGCGCTGGAGGCGCTTCGCAAAGTCCTCAGCATGCTGTGGGTTGGTGAAAAAATGTTGTTTAGCCTGGTGCGTCACTCGAAGTTTAGCCGGATAAAGCAAAGCGTAGTCCACTTGAAGGTCTCGAAGCTTCCTTTTCACCCCCAAGAACTTCCGACGCTGGTCCTGTACCATCGGTGTGAAGTCGGGGTACATGGTGAAAGACACCCCTTCGAAGGAGAGAGTCCTGTTAGTGCGGGCAGCCTGAAGAGCAGCGTCTCGGTCACGATAATTCAATAGGCGCGCAATGATGGGACGCGGCGCAGCCCCAGAGGCCGGACGAGGTCCCAACGTCCGATGCGCTCTCTCGACGATGAACTGGGTCGAGAAAACTTCCGCCCCGATGGCGCCCACCAGTAGCCTCTCCACATAAGTCTCCATTTTGCCCACATTCGTGGACTCCGGTACACCTACAATGCGTACGTTGTTGCGCCTACTTCGCGCCTCCAACTCCTCATTCTTGGCGGCAATGACGCGCAAAATATTGTCCATTCTCGCCAGCTGGGTGGTATGGGTGGTCGCCGTGTCATCGTGGTCCGAAATGCGCTGTTCCGCCGCCGTCAAGCGCTCCTCATGTACGTCCAATTTCTGAACGACCGCATCCATGCGTGACGATATCTTGTCCACTTTGTCCACGATAGTGGCGAACCCCTGCCTCATCTCCTGCATCATTTGGGCGAAGTCCGGTGGAGGTGGGTGCGGGACACACTCAGCGACATTCGGGGGGGGGGACCGCGAAGTTCCAGCTTCCTGGAGCGAACGCGCCCCACGCCTGGCCCCTCCAGAGTCAAAGGACAGTTTGGACTGTTTAGTGTCCGGCTTCCCCATGGCGGTGGTACAGAAGGGGAACGAGGCAAAAGGAAGTCAGGATACAGGACGGGCACGGGACTCGGCCAAGCAAAAAGCAGCTCGAATCGTGGGGGCACGAGCAGGCCAGCACGCCCCGCCACTCCCAGCGATGAGCAAAGGCCGTCGCCGTTCCCAGCCCAAGGCGGCAAGCCCAAGAAACCAAGTATTAAATCCGGGGCACTTCCGTAGGCGTTGGTATCTGGACAGGCAGATTGGACAGCCAAGAAAAGTCCGCCAACAAGGGAGAGCCCAGCGTCTCGCCCGACCAGCGAACGGGCCTGGCGAAGATGGGCGGAGCTAGGCCTACACCCCACGTGCAGAGCCCCGGACTGGCATGAGCGGCGACACCAGGCAAGATGGCATCAGACTTCCAGAGCGCGAGTCGGAGAAACTTGGGACCCTCATAACTTCGGCCAGCAACCTCCGAATGGCACAGGAGTTGGACCGAGGGTGGACAGCCGATATTCCAACCGAACCGTGGGGTCAGTGCAGGGCGCAGCGATGGTAGTCAGGATACCTAGGCGGATAATAGCTCCGGGCAGCGGGAGCCTCACGACAGTGCGGCCATTCCGCAGTGCGCCCTCTAGCGCCCCCCCGTCTATGGGATTGTCTTTTAGCCATGTCGTCTAGCAGCACATCTGCTGTTCAGCATGGTTGAAGGTCAATTAAAAAAGTTCAATGATGCAACTATTACAGACTACGCCATGGAGCTTTTTGTGTTAGTAGGGGAAATGACAATACACTCAACATGGGGGGTGAAACAGACTTCCTACAGAGCATCACAACCCATCCCACCTGTTACTGTTCAGAGAACAACTTAAGGATCTTCTGCCAACACCCAACTTATCAACATGTGATGCCGCTACTCAAGATTCACATGTTTGCCCGACCCCTGACTTATTGATCACCAGCCCAAAAGTTAAGACCTACTTCTTCCTCCGACCTGCTGTCCTGCAGAAACAATCCAAGTTGTCTTCCCCAAACTCCTCTAAATCGATGAAGACAAAACCAACCAGTCACAAACATAACCTCCTACACTGTAGGAAGAAGGCTCTATATTTACTATATCAAAGTAAGTTATAGTGTTTCCACAGGCTTTACAGAGGCTAAACTACAGTGGATAAAACTAATGCTCTCTTTTGTGGTAATGTGGGCAAGCAGCTAGGCTTATCAGAGGGCAGTGCTAAGCATTTGTTGTCAACTCACAGGCAAGAAATGATTACACTCACCTCAATGCCTAAACCTGAGAGCAACAGTTTGTAAAAATATTACTTTTAATATATTTATTTTAAAGAACCAAAGATACTTTCGTGCAGTAAAATATGTTTTGCGATATCACTGTTTTTCAATGTAAAAAGTGGACATTTTCCAATTAGTACAATGTTATCCTATGGGAGGCAACATAAAGAGCAATATGCAAGTAAATAAATGATTTACGATATTGAGCTTTTGGATGAGGAATCAGTACCAGGCATGGTTCAGGTAAGTGACCTCACTGCACGACCAGCTGCACTGGGGCAGCCGAGTGCAGAGGTCAAACTCTGGTTCTGGTGCCAATGTTATCTAAGGGAGAAAGGTACTACTTACAAGTAAGTAGAACGGTTTGGTAACCCAGTTTCTGGGAACTAAGGTAAGCATGAGGGGGGGTCTCAAAACCGCACCAAACTTACACCCTCAGCACCTCATAGGCAGCCGGGTGCAGAGTGCCAACACAGTGTTGGGAGCCCAATGCAAACAATTGGAGAATCTTGGAATCTGAAAAAGGCTACAGGCTCAAGCAAGGAGACTGGATGAAAGAAACCTACATCTACACAGGTAAGTTGGGGTGTGCTGGAGCATCAGGGCACAATTGATAAATGAACCCAGGGCCCAGAGGCCCCGGGTGCAGGGGTGTCCTTGGTGTCGGAAGGCAGCTTACCATTGTGGTCAAGTTTGGGGGAGGGTCATTGTGCAGAGGCTGCAGATGTGGAGTCCGACAGGGGACATTCCCACAAGGGGCTCTTGCTCAGGATGGCTGGGAAGTATTTTCTGGACGGGTGGGCCTCTTGGACTTGGGCAGTAGGAGTCTGGTGCAGAGGAGGTCTACTTTGCGGTTCCACAGGCATAGCTTTGGTCTTTAAACTTGGTTTTCTTCTGGGCAGGTCCGCTATACACAGATCAGGATTCTTTTTAGAAGGCAGGCAGTCCTCCGAAGGGTTATGGAGGTTGCTCGGCTTCGGAGCAAGTCGTTCTTCTGTGGCAGGGTCTTTTAGTTCTGCAGATAGGCCAGTAGGGCTGGGGCAAAGTCAGTTGATTTCTACAGTCTTTGCTGCTGCACAGCTCTTCTTTGTCCTCTTCTTCATAGGTCATCAGAATCTGAGGATTAAGGTTCAGGGGTGCCCCTAAATTCTCAATTTAGTTGCGTTACAGGGGTTGGAAGGTAGTAGCCAATGGGCTTCTTACCTTTATGAAGCTTACACCCTTTGTATGTCCTCTTCCTCTGGTGAGGGGTCATACCCCTAAACCTATTGGCTAGAGTCCTCTAAAATAGTATGGAGGATTTTGAAATGAGGGGTCACCTAAGCTCAGTGTGCCTTAGCGGTGGCCTGGTTCAGAAGGGACACACCTCGCCTGCTTACTAATTTTCCTGCTGACCGTGCCACCAAAAGTGGGGCTTGGTCAGGGAGGTGGGCATCTCCACTAGCTGGAGAGGCCCTGCTCAGCATAACAATGGATGGGAAGCCTTTGAGGCTTCCTGCCTTTCAATGCTGTTCCTGCTTTGGGGTAGGTGTGAAGCACCTCCACCCAGAACGGGCTTTGTTTCTGACTCACAAGAGCAAAAGGATCCCAACCCAGGGGGTCAGAAACATATCTAGAGGTGCAGGTTGGTGCAGACCAGTCAGGCACACACTAGTGGGTTGTTAGGTTTTTGAGGGGCACTACTGAGGTGCCCTCAGAGTGCATTTATTAATGAATCCAGCACTGGCATCAGTGTGGGCTCATTTGTCTGAGATATTTGGTACCAAACATCTTGGAATTCAGTGAAGCCACCATGGAGTTGTGGAACTTGTAGTGACAAGCTCCCAGCCCATGTACTCGGTATGGCTTCACTGTGCATTTATAGTGTCTAAGAATGGACTTACACACTATAGGGGCATATCTGCTCATGAAGTTATGCCCTCACATGAGGTATAGTGCACCCTGCTGTAGGGCTGTACGGCCTGCTGTAGGGGTGACCTACCTATGCCTCATGCAGTGATGGTAGGCCTGGCACATAGGGGTGTGAGCCAGGTCAACTCTTCACTTTTTTCTGCACCAAAACACATAGGCTGCAGTGGCAGTGTGCATGTGTTTGGTGAGGGGTCTCTTAGGGCGGCACAATACATGCTGCAGCACTTAATGACCCTCTCTGGTCATTGACCTTGGTGCCACTGGTACCTTTTTCAAGGGACTTATATGTGGGCCAGAGGTGTGGCAATTGTGGAAAGAAATGCACAGTTTTGGGAAAGAACATAGGCACTGGTAACCTGGGTAGCCTGAACCCAGTGCACATTCAGTGAAAGATGCATCAAAGTCAGGGAAAAAGGGGGGAGGAGGGTACTGCAACAGAAACCCACTTTTCTACACACGCTCGTTGTACAGCTTTCTCTTCCATGGTATCTGAGAGACTACCAGAGACACACACATTCACTGTTAAGTGAGTCCCAGCGCTTCTCTTGTCAATTGGCACGGACAAGGCATTTGATGGGGTGCACTGGCCTTTTCTGTGGGAAATACTTGATAAGGCGCGTCTGGGAACGCAATTCAAAATGTGGATATTGTGCAACTAGTCTAGCCCCGCTGCTTGGATGAGAGTCAACGGTCTATCCTCCCAGCGCTTTGCAATAGCAAGGGTCATGTGCCAAGGATGCCGCTTTCCCCTATCAATCAAACAAGGATGCCGCTTTCCCCACTCCTCTTTGCCCTCTATATGGACCTACTGACTGAGCAAATACAGGCTGTCCCACAGATCAGAGGCCTCCCCATAGGCCGGCAAGAGCACAGAACAGCTTTATACGCAGCTGATGTACTGGTAGCTCTTACCCAGTCCAATTCCTTTTTACCAGTTCTCCTGCTTGAACTGGAGGGATTTGGCAGAGTACCTGGCTTTGAAGTCAACATTAAGAAACCCTAAGCCTCTAACTCACAAGACAACAAAGCCCAGCGGGAACCTCTACCCCATTCATTGGACGACCCACTGGGTTCCCTACCTGGGACTAAAAATCTATCCCTCTCTGGAGAAAGCAGTGAAAGGTAACTACACTGATTTACTAACCACTGACTTCTCAGACTTACAATCTTGGAAATCAGGAGGCCTCTCATGGGACGACAGGATATCTGCGGTGAAAATTACCCTAATCCCCAAAATACTCTACACAATGTGGACTTCCTTACTATGATTATGATTACCCCCACATAATAGGCAAATTACAGCACATGATTGAGACTTTTGTTTGGGACAGCAAGAAACCGCACATACTGCACATGGCGAAGACGGGGCCATGGAAGAGGGAGGCTTGGCCATCCCCTACTTGCATTTCGACTACCTTGCCTCCCAACTGCGGTTTATGGTGGAATGGAATAGGCCCCAGATGGAGAAACACTTGTGCTCCATTGATCAAGCCTTAGCAGGGATCCACATCTGGAAAGTTCCATAGCTCACTAAAATCTTCCAACCCCACAGGAGTCTACATTGTACCTGTTGTATGAACAGCTGCTGAAACAAGGGATGGGGTCATGGTCACCAAAGGTCTGTCTACTTATCCTTCCCCTCTCACACCTATCATTGGCAATCCTGCGTTCTCACCAGTGTTGTCAAGTGCCGAATTCCATAATTGGCAAGAGGGTAATTGCAAAAGAAATGGTGATCTCTTCGATTGCACAGGCTTCATTTACTTTTCCCAGCTTCAGTCTGAATATGGAATTCCGGCACAGGAACAGTGGTGCTACATCGCTTTCAAGCATTGGGTCACCCCTCCCACGACCCGATCCCACGCCAGCGGAAACTCATGGAATTTGAGAAATGTCTCATCTCCAGAGAAGATAAGGGTCTGCTTTCGAACATATACCGAATCCTTAACAAAGCTTCAGATGCCAGAATATCCTTGGTCCAGAGGTGCTGGGAAGCTTTTCTGGACAGTCACGTCAACCCAAAGGATTGGATTGACGTCCTCCACAGAATGGACACCTCCTCATTCTGTGCCTTGGGAAAACAAGCAGTGCTTAAGATATCACAGTATTGGCACTACACCCCAGCCAAAAAGGTGAAATGGAAACCCAACGGTCCTAATGGCTGTTAACTGCGGCCACACAGACACACTGACTCATCTCCCCTGGCACCATCCCAAACTCAGACGCTACTGGTAGGAAGTGCTGAAAGATATCAATGACATTTTGGCAACTGATATTCTGGGTCTTCCTAGCTATGTCCTCTACTGGGACTCTCTAATGCCCTGACACACCCTCTACACTATATCAAATAGAAGCCAATAATAAGGGCTTTGTGTGGAGCTACATCTGTCATCAAAGCCAAATGGGGCTCAGATATATTGTCATCTCACTGTGCGTGATGGGCTACATAAACTGTGGAACTTTATTGGGATGGAAAAGCATACTGCTTCCCTGATGAACAAGTTGCCACACTTTGACAAAATGCGGGCCTATGCATCCAATCCCTGGCACAGAACTTTCGGAAACTCACTTGTCGTCTTAATGATGGATTAAACCCAGATCAGTTGACTGGGGGTGAGTGTTTGATTGGCTCAAACGCTCCGTCCATCATCCCCTTTTGTTTCGAACTATAAGACCCAGCATGCTAAACCAAATATGTTATGACAGAGCTAAATCTGGCGAGGGAGGCTGCGCTCCCTGGGTGACAAAACATGATACATTATCCCTTACTTGCTGCCTCCCCCAATCTCCCTGGGTATCCACCCTTCCCCGCCACCTATCTCCTCTTCCTTCTGTTCTCCCACTTTTTATGACCCACTGTTCCACCTCAACAGCCTTTGGATGTAGGAGAGAGTATTTGTTACCGGATAAATTAATACAAATATCTGAATCATAAAAGATCATGGGCTCTGCAAATATGTATATTTTAACATTGTTAAAATAATATCTCATCAGTACCAGTAAAGTTCAAAGTGGTTTACGTCAATCGAAGCACTGTTTACAAGGAGAATTACCCAAATTAAAACAAATGCCAGGACCTCATTATTTCAAGAAGAATTAATTCTGCCACCAAACACTGATGTATCTTTTAAACCAAGATATTCTAATTGCACCAAGGATTAAAAAAGTACATTCACGTTGAGTAGTGCAACAGTAAATGTTAGCCTTAAATGCCAAATAGTCAATTTATTACGAGTTATCAGCTTGGAAAGTTTAACCCCTGACACAGAGTTGTAATTTGACTATGGAATATGCAGAAGTGGTCCATGAGCCTTAATGAATCAACCTAGATCCCAGGGAGCAGTCTGAGAAGGTAGCACTGTTGGGGTATATGACACTGCATGATCAGTTCAGTGTGAGCTATTTACACTTAACTAAAGAACGTCAAACCCTGTGCTCTCAATCCAGTACATCATCATGCACTGAAGGATGTATGACGGTACAACCCGTGGTATTACCACGCGTACCGTTACAACACAGGTTTTACAACGCAAGTCGTTACAACGACTTGCGTTGGGGGCGCTGGATAGTCAATAGTTAAATTTACAATTCCAACTCCAGTCCCTGTGGATAGTAGGGAAGGTGTTGGATAGTAAATTAAACTATTCCCTATACTAGAGCGCCCTCCAGCGAAAGTCGTTGTAACGACTTTCATTGTAAAACCTGCGTTGTAATGGTACCGCGTTGTTAGAGTTTCGTTGTAAAGGATGTTCCCCTGCACAGAACACTGACAACCAGCCCATGTAAAGGGAATACGTTTCTCCTCTGCCTCAGTATTACATTTATCTAATTGTCTTCCTGTGGGTCTCCTTTATCCATTGTTTCTGTGGATTTCTCCATTCCCATTTTTTCTCTCTCTTTTACAAAGTCTTAATTATTTTCAGAAGCCTTCTTCCCTTTCCCGTCTTTGTCTTTCACTGGCTCTCTCTTTCACTTTTTCATTCTCTTTGTGAGTTCCCAGTCTCTATGGGGTTCATTCACCCATTTTCCTATTTGGGATTTCATACCCTATCTTATTGAGCTCTTTATTTATTTCCCTTTTTTCAGCAATTTTTTATCACCTCTCTCTGGGCTTATTTTTTCACCCATTCTGCCTACCTGGGGCCCATACTATTGCTCTTTAAGGCACATCTTTATTAGTCCCACAGAGGCTTGTCTTTGCCCCATCTCTCTTGATCTATTTCAAAGGATTTCTTTCACTCTCTCCTAGGTTGTCAAAACGTACTTCTCTCTCTTTGCGCATTCGCGCCCCCCCCTCTCTGTTTATCCTCTGAGACGGTTTCACTCAACACAATCTGCAATCTCTTGCTTCTTTTTTCTTTTCTTAAATTGCTTTTTTCTTTGCATTTTCATAACATAAGCAACAAAAAACATAAGTTGCAGTGCTCTGGCTTCTTTAATTTTCTCTGGACAACATATGTTGATGATGTTCAACAGCAAGAAAATGTTTTGTTTTTCAGTGATCCATACAAAACTCAAAATTCATATGCTCTCTCTCGTGGCTTATCTTCCTTTCTTCCTCATCTTCAAGGGGCGATGTTTGCTCTTATGGGTCTCTTTCACTTTTTATGTGTCTCTCTGTGTTTCTTAGTCTCCCTATTATACTTTCTCTTTGAGTCTCTCTCGCCTTTTGATCTTGTACTCTTTCATACGCCAGAGTGCATTTTTTCCTCTGTGCAAATTAATACATTTTCCATAGCTGTAAGCCAATCCTCTCTCCCACATGCACTCGTTTGTGCTCTTCAAGGAATACTTTTCCCCCATCTGTTTATATATTCACATGTAGAGGTGCTTCAGGGTCTCTCTGGTTGGTGGTCTTATATTCTCTCTGTTACTTATTTCCCTTTCCTTTGGTCTTCGGGTCTCTATACTAACCCTCTTCACCAAAATACATCTCTTATAATAACATGTTTTTACATAGTGCTCTGTTCTGCTTTTCCACAGTCTCAGGGATATTACTGTACACATTTACCAACCTCAAAAAGATGAAACTATGACTTGACCTTGTTGAGATTCAAATTCATGAACTACAGATCACAAAACTTCCCTTTTGGTCTCACTGTATCTTCTCTCTCACTTTCTCTCTCTCTCTATCTCTCTCTCTCTCTCTCTCTCAGTCTTCTTCATTTCTTAGTTCTCTCACCCTTCGTCTCTCTCTCTGCCTCACTTACTCTCATGCGTTTCCTTTATCTCCTTCTCGTTATCTTGCTCCCCCTCTGTTTCACTCTCAGTTTTTTCTCCCTCTCTCATACTTTACCCCTTAAGCCCTGCTTCTTCTGTCACTTTATTTTTCCTCTGGCTTCTCACATTTGTTTCCCCTCATATTGATTCACTTTTCTTTTATTTATTTTTTATATATTTGTATTGATCTTTTCCTTAACAGGATACATGTAACGTTTAAAGCAATTAGAGCAATTCGCTGATCCATTTGGGATACATAAATTATGTAGACACTCAGGTTCGTAATCAGGCCCTAAATTCTAAGGGCCCGATTCACAGAACTAGCCTTAAGACAAAATCCTAAAGTTACTATCATTTTGGTATTCACAGATGGCACTTACTCATTTTGGTATTCACAGATGGCACTTACTCATTTCGGTATTCACAGAAGTTAGGAGTCCTAACTTAGGACTCTTAAATGCCTTCTGTGAATACCGAAAGTCTTAAAGTTAGGATTTTTCTCAGTTTAGGAGTAGTAAAGTTAGGACTCCTAACTTCTGTGAATACTGAAATGAGTAAGTGCCTTCTGTGAATACCAAATGGTAGTAAGTTTAAGATTCTGTCTTAAGTTAGTTCTGTGAATCGGGCCCATAATCTTTACTCGCATTGAAAAGCACCATGATCACAGGCAACGGTGGTGGAGAAGCTGTTGCACAGTTTAAAGCATGCCTTACTTTTGAAACCATTTGGGGTACAATCTTGGCAAAAAACTATGCAATCGGCATGAAATCAGGAAATCACATTACATGTGCCTTTATGTTCCAGTACTACCTACATGGGTCCTCATTTAGAGAGGGTTGCAAAGAGTCAGAGGTCGTGGTAAATATGCGATAAGAACATTGCTGCACAGATAATATGATGTTGCTATTTAAACTAACTTGTTTTTGAGGCCTGGCAACTGTTGTAATATCACGTTCCTGCTCTGGAGAGCAGTGTTTGTTAGCATCAGCAAAAAAACTGAGGCCAATTTTGGAGATTTAAATGTGCAAGACTGTTTCTGCATCTTATTTCTCACTTATATCAAAATTTGGGGGGATTTGATGATAATCCATCTAACAATGCATTTGTATTTGCTTTCATTGTGATACAACACACTTTCTAACATATCTGAAAGAGGACTTTGATGTATGTTAGTAAAATTATTTCAAAACTAGAACCTTATCTTTGAACAGAATGTAAGATGGTAACATTTCGCACCTGCAAGAAAACCGTACAATATACCAATTTTCCCAATAGCTACAGTTTTTCGAATTCGATCTCAGGTGTTACTTCTTTAGAATTTCGGATTACAACAGTACGAAACTGAAGGAGACGGCTTTACATTTCCAGCCCCCACATTTGTATCAGCAAAGTTGTTTATTGTATCACTTTTTAAGAGGAATGATGGCTTTGTGGCGTGCTTAGAGAGCCAGCCAAGTTGTTTCAGGTTTGGTTCCACAACTGGTAAGAATAAACACGATGTAAATGTAAATGTAAATTGATACTTGTATAGCGCACTACTCACCCGCAAGGGCCTCAAGGCGCTTGTACGAATACCGCTGTGGAACCCATCCTGGCTTTCCCTGTGAGGCGTCCACTCCTGGGCCCCCCAAGGTGGAGGCCAGGCATCCTTAGCGTTGTGGGGGCCGTTGTGGAGATTAAACAAGCTATTGCCCAGAGTTGTAGATTGGGACTCCATGATTGGAATAGGCACCGAGGCGAGAATGATCCGGTCCGGGGAATTTTGAGCTCAAGACCCGCCGTGGCGGGGAATTGAACCCTGGTCCCGGGCTAGATCTCTGCATCAGGGTCTGCCGCTCATTGAGCCACACTTCTCCACGATCTGAATGTCATTTGGTACACTTAAAATACATGGCACAGGCTGACCTTAAACCCCATTTTAAAGAAATTTCGTGAAGATGTGTGTAAGATGTTTATGCTGTTGCTGAGTTGTTAAATATTTTCATTAAGGATTTTATGGCAGCAACACGTGTTTTGAGCATAAAATCATTTTGATTTAAAATGGGCAGCTCTGCTCTGCTCCCAAGTGATTTGACCACACCCTAAACAGCAATAACCTGCCTGACACAATAATAGGTAACATTTTTTGCCATAGATTTAAAGATGCTCAAAGTCGCAGTAGAGCCACGTGATTCAAACCATACATAGCATAATTCTCCAATCATAAGGTAATACATCTCATTTAATTTCAGAATCTTTAATGCTTAATGTAATTCATTCCAGAGTGATTTGAGTTTATCGCTGTTAGGGTGAAATAGGCCATGTGCACCGCGTGCGTTTAGAACGCATGCCATTACAACGCGGTCATGACAACGACCGCGGTGTTACATCGCAGACCATTACAACGCAAGTCATTACAACGACTTGCTGTAGGCGGGGGTGCTGGATGTTGAAATAGTATCATTTACTATTCCAACTTCAGTCTGTGCAACAGTAGGGACCTTCTGACCCCTACAGCAAATCGTTTTTACGGCTTGCGTTGTAATGGCATGCAATGTAACAATGCGGTCGCTGTAATGACCATGTTCTAATGGCCTGCGATGTGTAACATTACAGTGACGGGGGAACGTCGTTTACGACACAACATTTAGCACGCAGTGCTGTTACAACGCGGTTTTTAAATCGCATTCTATTACAACGCATGACTCTGGGGGGCGCTCAAGGATAGGGAATACTTTTAATTTACTATCCAACACCTTCCCGAGTGTCAACGGGGACTGGTGTTGGAATAGTAAATTAAAATATTCACTATCCAAAACCCCTTTGTATTATGCGTTGTAAAAGAATGCGTTATAAAAACCGCGTTGTTACAGCATGCGGGCTAAAAGCATGCGTTGTAACAACGTACATCCCAGTGACGGTTTACATGCGCCACCTAAATTGATTCTTCTTAAACTGCATTGAAATCCCCTTCTCTGTGGTCTTGTCACTGAACTGATTCGATTTGTTTCTGCAACTCACACACAGGTTCCACCTTATCACATCATTCATCATCACAAAGAGGGGGAGATCATGCCCTTTGCCTATACCACAAGGGAGAGTGTCCATCAACGACAAAATCCACTCCACTCCATATAGAGCTAATTCCCCCCTCAGCATCGCTGCTCTTAAAGATACTCGGCCTCATGGCTTCCTGGGTAACTGTGCTCTCCTGAGCTAACGCTCCCATCTCAGGATTCTACTGGAGGTGATCAGGAGATGTAAACAGAGCCAAGGGACTCACCACCTCCTCTTCACTACTGTTGGTTACCCATGGCTGGGCCCAACAGCCCGCCTACCCCTGAATCCCACTTAAGGATTCCGTCACCCAAGTAAAAAAAAATCATGAAACCATTTACGGTAAGCAGCCAGGTTTGGCTCCTCCTTTGAAGCATTTGGCCTACTTCAATATATGTGAGATAAAGTACACCCGTCATACATTATATGGACATTCCTAGTCATCTCAGAGGTCCGTGACCATATAGAGGAATAAGGGCAAACAGAGAATTCTTTTTTAGGGTCATGAAACTTTGGGATGTCTTGCAATATCCTTTTAACATACAGCAGAGGGGATTTTATTCCTTATGATTCATGGTCACACCATCACCCTTCCTACATACAGCATCATTGGTGTCTTGCTCTTTCATGTGGAAGAGATGGTGTAGTTGCACATATGAAGAATAAAAACAGACTATAATTCAAAATTAAACACACCAAAAAGTAGTAATGTGTGGCAAAAACAAATTAGAATCAGTTAATGTTAGTGAAATAAAAAAGCTTGTATCTTAGAATGATTAGTACCATGGAGAGAGATTTTCTTCCTTGTAATTACCTATAGCATGCAATAAATAAACAGCTTGCCATAAAAAATCTCTTTCGTTCTGGTCAGTGTTCATTTTAGAAAAACAGATCATAAAAATGAAAAGCTAGTTCTTGTTCTAGTTGTTCAAACGACACCTTCAATGATGCTCTGTGACCTGTCTTCTCCCTTCAGTACTGGCAACAGGCGTTATGACGCCACATCTCAACTGTAAAAAGTTATTATAGCTGGTCAGCTATATCACAACTCGACTTTAATAAGTAAATTAGAGACAGATGTTTAAACTTGGTTGCAGGCGCCCATGTATAAATGTATTTAACATATATATTCCAAAATGATGGCACGTTTCATTTTAAAGATGGTACAAACGGTGTACAAATCCACCTACCCAGGAGGGGAGGATGTAGCGTATTGGTTGGACGGACATCGGTAAACCACTGCAGAATTGTTTTGGGGGCTTTCATTAGAAGGAGGAAATTCATGTTTCACAGGGAACCATGAAATAGTGTGCACATTTCATGGTTCCACGTGAAATGTCGGTTTATATATACCAGTATTCATTTTATTGAATAAAAGCACATGGAAAGTTTGTTCTATCAGTGACTGCTGAATCGACACTGCTGGATTAAAAACAAAAACATCATATGTGAACATTCCTTTCGGAATGGGGAATCAATGCAATCATGAGGTCTCTTGACATGCGCAGAAATCAGTTTGAACATTGTCACGGATGCACTGATGGTACATCCATGCAGGAGACACCCGATGCCCTCCCTCCATCTTTTATTTTACTCTCGGGAAATAAAGTATTGTATAATTGCTATAATTTACTTATTTTTAGGGGGAGCCCTATGCAACATTTCCTTGATCCTTACCTTTTTTTGTTCCCTTCATCCTTTCCTTTATTAAACTATTGATGCTGCATACTTACTTGCCCCCTTTCTGTTTGATATGCCTCCAGCGATCTTTGTTTTTTTGTTTTTTCTCCATGGTTTTATATCATATTTTAGTGATATAGTCTTAAATCTCAGATAAAGTATCATCATCATCCAAATTGAGAATTATCCCCATTGTAGGATTAAAGTTTTGTTTTTCTTAAGTTGCTGACACAGAGACTCGAAGCTATGGCAACCAGTAAACTGCAGATGCAATTGCCTTTTATGAGTCACGATCTCCAGTTTACAGCTTTCTGAACGTCAAACCTTGTCAAAGGCCAAATGCTTCACATATTTCTGCAAGAATACAACCATCCATTATTCCCAGGGTCATAACTCATTTCCACAGCAACCAGACAAATTGCAGTTTTTAAAATGTGATATTAAAGATGCCATGCTGTATAGAGGACACACTGTTCTCTTTAGCCGGTTCTCCAACTCTCAAAATCACCGACAATAGGCATTCTAGAATGTTGCTTTGTTTGATGATGTCAGCATGGGGCTTAAGATGTATTGTGACATCATTCCTCGATTACCACTTAAACGGGTTACTCCTTGCTCACTCCATTATGCAATGCCTTTCTGGATGACCAGTCAGAGAAGGAATGCTATGAATGAGCTCACTGACCACACCCCCTTCTGTACAGCTTATGTTATTAGTTGTCCCTGGCCAGTGAATAAAGCTTGCATTGCATTGCCTCTATAGGAGAATTTAGGGTTACGTGGTTGCTGTAACATTAGGCCACATGTATCAAAAAGGCATTTTCTACAGAATCGCTATTTGACTGACTGACTGACTGACTGAATTATTTTTAGAGTGCTCTTATGCCGAGGCGTCTTGGCGCTGTAAGACAGAGAGATAGAGGTGGGAGTTAGGGCAGCACAAAGAGCCAGGTCTTCAGCGCCTTTCTAAACTTAGCTATGCTCTTTTTCGGAATGTAGTGAGGATGGTAGACTTTTCCAGAGCTTTGGGACTTGATGGGAGAAGGATCTGCCGCCCCAACAGACTCTCTTAGTCCTAGGGATGTGCAGTAGATTTTGGGAGCTGGATCTGAGTGAGCGCTCAGGTACGTAGGGGGAGAGGAGATTGGAGAGCTGTTTAGAGGTCTGACCATAGAGGGATTTGGGGGCCAGACACATGACCTTGAATTGGATTCTTCTCCTGACAGGAAGCCAATGGAGTTCGCTTATCGCTTTAGAGGTGGGATGTCGTTTGGGGAGATTAAGCAGAACTCTGGCCGCTGCGTTTTGGATGGACTGGAGTCGGTTAAGTTGTTTTTCGCCGGCACCTATGTATAGGGCATTACAGTAGTCTACCCTAGACATAATCAGAGCTCCCACTTCTGTTTTCCTCAAGGCAAAAGGGATGTAAGGCAGGATTTTTTGAAGGACCTTCAGTGTGAAGAAACAGGATGAAGTGACCTGGTTGATTTGGGCTGTACAGGAAAGGTCCTTGTCCATTATGAAACTGAGGTTTCTGACCTTGCTGGCCGGGGTCGGGGATACGCCAGCTTCTGAAGGCCACCAGAGATCGTTCCAACTGGAGTGCTTTTGGCCAAACTCGATCACCTCCGTTTTTTCGGTGTTAAGTTTGAGGAAGTGAGCGTTCATCCATGACTTTACGTCTGACAGACAGTTTCTGAAACTGGTGGCAGTGGCTTCTACTGTCTGCGCCAGTGAGACCACCAGTTGGGTGTCGTCAGCGTACAAAACTAAATGTAGGCCGTGGGATTTTATTAGTGCAGCTAGGGGTGTAACGTAAAGATTAAAAAGGGTTGGTGACAGAGCCGACCCCTGAGGGACTCCGCATGGTAGAAGGAACTCCTCGGAGAGGAGCCCATCCCAGTGGATTTGGTGAATGCGTGCCTGCAGAAAGGACTGGAGCAGTTTTAGGGCGGTGTGGGAGATGCCTAACGTAGTTAGTCTGTTTAAGAGGACGTCATGGTTCACGGTGTCAAACGCCGCTGTCAAATCCAGTAAGATCAGAGCGGCTCTGCCTCCTTTGTCCATGGATTGTCGAATGTCATCAGATGCAATGATCAGAGCAGTTTCCGTTGAGTGACAGGCCCTAAAGCCATGTTGCGTGGGGTCTAATAAGTGGTTGTCCTCAAGGTGTTTTGTTAGCTCCTGCTTCATTGCATTTTCAAGAATTTTGGCAGGGAGGGGCAGGCATGATATAGGGCGGTAATGCTTAGCTTCCTTGGGGTCGAGGGTCTCCTTTTTGAGGATGGGCCTGATGCACGCCTTCCTCCAACTGTTGGGGAATTGTCCGGAGTTTATTGCAGTATTAAGGAGGGGGGTTAGGGCTTGACTGATGATTTCGGGGACCAGATGTAGGACATGAGAGGGGCATGGGTCCAGCGGTGAGCCCGACTTAGTCTGGAGAAGCAGCGTGGCAACTTGGTCACAGCTAAGCTGGGAGAATCTGGGGAGTTCCGGAATTGGCGCCTGTGGATCTGTTTCATGGGGGACCGCTTCGCACGGGGGTAGCGATCGAAGGTCATTATAGACTGTCCGAACTTTCTGCTGAAAGAATTGTGCTATGTTTTCCACAAATTCTTGGTGAGGCTTGAATGTGGTTTCTCTAGGACTTTTAGCTAAATGAGTGATGGTCTTAAACAGTTCCTTTGAGGAGTTTGAGGACTCTTGAATTTTCTTTCTGTAGAATATGGTCTTAGCTTGCTCTATGGCGAGCTTGTATTCATGTAGGGCAGCCGTATACTCCTTTCTGGACTGGGGGCTGTATTTATTTCGCCAAAGTCTCTCGGCCCTCCTGCATTTCAATTTTATCAGTTTAACCTCTGGAGTGTACCATTGTGAGGTTGCTGAACAGATCTTGTTTTTTTTTACTTCTTCCGGGGCTAACTTGTCCATTGCTTGTGAGAGCCAGGTGTTACATTTGTGGGCTCCATCATTGCTGTCTGTACTGACTGCGGTAGGTACGTCCCGGCTAAGAATGTTTGCTAGGGAAGTAGCTTCTAGTTTTTTCCATGGGCGGGATTGGGTCAGGAGTACAAGGTCCTTTCTCCTTGCATTAGACAACGTGATTGCAAGGGTGAAATTGATGGCAGCGTGATCGGACCAGGGGAAAGGCGTGGTGGAGGTGACCTTGATGTGGCGGTTATTAGTGAAGATGGAATCTAGAGTGTGACCTGCTGTGTGAGTGGGTCCTGTCCTTAGTTGGGTTAGTCCGTAACTGCGGAAGTTGTCTATTAGGGTGGTAGTGTCATTCGAGTTATTATCTTCTAGGTGAGAATTAAAATCTCCCAATTCCGTGAAGGTGGGATGGTCATATGTGGACTCCAAGAAGGTTAAAAGGGCGTTGGTAAAAGGACCTCTGGGGGTCGCTATAGCAGAAGGCCAGTGAATATTAGTTGGTTGTTATATTTGACCGAGAAGGATATGGCCTCTGATTCTAGTCCTGGCTGATGGAGAATATGTACTTTAAAAATTGATCGGTGAATGATAGCTACACCTCTACCAGTGGTTCCTTGTCTGTCTAAGTGTGCTACGGAGTAGTCTGTGGGTACTGCGGTGTTCCAGTCTGGCCCATTTGGTAATCGCAAAATGCTATATATGTAAGTAATTGTCAAAGATTTAGCGATTCCTTCATATTACCAAATAGCGATTAGGTAAATAGGTAATTGCTATTTGGTAACACTACTCCATTTGTCCTATGGGCCTAGAGGCCCAAAGGTGTGATCGGTTTTGCATTAGCTAATTTGCAATTACTTAATTGGTAATAGTAAATTAGGTAATGCAAAGCCAAGGTTGTCCAGGGGCCTAAGGCTCCCCCCTGAAGCGCTCAAAAAAGAAATACGCACATGTAAAGTGCACACATTACCTAGGGACATGTGTGCACTACATGGCACTTTGAAGAATAAATTTTTCTGCATTTTTCAAAATTTGCACATGGTTACCATCGACTTGGAGTTGATGTTAATATCTTTTTCTTAGCACCTTAACTGCGGCGGCAATTCCACCGTGGTGCGGGAGTTCTGATGAGTGGGCTGAACCGCGTCAGCCAACGGACGTGGGCAGCACTACGGAGGTAGTGGTTGCGACGGTCGCTTGCCGACGGCCGCAACAAAAGGGTTAAATGCACAGTTTGTATTTATACAATGCTTGGTACATGTGCTAAGGGAATAACAAATTGTGTTTCCCTATTTGTAGTTGCAATTTTAAGTAATCACTATTTTTGAGATACCTACAATTGCGACTACAAAGCCTTTCATACATCTTGAAAGTATTCGCAAACGGCCGAACTTACGGATTCGCTCTGTTTGTGAATGCAAAATTGTTTGATGCAAGTGGCCCATTGTCTTGTCGTGTAGCCTGGTCAAAAAGGAATGGACATACCTTTGCGGCTAGGACACAACACTATCTTTCTGAGAATAGAATTAATATTGACGACCCATCCTGGACTGGGAGACCTGCAGAGGCTTGTCACAATTTAATGGCACGCTCCTCTGGACTGGGAAGTGATGGAAGTGGATGTGATGTACTGAAGTGGTCTGCATGAGTTGCGATATCTCAAGTACAGCTGTGGGATGGGGCGTGACCATTTGGCGTACCACCACATGCGCATTAAGCCTGGTTTCGTGGAGGACCAAGATTGTGCCAGGCTTCACATTGGGTTTAAGAATGGTCAGTAAAAGGAGGACTAACTGCCTACGAATGAGGGACACTTGCAATAAGAGGTGTATGTGCAAAAACGTAGGGGAATTATGATTTAACATGCAGATGTGGGGGAGGAGGTGATGACATGAGAGGACCGGGGCAATGTGGATAGAAATGCCAGACACTTTAATAGATATCCTTCAATTGGCAGGTGTAGGATAAAAAATGAATGTGTCACACATGACTCAGCCGCACAAATTTTCCTTAATCTCTCCCCGAGAACACATATGTCCTCTCATCTGACAGCTCTTCACTGGTTTCCCATTAAAAAAAGGATCCTTTTAAATAAGTCTATGGTCCTTGTTCACAAAGCTTTGCATGCTTTAGGAGCCAGATGCCTAGGAGAGAGGATTCACAAATATGTCCCTTCCAGAAATTTACTCTCCTCCTATGAGTGTTTGGCATAGGTTCCCAAAATTCTGCGGGTCACAGCAGGAGGCAGAATCTTCTCCAATCTTGTGCCTGCTACATAGAATAAACTTCCTCTGGATCTGCATTCCATAATCGATCTCCCCATCTTTAAGAAAAAATTAAAGACATGGCTCTTTCCACAATCCACATAAGACAATAATTATGGGTGCAGGCTGCCTGATTAATGTCTGGACACTCTCTGAGAAACTGTGTGCTGTATAAATCCTGATAACATAACATAGAATGGGGCCTTCTGGCAACTTTCATTGACTTTGTCTGTAAAACAAGCACTTGAAATCCACAGACCAGATTCTTGGATGAAATCAAATGAGGTTCAGTAGTGAAGGAGATGGCAGATATGACCTTTCAAACACAGTTGGATTGGTCAATATGCTGATAGACAAACAGTTATACCCACCTCTGGGACAACAAGGCTTGTATCAAGCCATATTGCTTCACACAGCAAGAGATTCCAGAGGCTTGGCCGTAGGATAAGAACCCCCGGCAGCCCCACTCCTCTTGTACTGTCTCCAGCAGAAGCAGAGTGTGTTTGGAAAGGCGTGATCTTCTCTGCTTCTCCTCCATTTCCTGGCTGAGCACAGGCTTTGAAGGTCATTCAAAAGCTGCTCCTGATGGAGTCTGCTCAGGGATGGCTATAGCGCTGGTGGTGCCCGCTGCAAAATTAATATTTGACGCCCCCACACCCTATGACCGCCTCCTCGGATTCTCTCACTACCACCAGGCAAAAGTGCCCCTCTTCTCTCCAATCATAAGTTATTGCTAAACACAGCACCCCCCCCCTAAAGTTAGACCCCCTCACCAGGTTAGGACGCAGTGTGGCTGCACCGGTCGAACTGCCCTAAAGCAGGCCTTGAGTCTGCTGCTGTCACTGGGGAACCCTTTTTAAGTTTTCTAAAATTGATGGGAAAGGTTTTGAATTAAGAAAAATGTATGGGAATGCTGATGCTAGTAGTTCCCATTCACCTCGACCTTAAATCACAACAAACATGTTATGCAGGAAATAATGTACACATGTAAGCCTATAGATTTTTAAAACCAACCCGGAAGTAGGCGTGGGCGGAAAATCCGTTCCGCTCGCGGATTTTGCGGATTTTCGGGAAATCCGCAATCCGCGAGATTTGCGAATTTCCCGCAAAATCCGCAAATCCGCGAGCAGCGGATTTTGCTCGCACTGCTCGCACTGTTCGCGTGAGTTCGCGCCCCGCGAATAAGTGCAAAATTGCAGAAATACGATCTTAGCAAAACTGAAAGTAACTACTTACCAGGTTCAAAAGTTCAGGCTCATCATTAGTAGCCATTTCCTGGAGTGCTTCCTGAGGGGCCCCTCCAGAGTTCAGTTGCCAGTTGAAACTAGTATGTGACCCTGCTCTGAACCTCAGAATAGTTACACATATGCCACAAAGGTCCTGAATTACAGCTAAGGGAGACAAGCAGGAGCCAGGCTGGAAGTTAAAATCCATTAATCAGCCCCTAATTCATTATTGTCAGTTGGGGCAGGGCAGGTGTTGTAACTAATTTTGCAACAATGAAAGCACTTAGCAAGTGCAAAAGATCACTAATCAGGGCGCACTAAGGAAGCAGGTGCCAGCTAAAAAAATATTCTGTGACACATGAATCAGCCCCAAATTAATTCAGGTCACTTGAGGCAGGGAAGGTGTGCTTTGCTTTGCCGAAAATAATGTACACTGGACAACCAGAGGGTGTGGTGATGAAACAGAGGGTGGCATGGGTGGGCCAGAGGGTGGCATGAGTAGTCAGAGAGTGGCAGTGGTGACAGAGAGTGGCAGTGATGAAGAAGAGTGTCCCAAACAGGCTGGACACGTAGAAACAACAAGTTCGCGAAACTTGCGACCCGACAGGTAAGTTCGCAATTTGCGAAAGTGTACAAAACCCTCGCGAACTGGCAGAAACACGGGCGAACACAAAAAAAAAAAAATCCGCAAATTCGCGGGAATTCGCGGATTTTGCGGATTGCGAATCCGCAAATCCGCAAAATTCGCGAACGCGAGATCCGCAAAATTCGCTCATGCTTACCCGGAAGCTGGAACTCCCTTTGCAGTTAAAGAGCGTACAGAGTTTGCTTTAAAAAGGTTATTACTTTGTATTTCAGAGCACGGAGCGGTGGGAACTACTGGTATACCACTGCTACGTCCCTGGCGCTATATCGCAGGGTTGAAATATTTCATTTAGTACAGTGACCAAATCACCACATCGCAAGGTAAGTGTAGGTAATTAAGTGCACGCGTAAGAATAGCCATTAAATACTCATCTGAATGAAATAGTGGTGGGCAATGTAGTGGAAGGAATATTTCCTCCTGTCTGGTGGGCAGGTTTTTGGCATTCCCATAGTGGTGACTCAGAAAATGGGCACCGCAATGAGAACACCAAAAACAGTTCCTGCATGGCATGGACAGAAAAGTCCAAAAGTACATATGCTGCAGAAACTGGGGTGCATGTACACAGGGGGTCCCACATTTTACCCCCTGTGTGCATCCCCATATGGAGGAGGCACAGGGGGCAATGCAGGGCCCCCTTTGTTTCCTCTCTGCCAAGGTGTTCAAGGAGTAGGAACCTCCATGACACTGCCGACAAAGAGGAAACTCGTAAAATGCTTAGCAGGACTCAACGATCCTGCCAAGCATATTGTGACTTCTTGACTGCTGCAGCACAACCAGGGAATGGCCGTTCCCTTACAGTTGCAGTGGGGCAATGGCGGTCCGACCACTATAATCGTAATAGGGCAGTCGGAAGACCGCTGCCGCTGCGCCCCCATGAGTCTAGCGTTTCGTGGACTGCCATACTCGTAATTAGGCCTTAAATAGGGCATCCCTGACATCCCCCCTTTTTGGTGAAAGTCCTCATCCTTCACACTGTAAATAATCTCCTTAGCTCATATCTGTAAACAGGGATGTTTATTTAACCCCTTAGCTGCAGCGGCTATTCCGCCGCATCGCTAAGCGGGGGGGGGGGGACGCGCGGTGCTCCCGTACTCCTGATGAAACTGCTCCGTCACGAGCCTCGGGTGGGCTGTGCTTGTGACGGAGCGGTTCCACCATGGCCCCGCCCGCTTAATAAAACGCTCCGCGCAGGCGCGAAATCAGCGCCGCGCAGGCGCGGCGAGCGGGTGGTGACGGAACCGCTCCGTCACCAGCACAGCCCACCCGAGGCTCGGGACGGAGCGGTTCCGTCACGAGCACGGAACGGGATAAGAATTTTAAGCCTCATAAGTTTTCACCTAGCGACGTGCTTTATAAACTTAGAATGCGTAGCAATGTCGGAGTAAATTAGTACTTCACGTCTATTAGAGTATGATCGAATTTCTTAAAACAAGAATGAAATCCCCTTGCTGCAGTGAGCAAATAATGCTGAAAATCCCCTGATATATGGAGGACTTTTATAGGTTTTGCATACAAGAACCAATAGGAGACACCTTACTGAAACCACAATTGTTAGATCATAGCAGGTGTACAACGTTCTCAGGAAAAAGCCTTTGTGACTTTTTCAAAAGATACAAGAAATATAAAATACTATACACGGAACAAAGCACATGTAAATCCTTGCTTAGTACTGCCTAGTATGAGGCTGAACATGTCATATGCGGCACAGCTAGCAAAGTCTATGGCAAACATGGGAAAGCAAAATGGCATCAGCCTTCACAGTATCAATAAGGCATACACACTTTCTTGGCATTCCCAGGCAGTTGTCTTGAAATTGTCAAAGTACCTTTAGATGGTCTTTTTCGCAAAGCAGCGTACTGACAACAATTGTAAATCGATAGTTGAAAGCAGTCCAGACTAAGGCACAATTACAGTACCCATCAGTGCGACACAGAGAGCCTGATTCACAAAGAACCTCCGCAGATGTGGCGGAGACTCAGCAGTTGTGGCAGAGGCTCTGCAGTCGTGGTGGAGGCTCCGCAGTCTTGGCCAATGCTCCGCAGTCAAGGCGAAGGCTCAGCAGTCGTGGCAGAGGCTCTGCAGTCCAGGGGCGTAACACAGGCCCCTGCAGCCCCAAGCTCCAAGGGCCCCCTCGGCACTGCACTCTGGCTGAAGAGCTCCTGATTAAGCCCGGAGGGGACCCCCTCTTCGTACCGTGCAGGGAGGCCCCCTCACTATTCATTACGCCAGTGCTGCAGTCATTGCAGAGGATCCGCAGTCGTGGTGTAGGCTTTTCTCTCGTGGCAGGATCTCCACACTGCAGTTTCGCATTGCAGAGATCCCGCCACAAGTGTGGATATCCTGCCACAACTGCTGAGCCTCCGCCATGACTGCTGAGCTTCCGCCACGACTGCTGAGCTTCCGGAATGACTGCAGATGCTCCAGCACGACTGCAGAGCCTCTGTCATGACTGTTGTGCCTCCACCATGACTGCTGAGCCCCCGCCACGGCTGCTGAGCCTCCGGTACGACTGCGGAGTCTCCAGTATGAATGCGGTGCCTCCAGCACGACTGTCGAGGGCTCTTTTTAAATCGGGCCCAGAATGTATTTTTCTCACTCCATTTTGTTGCATGTACAAAACCATATCCAAATCTCTTCCAGCGTCATTTTAATCCAGTTGATTTTTAATGTCGGTATTTGTAGTGTCATAGCATTGAATTGTGTGTACGGTGGACGTCTGCAAAGGTACGGTTTAATTGTATAAAAAAACATAAGCTCAGGCCCAAAATGTATTTGGTAGCCCGATTGTGCTGACACATGCTGTGGCTGTGAATTCAAAGTTTGACTAGTGTTTCTTCCACCATGATCCTGTTTGTTCCATCCCCTTACACGTCTTGTCTCCTTACCTCACCTTGATGGTAAAAAATAAGCTCTGGTATTCAAAAATGAGTGCTGGTGCTTACCACCTGCAACCATCGGTGCAGATTAAGCCACATACACAGACTTTTGTAATCCTTGCCTGCATCTGATTTACTGAAAGATGTATCTGCCCAGTTCTCTTATATGCTCCCTCAATGCCCATATCCTTCCGCTGATCCTGACCAAATGTTCTCTAAACTAAGAGAGTTATTTCCAAGAAATAACTTTTGCTTGTTAGTATGAGCTGCTAGTTTTGACACATAAATCTCTCCTGTGTTATGTTTTAATACAAATGAGACCTTTCCATCTTTATGTATTCATACCTTTCTAAGGAAAATTAGGAGGTGTATTGACTTGTAAGTTCTTGAGGCAGGTGATTTTTAAGAGATTGTGAACAGGTTCTGACCTTTGGAAATAATTTCACTCATTGGAAAGTTACTACATGTAAAGTATCTGCTTGTTCCCATGTTAAACCTATGCTGTTCAGGAATTGTAGCAAACCCCATTGGATATGGGTGCTACTTCATGGCCAGAAAAACTCAGAATTTTATTTTTTCATTCCCCTAAAATCTAACCATTTGCCTGCATTTTTCTATGCAGAGCCAATGCTGTGATCGGTACACCATAAAAGTTGTGTATGTTCCCCAAGCCCAATGACACTAGAGCACATAGAAAAAGCCTGCCCCATTTTAATATTCTTTCTTCTTCCTCCTGCAGCCCAGCACGTGATCTCGGAAGCCAAAGGTCCATGCTTTAGGATCTTGCGGGACGGTGGATGTTCTCTCCCCATCTTGAGGAACATCACCAAGCAGATCTGCTGCTGCAGTCGCGTTGGGAAGGCCTGGGGCAAGGGCTGTGAGCGGTGTCCGGCCCACGGATCAGGTAAAGTGACTTTCTCTTTCTGTTGTTGTGATAGGTTGTTGGTGTGTCCTCCACCACCTGTAGATATAGTGTAGGAGCGAGTGTGGGAGACCTCAATAACTTCCACATGTTATGTTATGGAAACTTAATATAGCGTAGTGAATCACCCCTGCATGGGTATATCTGTGCTGAAGCACAATTCTAGAAAAAAGGGGAAAAGAAGAAAATGCAGTGCCCTAGAGACATGGTGTACAAAGCAGGGCTTTTGCAGCACCAGCTACTAGGCCTTGTATGGACTCTCCTTCCTAATGCACAGTAGAGACCAACAACTGGGTAGCTAAAAGACTAAAATATTGGGTGTTGTATAGGCAAAAACCCATCACCAAACAGCTCTAATGCAAACCATTTTGTTTCGCAACCAGTGTCTATTATGTGATCAGAAAATGCACCACAACTGTTTGGTAGTCTCCTATAATGGTCTCCTGCAAGAGGTAGAGCGTGTCACAGATCCGTCTTTCGCAGACGCTAAGTAACTGCAGATTTCATATTCATATTTTTTTTGTTGTGTTGGTTTTTGTATTCATGCTAAACATATAGAACATACATCATTATAGTATCAAGTACTAATATGTAGTCACAGTTGTCGATCAAAAATGATATTAAAGGCTGTATCAGGATTAGTCATTGAATTAAGGACAAATCCCAACAGCCTGATGGGGCAGGATCACAAACTAAAGAGGAAAAAGAGGTCTCAGCACTAACTAAAGGAATTACACTCCCCCCAGCATTGCACCTCGAAACAAAGGATGAAGAGGAGGTGGAATCCATAGGGCAGTAGACTATATATTTAAAGGCCACTAGAGGACGTCTCAGAGACAATATACAATTGTCTGGTGTGGGGGGCATGAGATGGCTCTTAACAGAGCCCCAGGGGTACGGGGGAGGCAGGAGGACGCCCAAGTTGTGGTGTATATCAGTGGAAATGTCAATGTTGGGATGATGTGCCTTCAGTGTGGCCTATTATCGTCTTTTGGGTGCTTAGTGAAGTCATAGAGTATTGAATCCCAGTATTTTGCTAAGGGTTGTTTACACAAGCCTCTCTTTCCTTCCCTCTGTAAAGTCACACTTTCTGCCTCTGCCCAACTCATGACCGAGTCTACCCTCCAGTGTGTGACCGTGAGGGAAACGAGAAACTTCCATCTCATCACAATCACCTATTAGGCTAGTATTAGAGCTAAGTCAATGAATTTGGTGGAGTCTTTTTTTGTTTTTGGGTTTGTGAAAAGTTCTAATAGGCTACTTGCCTCTGTGGAGACATCAGGGAGCTCTGTATTGCCATCACGATGTCAGCTAACATCACTCACCAACACGTCCAGAACATGTGAAATATATCTGCTGGGGAGGCCTTGCATCTAGGACAGGCATTACCTAGCCCAGGAAATATTAGATGCAGTCTGTGAGGGATAAGCATGCTTTGTGGAGTTTGTAGAATTGTTTGTATGTATATATATATATATATATATATATATATATATATATATATATATATATATATATATATATATATATATATATATATATATATATATATATATATAGATATATATATATATATATATAGATATAGATATATATATATATATATAGATATAGATAGATATAGATAGATATAGATAGATAGATAGATAGATAGATAGATAGATAGATAGATAGATAGATAGATAGATAGATAGATAGATAAAAGAAAACTAGAGAATTCTTGGTAGTTCTCAAGTTTAGGTGAAAAGCAGCTCCTGTACAGAGCACTCTCAACACCAGTGACACTCTGGATCTGCTCACCTCAAATGTTTGCTTTCTATCAAAGTCTTTAACCATAGGATTAGCACAGTGCCATCCAGCAATTATTTCTGGATACTTTGTAGCTGTATTCCAGGACCAAATGGGGGTCACTGAAGGTCTGCCTCAGTGTTGCCCCCCAGGTAGTCCTGAGGTGCTGTAAGACTCCAAAAGGGGCTGACTGCCACAATCTAGACATCCACTTAATTAATCGCCAGCCATAACAATGTCTGTGTGGGATTGGCTATGTATAGTTAGCGCTCTTTTAACGGAATAAGAACCTACACCACTGTAGGCCACTCCGATCGCACAGACCCTCCAAACTAAGAAGGGCTCCCTCAGAAAACAAGTCTCCATCGGTATTCGTTTCCACTGCTTGGCATGTTGTTAGTTGTCTAGTCCCAATTTATGGGAACCTCTCTAAGAGGCAATATTGGCGATTATGGCGTCACACCGGTAGTGCGAGGGAAACTACATTTTAGGCAATTGTGGGCAGTACTAAGGAGCACTTGTTGGTGTCCAGCCAGCCAATACATAGGCCATTGAAGCTGCACTGTAAGGTAATATTTAGGAAAATCTGTTGCATCCATGCCACCTCCTGATGTTGGAGATGGCAACTCTCGTCTACTTTTGCCATATAAGGACTCTCAATAAGGTATCTAGTTCTCGGAGTGTTTTGAGGGGATAAACGTTGGGAGGTTGGCAAAAAAATACTGGAGCACCACCAATTAATCAAATTGACAGTTCGATCCTGCCAGCAACAGGTGGGGGAGGAATGTTCTAAAGAGTACTGAAGGGACAGAGGTTCCCCTACAGAAGATCCAGCTGTTCATGGAATAGCTGTATTCCCAAATATTCAAAGATCTTGGGAGCCCATGTCAGTAGTCCCACACCCAAATGTATTGCCCGCTCTGGGAGGGGGGATACCTGTGACTCAACATAGTTAATCCTAAGTCCTGAAAGGGCGCCAAATTCATGGAGGGCGAGGTCCAAGGCACCGTAGCTATTATAGATATCACAAACATAGAGGAGCATGTCATCCATGTATAGGGAAATGGCATGTATGTGTAATCCATTGGGAAAACACCAATCTGAGCCCTGCAATCTGATCTTGATTGAGAAGGGTTCAAGCGTCAGGACAAATGGGGGGAGCAGTGGGCAGCCCTGTCGTGTGCCCCTGGTCACTGGGAAGGAGTCAAACATTTGCTGCCCAATCTTGACTCTTGCTGTGGGGTTGGTGTGTTTTAGCCGGAACCAAGACAAGATCATTGAGTCAAAAGCACAGGACGTTATGCTACTCCCTCTCGGTGCACTTATGTCACCCTTCAGGATCTGTTCAGTCCCTAATTACTGTGGTCTTTCATAGGTCCCATGACTGTGTGCTGTGTGGCTGTGTTCACATGTGGTACACTTGGGGAGCTTGTGCAATATGAACGCTGACTAGTGCGAGCACAGATTGCATACCAAACAGGATAGTGGTTTTATGTGGCAGGCTAAAGACCCTCCTTGGTTCCTTGTCCTTGAAGAAACACATTTGGGGCCCTATTATGTAAAGGGTGAACTTTCACTTTTTTTGCGCCCGGCGCACCTTAAAACAGATGTGTCAGGCTCAAACAGGGAAAGTGCGCCCTATTATATGGAATGCCCTCCCCCCAGGGCAGCTGCAAACTCCTGCTGCCCTGTGGGCAGCTCATTCCTGTGAAAAACAGAGATGCTGCTTTGAAGCCGCTCCATGTTTTCGCAGTGCAGGCGGCAACTCACCTGCACTTTTAAAGGGGATTAGAGGTCTCCTTGCAGACGGGTGCAGTCAGTGACTGTACCCGTCTGCAATGGGATGTCTGGGAGTCTAAGGGACCCCCTTCCCCCCCCAGAGGGCTGCCATCAAGGGGTTCAGTGACAGTGTGCCACCTTTTGGATTCTGCACTGTCAGTGCACCTCCTGAGAGCTTCTTTGCCTCTGCGCCCGCGTCTGTAATATGGTGCGGGCACAGAGGCACAGGGATTCCCCTCATTTGCATGGGGAACGCCCCCATGCAAATGAAGGAACGCTCCCTGAAGATAGCGCTGGAGCTTTAAGTGCAGCAGCGCTATCTGTATTACAGAAGGGGCTGCACAAGCACTTGCTTTTAGCAGAAAATGTGGTCTTTCAGTATCACCCATGGCTTTTTTTCATGCAACAGCATAATCTGATTAAAAAGTGACGCCATTTTGGCAGGAGATTGGTTGAATCAGAGAGAGTTTCTTATCAAGACATTTTCTACGAGAACCAGTCCCCCACGGGTCAAAATTATGCAAAATTGTGTAATGCAAATTTTCAAGATATTTTACAAATTTTACATAATATGACATTTGTGAAATTAGTAGGAGGCTTACTGGGCATTGCTTTTATTGTGGGTTGCTACTGTGGAATCCTGAATATCAAACCGGCAGCCATCTTTACAAATAAGATATTTCTGCTTGAATACCCTGCCTGCAGAGAACTGGATACACAAAGACAGTGTTGGTCATTCAACTGGCGTATAATTCGTTTGTGTAAAATATGTCAATATTTCACTTAGCACAACACAAACTTGCATGTGGAAACTAGTTTGCCCGAATCACGTTCATACTTTCTTTCCACTGTCACAGTACCATTTATTAGTGTGAGAAAAATTCCCAGGACATCTAACAAAGACAGTGAACACTTGGGGTAGGTCAGTAATCAAGCAGGAAAATCAAGAATATAACAATATTTAACTAAAATATATATTTTTAATGAATCTTTGTTTAAAAACAACGTATAAAATGGAATCACAAGACCAAACAAATTAATCAGAGTAAAAACTGGGTCAATCATATACAATTCTAATGGTTAAGCATAAAATCATAATTAATACAAAGCAAAGAACACATAAATGCATATAATATAACAGATTTCTTTTTTTAAAAAAAGGAGCATGAGAACTCGACGCGCGTTTCGGCAGCGAACCGCCTTCTTCAGGAGACCTAAAATAAATCCTGAAAATACATATGTAGAAAGAGAAAAAATGTCTATTAAAATACAATCCATATGTTACAATCTCAAAAACGTGACATTCCTTACTATCACACTGACCCTCCATAACAATTTGTTCACCTGGTGGCAATAAATGGCCGACAGATACCTATAGATTGTACAGTACCACCTAACTAGACTTGTTCAGAAATATATTCTTTAGATCAGATCTCGACCTTGGCCTTTGGTAGCACATACTTAGTAGCATAGTCATACATCGCTATATGACAGCTATCTCATAAATATTACATTCTTGGTCCCCACAACACGTACGACGGAGCAGCACCATTCTGCTGTCCATACGACAACCACTTCCGCAAGGTAAGGAATATACGGCCTTGGTATGTGGTAGAGACGGGTAAACCGTACATTTTACGTCCTTACCCTGCCATAGATACGGGTCTTTTAGAACAAAATAACATGACTGTTTCCCTATCGGCACTTGCCTCGCAGGAACGACTGTTAAATATCTTCTTGCGGAGGTTGGATCACCACAGAACTTAACGTTGGAACAGCACCATTCTGCTGCCCACGCACTACCCACGATTTTAAGGTAATAAACAATCAGGATTTATTTTAGGACTCCTGAAGAAGGCGGTTCGCTGCCGAAACGCGCGTCGAGTTCTCATGCTCCTTTTTAAAAAAAAAGAAATCTGTTATATTATATGCATTTATGTGTTCTTTGCTTTGTATTAATTATGATTTTATGCTTAACCATTAGAATTGTATATGATTGACCCATTTTTTACTCTGATTAATTTGTTTGGTCTTGTGATTCCATTTTATACGTTGTTTTTAAACAAAGATTCATTAAAAATATATATTTTAGTTAAATATTGTTATATTCTTGATTTTCCTGCTTGATTACTGACCTACCCCAAGTGTTCACTGTCTTTGTTAGATGTCCTGGGAATTTTTCTCACACTAGTTGCTACCCTGCCCTAGGAGTCTATACACTACCCAGGGGGTCCTTGTTGTCCACCACAGTACCATTTATTTGCAGATTCTGTTTATGGCCTGTTTATATTCGCAGTGCATATGATGTTGGATTTTGGGCACAGATACAGACAGCTTCACTGAAGGGACTTCTCAACACATTAACAATGCTCTGTGCCTTGGTTTCTAGAAACAGCATATATAATGTGTTGACTTTTGTATCTTGAAACAATAAATGAGACATTTTTGGGTCATGAAAAGGTATATGTAGCTGAAACAAACGATGCCACTGACTTTGCATCTTGAAATATTAAGCATTGCAGTTTTGTACCTTGGAAAATGTACCCAGCCAGCACATGTTTCGCTTTGAAGAGCTTATTTATGGCACTTACTTTGGATGCAATTCATTATTTGGGCTTTGAGAGTGTTTTTTAGCTTCTTCCCGTTTAATGTTTTTCATGATTATTAAAAGTTTGTTAGCTGGGGTTAGAAACCTATCCATGGACATCAGTGTAGAGTTTTAAATTTCTAGAATTATACATTTTCCATTTCATCACAAGAATCACCCTCTCTTCACAGGTGTGTCATTTGAAACATTTTAAGTGTCTCGGTAGGTGGTATAGTAGGAATCATGAAGAAAAAGTGACCTAAAAAATTTAACGAAACGTAAAAATCATAAAATCTGCTTTGCTAAGCACTCTAACTATTACACATGGTCACTGCGGCTTCACGATTTAAATATACATGAAACATCAAAATTCCAATGGCGACAACCCAATGACCTTTTTGGTATCTTTCATCATTCAATGTTGTAAATGCTCATCAGCTGTCAGCCAAACATAGATACACCACCGACAATCTCACCGTCTTTGGACCAATGCTTGGGATATAAAATAAGAACCAGTGTTCAAGATTTCCTGTTTCCAGAGAAGATATTTGAAAGTCTTCCTCTCAGAAGGAAATTAAAGTCTGGAACAGTTGTCGACCTTGCATTCTTTAAAGACAGAGAAAAGTGGGATCATTTGTAAGCCTTTCATCCTCATGTGATAAATGCAGTGGGTATCGATGAGTTTTAGTGCATGAGAGGAAGCGAAAAGAGGGCCTTTCTTCATCTCTTCTTTTTTCATGAGGACATAAGAGAGCGGCCAATTACCAACCTCGAATGCTTCCTATGGAAGCAAAAGGCATTTTTTATCTTTTATCATTCCACAGGAAACGATGAGGTCCAATATTCAGCTTTCTCTCTCACGAAGGACATAAAAGGAGATACAGTTGTCAATCTTACTTCCCTTCGAAGCAGAAGGATGGATGACCAGTTCCTGGTTTTACAACTTTCTGTGATAAATACAGTGGGTACCAGTTGCAAGAGAGGCACTTTTCATCCCGTCAAGGGACATTTACTAAGAGCTGTCTGTCTACTGGTCATTCCTACAGGAAAGGGAAACAAATAATCAATTGTTGTCCTTTCCTAGATAGAAGAACTAAGAATCAGTTGTCAGTGTTTATTTCCCCATCAGTCCAACCTTGCTCATCACCTTGAACTAAGTGAAAATGAGATGGCATAATTGTTCTACCATAGTCAAAAAACATATTAGTATTGCTTGTACTACGCTCAAAGAGCTACTTAGATCAGTAAACGGTCTCAAGGGGCCCATCCACTAATACCTCCACTATCCTTTTATAATTCAAAAAAGACTCACAGGTCCACCGCTCAAATTAATTTCTTATTTCCCTATACTAATTCACCACTATGTCCTCAACCGAAAAGCACTTTGACACCTCGTCTGGGGTAGTGAGCCTATGTAAATAAAATTACAATTGCCCCTTGGCCCATGGAGAGCTGCAAGGTTGATGATGAAGAGGGAAATAAAGCATCCATTAAACAGGAGGCTTTCATCTCTTTCTTGCAGGTTTCTAGGAAGCTGGGGGTCATGCTTCAAGTGTGGGGGGGGGGGGATATTTCAGGATGTTGCAACCACGACTGAGTAATCCTGTTTTGCTCGTTCTGAATGAGGGCAAAGACAAATGATTTGGCTACTTAAAAGAATGCACAGGGGAACGTAAGGCAATACAGCTTTGTCTAGAGAAGGTTGAGGTAGAGTCATCTAGGGATTTAAATGCCGAGTAAGAGTTTTTGAACACAATAATTTGAGCATTAGCCAGTGCAACAACCTTCTGGCCAAAGACACATATTCCACAGGCTGGTGCACTCTCCTATAGTCTCTTCTGAATGCGTTACAGAGATAACACTGACAGAACAAGTGGCATAGAATTTGTTGCACTAGAGTGGGTGTGTATTTATAGTGGCACTCATGACTAATGTTTTACACCTGTCAGAAAGAAAGACAGGTATGGCAAGGATCACTGTATTGGGAAAGGCAACTTTTAGTACCTGCTCTGATCTGAGTGCTCGAGTCACATCAGCTATTGAAACGACTCTAGGATTGTTCACTTTAATTGCAATTTGGAGCAGGCGAGGATGATGTTCCGGTAAGAAGTCTACCTTTGAGCCCAAACTGATAGGCACTGATTTATTTCCTTGGAGTTTGAGCTGGTTGGAAGATATCTAGTCCTGGACTTCAATCCGCAAAGATATTTGAAATAGTCAATGTAAATGAAATCATAACTCATCAAATTGAGCAGTGATGCAATGGGAGTTTCCCCTGGTTTCTTAAAGCACTGTCAGATGGACTGATTGCCTTGCTTCCATTGGCTTGATTTCCTTGATTGAATTGTCTGGATATGTTTGTCCCTTTTCCTTTCCTACTGCTCTATTTAGGAACCTGAACAAATCCTGGGCACACGTATAGACTCAAAAGTTAATACAATTTATGAAAAGTAATACAGTTGACACCGGTGGTTTTCTTAAGGGATGTTTATGTGAAGATGTTCATGAGGTAAACAAAACTCCAGTCGACACGTGTTTCGTCAACAGGTCAATGCCTGTGACTCTTCAGGGCTGGGAACAATATGATATGAGAAAATATCTATTTTTAAAATTACAGGTGAGACCACAGCATAGTGAACACAAAAAGTGACTTTGGTGGGGTGGCTATTTAAACACCATACTAAGGGGGTCATTAGGATCGCGGACGGACTTGCGTCCGTCCGCGACCCCAGAGCAGGAGGGAACCTCCGCATGGCATGCGGAGCTCCATCTTGTGCAATTATGATGTGACCGCAAGGGTTGCGGTCACATCCTCTACTTTTAACATTGCGGCGGGTGGAGCTTCAAGCTGCACCCGCCGCAATGTTAAAAATGCACGCATTGCATTTGCATGCAGTAAGAGGCAGGCACCGCGCGGTGCCTGCCGCTTTCTGCATGCAAATGCAGGGTGGTACCATAGGTACCCCCCATGTGCACCCCCCACCCCCCCTTCACCTAGGGGGCCCGCAACTGGCCCCCGCAGTGAAGTTCCGTATGCTTTTCCACGGCGGAAAACCCGCTGCGGAAAAGCATAATTTACAGGCCATCCTAATATGGTGGACGGTGTCTGGAAGACACCGTCACCATATTAGAGCTTTTCCGCTGCAGTTGTAAGCCGACCGCGGCGGAAAAGCTGCAGACGGAAACCAGGACCCACCAGCCATCCTAATGTGGCCGTGGGTCTTTGGTCAGTCCGCTGCGGTTTTTCCGCATCCTCTGGGCCTGCGGTGCCTTCCGCCGGCCCCGAGGATGCGGAAAAACCGCAATCATAATGACCCCCTTAGAGTGGAAACCCTATGGAGACCTGCATCAAAAACTTATTTACTTGAAGAAGAAGCAACAAAAAAATATAATATAACGTATAGTGTAGTGTAGTTCCTAGTTTCCCACTAGGCCCTGCGCATTGGAATAACATAAACAGTAGTATCGACGTGGAACTGGCTATATTCCAGGCCTCCACTGACTATGCTAAACTTAATTGGGTTGTGTTACCAACTAGCTCAGAGGTCACTGGAAACTTTCTTCTCTGCATAGGAAGTGATCAGCTTCCTTGGCACAGACAAGAAGGGATTCAGCTTTCCAACAACCGTGCAACATGACAACTTTGCTCCTCAGATCAAGAGTCGATCTCTAGGGTCGTGTGAAACAATAGACATAGATTTCACTCAGTCAGTCTAGTGCAGTTTACTTTCACAGTATGTAGAGAATAGAGAGACGGGCGTGTATCAATAAAGGTTAACATTTATTGAACAGTCTTTCTTCTCGTACAAGAGAAATGTATTGCCACAATTGCAATAACTGTTATTATGAAAAGTACGTACAGTAAGATAAGAATAGCGAAATAGAACTGTAAAAGCATTGATATGGTTTCTTAGCCATACAATGGTTTAAAAGTAATAAAACATTTATACAGTCATATATACATTAGGCTAACATACTCAACTGGTGCTTCTAACTAAGCCTACCCCAGTGTGCCTGACCTAGGCCTAACACGTGAGAAGGGGAGTAAGTAAGTAGCTTAAGTTAAGTTGGTTTTGCCAAGGTTTGTTTCAAGAATTCTCTTCTAAGGGTTTAGTCAACACCATACCTCTGAATAGAATGATGGAGGATTGGTATCTCCTTCAGGGGTCTCTCTCGATATCCCAGTTCACCTGCGAGGGTAAACCGGAAGCGCCGGGACTGGATTTCTCTGCACGAGAAAGGCAGCGGCTTCTCTCAGCGCGTCTGGAGGAAGGAGGGGTGACAGCGTCCGCGGGCAGCTGGGCTGGATGTCTTCGCAGAGGACGGCTGCACGGCTCCTCAAGCGTACTGCACCATAGGTCGCGCTGTAGCGGCGATAATGGTAATCAGTAGCTTCACCACCACAGGATAGCAGGCTGCAGCGACAGGCAATGCTCAACAGCAGTTTGCTTCGCTCTCACAGCTCACAGCTTCGCTCACTGCTTAAGGCAACGTTGGTAATATTTATACCTGACAGGTGCCGGGTTTGACGCAAGTTTGCTGGACATAAGACGTCAATTAAAGATGTCACTAGGAAGTGGCAGCTATCAGTTGCTCATTAGAGTTCTATTACTAATCAAAACATAGCAAGCGGGGATTTCCAGGTTTGCTAAGTTTTTATCTTGTTGAAGAACTCGGAGTGTTATCTAGGAATATCAGATAGTGACTGCTGCTCTGTCATTGCACTAATTGGTCGCAAAGGAAGTAGCAGAGAGTCATGCTGGAATGTGGCTCTGTGGCTCTGCTCGTGTGAGGCCAGAGATGACTTTACAGAAAATCATACTTGAACAGTTATGCCAATATAGGGAATAAAGGGCTTTATAGCCGAATAGGGGCATAAGGTCACAGTATCGATCAGGAACCTAGATAAGCACATGACACCCACTCCACGAATTCATGTCCATCAAAATTACTAAAACTAAGCAATTAGATGTATGTGTAACATTGCCCACCCCAAAATACATAAATGCATTCGAAATAGGTGTACTTGTAATACATGGAATTTAGGTACTGTACGTAGTTTTAAAAGCATAGTAATCATTCAAAAAATTATTGCATATGAAATCAATGAACGATTATGCATAAGGAATTACACATGAAGTATCCCTGACAGAAGAAATGCGAGATAAATCATCACATAAAAATGCATTGTAATAATATGTGTGCTAGAGGCTGGTGTTATGTTGTTATGTCTCTAGATGTGTTTTTAGAAATAGAAGTGTGAAGCTTCTGTTCTCTAAGAATAGTTTTTACGTTAAGCAAAGAATTGTACGTGCCAAAAAGAGAAAGGGTCAATATTAAAAATTGTCCAATTCAAAGAAAAATCAGTTTACCAAAGCTCCTGGCAGTTTTTTGTTGATCAAAACTGAAGGCCGAATTCAGAGTTCATGGGAACGCCGTGTGTCGGAAAGCTTCTCAAAAGTTATTGTTTCTCTGTGGGTGAGAACATCGTATCAGACAGGCTCGCAAAGAATTGGTCTACAAAATCAGGTGATAGTTCAACCAAATTAGATAGCGCTGTAACTTGGCAGGTGTGAGAATGATTGCTGTCATCGAAGGCAGGATCAGCAATGCTCACAGAACGTTGTACCTGGATGATGTTGCTTTTGTCACTCGCTCCACTGTTACCACTTGGCTGTAGTACAGGAGTCTCCACGAATGCCGTCATCAGGATTGGTAGCCGCTGGGGACAACACAATGCGTGAGCCGTTATTGGACTTAGCAAAGTATCGACGTCCATTGGTACTGCTGATGGAAGTGAAAGACAGATGTCCAACACGCATTCCTCGCCGCAAAGCATACACCGTAGCACAGGTAAAATGCAATTTTGCCATATTGGTCTGAATGAAAGGAACCAGGTCATGTTTAGATCTCTCAGCCTGGCCAATCCGAGGACGTTAGTTATCCTGTCCCTGTAGCGCATTGCTAGGATTGTTTCTTCCATTCCCATGGGAGCTATGTCTGAGCCGAGGTTTGCCATAACGTAGCAGGATGGTCAAAAATAGAATCCCTGCGATGAGTCCAAAAAATAGTGGAATACCACCAAAGATGGAGTGTACAAAATTAGGAAAGATTCCCAAAATTGCCTGGAAGGGTGTTAGCAGTCCCGTAAAGACTGTCTTAAATATGCCTGGGATGCTCGTGGCACTAGACATGTTAAAGAGTTGCTCGAGCATTTGTACGAAATGCACGGGGCAATTTGTTGATAAAAGGTCATGGACCTCAGTAGCCGTCCTTGCGACTAGAAGATCATACGTCTCTTTAGATGACGTTATAGGCACTGTTGTCTGTAAAAGCACAGATTTCATTTTGCTTAATGTATCAATTCGTATAGAATAGAGATTCAGACGAGGCCAGAGGGGAGTCACTGTGTCTGGAGGCCCGCTCGGAAACAATGCTTGCATGCAACATTTGACCATGGACGTAACTTCTACTAGATAACTTAGTCCGGGCGCGAGGCCACAGCACCTGTGATCCGTTCTTAGAATGTAACTCCCGTTTGCGAGTTGCATAAAGAAGGGCTCTATCTGAGTTGCAGGTGTGACTAGCTGGTGGCATGAAAGGTTGTTTGAATTGCCATCACATGCTCCGTGTAAATTAATACCCTGACACAAAAGTATACCGCTTAGTGAATGTTTACAGTTGTCACCACTAAGAAATACATTTTTGTCGCTGTCACTATAGCAAGAATGAGTGTATGGTAATTTCCATTCGGATTTAACATATCCCTTACCCAATTGTTCATATTGGCCAGCAGGTATGTATTCAAGGCACTTATGAAATCGGAAAGTTGTTATCGGAATTGTGATAATTCCGTGTATTATCCATTCAATGACAGGGCTCTCTGACATTGTCAATGATAATCTCTCGAGTTTCTCGATGCTCAAGATTGTATAGTCTGCTCCTTTCTGTGCCAAACTGATCTGTTTATCAGTAAGGTTAAAAATGGAAAATAATGACGTTGTGTTTATCAGACGCCAAGGCACATAGCCTGAACGAAGATTTTGCAGCGTCCAGCCTAATTCTATAATAGAGCGTAATTGAGACTGGCCATGTTGTAACATTAGCAAATCTCTGTCTATCACATCAAAGGCAGATGATACAATATTGTCCAAAGAATATATTCTGGAAGACAGAGTCATTAACCCATTGTCTACTACAGAAAGTGATTTTTCCAAATTAATACGATCTATTTCTCGTATCTTTTCAGCAGTTTCAATTTGCTTTACTTTCCAAGCCTCGTTGTAAGCTGCATAGATGCTGGTCGCTATGAAACGCTTTTGACGCTGTTTGCGTGGTCCAAGAATGAAATCGCGCAAATCAGCACCATCTTTTAACAAAGACAAGTGTTGCTTAATTTCAGCCAGTGTGGATGTAGTTAGCCATTCTAGGCAGAGTTTGCCTACACTGTATGTAGTTATAATTCCTGGATGTTGTCTCTGGGAATATCTTGAGTCTAATCTGGTCATTTTTAAACCCTGTGTTTTATTCAGGAATCTATCTTGACAGCTATTTGTGTCTGTAGGCCAGATTAACCACTTTTTCCAATCAGGATGTGTTCTGTTGAAATGTAAAATGTGTGACACGTCTAACTCATTATCTGCAGTTGCATTCTCAGCTATTGGCTTTGGTATAGACGGTGTTTTCATTTCTTTGTTTTTGGCTAGGCCAAGACAAGATGTTTGGTGTACAGTGTCATTTAAAAATAACATTTGTTCTGGTATCATGCAGGTTCTAAATAGTGCTTCAATGCCTTGCACCTGCCAATCTTTTGTACCCCAAATTGATTTCGTTTCAATATTAGTTTTCCAATAATCAAAACCAAATGTCATCATTTTGTCATAAAATGCTTCTGAATATATCAATTTTGAATTTGTCAGCATTGTTTTCATTCCTGTTTTATCTAACAGTTTATAATAAAACGTTTCTGCATCACTGGTGTTAAACCCTGAAAAATATTTGAATTTCTCAAAAAATGCTCTAGAACTGCTTTTAGGTGGTGTAGAACAATGTTCCCATTGATTATACATAAAAACATTTCTAGGCTGTGCAGATTTATGCAAGTAATGATCCCCATAGTGGGTATAACAGAATAACTGCTCATAACTAGATGAACCTTGTAAATAATCATGATCTGTGAATCTAGCTGACATTACTAAATCAGACATCATGTCATTAATACTGTTAAAGTCCCAATCATCAGAGAATGTACTTGGTGTAACAAAGTCACTTAAGGAAACCTTTAGTTGATGAGGATACTTCAGGATTTCGACCGGACCATAGATCTCATAGTCTGTTTTCTCCCATACTACCCCACCAGGTATTGGAATTGCTGTGACATTTACTGTTGACAGTTCTCTTTTCTTCACGTGGGATGATCTGTGTGGTTTCAGGACTAGGTTGATGTTCTGACTTGCTGTGTCCATTGTAATATATTTTCCTTCAATGAATTTTCCCAAACATAGTACCATGATGAGCCAAAGCAGGAGGAAAAATACACCTAGACCGAACCAGAACTCTAGCCAAGGGGAAATTAAGTAGATTTCCTTCAGTTGATGAAAGAGTTCCGTTGCTTTTTCTTTAAAAGACTTTTTTGTTTCTGGCATCACTTCCGGATCGTTTTCATCTTCAGAGAAGTTGCCGAAGTTGATGAAATAACCAGAGGCAGTTCTGTCAATTGATGGGATTGTTCTTTCAATCTGTCTTTCGGTAGCACTTTCTGATGCCACATTATTGTAGACTGGGGTTGTTTCTTGACGAACTGTTTCAATCTGTGTTTCAAGAGGCACGAGTTCCATGGCATTATTGCATAGTCCTTCATTGTGCACTGCAGGCTGATCGAATGTGATTAGTCTTTCAGTTTGAACCTCTTGGATTGTTGCAAGTTTGGGTATTCTGTTGTTTCTTGGGAGTCCACTGGGCCTACTGTTGATTATAGGCCACATGCTTGTGGTTTTACCAGATCGATGGACACGACTCTGTTCTCCTTTTTACCAGCAAGGGGCGGTAGCACAACTGATCTTGTTCCGGTGACTGCTAAGACAGGTACTGCTTTTCTGTAAGAAGGCCCAAATTCCTTCTTAACCGCGATTTTTTCTCTGACTAGATCCCCAATCTTTGGAATCCAGACAGGCCTTGCTGGGGCTGTTGCGGGTGGTGCCTCGTCAGTGGTATTTGGCTGTTGCTTTAACTTTATGTTGCTTAATGATTTTCTTGTTTCATTCAGTTCCTGTAAAACAGCCAAACGGTCTTTTACTTCAAACTGCTTTGTTTCTTCTTGTACCACTGACATCTGACTATCGAGGTCCTGAACGCGCATTCTTATTCCGAACAATAGTTCGTATGGGCTGAAACCTTTTAGAGAATTTCTTGGCATGTTGTTAAGACTAGTCTGGACACTTATTAAATGTTTGACCCACCCAGCGCCTGAACCTAATACCTTCGCTGTTATAGATTGCTTTATGTCCCGGTTTTTTCTTTCTACCACACTTGTGCGACGGACAAGAATACCGCAACCCAATTCCCATGCTAGCCATGGCCCTCTTATAGGCTCGAGAGCTGAAAGCAGGACCCTGGTCAGAATGGAACGTGGTAATTGCGTATATGCCGATATGGACTCGCTAATCTTTTATAACAGTTCTAGGCGTCAGCCGAGTGCTGGTGGCCTCATTATTTTAAGTGCATTTTGTCTTAACTATTAATAGGACGCAGGACGGGGTGTAGGCAGCGTTACGCTCTTTCTGATTGGTAGCCGGTAGCAAGGTTCGCTACTGCGATCCCTATTGCAGTTTTCACAGTTGTTTGCATATATTTGGTGTTCTACACTCATTCCCGGCCACCAGAATACTGATTGTAATTCAGTCAGTGATTCCTTGATCTTTCTGTGCCTAAGACCCAAACCCATGTGTGCGTCTGCTATTAAAAATATTCTCCTGTTCATGTTTGGAATTACTCTATCCCCCACTCCAGGGATTCGAGCAAAAGGAACGGAGTTTGCATCGATTATGTATGCATAATTGAGTGGATAGTTTACGGGTAGTGCTGCACAGTCGCCTTTTACGGTTGTTTTTACTGCTAGCATGGTTTCCCCGTCTATATACTTATCTGTACGCTTTTCTGTGGCTACGGAAGCCGGTTTAGTTGCTTCCGTGGTGGCTGTATTAGCCAATGAATTCCCTGCAACGTGAACGCCATCACGCTGAAGACTCTGTGCGTGAATCACGTGAGTCTTTTGTAGTTCTTTGTGTAAAAGAGCTACTTGTTCCCAAAGCAATTTATGCTTTATTGTGGCACCTGTGTCATCTTTGTAGTCGTTTTCGATCCAACTCTGCAGTTTATTGTTGTAAGAATTGACGCAAAAATGAGAATCGCACACGATAAGTGTGGGGAATTCGCGTTCTGCATTTTCGAGCGCCATCTTTAAAGATCTGATTTCAGTTCTCTGAACCGAACAGTTTCTTACAGATTCAGTTTTTGTTATTTTCGGTTTGATTTTACCGCACAGCCAACGACATTTAATGATCGCACATGCTGCATCGTAGGATTTTCTCTCTACGTTGAAATGCTGTACAGAGCTATCTGTATAGATTATACAGGCATATAGTGGGAGAGGCAGGATTTCGATTGGCAGAGGATATTCTTCTTCATATTCTAAATCATTCAGTTCTTTGTATTGCGGGGCGAAATAGTATTTCACATCTTCCGCTCCTAGAGAATCTATGCACTGTATCCATTTTGGATCCAGTGACACTGTAGGCAGGTTTACTGGGCTGAATAGCGCTTCGAAGGCGGATTCCGCTGTAAGGATATTAATCCGTTTGCCGTGTGCTAGTTCTCTTTCATTTGCTAATGCGATTTGCACTGCGTTCACAGTTTTTTCTGTGCGACTGAATCTTTTTTCTGCTTGTGTGTACAAGTGAGATTTTATTGAAATTGGTACCTTTTCTCCCTCATTAGAGGTTAGGTACGTGAATCCGCATCTTCCTGGGATGACTCGGATTACAAGATCACGTGTGTTGTCACGTGTATCTAATTTTGTTTTTGCTAACATGTCTGTTTGCAGTGATCTCAAAATTTCTGTGTGTTTTTGAGTCCAATTGATTTGTTTTAAATCAGGTTTTATTAGTTCGTAGAGAGGTTTAACCCTCTCTGCGTAATTTAGGATGTAAGTTCTTCCGAAATTCAGAAAACCTAGTATTGATTGTAAATTCTTCAGCGTTTTTGGAGCTTGGAGTACAGCGCACTTCTCTAAGAAGTTGTCTGCTAGGCTTTTCCCTTCACTTGATAATTCGTACCCTAAGAATAGTACTGTCAGATGGGCAATTCGGGACTTTTTAAAGTTGAATTTGTAACCCTCTGCTGCGAACCCAAGTATGATGGTGTTCACTCTTTTCAAGTGAGTATCCAAGTCGTCGTCTGTGAGATAAATATCATCTACGTAAGATAATGCTTCATCATCATAGATTTGTAGTAACTCTGTTACCCTAGCTGAGAATAGTCCTGGGCTGTTCTTGAACCCCTGTGGGAGTCGACAGAATTTTTTCTGCGACCCAAATGCAGAGAAAGCGGTCAGATATCTGCTTTCTGGTGCAATGTTTTGACAAAAGAAACCATTAGAAATGTCTAATGTCGTTTTATATTTTTTCCTAACTATGTTATTCATTAGGGCTGCACTATGCGAGTTTTGTACTGCAAAAGTTTTGCAACATGTATTAAGGTGTCTGTAGTCCAAAACTAGACGATATGAATTGTCTGGCTTGGAGACAGGAAACAAAGGATTGTTCATTTGAGAGGTGCATGTTTCAATCACCCCCTGGTACTCAAGTTGATCTAAGATCTCCCTGACCTGTTTTTTAGCTTCTTGCTTTATGGGATACTGCCGTTGGGCAGTTGGTTCACTTTTTAGTTGGATTTTGTGAGGCGTTGAATCCTCATCCCATCCTACATGATTTTTATACAATGCAGGTGCCTGGGCTACTGCCCATTTCCTTGCATATGTGTATTTTTTGTGAATCGGTATGTGATTCGAGAAGGCAGGCATAATTACCTCTTCGCCACGAGGGCACTCCCTGACAAACTCCGGGGGCCAATCTTTTTCAGCTAACAGAATATCATAGCCTTTCGAGAGCTTATCCCAAAACAGACCCTTAATTTTCCTAGTCTTATCACCCTCTATACGTAATGTTATTTCGTATATTTTATGGGGCTCGCTAAGCCTGGCGTCGGCAGTTTCAACCTGAATGTATTCATTCGTGTCCACTGTCTCCAGATGACTCATCAAGATCTTGCGCGCTATACTGATTTCTGCTGCACTGTCCAACATTGTCAATGCCCACTCCCCGTTTTTCAACTGTGTCCTCAGTATTCTCGGCATGGTTGATTACTCTAATACTGGCTACCTTCTTTTTCTGAAATTGAGATTTCTTATTTTGAGCAGGTTCCTTGTCTTTGGACTTGGTGTGCTCTCCTGGGTCTGACCGTCCTCTTCTTTCCGAATTCTGTGGAAGAGATCGAGAGGGACGTGTATCAATACTTTGATATCTATCAGGTCTTTTTATATTATCCCTATTTCTAAGGTTATATCTTTTCTCAGAGGGCTCCCGTTGGGGAGACTGGCGTTCTCGAGTCGGAGTTCTTTCCCTCCGTCGAGGAGACCTTCCTCTGGACTGGAAAACTTTTTCCTTGGGAGTGGATTGTTTATTTCCATCCCAGCTCTTTTTAGGAGTGTTTGAATTATTTTTAATAAATAATTTTTCTGGATTTTCGAGCAGTTGGGGCTTAACTGGTTTCCCACCCAAGCTGTCTCTACCTAATTCTTCATAGCATTTTTCTATGATTTTTGCAAGCTCAACAGGATCTTTTATATCTGTTTCCCTCAACTTCTGGCGAATCGCCACAGATGCTGCTTCTCCCTTTACATTGGCTAATAATATAGCCGTGACCTGCTTGAAATCTTTCAGTAATTTCATACCTAGATTTAAAGCTGGTTCTGGACCGAATTCATTTTGAATCTGTTTTAGCACGTCTGGTATTACCGCCATAGACGGAACACCGTGTGTTTTTGTGTAAATGGAAGCAAAGACTGTACCCCAAGTGTCACAGTCCTCCACGTGTGGTGCGATTCCCATAGGAAGGCAGATGGTCAAGATTCTGTGTTTCTCAATAGGGGTAGTATCAGGAAATACTGCCTCTATTTGAGTGATTTTCTGGGCTAACCAGAAAGGAATTTGTTCCCGTTTTACGGGTGTTTTACCAAGACATGACTGTATGTTCTGTGGTGTAATTTTATTTGTGTTCCCCTGATGAGGGGTCAGCTGTGGTGTATGAACAGCTGGCTGGACTGTTGCAGTCCGTATTACATATTGGACTAATTGCCTATGTATTTTTATTAATGTGTTTAGCTGTGCTAACAGCTCTTCTCTAGACATTTTTATAATGTCAGGATGTGGTGTGTAGCTGGCTAGAACCGGCCACGTGGCTCCTGGTCTACCTAGTGGACCGAGCCTAGTTATGTGATCATTGTGTTTTAGGGCGCCATTAAACCAGAGCAGGTGCTCTTGAAATTTAAGTGGAATTTCAACCTCCTCGAAAGGGGCGTACTCATCCGGAGGTTCCTCTATTTTGTAATAGTGAAACTCTTGTGTTATAGCGTTTACCGCTGGAAAGTTTATCCATGAATAGAATACCTCTGTCTGCCGATACTCGTGAGCCTCTATCACGAAAATTACTGTACCACCTTGAGGTGTCAGTCCGTGTTCTATAAGTTTTAAAGTTATAGATCTTCTTAACTGGACCGGGATGATAATAGCACCCGGGTCTGTGTATTCGGGACCTTGCTGAGTCGCATCTACTGCGGCCCCAGTGGTGCCGTTGTTTTCTACTGACATTTCAAAAAATGCAGGTTTGCAGAGTAGGTCTCCAAGGAGACAAAGATTAGATGCACAATATTTTGGAACACTGTATCCTTCAACGTTGAATAAACCAGAGCTTTACATAGGAATCTCTTCCTACTAAGGTCGGGCGGATTTTAACCTTTCACCCACTCCAGACGTCTATTGGAGTATTTACGGGAGAAAGGGTGTGAAATATGCACGACTGAGTTACTCTACAAGTCTTGCGTTAGTTTATCGCCTTACCAAACGTTAGGGCGCCATGTAGTGTAGTTCCTAGTTTCCCACTAGGCCCTGCGCATTGGAATAACATAAACAGTAGTATCGACGTGGAACTGGCTATATTCCAGGCCTCCACTGACTATGCTAAACTTAATTGGGTTGTGTTACCAACTAGCTCAGAGGTCACTGGAAACTTTCTTCTCTGCATAGGAAGTGATCAGCTTCCTTGGCACAGACAAGAAGGGATTCAGCTTTCCAACAACCGTGCAACATGACAACTTTGCTCCTCAGATCAAGAGTCGATCTCTAGGGTCGTGTGAAACAATAGACATAGATTTCACTCAGTCAGTCTAGTGCAGTTTACTTTCACAGTATGTAGAGAATAGAGAGACGGGCGTGTATCAATAAAGGTTAACATTTATTGAACAGTCTTTCTTCTCGTACAAGAGAAATGTATTGCCACAATTGCAATAACTGTTATTATGAAAAGTACGTACAGTAAGATAAGAATAGCGAAATAGAACTGTAAAAGCATTGATATGGTTTCTTAGCCATACAATGGTTTAAAAGTAATAAAACATTTATACAGTCATATATACATTAGGCTAACATACTCAACTGGTGCTTCTAACTAAGCCTACCCCAGTGTGCCTGACCTAGGCCTAACACGTGAGAAGGGGAGTAAGTAAGTAGCTTAAGTTAAGTTGGTTTTGCCAAGGTTTGTTTCAAGAATTCTCTTCTAAGGGTTTAGTCAACACCATACCTCTGAATAGAATGATGGAGGATTGGTATCTCCTTCAGGGGTCTCTCTCGATATCCCAGTTCACCTGCGAGGGTAAACCGGAAGCGCCGGGACTGGATTTCTCTGCACGAGAAAGGCAGCGGCTTCTCTCAGCGCGTCTGGAGGAAGGAGGGGTGACAGCGTCCGCGGGCAGCTGGGCTGGATGTCTTCGCAGAGGACGGCTGCACGGCTCCTCAAGCGTACTGCACCATAGGTCGCGCTGTAGCGGCGATAATGGTAATCAGTAGCTTCACCACCACAGGATAGCAGGCTGCAGCGACAGGCAATGCTCAACAGCAGTTTGCTTCGCTCTCACAGCTCACAGCTTCGCTCACTGCTTAAGGCAACGTTGGTAATATTTATACCTGACAGGTGCCGGGTTTGACGCAAGTTTGCTGGACATAAGACGTCAATTAAAGATGTCACTAGGAAGTGGCAGCTATCAGTTGCTCATTAGAGTTCTATTACTAATCAAAACATAGCAAGCGGGGATTTCCAGGTTTGCTAAGTTTTTATCTTGTTGAAGAACTCGGAGTGTTATCTAGGAATATCAGATAGTGACTGCTGCTCTGTCATTGCACTAATTGGTCGCAAAGGAAGTAGCAGAGAGTCATGCTGGAATGTGGCTCTGTGGCTCTGCTCGTGTGAGGCCAGAGATGACTTTACAGAAAATCATACTTGAACAGTTATGCCAATATAGGGAATAAAGGGCTTTATAGCCGAATAGGGGCATAAGGTCACAGTATCGATCAGGAACCTAGATAAGCACATGACAATAGGAGTCGCATCTGGTCATGATGGAAAATGTAATCATGTTCGGATAAGTTTAGGACATTGTGAATTCGCTTGGAAAGCATACAGAATTAGTTATTCTCAAGGAATATTGTGGAAAAACAAAGGCCCAACGAGCGATTCTCTTGGGCAGCATACAAAAGTAGTGCTTCTCAAGGAATAGGAGCAAACATGACGAGCGGTAAATAATCGCGTAAAGGTCTCTAAATAACGTTTAGCCCGTAATGAGCTTCATATGTGAGCTCACGGATGCGGAAAAGGTGACACATAAGACAGTAGATGTTGTAAACCTATTTGGAAAGGTCTGGGACCGACACAATGAAACAAGACATGTTGGTTATAAGTTGAGAGATTAACCGTCTGGTATTGTCTATCATTTTTCTATTTTTTATAATAGCAGAAACATAATATAGTCATGCATGACTGTATAAATATTTGCCAATGGCTACGTTCGTACTAGGAAAGATAAGGGTGAAAAGAAAGAAAGAAACATAAAGAGTACGGGTGGCCGGAGCAGGCTAGGGTAACAAGTGGAGCGGACAATGTCTAATTTGCATTGAGGCAGCCTACCTTAGAGCGCGTAGTGCAGGTATCTGAGGGTAAAAAAGGGAGAAGGTGGGGAAGAGAGACATCTTGTGGTCAGTGGTTGTGGGAGTGTCTGACACACACGTAAATGTCCCTACAAAAAACCCTCACTGTACCATAAGAAAATAAACTTACTGAAGGACCGGTATTTAGGAACCTGTCTTTTGCAGTTTTATCTTTCTGCTAAAAGCCATCTTATTTTGCAAGATCTGTCATTGAACGGGTCAATCAAATATACATTCAAATTGAATGACCAAAGGCATAAAGCTCTAAGATACAGCTTATTCAAGGCAAAAATAGTCAAAATGAATCCTGCGAGTATTGAGAAGAATGATTCTGAACACCATTGAGTGTGAGTTTCAAAACTAAGTATTCACAGAATGGCGGTGTGTGACGGATCACTGGCGAGGTGAGGCACGAATAACACTGCCTAAAAAATGCCACACCCTGAAGCTATTTTGAGATGGGAACTTTAGTTCATGGAAGGACTTCAAGGCAGGAAGTGTAGCATCCTACGCCCTTTTGTGTTCCAAGACGACTACAGTTCCAATGACCACACAATGTGCAGAAACAGCTGCAAAGAACAGAGCCCTCCCAGGGGACAAGCAGGGACATCAAAGGAGGGTGGATTCATGGACTGACCCCATCCCTCCTGACAACAACTCCCCAAGTTCCCACTCACACAATCTGGCCAGCCAGCACAGATTGTAGCAAGGAGCCCTAGAGACATTTAACAAAAAGGCATTTTTCCAGAGAGATTTGTACAGAGAAAAGTAGGTTTCAATGGTCCAAAAAAACCATGAGTCACAATGGTTTTCTAAAATAATTCTGCTAAAGCAAGCGAGAGATTAAGGGCATGTCGACCGATAATCCCCTGATCAAGAAAAGGGCTGTGGACTAAAGTCAGTTGTCCACACTTTGCCAAGAAAATTACGATTTACGTGGATGGACAGCTGGAAAAATAAAAGCTGGAAAATTTATGGTGGGAAGGAACCTGATATGGACAAGAGCTGGCAAAGAACATACTTTGAGGGAACTTCTTCGGTACATTCAAATATCCAGTCTTCACTAATCTATCCATCCGCCCGCACCTGCACTGGTGCCGCCTTAATTCTGTATTCTTTTCAAGATTTTTTGAATTACCAATAAGGTGCTTGACGTGGAGCACCCCCTTTATCTAGAAAAACAGTTGCAGGTTTAATGAGTCATAGTTACTTGAGATAACTATAACTGGTGAATTTCTGTGGTTTTTAGAGTTTAATACGTTACATTGTTAGTGAACATTCTACCTAACTATAACGTTACTTTAACATTTGTTTTTTTCAACAAATCTCAAGTTTATTTTTATGTAAAGTAATCATTTATTACCATACATAAATCAAACCTCCCTCTACCGCACACAGCCTTCTGCCGTGCTTAACAGGGAGTTGGTTGCAGGCCCTGGCCTGCGGCTAACCCCTCGCGTGCAACAGACCCCCTCAAGGACAGCCAACCCCAAGCTGCTCAGTTAAATCAGTTATGTAGAGCAGGCGATGGGCCACAGGCCTGCGGCTAACCCTTCGCGTGCAGCTTACTCCCTCAAGGGCAGCCAACCCCAAGCTGCGCAGTTAATTCAATCATGCGTGGCAGGGGATGGGCCACAGGACCAGGCCTGTGGCCCTGTGCCCAACCCCCACCACGCAGCCAACCCCACGCTGTGCTTGGCCTGGAGAAGGGGCTGTGTACCCCCATCCCCTTATAAATAACTTGGGCCCTGGAGGATGGTATACCCGGGGCTGAATACGGCTTGAGGAGGGCCCCCCCCCCCACAAAAATAATACTGTGTTATCCCCTGGCCTTGCCCCATGCTGGGGGGAGGGGGTGTTTAAAAAAGAAGTGTGGGAGCCTGTGCTTCTTTTTTATTTTTATTTTGCTGTAGATTTGCAGATCCTTCAAGAATTTTGCAGATCCTCTGTGAAATCGAGAAAAAAAATGTTTGGCCCCAGGCTGGGTCCCTTTGGTTTCTCACCACCAGGCTTAGGGGAGCAGGGTATTCCAACCCTCCCCCCTTATGTTTTTTTTTCTTTTTTAGGTCTTGGGATTGACTGAGTCCTAAAATGGCTGCCACAACTTCCTTGTTGATGTGGTGGCAGCCAAATCAGATCTCAGCATGAGATCTGTCGAATACGTGGAGGCTCTTTGTCCCTTATATTCAACGATTTTGAGCATTAATTTGTCAAAAACTACTGAACAAATTTATACCAAATTACAAGAAGCACTCTTTTTGGACCGAGATCTAGCTTTCTGCCATATTTCGTGTAACTCAGTTTCGTGGTTTAAGTTTTAGCGGTAGCTAAAGCTCCTTCGAAAATGTTTTTAGGGCCCCCCCCCCTTTTTTTCGGCCCCTGCTTGAATGATCACCACAAAACTTTCCACATGCAAACTAGTAAAAAAAATAGCACCTTTTGGGAATGTTTCAGAGAGGTTCGTTAAACAGAGCCATCGTTTTTGGCAAGACAAAAAATGCATTTCCTATGGAAACACAATCATAGCTATAATTACCCATTGGTGACCGCCCATGGATAATATACATATATATGTATATCTATGTACACAACGATATGTATTATTTCAAGGTGTTGTGGATGTGGAGTTAAGATTAGTCAACATCAATTCCTATTTACCAATATATAATTATTTACACAATATTTTGGTTGCCTTTATTTTTCTACAGTATTCTTTTGGCACGATAATTTTGTAACCATTATTCTGGGGAACAATTTCCAATAGTAGTGCCATTTTGGGTGCAAACTTCTACCTACAAGATTAACGGTACCATCAGGATTGAGACCAAAGCATCTGCAAGGAACTGAAAACCTACTTCAGATTTGTATTTCCTTAATTTTGAATATACATTTTGTTATATTATCTGATCAGTAGACTCCATGAATTTAGCTTGTCACTTTTTTGCTGAATGGATGAGCTTATTACATTTAATAAAAAATATTTGCTCAGCTTCGAAGTTAGGGTATTATTATTTTAAACGTTTTAGTGTAACAATTGAATAATACATTTAAAGGTTAAGAGGCAGAATATAAAATGATGCCCACATGAACATTCTTAGGATTTGAATGCTCTTAGCAATGCCATCCTGAGTGGAGAGGAGATCCCCTCCTCCTGGCAAAGTGTTATTATTGTGCCTAATTTATAGGAAGGGGAGGAGGGTCTCTGTGTCCAACGATAGACCCATTGGTCTAATCAACATAGCTCAAAAATATTTGCTAGGCAGATTTTAATTAGACTAGAAACCTGGATAACTGAACATCATATCTTTCAGGAAGGGTTTAGGGCAAAGGTCAGTACCTTGGACAAGGTATTTCGCTTCAGGGCATTGTGCTGGAAGTATGCCGTCCTTACGCGGGACCATCTGTATGTTGTCTTCAGTGATTTTAGGGCGGCATTTGACTTGGTGCCCTGGGAGAACCTCTGGGCTGTGTTGGAGACATATGGTATTCCGGGGACCTCATAGGAATTTTAAATACCTTACACTTCAAATCCTATGCCCAGGTCGGGTAGAATGCTGCAGGGGATCTTGCATCCAAGATAAGCCTCAATCATGTTGTCAGACAAGGGAGCAAGCTGGCACCCACACTCTTTAGCTTACATTTAAATGGAGCAGTAGAATTGTTTGCAAAATGCAACCATGACTACCCGATATCATCAGCGGGTGTGAGTGTTCCTATTTTAATGCTTGCTGATGACACACTTTTAATATCTCGAACATCGCGAGAATTCTAGTTGCTGCTAGACCACTTTTCATCTTTCTGCCTTATGAGGGGCCATGCAATAAACCCAGCAAAATCAAAACTCATGGCAGTAAATCTGCACCGCTCACTTAGGGGCAAAATGAAGATAGAGGGGGCATCCTTGCAGTGCGTAAAGGCCTTTAATTACCTGGGAGTAAGACTGTCCGGTAATATGTCCTAAGCACCACTATTAAGGAAAAGTAAAACTATTCTGCTCCAACGGGCCATTGTCATAGGGAAAAAGTATAAGGCAACCTCCAGTGGAGCAGTAACTCCAGCTCTGGAAGTATACATGGCCACGCCCAGTCAGGGGCAGTATATGGAGCAGAGCTTTGTGGGTGGACAGACATGCCAGTGTTGCTGAAAATCAATTCATTAGGACCCTTTTTAATCCCCCAAGAAGCACCCCTCTTACCACACTTGGATTTGATTTAGGATTGAAAAGAATTGATTTTGTGCTTTAATTACAACTTGTAATGTATTGGGTTCCTATCTGGAACACTCTGGAACTTGAGATTTACAGGAAAACCCTAGAGGAGATTATTAGATTGGACAAGAGAGTTCATGCCCCCTGGATAAAAAAGATAAAGGCATTGTGTGAGTCTCTTAAGATGGAAGAGGTATGCTATATCCTGATAAAATGACTAAGGGTACTGCTGTAACACTGAAACAAGCCTATTGGGAATGTATGGTGGAACACATTTTGAAAGATCAAAAAGTGGGAAGCTTAACCGAGAAGTTTGTGAGTTACAAAAGTGACCTCTTCTTTGAGCCCTTTATGGATAGAATACGCCCAGCCCAGGCTACAACTTTGCATATAATGTTTAGAATTGGCATTTGCCATTAAATTCTTTGACTTTTCTATGGGACAAAAATAGCCTCTCGTCCCCTAAGTGTCCCTTCTGTCTGCAGCCAGAGGAACCCATTCACCACAGTTTGTTCTTTTGTCCCATCTATGTTACACCCCGCAATAAATGGATCATTTCAGCTTGCAAGTTGTTGGCCATTGTCCATTACTGGGAAGCACATAGAATTTTCAGATGTGATACAAAAGAGCTAATTGTGTTTAGTATGTATAGATTCTTATCATGAGCATGGAGTATTAGATCTACCAAGCTAAAAGTGACATCTGAGTGGAAGGTTTATTTTTGTATAATGTGTTATTAACCATAAGATACACTTGCGCTTTAAAAGACCACTGAGGATAAATTGTTATTAAAAGAGCCTAGACAGTGAGGGGGATAGTAGGATCATAGGATGTAAATATCGATTGGCTCAAACTTTCTGTTTTAATATAAAGTGTATATGATGAGTTTGAACTATGTTTAGACTTATTTATAGTAGTATTGGCTTTCTTATTTTAAGATGGTAGTAAATTGTTTGCTTGTTGTATGAACCTTTAGGGTTGTGAAAGCCAAAATAAAGTATTACTTTGAATTGAATTCTTAGGATTACCTTCCCTGGGGTATGCGAACACATCCTCCACAAATTAATCACGCATATTTTTTACTGCATGCCCCTCCCAGGAGGCAATCTCAAGGACTACCATGATCCCTTAGGGTGTGGGCTGACAGAAGGCATCTCCCTTAATTGGGGCTCATTGTGCCCTATTGACACAATCATCCCCCCAGACTTTGTGGAAATTGGGTGGCGAGTTCTACCACCTAATCTTAGAAGGTGGATGTTTGACAGACTGCTGGTAGTTCAGAGGTTGGGAAACTGCCTCCTGTTTGTCAGTAGTCCTGCCTCCACCTCTGCCTTATACTTTGTTGCTGGGAGGAGGAATGAGGTTTCTTGGTATAGCGAGGCTGCTGCCTCCCTCAACCAAGATTGATGCGTAGGCCTTGGGTCATGATTTAGAGAGCGCCGATAATAGAAAAGTACCTGCTTTCAGAAGGGAGGAAGAGCAGCATCCACTGGGGAAATGTCCTACACCACAGGCATAGCTGGGTGAATAATATATCTCAGTGCTGGATTCTCCTCCAGATTTAGCACTACCTCCAGAAGTATAGGATGGTCCATTACCATCCAACTCTAAATCAAGCCCTAATTGTCCCTGGACTTCTCACAGTTTAAAGGCTTCCCAGATTCATTTTGCCCACATCTCGCTACAAAAAGCACCTCCCCAGAACTGAAACAGTGTAAAGGAGTGCTGAGTATGTTTTTTTAATTTTTTAATTAATATTTTTATTGATAACATCGTCATTGAAGCAATGTGCACCATAAGTATAATAATTAAACATAGCCATCCACATCAACAGCAATGAGTCTGAGTTATACAGGAAAAAGCCCACAACATATTTTAACCAATGCTGCTTCTATTCCCCACCTTATTCATTTGCCAATCGTTTTCAACATTCCCACCCTCTAGGGTACACATATAATAATTTGCATCTTATCTATGCCTTGAAACATGCTCTCGCTATTTCATTAGGCTACTTTCTAATATATGCATTATAATCTTCTTCAGTTATACACTGTGTTTGTAGCTAACTTATTAGCACTCCTTCCCTCCAGATTTGTGATCCTCCTATGTGCCTTCAAGGCGGATCATCTAGAGTTGAAACAGCAGCCGTCCGTGCCATCTCATAACTATGGTATAAACTCCAGAAGTTCTTAGGGCAACCCTCGGGAGGGGGGGTTGTCAATTTGCTGTATAACTCCGTTTGTGAGTTGCAGTACATCAGATAATTTTCCCAGTTATGCAACAAAGTAATGTACAAAGTTCCCCAAGAGATAATGCTAGTGTGGCAGGGTAGTCTCTCTCTCTAAGGATGAATGTGAAATTAGTAGTCAGGGAACCAAAGGGGTCCCTTGTCGGAACTAGGAAGCCTCACACAACTAATTAGCTGGATGACTTGTTTCATCCCGCACGATGGTTGTCTTGCCTCATCAACGGCTTCCTGCTCCAAAGTCAAGCCGGCACTGCAATGCCTGACGGGTAACACAAAGTGATACACTTTTATGGAGATCTTTTGTTCCTTGCCGTTGTTGAGTGCGTGTGAGGGGCCTGGGAAAGTGAAGTAGTGAGCGAAGGGAAAGTGTATTTAAAAAAGGTTAGTTTAGTCCACTAAGTCAACTTTATTCACGTGGCTAACTGCCTTATTAAAAGAGTGAAAGGAGGGGTACCGAGACTCAAAGTCAATGTAGTTTGGCCTCGTTCAACCCTCGCCTGTGGTCAACATGTTTCATGCCCTATGGGCAATTCTTCAGGACCTAATTGTGCTCATAAACTTAAAAGGAGCCCAGAATGGGCAACAGTGTACTAACCTGCCAGAAAGCTGCTCGTGAGGAGGAGAAAACGCCGCTGCCTGTTCCCTGACAGGGGAGAGCTGGAGGAGTGTTGCTGTTTGCGGGCCGCGCCGTGAATAGAAACGCGGCAGCCGCCTGCACCTTGCTGGGGGATTGTTGCCCCTAAAGATCACTCGTGCCAGGAGATCCCCGCGGACCGCGCGCTGCCTGCCTACAACACCCAGCAGGCAGTGCGGTCTCGCGTGAGGTGACGGCCGGAAGCCCCGCCCCCTGGGACCTTCAAAATCGGCACCGGTGCAACGCGCAGCGGGACGCGCGCGGGGCTCGCATGGGGCGAAGCCCGGGCAAAGGGCGGGCCCTCTACGGCCCTCATCGGCTAGAAGAGGCTGGGCTGGGCCAGAAATCCTGGTAACCGGTGCATGTAAGTACTTGTCTTTGTTGTGCGCTCACCTTGCGATCACTCCCCACTATTGTATGGCTGCTGCGGCAATAAGCCCTGCACCAGTGGGGTTGGACAAAAACACCACCAGCCGGACTTTAGATGATTATTTTTTCAAACCATCAATTGACGGCAATAAGGAGCTATCATTAGCCGAGAGGAGGGCAGACCGCCGCCGTTCCATCGAGCGTATAAAAAACAGAACATTTTCAGAACCCATAATGTCTGTTTCTCTACTTGATGATCTAAGTAGTGCCCCAGCAGATAACACCTCACTGACCTGCAGCATACCCTTGCTTCTTCAAGAATGCCTAGCTCCGGCTCTGTCACCTACTCACTCTCAAGAAATTACACCCACAGTGAGCACTGAACAGAATAATACCTCCAAGATCCTAATATCTCCCACAATAAGGCCTGGCAAAATTGTACGAGGTAAAAATTCAAGGCCAGTGACAGATAAAATGCATGGCCCACCTCCACCCAAAAGAAGAAGGAAAACCATAACAGCTAACAAGCCCAAAACAAGTCACACCGACTTTGGCAAAAAGAAGAACATTGTTACATTACCTTCTATGGGATCCTCTGTCACAAGTCAAACCATAACAGTTAGCCCTACTCTACCGCCATCCTTACCTCAAGTAACTACAGACTTTGATTCCACCACTGTCCAGATGGAGGAGGACTTGCAACCCGCCACCCCTAAGTCGCTTCTGGACAATATTGAATTGATTATACGTAGTTACATGCTTGCTCTGTCAGACAGATTTAAGGGGATGGAGGTCCGCTTAGGAAAAATTGAGGGGGACTTGTCTGTGTTAGGGAACCTTGTACGTTCGCAAGGCCAGTCTAAAACTCAGCACCAAGAAGGTATTAAAACAACCCAACCCCCCTTAAAAAATACCGTGTGTCCCACGCTGCCCAAACCTAGCATAAGTAACAGCCAGGCTGTTGCAGTAACTCCAGCCACCCCTAACTCCTTAAACGCGGCATCAAAAGTACTCGTTGGTAACACCGGTAAAAATCCTTTAACAACAATTCCATCTGATGTACAGGACAAACCAACCTCCACATTACCAACTATTCCCGCAAATATTCCACCCAGAGAATCTAGACCTGAAGGAAAGGAGAATAATTGGGGAAGAGGGGGTCTGTCTAGAATTCCACCAACAGAACTCCCCCCAGAAGCATTACCTTATGTGGTTATACTCACCGGGGTACCAGAACTGCCCAATGGCAAAAGAGAGGGATATTCCCAGTTAAAAAATAAAATAACGCATTGGCTCTCCCTATACAGACCCAAACCCATTGCGATTAACGGTGAGATAGTTCACGTTCGGCGTCTGTCTTGGCTGGGGGGCAGAGCAAAGGACATTGGTGGTGATGTTGTGGTAATAAACTTTAGAGACAGGAGAGCTGTACAACACATCCTGAATTGGCCCTATGGAAATGAAATGAACTGCATTGTACCACGCCCCCTAACATATTTTTACCCCAGAGCCACTGTCTTTCCTCCACAACACTATAATAGTAATGCCTTCTCTTCTTCTCAGTTCCCCAACATTGAGTCGGCTCTAAACCCCGTATACATGCACCCTCTGGCTCCACCACCAGCCATACCTGGGTGGAACACCATACCCTTTAACCACAAAACTGGCTCTAATGGGAACATGTTAAGCTTGTTACCATTTACGCCTCTAGAGCTCACCAACAGGTTCTCGGTTTTTAACAGCCTCGAGGACTGTGATTGATGGTTAAGGAACGCAGAAGCTACGGGGGGCGGGGCAAGTGCTTTATGCAACTCAAGGTCATCTGAGAAATTAGGGGGTCAGTGTCACGTTATAAATCCATATACTGCCCAAATCACCGCTGATAAAAACAGTAGTTACCCTATAATACCACTCATAGAGCCAGTAGGGGAAAACGTGGTGCACCCCACACCACCCTTAGATATAAAGGTAGTTACTAGTGTTATATCTGGACCCGGGGAGCTGGATGCAGTGCGTATTGTGGGCCCGATGGTGGCAACTGTACTGTCGCCTACTTTAATAGCCTCACAACCAATTACAGAGTCTGTTGTTTGTCCTGCACTGGATGACAGTGTAAAATTAATTTCCTGGAATATTGCAGGCTTGGCAAATAAGTTACGAGATGTAGTATGGCTATCGTTTATCAGAAAATTTAGCATTGTGTGCCTCCAAGAGACCTGGTTAGAAGAAAATAATGTCCATATGGAGGGTTTCTTAAGTTTTATCACCCCAGCAGCTGCCTCGATCAGGGGTAGAGCCAAGGGTGGTCTGGCCATCTTCATTAGCCAAGAATTGCAATGTAATGTAAGCAACTTCCAAAGTGTAAATTTGAACCTACAGAAGATTGATTTAAAAAATGGGAAGTCTGTGATGACATTGGTTAATTTTTATAATGCCAACAGCAACAATGAATCATGCCATATTGCCTCCATGAATGACATTTTGAGCAACACTGTTTATAATGTATCACAGCACTTGTTGATAGCAGGTGACTTTAATGTGCAACCATGTGGTAACCCAGCTAGCACGCCAATGGGGTCCTTAGGGTGTCACAACGAGGAAGGTTTTCATTTTTCTCACAGTAGGGGTGGCGAGCACCTAAATGATTTGATGAACGAGCACAATCTGATTGTAGCTATGTCGCTTGTCCCCGATACAAGAATCTTTGACACCCCAACCTTTAAAGGGCATGGGCAGGGAACCTTTATTGACCACATACTATTATCTCCAGATGCTGCTCAATGGGTCTTGCACTTCTCTATTCTTACTAGTACATACAGTGATCATAATCCCCTTGTTATAAACTTGAGTGGTCCACTTTTTGCTAAACGCCAGTCACGCCCCGATCATGGTTTGTTAAGGTGCGTAAATGGCAGGCGTCGCATTAAATGGTCAATGGTAAACCAAGACACCTTGTATTCTAACATAACCAGCGCATGCGAGGAGGAGCTGTCTGTGTGTTTATCATCTGAGTCAATCCCCTCGACCATTTTGTTTAGGTTTGAGGGGTTGGTTGCTAAAATCGGCTCCATGCTCACAGCGCCAATAAAGGGTGATAGGGAGAATAACTCAAAATGGTTTAATCATAATTGCTCAAAGGCAAGCAGGGACTTGAAATTGGCATTAAAAACCAAACCAAGAGATCACGAACTGATAAAAAATCTTCGCATGGTATACAGGAAAACAATAGCCATCAGAAAGAAGGAAATTAAGGCAAATGTAATTGAATCCCTTCTGGACCCATCTGTGTTGGGGAATAGCAGCAAGTTCTGGCAAATAATTAACAAACCTATGTTTGAAAACCCAAATGACACAGCCATTGGAACAAACATTTCCGAGGGGGAGTGGGTGTCCCATTTTAGCGCAATATTTAGGAGCAATGAGCAACGGGAAGCTATTGATTTTATAACTCCAACTGCGTCCCCTTTGTGCTTCACAGTACAAGAGACTATCAGGGGTATACAGGGCCTAACTACCAACAAGGCCCCGGGCCCGGACGGTTTACCACCGGACCTGTTTAAGTCCAGTATCCCGTTTTGGGCCCCGGTTCTTACGGCTGTAATCAACGCAGCGGTGACAACTGGTTGCCCAAGAACCTGGGGTCTCTCGACCATAGTACCCATTTTTAAGAAGGGCGATCGCAGCAGTCCGTTATGTTACAGGCCAATTTCTTTATTGAATTCAGTAGTTAAAGTGGTGGGGGGAGTAATTCTTAATAGGTTATCTTCTTGGGCCAAGGAAAACAAAATCCTTTCACCCATACAATATGGGTTTAGACCGGATCACTCAACCATCACGCAGTGTCTGAACCTATACCTTATCCTAAGCAAGTACACATTGGCAAGACAAGGTACTGTCTACATGGCCTTCATGGACCTGTCGTCCGCGTTCGACTGTGTAGACAGAAGCCTATTATGGGCCACCTTGCTGAGAATGGGTGTAGAGAGGGATCTTGTTAATTTCCTCGCTGATCTGCATACAGACACTAGGGCGAATGTCCGCTACTCTCAAGACCTCAAGGTAACGGACGAATTTAAAATAAATCGGGGTGTCCGACAAGGATGCATTTTGGCCCCATTCCTATTTAATTTATATATCAATGAACTGGAGGAATCACTTTTACTGGTAGAAGCAGATTACCCCTTAGTTGAGCACAGAGGGGTACCTGTCCTACTTTACGCCGACGATGCTGTTCTTATTTCTAGAACAGCAAACGGCCTCCAGAAACTTTTAAACTCCTTCCACAAATTTATGGAGTCACGTGGTTTAAGTATAAACAACTCCAAGTCTTTCGTTATGAAAGCAGGTAAGGGCATCCTGAAACCTGGTCACTTCAGTTTAAATGGGGAAAAAATCCCCTCAACCAACTCTTTCTCCTACCTCGGAGTTTTGATAGATCAAAAGTTATCATGGGGGCCAGCAGTCTCCAAAAAGAAGGGTGAAACTACTCGGGTTAATGCGGCCATCCTTGGCTTTGTAAAAAAGATCGGCAATTGCCCGTTGGCTGCCCTGCTTAAATTGTATCAGGCAAAAAGCGTTGCTATTGCCTGTTATGGGAGCGAGCTCTGGGGCTATCGCAAGGTTAATGACCTAGAGGTCGCAGAAAATAACTTTTAAAAAAAGATCTTAAGACTGCCCAGGGGTATTGGGAATTACTCAGTACACGAGGAGCTGGGGGTCCCTTTTCTAGGTGACAGAATAGCAATAAGTCCAGTTTTATGCTGGCTGAAATGTTGGTTAAACAGTGAAATACCACTAACTCATGCCCTACTAAAAGAAGCTTTACAGTTAGACGGGAGATTCAAGGTACCGTGGGTAAAGTATATAAAGGACAGCTTAACGGCAATAGGCCGGTGTGACTTGTTTTATGCCCCAAATACAATTAGAAAACACGATGTAAACCTGGTCAAGAATGCCATAATCCTGTTAAGATGTACTGATAGGGAAGATGTTGAGACACAGAAGGTCAGTGTCAGGAAACATCTATTGCTAAAAACATGCTTGCAAATAGAACCTTATCTGACATGGCCCATGTCCAGTTATGAACGGTTCCTTTTAATAAGGTTCCGTTTTGACCTTTACCATCTTTTATTGGCATTCCCAAGTGGTGCTCAGAGGGGCGAAGTGCTGCCAGCTTGTGGCTGCGACGGGAAGTCTCCTCAAGACCTGGCACACTTCCTTTTTATCTGCCCTTACTACGGTACCCCACGGAATCTATACCTTAAACCATGCCTTAAAAAATTGAGCTTCACACAAATTAAACCCGCACTTTATTATCTACAACTACTGAATATTGACTGTACCATGTTTATCTGTAATTTTTTAAAAAAAGCCGTCTGCTTTAGGAAAAGCATGGACGGCTAATTATGATGTAAAAATGTGTGTTGGTAATTTTTAAGCTTACAGTTATTTATATTTTTAACTACATACTTCCCTTGCTTCATTGTCTGTTATATTGTACTGTTTATTGTGTCTTTAATTGTCTTTTGATAATGAATTGTAACCGTTTTAATTATGTGATTTTAAAAAATGAACTTTTATGATTGTAAAATCTACAATCGAATAAAGATATTGAATTGAATTGAATTGAATTACCTGTTCTGCGTGTCGTGACACGCCGGAGTGTGGGGGTAGGTTCCTAGAGGCACTGGCCTCGCGCTGACCAGGTAATCACCTAGAAGCACAGGTCCCACAAGAACAGTCTGCGGGGATTTTCCCATGGTCTATTAGGGTCTGATTTTTACGCAGGACCATCGGCCTGCTCTGGTTACTGACCCACCAGGTTGTATATTGCATACACTGTTGCCCATTCTGGGCTCCTTTTAAGTTTATGAGCACATAAATACACTTTCCCTTCGCTCACTACTTCACTTTCCCAGGCCCCTCACATGCACTCAACAACGGCAAGGAACAAAAGATCTCCATAAAAGTGTATCACTTTGTGTTACCCGTCAGGCATTGCAGCGCCGGCTTAACGTTGGAGCAGGAAGCCGTTGATGAGGCAAGACAACCATCGTGCGGGATGAAACAAGTCATTAAGCTAATTAGTTGTGAGGCTTCCTAATTCCGACAAGGGACCCCTTTGGTTCCCTGACTACTGATTTCACATTCATCCTTAGAGAGAGAGACTACCCTGCCACACTAGCATTATCTCTTGGGGAACTATGTACATTACTTTGTTGCATGTTCTTAGGACAGGTACACTGGACCCCCATAAATATTGTCCTTTTTAGGTCCCCCTTTGTTGTTCACACAATTTTCCCAGTTAGCCATCTTCGGTGTTGGGCCCTTTGACCAGTTAATCGCCTCTCAGCGCTTCGCCAGTAGTAGCTCCATATCCACCAGCCTTCTTACCCCCTTAGGTAGGCGCTTCGAGTACCCTAATAATGCCAGCATGCGATCCAAGGTCAACTCCATATTGATTATAGCACCTATTTTCCTAAACAGAATTCCGCAATCCCCAGGCATAACCAGGCTAAATTCATAAGCCCGCTGGTGATATTCCAGATCTGTCACAGCTCGCTGCGTCTCTTAAGCCATAACGGCGCAACCTTTCTGGAGTATAATGTACTTTATTGAGACATTTGAACTGTATTAATCTGTGTCTCCCATTTAATCATATTCACTTCGTGTTTTCACAACTGTATGCCCACATATCATTGTCTATTTGCACACCCAGGTCATCCTGCCACTCCAGTCTGGCTTACGTGTAGAGGTTTTTCAGATATTCTATTGTGATATTATATAGTTTTGAGATCATCTTAGCTGGGGAGTCTGAGCGCAGTACATATGTTAGGGCAGTGACTTCTGGCGGTTCCAGTAATTCATCCCCAACTATTCTTTCAGTGATGTCGTACCCTATGATGGTGAAATCTGACCAGCGGTGTGCCTGCGTGCCCCTGCTCTTCAACTCTGTCCTTTCATGGGCTCTTCCATCTATAAACAAGTCTCCTATCTCTTGAATGTCTACTGATCTGGGGCATACCACTGCCTGTTCCTTACCGACAGACAGCCAACTTCACCATCCTATCTGGGTAATGGGTGAATACAATATTGCTCCAGCTTGTTGTTTAAGCACGAAGTGCCACGCATAGATCGTACCATTCACAGAGTCTAGCACTACAGTCATACGTGTGGGGGCCTGAAACATCAATGTCGGGAGTGGCAAAGGGGCAGCTACCATTTTCTCTACATACATATTGGGTATTTCCGGCTTGTCATGTATCCAGGCATGTGCATGTGAACATTGCACCACTCTGTAGGATTGGTCCAGATCTGGTGCTCCCAGGCCACCCATCGAATAGGGCAATGTGAGAATGTTCCACTTAACTCTCGCTTGTTTCTCTGCCCAAGCTAGTTTAATCATGAGCATTCTAACTTTTTTGAAAAAGTGTGTTGTGTGTACCATGGGGATATTCACAAAAAGAAATAAGAATTGTGGCAGTACTACCATTTTCATAATAGACACACGTCCCATCAGGGACAAAGGCAGTCTTTTCCAGCACTCTACATCATACTCCGGTGTGTTACCGTTACAACGGAACTTTTACAACGTAATGCTGTTACAACGCAGCTATTACATCGTAAATACCATTACAATGCATGCCATTACAACGCATGGCATTACATAGCAGATGGTATTACAACGCATACCATTACATCGTAAGTATTGGTAAGTATTTAATTTTTTTTTTTATTTTATTTAATATGTTATTATTGATTTAATTATTATTAATTATAAAAAAAAATTATTTCCTTTTTAAATATTATAAATTAAATATATTAATTTAAGTATTTTTTAAAATAAGTATGAGTATAGGAGTATATGTTTTGGGGTACTGATGTATATGTTTTGGGGTGTTTGGGTATTTTTAGGTTTTAGGGCAGTGTTTGGGTTTTGGGGTACAGGGGTGTTTTTAGGTTTTAGGGCAGGGTTTGGGTTTTGGGGTACAGGGGTGTTTTTAGGTTTTAGGGTAGGGTTTGGGTTTTGGGGTACAGGGGTGTTTTTAGGTTTTATGGTAGGGTTTGGGTTTTGGGGTACAGGGGTGTTTTTAGGTTTTAGGGCAGGGTTTGGGTTTTGGGGTACAGGGGTGTTTTTAGGTTTTAGGGCAGGGTTTGGGTTTTGGGGTACAGGGGTGTTTTTAGGTTTTAGGGTAGGGTTTGGGTTTTGGGGTACAGGGGTGTTTTTAGGTTTTAGGGTAGGGTTTGGGTTTTGGGGTACAGGGGTGTTTTTAGGTTTTAGGGTAGGGTTTGGGTTTTGGGGTACAGGGGTGTTTTTAGGTTTTATGGTAGGGTTTGGGTTTTGGGGTACAGGGGTGTTTTTAGGTTTTAGGGCAGGGTTTGGGTTTTGGGGTACAGGGGTGTTTTTAGGTTTTAGGGCAGGGTTTGGGTTTTGGGGTACAGGGGTGTTTTTAGGTTTTAGGGTAGGGTTTGGGTTTTGGGGTACAGGGGTGTTTTTAGGTTTTAGGGTAGGGTTTGGGTTTTGGGGTACAGGGGTGTTTTTAGGTTTTAGGGTAGGGTTTGGGTTTTGGGGTACAGGGGTGTTTTTAGGTTTTAGGGTAGGGTTTGGGTTTTGGGGTACAGGGGTGTTTTTAGGTTTTAGGGCAGGGTTTGGGTTTTGGGGTACAGGGGTGTTTTTAGGTTTTAGGGCAGGGTTTGGGTTTTGGGGTACAGGGGTGTTTTTAGGTTTTAGGGTAGGGTTTGGGTTTTGGGGTACAGGGGTGTTTTTAGGTTTTAGGGTAGGGTTAGGGTTTTGGGGTACAGGGGTGTTTTTAGGTTTTAGGGTAGGGTTTGGGTTTTGGGGTACAGGGGTGTTTTTAGGTTTTAGGGCAGGGTTTGGGTTTTGGGGTACAGGGGTGTTTTTAGGTTTTAGGGCAGGGTTTGGGTTTTGGGGTACAGGGGTGTTTTTAGGTTTTAGGGTAGGGTTTGGGTTTTGGGGTACAGGGGTGTTTTTAGGTTTTAGGGCAGGGTTTGGGTTTTGGGGTACAGGGGTGTTTTTAGGTTTTAGGGCAGGGTTTGGGTTTTGGGGTACAGGGGTGTTTTTAGGTTTTAGGGCAGGGTTTGGGTTTTGGGGTACAGGGGTGTTTTTAGGTTTTAGGGTAGGGTTTGGGTTTTGGGGTACAGGGGTGTTTTTAGGTTTTAGGGCAGTGTTTGGGTTTTGGGGTACAGGGGTGTTTTTAGGTTTTAGGGCAGGGTTTGGGTTTTGGGGTACAGGGGTGTTTTTAGGTTTTAGGGCAGTGTTTGGGTTTTGGGGTACAGGGGTGTTTTTAGGTTTTATGGCAGGGTTTGGGTTTTGGGGTACAGGGGTGTTTTTAGGTTTTAGGGCTGGGTTTGGGTTTTGGGGTACAGGGGTGTTTTTAGGTTTTAGGGCAGGGTTTGGGTTTTGGGGTACAGGGGTATTACGACTTTATAGAAATTAAATTAATTAAATTAATTTTATTTAATTTAATTAAATTAATAACAATATTTACAATTATTAATTTAATTGTATTAATAAACGATTACAATTAAATTATATTATTTAAAAATGTTTAATTAATTAAATTCTTTTAATTTTATTAATTATAATAATATTATGTATTATTTATAACTTAATTAAATTATAATTATATATATTGTAATTAATTACATTATATTATTTTTTATTTATAAATTTTTTATATATCATTAATTATATTATTTTAAATTACTATAATTAAATTAATTACTGTTGTAATAATGTTATATTATTTTTATTATTTTAAATTAATTTAATTAACTTTATTACATTTTTTAAAAAAAAGATATACTTACCAATACTTACGATGTAATGGTATGCGTTGTAATACCATCTGCTATGTAATGCCATGCGTTGTAATGGCATGCATTGTAATGGTATTTGCGATGTAAAAATCGCGTTGTAACGGAACGCGTTGTAAAACATCGCGTTGTACTGACACCAATCCCATACTCCAGCTTGCTCACTAATTTCCCTTAATTCTCTGTAAATACTATGTCGAAGTCTGTGTGTACCTTAACACCCATATACCGCATCATATCCGAAGTCCATTGTAGTGGGTACTCAAGTTCATTGGATCAACCATCGGGGTCAACGGAAATATTATAGATTTGGACCAATTGACCTTCAGACCAGACATTTCCCCATACCTTACCACTTCTCTTAGTACCAGTGACATATTGGTTTCCGAAACTCTTATATACAATAGTGTATCGTCTGCATAAGCTAATACAATTAGATTATATCCAGGAAATCTAATACCTCTATGGCTATGGTATTCCCGGAGAGCGCAAGCAAGAGGTTCTGCCACTAATGCATATAATAGCGGTGATAGAGGGCATCGCTAACACCTTACTCTAGATATTGTCCTAGGGGCAGGCACTATGTCTCCAATTCACACTCTGCCAGAAGGCCTAATATATAGGACACCCACTAGTTGCAAAAAGATTTCCCCGAGGACCATTCTGCGTAACACCCGACTCATAAAGGCCCACTCTACCAAATCAAATGCCTTCTCTATATCTAAAAAGTTAGCAACCACCTTGATTTCTGGTCTAGTTTGTTGTACTCCGAATACTGTCCTTAAATTATAAGTCAGATTTCTACCTGGCACGAAGCCTACCTGTTCTGGATTCACCAACAGCGGTACCAAAGGGGCCATGCGGTTGGCTAGTTTCTTGGCATACAGTTTTGTATCTACATTGAGTAGGGAGAGAGGCCTGTATGAGGCACAGTCATCAGGGGGTATTCCCAGTTTTAAAATTGCTATAGTCAATGCCTCTCTCATTGAGTGGGGCACCTGACCCTCCTCGCTCATCTCTTCAAAGAGCATCTTTAAATGCGGAATAAGCTGCTCTGCAAACGTCTTGTAAAACGTAACTGTCAGTCCATCCTGCCCTGGGGCACTACCTGCTCTCGTCCCTGTAAGCGCCGCCAGTATCTCGTCTGTATCTAAGGGTCTCATTAAATACTCCCTATGCGCATCTTCTAGCCATGTAAGCTTTATATATTCTAAATATTGAAGTATTACTTCTTCTCCAGTATGTATTCTAGAACTATATAGCTGTAAGTAGTACTGGCTGAACCCGTTAGCTACGTCAGTCGGATTACTCAACAACTTGATACTCAGGCATACCCCCTCTCGCAACCTACGGTCAGCTCACCTCTCACTCCTCCACACCCCCTCATTTAGGTGGAAAGCATAGGAAGTTGCAGATTTGCCACTCTCACCCCCTGACTTAGGAACTTCTTCCCCTTGGAGATCCGAGCCTGCTCTGATCTCATGAAATTCAGAAGATCCCTCAAAACCTGGCTTTATTAGCAAGCCTACAACTCACGTTCTTTCGGGTAACAACCTCTGCCTTCTCTCCTACAGCACCATGAAACCGACCGGTGTACGTGCGCTTTACAAGATATTCTTAACATTAACATTAACACTCAGTTTTCCCCCTTCCTCTCTGTTTATTTCCATCACTCCTGTCAAATCACGCCTACTCTTTAGTGGTACTGCTAGAACCGCGCCTGGCCTCTCATTCTCGCCATAAGTCTGCGCTGTATCATATTTACCCATGTGTTTCACTTCGTCATCTGCTTCTTCGTGATATTTGTTCAGTGTATTCCTTAGTTCCTCATGTGTGTTCCCCGCCTCTAATATCCTTCTTTCTATCTCTTTCAGAAAGCCTTCTAGGGTACCCAGGTGACCTCTAACTGCTCTGAGCACTCCCGAGTGCTTAGCCATCATCACCCCTCGTATATACACTTAAAGGTTTCCCATACTGTCGAGAACTTCTCCACTGTGCCAATATTTAATTAAAAGAAGTCGTCTATGGCCTCTGCCAATTCTGCCTTAAATGATGTGTCATGTAATGAATAAGGCGGGAATCTCCATATGAATGGTGCAGTTCTCTTCTGGGGGCCTTCTTTGGTCAAACTTATCGGAGAGTGGTCCGAGTACGATAGTGGGTGTACCTCGCAAGCACGGATCCAAGTATGTATTGCCCTAGAGGCAAACCAGTAACCAATCCTGGTATGCAAGTAATGGGGGGCTGAGTGATGTGTGAATCCACCTTGTTTGGGAAAATGAAGCCGCCATATATCTACCAGGTCTAGCCGCAGCAGAGCTTCGTGTATTGCTTTAGCTACCACTGTAAGTCGACACAGCGGGCCGCTCAAACGGTCCCGTTCTGGGTCCATTACACAATTAATATCTCCACCCCAGAGAAGTGGTTGTGCGCTGTGTTTACTCAGATTCTCCCATTCCATGATAAAACTGTGGGTTATCGTAGTATGGTCCATAAATATGAACAATTACAATATCCAGTTCCCGACCCCTGCATCTAGTGATCACGTACTGACCTTCCTGGTCTGAGTCCAATTTGTGTAGCTGAATTCCTGACTTCTGCCCAGCCCACATTAGCACCCTCTTAGCATGTGTGGTGAATCCTGCTGCATGATAGGAGCCTTGTATGCTCCTGTGCGTAAGCATACTACTGTCATTAGGCAAATATGTTTCCTGTAGCAACGCTACATCTATATCATGCCTAGCTATGTATGACATCACTTTCCTCAATTGCCTGAATTTGTTTAGACCACGCACATTCCATGTCAGTAGTTTTATATTATCCTTGTGTCTCTGCATCATTCCTACTTGTACTTGGTAATTTACCATTAATTCTGTTACACTGACTAATTGTTTCTACATTGTCAACATATACTACACATTGTCTCATGATTTGTCCAATCAAATATCGCATTATAATTCAAACAGTCGCCCTCCCTCACACCCCCCTCCCACGCCATGTCCCCCACTACTTGGAACAGTCGAATAACTTGTCCCAATCCCTCCCCCCAATCCCAACATTTTGAAAACAACATGTTTGAGCGATTCTTGCCGATCTGGTAAACCTAATTTGTCTGCCCCTCTTACAGTGGTCAACACACGTGGGCAGATGTTGCCTGCTCGCCTGCACCAGATCAACTAAGTGACCGGATCTGGTTACTGTTGTTACAACTAAGAAAAAAAAGCCATGAAAATAAATATCATCCGTTTTCTTCACTATTGTTCTAACATGTTATTGCGTTATAGTCATTAACTTCTAAGTACATGACTGTGATATTAACCAATGCTAATTGCTAGCGTACCCTCTACTGCTTCAGTCAGCACTCTTCAACCTAAATAAGTCGTCTTTGGGACAGCCATATCTCCTATAAGTCTAACCTTTTATCTTAACCCTTATGAACCTGTAAGAAATCATACTATGGGTATAGCTGAGTATCTGTCCAATTATTCTTGTGTCCGCCTACTCTAGATCTTCTTGTTCCTCTTCCAGGTGCAGCTCTGCATTCAGGTTTCATTTTCCTGCTATTACGTATTCCTTGAGAGCTTATTGCAATACTTTGGGGTCAGTAAAAATTCTAGATTTCTCTTGGAAATTAACTTGCAGTTTAGCAGGGTATAACATAGCGTATTCCAGATGGTGCTCCCTTAGCTGTCTCTTCAGCGGGGCAAATTGTCTCATCGCTTCTTGCACCAGCATGGTAAATCTGGAAAGAGGGAGATCGTTGATCCTTCATGTGTGTGTGTGTGTGTTGGCATTTATATAGCGCACTGCTACCCGTAGGCGTCCTGGCGCTTCGACCGCTGCGAAACCCTTCCTGGCTTCCCTGAGAGATGGTCCCTTAATGGGTATCTCCAGGGTGCGACCAGGCATCCCTGGCGGTCTGGGGGGCCGTTAGTGAAGATGAGGCAAGCTAATGCCCAGAGTTGCCGAGTGTGACCGCTGATCAGAGTGGGCACCGAGGCGAGAGAATTATCGAGTCCGCTGACCCTGGTCCAGAAACCTGCCGCGCCGGGAATCGAACCCTGGTCCCGGGCCGTCCTCTGCTCTCGGGTCTGCCGCCTCTAACCAGTGAGCCACACTACTTCACATGGTGCAAGTCATGCTTATCTCTTGCTGCCTTTAGCACTGTGTCCCTGTACCTATAATTCAGTAGTTCCGCTATTATAGGACGTGGAGGAGGACCCGGCGGGGGACGTTGACCCAATGATCGGTGGGCGCGCTCCATTACAAACATCTCTGAGAAGAGTTCTCTACCTAAGAGGGACACCAGCAGTTTTTCTGTGTAGAACTCCATGTTGCCAATTTGGGTGGATTCTGGTAGTCCAGTAATGCGGATGTTTCTCCTCCTAGATATCGCCGCCAAATCTTCTGCCTTCTCTTGCAAAACAATTAGGAGCTTCACCATTTGGTTATGAGCTGTGTCTGTTTCCGTTTGCACTTCTTCTACCTCTGCCACCCTTGTCTCTGTCATATCCAATCGTTCGGTGTGTTTATCCAATCTTTCAGTCAAACGATCCATTCTGTACACCAATGAGTCTTTCTTGCCATCTATGGGTGTTAGACTTTTCTGAAGCTCTGCAAACATCCGTCTAACATCTCCTTCACTACTCTTGTCTTCTTCTTTGATGGATCTGTGTCTTGTTCGCCTTCCAGCTCTTTCCCTCGTGTCTTATGCTGCTCGAAGTTTATCTTGGGTTGCATTTTGTCAACTTTCCCCATGTTTACTATCCTCTGAGCGTTCAAGTATCCAATGGTAGTACTGCTGCAGCACACATTTATAACTTCGCGTGTGTTTCTGTAACACTCTTCATTCTCTCAACGACACTCTCTCTCACGCCCCCTTCTGACAGTGTTATGGACTTTCAGTGCTTCGCCACCCAGATCAATCAGCAAACCTGCATAGCTGCCATACTACGATGCCTTGTGTAGTAAGTATGAAAATGTGTTTGGGAAAACCCAATAAACCCTTGTAGGCTTGGGCAAAGTACGTGATTATAGTAAAGGGTGTCTACAAGGGATTTTGTTTTTATACACTTAGTCTATTCTCTTTAGAATGTTTTTTAAGGTTTGCTGATGAGTCAAACCTAGCTGTATCTCTAGGATAACTAAAATATTTCAATATTATTCAAAATCATACATTCAATGAGGTAGCGAAAGGAGGAGAACGAATTAAAAAGCACACAACAAATAAATTATATATCAAAAAAGTTTTTGTATTAAGAACAAATCATGGGGATGTATAGAAATCAATCAGGGTAACAAAGTCATGAAAAGGGCTGTGCACTGCCTCTTATCAACAAACTATATCATTTTGGGGTTATTTCCGAGCTTGGGGTGTCTGGAGTGCTATTAGGTGTAAGGTGAGCACACAGTTTTTTTTTTAGGAAACGGCACATGGATACACAGCTAATTAAATCTATTTCACTCACTGAAGAATAATTTAAAAGTAGCAGAAAGGAGTATAAGACATATCAGCAATATTTTTAGAGGAGATGGGGTTGGGTATGTACAGTAGTCACTCTTTATGTATCACCTTCATACCTTTATTTCAGTATTTTAATACAAGTTGTACAGCAATCAATGGTGCATTAGCAGAAGACAATGGAGTTCTGGGTCACTGCAAAATCAATTCCACGAGGCACCAAAAGGTAGGGGCTTACTTAGCATATGACATGCAACACTCTGTTCTATTGATGTACTCTTCTACCAATCGAACTACAGTCCACCAATTTTTAGAGTTCTCCACCAGGCAGTCAGATATCTCTGTGCATTCTGAGGAGTGCCCCCACATGTCAGCTCAGCTATATGCACAGTAGCTATGTTGTGTGGGCACCATGTTCAGTGACCTCACACACCAAAGTTTTTTGTTTTTTAAAAACAAACTCCCAAAGTGTGACTTTATTTTTGAACAATAAATAATAAATGATCCTGACCTACTGAGAACTTTCTCCTAGTGTGTGAGGTTATTTATCCTATTTCACGTTCTTGACCACCTGGCTTTCTCAGGTGGGCCCAGAAGGAAACAAGCATTAGAATGCAATAGGTTTTGCATTTGCGAGAGTTAGAGCTATTAGTGTTGTAAATGTAAATGTTTTTTACTCATATGTTATGGAGTGAATTTATGTGGTGTGTAGTGGAATTATTTGGCATAGTGTGCAGTGGAATTTTTGGGATAATAATTATGTGGTATTGAGTGTACTGGAATTATGTCAAATGGGATTCTGTGTTACGGAGAATACTCATGTGGTATGGTATTTTGTGTTGAGTGGTATGCAATGGAGGTTAATTATGTGGTGTGCTGTTGAATTTTGTGGCATGCTGTGGGATTCTGTGGTGTGGATTGGCTGTATGTTGTGTGTTGTGTAATTGTATTGTTGAGTTGAATTATGTTGTTTGGTGCCAAATTATGTGGTGTGGATTGGAAATGTGTGGATTTGAATTGTGTGGCATGGAACTGTGTGGATAACTTTGCCTTTTTAGTGACGAAAATAAATAAATAGGTAGGAGCTAAGCTCCAGGTCTGTGTCTTTGGGTGTTAGAAAAAAGGCAAACAAGTGCGCTATCTTTTTCTCTGTATTTTGGTAACGGGGCAGGAAGTTGGCTCTGGAATCTACCAATCACCTCACACATCTGCATTGATCTAAGGATTAGAGTTTGAACCCTGGCAAGGCAAATCCCTCTTCTGAGATCAGTAAAGCGAGACACATTAAACCGTTATTTACAGAGCTTAGGAGCAGAAGAAGTTGATAGAAACATATTGTAATTGATGTAATTACAATGATTGAATAAATAATGATTGAATAATGAGTTAATCGGACCTACAAATGAAGCTAATCAAACATAGACCTAGGAAACAGGAGATCCCTGGTATAAATTTTTACATTTAGTAATCTCCCGGAGGCTCTCTAAATACCAAGGGCACACAGTGTAAGGCTGGCTGAATACCGCCCCCCCCCCCACCCCTCCCCAAGTAGCAACCTGGAAAAGACACCTAAACCTATTAAAAAAACATATCATAATAATACACACATTTTGAACCTGACACTTCACAGGTCGCTCTCTGCTTTGAGATACCACGCAGGGCGTGACCTACAAGCACAAACGGGCCTCCCCACTAAGATGGGGGAGTCGAATGAGGAGGGGCGACAAATTTAGCTTTGACCAGGGGGCTGTCTGATGATGGCTGCACTTCCCATTTGGGAAACATGAATATTGATTCAGGATTCCTTCTTTGACTTTCTTGTCTTGTTGATGTGTTCTTTAGTCTCAAGCTCCGTATGTTAAGTAAAGATGGTCCAGTCATAGTAACATATAAACTGAGTTTTCTGCAGTTTTTGAATTTTACCTTTTGGGCTACTGAGAGCAACGACAGGCATGTTTTAATCAATGTGTGCATATGTAATTTAACTCTTGGAAGACAGTAAACAGAAATCTCATTGCAGAACTGGTATCGATTTCCACTGAGATGTGGTTAGGAGGTTGGGAGGGGCATGGTAGCTGAACAGAATCCATCGGCAACCACAGGTCTGGGCTAAGTCTCCAAGGAGGTGTGCATTTTGGTATTACGGCAATTATTATTCAGTTATCAGGTTTTGGACAAGACGGTGTTGCCGAGAGGCTGTTGGCGGCGAATTTCACCCACTTACTGACATGCCACTAGAGGAAGAAGTCCAAATGGCTCCATGTCATTTGGCAACACATTTTGTTTTATTTACAAATACTTACAGTTCTATTGGTCTAATTGTAAGTTTTAATGGCATCGCTGAGAATGCCCTGGTTCATGAATTAATAGCTGATCTTCTACTTAACTCTTGTTTCGTCGTGCTTCCTATACTGTGGCAGAGTCAATAAAATGTGTTGCTACCTCCCCTTCCAACTCCGACCACCAAATAAATGTAGTCATTTTTTTCGACCTCAGAGGGATGAAAGTCTGAGTGACGGGGTTTGATCAAAAATAGACATGGGCAACCCAGAAAAAGTCATTCAAAGATTTTAAAAAGTCATCTGCTATTTGTATGGTTGTGGTTTACATACTAGAAACTTTAGCAGAGAGGACAGCCAGCCAGATAGACTAGAGAGTGGCAGTGGAACACCACATGTAGTCTTTAGTGCAAGATGCAGCCATCAGTGCTCCTGCAACCAGAGATGGAGAGTATGCTGAGGAAGGGTTTTCTGCTTCTATAGTTTTAAAGACAGGAATCCGTACCCAGTGAAGGAGGGGCAGCACGCGCCTACCCAGCACTGAACTGTCAGCTCCAAAGGAACAGTAGGAAGGGAAACAAGATATTACCTAAATGTAAAACAAAGGATATTAGACACAGAAGTTGTAAAACTTTATATTCCTTCATTGGAGAGTGGAGGGGAGGGAGAGAGTGTCACAATGGAGACGAAGAGGAAAGCCCCGGGGAAGCTGGCTTTTCCACTGCAAGTCACTTTAAGCGAGTGAAAAATACATTACGAAAGTCACAGCCAAACACACTGACGTCTATGCCCAGTAGGAGAGAGGCTGTCGTATAACCTCCAGAGCTGCCGACTTTGGAACTGGGGTACTGGGTTTGAGTCTCAGCTTCAGTTAAACATGCCTACAAAAAATTGAATGGAAATATATGACAATCATTACTAAAACAAGGGTGAAATGAAACAAAGGGAGGAATGCCAATAAGTAAGCCAAACAAAACATTTACACATGAGGGAAGCCAACAGATAAGCACCTGCACTATGTGTTTTGTCAATGGAGAGTGGGAGGGAGGACCAGAGCGTCACAATGGAGACGTGAGGACAGCCCCAGGGACGCAAGCTTTGCCATCGGCAGCTCACTTCAATTGAGAAAAATGTAATTATGAAAGTCGCAGCCATACACACTGATGCCTAAGCCCAGCAGGAGAGAGGCTGTGGCGTATTCTCCAGAGCTGCCAACTTTAGAACTGGGGAACCGGGTTTGTGTCTCGATGTCGGAAAAAGTGTGCCTTAAAAAGAAAAAAGAGAGCATAAATACACAATGATTGTTACTAAAACAATGGCAAAAGGAAGCAAAATGAGAAATGCCGATAAGTAAGTCAAACAAAACATTTACACTTTAGGGAAGCCATAAGATAAGCGTGTGAACTGTGTGTTTAAAAACTTAAAATACCACTGCAAATAACAAATTGATTAAACAAACTCAACAATCTGTAAACACAAGCTAAGGAAAACTAAAAAGAGAGTGCAACTAAACAAACCAAATAGGCAAGGAAGCAATAATACATCTAACATGGCTAGTCTCCGTGGCGTCAACAAAACAGCAAAAGGAAGGACAATTGAAAAGGATTCACCAAACAAACCAAAGGAAATTCGACAAGCATATGAAAGAACAAATGAAAAGTGTTGGGCGTGCCGAAAACCCACAAAGTAGATACAGAATGTCTCAAAGAGACAGCGCATGCGCTGCCTAGGCGAGACCTAAAAACAGTGTCAAACCATCTGTTTTCAATGGAGTGGGCAGTATCTAATAAAGCAGAGAAACACAAGTTTGGCAGATTGGGTATTCTGCCACGCAAGTCAGTCCTAAGTGTCCTGCAGATTATTAGAGGCTAGATTCAGAAAGGGTTTTGCCTACTTAGATGCGAAACCAATTCAGATTGTGAATGCAAAATCCCAATTCCAATTTGTAGAATCAGTATTTACAGATTTTCCTTTTTTCTTGTTCACAAAATGCATTTTTGGACACAGAAAATCCAAGAGCATGATGGATTTGTTATTATCAAATGCAGATGCAGGGGGAATGTATGCGTTTCTTAGCCTGCAATTGTAGATGACGAGTATTCAGTCATCTATTTCGGGTAATTTCCCACTCTGAAAATGTTAGCAAATTTGCTACTTTCGAAAGGTACAATTAAGTGCCTTTGCAGAGAGGGGATACGAGGTGATTGGTCCCACCATGCTCAGTGGGGGTGCAGTGGAGGGGGGGTTCTGCACAAGAGGAATAATCCAATACAGAAGGTAAAAAAGTGAACTGTTCAAATACACATTTAAGTAAAATATGCATGCAGAACTTTTTGTCACCTACTGTTATATCTGCATGATTACATTTGCTGAAAATGTGTATTTACGAATGAAGCACCATTCCTCACCATACATTGGAGAACACCCTTCCCTTGCATCCCTATCAAATATGGAGTTACTCCCTCCCTATCATCTTAGAATCAGTCTTCCTCCAGTCTTAAGAGGGAAGACATTTTAGTTTTCTTCTGCAATGGAAAATAAATGCATGGGGTACGTAATACCCAAAAGCTTTCAAGTTTGCAGTATATGTACACTTGCACATTGCCCCTCCTAGAAGTACCCAAATGCACTCCCTTTCTTTTGTATATTCGTAATCAGAAAACGTAACATACTGATTGTTTTGTATTGGTATTTATATATCCCTTACTATAACCTTTCACTTTGAAAACGTGTCTGACAATTATGATTTCGTGGTTCAAAACTTTGACTCTATACCCTAAAAGTGAAGTTTTACACTCCTCATTTCAACTTGGGTGCACAAAAGCATATGTGATTTGTTTGCTTTTTCAAATCCCATGTATGTCAGAAGTTTCTTCAAACATAGGAACAATCATAAAGAAACATATTTCTGACTTTTTATACAGTCCTCTAGTGCAGTGGTTCCCAAACATTTTTGACCCGTGGCTCCCTTGGCCTAATTGGCAGTTGGCCATGGCTCCCCCCCATGTTTTACCGGTGGACGGGTGGGTGGGGATGTAAGCCCGACCTTGGGTGTACTTCCTGTTGCACTCTGACTGCCCCCTCTGTCCATGGCTGCCCCCGCGCCATCAGACTGCCCCTTCTGTGCATGCCTCCTTTATTTGTGACCTCCGACTACCCCTTCTGTCCATGCCATCTCCATACGTGCCTTCTGACTTCCCCTTCTATCCATGCCTGCTGACTTCGTGCCCTGAGACTGCCCCTTCCCTCCCTGCCTTCTCTCTTCATGCCCTGTGACTGCCCCTTTCCTCCATGCCTGCTCCCTTCGTGCCAGGAGACTGCCCCTTTCCCCCATGCCTGCTCCCTTTGTGCCCTGAGACTGCCTCTTTCCTCCATGCCTTCTCCCTTCGTGCCCTCAGACTGCCTGAGACTGCCCCTTTCCTTCATGCCTTCTCCCTTCGTGCCCTGAGACTGCCCCTTTCCTCCATGCCTGCTCCCTTCGTGCCCTGAGACTGCCCCCTTCCTCCATGCCTTCTCCCTTTGTGCCCTGAGATTGCCCCTTTCCTCCATGCCTTCTCCCTTTGTGCCCTGAGACTGCCTGAAACTGCACCTTTCCTCCATGCCTGCTCCCTTCGTGCCCTGAGACTGCCCCATTCCTCCATGCCTTCTCCCTTCGTGCCCTGAGACTGCCTGAGACTGCCCCTTTCCTCCATGCCTTCTCCCTTCGTGCCCTGAGACTGCCCCTTTCCTCCATGCCTTCTCCCTTCGTGCCCTGAGACTGCCCCTTTCCTCCATGCCTGCTCCATTTGTGCCCTGAGACTGCCCCTTTCCTCCATGCCTTCTCCCTTTGTGCCCTGAGACTGCCCCTTTCCTCCATGCCTTCTCCCTTTGTGCCCTGAGACTGCCCCTTTCCTCCATGCCGTCTCCCTTTGTGCCCTGAGACTGCCCCTTTCCTCCATGCCTGCTCCCTTCGTGCCCTGAGACTGCCCCTTTCCTCCATGCATTCTCCCTTTGTGCCCTGAGACTGCCTGAGACTGCCCCTTTCCTCCATGCCTTCTCCCTTCATGCCCTGAGACTGCCCCTTTCCTCAATGCCTGCTCCCTTCATGCCCTGAGACTGCCCCTTTCCTCCATACCTGCTCCCTTCGTGCCCTGAGACTGCCCCTTTCCTCCATGCCTTCTCCCTTCGTGCCCTCAAACTGCCTGAGACTGCCCCTTTCCTCAATGCCTTCTCCCTTCGTGCCCTGAGACTGCCTGAGACTGCCCCTTTCCTCCATGCCTGCTTACTTCGTGCCCTGAGACTGCCCCTTTCCTCCATGCCTTCTCCCTTTGTGCCCTGAGATTGCCCCTTTCCTCCATGCCTTCTCCCTTTGTGCCCTGAGACTGCCTGAAACCGCCCCTTTCCTCCATGCCTGCTCCCTTCGAGCCCTGAGACTGCCCTATTCCTCCATGCCTTCTCCCTTCGTGCCCTGAGACTGCCTGAGACTGCCCCTTTCCTCCATGCTTTCTCCCATCGTGCCCTGAGACTGCCCCTTTCCTCCATGCCTGCTCCCTTCGTGCCCTGAGACTGCCCCTTTCCTCCATGCCTTCTCCCTTTGTGCCCTGAGACTGCCTGAGACTGCCCCTTTCCTCCATGCCTTATCCCCTTGTGCCCTGAGACTTCCCCTTTCCTCCAAGCCTTCTCCCTTCATGCCCTGAGACTGCCCCTTTCTTCCATGCCTGCTTCCTTCGCGCCCTGAGACTGCCCCTTTCCTCCATGCCTGCTCCCTTCGTGCCCTGAGACTGCCCCTTTCCTCCATGCCTTCTCCCTTCGTGCCCTCAGACTGCCTGAGACTGCCCCTTTCCTCCATGTCTTCTCCCTTCGTGCCCTGAGACTGCCCCTTCCCTCCATGCCTTCTCTCTTTGTGCCCTGAGATTGCCCCTTTCCTCCATGCCTTCTCCCTTTGTGCCCTGAGACTGCCTGAAACTGCACCTTTCCTCCATGCCTGCTCCCTTTGTGCCCTGAGACTGCCCCATTCCTCCATGCCTTCTCCCTTCGTGCCCTGAGACTGCCTGAGACTGCCCCTTTCCTCCATGCCTTCTCCCTTCGTGCCCTGAGACTGCCCCTTTCCTCCATGCCTGCTCCCTTCGTGCCCTGAGACTGCCCCTTTCCTCCATGCCTTCTCCCTTTGTGCCCTGAGACTGCCCCTTTCCTCCATGCCTTCTCCCTTCGTGCCCTGAGACTGCCCCTTTCCTCCATGCCTGCTCCCTTAGTGCCCTGAGACTGCCCCTTTCCTCCATGCCTTCTCCCTTTGTGCCCTGAGACTGCCTGAGACTGCCCCTTTCCTCCATGCCTTCTCCCTTCATGCCCTGAGACTGCCCCTTTCCTCAATGCCTGCTCCCTTCATGCCCTGAGACTGCCCCTTTCCTCCATGCCTGCTCCCTTCGTGCCCTGAGACTGCCCCTTTCCTCCATGCCTTCTCCCTTCGTGCCCTCAGACTGCCTGAGACTGCCCCTTTCCTCAATGCCTTCTCCCTTCCTGCCCTGAGACTGCCTGAGACTGCCCCTTTCCTCCATGCCTGCTTCCTTCGTGCCCTGAGACTGCCCCTTTCCTCCATGCCTTCTCCCTTTGTGCCCTGAGATTGCCCCTTTCCTCCATGCCTTCTCCCTTCGTGCCCTGAGACTGCCTGAAACCGCCCCTTTCTTCCATGCATGCTCCCTTCGAGCCCTGAGACTGCCCTATTCCTCCATGCCTTCTCCCTTCGTGCCCTGAGACTGCCCCTTTCCTCCATGCTTTCTCCCATCGTGCCCTGAGACTGCCCCTTTCCTCCATGCCTGCTCCCTTCGTGCCCTGAGACTGCCCCTTTCCTCCATGCCTTCTCCCTTTGTGCCCTGAGACTGCCTGAGAATGCCCCTTTCCTCCATGCCTTATCCCTTCGTGCCCTGAGACTTTCCCTTTCCTCCATGCCTTCTCCCTTCATGCCCTGAGACTGCCCCTTCCCTCCATGCCTGCTTCCTTTGCGCCCTGAAACTGCCCCTTTCCTCCATGCCTGCTCCCTTCGTGCCCTGAGACTGCCCCTTTCCTCCATGCCTTCTCCCTTCGTGCCCTCAGACTGCCTGAGACTGCCCCTTTCCTCCATGCCTTCTCCCTTCGTGGCCTGAGACTGCCCCTTCCCTCCATGCCTGCTTCCTTCGCGCCCTGAGACTGCCCCTTTCCTCCATGCCTTCTCCCTTTGTGCCCTGAGACTGCCCCTTTCCTCCATGCCTGCTCCCTTTGTGCCAAAACTCAGACTACCCTTTCTTTATATTCCTGTTTCCTTAAAGCGGCGGAGTTATAACGATTATGCAGGTGTCATTTCTAAATGTGTAGCGCTGCCACTGCAATTTCCCACATAGTGCCGCGGCGCCCCTGGCAACGCATAACGGCGCACCGGGGTGCCGCGGCGCGCAGTTTGGGAAACACGGCTCTAGTGAATCAGATTGATGCAGGGGGACATAGTTACTTCCTTAACTGGCCCTTTGATGACATTTGGGTGAAGCTCTGATTAACATCTTATGATGTTCATGATCATTTTAATTTTTTTTATTCTCTAAGATACCTTTTATAATAGGTGTTTTTCTTTGGATGAAAACATCTATGTCTAAATTTCAGAGTAGGACCTATAAGTGACAATCTTACACAAACGTACATTGTATAATCTGCCAAATTCAATGTTCCATAGGTACTTTAACCACACTGGATTTAGAGAAATCAACAAATAACTGGTAAATCATGGGAAGAGATCTTTGGCTTGATTTAGAGTTTGTCGGATGGGCTATGTTTTGTCACAAATGTGATGAGTATACCTTCTGCCTTATTACAAGTGCCATCAGATATAATGCACTTGTAATAATAGGGACAGGAAATCTGTCATTTTAGTAACTTTAGTAATGGGGCACTCATCCACCAAAGCATAAATCAGGCTTTTTTAAGTCATAACCTAGAGTGGAAGATATTTTCGATTGATAGTTTCATACTGTCATTTTTCAGATGACTTCAAAGAAATCTGCCCCGCTGGGCCTGGTTACCACTATTCTGCTGCCGACCTGAAGTTCAACACACGTTTCCTTGGCCATGATCAGCCAAGGGTACCCATCCATCGTCCGGTGGCACCCCGCCATCCCACACAAGCATCACCTGCCAAGGATGTCACAGGTAAAGGCATAATGGGCAACTGTCAGAGGGCTATGAAACCACAGTCCGCATGACCAAACCAGTTCTTAGGTTTTTGTTAGTGGGACCATTAGTTCATTTTAAAATTGGGGAAATTGAAATTTTAAGAATGCGAAAAAAAGTTGAATGATAAGAAGAAGGAAAAGTTCAAATATAAGGGAATCAGGATTTTTTGCAAATTTTGTGAAATGTTGGAATCGTTTTCTTACACAAAGTTTGTGATTGTTTTTTGAAACTGCAATAATTTTAAATTTGTTGATACTTGCAATGTTTTTTTTCTTTTTAAATGGTGATACTAAATCCTGTAAAAGTTGTTTTGAGGGAAATGATGCCTTAAAACCCTAATTTGGGTGGGAGAATTATCTGTAAAAAATGCATGCTGTGGGACAAATGCTCGCATGAAACCTTTTTTCCATGCATTTTAACTACCAGATATATAATTTTGCAAATTCGACGAAATTCAAAACTTCATTTTCCAACTTTGCCAATGTACTGGCAAAATTTGAATACCTTTAATTTTTTCCTTGATGGAGGCCACTGTAATGGTCGCTTTGTCATTTTCACAAAAAATTGCCTGCTCGTGAAGATTCTTGAAACAGAAAGGATTTGGAGGTGAATTTTCCTATAAAATATTTTTTTGCCAAAATGATACTTATAAAATTGAGCTTATGCAAGGGAGATTTCCAGTAATATTTATTGTGTATGATTTTATTATGTGATCTTCTTTAAAACTTTGCTAACAATTGTGATCTGTGAACAAATATGACAAGGGTTATCTATGAAAACCTTCACAACTTTGTAAAACATTTTTATCCATGCGACCCAAAAATACAATACATTTAAATAAGCCAAATATTTCAATATTATTTAAAGTTATAGCCAGGGTACTTTTATATTCTGAATTGATATAATACTAACCGACAGCCATCCTCAGTTACAACCCAACATGAATCCCAAGTCAGGTGGAAGGCAGACCAAATAGAGTATACACCTCAGTATCATAACAGTCAATGCAACCTATAACATTGTGTTAATATGGTACTGGTATAATTAAAATTGAGGACTGGATTGTGTAGGGTATTTGGTCCTTCATCTTTAAACACAGCTTTCATGAATGTGGAATGCAAAGGTCACAGAGTCAATTTCTCAGATGGGATGTCCAATAAACTCAATTCCAAAGGCTATATATCCAAGCCACCATCCACCACTCCTCAACTCTTTGTGGAGACCCATTTATGTAGGTCCTACACCCACTTATTCCCACTGTGACCTGGACTCAAGTTTCAGCCAATGGTTATGAACATTTTTCCTGGAGTCAGTCCCACATATATACATTTGGCAGTCAACCGACCCTGCTTTTTATCTGGTAAAAATCCTGGTAAATCCCACTTAGGGGATGGCTCCAGTGCAGTGCCAGCCAATTCACATGTCGCATCTTAGACAGTACTGATCAATATGTGGGATCATGGAATTCTGAAATGTGAGAGGTATGCTTGGAGCATTTTCATTTTTTTTATTTGAATTTTTTTAAGGCACAGAAACAATCAAGATGCAATTGATCATAAGCACGTTTAGTACATAGACTCCAATAACTTACAATTGAGGCATGCATACATTTTTTTAAACCATATCAACAGTTAGTCTAGGTAGAGCAGCATAGTCACTTGATCTAGAGGGAGAAAAAATTCAACTCCAATTTTTTATTGGCGAATGAGTGCAGGCATGAATCTGTTACTCCATTGAACGTTACCTTCTTTCGTAATAAATCTGCAGAACGGAGCTCAAAGTTTTTATGCCTGATAAATATTGATGTTAATTTCTCTATTGTATATATATTCCACAACTTTGTCCGCCATAGAGACACCAGCAGCGATTCCGCAACTTCCACATGTGGGCTACATCAAGCCTGGCTGCCAAGAGCAAAAGTGTTATGATGAACTTTCTAGTTGGAGTAGTAAAGGGGTAGGAACTATCTTCTCCTGTGTGGACCACTAAGATTACAAGAAGGTCTTGTTCAAGCTTGATATTAATGATCTCTTTTATGTGGGATACAATTTCTTCCCAGTACATCTTTATATTAGAAAAAGATAAATGCATATGCAACCAATTTTGAAATCGTATCAAGCATGCATAAAATGCTGGATTCCTAGAAGTAAAGCTTGTTGACTCCCCTCTACTGGAAAGTGGGACAGTCGAAGAAGCTGTTGGAAATTAGGTGAGTAGATGCAGAGCAACGTTATTTGTAGGTGTCGCTCTTGAGAACGTGCAGGAATGGCTGGAAGAAAACACCACTGTATACCAATCAAAGATGGCATCATAACAAAATTGTTTATGATAGATAAAGTGTTGGTTCTAGAGCTGATTGTAAATGGGTTTTCCAACATGGAGGCTTTGGCCCTGCACAGAGCATTCCATGACGTTCATTGCCCCTTTCTACGTCAATAAAATCTGGAGGGTGTAGTAGTTTACTTAAAAACAAAACATTATAACACAAAATAAGTATGAATAAGAACAGGTCGAGGTGTGGGGCCCCTTAATACTTGCTCTCAAAAGTTAAATATTTTTGGGAAGAGTTAATCTAGAGAGAATAAATATTTTTATTCAAAACACCAGACAAATCACGGTATTCAAAAATAGCCAATAGCAAAAGACCAGGCCCCGATTCTGAGTCAGGTGGAGCAAAATGACAGCACAGAATGTTCCTCCACCTGATTTAGAGTGCGTAGGTGTTCCACACCTCTGGGAATATTTACACCAAAGTGACTGAGTGTGGCGTTAGCCTTCTTGGCTTAACGCTGCACTCCGCCACTTCAGAAACGCAGAGCTGCACCATATTTAAAATAATGTCGACTAAAGACAATGGGGAGTAGCAGACTTGCATCATTTTTGGTTTTTTTTGCACTTTCAGGAATGAACTAGAAAGGAAAGAGCTGAGGCTGGACAGAAGTTAGCCTTGTCAGAGAACAGACAGCGTATTATAGATTAAACAGCCTCACTGTGTTGTATCCACTTTTTCTACCAAGACCCAAAGGGATGGGGGCAATAGTTGTCACAATGTTTTGCATAACGTTTATAACTTTATGTTATCTGCAAATTACTACTTGCTTTTAAGTGATGAAATTTGCTTTCTGCTTTTTTTAAAAGTTGGAATTCATTGATAAAATGTTCTGAATGGTGTTAACACATGTTTACTACAAAACATAAAGCTTGCATATCTTTGCACATACGTGGTCTTATCTGTTAAATCAATTTAAATAATAGTTCTGTATTTGATCAGGCCCATCTTTGCTTTAGTAGAAAGTTGATAGGCATTACCAAAAGATCTGATCACTTTGAATGTCTCTTTAACTTTTCATCAACCAATCACTGCTTGCAGACAGAGCTACATACAACTTGAACCTAGCCATTCCACTGTTTTTTAAGATAGAAATGTAAAGTTCCTTTTAGGAAAGTTTGCCTTGTTTGTTGTCATCATTTTGGAGGATATTGTCCCACAGGAAATATTTTTTGAGTTTTTATTTTCAAAATGTTACGGAAAAATTGCCAACCCCATTGTCTTTTCAAATCTGCTCCAGAATGTACTTTGATGCTGGACTTTTTCGGAATATTTAGTGGAAAACAGGTTAATTGAGTCATAACACTACAATTCCTTCAGACAAATAGGTGACTTTAACGACTACTGAACTATTCATATAGTTATTGGTTTACCATGGAGTATTAATCCAACGCGCTTTACATAACATGAAACATAGATTCTTCAATACACATGAAGAAAGTAACCCACAAAGGTACCCCAAGGTAACATCCCATTTAGCTGTGGCCCAAAAAAATTGAATTTCCTAAAGAAAGAATAATGCAAGTGGAAGATCATTCCAAATATAGGGAGCCAGCGATATAAAGGAACGAAAGCTGGAAGAGACACACAAAGTTAGAGATACCGAAAACAGAGGTTAAACCCCAGAAGGCAAAGAGCAGACTGAAGTACATAAAGAACTCTGGGGACACCAATAAGGTGGGGCAAAAGTAGGGAGACATTTAAAGATTATACAATTATAGGATTTGAACTGTAACAAAACTAGAAGCCAATTTAGGTTGCACTCAATAGGCTCAGGTATGAGTACAGTAGTAGAGAAAAGAGAAGTCAGTTTTGAATAAAGTGAAGTAGAGTAAGCAGATATTTTAGAAGGTCTGCATCAAGAGAGGAATAGTAGGTAATTCAGGAAAGAGCCAGTGACTGAAGCAACATTTTAAGTAAAGACGGTATAATTAAATGTAATTGTTCAGATGTTATACAGGTGTAAGTGGAAGAACTTCACAACCTAAGACAGTTGCACCGAGGAATTCAGTAATGATTCAAAAATGATGCCAAGATTCCTCGATAAAGAAGATAATGAAATGAAAGTAGTGGAGAAGTAAATAGGAGAAGGAACAGCAATGGCTGTAGAGGAAGAAAAAAAAGAGAATCTTGGTTTCTTAGAGCAGAGTTTCAGAAAGTGCAATGACATCCAGATTTCAATTGCAGCTAGAGAAGCCATCATCTGTGAGAATTAAACCCACACGAAAAAACTAACAGAATGGTATATAATGAGAAGATCTGAGGGTTAAGGACTGAGCCTTGAGGGCTACCGTAAGAGTAAGATAAGGAAAGGATACAACCCTTTTTAAAGGAATAAAGAAGAAAAGCCCCAAAAGAAAGGAGTGAAACCAGTGAAGAGCAGTTCCATGTTTAGATGTAGAATGTGTGATGATAGAATGGGCCACTGTGCTCAAGCAGCAGAGAGGTCAATGGGAATGAGAATAGGGGGCTGTGTTTTGGGAGAGCATTCAGTTGTGCTGGTGACAGGCAGTAAGAAGCGTGACAGTGCGTAGATCAGATTGAACGGGTCAGAGAAGTTCATTAGACAGAAGGAAAGAAAAAAAAGAGAATACAGTCTAATATACTAGAGAGAAAAGGAAGATGAGACATAGGCCAGAAATTAGAGAGGGGTCATTAGTGTCTAAAGAAGGCTTTACAGGTACTGGTAGGATAACAGCAGATTGAAAAGATAAAGGAAATCTTCCTGTTAAGACCCTTTCAATCAATATAACTCTTTCTCTGCCAATTACCCCCTGTTGTCTCTTCCTTACCAAATTTGAATATCATGTGCTTATCAAAACACAATACTGTAGGGAATTATATGAGCTTCCACTAATATGCTAAAGTTGAATTCCTTCTTCGGTAAAAAAGACTGTTCCTAAGGCATGCTGTCTCATAATGCATGTTTGGGTATATCCTACCAGTCTTTAATTCAGTCAGTCTGGAAAGGGGCGACCATTCGGTCCCCCCGAACGTATGGCGGAGTACCACTATCCCCCCGGGAAGCCATCTTGGGCGGGAGGCGAGTCTCGGCTGGTATGCCCGAAGCGGCGTAGCCGGGGCGCGCCTTTTTCCCGCCCTGGAGTGGGCTGGCCTAGACACTGACGCGGCCGGGCCACGCCCTCGGGGCAGGCCGGGGCGGGTTTACGCCCGCCCTTTTATCCGTCTTCAGGGCGGGCGTAAACCCGCCCCGGCCTGCCCCGAGGGCGTGGCCCGGCCGCGTCAATGTCTAGGCCAGCCCACTCCAGGGCGGGAAAAAGGCGCGCCCCGGCTACGCCGCTTCGGGCATACCAGCCGAGACTCGCCTCCCGCCCAAGATGGCTTCCCGGGGGGATCGTGGTACTCCGCCATACGTTCAGGGGGACCGAATGGTCGCCCCTTTCCATAATGCATGTTTGGGTATATCCTACCAGTCTTTAATTCAGTCAGTCAGTCATCTCTTTATGTGATCCATTTAAAATACAGATCACAAAAGTACAAAACTTATTAAAAGTAATCACTTTGTGTCAACGTTCTTTAGTCAGACTACTGAAGGCTGGACCATTGTAAATAGACAATTAATTACACTATCATTCAAAATATTTGAAGCCATACATCATTGGGGCCTAGGTAAATATTGTTTCATATGTACATCACTTCTGCTCTGTTTTTAGAATTACTCACCAGCCTTCAACAAACACTGATGAGACTTTGTAGGTTAAATCTTTATTAAAGTTAGAAATGGTGTCTTATAATAAGTACAGTACTCTACTTTCCACAGTACAGAAAGTCAATCGATGTTAAAGCTGCATTGTAGGGGACAATATAAAACTAAAATAATATGATAGCATGCAACCATGAGACTTTATAACTGCAAATGTTAGGCATTTGTTCACTCAAGTTTTTGTATGCAATTTATTCGAAATATATTCTAAGTGTTCTTTTTTAAATCTAGCAAGATTTACATATTCAGCAGTATGAAAAGTTGAGTTAAAAAAAATCTTAGAACAATTGACAAAATTCCAGTATCTTGAGGATAATGTTACATTCTACTAGTCAGATGAAAGAGTCCTCTTTGGACTGAACAGTTACCATCCATCCATCCATCCATCCATCCATCCATCCATCCATCCATCTATCTATCTATCTATCTATCTATCTATCTATCTATCTATCTATCTATCTATCTATCTATCTATCTATCTATCTATCTATCTATCTATCTATCTATCTATCTATCTATCTATCTATCTATCTATCTATCTATCTATCTATCTATCTATCTATCTATCTATCTATGTATCTATCTATCTATCTATCTATCTATCTATCTATCTATCTATCTATCTCTTCAGAGAGTGTCTTCTGTGTGGTGATAAACTGTGTGACCACTCTTCTTTGTAGACTTGCTCATTTGCCTCTTATAGAAATCTCACCTAATGTTCCTGCAGTGCATGAAGAAAGAAGACCAGGGAGACCTGTGGTCCCAGAGGAGAGAAGGCCAATAAGGCCAGCTACCCCAGTTGTCATTGAGGAAAGGACAGGAGATGCTGCAGGGGACTTGTGGCCAGTGAGGCCACCCATCTCTGAGGACAGGCGACCTGTGCAGCCGGCTGTCCCCGAGGAGAGACGGCCTGTAAGACCTGCTGTGTCTGAGGACAGAAGACCCTTCATCCCAGCTGTACTGTCCCCTACTGCCCGTTCACCATTGATTACACCTGCACCAGGTAAGACTGATGGAAAGTAAAAATGTAAAATGTAAATTGATACTTGTATAGCGCACTACTCACCCGCAAGGGTCTTAAGGCGCTTGTACCAAAACCGCTGTGGAACCCATCCTGGCTTTCCCTGTGAGGCGTCCACTCCTGGGCACCCCCAAGGTGGAGGCCAGGCATCCTTAGCGTTGTGGGGGCCGTTGTGGAGATTAAGCAAGCTATTGCCCAGAGTTGCAGAGTGGGACTCCATGATTGGAATAGGCACCGAGGCGAGAATTATCAGGTCCGTGGAATTTTGAGCCCAAGACCCGCCAAGGCGGGGAATTGAACCCTGGTCCTGGGCTAGACCTCTGCATTAGGGTCTGCTGCTCTAACCATTGAGCCACACTTCTCCATTCAAATGAATACAATCGGAGGTGCTAAATGCAGCAGGTTTCATAAATAACTGTTTTAACCGAAGCTTGCAGCAGAGGACGAAAAGGGATGTCTGATTGTATAATATTGCATATTTTTTTCACTGTTTCATGCAGTGTGATGGAAATTGTCTGAATACCTGTAACAGCTTTATCTGAATATTGGATTCATTTTGAATCTGTACAGATTAGATTTCCAGAATTGGGGTTAGTCTTTTTACAAGGGCTTTCTTGAGCCGTCTTGGAGGGGTTTTATAATGTATCCATTTTAAGGAGGAATATTAATGGTTCTTCGGCTACTTTCAGGAAATGTTTATTGTTATATATTTAGGTGTGAATAACTTGGCCAGGTAGTTTCTTGGAGTGAAATATCTTTTATATATTTGTTATAAAGCACATTTTGAAGATTTTGTCTTTGGGCTTAAAAAAGGGTCATTGGCCTTATGGACCTTTTTATACCCTGTGGTTTCCATCTGGCACGGCGAAACAGACATTTTCAATGGACACTTACGTTGATGTCCCCGTGTGGTGGTTCTTATCCCTTTAGCAATTTAAACCTTATTTTAAATGTTTTGACTTTGATATCCTTTGAGGCAATGCCATCAAGTGACATTGCCATGCTGCTTAGCTTATTTGCCTTCTCATTTAGTTGAATTTTAACCCTGACAGTTACCACTACTTTGTTTGCCACTGTATGATGTACCGTTACGTCGTGGAAAGGTTAAAAGAAAGATAAAGCTTAGGGCAAGGATTAGCCCAAGGGTAATGCTTAGGAACTAGTGACAAGATATAAGCCATGATAAGGTGATAGGAACGAAGCAAAGGCAATGCACTGGTTAAAAATGGATTGATGCTGTGGGTGTTGTTGAGGTGTATCTTCTTGTGTTAAGGATAGTGACTTAATGTACAAGAGGTATTGGCAAAGATTTGGCGATGTCAAACTTGTGGGTGGTGAACGGATTCACCGGTTGCAGGATCCAATTGGCCCGCTTCATCAATCGTGCAGCATCTGTCTCGTACAACCAGTTGTGGCCGGCATAGCTTGCGGGTGGGGGAGTGGGCGTGGGTATTCACAGGGGAGGTCACACAGGGGGTTGTGAATGCAGGAGGGAGCACAAATTGAAAAAAATAATAAAAGTCACTTAACTTGCCGCCGCCGGGTCCTCTGCTCTTGCTCTCCTGCTCTGACTTCCGAAGAGGGAAGCAGGCAGCCAGTCTCCCTCCCCTAAGCCATCACAATGATGCAGTGAAGCGTTGTGATTGGTCTGAACGCCGTGACCCAGTGCTCAGCCAGGGGCTGATGACGTGGCCATGTTCTCTTTGCGGGCTGTAATGCAGCCTGCATGGAGAAGTGGGAAAGTGCGCATGACTGGTTTGAGCCACCCTAGAGAGCCGACAAAACAGTCACTGCACACTTCGGATTGAGCAAACCACTCCTCCCCTGCCCTCCTCTGTTAACAGAGCAGTCCCGCCGCCTGCAAAGGAAACATAAGATGTTAATGACTGAAAGTTATTATCATTTTATGTTTTTGCTGCTAGTACTGCTTGAAAGCAGTGGGGCGACGCTTCTCCGCCTTATCGGTGGAGCCTCCACTGCGTACAACACGCCAACAGCATGCTCATTGTGTGCAGTGCCTGATTCACAGGTTACAACTCTCTGAGATGGGGCATTATTGTAGTAGTGCATCATTCTACCCCTTGAAGCATTGCTTAACTTGCACCTGTGTCTGTGACCGCAACTGTCTGGTATGACTGTTATCAATATGCACCGGGCGTTGTGCCTATAGTGAGGTCAGAATTTGCACCTCTTCGTGGTTTATGTGACCCGAGTTGTCTGGTGCAGTCAACATCGACAGGCACCTGACATTTTGCCTCATTTCCAAGGAGGCACAGGTTTTACAACTCTTTGTTGTATGTGACCAGAATGGTCAGGTGTGACCCGTATCATTGTACACCTGCCACTGTGCCCGGATTGCCTTGGTGCGACTCTGATCAATATGTACCTGACGGGGGACATCCTCCTTCAGACAGCCGCCCCCACTTCATTCTCCATTCAGCTACTGTTCCCTCCTCGGCAATCAGTGCAGCAGGCCATCTGCCCTTTCTTCAATCGGCCTTCCCAGACGACATTGTGTTGTCGGGTAGTATTACCCAATTCAGGCCTGGGTGGTGAGAGTGACTGACCGGGCTGGAGGATTGCTTCGGAGAATGATTGGAAGTGGGTCAAGTGACTGTGTGACCCCCAGTGCTTTGCCCTTGGGGACCCCTTTGGCGTGGCCGTCTATTGCCCTCAGCCCGTGTGTGCTCTGCATCCTGTGGGTGAACTTCTCAAATGGTTGCCAAACCCATTTTGCTAACTGCCTCCTAATTAACCTTGCGGCCTACCCCCACATGCTTCCTGGGACCCTGACTTAGAGTGTCTTCAGCCTTGTGTGGCCTAGTGCCCAAGGGCATGGGATGTCTCCAGTCTGTGGTTGTAGAATAGGCTAGGTGAGTTGGAGGGCAGAGGAAGGCTTAGGCCACAGGGTTTGCAGTGTGTAACAAATTGACCTGCTGGGTATCAATGCACCGCATTAGGGTGCTGAATGCATATGTGTGCGAGTGCTTCCGTACTGACTTGCCTGATATCCGTTGCACCACTTAGGGGTGCCAAGTGAGTGTGTGTGTGGGAGTGACAGTGGGAAACTGCCTGTGATTCACAACACTGGTTGCCTGATACATTGATTTCTTGCCAGAATAGCATTACATGTGACATTGGTTTTACCTGCACAGCCTTTTTCCGCGGTGCTGCTAAAAAGTATTATCATTTGTGGTATGTACATATTTCTGATAAAGTTATGACCCTGGGTGCACCCTACAGCTGTGTGTTATTGTGTTATAAGAGTCGCTGGAAAGGGCCTGGAGTGGGCAACATATGGCACAGAATAAGGGTGCTGGGTGGGGCGTAGGCTAGGATCCTTCCCAAGTGTGCATATTACTGATGTAATGTGAACACTGCTAGGCTTAGTACTGCCAGTAATAATTCCCAATGTTATTTATTCCCAGGAATACATGATGCTTATGTTGTGTTGATTATTATGTGTGTTGAATACAAACGTTATTTACATACATCAACTGTGAAGTCTCTTTTGTGATGCTCAAGGTATTTATCGTGAGTGAGTGCTGTGCCAATGCTTTACACATTGCCTCTGTGGTGAGCCTGACTGCTCAGTGCCAAGCTGCACACGTGTGAGTACAGGTTATACAGTGTGTGTGTAATCACCTGCCCCTGACGGGAATGGTATGTTCTGCCTCGAGTACTGCTCCAGCCAACCAGAAAAAGCCATTTCCAACAAGTATGCTCCAGTTAAGTGATTCTCCTAAAATGTAATGAGCTTTCATTGATAATTGCCTCTGTTTATGGTAGGACAAGCGTACTCACACTTTCAATGGCTACTGTGAGCACTCTGAAATGATGTTCTTTCACTAGAAACCAGGATGTCATCTTGGAAACAGCTCACACACACCATCCCAATTAAAATCATATGCATGGACTTGGAACATCGATATGGCTAGAGAGGCCTGTCACTTGTACTGATATGCCGTAAAAGGAATTAAAAGAACATAAGGAAACACACATTTTAATTGAGGCATTTGGTTTTAGTGCCTCAATTCTTTTATTTATTGTTTTTTTAATTGTGTTTCTTCATTCTTTAACCTTTACAATACAAAATATTTTAAAATCAAAGTATACATAAGCAAACATAATTAGCTACCTAAAAACAAAGTTGATAGTTACTTAAAGCACACAACACATTAAGAGGTGGCCATTCCACTGGTGACTGCCGGCAACGAAGATTGGGTTTTCTAGTGCTTCACAAATATAGACCCTGATCTCTAACAGTACAAATCCAATCCGACCACTTCTTTGTACACCTTGGCCAATCATCTAGTCTTTCTTCCTTAAAGGTGTTATATAAATCTGAACCTCTCGACAGGTCCCTTGTACCTTTCAAGAATTATGGCCATATAGTCCCAAATTCTAGCTCTCTGCATTCCTATCTTTTCTGTGGTGGTAAAGTGCTTATCTCAGGTTGATTGTTGATTTGTGTTGAATTTAACGGTAGATATATTTAGTTTCACCAAAAATATTGTCACATATGTTGAAATTGTCTGCTTAAAACAGTGAATAGCACAGTATAGCGACTTCTTTAAATCTAATACCCCTCAATTGGAAAGGTACACATACATAGGGAAGTCTACATTTGCTATTCTAACTCCTTATTAGTGGTAATTGATAGGTATGGGCGAATTTTGCGAATCTCGCAATCCGCAAAATCCGCGAATTCCCGCGAATTTGCGGATTTTTTTTAATGTTCTCACAAGTTTCTGCAAGTTCGCGAGGGTTTTGTACAATTTTGCAAATTGCAAAATTGTACAAAACGCGTGCGAACTTGCAGAAACCCGTGCGAACACAATGTGCCCAGTAGGGCATGTGCCTCTTGTGTGAATAAAAGGTCAGAGAAAGATCAGTTCAGCAGATGAAGAGAAAGAAGCTCCTGGTCACAGGAACAGCACGGGTATTGCGCTCCTGAAAGTCAAGGATGCAAAGCCTATCCAGCATCACAGCTGATTTTCCACGGTAGATTTGGGAAGAAGGCACACCTGTCCAGCCTCGACGACGCTCACAATTGTTTTTGGGCTAATGAATGAGTCACTGAATTTGAGCATCAACTAGTTCGAGCGACCATGTGTGTGTTACTATGCAATCGCCCCGAAGGGCGCAGGGGTCCCTTGAGTGAGCTGCAGACCTGTGCCCAGCCATGCAACTATTTTACAATGGCGCCAGCAAGCTGCCAGCGCCGTTGTAAAATAGTTACAAAGTTAGCTTGCACAGGAAGCACTTAGATAAAATAAAGCAGCACCTGCTTCGTTTTTGCTAGTGGTTCCTGTGCAAGCTAACTTTGTAACTATTTTACAACGGCGCTGGCAGCTTGCTGGCGCCATTGTAAAATAGTTGCATGAGTGGGGGTTCAACTTTTGAACCCGTTACGTTCGCGGATTTTTTTTTGCGGATTTTGCGGGAAATCCGCAAAATTCGCGGATTGCGGATTTCCCAAAAATCCACAACATCCGCGAGCGTAACGGATTACCCGCTCACACTTAGTAATTGATATTCCATGTAGTTGCAAGTCAGTATTACATCTTCGTTGTAGTAACTCCTTACCCTTGAACACTGAACCTGTCTTGCGATGCAACTGAAGGAACAATTTATTATTCACTGGCATTTGTGGGCAGGCTTTGTTCCAGGTCAAATATGGTGCCATGTGAGGAGCTATAACCTATTATTCATGCCCTCAACCTACATCTCTGCTTTTATTCATTAGAAAGGTCTATTCTGGCTTATTCTAAAGAATAAGATGCATTTAAACTAGTAGGATTCTAGATATTCCTTTGCGATAATTGCTAAATTTCCTTTGAAGAAATTATGTGAACTACCCAACAAATTATGTGAAATTCAATGTCATTACACAAAGTGCTAAATAGTAATTTTGCGCTATTTAGCTTGAAGTGCACCCTTGCGAGGACTCATTTCGCACTGAAAAAAGAGCACACATTGCACTGGCCACGAACATCAGTCACTCGCTTTCGGTTCGTGCGCATTGTCACAGTGCTAACTCAATAGGATTTTTACGCAAATGTAATTTAAGTACATAGGGCCATATTCACAAGGAGCTATCACCGAATTAACGGCACTTTATCGCAGCCAAAGTCGTGATAAATTTACCCCACCATTCACAAGCAGGTGCTAACAGCCGACAGCACCAGTTTTTCCGCAATAGCAGCCGCAAAAAACATGACCACATAGGATCCCAGCAACTATTGCTAATTAGATGCAGAGAAGGCGTTCCCGTGCAAAACCGCGACAACAACACACCTCAACATTCACAACGACCAGACAGATCGGCGATAAGAACACAAAACACGTGATAAGGCGCGTTAGCAGCAGGAATTTTACACCTGCTCTGACTTGGTGTAAAGTCAGACCACAGCCTGCACCACAAAAGGGAGCCCAGCACAGGGCGTCATTGGAAGGGCAACAGATGCCATGAAGCTACTCATCATGCAGCCCGGACACCCAAGAGAGCCACACACCCACCCAGCACCCCCCACACCCCCTGACTACCACAGAGGCAGCGCAGACAAAGACAGCAGCCCCGCAGGAAACGCACCTTCCTCACAGGCCCAACATCTGACAATGTCACTGTCCGCTACAGGCTGAAAGGATCAACACCCACGCATCCTGGCCGTCATCGCCCAACAGGCCAACTGCACCAACACAGCGGACAACCAACATCCCACCCCACACCAAGCTGCTGGCTGTGCACCACCTGTTGGCCCCTGGGACACCCCAAACAACACCCGCCAGAGTCAGCGGAGTCTCACAGCCAGCCACATCTAAAACCCTATCCTGGACATCACCATCATCCTGGCACCCCAGTCCCCGTACGGCCAACACAATGCGCAGGACCCGCTGGAGACACAGCAAGGACCATACGCCATAGCCGGATGCACACACGTGTAGGGAGCAATCCACTGCACAGATGTCCCACCTGTGCCCCGTGGTGACACAGCACATAATCAGCGCAACAGGAAGCACACGTCACACATCAATGTGCAGGCAATATCCGAACACCGTGGGACCTCCACCTATGTCGCCTCCAATTACACAGCCTGTGTGCATGATCCCTTCACGCTCCAACAGTCCAACATCAACCAGCCGTCCCAGGATGGGACCAAGGGACATGCACAGCCTCTTGGCAACTTCCCAATTAACACCCCACTCACCTCTACTCCACAACCATGAAATCCACAACTCTGGCAATGCACATGTCACAAGTCCACAACCAAGATGCACAACAACATGCCCACCTACCAGACACAATAGAACAATTCACAATGGTAACCTGGGAAAGCCGTGAACATGACAAATTACGGTATGGCACCTCAGCCACACAATAGATGAATGTTGGGAGAGGAGGCAACCAGGCATGTGTGAAGGATGCAGTAGAACCATGATTGGGAAAGTATACATGGCAGCAAAGGGCTGAACGAACCGCAGTATACAGAACACACCCCTACCCACGGCTACATACACCTCTGGTGAATGGAGTGTAGTGGATAGTGGACTCAACCATGTCACCCCAGCCAGTAGAGGTCCTTGCGGAAATGTTGCCTGTTACGACCCACCCATAAGCGTGAGCAGAGTGGGATGGGCGGCGTATGCCAGGACAGCGTAGGGGTGTGAATAAAAAGCACGTAGCCCTGAGAGTTGTCCTCTTCCAGAAAGCCCAACGTCTCTGCCAGGGTGGTGTCTCCTACCCCGCCATGTTGCCGACACCGTCCTCGTTAGCGGAGTTGCCTGAGATCCTGTGCACCTGCCATACCCCAGCCCGCTGGACCACAAACCCGTTAGGGCCGACCCTACGCAGCCAGGCCACACTAATCTGCATCCGACACTGACGTGTGTCATGGAGGGCCCACCACGTGCCAGTGTAAGCTCCAAGCCTGAAGCCCATGACCCGGCCAGCCTTTCAGACCACTGCTGTCCCCCCGACGCTGGCCCACATTACTCCTTTCTCGTTTACATATTCGACCGGCGACCTCTGCAGCACAGTGGATCCCATATGTGAGACTATGACCAGGCTCCTGAATGGCAGTGACCCCAAATACGGGACAGCAGCCACAGCATCAGATTCCTTTCGATCAGTGAGGCATTGTGCCATATGTTCATCTTGTGACACATCCTGCCACAAACCCTGTCCAACGCCATCCGGCGAGACGTGCTGCCACACACTCTGTTCAACACCAGCCGGCGACACGTGGATGAGGGACCAGGACAACCCTGCAGACCAGTAGGTCTCACATCCAGCACCTAGTCGCGATTCACGAATGGCTGAGTCCACACCAGTGGTCACACAGAGAGGAGTAAGAGGAAGATACGACTCGGTCCAGACAAATGCCGGATCACAGTCACGGAGGTGACCGAACATGTGGTGCCACTGAACCTGAACTACGCATGCCGGCGGGGCCACCAACCTATGCCGGCGATACTCTGTGAATGGCCCGTGCTGACCGCTGCCTCCGGTGTTCACTGCTCTCGACCTGGCTGTGCTCCTCGAGTAGGTCACGGATTTGGAACTGAACAGCTGAGTAGCAAAGGCAGATTACACATCATTGCACGCAAGGAGAGGCCTAAGAGGATGTTGCCTTGCATCTTGATGGAGAGAAAAGGATCATCATTATGGAGGTGTTCGTACACTACCGACAACTGCCCTGGTGTCACTAGAGCTGTGCATCGCGAGCCAAAGACACGTGGCAGTGGGCCACTGCTGACCGCTGCCTACGGCCTACACTGTGGTCCAGTAGGTCACAGACTCATGATTCCGCAATGGCGGAGTCCATACCAGTGTACCGGCATCATCGCAGTCTGCATTCCCACCCAGCCCTGGTGCCACTAAGTCTGTTCCCTGACACTCATGGACACAATGGTGGAGTCTAAGCCTATGGACTAGGGGGCAGTTTTCACCCCCATGTAGCTGAGCAGAATTGGTGGTGGCAACGGGCTGTCGCATTCCACTCCTCCATTTGCTGCTTCCTGATAAAATCAAACCTTTCAGTGTCTTGCCCTGGAGGACACCTGCCACAGTCCCCCGAAAAACTCCAAAACATACACCTCGGACAATGATGGTTACCCGCTCAGGTCGCATGGCCCATCTGACTGCACCGCAAGTCACCGTCCCGTGGCAGGGTGCCTGTGCCGGCCGCAGTGCATCCGGGGCCACTAACTCTGTGCTGGTCAGGTCCGGGACCCCTTCTCCGGAGACATAGGCTGGCCCCTGAGGTGTGGCCCTTGGGCTCATCAACACCATGACTCTGTGGCCTTGCGCTGTACTCAGCCTCCGGGCCCAAATGCGTCCCACCAGGGCTCACATACCAAAGCGAGTCCAGACCGGCCAGGACGATGCATCACCGCAGGAGGCACACACCACCATCGCAAGAACCACCTCCAAACGCCATCTGCCAGAGTTGAAGTGGTGGTCCTGACAGACTTTGTGGTTGCTCAGGCCTGTCGTGGATGCCATCATCGGCATGATTTCCTGCTCAGCACTCCAGATGTCAGTGACTCAGTGCACCGGAGGCCATTGTCCATAGCTGATTGTGTTTTGTGCTGTGGAGCGGTTGCGCAGATATGTCACCTCATACAGTGTTGGGGCCCTGAGACATTGATGGTAAAGATGATGGAGGTCTGACATCTGCATCAGTAATACATCGAAAGGACACAATTCAAGACTTTTTGTGCACATGAGCGCGCTCATCTCTATTGTCCACAGCCCGGTGCACTGCGAATCACGGACACTTCCGTTTGCATGTTGGCTGTCCTCTGGACTTTATATGGCTCACCGCATGTTGCTCAGCAGTTGACTCTGCATTGCATGTGTTTTCTGTTTGTTTTACACTGGTATCCAATGTTCAAGTGGTTGCTAACACCAGACATTCCGTGCAGGTTGGCTTTCACTCACCCCACACACATCCAGCACAGGCGTCACTGTACATGTGGCCCTGCCAAGGAGCCGGGTGCATGTGCCCGTAGCCAGTTCAACAAGATCTCTGCATGTGTCCCTGTGGTCTTGTAGTATGCATGTGGGCCCTGGGCCTTACGACTTTACATTGTGCGGTGTACATCGGATGCAGACATGTCATCGGACTTGAACAAAAAGCTACTGGGTTCGGGCTCCCAACAGCACTGCTTGCCACAGGCTAATAAACAACAACGGAAATTGCAGGTGCTGCCTATCACTTACTCTCTTATTTTAATTTGAACATCTGACCATAAAACAAATGTTGCAAAAGACCAAGATGTGTCCTTTTGGTTGGAGTTCTTTTATTTAGAAATATTTATTTTATATTTTTAGATCTCACCCATTTGGAAATTTAATGAAAAACTTTTTTTAAGACCTTATGTACAACAACAAAAGATTTACTATTCAAACAAGGAAAAAACTTTTTTTGTCATGAATGAAAATATTTAGACTTTTTTGGACAATATATACAACATACATTCAATCATTCCACTCACAAACCACACTATTTACATTTATACATACACAACAAAGAACATATAAATCGTATCTACAATGTAATCACTTTGATTTACAAAGAAGCCTAGAGAGCTCTCTAGGCTTCTTTGTAAAGTCTAAAAATTTTCATTCATGACAAAAAAAGTTTTTTCCTTGTTTGAATAGTAAATCTTTTGTTGTTGTACATAAGGTCTTAAAAAAAGTTTTTCATTAAATTTCCAAATGGGTGAGATCTAAAAATATAAAATAAATATTTCTAAATAAAAGAACTCAAACCAAAAGGACACATCTCGGTCTTTTGCAACATTTGTTTTATGGTCAGATGTTCAAATTAAAATAAGAGAGTAAGTGATAGGCAGCACCTGCAATTTCCGTTGTTGTTTATTGACATGTCATCGGAGGCAGCGGGTTGGGGCTTGGACATGTAGCTTTGTCATCACCCACTCCATTCATGAGGGGAGTGGCAAGGGCCGTCATACGCACAGCCAACATGGGTATGTGACTGCTAATTGCGCGTCCCTGGGCGTGGTTCTGTGCATGTGCGGAGCCAATTGTGTCCTCTGTTCTGCAGTGTCTGCTGTGCGTGTAGTTCCATATTCTCGTCAATGTGGCTGTGCTGTTCATGCTATATGTGTGTGCTGCTGTGTGCCAAGGGGATCTGGGACATGATCCTGGGTGTCTGTGGGTGTCCATTGTACTACGCCTCGTTGTGCATGTGTGCCATTGTGCCCATCTCCCCCCGTACCCCCAGGCCCTGTTTGTTGCACTCCCTGTTGGTGTTTTGTCTGGTCCTCTCGAGCTGTGTCCCTACTCCCTACTCCTTGCACCGTCTCGACACTGATGACAGTGGCCTGGGTTTCCTCCAGCTCCTCTGGAGGCACTGGACTGCCACCTCCTGTCGCTGTTGCTGCCTTTCTGTTGGCAGCGGTTTGGTGCCCGGTTTAGGTTGTCACGTAATGCAGTCGCCTATTGGCCTCCTGGATTGGCCTGCTCAGCACTCCGACTGCATTCCAGGTGGTCTGCTTGTGGGTCAGTTGCTGGTAGTGTTCTGTCACCTCCGTGACGCTGTTCTTGTTTTCCTGCGGTCTGCACCCCGTCTTCCCCTCCCTCTTCTCCTTCGACTTCCCTGACCCCATTGGTCCTTGCTGTGGTCTGTGGGGGTTGTGAGTTTCGAGTAGGCCTCTGCGCTGGTCAGGGTGCATCCATGTTGCTACGTGCTTTGTCTTGTTTCTGGTGTATTTTTCGCTGGGTTTTTATGGTGCATTGTCCCACCAGACGCATGAGATTAGCAGGCCTGTGGCTGGTTTTTCCTACTTTTTGTCCTGCAGTTGGCCTCATCGCACTTTTTTTGTGGTTGCGTATCGCATTTAGCGCCGCGGCGTTGATTTTCAAGCGGATATTTGCTGCGCTATCTGGTATCTATTGCCTGCTACCGCCGTGTTGTGAATTCCACGTTGACAGAGCGTTATTCTCCTGCAATGGGCTGCGATGTTGAAAGTTCCGCTACGCTACTCTTGCTGTAGTTATCACACGTTCTTGTGAACATACCCCACAGTTATACAATTATATTTTTACTCTACAATAAAAAAGGAAAACCTTTACTTTTAGTGCAACCTATGAGAGAATTTTTTTCCCAAATCACATCCACTTGCAGGCAAAACTTCATACCATTCATAAAAAGTAATTTCTTTTGTGGACTTTGAAGATGTTCATCTGACAGGTAATACAGTGTAAACCTTAGAGGTTTAATTGTTAGGAACCAGAACATTTGACTCCTAGTCCTAACTTCCTCGCTTAAACAAATTGTGTGCTCCTGGGATGCTTTCCCTGTGTTTCCTCATTTGGCAAAATTGTAAACACAGAGAGGAAGGATAGATAGCTTTTGCACTATGTGCCCTATGAACAAGCCTTCAATCAATCAATCAATGCATTTATATAGCACACTACTCACCCGGAGGGTCTCAAGGCGCTAGGGGAGGGGGGGGGTCCGCTACTGCTCGAACAGCCAGGTCATGAGCTGCTTCCTGAAGGTAAGGTGGTCCTGGGTCAGGTGGAGGTGGGTCGGGAGGGAGTTCCAAGTCTTGGCGGCCAGGTAGGAGAAGGACCTTCCTCCTGTGGTGGCTCTTTGGATGCGGGGGACGGTGGCGAGGGCGTGGCCGGTCGATCGAAGCTGGCGTGTGGGAGCGTAGAAGTTCAGGCGGCTGTTGAGGTATCCTGGGCCTTGGTTGTGTAGGGCTTTGTGTGCGTGGGTGAGGAGACAGAAGGTGATTCTCTTGTTGACCGCGAGCCAGTGCAGATCTCTCAAGTGTCCGGAGATGTGGCTGCGGCGGGGATGTCCAGGATGAGTCGTGCTGAGGCTTTCTGAATCCGCTGGAGTCTCTTCTGGAGTTTGGCGGTGGTTCCGGCGTAGAGGGAGTTGCCGTAGTCCAGACGGCTGGTGACGAGGGCCTGGGTGACCGTCTTCCTGGTCTCGGTGGGGATCCACCGGAAGATCTTACGTGGCATGCGCAGGATGTTGAAGCACGACGAGGAGGCGGCGTTGACTTGTATGGTCATGGAGAGGGAGGAGTCCAGGAGGAAGCCCAGGTTGCATGCGTGGTCTGTTGGTTTGGGTGCGCTGCCCAGGGCAGGGGGCCACCAGGAGTCGTCCCAGGCGGAGGGGGAGGATCCCAGGATGAGGACTTCCGTCTTGTCCGAGTTCAGTTTCAGGCGGCTGTTCATCATCCACTTGGCTACGTCAGTCATCCCTTCGTGTAGGTTGGCTCTGGCGGTGGAGGGGTCGTTGGCGGGGCGACGCTTCTCCGCCTTATCGGTGGAGCCTCCACTGCGTACAACACGCCAACAGCATGCTCATTGTGTGCAGTGCCTGATTCACAGGTTACAACTCTCTGAGATGGGGCATTATTGTAGTAGTGCATCATTCTACCCCTTGAAGCATTGCTTAACTTGCACCTGTGTCTGTGACCGCAACTGTCTGGTATGACTGTTATCAATATGCACCGGGCGTTGTGCCTATAGTGAGGTCAGAATTTGCACCTCTTCGTGGTTTATGTGACCCGAGTTGTCTGGTGCAGTCAACATCGACAGGCACCTGACATTTTGCCTCATTTCCAAGGAGGCACAGGTTTTACAACTCTTTGTTGTATGTGACCAGAATGGTCAGGTGTGACCCGTATCATTGTACACCTGCCACTGTGCCCGGATTGCCTTGGTGCGACTCTGATCAATATGTACCTGACGGGGGACATCCTCCTTCAGACAGCCGCCCCCACTTCATTCTCCATTCAGCTACTGTTCCCTCCTCGGCAATCAGTGCAGCAGGCCATCTGCCCTTTCTTCAATCGGCCTTCCCAGACGACATTGTGTTGTCGGGTAGTATTGCCCAATTCAGGCCTGGGTGGTGAGAGTGACTGACCGGGCTGGAGGATTGCTTCGGAGAATGATTGGAAGTGGGTCAAGTGACTGTGTGACCCCCAGTGCTTTGCCCTTGGGGACCCCTTTGGCGTGGCCGTCTATTGCCCTCAGCCCGTGTGTGCTCTGCATCCTGTGGGTGAACTTCTCAAATGGTTGCCAAACCCATTTTGCTAACTGCCTCCTAATTAACCTTGCGGCCTACCCCCACATGCTTCCTGGGACCCTGACTTAGAGTGTCTTCAGCCTTGTGTGGCCTAGTGCCCAAAGGCATGGGATGTCTCCAGTCTGTGGTTGTAGAATAGGCTAGGTGAGTTGGAGGGCAGAGGAAGGCTTAGGCCACAGGGTTTGCAGTGTGTAACAAATTGACCTGCTGGGTATCAATGCACCGCATTAGGGTGCTGAATGCATATGTGTGCGAGTGCTTCCGTACTGACTTGCCTGATATCCGTTGCACCACTTAGGGGTGCCAAGTGAGTGTGTGTGTGGGAGTGACAGTGGGAAACTGCCTGTGATTCACAACACTGGTTGCCTGATACATTGATTTCTTGCCAGAATAGCATTACATGTGACATTGGTTTTACCTGCACAGCCTTTTTCCGCGGTGCTGCTAAAAAGTATTATCATTTGTGGTATGTACATATTTCTGATAAAGTTATGACCCTGGGTGCACCCTACAGCTGTGTGTTATTGTGTTATAAGAGTCGCTGGAAAGGGCCTGGAGTGGGCAACATATGGCACAGAATAAGGGTGCTGGGTGGGGCGTAGGCTAGGATCCTTCCCAAGTGTGCATATTACTGATGTAATGTGAACACTGCTAGGCTTAGTACTGCCAGTAATAATTCCCAATGTTATTTATTCCCAGGAATACATGATGCTTATGTTGTGTTGATTATTATGTGTGTTGAATACAAACGTTATTTACATACATCAACTGTGAAGTCTCTTTTGTGATGCTCAAGGTATTTATCGTGAGTGAGTGCTGTGCCAATGCTTTACACATTGCCTCTGTGGTGAGCCTGACTGCTCAGTGCCAAGCTGCACACGTGTGAGTACAGGTTATACAGTGTGTGTGTAATCACCTGCCCCTGACGGGAATGGTATGTTCTGCCTCGAGTACTGCTCCAGCCAACCAGAAAAAGCCATTTCCAACAAGTATGCTCCAGTTAAGTGATTCTCCTAAAATGTAATGAGCTTTCATTGATAATTGCCTCTGTTTATGGTAGGACAAGCGTACTCACACTTTCAATGGCTACTGTGAGCACTCTGAAATGATGTTCTTTCACTAGAAACCAGGATGTCATCTTGGAAACAGCTCACACACACCATCCCAATTAAAATCATATGCATGGACTTGGAACATCGATATGGCTAGAGAGGCCTGTCACTTGTACTGATATGCCGTAAAAGGAATTAAAAGAACATAAGGAAACACACATTTTAATTGAGGCATTTGGTTTTAGTGCCTCAATTCTTTTATTTATTGTTTTTTTAATTGTGTTTCTTCATTCTTTAACCTTTACAATACAAAATATTTTAAAATCAAAGTATACATAAGCAAACATAATTAGCTACCTAAAAACAAAGTTGATAGTTACTTAAAGCACACAACACATTAAGAGGTGGCCATTCAACTGGTGACTGCCGGCAACGAAGATTGGGTTTTCTAGTGCTTCACAAATATAGACCCTGATCTCTAACAGTACAAATCCAATCCGACCACTTCTTTGTACACCTTGGCCAATCATCTAGTCTTTCTTCCTTAAAGGTGTTATATAAATCTGAACCTCTCGACAGGTCCCTTGTACCTTTCAAGAATTATGGCCATATAGTCCCAAATTCTAGCTCTCTGCATTCCTATCTTTTCTGTGGTGGTAAAGTGCTTATCTCAGGTTGATTGTTGATTTGTGTTGAATTTAACGGTAGATATATTTAGTTTCACCAAAAATATTGTCACATATGTTGAAATTGTCTGCTTAAAACAGTGAATAGCACAGTATAGCGACTTCTTTAAATCTAATACCCCTCAATTGGAAAGGTACACATAAATAGGGAAGTCTACATTTGCTATTCTAACTCCTTATTAGTGGTAATTGATAGGTATGGGCGAATTTTGCGAATCTCGCAATCCGCAAAATCCGCGAATTCCCGCGAATTTGCGGATTTTTTTTAATGTTCTCACAAGTTTCTGCAAGTTCGCGAGGGTTTTGTACAATTTTGCAAATTGCAAAATTGTACAAAACGCGTGCGAACTTGCAGAAACCCGTGCGAACACAATGTGCCCAGTAGGGCATGTGCCTCTTGTGTGAATAAAAGGTCAGAGAAAGATCAGTTCAGCAGATGAAGAGAAAGAAGCTCCTGGTCACAGGAACAGCACGGGTATTGCGCTCCTGAAAGTCAAGGATGCAAAGCCTATCCAGCATCACAGCTGATTTTCCACGGTAGATTTGGGAAGAAGGCACACCTGTCCAGCCTCGACGACGCTCACGATTGTTTTTGGGCTAATGAATGAGTCACTGAATTTGAGCATCAACTAGTTCGAGCGACCATGTGTGTGTTACTATGCAATCGCCCCGAAGGGCGCAGGGGTCCCTTGAGTGAGCTGCAGACCTGTGCCCAGCCATGCAACTATTTTACAATGGCGCCAGCAAGCTGCCAGCGCCGTTGTAAAATAGTTACAAAGTTAGTTTGCACAGGAAGCACTTAGATAAAATAAAGCAGCACCTGCTTCGTTTTTGCTAGTGGTTCCTGTGCAAGCTAACTTTGTAACTATTTTACAACGGCGCTGGCAGCTTGCTGGCGCCATTGTAAAATAGTTGCATGAGTGGGGGTTCAACTTTTGAACCCGTTACGTTCGCGGATTTTTTTTTGCGGATTTTGCGGGAAATCCGCAAAATTCGCGGATTGCGGATTTCCCAAAAATCCACAACATCCGCGAGCGTAACGGATTACCCGCTCACACTTAGTAATTGATATTCCATGTAGTTGCAAGTCAGTATTACATCTTCGTTGTAGTAACTCCTTACCCTTGAACACTGAACCTGTCTTGCGATGCAACTGAAGGAACAATTTATTATTCACTGGCATTTGTGGGCAGGCTTTGTTCCAGGTCAAATATGGTGCCATGTGAGGAGCTATAACCTATTATTCATGCCCTCAACCTACATCTCTGCTTTTATTCATTAGAAAGGTCTATTCTGGCTTATTCTAAAGAATAAGATGCATTTAAACTAGTAGGATTCTAGATATTCCTTTGCGATAATTGCTAAATTTCCTTTGAAGAAATTATGTGAACTACCCAACAAATTATGTGAAATTCAATGTCATTACACAAAGTGCTAAATAGTAATTTTGCGCTATTTAGCTTGAAGTGCACCCTTGCGAGGACTCATTTCGCACTGAAAAAAGAGCACACATTGCACTGGCCACGAACATCAGTCACTCGCTTTCGGTTCGTGCGCATTGTCACAGTGCTAACTCAATAGGATTTTTACGCAAATGTAATTTAAGTACATAGGGCCATATTCACAAGGAGCTATCACCGAATTAACGGCACTTTATCGCAGCCAAAGTCGTGATAAATTTACCCCACCATTCACAAGCAGGTGCTAACAGCCGACAGCACCAGTTTTTCCGCAATAGCAGCCGCAAAAAACATGACCACATAGGATCCCAGCAACTATTGCTAATTAGATGCAGAGAAGGCGTTCCCGTGCAAAACCGCGACAACAACACACCTCAACATTCACAACGACCAGACAGATCGGCGATAAGAACACAAAACACGTGATAAGGCGCGTTAGCAGCAGGAATTTTACACCTGCTCTGACTTGGTGTAAAGTCAGACCACAGCCTGCACCACAAAAGGGAGCCCAGCACAGGGCGTCATTGGAAGGGCAACAGATGCCATGAAGCTACTCATCATGCAGCCCGGACACCCAAGAGAGCCACACACCCACCCAGCACCCCCCACACCCCCTGACTACCACAGAGGCAGCGCAGACAAAGACAGCAGCCCCGCAGGAAACGCACCTTCCTCACAGGCCCAACATCTGACAATGTCACTGTCCGCTACAGGCTGAAAGGATCAACACCCACGCATCCTGGCCGTCATCGCCCAACAGGCCAACTGCACCAACACAGCGGACAACCAACATCCCACCCCACACCAAGCTGCTGGCTGTGCACCACCTGTTGGCCCCTGGGACACCCCAAACAACACCCGCCAGAGTCAGCGGAGTCTCACAGCCAGCCACATCTAAAACCCTATCCTGGACATCACCATCATCCTGGCACCCCAGTCCCCGTACGGCCAACACAATGCGCAGGACCCGCTGGAGACACAGCAAGGACCATACGCCATAGCCGGATGCACACACGTGTAGGGAGCAATCCACTGCACAGATGTCCCACCTGTGCCCCGTGGTGACACAGCACATAATCAGCGCAACAGGAAGCACACGTCACACATCAATGTGCAGGCAATATCCGAACACCGTGGGACCTCCACCTATGTCGCCTCCAATTACACAGCCTGTGTGCATGATCCCTTCACGCTCCAACAGTCCAACATCAACCAGCCGTCCCAGGATGGGACCAAGGGACATGCACAGCCTCTTGGCAACTTCCCAATTAACACCCCACTCACCTCTACTCCACAACCATGAAATCCACAACTCTGGCAATGCACATGTCACAAGTCCACAACCAAGATGCACAACAACATGCCCACCTACCAGACACAATAGAACAATTCACAATGGTAACCTGGGAAAGCCGTGAACATGACAAATTACGGTATGGCACCTCAGCCACACAATAGATGAATGTTGGGAGAGGAGGCAACCAGGCATGTGTGAAGGATGCAGTAGAACCATGATTGGGAAAGTATACATGGCAGCAAAGGGCTGAACGAACCGCAGTATACAGAACACACCCCTACCCACGGCTACATACACCTCTGGTGAATGGAGTGTAGTGGATAGTGGACTCAACCATGTCACCCCAGCCAGTAGAGGTCCTTGCGGAAATGTTGCCTGTTACGACCCACCCATAAGCGTGAGCAGAGTGGGATGGGCGGCGTATGCCAGGACAGCGTAGGGGTGTGAATAAAAAGCACGTAGCCCTGAGAGTTGTCCTCTTCCAGAAAGCCCAATGTCTCTGCCAGGGTGGTGTCTCCTACCCCGCCATGTTGCCGACACCGTCCTCGTTAGCGGAGTTGCCTGAGATCCTGTGCACCTGCCATACCCCAGCCCGCTGGACCACAAACCCGTTAGGGCCGACCCTACGCAGCCAGGCCACACTAATCTGCATCCGACACTGACGTGTGTCATGGAGGGCCCACCACGTGCCAGTGTAAGCTCCAAGCCTGAAGCCCATGACCCGGCCAGCCTTTCAGACCACTGCTGTCCCCCCGACGCTGGCCCACATTACTCCTTTCTCGTTTACATATTCGACCGGCGACCTCTGCAGCACAGTGGATCCCATATGTGAGACTATGACCAGGCTCCTGAATGGCAGTGACCCCAAATACGGGACAGCAGCCACAGCATCAGATTCCTTTCGATCAGTGAGGCATTGTGCCATATGTTCATCTTGTGACACATCCTGCCACAAACCCTGTCCAACGCCATCCGGCGAGACGTGCTGCCACACACTCTGTTCAACACCAGCCGGCGACACGTGGATGAGGGACCAGGACAACCCTGCAGACCAGTAGGTCTCACATCCAGCACCTAGTCGCGATTCACGAATGGCTGAGTCCACACCAGTGGTCACACAGAGAGGAGTAAGAGGAAGATACGACTCGGTCCAGACAAATGCCGGATCACAGTCACGGAGGTGACCGAACATGTGGTGCCACTGAACCTGAACTACGCATGCCGGCGGGGCCACCAACCTATGCCGGCGATACTCTGTGAATGGCCCGTGCTGACCGCTGCCTCCGGTGTTCACTGCTCTCGACCTGGCTGTGCTCCTCGAGTAGGTCACGGATTTGGAACTGAACAGCTGAGTAGCAAAGGCAGATTACACATCATTGCACGCAAGGAGAGGCCTAAGAGGATGTTGCCTTGCATCTTGATGGAGAGAAAAGGATCATCATTATGGAGGTGTTCGTACACTACCGACAACTGCCCTGGTGTCACTAGAGCTGTGCATCGCGAGCCAAAGACACGTGGCAGTGGGCCACTGCTGACCGCTGCCTACGGCCTACACTGTGGTCCAGTAGGTCACAGACTCATGATTCCGCAATGGCGGAGTCCATACCAGTGTACCGGCATCATCGCAGTCTGCATTCCCACCCAGCCCTGGTGCCACTAAGTCTGTTCCCTGACACTCATGGACACAATGGTGGAGTCTAAGCCTATGGACTAGGGGGCAGTTTTCACCCCCATGTAGCTGAGCAGAATTGGTGGTGGCAACGGGCTGTCGCATTCCACTCCTCCATTTGCTGCTTCCTGATAAAATCAAACCTTTCAGTGTCTTGCCCTGGAGGACACCTGCCACAGTCCCCCGAAAAACTCCAAAACATACACCTCGGACAATGATGGTTACCCGCTCAGGTCGCATGGCCCATCTGACTGCACCGCAAGTCACCGTCCCGTGGCAGGGTGCCTGTGCCGGCCGCAGTGCATCCGGGGCCACTAACTCTGTGCTGGTCAGGTCCGGGACCCCTTCTCCGGAGACATAGGCTGGCCCCTGAGGTGTGGCCCTTGGGCTCATCAACACCATGACTCTGTGGCCTTGCGCTGTACTCAGCCTCCGGGCCCAAATGCGTCCCACCAGGGCTCACATACCAAAGCGAGTCCAGACCGGCCAGGACGATGCATCACCGCAGGAGGCACACACCACCATCGCAAGAACCACCTCCAAACGCCATCTGCCAGAGTTGAAGTGGTGGTCCTGACAGACTTTGTGGTTGCTCAGGCCTGTCGTGGATGCCATCATCGGCATGATTTCCTGCTCAGCACTCCAGATGTCAGTAACTCAGTGCACCGGAGGCCATTGTCCATAGCTGATTGTGTTTTGTGCTGTGGAGCGGTTGCGCAGATATGTCACCTCATACAGTGTTGGGGCCCTGAGACATTGATGGTAAAGATGATGGAGGTCTGACATCTGCATCAGTAATACATCGAAGGGACACAATTCAAGACTTTTTGTGCACATGAGCGCGCTCATCTCTATTGTCCACAGCCCGGTGCACTGCGAATCACGGACACTTCCGTTTGCATGTTGGCTGTCCTCTGGACTTTATATGGCTCACCGCATGTTGCTCAGCAGTTGACTCTGCATTGCATGTGTTTTCTGTTTGTTTTACACTGGTATCCAATGTTCAAGTGGTTGCTAACACCAGACATTCCGTGCAGGTTGGCTTTCACTCACCCCACACACATCCAGCACAGGCGTCACTGTACATGTGGCCCTGCCAAGGAGCCGGGTGCATGTGCCCGTAGCCAGTTCAACAAGATCTCTGCATGTGTCCCTGTGGTCTTGTAGTATGCATGTGGGCCCTGGGCCTTACGACTTTACATTGTGCGGTGTACATCGGATGCAGACATATCATCGGACTTGAACAAAAAGCTACTGGGTTCGGGCTCCCAACAGCACTGCTTGCCACAGGCTAATAAACAACAACGGAAATTGCAGGTGCTGCCTATCACTTACTCTCTTATTTTAATTTGAACATCTGACCATAAAACAAATGTTGCAAAAGACCAAGATGTGTCCTTTTGGTTTGAGTTCTTTTATTTAGAAATATTTATTTTATATTTTTAGATCTCACCCATTTGGAAATTTAATGAAAAACTTTTTTTAAGACCTTATGTACAACAACAAAAGATTTACTATTCAAACAAGGAAAAAACTTTTTTTGTCATGAATGAAAATATTTAGACTTTTTTGGACAATATATACAACATACATTCAATCATTCCACTCACAAACCACACTATTTACATTTATACATACACAACAAAGAACATATAAATCGTATCTACAATGTAATCACTTTGATTTACAAAGAAGCCTAGAGAGCTCTCTAGGCTTCTTTGTAAAGTCTAAAAATTTTCATTCATGACAAAAAAAGTTTTTTCCTTGTTTGAATAGTAAATCTTTTGTTGTTGTACATAAGGTCTTAAAAAAAGTTTTTCATTAAATTTCCAAATGGGTGAGATCTAAAAATATAAAATAAATATTTCTAAATAAAAGAACTCAAACCAAAAGGACACATCTCGGTCTTTTGCAACATTTGTTTTATGGTCAGATGTTCAAATTAAAATAAGAGAGTAAGTGATAGGCAGCACCTGCAATTTCCGTTGTTGTTTATTGACATGTCATCGGAGGCAGCGGGTTGGGGCTTGGACATGTAGCTTTGTCATCACCCACTCCATTCATGAGGGGAGTGGCAAGGGCCGTCATACGCACAGCCAACATGGGTATGTGACTGCTAATTGCGCGTCCCTGGGCGTGGTTCTGTGCATGTGCGGAGCCAATTGTGTCCTCTGTTCTGCAGTGTCTGCTGTGCGTGTAGTTCCATATTCTCGTCAATGTGGCTGTGCTGTTCATGCTATATGTGTGTGCTGCAGTGTGCCAAGGGGATCTGGGACATGATCCTGGGTGTCTGTGGGTGTCCATTGTACTACGCCTCGTTGTGCATGTGTGCCATTGTGCCCATCTCCCCCCGTACCCCCAGGCCCTGTTTGTTGCACTCCCTGTTGGTGTTTTGTCTGGTCCTCTCGAGCTGTGTCCCTACTCCCTACTCCTTGCACCGTCTCGACACTGATGACAGTGGCCTGGGTTTCCTCCAGCTCCTCTGGAGGCACTGGACTGCCACCTCCTGTCGCTGTTGCTGCCTTTCTGTTGGCAGCGGTTTGGTGCCCGGTTTAGGTTGTCACGTAATGCAGTCGCCTATTGGCCTCCTGTATTGGCCTGCTCAGCACTCCGACTGCATTCCAGGTGGTCTGCTTGTGGGTCAGTTGCTGGTAGTGTTCTGTCACCTCCGTGACGCTGTTCTTGTTTTCCTGCGGTCTGCACCCCGTCTTCCCCTCCCTCTTCTCCTTCGACTTCCCTGACCCCATTGTTCCTTGCTGTGGTCTGTGGGGGTTGTGAGTTTCGAGTAGGCCTCTGCGCTGGTCAGGGTGCATCCATGTTGCTACGTGCTTTGTCTTGTTTCTGGTGTATTTTTCGCTGGGTTTTTATGGTGCATTGTCCCACCAGACGCATGAGATTAGCAGGCCTGTGGCTGGTTTTTCCTACTTTTTGTCCTGCAGTTGGCCTCATCGCACTTTTTTTGTGGTTGCGTATCGCATTTAGCGCCGCGGCGTTGATTTTCAAGCGGATATTTGCTGCGCTATCTGGTATCTATTGCCTGCTACCGCCGTGTTGTGAATTCCACGTTGACAGAGCGTTATTCTCCTGCAATGGGCTGCGATGTTGAAAGTTCCGCTACGCTACTCTTGCTGTAGTTATCACACTTTCTTGTGAACATACCCCACAGTTATACAATTATATTTTTACTCTACAATAAAAAAGGAAAACCTTTACTTTTAGTGCAACCTATGAGAGAATTTTTTTCCCAAATCACATCCACTTGCAGGCAAAACTTCATACCATTCATAAAAAGTAATTTCTTTTGTGGACTTTGAAGATGTTCATCTGACAGGTAATACAGTGTAAACCTTAGAGGTTTAATTGTTAGGAACCAGAACATTTGACTCCTAGTCCTAACTTCCTCGCTTAAACAAATTGTGTGCTCCTGGGATGCTTTCCCTGTGTTTCCTCATTTGGCAAAATTGTAAACACAGAGAGGAAGGATAGATAGCTTTTGCACTATGTGCCCTATGAACAAGCCTTCAATCAATCAATCAATGCATTTATATAGCACACTACTCACCCGGAGGGTCTCAAGGCGCTAGGGGAGGGGGGGGGGGTCCGCTACTGCTCGAACAGCCAGGTCATGAGCTGCTTCCTGAAGGTAAGGTGGTCCTGGGTCAGGTGGAGGTGGGTCGGGAGGGAGTTCCAAGTCTTGGCGGCCAGGTAGGAGAAGGACCTTCCTCCTGTGGTGGCTCTTTGGATGCGGGGGACGGTGGCGAGGGCGTGGCCGGTCGATCGAAGCTGGCGTGTGGGAGCGTAGAAGTTCAGGCGGCTGTTGAGGTATCCTGGGCCTTGGTTGTGTAGGGCTTTGTGTGCGTGGGTGAGGAGACAGAAGGTGATTCTCTTGTTGACCGGGAGCCAGTGCAGATCTCTCAAGTGTCCGGAGATGTGGCTGCGGCGGGGATGTCCAGGATGAGTCGTGCTGAGGCTTTCTGAATCCGCTGGAGTCTCTTCTGGAGTTTGGCGGTGGTTCCGGCGTAGAGGGAGTTGCCGTAGTCCAGACGGCTGGTGACGAGGGCCTGGGTGACCGTCTTCCTGGTCTCGGTGGGGATCCACCGGAAGATCTTACGTGGCATGCGCAGGATGTTGAAGCACGACGAGGAGGCGGCGTTGACTTGTATGGTCATGGAGAGGGAGGAGTCCAGGAGGAAGCCCAGGTTGCATGCGTGGTCTGTTGGTTTGGGTGCGCTGCCCAGGGCAGGGGGCCACCAGGAGTCGTCCCAGGCGGAGGGGGAGGATCCCAGGATGAGGACTTCCGTCTTGTCCGAGTTCAGTTTCAGGCGGCTGTTCATCATCCACTTGGCTACGTCAGTCATCCCTTCGTGTAGGTTGGCTCTGGCGGTGGCGGGGTCGTTGGTGAGGGAGAGGATCAGCTGGGTGTTTTCGGCATAGGAGATGATGTTGAGGTTGTGTTGGCGTGCGATGGCTGCGATGGGGCTCATGTAGACGTTGAAGAGGGTTGGGCTGAGCGAGGAGCCTTGAGGAACGCCGCAGATGACTTCGGTGGCTTCTGATCTGAACAGGGGGAGGCGGACCCTCTGTGTCCTTCCGGCGAGGAACGAGATGATCCATTTCAGTGCCTTCTCCTGGAAGCTGAGGCGCTGCACTAGGGTACAGTGGCAGACAGTGTCGAAGGCCGCGGAGAGGTCTAGAAGGATGAGGGCCGCTGTTTTTTCCGTTGTCGAGTAGGGCTCGGATGTCATCGGTGGCTGCGATTAGGGCGGTCTCGTGCTGTGGTTGGCCCGGAAGCCAGACTGCGAGAGGTCGAGGGATCCGTTCGTCTCGAGGAAGGCGGCCAGCTGCTTGTTGACGGTCTTCTCGATGACTTTTGTGGGAAACGGGAGCAGCGAGATGGGGCGGTAGTTCTTGAGGTCGGTGGGGTTGGCTGATGGCTTCTTTAGTAGAGCGCTGAGTTCGGCGTGCTTCCAGCTCTCCGGGAAGGTAGCGGTGTCGAAGGAGGTGTTGATGATGTCCCGCAGGTGGGTTGCGATGACAGCGTCGGCCTTGTTGAAGACTTGGTGAGGGCAGGGGTCGGTCGGAGATCCGGAGTGGATGGAGTTCATCGTGCGGACGGTGTCTTCGGTGCTGATCGGGGTCCAGGCGCGGAGGGTGGTGGTGGGGGGTGGTGGTTCAATCGTGGCGTGCGTCGGTTGAGTGCTGAAGCTGTTGTGTATGTCCGCGATCTTGTTGTGGAAGTAGGAGGCGAGGGAGTTGCAGAGGTCTTGCGAAGGGGTGATGTCGTTGTTTCCGGCGTTGGGGTTGGAGAGCTCTTTAACGATGTTGAAGAGTTCCTTGCTGTTGTGGGCGTTGTTGTCCAGTCGTTCCTTGAATGCAGTTTTCTTGGTGGCGTGGATCAGTTGGTGGTGTTTTCGGGTGGCGAGCTTGAGGGCAGCCATGTTGTTTGGTGTTGGGTCTCTGCGCCAGGCTTTCTCGAGGGCTCGGCAGTTCTTCTTGGAGCTCTTGAGTTCGTCGGTGAACCATGGGGCTTTCTTGCTGCGGGGTCTGCTAGGCGGGGACTTCAGGGGGGCGAGGTCGTCTGCGCAGTTGCTGATACACTTTGCGAGGTTGGTGGCCGCCTGGCTTGGGCTCATTGCGCTGGTGGGAGGGTTCATGCTTAGGGAAGTCGCGAGTTGGTCGGCTGTGATCTTGTTCCAGCTTCTGCGGGGGACCTGTTGCGGGTGGTGGTGGTGCGTTGACTTGCTGAAGCTGAAGTGGACGCAGCTGTGGTCCGTCCAGTGGAGTCCGGTGGCGTGGCTGAAGGTGATGTCCTTGCTGGATGAGAACACAGGGTCGAGAGTGTGACCGGCGTAGTGGGTGGGGGTGGTCACCAGCTGCTTGAGGCCGAGGTTGGCGAGGTTGTCCAGCAGGGTGGTGGTGTTGCGGTCGTTGTTGTTCTCCAGGTGGAAGTTGAGGTCCCCGAGGAGGATGTAGTCAGCGGAGAGGAGGGCGTGTGGGCTGATGAAGTCAGCGATGTCTTCGCTGAATTGTGTGCGTGGTCCCGGGGGTCTGTAGGTGAGGGTGCCTCTGAGGGTGGTCTTGGGGTTGATGTGAATCTGGAAGTGCAGGTGTTCGGCAGGAGCGAGGGTGTTGTCGGTGTTGGTCGTGATGCGGATGGTACTCTTGTGGATGATGCCGATGCCTCCCCCTGTCTGGTTGACGCGGTCCCTCCGGGTGATCTTGTAGCCGTCCGGGATGGCGATGGCGATGTCGGGCGCTGAGGAGGCGTTCATCCAGGTTTCCGTGAGGAAGGCGACGTCTGGGGCGGTGGTGTCGAGCAGGTCCCAGAGCTCGACGGCGTGTCTGTGGATGGAGCGGGAGCCTTAACTATGAGACAATCTTTAATTGTACTATAAATGTTATAAATAATGCTTCACTTGCGAAACTGCTGTAGGTTAATGGATTTACACAGTATTTTAGGAATGCCTTCTCTACATTTTTAGCAGTATTGAAACTATGAGCCAGCCCTCTGCCAAGAAGCCCTTAAGAAAGTTTATGAAGTGACTAAAGTTATCATCTGGCTTTCAGCACCAGTGAGTTGTGGCGTCCAGGCTTTACTGCTAGAGCTGAAATGATTCCCAGGGAGTCAGCCCCATTCTTGCACACAGCAGAGATATCCGCTCATGGAACCAACACTTCAGAAGGCCCATACAAGGAAACTCTTTACATAGACTGCACCAAATAAATTATCCACACCACTCACCCAACATAACACTCCCAGAATAACAACCCATGCTTAGCTTATCTTCATTTGAAAACATGTCTCAGAAAATAATAAACCTCAATGAAAAATTCAACATTGTAAATCGAAACTTTTTCTGAGTTCGATTTCTGTAAACTAAAGGATTAGTCAAATATTTATGTTAATTTTAACATGCTATCTTCATGTGCATACTGTAGGTTTATAGTTTTTTGTTCCTTTCCAAACCCTATTTCCAGTCCTTTTTTAGCCATAGGAATTTATACAATATATTTTGATAATTGAATTCTCATGTGTAAGAAAATATCGAAAACATTGAATTTTTATTTCAATCATCGCAGTTTCCAATAAAGATATTTGTTACAAGAAAACACTCACAGATTGAATTAATACATTAAGAGATGAAATTCCAATCCCTCCAACACATAACACAGCATCAAAGCCACATACTTTGCATCTATTTATTTCCATCAACACAATTAAAAAAACCCTTCTCACATAGCTTAACATATTTGGACATCCACATGAAAGATTCCAAATGTACCAACCTAAAAGATCAACCATGAACAGATACAAACACATACAGACCAGTGGCGACTGACACAATGAAGAGGTGGTGGGGCTGGTGGAGGGGGAGCGCAGGGGGGTTAATATATATAGTTTTTTAAACCCACTTAACTGAAGCTGCCAGCCTCATCACTTCTCGCGTCTCTATATTCTGCTGCTTCCTGGTCCCAGCAGACACTGGGACAGCAGCGGAGACTTCCCATCCAATCCCTGCACTGCGAGCTGAGCGAGGATTGGCTTGAGCGGGCTGCTTTGAAACTCTGCTCAGGACAGGGAGTCTGTGCTGTTTCTCCAATCCAGCTGTTCAATACAGCCCGGTTGGAGACACCTAAGTGGACATATGTGCCTGAGATGGCCAGTCAAACACACATGTGCGTGCACAAACCAGTCCTCCTCCCTCCCACGGTACCGGCCCGCCCCTCCCTGTACCTCAGAGCTGGCAAATGAAAAATAAACTGATTATAGTATATTGTTTTATTTTTCACCTGCTGGCTCTGAGCCAGTGGGCCGACGCTCCTCCGTCACTTCGGAGGAACCGCCCCTGATACAAACTAAGACGGACTTGTTAGACAGTACACCTAACATGAAGCAACAAATTACCTAAGCCATCTTGATGGTAATATGATGATTCCAAACTGTCGGCCAGATTTAGAGTTTGGCAGACACTGCACACCGTCACAAATGCAATGGAGCCCACTGCCCACCAAACCTTCAATCCTCCCCCTATTTTAGAGACAGGTGGACCTTAAGTATTCGATGGGGCTTTGATAGAGCTCTGTGAATGGAACGCTTCCAATGGAGAAGGAGCATATGAGGAAGGACATTACTGTACCCGCCTTATAGTGTAATGTCTTTTTTTTTAATCCATCACCATCAGGAAAAACCTGGTGCTGAGGGACAGAAAATAACAATGAAGATCTCCGCACTCAGGGAGAAACTTCCCAGAGTGTGGAGGTATTAGGTTTTTGTCTTTTTAACAAAAATAAGTTAAATGTTTGGTTGACAGCCATCAAACCCCACAGTGGCCATCCACCAAATCTTTTCTACAATGAAAGAGATCCCCCATGACGAATGTTTCTTTGAATGTACATAGATGCTTTCTGGGCCAGTGTTCCTTTCTAAATTATGACACCAGCCAGTTGTCTGTCAGAATAGCAGAGGTAATGTCCTCAGCCATCCTAACCAACAAACTACTGTCCACCAACCCCGTAAGTAGGTAATTTACAGCAGAAAACAACTTGCTGGACCATGGACAGCCATGACTGACCCAACCAAACATAAAATGACACACAGCAACATTGAAACCACCTTAGGTTAAGTTATACTGAACAATACCACACAATAGTCCTCGATCAAACCATAAGGAATCTCCTCATTTAGTGAGAACCACACAAAGCACATTTAGTGCATGCATCTCAATCCAGCATTCTTCACACCCACAAAATATTCAATGTTCACATCACACCACGGGCAATACATTTTTCTTCTGACTCTTGTCAACACAAGAATGTTCAAAACCATGCACAAGTGAACTTTTCAGCTACTGGATGCAACAAGAGAGTGCCATAGAACATCTAATAGCATAACATAATGAGAAGCAAAGGGCCCTGATGCATAAAGCCCAGGGGCAGAAAAGCAATTCCTGTTTGCACATTGAATGCTTTGTAACCTAGGGTCTCATTACGATGTCAGGAGGAAAGCCTGTGCCCGACACTGTCTCTGAATCGGGACCGACCGACTTGCAGTCGGAGGTGTCGCCCGCCGGATTACTGTTCGGTCGGAGTTTTATTGTTCCCTATGGGAGCTCATTTTGTGCCCGACAACCAGTCGTAAGACAGACTCCTATGGGGAAATGGTGTCTGTGTGTAAACCCCTGCACATTGTTGGAGGCACCCTAAGGTGCCTGCCGCATAGTGCAGGGTTTTTGAGGGTGGTATCTTAGGTACCCCCTCGGTCATCCACCATAGGCCGTGGGGCCTTGGGGGCCCTGCCAGGGGCCCCCAATGTCAATTTCTGACAATCTTGCCGTGTTGGACAGGCCGACGCGGAAAGGCTGTTGGAAGATGACATCGTAATCCTGTGAGCGGAACGCTGTCCATGGGAGTGTGCGATGCGGTTCCGATTGACACAAATACTCCACGAGTCGCTCAGAACCAATTCAGAATGACCGTGAGGTTTGCATTCCAACCACGAACATCGTAATCGGAGGTCGGAATGTAAACCGACTGAGTCAGTCGGAAGTGTTCCAACGTGGTTGAGGAGATTTTAACTGTCAGGAGGAGGCTTTCTGCCCAACATAATGAGCCCCCTAGTGTTCGTTTTGTGCAGCAACAAATGTTCTAAGCCTTCACAGGGTAAAGTGGTAGGGCTTTGCAGAAACTTGCCCCAGGAGGCAGAATTCTATTTGCATATCGTAACAAAAGGGATGGGAATGCAGTGAAGGAAGCTTGCAGGGGAGAGCAGACTTCTGTCCCTGGATTTCAGATCTCAAAATGTCAACTTCTTTTTGTTTCTGGCTGTAATTCTGATCTCTTAAAGGGACAAGTTTTGAAGTGAGAAACAAGCACTGGCAAAGCCAGGAGGTCTTGCTTTAGCAAGCATGCTGCATTTACATTTTTAAATTGTATTTCTTTTTTTGTTTGCATATGTAATACGCAAATAAAATTGCCAAGCATAAAAGGTACAAAAATGAAAGAAGTGGCCAAGCAGACCATGCAGTCACTCAAAATGCAAGTAAGCCAATGGATGAAGTGGACTACCCACGGCCCCATATTGTATTCTGTGGTAAGTGGAAGCAAAATGTGAATGACAGTTGAACAGACCAATTGAGACAGAAGGCTGACCGAAAGCTCCTGTTTGAATGGATATTTTGTAATTAAGTTTTGGGGAAAGCATGATGCCACCGGTATCTGAAAACCATTGCAAGGAGCATAAAGAAATTCCATGGCCCATGTACACCCCCCCCCCCCCCCCCCAAAATGGCTGGTGCCTAAATTCACTAAATGGGAAGCAGTGCTCAGACCGCTTCCACTATGTAAATTAATTCCACCCATTTCCATTTGCAGGTATCCAATAAATAGTTTACGACCACAGACTCGCTTGACAACCAACATTAGGAATGAAGAAGTCCTATGTCACATGAACAACTATTTGTTATCTATTCATAATAATGTATTCCAAAGAATGTGTATACTGTGACTTGCACAGACACTTGCGAATCACAGTGTGCCTTTGGATACATTGTGGGGCATATGTATCAAACAACAATTTTGCGAGTCCTTAAAAGCGATTTTTAGCAATTCTCTATTAAGGACTCGCAAAATGCAATGCATGCATAATTGCGATTTCTACATATTCCTTAATTGCGAATCGCAATTTGCGATTCACAATAAGGAATTACCGCCTGATTCATCAAGCTAAATTGCACTCGCAAAGGGCAAGATTCTCAGAATCTTGCCTTTTGCGAGTGCAATTTTTGCATTTGGGATTCATCATCCCAAATGCAAAAATCGCTATTCAAGAATTCGCATATTTGCGAGGAATTGGATTTAAGGAATCTCTAATAGAGATTCCTTAAATGCAATTCAACAACCAAATAGAAATAGCGAAATCGCTATATTTGGTCTCAATTTACCACCAGGTCTGACTTGGTGGTAAATTGCGTTAATTGTGTAAAAAGCACTTTAGTGCATTTTTTTCTTTTGCATGTTACACACACACATGTCCTTTGGACATGTGTGTGCGCAACACCTGTTCATATGTGCATTTTAGGGGTGCTACAGGGTGTCCTTTGGACACCCCTGGCACCCTTAAAATCGCTATCTGATTTGCGAGTAGCAAATTGCTACTCGCAAATAAGGGATACTCCCCATTCATTCCTATGGGCCTTTTGGCCCATAGGAATGAATGGGGAGTTATTCCTTTTTTTGCGAGTAGCAAATTGCTACTCGCAATTAGAGAACATGTAGGAATCGCTATTTATTTAGCAATTCCTACATGAATGCCGTTTTGCGTGTCCTCAATAGCGAGTCGCTATGATTCGCTATTAGGGCCACGCAAAACGGCCCGTACATGAATCAGGCTGTAACTTCCCATTCATTCGCAATTTGCAAGTACCCATTAGGTACTCGCAAATTACAAAAGCAATTTCAAGGGTGCAAGGGTGTCAAAAGGGCACTCTGTTGCACCCCTGAAATATTCATTTGTTCACATGTGGCACACATACATGCCCTAAGGGCATGTATGTGCACCACATGGCACTTTGAAAAATGTTTTTTTCAAGTAAATTGCAAATTACCATCAACTTGAAGTTGGTGGTAATTTGCGATTTCTTAAGGGCAAATTGAAATTTCTGGCTGCTTCCAGAATTGCATTTGAGGAATCGCAATGCAATTCCTCAAATGCAATCGCAAAATAGGGACTCACAAATTTTGAGATTCCTTATTTTGCGATGGCCTTTTGTGATGATACATCCCAAAACGCTTTTTCCCGTTTGCGAACGGGAATTGGGCCTGATACATTCGGCCCTGTGACTTTGGTTTTTAGAGTCGCAAAGTATGTGATTTAAAAAAAAATTATTTGCTCTACAAAATTCCACCACTTTCTAGATTAATTTAGCAGTCCTCGTGCAACGTCTCCTTCTAGGATTCCGTGTCATGGGAGAAAGGGCGGTAATTAATGCCTAGAATGGAGTCACCCGACTAATGAGGTCATTCTGCCTGCTCCAGCCCACACGTCTCATCTCCTTGCATCTTTTATGCCCGTTCGTCTTGGGTTTCTCCCGTGCAGGAAAGTAAGTGCTCAACCTGTCGCTCAGTAGGAAGTGATGTCTAGCTGGTGAGGGCAGAGGCCAGCCGCCACACTTGGGCCTTTCTCCTCCACGCCAAGGTGACGTCTTTTGTGTGTCCTGTGGACTGACAGCGTCCAGTAACCCCACACTTCCTGTCTCTCCTGCTTTGTTTCAGAGACCAACGTCTGCGAGCTGAACCCCCAGATCTGCGGCCCGGGCCGGTGCGTGCCCCGCCAGGGGAGCTACACCTGCGTCTGCAACAACGGATTCTGGCTCAGCACCCAGGGCACCCACTGCATCGGTAAGGCGGACATTTTCTCGGCTTTGTTGCAGGCCTGCGCCAGCGCCTCCCTTTCCACCCAACACGATATTTAGAGGATAATTACAGGGCTGTAGTTGAGCGCCTCCCATGAAGAAACATAAACTTACAAGCGAATTTCCGATGACAAGAGAAGGGTTCGTTCTGTTGGTAGGCTAGCAGGGCCGGGGAAGAGTCACTGGTATGCCAAATAGTCCAGCGTGTTTCTTCTGCCTGTCACAGGCCTTGCAGCCTTTCACAACACTGTGGCCTCTCACTCCGTTCCCATAGGTCTCTTTTGGAATGAGCATCCAACAAAAATAAAGGGTGGCGGCCTTAAACCTCGCTTGCGTTGCCCCTGGGTGGACCCAGCAGCAATCAAGACATCTACTCACTGGCGTGCCTGCACGCTGTCTCTTTTTCAGGAAGTGACACCCTCTCCCTCGCATGAATTCCTTTGCTCACTAGTTCTCTCTCTGTCTTCTGCTGTGAATCAGACATAAAAAGAGACATTCTGGAACCACACTGCGTTCTCTACTCCTTGGTGGGCTGGAGAGAGACCCCCACCCCTCTCTCGGTCGGTGTAGTATGCAAGGAAGCTTAATTAAAGTATGCGGAGTTCTTGCCAGCTCCAGGACAGGATTTCGGAGCCCCAGGACAATGTTTTCCAATTTATTTTCTCGCCTTCACAGAGGATTCTTTTGCCATTAGTTGCAATCTGCTGCCCTCTTGTGGTGATTGTTTAGGCGGTTACTGCCTTAACGTTAACGTAGCAGCACTGACTCTGTTGCTACATAGGGTTTTAGTTTTGTTTCACCACTTTCTCCCCTAGTCCTCCGGCTTTTACAGAGGCAGCCCCCATCCAAACTTTAAAGTTTGCTGCCCGGAATATCTTTTGTCCCTGGCACACCCAGTGACAAAGAAATATCCAGAGCCTGTCAGTGCTTAATTTGTAAAACAATAAGTGCCAGGGCCCTCTTCAGGAGGCCACTGCAGTTTACATCATCCATTGCCCCTGCCAGTGCTGCCAATGACAATACCAGCTCAACTAGTAACAATCACACTCCAACAAGTGTGACAGTTCAGACTATTCAACGTCCTTAAAGTTATAAGAAAGACTTGGGTGACAGTTATTAGTCATTGTTAATGTATCTTAAATTAATAAACAGTTGTTGCTGTGCTCATCCCTAATTAGACAGACAGCGCCACCATGTGGCAGACTGTCATAAGAGCAGGTGCTGACATTTAAGTGCTGGTGCCAAGTACTGGAAACCACAGGCTCAAATTTAGTACTATTGATGGTAGAAAGCAATACAGGTATACAGGTGTGCAGTTCCTAAAGACGTAAAGACAGTATTACAGTTCCAGGAAAAGGAATGCACACCAATAGGAGCACAGGCCCTCACACACCCAAAAGGGTGTCATGCTGTGCATGTGGAGAAGTGTGGCTCACTGGTTAGAGCAGGCAGACCCTGAAGCAGAGGTCAGACCCGGGACCAGGGTTTGATTCCCAACGCGGCAGGGTGTTGAGCTCAAATGTCCACGGACTCGATAATTCTCGCTTCGGTGCCTGACCTAATCATGGGTTCACACTCTGCAACTCTGGGCATTAAGCTTGCTTAATCTCCACAACGGCCCCCCCCGGCGGGATGCCTGGCTTTCACCTTGGGGATGCCCTATAGGGGCTATCTTACAGGGAAAAACCAGGACGGGTTCCCAAGGCAAGCGCGGAGATACCCCTTCGGGGGTCGATTCTGGCGCTATATAAGAAATATAATAATAAAAATAATAATAATGCTTCATCATTGGGTTAACTCATCAGGCCGGCTCTGCAATGCCCGATAGGCACCCACAAGGGGGCTCTTTGACGGAGGTCCTTTAATAGCCGTATGGTAAAGTGAGGGTGTGTGGGCTTTTGTGACATGTGTAGGGTGGTGTGAAGTCTGATTTAAAATAGGAGTAGTGATGCTCAGTTTCAGAAGTATTTATGATGGAGCTCACTAGCTTAATAAAAGAATGATATGCTAATTTAGGAAATAATGAGCCTAATTGGCATAGTGAATTCAGCGATTTAAAACATCAGGTCAACATGTTTCTGGCCTCAAATTGTCACAAGGATCAGGTGGCGATTCTTCAGGATCGATTATCAAAAGACTTACACTGCACTTATGACCTGGTGCCAGATGTGTAGGAATAGAATATTTGAATCACCAGTCATTCACTAAATGAACAGTAATATTATACCTTATTGTTTTGAAAGTAAGTCAACCTGGAACACAGAAAAGATAAACAGCATAAATAACTGAGCACTTGCATAAAACATAAATTTTTGTTAAAAACCAAGCATCACCCATATTGAATCACATCAGATTTGTCATAAACACCATTCATCACATGAGCATGTCTATTAGCAAAGTAACATGGGCTTGGGGTTCTTTTTCAGAAACACTTACCCCATTCGGGTATTGCATGAAGCCTTGTGAAAACAAGCAGAGGAAACGCTCACTAAGCATCCTACATAGATAAGACAAGCAGCACGCTTTGTCACTGCCAAGCGCGTCTTACCGTTGGTTTGTATGCTTTGGTAAGATCCCTCATACTTACTCTGGTGTGTCGCAATGTCTGCCGCAAGACGAAGAGAGCCGAGTGAGGGGAGGCGTGGTGTTTATGAACGCAGCATCGCCATGCCAGAGTTTGACGGCAGCCGCGGATGGATCAGTGGAACGATAACTCCAATCACCATTTTTAGAGTACTGAGGCTTTGTATGGAGGTAAAGGAAGTACTAGGAATACCTCCTTACATTGGTACATTGTGTGCATTTATTAATTTATCTTAAACTCTCTTTTGGTAAAAGCATAAAAAAAGAGGTAGTAGTGGCCAGCATGAATAAGTGTCATTCTGTTGGGGGATTGGTTTTCAATAATGGAAATAACGCATGGGCATATGTAGCACTGATGTTGTCTTGATTTTGAAATTCAGATTGACAGACACTGTTAACATTTATAATGGGATTCATTATTGTTACTGTTATTATCCATGACCAGCATCACTTTGGTCCATACGTGATACCAACATGTAAAACCTGAGGGGTGAACTACATGTTTCATTCCACCTGGGAGACAATTGTTTCAGGCATAGGCTTCCTCTTAGAACCTCTTTTGAAATTTTGTGATCATTTTTTAAAACCCTAGGTCCAAAAAATGCCGTCCTTTGTACAGGATACAAGAAATATACTGAACCGCATTGAGACAACTAGCAATGAGAGACCACAGACTGATCTTCTTGTCACTCTTGATGTGGAGGGATTGTATACGGATGTATGATGTTACAACGTGATCATTTAGATCGTGGTACATTGCATGGCTGTTTTTACAATGTTTTTACAACGCAAGTCGTTACAACGACTTGCGCTGTAGGGTTCTGGATTTAGGAATAGTATGATTTACTATTCCAACTCCAGCCTACGTCAGTAAGGAAGGTGTTGGAATAGTAAATCACACTATTCCTTAGTCTAGAGCGCCCTCCAGTGGAAGTTGTGGTAACAACTTGTGTTGTAAAAGCAACTATGTAAAGGTATTGCAGTGTTTTGACCGCATTGTTAAGGTTGTTTCCAATTGTATACAAATATCCCTCAAGCAGTGACCTTGGAGGTGGTTGAAAATGTTCTGTGCTCCACACACTGGGCTTCACCCACTCATATAGGTTTAATTTTGGAGTCTGCCTCTCTAGTATTAACAGAAAGTTTCTTTCACTTTGGGGAAAAGCTGTTTCTTCAAACACAATGGGCTTTAATTGGCAGCACATTTTCTCTGAGTCAGGCATGCCTATACATATCCCATTTTGAGGAGGACCATATCTTGGATTCAAACAATCCCTATCAGGAGACTATTCTATCCTGGCGTCTATATATCAACAATATCCTGATCTTTTAGAAGGGAAGCATAGACACTTGCAGTTTTTTTATAAAATGGGTGAATACACTAACAGCCACATGCATCAAAGGTAATTGCATTCGCAAACGGTGCGAATCTCAAAATTCGGCTGTTTGCAAAAGCAATTTCCATTTTTGGGATGCATTAACATTTTAATAATTTAATAAATCGCAAAATTGTGATTTCTTAAATTGCGATTGCATTTAAGGAATCTCAATTGAGATTCCTTAAATGCAATGCATCACATTTTAAAAATTTGCGAATTCGCAAATAAGGGGAGCAAATTACTATGAAGTTGACCTTCATGGTAATTTGCGAAAACTTTGAAAAATGCACTAAAGTGCATTTTTCAAAGTTCCATTTTACACACACCTTGGGGCATGTGAGTGTGCACAATGTACTCCTAAGCAGATTTCAGGGGTGCAACAGGGTGTCCTTTGGACACCCCTGCACCCTTGAAATTGCATTCTTAATTTGCGAATTTTAAATGGTGAATTGCAAATTAAGAATGTCTTTCCATTCATTCCTATGGGCCTCTAGGCCCATAGGAATTGATAGGGAAGTGTTCCTTAATTGCGATTCTCAATTAGAGAATCGCAATTAAGGAATTTTAAGAAATCGCTATTTTATAGCGATTTCTTGATGCATTGCATTTTGCAATTCCTTAATTGCGATTCCTTATTTTTCGCAATTAAGGAATCGCAAAATGCAATATTGATGCATGTGCCTGTATATCCCTTCCTACCCTTCACGGCCAACACTTCTGATACAGGGCTGCCATTTTTGGTTCTCATGATCCAATTGACTAGTGGTAGGCTGCATATGAAGATATTTAAAAAGCCTACTGACAGCCACAGCTTGCTTTTATATGACAGCCACCAGCCCAAGGCCCTACGTGAAAACCTCCCATAAGGGCAATACCTGCGACTTTGCCTGAACTGTAGTGGGATAAGGGTCTACGATGAACAAACAAAGGAGCTAGCAAACCAACTTAGGACATGTCACTATCCCACTAAATGTATTTAAACTGCACAAAAACGTGCACAAACATAACAATAGGGAAGCCCTACTAGAATCCAGGGAAAGGCCCAAATATGACATCCACTTTTACCTCTGAATACAACACAATGCAAAAAATCATGAGAAAGTGTTGGAAGATTCTGCAGACTGGTGACCTGGCGCTAGCCCTCCCCAGGTGTGCGTTTAAAAGATAGCCAATCTCAAGGATCTGCTTGTCAATAATTGATCTCAAAAACCTGCTGGTACTATACAAAAACAGCTATGGAACGTGCCTCTGATAGAGGGCCACTACCCATGTGGGCAGTGTAACATCTGTGGCCTAACAGAGGCTACCAATACAATTCAGCTAAATGACACTTCCACATGGTCACAGTGCAAATACACTAACTGTAATTCAAAAACCGATATTTACATGATCACATGACCATGCACAATTATGTATATAGGCACCACCACTAGGGCAGTGAAGGTGAGTATGGTTGCAAAGCTGAAACTTTGCAATATACGGTGCGAAAAACTAAAAATTAGCTCACACTTTCTAACTGCGGACTATCTGCGGATGACCTGAAGGGGACTGTATTGGAAGCCCACCAGCACATGAGTCAAGAGATCTTTTTTTAGCAAAGAACAAAATTGGATCCTTTGGCTGTCTACACATACAATTGGCCTGAATGATGACATTCCCTGGGTGGAATGAAACATGTAGTACACCCCTCAGGTTTTACATGTTGGTATCGCATACGGACCAAAGTGATGCTAGTCAAGGGTAATAACAGTAGCAATAATGAATCCCATTATACATTTGAATAGTGTCTGTCAATCTTTTTTGCAATATCAACATCAGTGCCACATATGCCCATAGGTTATTTCCATTATTACAAACCACTTCCCCAAATGAATAAAAAAAATTGTGCGGGCCATTCAGTCCGCATGGAACAGCAGTAAATTCTATTAAGAGGCTGCTACTATCTTTTATTATTATGCTTTGCCCAAAAGTGAGTATAGGGTAAATTAATAAATTCACACGATGTACCAATGTTAGGAGGTATGGTTAGTACTCCGTTACCTCCATGCAAATCCTCAGTACTCTAAAAATGGTGACCGGGGTTAGCGTTCTACTGAACCACCTGCAGTCACTGTTGAATGCGGGATTTATGACGTTACAACGCAGGCTATTACAACGCCTGCCTTTACAACGCGGTTTTTACATCGCAATCCATTAAAACGCATTGCGCATTGGGGTGCTGGATAGTGAAAAGTTTACTTTACTATTCCAACACCAGTCCCCGTGGACACTAGGGAAGGTGTTGGATAGTAAATTAAACTTTTTCCCTATCCTAGAGCGCCCCCCAGCGCAATGCGTTGTAATGGTTTGCGTTGTAATGACTGCGTTGTTATGGTAGTGCGTTGTAAAAGTTTTGTTGTAAAGGTTGTTCACCTTGAAGGCGTACATGACGATGTTGCATTCTTAATAACTTAGAAAATACTGGGGGCTCATGTTTATAGGATGAAATTACTCATAACAAGGTATATATAGACTGAAGAAACACACCTGGGCAGAGTACTTTGACTATTTGTGCTGGTAAAAAGATCTAGAACATGTTTCAGACACATTTGTTATATAGAAAAATAAACAATATTGACTGTGACTGATACCATTCAATTTATTTATCATTTTGTTATATATCAAAATTATTTTTCAATTTGGATAGATTTGCTTTTCATATATTTTTTGTGTCGATTTTTGTTAGAACAGTTTATTGGTTGTCATACATGTCAGTGAATACATGAAAAGTTTGTTCATGGTTAATACATTCATACAAAAAACACAATATTTTTCAGTTCTTCTGAATAAAATTGGCACATTGATTAAGAATGCATGATCATTGATTGTTAATAATACACAGTACGTATATCGAAGGGATGTGAAGAAACTGGAGGTTGATTGACACATTATGCGCGTTTCGGCAAAGCCTTCGTCAGGACTCCGTGACAGTATACAATGAAAAGGATACCAGACAACAACAAGAGAAACCTAGATGTATATGCCTGAGGTTTTTATGATTCAACAATATTTCTCATGAGACAAGTTATAAAAGAGAGATATCACTCAAAGAGTTGTGTTTGTCATAAGAATACTTGAAAGGCGCTTTAGAAACCACAGATCCAAACAATTCGGAGCTTGCATGTATCTATAAGAAAAGGAGAGAAAAGAAGATACTCCCTGACCAGTATCCCTACATTCAAAGCGTGAATGGGATGCCTGAATTCCTAAGTAAATTGCCAAGACCTAAAATCAGAGATGAAAGGCGAGTGAAACCAGGTATGCTGTACAATAAGTAAAAATGCTGCAAGTGCCCAGATAGATTGATGTGCAAACATTTTAGAGAAAATGACTAGGAACTTGGAACATGGTCAGAATAATTAGCGACAACATTTAAAAAAACAATAACGATATTAGAATGGACCTGAACTAAAAAATGTGAAGTAAACCACAGTTAAGTCCAAACAATTTTTGAACCCAGGCAATATTTTTTCAGGCATGCTTCTTTTTAAAGAATGACCTGTGTTGTGCTACTTCCTTTTCAACATTATCCTTTGTTTGCAAAAAACGATTGTATTGTAATTGCATTTTATAGCTCTTGCTACCTTTGCTAAGTCATTGAATTGCATGCGTCTCCAGAACCCAAGGTAAGTAGTTTTTTCAGTGGTTGTTGTCAGTTATTGGAATTAGTCTTGTACTTTTAGGCAAACCATTCCCTGCTTTTACTCCAGTTTCTATGTGGTAGATAGCGATCATTAGTTGGATGGGGTATGTCATTTCATGCAATTGGTTGTTGTAATGAAAATGAGCTACAGGACATTAGGTATTGTTAGGTTGCAGGGGTATGACTTGTTAAAGGAGAGGTTGTGATATTTAAAATGCCTTGCAGCAGTTTGCTGAAATAAAATCATGGGAATTAAGGCAAATATGTGTGTGACATAGAGTAGGCTGTGCTTAGAGAAAACGATGGATTTAGGCCCAGATCTCTGCACTGGGGTGAATGTATGACATTGTTCTGCATTCTGTCCATTAACTGTGGTATTTGCATTTTTCACCCCGAGTGGGATGGGTATGCTCAGACGTGAGTCCCATGCACTCCACACCACTGGATTCAAGCAAGCCGGCTGAAGACGGCTGGAATGCCAGTAACTGGTCCTCGGAAGCTTGTTTCCGGTCCAGGGAAGGCATGGCTTGGCAGTTCGGTATGGACTGTTCCCATGAGGCACAGGGTCATACTGATTTGCATATTGCCATGTCTGAACTGGGGTGGTGTGTAGTGCAAAAAAACGATGGATTTAGGCACAGATCTCTGTACTGGGGTGAATGGTATAGAGACAAAATATCGACTCCAAAATATCGACTGGACATAATATCGAGTTTTAAATATAGACTGGACAAAATATCGACTGGACATAATATCGACTACAAAAATATCGTTTTTCAGGTAAGTGAAGTAATATCGACTGTATAAAATATAGATAGCAAAAATATCGATTTTTTAATAATATATAATATTTTATAGTGTATTTTTATGTAATAATATGTGTGAATAGTGTGTATTAATGTTATAAAATATTTTATTACATGAATTTTGTTTTGATAATAATTGCGTAATGTAATTCTGTAGCGGGTTGTGGGTTTATAGGGGAATAGGGTGGGAAGTAATTTAATAATAATTAATTAATTAATATATGTTTGTTAATATTTTTAATTCATAATTAATTGATAATTAATTAATATTAATTAGTTAATTAATTAATATAATTTTGAATATATTTTGTATTAGTAAATAATTGTTAATTAATTAATTGTAATTAGTTAATTACATTAATTAGAGTACATTTTTTATATATATAATTTTGTGTTATTTTTAAGTAATTAATTTTGAAAAAATAATATTAATTATTAAAATAATTACACCTAATGTTCTAATATATTTACTTTATTGTTATTGTTAATTAATAATTAATTGGTAATTAAATAATATTGATAAATTTTGGGTAAAGGAGCATTTTTAGGGTTCAGGGTCAGTTTTCAGTTCATGGGTAAAGGGGTATTTTTAGGGTTCAGGGTCAGTTTTCAGTTCATGGGTAAAGGGGTATTTTTAGGGTTCAGGGTCAGTTTTCAGTTCATGGGTAAAGGGGTATTTTTAGGGTTCAGGGTCAGTTTTCAGTTTTTGGGTAAAGGGGTATTTTTAGGGTTCAGGGTCAGTTTTCAGTTTTTGGGTAAAGGGGCATTTTTAGGGTTCAGGGTTAGTTTTCAGTTTTTGGGTAAAGGGGTATTTTTAGGGTTCAGGGTCAGTTTTGCGTTTTTGGGTAAAGGGGTATTTTTAGGGTTCAGGGTCAGTTTTGGGTTTTTGGGTAAAGGGGTATTTTTAGGGTTCAGGGTCAACAAATAAGATTTTAAAAAATTATTTTTATTATTTTCATTTATTATTTAATTATTATAATTTAATTTAAGTCGTTTTAAGTATATTTTAGTAATTAAAATTTAATATTAATTTAATTTAACACTGTTTTTAATAAAGTCGATATTTTTTACATCTATATTTTTGTTAACGATATTTTGTACTCGATATTTTTGTACTTACCTGTTTGTAGATACAAACTCGATATTTTGACTGTCGATATTTTGTCCACGATATTTTGGCAAGTCGATATTTTGTCAGTCGATATTATTTCAGTGATCCGGGGTGAATGTATGACATTGTTCTGCATTCTGTCCATCAACTGTGGTTTTTGCATAGAGAAAGGAGGCCTGCAGAGGAAGGAAAGTAAGGAGAGGTTCGGGTAAAACAAAAGGAGAGGCAGCAAGTGGAAGTTGTAAATCCAGGTCAATACTCATGGGAATACAGAGGAGGCTATTTTGCGATTGCATGCAATTTGAGGATGCAGAACTTGAGAAAGAAAACACACAATTTACATGTGCGATAGTGCTATATTACGAACTTTTAATAAACACTAGAATCAGGAAAACTGTCTATCTATTGAAAGGCTACCACCAGACCACTATTTTAGGGAGAACAACTGGTCAGCTCAAGGGATGGAAGCATAAATAACGGCTAAACCATACATAGGGCAATATTGAAAGGTTTAGGCGGCATTCAAAAGCTGTAATAATTGCAGTATCCTAGCAATGTGTGAGAGTATTTTGGGTAACTAATACAAACATCAAAAAGGAGATTCTGTAACTGCTGGAGGTGGTGTCTTCTAATGTGCATCCTTAATGTTTGGCTCACCATATTAATCACAAAAGTGAGGTGGAATCCCACTTGGATTCTCCCAGTTGTGCCATGGAACAAGGTGGGGTTGACGAGTGCTTCCAAACAGTGAAGTGTACCATCTGTGTTCCTGCGGCTGGTGGGTGGCGAGCCAGGCAATGAAGAGAGGAGGGTGTAGACAGGGCTACTTTTAGCAATTCGATGAACCTTGTTAGCAAGGGGCTGCTGATTAGTTCTTCCTGAGCACTGCCAATTGGTAGATGATTGGGCTGAAGGGTAGGACTGCAGCCTGTTGTTCAAAATGAAGACGTTTCTAGACCAGGCCAGTGCTTTGCATGTCCGTAACTGCTTCTTCGGGAAGATCAGAGGACCAACCCAACACATGGTAACTAAAAAATCGTCATTGTATAACTGGTAGATTAGGCCTGGCCGACTTCTTAACCCCTTTGATGCTCATGGCGGAACGGTTCCGTCATGACCACGCCCGTTTTCATTAGGGCTCAGCACCGGCGGTAAATCTGCACCGCACGGATGTGGTTAACAATGATGGTTGACAGGTGGAGAAATATTACCCATTCATGCGGTCCCAGCAGATGTCTGCTGAGCTCATCTTCATTTGTGATTTGTAGACCTGCAAGATGTGCTGCCCACAGAGAGATGTCCCGCCATAAGGCTCAGTACAAGATCTGCTAACTTTACCTTGACAAGACTCTGGATTTTGTTCCCCCCACCTTGTTGATGTAATCCATGGTGGTTGTGTTGCCATTCAGGAAGAGCTCCTTTTTCATACAGATGGAAGGAACTATTTCACAACTAGATGGACAACTCTCAAACCCCAGCATATGGATATTATACAGTTTCTCTGCTGCAGGCCATTTCCTGGAGCTTAATGATCTCCCATGTGAGCTTCCCAGCCCTCTAGCAATGCATCAGTTGCAACAGAGATAGAGGCTTGAAGCTTCTTGAGTAGAGCTCGCTTCGTCATGTTTGCTCTGTCATGCCACCACCACGGCCGGCTGAGAAGGCAAACCAGCCCTGGAAATTTAGACAGACCTGCCGGGGGGCAAGGAGGTTTCCGGTGGGAAACACTGCTGCTGCTTTTGTTATTTTGGTGCCGGGGGGGACAAAATTGTAGCACTGCTGCAAAACCGGCCCCCAGTAACAAAAGAGGGCCCCCACCACTCCAAAACTGGCCCCACCTTTCCGACCACCGGAAAAACACCAGGGGCTAGATGTAGGTAAATCTTATTTACCGATTCATAAATACCGAATTTTACCAATTCGGTATTTATGAATCGTTAAATAAGATGTACGTAAAAATTCGGTAATTTTTACCAAATCGGTAGGATTCGGTATTTACTGATTCGTAATTACGGAATCGGTATTTGCCATTGATTCCTATAGGCCTTGAAGCCCATAGGAATCAATAGCAAATACCGATTCGGTAATTACCGAATCAGTAAAAATACTGAATTGCCAAGGGGGACAGGGTGTCCCTTTGACACCCTGTTACACCCCTGTTTCTAGCTTGTGTGCCATGTGGCACACATACATGCCCTAAGGGCATGTATGTGTGTCACATGGCACAGGTGTGCATGCACAGATGTGCATGTACACAGGAATTCGTTATTTACCACCCAATGGTATTAGGTGGTAAATAATGAATTCTAAAGGCCCTGTAGCACTGTTTAAAGTGCTACCTACATAAGAAATTACAGATTCATTAATTTTACCGATCGGTAATTTTACTGAATCTGTAAAATTACCGAATCTGTATGATTTTGCAACCCCTACATGCCAATGTCCAAATACCGGTCGGAAACGGCCGAAAATCGGTATTTTCGGCCGTTTCCGACCGGTATTTGGACACCTACATCTGGCCCCAGGTGTCCCGCTACGGCCAGTCCACCACTTGAGAGACTGAAGGGTTGAGGTGTTCAGAGTGATTTTTTTGATCCCCGTTGCTCTGTTCTGACACCATTGGCTTCTAGGCACTCTTGCAGCAGACGCATAAGCAGTCTGGCATTGGGAACAAGAACATTTAAGAAGTCATGCTGCCCTGAAGAGATGACACCGTCTTGACAGATAGAGCTGCTGTTAAGTTAAGAGAAGGAACATTCATAAGGCATGACCGTCGTTCCCTCGAAAGAGATCTTTTTCAGTAGTGTGTTGATTGTGACTTCTAAATATCTTACAGCCCGAACTGGTTGGAGAATTAATTTAGATGAATTGATTTGAAGATCCAAATCATGGAGTAATGGTAGAATGTTGACTATGTCCTGACTTGAAGGGATGTTTGCTTCCATCAACCAACATCCAAATAAGAGTAGATGAGCATTTCCCTATTCATTAGAAGGGCCACTACCACTGCCATGTATTTTGAGATAATTCACGGTACTGGCTTCAGGCCAAGGGACAGGACTTGAAATTGATACTGAAAATGTACCACAGAGAAATTTGTGATGAGTTTTGAAGACTTGGATGTGCAAGCAGGCAACGTGTAAGACTATTGATGCAAACACTCCCTTTGTGAAGATGGAGGAACATTTGGTGTAGAACTGCCAATCAAAACGTTTCCCTCTTCCCTCCCTTGTTTGCCTGCCTGAGAGCCAATGAAGCACATAATTCCAATTCCAATTCCAAAAATTCTTTATTTCGGCCACATAGGCCATAAAAGATGCAGTAAAATACAAATACATACATTTAAAACACAGTATTTACATATAAAAAAATTCTACTGGACCAGCGTGGGGTAGGGGGTGCAGGGTAGTACCAGTTCAGGGGGACATTTTCTTCCTTATTATCCACGCTGCCATTAAAAATGTTGAAACAGCAAAGACAATATGGCCCAGAGTATTAGTTTTCATGACCCTGTAGGCCTGTAAGTACTTCCTGAAGCCCAGGTTCCGACAGAGCGGTGCTATCCAGCGCTTCCTGGGTCTCTGGTAAGCGTGGCATACAAACATTATGTGTAGGTCATCTTCATCCTGGGCTTTACAGCATGGGCAAAGTTTGTCACCCCCTGTGGACCATTTGTAGGTGAATACTTTGGTGGGGAGTGTACCAAACCTCCATTGCACGAACAATTTCCTCGCCAGGAGAGGAAAGATAAAATCCATAAAAGGTTCGAAAGCATAAGAATTTTTGGATTCCATAAAACGTGCCGTCAGGGTGCCACTATTGTGAACGTTATCCATGTGAGAGAGGTTTTTGTTCTTATAAAGCTGGGCAAGAGTTTTACGTGTAATCCTTTGGCAGCCCTGAGCTGGATCATCCCATAAGTCTGGCAAGTTCATACTAAACAATTCCGTCTTGATAAAAGCCAGCCAGGGAATTTTGTAGTTGCCATTCAGCCTCATTACATGGATAAGGTCCTGTCTATAATGGTGCAGTTCCTCGGTGGTCCATATCCGGTGCCAAAACTTCACGGGTTTCGACAGAAGATCTTCAGCGATGGAGGGAAGACCCAAGTCCAGTCTTAAGGGGAGAAGTGGCGTGCCTTGCGGGAGACCAAGTAGGCGTCTTAGAAAACTATTTTCCACTCCTGCCAAAGCCTTCCCTGCTTTGTGTCCCCATAACTCGCTGCCATACATGGCTGCTGCCTTGGCTTGGGACCTGTATGTTTCCAGGGCCGGGCTTACAGGCTTAAAGGTGGACTTATTAGCCACCTTCAGGAGTGCACCCGATAGCTGGGACAGTTTCAGCCTGGATCCGCTATCTGGCAGTCCCATGATAGGTTTTCCTGGAGTGTTACCCCCAAATATATAAAGGTCGAGACCCTCTCAAGACTAACTTCCCCCAGTGTAGGATTGGGTCTAGTTTTGGTGGGGGGGTTGAAGATCATGAACTTAGTCTTTTCCGTGTTCACCTCCAGCCCATGTTGGCGACAGAAAAGGCCAAAACCGTTCACAATCCTCTGAATCCCCATGGGGGATTTGGAAAGCAGGAGGATATCGTCAGCAAACATTATTGCCGGAACCCTCCTGCTTGCCAGGAGCGGGGCATCGTTGTCCTTAAAGTTATCAAGATGTTGAATGACGCTATTAATGAAAAGACAGAACAGGGTCGGCGCCAAGACACAGCCCTGTCTGACTCCTCGATGGACCGGGAATTTGCCCGAGAGCTTGCCATCCCTCCCACACCTCACTTGTGCATAGTTGTTCTCATGCAACCTGATGATAATGCTGAGAAGCTGAGGGGGTACTCCTAGCTTTTGCAAAACCTCCCATAATTTCCTTCGAGGGACTAGGTCAAAGGCTGACCTCAGATCCACGAAGACCACGTACAGTCTTCCCCCCTCTAACGTTACCGTCTTCCAATAAAGGAGGAGGAGGCGGAAGATCTGATCCATGGTCGACGTGTTCTTTCTGAAGCCAGCCTGGAGGGGGCTCATGATGTCATTGTCCTCCACCCAATCCAGCAAATGGTTAAGGATAAGGCGCGCAAAGAGCTTTTGGGGTACATCTATTAGGCTAATAGGCCTGTAGTTGGCCGGGAGCAGAGTGGATCCCTTTTTGTGAATCGGTACAATCTCTGCCCCCAGCCAAGACCCGGGGATTGCCATACCTCCTAGAATGGCATTGAAAAGAATAAGGAGGTACGGACCCCAGATGTCCGGGTGATGCCTGAAAAGATCCCCGGGTAACCTATCCAAACCCGGCGCCTTCCCCAACGATAAATGCTCCAGTGCAGCCTCCACCTCCCCTAGGGATAGTTCCATGGCAGAGTCCTGGGAGCCTAAGGGCGCTGACAGGGCTATATCAGGGCAGGAATTAGTGTCTTGGTAGAGTCCCCCAAAGTGAGCCTCCCAAACCACGGGGGCAATGTTGGGTTCAGTTGCTTTCTTAAGTTCCCCCATCCCATTATTTACAAGGGCCCAAAAGTTCCGGGAGTCCCTGGCTTTTAGGGCGTCGTGAAGGTCCTGCCAGTGGTTCCAGTCCCACTCGGTCCTAGCATTTCCCATCACTGATTTATAATGCTTCCTAAGGTCACGTACCTTGGCCTTATTTGACCCCTCTTTTATTGCAGCAATGAGCTCAGATTTGGCTGCCCTACAGGAGGAGGTGTACCAGGTGGGAGCATGGGTCTTTTTCTTTCGGGTTGGCACCACCGGGTGAAATACCTCCGCCAAATCCCTCACTAGTTCCTGATGTATGTTACCCAGTTTCTCGTTATATTCTGGGGTTCTTGGTTCGTTTAGAAGTACGTCCACCTCCATAAACCTTGGGAGTGCCAACTCGTATAGCTTGTTGATGGCATCTTCTGAGCTCACGAGCTTTCCCCACTTAACCCGGCGCCTATTTGTTGTAAGGAGCAGCTCCCCCGTATCTTCACCTCCATTTTCTGCGGAAGTGCCCGCTGGAGGCAGGGGCCACTGGATGTGTACACAAAGGGCATTGTGGTCACTGTCTGACCTATTTATTACCCTAAAGTCGAGGACTTTTGACCGGATCACTGAAATAATATCGAGGGACAAAATATCGACTTGCCAAAATATCGTGGACAAAATATCGACAGTCAAAATATCGAGTTTGTATCTACAAACAGGTAAGTACAAAAATATCGAGTACAAAATATCGTTAACAAAAATATAGATGTAAAAAATATCGACTTTATTAAAAACAGTGTTAAATTAAATTAATATTAAATTTTAATTACTAAAATATACTTAAAACGACTTAAATTAAATTATAATAATTAAATAATAAATGAAAATAATAAAAATAATTTTTTAAAATCTTATTTGTTGACCCTGAACCCTAAAAATACCCCTTTACCCAAAAACCCAAAACTGACCCTGAACCCTAAAAATACCCCTTTACCCAAAAACCCAAAACTGACCCTGAACCCTAAAAATACCCCTTTACCCAAAAACTGAAAACTGACCCTGAACCCTAAAAATGCCCCTTTACCCTAAAACTGAAAACTGACCCTGAACCCTAAAAACACCCCTTTACCCAAAAACTGAAAACTGACCCTGAACCCTAAAAATACCCCTTTACCCATGAACTGAAAACTGACCCTGAACCCTAAAAATACCCCTTTACCCATGAACTGAAAACTGACCCTGAACCCTAAAAATACCCCTTTACCCATGAACTGAAAACTGACCCTGAACCCTAAAAATACCCCTTTACCCATGAACTGAAAACTGACCCTGAACCCTAAAAATACCCCTTTACCCATGAACTGAAAACTGACCCTGAACCCTAAAAATACCCCTTTACCCATGAACTGAAAACTGACCCTGAACCCTAAAAATGCTCCTTTACCCAAAATTTATCAATATTATGTAATTACCAATTAATTATTAATTAACAATAACAATAAAGTAAATATATTAGAACATTAGCTGTAATTATTTTAATAATTAATATTATTTTTTCAAAATTAATTACTTAAAAATAACACAAAATTATATATATTAAAAATGTACTCTAATTAATGTAATTAACTAATTACAATTAATTAATTAACAATTATTTACTAATACAAAATATGTTCAAAATTATATTAATTAATTAACTAATTAATATTAATTAATTATCAATTAATTATTAATTAAAAATATTAACAAACATATATTAATTAATTAATTATTATTAAATTACTTCCCACCCTATTCCCCTATAAACCCACAACCCGCTACAGAATTACATAACGCAATTATTATAAAAACAAAATTCATGTAATAAAATATTTTATAACAATAATACACACTATTCACACATATTATTACATAAAAATACACTATAAAATATTATATATTATTAAAAAATCGATATTTTTGCTATCTATATTTTATACAGTCGATATTACTTCACTTACCTGAAAAACGATATTTTTGTAGTCGATATTATGTCCAGTCGATATTTTGTCCAGTCTATATTTAAAACTCGATATTATGTCAAGTCGATATTTTGGAGTCGATATTTTGTCTCTATACCCTTTTGACCAAAGTGTAATATCTATCATGATATAATCTAGCCTCGACTCATGGACCCTTCTGTTGAAAGTACACACTGAGGGGGTATCGGAAGGGGTACGACCATTACAAGCCCTCAGTGCGAAGTTCAAGGTGAGGGACATGAGTTGTATTGCTAGAGGGGACCAGGCTTTAGGGTGGGGCGAAGACGAGGGTGGGACCCCCCAGTAGTCATCCTCGGCAGTAAGGGCACCCTCCAGTAGGCCTTCCAAGGGTTCAAAGTGGCAATTGAAGTCTCCTCCCAGCACCACCTTGAAGTCTCCCGGAAGTTGACCCAGGAAGGAGGACAAATCGTTTAGGGTCGGTGATTCGTTTGGCGCGGCAACTGGTCGCGAGTAGACATTAACAATAGCCCACGGTGGTTTGCCAGGCCATGTGAGCCGTACACACTGGATGTCCTGCGAAAACGTATGCACCTGTTCCGCCTGGCACCCAGTGTGACTCGCAATCCAGATTGCCAAGCCACCTGACGGCCTCCCCCTCCCACTCCATTTGGCAGGGATTTCAAATGTTTCGAACCCTCTCCTAGTTTGGGTTTCCCTCGCCCATGTTTCCTGAAAAAGGAGGATATCACTGCTACCTACTAGGTGATCCCACTCCGGTGTGCCTTCCTTATTTGCGATTCCTGCCACATTCCAGGAGAGAATTCTCAACCCAGGATCTGACGGTAGTGTACCTTGACCTCCAGTAGGAGGTTGCGCAGTGACTATGGGTGGATAAGTGTCTGACAGAGCAATGTTACAAACCGCGGTGGCGGATGGCCCATCCAACTCCGCCACCTCAGGTTGCGAAATATGGTCAGACCCAATGTTAGATGGAAGCCCCTGTTGACCCAGACTATCATCCAGGATAACCGTTCGATCTTTAACGGTATCCTGTGGACCGCGTTCAGTTACAGGGGCAGCACTCAATCCCACCCAACTTTGCGCCTCATCCACCAGCTTTCCAAGGCTAAGAAAAGTCTCCCCGGTTTGTGGTCAGTCGACCTGATCTAGACAGGAGAATCTGTTGTGATGTATGAAATTGGCCGGAACAGGTGGTAAGTAATGCCTTGGTCTATAACGTGAGCCATCTACAGCAAAGCCTACTCTAGTCAGCCCCTTCTCCCTCCCCGCCTCCGTGTTGCAAACATTTGGGTAGAAGTGTGAGAGGGGTACTAATTCAATGTTGGACTTATCAGGCCTTACGAGCCAATTGCAGATGTAGTTGGTGACGTGTGGGCTTTTAAAACTTACAATGATACAATCCCCTGCCCTATTCTTTGGAGTAAGTCCAATCGATGGGATCCTCCTGACCATCAGAACCTCACCTTTCAGGTTTGGGGGCAGCGGCCTATTAATACTAAGCCAACTTATGACCTTGTTACGTAAAGAGTCCTGAGGCTCCCTTGTGTCACCAGTTAGCTCAGGTACTCCCACCATGATTGCCGTGTACGGGACTGCTTCTGGGGGCAAATTAACCACCCTGCGCCTATCATGGGGGGAAGTGATATTACCAGTGGGACCATTAGTAGAGTTCTCAACTCCCCTCGGTTGGGGAGCAGGAAGTGGCTTAGATCTCCTATGGGCCGGGACTGGGGGCCTAGTCGCTGAAGATGGCAAAGGGTGCGTCTGAGGGGCAGGCACACCGTTTGTACTCAGCGGGACCGTATTTGAAACCTGGGTCGGTGCAGGAGACAACGGTCTGTTCCCAGATGGATCCCGGGGAGCTAAAAGAGCATTTGTAGCTGACCCAGGGCTGATCCTTTTGTGACTGTTTTCCAAAGCCTTGAGTCTACTCTCTATGGCGTCCAGTTTAGCTGAGATGGGGATTAACAAGTTCTTAATGGTGTCTGTGAGTGAGTTGATTATTGTGTCAGTGCTATTGGAAGTTGCCCCACCGAATATAAATGGGCCCGAGTGCAATGGTAAGGCCGCAGGTACTGGAGAGCCCATGTGATCCGACCTAGACCCTGGTGAAATGAGCTCAGGGGAGGCCGAGATGTCTGTACTGTCATCCTGATTTAGCTCAATTGTATCAACTTTGGCCCTTTTTGCCTTCTTTGGTTTCCTGGACCTTTTCCTTTTTGGTGGTTGTTCCACTCCACTACCTGCAGGCTCTGTGAGCAGGGCAACCTGTCCCACTTCCTGCGAGTCTATTCCCGTATTAACCGGAATAGCAGAGTGGTCAGTGATCCCAGATGGCCGGGGGAAGTCACTATCCCTCTGGGTTGATGGAGTTCTTAACTGCTGAAGGACCGACTCAATGGTCTGATCAATACTGTCCATTAATGACATATGGGTGGCGTCCAGTAGTATAGGTGTACTAACATCTGTAGAAAAAGTATCCCCATGATCCAGAAACACGCTTTCAGGTCCCAGCTCCAGGTGCGTTTCCGTGACTAATTGACATTTGTTAGCTTGAGCACTCGCCTTTGGGAAGAATTTTTCCAGTGTACTTGAACCCTGTTGGGCGGGCTTACTCCGTGAAGCCCTGGTCGCCATTATGGAGTTGAGCGGAGAGAGGCTGAGGGGCAGGGAGCGTCAGAGGGGTGGCCCGGTCCGGTCTCTGCCGGCCTCTAACGGCCTAGAACGGCCCGCTCTTTGCCCGGTCTTCGCCCCGTTCTCCGCCCCGCGCGCGTCCCGCGATGCGGGTGCCCAAGTGCTCCTAAGTATGACAGGGGGGCGTGGCACTGGGAGGGGGCGCGGCGGGAAGAGAAACCAGCTGGCGGTGTTATTCAGGAATGCTGGTCCTCGCAGTCCCGCTCGCCGCGCCTCTCACCTCCACTGCGGCCGGGTCCTCCTTTGGACAGCTGGAAAATGCCCCCAGAAAACGCGTTGGCTCCCAGCTTCTCCTGTAGCGAGCTAAACTGCACCAAGGGACAGAGTCTCGAACTCAAGCGGCACCCAGTTTCTGACTTCTTTTCTGACCCAAGTAGTGACATGAAGTAATCCCCTTCACTGTCCGAGCATTACTCATAGTGTCAGGCATTTCAAGTGCACCTTATTGTAACTTGGAATTTTCTTCCAAGAAGGAAAATAATGGGTAACATTCTCTCCCACCAGGGCGCTGACCGATGGTGGCAGAGAGAAGTAGTCACTGGTTTGCGAGGCGGCTTTTTTGAGAACCTCTGTCCTTTTGAGACATCTGTTAAAAATATATTTTTTTTAAGTAGGTGTTCTCGCCACTGAAGTTGTTGCTGGCTCTTCTAAAAGGGAAAATGGGAACGCGGTTGACCTTTCTCATGACCTTGAAACTGGACTTTTAGGAAATTCTTTCTCTTATTCAATCCCTCTGCTTTGCCCGTCTCAGTTCATATTTGTTGGAGCTCGTAATCTGCATGTGGGCCAAACAGAGAATTTCCAATAGAAGACATATCCACTTTTTTTTGTTGAGCTTGAGGAAACAGTGGTGAGTCTAAGCCATGAACTGCGCCTAATCCACACTTCATGACTTTGCTGGCAAATCCACTGAATCTTTGGCCGCACTGATTGTTGAGCAGCATGTAAATACATTAAGGCAAGTTGTTTCTTCTCTTTAAGTGAACTCCTTGTTTCCAGTGGCTTTGCCTTCGGGAGCTCTGGTTCTCTGGTTCAGGGCCAGTAAACCACCCTCTCCAGACGCTCTGGGCCTCATTTATGAGGCAGTGCGTCACTTTTATGCCGCTGGTGCGTCACTTTTTGTGACGCACCAGTGGCGTAAAAAATGCGCCTTGTTGGGCCATATTTACAAAGTGACGCATCTAGGTAGATGCGTCACTTTGTAAACCCCTGCGCCACATTATACCTGCGCCAGGTATAATGTATGCAAGGGGGCGTATTGACGCAAGAAAGGGTTGTAGAAGTGACGCAGTGAAATCTATGAGATTTCACAGCGCCACTTCTAGGACACAAATGCGTCAATTTCTTACGCCTGCCTCACAGCAGGCGTAAGACTGACGCAGGCCCGAAAGGATACATTGCTGGAGTTACGTCACTTTTGTGGCACACTCCAGCAATGCGCCACTTTAGCGTCATACAGATACGTCAGAAATACTGACGTATCTGTAACTCCTTGCGAAATGATGCGTCATATGATGCATCATTGGTGGTGCAAGGAGGGCGCAGTGAAAAGTGACGCATCGCTGTTTTCACGCAGCGATGCGTCACTTTCATAAATGAGGCCCTCTGTTTGTTTCTTCCAGTTCTTATCTGCTGTCACTCTACGGGCTTCTCAGAAGGTACCTCCTCAGTGATGAGGGAGATAGGGAGTGACAATTGGGTCAGGGTTCATTTTCACACCACTTACCATTGTAGGCAGGAAGAAGGACAAGACTAGAGGACAGCAGCTTTGCTCTATCTATCTCTGTCCACATCACACCTACTACACCCTGTGACAAATTTGTGTAATTTGCTTTTGTGCAATTAATTATGCAAAATTCCGCAAAATTGACTGAATTTAGGCAAAATTCTAAACTGGCATATAGCCTTATTTTGGGCATGAGGATGCATTTTGTGCTAAAATATATAAAGCACGACTGCTGTGAGCAACCGCTGCTCACGCTCTGGTCGTTCATGTTTTTCCCTTTCTCCATTGCTAAAGTATTGTTGTGAATGTGGCGTAATTATACCACGTGGTGTAATGGCGTAATTTCCGAAATCTTGTGTAACAAACTTAACGAGATTTTCATTAAATTACACTAGATTACAAAACAGATCTTGTGCTCTTCCTCCTGCACCAGAAAGAGCAGTCTCTCCCACCCCTGATGACATAAGGACAGACATGCCGTATGGATAGAGGGCTGGAGAGTGAGGGTTGCGAGTATGAGGCATTGCACATGACGTTGGACCTGAGCATATTAAACTTTACTTGTCGCATGATGTAATGCCTGTGCAAGTTTGCTTGGGTAAGTTTTACGGTCCTGTGTGCAGTGGCGGTCCCTGTATTTGCCGTCCGCGGGGGAGATTGCTGGCGAGATTACGCCTATTGCCGCCCCGCGACGGCCGCATTGTACAGCAGTTGTCACTCCAAGACTTGCGGCAGGTAAGAGCGGGAGGAGGCTGCCGCCCCAAACACTCATGCCGCCTTGGATGGACCACCCCACCATGCTATGCCACTGACTGTGTGATATTTTCCGGGTGAAAAGATACTTAATGCCACCTACGCTACACTATCATAGGATTTTTGATGAACTGGTGTCAGTGGACTTTTAAAATAAAATAACAATGTCCCAGAAAGTTAGCAAGGCAAAGTTGAAGTTATGCTACAGTTATTTTATATGGACCTAAGAATTAGAGGGCTTACAAGGCTGCAGTAACAGATGAAGCTTTACAGGGCACATAAGATTGGCATGGTCACAACATGGCAGTATCTGGGCTTGAAGGGCTGTGTTTATGCATATATGAAAATGTGAATGGGGACATGTGGCTGTATATGGACATTTGAAGCTGTGCCCGAGATCATTACACTTTATCTGATTATAAAGTAGCTATATCTGGGCATAAGAAGCACTAGCCGACCTGCAATTTACGTGTGCACAGCCCATTGTGGCTGGGCATCTGGCATATTGTGGCTGCACTGCTGAGTTATTGGCAGCAAGTAGAAAAAAGTCCTGGAAAGAATAATATTTTGGACAAAAGACATAGTCAGAAAAGTGGAAATGTAACTTATTGTGTCACGAAACAACTAATATACACATCGTCATTACATTACTTTAAACTACCGAAAAAAATACCCTTTGAGTGTCAACCAACTTCATCTTCCTGAACAGCTTTTAGGAATTTTTGTCTATGCTGAATGAAAATAATGAAGCCTGGTCCAACCCCTTTCTGCACTGTATGATGGGAAAATGGCGTTTGCCTTAAAGACAATTGTGAAATACAAAATGAGACAGTTCAACACTACGCAGTTTCAGGTAGATCGGATGCAAAAATATATGCTACTATTCTAGCGCTGCGATTATATGATGATATTATTTCTAGATTGGTTCATAACGCCCAATCTAGTTTTGTCAAAGGCAGATAGGCTAGCGACTACGTTTGCATATTTTGTTACATCATTGAGAAAGTATACCTTTCCTCCTCCCAGTTGCCATTGCCCTCGATGCTGAAAAAGCATCCGACAAAGTCTCTTGCCTTACCTAGAAGTGGGACTGGAAAGGTACGGGCTTTGTAACACTTTATTAAAATTACCTTGTTCCTCTATGTCAATCCCTCACCAAGAATCAAAATTAACAGTGACCTCTCTGACTCATTCCCTCTCCAACAAGGCACACGACAGGGCTGTCTCCTGTCCCCCTTATTGTTCCTCATAGCGATCAACCCCCTCTTACAACTTCTCAATACCGCAAGCAAGATTAAAGGTTTCTCTTTCTGACATTCCCAAATCAAAACAGCTGCCTATGCCAATGACATTAATTTTCACTAAAGCTTTTGAATGTGCCATCCCTCCAAACACAGATATCATCCACAAACACTCCAAATTTTCAGGTTACACCCTGATCAAAGATGAAAACCAAGGTTCTCCCTCTCAATCCACTCCGTCCCCTATCTTTTATCGAGGGAACACGTCTTCATTGGCAGCCTAAACACATAAAAAAATATAGGTATTCGGTTCTGGAATAACTTACCTCACTCAATTACTCTCAACGACCTACAAACCATAACTAAAATCAGAGCCCTATTCCCATCTTGGTCTCCTAAACATATATCCTGGTGGGGTAGATTAGACGCGCTAAAATTGATGATCACCCCTATGATCAACTTTGTATCTACCATGCTCCCAATACCCCTCTTTCACTCCTTCTTTTCCACAATTGACAAAATAACTTTTGAGTTCCTATGGGGTAATAAAAAGGACAGACTATTACTTAAGAAACTCTGCCTAGACTATAGCAATGGTAGTTGCCTGTCTCCGAAATGGTACAATTACCAGGCATCATTTCTTGCGTCACAGGGTTCCCTCTGGTTCATGGGCAACCATGTGGTACAACCTACCTGGCTGCTGATCAAACAGAAGATCTACACTCTTTTTCCACTCATCGCCACTCGAACCATGGATTTATGCAGCATGCAACACTCTGAGTGGATCTTACTTGACACATCACAGGAGCTTAAACTGGTTGATAAAAATGTGGTCAAAGGTTACACGACAAGCCCAATACCAGTCAATTCTGGGATTGGTAATACCTTATGGAAAGCTCTTCTAGTGGAAGTAAGAACCAGAACTTTGCTCATTTTGTTCAGACAATTCCTTATGCTGTCAATGCAAAGTTTTGGAGCTATTATTTTATTGGAAAGTGCTTCAAGCTTTCACTAATACATGAGCACTATATAAAACAGCCAAAAAAGCAATAAATGATGAATTTACTGTAATGACCTTTGCAGCCATTTTCTGTGATATTTTCAGGGCAAAATGGCTCTTAATGCCACTTCTGCTTTTATTGGCATTGTGGTGAACTGGGGCCAGTGGGATTTCAAATATAAGTACCACAGAGAGTTGCCAAGGTAAAGATGAAGATGTTGTAAATTTATTTTATGTGGGCCAAAGAAGTAGAGGTAGGAGAGAAACTTAAGGTTTGAGCCTGGTTCCAGCCAGATGCCCAGCTCTGGCTCGGCTCTTAGCTTCTGTGAGCCTCAAGCCAAAAGTGAGTTGAGAAGCCATAGAGACTCCCCCACCTACTCCCCCCTTCACCAGAGGTCTTCAAACTGGGGGTGGGCCCCCGGGGAGGGGGGGGTGTTTTAAGTGTTCTCAGTGGGGGAGCCAGTCTCTGGCGAATAGAAGTATTGTGCTTTGTTTTAAGTATTAAAAACATGAGCGGCAGTAAGCCACCTTGTAATGGACCATCAATAAAAACATTTCTCATTTATATCCTGGCTGGGAGTTTGTGTAAAAAGGGGTAACAGAGCTTAACTGCAATGTTTATATATCTTTAGACATATTTAAACATTGCAGATAGAGTCAAGTAGAACCACGTCTCACAGCTCACCTGGACCAACCACTACAGCATTCCCTTTGCCATCTCAGGACCTACCAAGACTGGCACCATGCCCCCCAGCTCCACGTGCAGAAACTGGCAAAAGATATCAAAAGACCAATGGAACAACTCTCTCAACTCTCACCTCCCAGACACAACATCCAACCCAGTAAAGGTTGTGAAGAACTTCTGCCAGTGGATTACAGAATGTGCCAGCTCAATCACTCCCACCAAGCCAGCCAAATCCAAATGACCTGCCAGAAGCGCAAGCTGGTTCACCGCGGAGCTGAAATCCACTAAGTGCAACTGCCGGCAACTAGAAAGGAAGTGGTGCACCGGCAAAGACACAGGAGAACATACCATCTTCAATACAGCATTCAGCCAGTACCACCACCTCCCGAAAGAAGCAAAGAAGAACTCCCTACCAGACTGCATGGAAGTCAGCACAAACCACAGCAAGGCGCCCTTCCCCACCGAGAATGACATCACCCCCTCCCAAGAATTGTGTGGCACCCTTTCGGACTTCTTCCACAAGATCTCAGTCACCTACAAAAATGTCAAAAGTCAACCCTCCGCTGCCAACAGCATCAACTTGCTTGCATCCAAGAACACAAACCCTGAACACCTGCATACACATTGGGACCCTCTCACAACTCAAGCCACAATCTCCATCATGACCTCCGGACACTTAGGGGCACCCCCTGACCCCTGTCCCCACCACATCTTCAATCTCGGGAACAAGACAATTGGCGATGAGCTCTAGAAAGTCCTGAACACCTCCATCACCTCAGGCTCCTTCCCTGAGGACTGGAAACATGCTGAAGTGAGGACCCTTCTGAAGAAACCATATGCCGACTCAGCACAACCTAAGAACTATCAGCACATCTCCCTGCTCCCCTTTCCAGTGAATGTTCTCGAGAAGAGAATCGACCAGCAACTCACCGTGCGCCTGGAACACAACAACCACCTAGACCCCTCTCAATCCAGATTCTGAGTAAACCACAATACTGAGACAGCCCTGATCACAGCCACCGACGACATAAGGGCCCTCTGGACCCAGCAAAACGGCAGCGCTCATTCTCCTGGATCTGTCATCTGCCTTCGACACTGTCTACCATCACATCTAGATCAACAGAATCCACCACATTGGAATCCAGGAGGACACCCTCAAATGGATCGCCTCATACCTCACTAGAAAAGTAGAGGGCTCACGACCTGGCTGTTCGAATGAACAAATCATTACAAAGCAGCTAACTTCTCCAGCACCTTGAAACCCTCACAGGTGATTTGCTACCATAACACTAGTGAGGCCCCCCCACTCTGGTGCTCCCATACGGGCTTGGAGAATGATTTCATAGTGTGCAGGGAAGAAGCTAAAAAAAGAAAGAACTTATTCCAAGTTAGCTCACAAGTTTGTATACGGGAGGGAGAAAGTGATGGCCAGAAAAACAGAAGGAGAAACAAAAGAAAGAAAGGGATAAAACAAGAGGAAAAGATAGAGGTATGTATGAATGTATATGGTATTTCTATAGCACAAACCTAGCTGAAAGGTCAACAGAGTGCTGTATGTATCAGATCAAAGGCAAGCATAAATAAAGTCAATGAGTAATAGGAGAGCATTGTGATGTAGTGTTCTTTAAAGAAGTGAGTCTTCTACTCTTTCCTAAATTGGAGCAGAGTTAGGGCAGTCCTGATGGATACGGGAATGTTGTTCTAGATCCTGAGTACTTAGTTTGCATACTTCAGGCTATAAAACTGTGACCCTAACAATATACATTAATTCCTAAAGGTGCATTGCTATACTGAACTATTGTGCGACTTTCACTGGTCTCCCAAAGGTACTTCTCATAAAATATGATAAACTTTACACTAAAAAAGCAAAAATCTGTTTTAAAGGTCACTAAATCTCTTTAGTTCTTGTAGAATGTATCTCTGGCAAAGGAATCACTGAAAAAAGCACATCCAGTGCAAACACATCTAATCACTGTTTTTGATGATACGTATTGGTGTGAAAAAGTTAGTAATTTGGAAAGGGAGACCAAAAAAGCCTTTTACATGCTGAACTAAGGGGGTCATTAGGATGGCCACCCCCGAGGTAGAGGGACCGTCCGCAGGGGCAGCGGCGGCCCCTCCATACCAATTAGGATGTGACCACCACCCTGGCGGTCACATCCCATATCTTTAACCTTGCGGCGGGTGCTGCTTGAAGCTGCACCCGCCGCAAGGTTAAAAATGCATGCTTTGCATTTGCATGCACAAAGCGGCAGGCACCGCGCGGTGCCTGCCGCTTTGTGCATGCAAATACAGGGGTGTACCATAGGTACCCCCCATGTGCACCCCCCACCCCCCCTTTACCCTGGGGGCCCGCAACGGGCCCCTAAAGAAAAGACTGTATGCCTTTCCGTGGCGGCATTGCCGCCACGGAAAGGCATGTCCTGCAACATATCCTAATATGGCTGGCGGTGTCTGATAGACACCGCCACCATATTAGAGCTTTACCGCCACGGTCGGAAGGCGACCGCGGCGGAGAAGCGGCGGACGGTCTTCCCGTCCGCCGATGACCCTCCAGCCTCCCTAATGTGGCGGGGGGTCTTTTCATGTACCGCAGCTGTAAATCTGCATCCTCCGGGCCGGCGGTGGCTTCCACCGGTCCGGAGGATGCGGATTCACCGCAATCCTAATGACCCCCTAAGTAAGGGATGTGGCGTTCATAGACGTTAGACTGTGGCAAAAAAACTGAAAAAAATAAAATAAAAAGAGTGGCCATTAATGTATCAAATGTTAATGAACGATAATTCAAAGCTGTGAATGTTGGATGTAAGAGGGCAAGATGTAAAAAACGAGCAAGGATGAAAAACTCTTTATGATAAAAATCACTTATAATGTAGATCCCTTTGGCCACTCAGCTCCTATAAATTACAGATAACGTGTCTTATTGTAATCGCAGGAGAATAAAAGTATGAATAAATCCTTCCTTATTCCAACTTGCAAGTTGCAAACTATAACCTGGTCCAAGATCGACCAAACTATAGGGTCTTGTAAAGTAATTTCCCATTTCTAAAGTGCAAACGTATCACCCCAAAGGGTATCCAGGTCCTGGGGGGCTGTTGGGGAGATTAAGTGAGCTACTGCCCAGAGTCACGTGTTGCTGAGCTGAGCTGACGTCGGTACCGGGAATTGAATCATGAGCTCGCTCCGCAGTCAACCACTCTGGCCGCTGTGCCACACATTTTTAACTACTTTGGAGGACATGCTGTGTTTGCATGTATCTGTTTCATTGAGGAAGATTTGTGTCAATCTCCCTGAGCTGCTAATATTTTTCTTATTTTATCAAGTGCATGCCTCATCTCACTATGTTCTCATTCCTTATTGTACAGATGTTGACGAATGCCGACAAAGCCCGCGTCCCTGCCTCAATGGACGTTGCGAGAACACAGTTGGCGGTTACCGCTGCGTATGTGCAGTAGGATTCAGGGCAAATGCTCAGGGAACAGAGTGCTCCGGTAAGTATCCAGATCTACCAGGGCAATTAACCCAATGAGGTAAACTACAGTGTGGAATTTATGTGACAGAAACTGGGGCCATAAGAGGATTCACTGAAGTGCTAGAATGCGGTGAAGTGGAGAACAAAAGCATTGCTGTATGGATTTCGTACACAAAAATTTATCTGGTAAATTTGTTCATCAATACTTACCAGGATCTACAAAGTGCAATTAAATGTGTATTGAACTGAAACAGTGTTCAAAATAAGTATGAATGAATAAATTAATATAAGACTTGTAAAGCGTGGACTTAGCCCAGGGGCATCAAAGAGCTGCGGACAGAGATCAATGTATCAGATGTTAAAAAGTTGCAGAGCTAAAAGATTAAGGCAGGTGACAGTTAAACATTTCCGTACAAATTCAGGGTGTTTAAAAAATATATTTTTTGCAGATTTTTTTGCTCAGATGTTAAATCTTGAAGTTAGAAGAATTAATGGACTACCGTTAATAGTTTTGGTCTGTAGCACCCTTGATTGTCTGTGGTGATGTCCATGCTATTCTAAGGCAACCGTCGCAGACCCAAGTCTGGCAGCTTGTGGTCCAATACGTGTTTATGGTGTTCTGATGAATGTGTATGGCTGTGTAACATGATTTATTTGGTGTGAGTTGATCGATGGACAGTTGTGCAAAGGATTAATCGGAATCATGTGCTATCATTTGATATAATTAGAAGGTGATGTTGGTTGTTGATAAACTGTGACTGTATGGCTTCAATAATTACTTATCTGTTTCTTGGATGCAAGTATTGCAGGTTGTCAGAGACAATCTGAGATTGAAAATGTTAGTTGTATGAAGAGACAGAACTGCCTTTAGTGACAACCAAGAATGTGGTTTGTCTGAGCTGTCTTGGATGTACGCAAATTTGTTCTGTATAATGTTTTCTTTTGAGGGCTCGATGTCGTGTTTCCTGACCATTAGTACTTTTAAGAGTCTCATTTTACCCAAATGTGTGGCGTCTCTGAACTGTGCTAAACGTCGGCAAGTTGTTCTGCTTAATGTGTTCTGTTGGATATTTTTTCTGTGTCCTATCTTAGTACGCTTTCGTCATTGCTCAATGCTGACAAGGTGGTCATGTTGTTTTAGCCCAATCAGCACTTTAGCTACCTTTTCAGGAAGAAGAAGAAGCAGAGGTTTGTTTCTGAAGAGCAAAACAACAGTTAATAACCACTTTTTGTTATCGCTACCAGAGCTCTCTGTCCTACTCATGGAATAAGCCAGGTCTGGTCACTGGCTCCCCATCAGAAGTGTTGACCACTGCCAATGTGACCCGGCTGCCATGTAGCTGATGGGCCCCAAGCCAAGAGTGGTGGAGGCAGCTGAGACTCTGCTGTCAGTCCCCCTACCTCTGAATGGGGTGGAGGAACAGATTGGCTGGGCTGTCACTCCGGTAAACTCTAAATGAGCCCCTAAATTGTTTATTATAGCTCTACTGGATGTGTGATTATTCAATCAAATCAACCTCTGAAACCCCAGGTAAAGCACTGCCTCTGGAGAAGAACCACATTGGTAGGCTGACACTTTATTCAAGTGGAGAGTTAGAAAGTCTGCTCTCCCTAAATTGACCTGTGTCTTGTGTGTCATCGTACAAGCAAGACAACATAGCATTTGACAGTATAGACTGTATTTGCCTATGCTTTCTGGTTTGGATAGGCAGGCTTTAGGGCAGTGGTGCTGGAACAATTTTCAGAGTGGGAGTGATGCTGTCAATATTAGAGCACTGAACTCCTAGGAATTCCGAAAAATCCAAGCATGATGGAACAAATGAGTGTGGCAAATGAGCCACGCCCATTCAGCAAAAGTGTGGTTAGTGTGTACTATGTAGCTAGTGATAAATTTTAAAGCACACTGTCACAAAAATAACTACAGCATGGTGTGGTAGCGCACTATCATTCATAGACAGCATATTTTCCATTGAATGACATTGCACAGATATGCAGTTTTAATGATAAAATATAGTAGTGCATAAACGATAATGTGTGGACATTCAATTTTGATGTGTGGTAGGAAAAAACGACGCTCTACACCTTTCTTTTCACATCAGCAAGATTATTCCATAGTTCACATTCTCACACGTTGTAGTTAGAGAAAGAAAAGTAAACACCAATCTCCTTGCTAAAAGAATAAGCTGCCAGTTGTCGTGACATTTAACCTCTGCCTTTGATCGCACAGCAAATGTGACAAGATAGAAAGAACATTTAAAGTCATCTTTGATGGTCATTCAGCTTCGGAAATCAGACATAGTTATTGTATGGGTGATGCAGCATCCTCAGCACCCCTACTTCCAACGTCTGTTCTTTAAGGTCTGGCCAACACTAAATTGGCAAATGCCCACTCTCTGACTTCTGACAAGTTTAAGAGTTTCATTTAGAGTGTAACAGAATAGGAAAGCTGCTAGAAAGCGTTGCTTCACCCCTCTGCCAAGTCTGCAGTTCCCCCGTCTAATTTAGGGGTTTTCAACAGAAGAGCCCCAACTGGCTCTTTTGTGAGAACCCTTTGACTGTCGGCCTATCCACCACAATGCAGGTACCAACAATGCTTCAGAAGGGGAAAGAGCCTTTACAACATGAGCTGAGCCACGTGTGCCATTTCCTCGCAAGTGTAACCACGCTTTCCTGAACCACGCATCTCCCTTAACCACGTGCAGGTGTGGTTAAAGCAGATAGCACTCTAGTGTCCGGATGGGAGGGGACAGGAAGAGGAAGTTTCGGAACAGGAAGTTCTGGGCACTGACAGGCGAGTGGGGCTGGGTTTGGGTGGTAGTTTTTAGGGATGGAGTCAGGTTTTAGGGCTCAGGACGGGGTATGGGGGTCGGGGTAGTTCTTGGAAGGGGCAGGGTTTTAGAGCTCAGGGCGGGGCAATTTGGGGTAGTTTTAAGGGCTGGGGTCAAGTTTGGGGCAGTGTAGTTTTTAGGGGTGGGGATCGGGTTTAGGGTTCAGGGCAGGGTGGTCGGGGAAATCTTTTTCAAAACGGGGTAGGGTTTTAGGGCTCAGGGTGGGGAAGGGCGTTGAGGTAGTTTTACGGACTGAGGCTAGGTTTTTGGGGGTTGGGGTAGTTTTTTAATGGGGGCAGGTTTTAAGCCACAGGGTGGGGAAAGGGTAGTTTTAAGGGCAGCGTGGGGGTACGTTTTAAGGCTAAGTGTGGGGGGGGGCTTGGGTCAGGGTATTTTCAGTAGAAGCAGGGTTTTAGACCTCAGAGCGGTGGGATGGGGTAGTTTTAAGCGCAGGGCAGTGTAGGTTTTAGGCCTCAGGGCAGGGGGACGAGGTAGGGGGATAAGATTTTAGGGCTTAGGGCGGGGAGGGGAGGGGGGTCGAGGTAGTGGTGATCTTTACCATGCATATCCCTTTACCAATCATGCCTTTACAACAAAATTGCATGGTAAAGGCATGCATGGTAAAGGAATGCGTGGTTAAGATGCATTCGTGGTTGGGTCCGTGTTGTAGATGCATGCGTGGTTCAACCATGCGTGCCTCTGTCATACAACCCTTCGGAAGACCCTTCCTATTTAGGACAGACATTCTTGAAAGCCTCCAGAACCAAGCAGCCTGAATGTCCATGAGCAGCCTGAATGTCTCTTGAGAGCCCTCTACTGGCTCCCAGTGGACACCACAGCAAAGACTGAGGATCTTAGCTGGGCTTTAAGAGGGCCGGGTCCACAGTTCTAAAAAGCAGGTGCTGGGATGGATGGGTCCCTATCAGGGACTCCATGTTTGCCCTCACCCTTGGGTGAAAACAAATCCTAACTCTACAACAGTGCTACCCTTCACTGCCTTTGATGTAACTTCAAAGAGACTCGTTATAGTTATTTCACAGAAATCCTTCCTTTCTATTTCTCCACTATCCTTCTCAATCCAAATACCTGACTAACCTATCCACCACTCAAATGACTTGCATATCTCACTATACTAATTCAACACTAATCCTTTATGGGTTCCACAGTAGCGTGTTACTCGCTGAAAAAACACTTTGACGCCTCGTCAGGGGTAGTAAGCACTATATAAATGCAATTACAATTACAATAATTGTTCTTCCCGGGACCATCATGCAGGGTTTATTGAGTCCAGGTAGGAAAAATCATCACTTTGAGGTTGTGCTGCTGAATTTCAACAAATAAAATGAATGCCAGCCAGGCTCAATCCCATAGGATGGTGCCCCGCCAACATTACATTTTTGCCAAAAGTGCACCAACTTGCTCACTGAGAACGCTTTTGGTAAAACAATCCTCAAATACACCAGGGATCTAAAAATTCACTGGCAAGATCAACACCTATGTTTCTGAGTGAGGTTTGTGTGTTAGAATGTGTGAAGAAATTCGGATAACTCAGATTTATAAACATGCTTCACAATGTCCTGCAGCTAGCCTCCTCTTCTCAGTGTCCCTTTCTGTGCACATCCAGTTGTGTTCTATCACCTGTCTGTATTCTCCTGGGTGAACAGGCTCCTGGTACAGAGAGCTCACAATGCTGCTCTCCCAATGCACTGATATGTCTCTGTGGGGGGAAGGCTGGTGTTGATGGAGTTCTTCGTACAGTGCTGAACTCAGGCCAGAGGGAGAGAAAGTGAGGAAGAGGTGTGCACACACATACATGCATACACACTCAGCATATGCACACTGTTAAGACACACCACTTCACACATACATATCCATACAAACTGGCACACACAAACACACTCAAAATAACACCTAACCTATATAATAATTTTAAAATATAATTATAAACCCACAAAGACAGAAATATATAATTAAGACCAAATACAATTTTAACAAGTACATACACTGTTAATATGCACTGTTCAAATACACCCACAGACAGCACTCATGCACAGATAATTTCTGGGCTTGAAGTTATTTTAAAGTGATCAGTGCTGGTAGAATTTCTTTACACTGTATGTTTGTAGTGTACCTCTGCTCCATAGTTCTCTTTGCAATTGTTTAATTTTCCCTCATGAATAAACAGAACCAGCTGTGTTTTAAAACTGCACATTTTGTTCATTAATGTATTCTTTAGTTTTACTAGAAAAAAGTAATTGTGTGTAAACCACATTCTCCATTTTTAGAATGTCTTCTCTTAAGCTTATCTTGTTTCGCCAAACTGCAGAAGAAGTAATTTACAAATGTGCATCTTACTTTTGAAGAAAGAAAACCATATGTAGGATGTGACATGAGAACCAATCAAACTCTCCACTTCAGAATTTGACTTTTAAACGTCAAAATATTGTGGCAAAACATTGATCCATACTTGTCCGATGGACCACTGCCTTGTGGTTTGTTTCTAAAACAAAAAAAAAGAAACTTTATAAATGCATTCCATTTTCCTTTAAGAGAAAAGGACTGAATTAAAAAAAATATTGTTTATTTAAAACCAATCACCGACATGGTGATCTGCTGACCCCAGCAGGCCATCATCCTTGTGATGACCGCAAATCGTGGTGGGTTGCAATTTGCAACTTACCTCAATAAAATTCAAGCAATAGGTCGAATTGCGACCCATTACAATTTGCTATTTTTCAATCTGAACTACAAGTATATACATCGGTTCACTAAATGCCACAAAAATAATGATCATGAAATTGAGACCAGTATTTTGCGACCAGTGTTTGGTACATCTGGCCCTTAGTTTCTGTTTATATTTCACGTTCTACTTAATCTTTGCCTCTCTGTGTGTTATCTTTTTCCAATATGTTGTGCTTCTGCATTTTTGTCATGCAGCATATGACTCTTGGGTAGTGGATACTTTGATCTGAAACTCCAAGTGATTATACCTAGCCATGATTGATGGATTGTAGTGGAAGATGATAATAGTTTGAGCCTCTTGAAGTGCTTGTCAGAGGGTCAGAAATATGTTCGAAGGGGTATGGAGGTGTTTATTTGGGACAATCTTTTTGGTATGAATCTTGAGTGCCTCCCCCTGCAAAGAGGAGCTCCTCCAATGATTAGAAGCAGGAGCTTGTGTTTCCCACTGTCCCGTGGTGAAAGCTTACGTGAGGTGACTCCTATTATACGTAATTGAGAAAAATTGCATCTAGTGTGATATTAATGTTTTTACCGTAAACACCCGCAGTCTTTTTGAACCAGATGACAACACTTGTTAATCTCCAAACAGTGAAATTGTGTTTTTGGGACTTACATTTTTCTGTGAAATAAGAAAAGTCTTTCTTAGAGGTGTGGGAAATTGGGGTGTTTTTTTGTTATTATTATGTTTTGAGTGGAGGGCTCCCTTTTTTCTAAATCCCCTCTGTGCAACTCCCTTTTTGAGAGGATTTCAGTATATGTCAGCTGTTATGTTATATATCTGGATACAAATAACTGAAAGCTCGGAGGGGCACCACAATACTGAGAAGGGGGTGGGTGGCACACTATGGAAATCACAGAAATGTAGTTTACATGTTTAAGCCATGTCCTTAAATATGTAGCCCACGCCACTTTTAGAGACCCACTCATCCCATCTTAAGCCCTGTGTTCCATCCCTGCTATCTTCTAAGGTTGTCCCAATACATACAGTGACAGCAGTACTTAACTGATAAAACAATATGTTTGGTGCAGATCACTTTTTCTTAGGTCGGTGATCACTGTGTACTTGGCAGGGAGAGACTCAGAGCAGGGCAACATGTTTTTGAGTATCAGAAATGCAAGCATGGAATGCTGCATAAACAAGGCATGCACATTCAAATGTTATTAACTTTTTGCTTCTGTCCCACCACAGCATACAGCAGGGGGCAATGGTTCAGCCCAACCCAGCCCAGTTCAGCCATTGGCTCTCTTACACTACAAGTGACAGTATTTTCATGATCAGTGCTTGGGGTGGTGGGTCAATACTTTTCTTTGCCATTATTTTTTATTTCTATTTTTTATCCTTTTTTACAGTCAGCATTGTGGGCCTGATTCACAGAGAGCCTCTGCACTCGGAGTGGTTCTGTAGTCAGGGCAGGATCTCCGCAGTATTCGAGGGATCTCTGCAATGGGAAACAGCAGTGCGGAGATCCCGCCACATGTGCCGAGCCTCCACCCTGAGTACATAGGCTGTTTGTGAGTCAGGGCCTGGCTGTTTAAACTATGCCTTCTGGTTACAGTAACCTCAAACGAAAAGTAAACACTTCCTTTGCTCCAATAATAATATTTCCTGTGATTTACATTAAAAAAAGTTAGTTTATATAACTGTTTAAGTAAACCTGCCCACCAGGAAGTACCCTGCCCTGTTCGATTAATATTATATTCAATCGTTTTTTCTTAATTTAAGTTTTCTTTTGCAAACATGTGGCCACCATGTTTAGGAAGGGGCATGTAATTTGTAGTTATTTTTAATTAAGAAATAAATTGAACCATCTTACCAAGACCCGATGTATTAGCTTTGTCACTGATTTCTTTTTGCGTTTTTGAGAGAGTAAGGCTGACTGGCACACAGGCCCACCCCTCTCCTTGGCCCCTTCCCACCTGATATTGTTACGGTAAAAATGATGTTAGTTTTGCTTTATCACTCTTAAAGGTTCTTCAACTTCAATGGAAATGAATGGGAAATGTCATTTCTGTCAGTCTTCATCTTCTCAGTCTTATGCATTTCCAGATATTGACTTGTATGAGACAGGGGCTGATTCAGAAAAGAATATAATTGAACTTTTCTATACCAGAAAAATAAATCATACTGATGTACTCAGCAAGAAACACACATGTGAACCCTAGCCCCTTGAGCAGTTTGCTTAATTTAAGGTTTTTAATCTGAGTTGAAGTAAAATGCTTTCTTTGCATTTCAGATATTGATGAGTGTGCTGGATCTCAACCTCCATGCGGTAACGGACGATGTGAAAATACTGCAGGTAGCTTCCGCTGCCTCTGCTCGGTGGGATTTGTTCTAAACCCTCAAGGCACCAGCTGTATAGGTAATGTTGCCTCTTATACTTCATTTGACACACACTCAGTACAGCTCCCAGTTGCCTGACCCACACATCTTCTTAGGAGATTATTATATAAAAACAGATTTAAGCCTGTATGAAAGTGTAGCCGCAAATTCAGTTTTGGGTGCAAACTCTGGGTAGCTTTGAAAATAAGATTATACTTTGGGGGCAAATTGTAGGTGTTTGGTGCCAAGGTTTGTAGCAGGTGAGACCTGCCATGAATTGCAGGAGCTAATAGTGTTCATCTGGTGTCTCCTACCAGTGGCTCAGGACCTAACAGTAGCTTGCAGACACCTTCAGAGTTGCTTGCAGTCTTGAGTTCCTTTTTAAATAAGACCAGGGTTACATTTTCCTTTTTAAAGTTATTGGAAGGCTATGTTTATTTTACATTATTAACATCAGACTGCAAATAGCAGGATCTGATATGAGCAGTTCTCAGTCAGATTTATGACCCCGGCTGGGGCATAGAGGTGAAGAACTGAAGCTCTAAGGTATTTAACTTGTACATACAAGCTCTTGTCAACTCATTGTTGGAGTGTGAGAACAAAATGATGTTTCTGAATGCTTTTAAATGGATATCAATTAAAGTGAAAAGTTACCTTATTGATTAAGTCAACTCTTCATTTGAATGTCCTCCCATTTCAAAGTGTCACATTTACAAACAGCAGGCCTCTTACTACCTGTGGTCAGTAGACACTGTGCCATATTTATAACTGAAAAACACAGTCATTTTTGTAAATGGAATAAATTTAAAGTGAAGAAAAATATTTCTATGATACATTACGTCTTAATTTCTTTCTCCACTTTAAATTAAACCAGTTGCGTCTTAATGTTTTACGAAGCATGTTTATTCCCTTTCAGTTCCTCCCATTTAAACAAATGGCTTTATTTTTCTGTTATAAGTATGGCACCGTGCCTGCAGGTCACTGGGAGCAAGATGCCTGCCGTTTGTAAATGTGACACTTGGAAATAAGAGAACATTTAAATGATGAGTTTTATGGTATCCATATAAACATAAAGTTAATTCTTCAGTTAGATTTTCTCCCAATTTCAAAGTGCTTATTTTACACACAGCAGGTATCTTACTCACAGTGGCTGATAGAAATGGTGCCCTAAACTGAAAAATGCAGCCATTATTATAAGGGGAGAAATTTAAAGTGCAGAAAATGTTTCCATATTTTAAAATTTTTTACTGAACAGTTTTTTGCACTTTAACTTTTTTCCCATTTGAAAAATGGTTGTATGTTTGTGTTATGCATGTAACAGTGCCACATATGGCGAAAGGTATTTGCTGTGCTACAAGTACATTTGACATATTCTCTTAGTCACATATATATATATATATAGGGAGGGCTATAAACATTGAATAATAACATTTGGGGTGCAAAAATGATGGCAACTACACGGACCCCACCAGAGGGTGTAATTTGGACTGCAATACCCAGCATGCCACATATTGATGGGTGGTTACATTATAAAGGGTGAAAAGCAATTGCAGTCTGCTCCGTGTTTTTGAACTTTCCCCTTCCCTATTGAATAAGATGCAGGTGCATTGAAACGCGTCAGGGACAGAATCATTTGGGAAAGTGAGCTGGTTTTAAGAATAAAAGGATGTTTCCTGTTCTTCTGTGGAGTGGCGTCTCTGAGCTCTGGGGCACTCTGGAATGATATATATATATATATATATATATATATATATATATATATATATATATATATATATATATATATATATATATATATATATATATATATATATATATATTACACTCATACACACACACATGTTCATACATTCCCAAAGACCATGCTCTCACTGACACATGTTGCAGCCCTCTCATAGTATTTTGTTTAAACCATAGTCTCTGGTTCTAAGGAGGTTAGGCTTAAAGTCAAGGAAGCTGAACGTGAGGGTGTCTGGTAAGAATGTCCAAGTTGTTTAGCCTTCAGTTGCTCACAATGATTTCTTTGATCAGAAGTAGCTCTCACTAAGGAGAAGGCTGTTGACTCCTGGCGTACAAGAACTATTTCTCCATATTAGAAGTTTGAAATAAAATTAACTAGGGCCATGTTATTTCCCATTTCAAGATGCCAGATTTACAATTAGGTAAAAATTGTGCACTCTTTAATTTGCACACCCTGCATTAAAGCATATTAGCATATGCCCAATTTACACTCACAAACTTTGGTCCCATTATAATGTACACTAAACTACAAAACCCGTTCTCTGTGGCATATAAATAGTAGTGTATCAGCCGCTATCGTTTCCTCTTCAGCTTGGTGTGTAGATCACCATATCTTTCTACATAATCTTAAGCAAAAACCTTCTTTATTTCTTATGGTTTTTTGCACCATGCCTATTATTTAAAATTCCTCTTTCCAATGACAGGCCTCCAGAAACAACATGTCGGTAACTGGTTTTAGACCCTGTTCAGTCATCAACTTTTACCAATAAACACAACTCACCCTGTCTAGGTGAAAAAATGGGAGAGAGATAAGTGACAGCTCACGGGCGAACCACCAAGGGGGAACTGGCAGGAACTCACCAGATCAGCCCACTGTTCTCATCATAGGTAGTCACCTTATCTAAAAAAAGAACAAAAAATGTGTTCTAATTAAGTGTCTAAACAAATTACAGATAGAGTGATAGGTAAATCCACTCTGCCGTGGTGACGATGTGTAACTAAAATTAACAAGCACACCTATTACACAATACTTTTTTTATTCAAAGAGGTTAGCTGCCAAATGAAAATTGTGTACAGGATGCTATTCATGCATGCCTATTTCACAAGCCCATGTACACTTGCAGTCAGTGCAATAGTCATGTCTGATGCAGGCATGGTAGACCAGAGCATAATAAAAAAATGCTGCAGTAGAACATATTTTAATGATAATGTAGTTGGAGGGCTTAGGGCTTGGACTTGGAAGTCTATGTAAGCATGTGCTGAAGGGAAAAACACATTAGCCAGAAGTTGAGGCTTGTGTCAATGTAAAAGCAAAGGAGATTGGTGCCACCAAGTAATATTGGTGCAATGTCGTCCAGGTTTATGAAGCCAATTCTGAGCCACATATGCTTGCTAGCACTGGTGATAGCTCTTACTTGGTCAAGTTCGACTTGACATATGTATGTTTAGTCTTGAATTTTAGCTAGGGACTTCTTCCACCAGGCAAGTCAGTACCCAATAAGACTGTCAATTAAAGCTGGGCCATCTGCAAAATTCTGAATGCAAAAGTCCTTATCTGCCAGTAGGACTACCAAGCACCCCCAATAAAGGTTGAAAATCACTGGTTGGAAATCCCATTGGAATATAACCTCTGCCATTTACTCTTCCTGCAAGAATGTGTATCACAAAACTGAGGGTCATATTATCAAGCGGCAGCGATAATTATCGCTGGCCGCTCTTAGCGCGAGTATAATTATTGCCAGCTATCGCTTGATTATATCGCAGAGATAGCGCGTTATCATCAACGCTTATCTCCAATTCGATAAATAATCCAGCGATAGCAGCAAAATGTGCGATTATTGCTGGAAATCCAGCGATAAAAGCACAGCGATAGGAAAATCCTTTTAAGTAGGGCAGGGTGGGCTTATCCTTACAATCCACCTCCCATAGGATATAATGGCTAAATAAGATTCAAAACAGGCATAATGAAACCTGCGATAAGCACGGTTAGCTCTACTTCTATCAGCGCTATGCCGGTTAGCAAACAGATTGATAATAGGAGAAAGGTTTGTTAGCGACATTATCCATGTTATTTAAGTTAGGTACTCCCACTTTGCATACCATTAGCTTTGCAAAGCTGGGCTTTAAGGAAATGGGCGCTGAGGTGAAGGACCGGGTTTTAGAACCCAGCGGCGTTAGAAAAAACACCCGATGCCTTCGAGTTCCCCTGTCTTGGCAAACAGAGACACAGGATACTTCTTGATGACGTCAAAGACCAAAGTTTATTGGCTGCAACCAGGAACAGAGGTCTACGAAGCACAACACGGGTGGTTCGCTAGAGACTGCACAAATTCAATGAGCGGAGCATGGTCTTTTATGCCAAAAATCAAGCTTTAGGCAACATTTCAAATTAGCATTGGGTTCATACCAACTGACCAATAGACATGTGACATTTTGAAAGTAGCGTATGACGACAATCCCACTTTCCGTTGTCCAGCCCACCAGAAATGACCAAGCACATTCCAAATTTCTTGTTCGTTCAGGCCGGACAAACCCATCATAAACCCTCAACCCAAATCAGTGATTATGTTGTAAAGAAAGGTACAGAAACAGATTAGAAGTGAGATAGAAAGGTGGGAGCAGTGTACCATAAACTCTGGCATGCCCTACTCTTTGATCTTATCTGACCAGCTGCTTAACAAGGAACTGGCTCAGCGGGGTCAGCCTCGGGCAAGGGAGTCAGTTCGGCCAGGTCATTCAGAAGTCAGCTAAGGCATACGTGTCTCAAGGACTTGTTCGGCCGTAGTCATCGGCCTATGTGAGGGCAACCACACAAAATGGCTGCCGCACACAAAATGGAACCCGAAGGTTCAAACTAAATCCTTGAATACGGAGTGTTCTCATTTATCGATTAATACGAAAACACTTGTACACACTACACTCATGATTTGCGGTCTGCTGACACCAAAATCGTCTATTTCCGACGACCTTATTCGAACGAGTTCGGAACACTCGAACCAGACCCACAAACTCACGGAACTACAGAGGCATGGAATCACTCGCTAGTGTGTCCTTGCTGATAGTGCGATAAAATTATTGCTGCTTTTCGCCTGAAAACGGATGCTAAAGTGGCGATAATTGTCTTGATAATATGCCCCCATATTTCTAACCAAATTAACGCCCCAAAGTGTGTATGAAGTTGTACACTGGAGGTGCCCCTAGGTTGATGCAGCTCAGATGTGATTTGGGACAGTGGAACCTGTTTCCACAGTGATTCACAGGTGCCTGAAAAAGTCTGTTGCAGTCAGCTACTGGGCTAATCTGTGCCTGGTTGAAAACGCTTTGCTCCAAAGTACTCATCAACCATTAGTTTGTGAAATCATCATAAATATTCTGATATGGAGAAATATGGCATACGTAAAGCTAAGTAACAATTAAATCTGGAGTACAGTTTGTATTTGTTTAAACATTAAACTTGATGGTTTTGTTTCTAGAAAAAAAATGAATTTGTTGATGTAGCAAAGCAGGTTGACTAAATGCCTCAAAAAGTCTGTGGCTGTTAAATCAAAATAATTTGGCACAGATCATGCCACAAGGTCTGCAGAATTAAGGATCCTCTTCCATGACTCCCCAGAAAAAAAGATATTACATTAATTAATTAATTGTTGTTAGAAATTGGGTTTCTGATTGACAGAGGTATGCACCCTGTCCAAGGAAGAACCACAATGCTAGTCAGGGTAAGTGTAGTACACACTAAGGGGCCGATTATGATGGCGGACGGACCTGAGTCCGTCCGCCACCATAGAGTAGGAGGGAACCTCCGCATGGGCTGCGGAGTTCCCTCCTGTGCAATTAGGATGTGACCGCCACCCTGGCGGTCACATCCTCTATTTTTAACATTGCAGCGGGTGCGGCTTCAAGCTGCACCCGCAGCAATGTTAAAAATGCACACATTGCATTTGTATGTAGAAAGTGGCAGGCACCGCGCGGTGCCTGCCGCTTTGTGCATACAAATGCAGGGGGGTACCATAGGTACCCCCCATGTGCACCCCCACCCCCCCTTCACCAAGGAGGTTTTGCAACGGGCCCCCGCAGTGAAGTTACACACGCTTTTCCACGGCGGAAAAGCCGCAGCGGAAAAGCATGTTTCACAGCCTATCCTAATCTGGCTCGCGTGTCTGAGAGACACCGTCACCATATTAGAGCTTTTCCGCCGCGGTTGTAAGCCAACCACAGCGGAAAAGCTGCGGACGGAAACCAGGACCCACCAGCCATCCTAATGTGGCGGTGGGTCTTTGGTGGGTCCGCAGAGGATTTTCCGCATCCTCCGGGCCAGCGGTGGCTTCCGCCGGCCCGGAGGATGCGGAAAATCCTCCATCGTAATAGGCCCCTAAATGTTTACCTGTGCTCACCCTCTGGTAGTTTGGCACAGAGCAGTCAGGCTAAACTAAAGAGACAATAGGGAAGATGTACAAGCCCCTTGCGCCACTTTTGCGTCACTTTTAACATGGGAAAAGTGACGCAAAAGTGGCGCAAGGGGCTCGTAAATCTGCCCCAATGTGTAAAATATTTGTTCATTCACACACACAGTAACACAATGAAAACACCACAAAAGTACTCCGCACCAGTTTAGAAAATTTGCCAATATTCATCTGGGTAAAACAAGACCCAAACAACAAACATCCAGCATACACAAGTTATGAATTTTGCAAGATTAAATCAAAATGCAGTGCTTAGAAATTAGTAGCTCTAACGAGGCTATATGGTCGCGCTTGAACTGGGGTAAATCCATAAGTTAATTCCGACCCAGATGGAGTGCAGGCCGGATACAGGAGTCACACAGACCAGCTGACAGTAGCTTGGATGCATTGAAGCTCAGGACGAGGCCTTGTAAAACTGAGTGGATGCGTTGCTGTCAAGGCGATGCTTCGGTTCTGAAGTCTAGCAGTCATTGATGCTCTGATGTCAATGAGTTCATCGAGTAAAGGTCAAACCACTGGACTGTAGGGGAATCAGGGAGGGTGCCTTGCAGATGTTGGCGATGCAGTGTCCGATACTCACGCAGCAGCAGTGATTCGGAGGTGCTGCAACGGCAAAGTCAGGGCTGCGTTGTAAGTTGAGGGCGTTGCGTTTCACAGTCGGAGGGAAGTGTCCACGATTTGGTGCAGGCAGCAGGGATGTGTCAATTTCGCAGAGAAGGGGCCCAGGACTGGATTTGGCACCACCTGGCAGAGCAGGACTTAAGCAGAGAAGCCCAGGCTCTGGTAGCAAGATACAGGTGAATTATGTTGATATCCCTGAGACTTCAGAAACAGGAGGCAAGCCCACAAGCCCCTGGAGAACATTTAGAGATGCAGGATGTAGAGAGTCAAGTCCAGTCCTCTCTCTGCCAGGCAAGAAGCAGCAGGTGAACACAGCAAGCATCAAAGAGGCAATCCTTCCTGGCAGCACAACAGCTCTTCTTCCTGGTAGAATGACCTCAGTTCCAGCTTTTTTTCTGAGTATATGGTATTAGAGGTCCAGTACTTATACCCATGTTTGCTTTTAAAGTAGGGAGACTTCAATGAAAGGTTTTTTTAGTGCACAATACCCTGCCCTTTTTTGCCCTGGCTCCAGACACACTACTGGGGGAATGCAACGCTTTGTATGGAGACAGGCACAGCCCTATTCAGGTGCAAGTGACAGCTCATCCCTCTCAATCTAGCTCAGGAAGACCCAGCAGCCTGGTGATGGGCCATCAGGATATGCAGGGCACACATCAGATACCTTTGTGTGTACCGTTCTGGAGAGAATGCACAAAACCCAGCTGTCACCCATACCAGATGTGTATGCTTAGGACAGGCAGAGGCACAGAATGGTTACAGTAAGAAAATGCCAACTTTCTAAAAGTTGCATTTTCAGACTTGCAATTTTAAAACCAACTTCACTAAAAGATGTGTTTTTAAATTCTGGCACCAACCTTATTTTTCCTATCTTTCCCAAGTGGAAGTTACACTTGAATAGTTTTACAAGGCAGCTACAATACTTACCTATGGGAGAGATAGGCCTTGCTGTTGTAAAAGACACATTTTGCAGTTTTTCATTATCAGGACATTTAAAACTCCAAAGTAAATGTCATACACTGCACCCTGCCCATGAGGCAACCTAGGGCCCACCTTAGAGGTGACTTATATGTAATAAAAGGGAAGGTTTGGGCCTGACAAGTAGGTGAAATTGCTAGGTCGAAATGGCAGTTCAAAACTGCACACACAGGCTCTGCATTGGCAGGCCTGAGACATGTTTGAAGAACTACTCATGTGGGTGGCCGAATCAGTGCTGCAGGCTCACTAGTAGCATTTTATTTAAAGGCCCTGTCCACATAGAGTGTAATAATCAGTAAATCAAATATTCCAGTTTTGGAGAAGCCAAATGCCATTACATTTTAGACCCAGATCACATGCACGTTAGCACTGGTCAGCAGTGCAAAAATGCACAGAGTACTAAAGCCAACAAAAACGAAGTTGAGCACACAGTCAAAACAAGTGGTCAGAAGGAACAAGTTCAAAGAAACCATACCAAAAGATACCAGGTCTAACAATAGTGTTTAATGTGAAAAAATTGAGGGGGCTACATTTTTCTTCAGAATCCATCTATGGTGCTGCCAGATGTATGGGCTCTCTAGTCTTGAATCCGCCACATACCTTGTTCTTCCACTACTCTGCACTACCTATCTCTTTATCTTACTCTTGCATGATCTTTTTGATTCCTGCTTTCTCACTTTGTCACTGTTTTCCTATCTTTCTCTTCCTGTCTACTTTTTCTACTTTTTCTGCCTTTGTCTCTCTTGCTCTAGGCCAAAGTATGATGATGAGGAAACCAGAGTCCCCATAAATGAGTGCCGGTGCCCATCACCTACAACCACTAGCACAAATGAATCACTGTGTACTTTTAAAGAAGTACTCTAAACTGTGCTTCTGCTCTGCCAGTAGAGCTGACAGGTGAGTTGCTCAGGGAGTAAGAGTAGGACACACTTGAGGCACTAACTAAATACTGTGTTCTCTGGCCGCCCACTTTGGTAACACTGAAGGCACAGTATAAGGTCATTGTCATTTAATGGTCAAGAATCAAAACGTTTGAAAAGGGATAAGGTTTAATGAGCAACAATTTAAATGTCAGACCCCAAGGATTGGAAATTGCGGGTGGAAAATCAACAACTTATCTACTGAAACACATGATCTAGGACCTTATGGTAATTTTAGTATCACCAGTGTTGACAAAGTCAATGCAGGATAATAGACAAAACAGCAGGAACAAGATTTTTCCTGTTTGACATACCAGTATACACATAGTCCTAAATATATTCAGGTAGACATGCATGCGATTACATCTAACCTCTAACCTAGAGTCCAATTTTCTTTGTAATGCGAGGACAATCCACAATTGTCTTCAGTTTCCTTGAGGGGTCTTCTTATTGAACGCTACTTCTGTTTGTTTCTTCATCAGATGTAGATGAGTGCCGCCAGCCTTCCCGCCGCTCTTGTCTCAACGGCCGGTGTGAAAATACAGTTGGAAGCTTTCTGTGTGTCTGCTCTGCAGGATTTAAGTCAAATACTCAGGGAACCGAATGCCATGGTAAGTAGAGTGTGACTTTTGTGCACCTATGAATATATATCTGCTCTCATCAATACACAGAGATGAGCTGGTGTTCAGCCAAAATGTTAATTACAAAATATCTTCTCACCATAATGTCATGATTAAAATATTGTAGGCCAAAATATGAAAGGTAAGTATATCGTTTTTTAAGTTTTAATATGATATCAAAGTTTAAAGTATTGTTTAATTTAATATGTTTTTTTATTATTGTGTTTTATTGTATTGCATTCTTTTTTGTTTTAAATGTTATTGTTAAACGTATTTCTTTAATGAAAATTCTGCTGTACTATTTATTTTTTGGGTCATTAGATCAATTGAGGGATTGAGTGGGTGGTAGTGTATAAAATGTATATATTAATTATTGTTACTTAATTGGTAATCATATGCTTAATTGCTTACTACATTTTTAAATTCTGAATTATATTTCAATTACAGATTGTGGGATTTATTGCGGTATTGGGTGGGTTGTGTTTTTGGGTGGGTTGTGTTTTTTTTGTTTCTAGAAATCTGCTTGTTTAAGTTTTATTATAAAGTTAAGACATGATTCAGGAGTCAAATCCACAATGCTTAGACCTAGTATAGCACGTTGATAATAAGCACAACAAGAATGCTAGTAGGAGGAGTTTGAGACAGCTGGTGTGGAACAGATTACAAGTACGGGTAAGCAATAAGTGCACATGTCACTGAACAACTAACAACAAATCAAACAAGGCAACAAGTACCAGGTCATAATGCATCTTCAAGAGAGGCAAGCCCACATTACTTCATCTGGGAGGTGTGAATCAGTGAGGCTAGCTTGGATCCAGTGGCAAAGTGAGCAAGGGACTCACGTCTGGGCATTCCCTGCCAACTTCATTGCCAACACATACCAATTATGCATGAACCAGAGGGCTATAGGAGGTGCTATGGGCTTCTTCCAGGCATGGGCTATTAGCTGTTTCACAGCACCTAGAATATGGTTATTAAGCCGCCAGTTTGCATGTGTCATAGTCTCAAGCGTAAGGGGCCTTATACCTAATATGACAGTGATGTAGGACTCAGGGATTGGGAATCCGACAGTGCATTCTATTTGCACAAGAACCTCCTCCCAGTATGTGGTAATAAGGGAGCAAGACCTTTAAATGTGGTGCAGGGCGCCTGGCACCAATCTACACTGCCAGCAGGTAGCAGAGGTCATGGGTAAGATTGCATGAAGACATGTTGGAGTGTAGTGCCATTCTATATCTTGGGAATGTTGCACCATAGTATGTCCCATTGTTTTTGTGAGCTAACTTCGGAAGTGATAGAGTGCCATTGTGAATGTGTGTAGGACGGCGCTGAGTGTTGGAGGACTTGGTAAGTGTTGGATATAAGCCCTCTGGATCCATTGAAGGCCCTGGCTCATTTCTCAAATGGTCTGAACGCCCATGTGGCTTCTTGGGCATTGAAGGGGTGGAGGCCCGAGTTCCTCAGTTGACAGTATTGTAGGCAGGATGATTCGGAAACCTTAAAATCTAGTTTGCATTGCTCACAGGGCTTAATGTTGCCACCTACAAAGTGATCACATAGGGTTCTACAATTCTCCAGATTCCCAACTGTGGAATATGTGGGGTTCTAGGGCTGGGGTGTAATAAGGGTCTTGAGCAATCAGTTACTGGGAGACGGGAAGGTGGTGAGACCCCTCTTGAGTGCTAATTTATCCTAGATCTCAAGAACTGTTCTGGTTGAAGTAGCAAATATGCGCTTTTAGGCAGGCGTGTTAGGGCAGTCAGGTAAGTCCCACAAAGGATGACAGGCCACTGCACAGTCCATATGAAAACAGTGTTTATCACTTTCATGAGCAACCCATTCAGAGATAAAGCGGAGATGTGCCACCCTGTAGTATTCAAGTAAGTTAGGGCAGGGTAGCCCACCTCCCCCCCATTTCTAGGAAACATCAGCAAAGTATAGGAGACCCTGGGTTGTTTACCTCCACAGACTCCACAGATGAAAGTGCGAATGTGCCATTGTAAGCGCATGATGGCTACAGAGGAAATGGCTGAGGGCAGAGTTTGGAAAAGGTAGAGTATTTTGGGGAGGATGTTTATTTTAATAACGTTAATTTGACCCAGGCCGGAGTTATGTTGTGACTTCCAACGACGGAAATGTTCTAAGATGGACCGCTGGAATTCCTGCCAGTTAATGTGTGTCCAAGATTGAAATGTAGCAGTTATGTTAAAGCCTAGATACCGTATTGAGCTTGATGCCCATTGGATTGGTGCTAGGGATTGCAGAATGGGCAGATCCTGCTGAGGTATAGTGAGGTTCGATGCAGAGGATTTCATCATGTTTACTTCAAAGCCCAACACTGCTTCAAAGTAAGCGAGGCAGTAAACAACTATGGGTAAAGAGGTAGTAGGCTGTGGGAGAGTAAGTTGTTTGACTTTGTGGGTTTGACCACCGAAAGGGATACCCGTGATGGCTATAGTGTGGCAAATAGTAATGGCTAAATCTTCTACTAACAGCGCAAAAAGCAGAGGTTATATTGGGCACCGCTGACAAGTGCTCCTTCTGAATATGATGGGCCGTGGGTGCTGCCCATTTAGAGGATTGGAAGCTGTTGACAGGTCAACCTCATCCTGTCAAATGCCTTCTCTGCATCCAGCAAGAGAAGGCAGGGTGGGATATTGTGACAATGGGACTTTTCAACCAAATGTGCATTCTGGTGTATATTGTCTGAGTCCTGCCAGATGCAAATTAATCCATTCTGATCCGGGTCTATGAGACTGGAGAGGTGCGGTTCAAGCCAATTAGCCAAGATTTTCGTTAAGATCTTGGTGTCTGAGTTTAAAAGAGCTATAGGACGTTATATTGTGCATTATGTACTGTCCTTGCTTGGCTTGGGTATAAGTGTACTTTCCGCGGTGGCCATGATGGGAGTGAGGCTGGTGTCCTGGTTGAATGAATTCAACAGTGTCAGCATGCGATCTAAGAACTTTTCTGTGAATGATGATAGGAAGACCATCGGGTCCAGAGCTTTGCGGATGGCCAACTCCCTGAGAGCCCGTTGGAGCTTTGCTAAGCTGATGGGGGTATCTAGGAGCTCAGCATGACATGGGTCAATTAGGGCAAGTAGTGAGCCAATTTAATCCCCTCCATATAGTGCTTATTTATCAGGGCTAAGAGGGAGCACATTGCTTTGTAAGTCCTGTGGGCTCGTGATTGTCCCCGCAGGATCGCAAGCGGACTTTTGTTGTGTCTAGTGGGGACAGTCTGCTTGATTTGTTCAAGGGCTTTAATCTCTGCTGTGAGGCCTGCCTCTACTATTTGGGATTCCTGTGTATTGGCGATGGAGATGGCCGACATTACACCTCTGACCAAGGCCTTGAATCTGTCCCAGTGTATATCTGGAGTTTAAAAAAATATATGTGAATTATATTATTTAAAAAAAGTTTTCTTTGTCATTGATATGTTTAAATGTAAAGTATGGTTAAACATAATGCATTCAAATTTAAATTTGGGTTGTTGAGTTTGTGCATTGTATTGACTTTCCTCAGTGTTTGTTTGACTGGAGATATAATACTAAATCTGACCATGCTCTTCATGCATACATTCTCTCCAATCTTTGTTTCATTGGAATTAGAATAGTAACTCTCTCCCTTCCATGTATTCACTTTCTCCACTGTTTGTTACTCTGGAGTTCGCATGTTAAATATGATCACCTACCGGTTTATATGCTTTCATCAATTTATACTGGATTGGAGGTGTAGTGATAAGTTTACTTCCCTGCAATATATGCTTTCTCCACTGTTTGTTAGACTCGAGTTAGAATAATAAATGTTCCCGCTCCCAATGTATACTTTCCCTAGCTATTGTAGTATTGGAGTGCGTATAGTAAATCTAACTCCAAGAATGTTTATACTTTCCCCACTGTTTGTTAGACTGGAGTTAGAGTAGAAAATATTGATGACCAAACTGTATGCACTTTCTCTAACGTTTGGAAGGCTGGAGTTAGAATGCTTTTCCTAAAGTTTGTTGGGCTGAGGTTTAAATACTATAATTGATTACCTGTGTATGTATTTTCCTTTATGTTTATTATACTGTCCCTAGCTTAGTAAATTTGAGCGCCCCTTCCCGGGAACACTGTATATATTTTTCCTATTGTTTGTGGTATTGTAGGGTGTATTTGATTTGGTTTTTTTTTGTACAGTATTTAGATCGAGGTTAGCTATCATAATGAATGAAATTCTGTATTTTTATGAAATACTTCAAGGATATTTTGCTTAAAAGTATATATGTTAAAAAAAATTACACTTCTATGTTTTTTAATGGATTTTATTTCAATTAAAGTGTTTTATATATTCTGCTGTACACTTCTTATTTTATAAATATTAGTTTTGATAGTAAATTTGTAAACTATTTTTAAAGGTTTACTAACTATAACATGTTTGCAATTTCTTTTAAATAATGATTATTAATATTTGGTCAAATTATTTTAAATGTACATATATTTATTTGAATTAATTTTGTAAAAGATATCTACTTGGGGTTCGATTACGATGCCGTCGGGAAAGGCTCCAAATGGGATTTGGATTCGGTGAATCCGATTCGGAACATATGTTTCTGACCAAATTGTACACCTTTCCGGATGACCAAATACAATGCAAGGAAACTATTCGGGCTGTCCAAATCGGTTCCAAACGGTATTCGGACAGCCCGAGTCGTTTGGAGCTGATTTGTACAACTCTATGGACATGGTTTCTGAAGGATTTATTAGGATGACCGATTCGGACAGCCGTTCCGATTTGGTCCGACCGACATGATACGGCTGTCGGAATCTGACTTTGAAGGCCCGTCGCAGGCCCACCCCTTTACCCAGAGACCTCCGGTTGGGGCCTGTGAGAGTACCCATGGGACTCCTCTTTACCACCACCATGCACAGTGTGGCAGGCACCATGGGGTACCGTCACAGGGTTCATGGTTTTCTCTAACAGCCACTTTTTTCAATGGGAACCAGTGTTCTCATTGAAGTCAATGGGAGTCTGAACGAACTATGTATGGAAGCATTTTAATCAGTCGATTTGACTCGCAGAACCCGATTCGTTTGGAAACAATTCTGAAACTGATTTGGTCGGAAGAGTTTCTTAACAAGATCGTAATTGGCCCCAAATGTTTATATGTTTTTATGTTATCTATTTGTTAAAAATATATCAGATTTTCTAAAACAATTATGTAACTTTTTCAAAGTTACTATAATGTAAGTTATATTTAAATATATATATGTGTATATCTACACACACATATATATATATATTTATATCTAATATGTATATTCTGTACATGCAGGGAGTGCAGATTTAAAATTAAAATGAAGTTATCTCCCTTAGTAATAGCTGCCTTACCATGCTGCAATTCACCATGTCTCTGGAATAAGGCATCTTCTCTGAGAGATTTGAATTACATTGTCTTAATACTTTCCACTCCTGCTGATGCCTTGATATTCACAAATGAGCTGAAACATGGTTGACAAACTCAAAAGATTTTGGCCTGATTGCAAGTGCAGGATCCCTGTGCAAACAAATGCTTGAACTAGGATTTATATTATGAGTTGTGTGAGAATTGTCCCACCATTGGAATTTTCCCCAAATAAATTCTGGCAGGTCAAACCTTCTGAAATTTATTGCGGGGTGGGGGGGGGGGCGTAAAAAAGGCAAACCATCCGGTATTCAGTGTGTAAGATGCAGATTCTGCATATTATGCCTCATTTCAAAGGGCATACCTTGTAATTTATGATAATTATCGCACCTTTTAAATTCAGATCGGTGTGGTATCGTATTTTTGTGTGATGCCGATCTCCTTTCCAGCCAGTCACTCACAATGAGGGTCTATGTGTCACATTAGCTGTTTACAATGTCAGAAAAAGTATTTTTGCATTCTGATTATATTCAATGCTCTACTGTTTTTTAATCTATTTGTACATACAGAGTTTGTTCACCTTCCACATAGTTCTGCACCCAGTACAAGAACTAGGAAAGCTACATTTCAACAGATTAGCCATTACTCAAAAATTAAATATTTTCTAAAAATGGAGAAATTTTGCATTGACTGTGCATGCTCCACACACTAATTACAGTTCCTGAAACAGATCAACATCTTTGAATTGTTCAATGTAAGGACTATATGGAAAAGCCCTTGCGAATGTAAAATGTTCAGCACCATTTTTCCTCATATTCTGCCCTTCATCAATTTCCACAGTAGACTGGAGGCTAAGGGGCTGCTTGTAGAACACAATGGGTCACCATGACTCAACCAGGTGCCATGTCCTGTTCTAGTTCCATCCTCCTGCAGTGTGGGGTTCGGTAGAACATTTTTCCCTGGGTGTTTAAGATTTGCAGCACGGCATATAATTAATTGACCAAGGTTCAGATTTGGTTTATTGGGTTGCTCTGTTTTGTTCTATCTAGTGTTTACTGTACCAAAAAGGAGAAACTGCCTGAATCCCAAGAGAAAAATGGGTCTCTGTTTATATCCTGTCTGGCTCATATGTACATCCCTCCATAGATATGAAGGACAAAAGCAGACAACAGTTATAGTAAACATACACAGACGTATGCAGACGTACAGCCAAATACCAAGCATATTTACTAAAAACACACTTATACACAGAAGTAACCATGCATACACCTGAATGGTTACACTCGAAAAAAACACAGACCTCATAGACAGACCTCCCCAGTCAATCACAGCAAGGGTGTCAAACCAAATGAGAAAGAGAAGTGGATTACTGACAAACAACCAAACTTTAGCCAAGATCTGTCCCAATGGGCCTCCTTTGTTGTCGTATTTGTATTTATTGCGACTATATGCAGCTTGACCAGTGATGCTTGAGGCGCAATAGATAACAGGCACCTTCTCTAGGTGATAAGTCACAGATAAAAAAGTAGTGCAGGTAGATAAATACACATCTTACATTCCTCGTACCTGAAACTACCCCAGTTCTTGGCCTGCAGACAAGAACATTTGTTTTCTAAAATTGAAAAGCCCTGCATGTCAAGCATATATAGTGACTTAATAATGGTTCTGAAGACGTGGTTCAGGGGGAGTCGTTTTTCAGCATCAGCGGTTCGACGCCACCCTTTGTGGTGGGCCGCTCCCACTGAGGATCATGCTTTGGCAGTAGATGCAAACGGAGACAAAATGTCCACCCTCAGTCCACTCCTCCAGTGTGAAAAAGAACATGAAATGTTTTTTTATACGTTCTGCCCTCATAAAACCAAAGCTGTTGCAATGCACTAGTCCCAAAGGATGGGAGGCCTGCCCAGTTCTCACAGATCCAGAGGCAAGGAATGTTGTATGGGGCAAAGATCAAGTTAAATGAGTTCAAAAAGATACTTGTGATTTTATAACAATATTTTGAATATTTTCTGATCCCATCTGCTTTGCACACTGCACGGTCAAGATAATGCATTTTGCTGGTGAAAAAGTGCTGGTTACTGTATAATGGTAAGGCGGAGGAGCGTCACCCCTCTGCTTTAAGAGCAGTGCACAGGAAAAGTAAAATGATAATAAAGGAGCATTATTATCATTTTATTTTTAGTATTAAGATTGCAGTTGCAGCCCGGTTGGGTTAGGGTGAGGCAGGGCAGGGTTCGCATGACCCAGAGGAAGGAGAGTGCTTACTGTTCCTTAAGTACGCATGGCAGTTTGGGTAGCTGTCTTGGACCGGCCAAACTGTCATGCGCACTTAGCATGTTTTCCACTGGCTGTACTGAACAGCCTGGGTGGAGAACATGCACAGCCTCCACTCCTTGTCTGTGGTGGTGACCCACAGCACTCAGACCTATCACAACGCTGCTGTCATGTTGGTGACAGCAACATCGTGATTGGCTAGGGGATTCTGAGAGCCAGGGTGCTTCCTGTTTCCTGCGTCAAGGAGAGTCGGTGGCTGGTGACCGGCAAACAGCAGGTAAGTTTTCTCTTTTATTACTTTTTTTTCTGACCCTCCCACCTCCCTCCACCACCATTCCCTACCAATCAACACTGATGGTAAAAAATAGGAACATTCAACCTGGCAGCTTCAAGCTTTCCTCTGCAATCCTTGAAACTTGCTTGTTGCCTAGTGTAAGGGCTTCTCATGTGCAAACCCTGAGCCAAGTTCTTCAGACCTTGCAACAGTCCCAAGCTCTACCCAGGCCGGACAAAGTACTTTCTCACTGGCATTCCCACATTACGCTTTTCAGGCCTGAAAGAAACTCTTGAACGCTGAACGCGGCATGACCATGTCTCTCCAGTATAGTACCAGAATAGTATGGGCTAAATATTGTGCAACAAAACTATTGTGTAAAAGATATAACTTACAAACAAAGCACCCAAATGGAGTTAATAGTACAAAAGTCTACACCCAATGGGACAATATTTTGTACAATATTTAACCCACAAATTATGTCAATAGTATCCTCAAATACATCAAACAACTCTTCCTTCTGAAGTCTTTAAACTGGCTTCAATTGAACAGTGATGCTTTCCTATAACTGCATGTTTCACATACCCATCCCTTCATCCAAATACTCCACCATACCTAGCACAAAACATAAACACCCGGGAAAAGTATAAAATATCAAAGAACAAGGCAAGGCTAACTCTAGAAATCCCAAATTTCAAGAAATTAAGACTCCTAGCTAATCCTTTTCAATACTCCTCCAAGAAAATCTGCAACAGGATGCCACAAGCACTCTTAAAAGCAAACTCCAATTACAATACCTTCAAGAAAGGGACATATGGGTTCTTATTGATCGATCCACTCGATACTCAGAGAAGCATTCTCCTGTTTTGGGCTCACACTTGCCTAGCTTCCAGCAAGGTTAAACATATCAAATGTTTAGTTGAAACCCTTTTAATTTGCTCACGCTAGTCAGGAGGTTCACTCTTGTATATTGTACTGTAATTTCATTTACATAGTGCTTACTACCACTGATGAGGCATTGAAGCACTGTGCAGTGGGTATTGTGATATTCCTAAACCCAATGTAAGTGGGTAATCGAGTTGTTATGTTGGTCTTGGGGATTAATCTTGTGATCTCAAAATAGCCATTCCTTGCATTTCCTCCAGTTCCCGTGCAGCAGATTAAATTAATAGGAGTTAGCTGCAGTCCTTAGTGGGAACTGTGGGGCATATTAGCAAGAAGCTCGTTACAATTATTGCTGTTTTAGCGGCAGGAAACTGCTGCTAAAACAGCGATAATGGGCTTGATATGCGTTATAGAATTCCAATAGAAGACAGGTTAGATGTCATGCACATCTAACCTGGGCTTCTATTGGAATTCTATAACACATATTAGCAAGCCCATTATCGCCGTTTTAGTGGCAGTTTCCTGCCGCTAAAACAGTGATACTTTTAGCGAGGTTCTTGCTAATATGCCCGTGTGTGAGTTCATGAAAATGGCTAGTGGGATAGATACATGAACTAAAGGGCATTAGACCTTGTTAGGTTGTAGGGATATGGTTTCAAGGAAGGAAGAGGTTGTGATCTGTGAGGTTTGGCCAATTTGCTGGAATGCTGCAGTAGCAAGTAAGGCAGAGAGCCATGCAACAGAGGAGGCTACACTCAGAGAGAGTAGACATACACAGGATGGAGGAGAAGGAGAAACACATTCAACAGAAGGAAGGAGATGGCAATCAATAGTTCTAAGTCCAGGTCAATTTTTCAAGCAAGGTTTTAGGAATACGGAAGAGGGGGTTTTAAGATAGCATGCAATGTGAAGGCAAAACTGTAGAAAGAAACAACATGATTTGTATGAGAGATAGCTGAGTCCACTGTAGCACTTTTGCACAGTGTCCACGACCCCCATATGGGATATTCCAACCCCTATCCAAACGATAGCAGAATACACTGAGTTATGTAAAGTAATATAGACAAATGCTTGGCCACAAAGAAAACTTAAATGTAAGCTTGCAGAAAGTACACACATAAACATGTAACAAAGAAAATAAAAATGCAATGTATTACTGACTAAATCGGATGTAGGGTCGTGTATAGTCATACAGATGTCATTAAAGCAAAGCAGACAAAAGGTACTTGGCAGGCAATCAAAAAATCGCCACAGTCAAATAAACATTAATATATTATTAGTCATGTCAAATAGGGGCTAAAAAGACTTAAGTGCCCTTTGCCAAATGTAACACAGTCACTGAAAAAACACAATTCCTAGCAGTGGAACTAACAGAAACTTTCTCCATCTTCAATTCCATAAAAAAAGTTTCAAATATTAATTATATGTGTTTCACTATGTGAAAATAAATATTGTCTAGACTTATGGCATGCACTAAGGAAACAGAATATCTCCATCGTGGGAACACTGCTCACAGAACAATGCTATTTGCTGCCTATGTGCATAGTTGGTGAGGCAGGTTTTTGACATTTACATTCATTTGCATTTGAGGGGCTCATTACAATGTCAGATGGATCACCACCGACAGGCCGTCGGTGGCGGCCCGCATAACAGTCAGGGACTCGGTCCTACCGCCGCATTACGATGCCAGCGGTCGGAATAGAAACTGGGGGGACAGACTCCCACCTTCGACAGGATCTACAATCCTGTCGGTGCAGGGGTCGTAATCATAATCCCTTAATGGCAGCAGCGCAGAGCAGACACCGCTGTCGAGATTATGATTACCATTTCCCACAGCCTTTTCATGGCAGTCCCACCACCACCGAAAAGCTGTTGGAAACGCCATCTGGAGGCCCCAAACAGGGTCCCACTCCATTGTGGGCCACTGGAAAGTAGCCCTGGGGCAAATGTATTGCCCCCACACACAGCCAGGCACCATGTGCAACACACCACATGGTTGCATGGCACAAGGTGCCTGAATGTACACATATTGTCCTTTTCCATTGTGGCATGGGCTGCAGCTCACCAAAAAGAAAGTGGCTCCCATTAGCGAAGTATGTAATTTTAAAAAGTGTTGATATCAGGGAAAAAATCATTCAATTCTGGCACACCTAGCCATAACACTGGCCCAAAACTGCGAAAAAACTGGCCCACACACTGATCTGACGGACTAGCCCATCAGGCACTGCCTGATTGCCCTATAGGCCAGTCCTCTCCGGGGGATGGGGGAGAGGCAGAGGGGTCATAAGAGAAAGAGACTTCAGGGAGCCCTCACAGCGGCAAAAAAAACCTTTCCCCATCTAGGACATCTATTTCATAATCTGTATAACTGTAAAGATAATTGCTGAAAATGTGAACCATTTGATGAATGTAAACAAAATAGGTGATGGACAGAATGTGGATCAATGAAACACATTCACCCCAGTCCAAAGATCTGGGCCCAAATCCATCGTTTTTTTGCACTCCACACCACCCTGGGTTAGACAATGGCGATATGCAAATCAGCTCTGACCCTGTGCCCCATGGGAACAGTCCAGTCCGAACTACAAAAGCCATGTCCTTCCCAGAACGGAATCAAGCATCCGAGGACCGGACCGGTTTCGAGGTAACACCTCTCATCAGCCCGGCTAGCTTGACTCCAGTAGTGTGGAGTGCCTGGGACCCACGTCTGGGCATCCCCAGCGCACTTAGGGCGGAATATGCAAACACAACTGGTGATGGACAGAATGTGGATCAATGTCACACATTCACCCCAGTCCAAAGATCTGGGCCCAAATCCATCGTTTTTTTGCACTCCACACCACCCTGGGTTAGACAATGGCGATATGCAAATCAGCTCTGACCCTGTGCCCCATGGGAACAGTCCAGTCCGAACTACAAAAGCCATGTCCTTCCCAGAACGGAATCAAGCATCCGAGGACCGGACCGGTTTCGAGGTAACACCTCTCATCAGCCCGGCTAGCTTGACTCCAGTGGTGTGGAGTGCCTGGGACCCACGTCTGAGCATCCCCAGCGCACTAATGGCGGTAATTGCAAACAAAACAGGTGATGGACAGAATGTGGATCAATGTCACACATTCACCCCAGTCCAAAGATCTTGGGCCCAAATCCATCGTTTTTTTGCACTCCACACCACCCTGGGTTAGACAATGGCGATATGCAAATCAGCTCTGACCCTGTGCCCCATGGGAACAGTCCAGTCCGAACTACAAAAGCCATGTCCTTCCCAGAACGGAATCAAGCATCCGAGGACCGGACCGGTTTCGAGGTAACACCTCTCATCAGCCCGGCTAGCTTGACTCCAGTGGTGTGGAGTGCCTGGGACACACGTCTGAGCATCCCCAGCGCACTTATGGCGGTAATTGCAAACAAAACAGGTGATGGACAGAATGTGGATCAATGTCACACATTCACCCCAGTCCAAAGATCTGGGCCCAAATCCATCGTTTTGTTGCACTCCACACCACCCTGGGTTAGACAATGGCGATATGCAAATCAGCTCTGACCCTGTGCCCCATGGGAACAGTCCAGTCCGAACTACAAAAGCCATGTCCTTCCCAGAACGGAATCAAGCATCCGAGGACCGGACCGGTTTCGAGGTAACACCTCTCATCAGCCCGGCTAGCTTGACTCCAGTGGTGTGGAGGGCCTGGGACCCACGTCTGAGCATCCCCAGCGCACTTATGGCGCTAATTGCAAACAAAACAGGTGATGGACAGAATGTGGATCAATGTCACACATTCACCCCAGTCCAAAGATCTGGGCCCAAATCCATCGTTTTTTTTCACTCCACACCACCCTGGGTTAGACAATGGCGATATGCAAATCAGCTCTGACCCTGTGCCCCATGGGAACAGTCCAGTCCGAACTACAAAAGCCATGTCCTTCCCAGAACGAAATCAAGCATCCGAGGACCGGACCGGTTTCGAGGTAACACTTCTCATCAGCCCGGCTAGCTTGACTCCAGTGGTGTGGAGTGCCTGGGACCCACGTCTGAGCATCCCCAGCGCACTTATGGCGGTAATTGCAAACAAAACAGGTGATGGACAGAATGTGGATCAATGTCACACATTCACCCCAGTCCAAAGATCTGGGCCCAAATCCATCGTTTTTTTGCAATCCACACCACCCTGGGTTAGACAATGGCGATATGCAAATCAGCTCTGACCCTGTGCCCCATGGGAACAGTCCAGTCCGAACTACAAAAGCCATGTCCTTCCCAGAACAGAATCAAGCATCCGAGGACCGGACCGGTTTCGAGGTAACACCTCTCATCAGCCCGGCTAGCTTGACTCCAGTGGTGTGGAGTGCCTGGGACCCACGTCTGAGCATCCCCAGCGCACTTATGGTGGTAATTGCAAACAAAACAGGTGATGGACAGAATGTGGATCAATGTCACACATTCACCCCAGTCCAAAGATCTGGGCCCAAATCCATCGTTTTTTTGCACTCCACACCACCCTGGGTTAGACAATGGCGATATGCAAATCAGCTCTGACCCTGTGCCCCATGGGAACAGTCCAGTCCGAACTACAAAAGCCATGTCCTTCCCAGAACGGAATCAAGCATCCGAGGACCGGACCGGTTTCGAGGTAACACCTCTCATCAGCCCGGCTAGCTTGACTCCAGTGGTGTGGAGTGCCTGGGACCCACGTCTGAGCATCCCCAGCGCACTTATGGCGGTAATTGCAAACAAAACAGGTGATGGACAGAATGTGGATCAATGTCACACATTTACCCCAGTCCAAAGATCTGGGCCCAAATCCATCGTTTTTTTGCACTCCACACCACCCTAGGTTAGACAATGGCGATATGCAAATCAGCTCTGACCCTGTGCCCCATGGGAACAGTCCAGTCCGAACTACAAAAGCCATGTCCTTCCCAGAACGGAATCAAGCATCCGAGGACCGGACCGGTTTCGAGGTAACACCTCTCATCAGCCCGGCTAGCTTGACTCCAGTGGTGTGGAGTTCCTGGGACCCACGTCTGAGCATCCCCAGCGCACTTATGGCGGTAATTGCAAACAAAACAGGTGATGGACAGAATGTGGATCAATGTCACACATTCACCCCAGTCCAAAGATCTGGGCCCAAATCCATCGTTTTTTTGCACTCCACACCACCCTGGGTTAGACAATGGCGATATGCAAATCAGCTCTGACCCTGTGCCCCATGGGAACAGTCCAGTCCGAACTACAAAAGCCATGTCCTTCCCAGAACGGAATCAAGCATCCGAGGACCGGACCGGTTTCGAGGTAACACCTCTCATCAGCCCGGCTAGCTTGACTCCAGTGGTGTGGAGTGCCTGGGACCCACGTCTGATCATCCCCAGCGCACTTATGGCGGTAATTGAAAACAAAACAGGTGATGGACAGAATGTGGATCAATGTCACACATTCACCCCAGTCCAAAGATCTGGGCCCAAATCCATCGTTTTTTTGCACTCCACACCACCCTGGGTTAGACAATGGCGATATGCAAATCAGCTCTGACCCTGTGCCCCATGGGAACAGTCCAGTCCGAACTACAAAAGCCATGTCCTTCCCAGAACGGAATCAAGCATCCGAGGACCGGACCGGTTTCGAGGTAACACCTCTCATTTGATGAATGTGTCACCACAATTGCTAGACAGGCACATTTGTACATCACTCCCAGACATACGTATTTCACAATAGCGACCTCTTCACACTTAAAATCACACACACTTCACCACATCTAGCTTCCATTGTTAATTTGACGTTTTCTGACTGGAGCTGATCTGCCTGCACTCCTTCCCCCTTGTCCACAGCGGCTCTAAGACACCGTGCCATTCATAGGGTGGACAGAGACACGGCTGGCCACCCTTTCTAACTGTCTCCACAATGTCCTTTTAGCCAGATGCATCAAAGGGTTTTGCCCAATCTGTGTCTATGGGAAAATGTGTTCATGCAGATGACACTTTGAGATCAAAGATACCACGCAATGCATTCTGTTGTGGACTGATTACAACAGCAATTTCTTCATATCAACCAACCATGTTACCTGCATGTAATTAAGCTCACAGGCTCAGTCGTTCAACCACTCACTTATATACAAAGAAAATCAGGAACATGGGCACTGATTTTATGTATATTATAAGCAAGGGGCTGTCAGCCACCCCTCTTCATCCATTGCTCCACTATTGGGTCATTCACATTTCTCTTCCACCCGAGCATAGAAAGGGTCAGTCCATCTTCAGAAGGAGCACATCCACACACAAATTAGTTGCATTCAGTGGCAGGGACTGCTTCGACAATGTGTGCTTTTTGAGACCAGAAATATTTGTTTTAACCAGTGCTTCTTTATATTGACGAGGGGCCAGCAGCTTCCACCAGCTTTGCAAAAACAAAGCAAGCACTGACAAATTCAAAAGATGGGCAGGCAACACCAGACCTATTGGTTTTGCCAATGCTTGTTGATGAATTGCTTTGCAGACTGCCCTGTTAGAAGACACTGAGCAATAGTTGCTACCCCATATTTCCGAGCTGCGGCATCCAGAGCTTATATATTAACTCATACACTTCGAGAGTTCATCTAATTTGTTCAAACAGAATGACTCCTTTAAAAAAAAAAAAAAGGTCACACCCCCCTTGCATTCACTTGTGAGAATGAATGGGCTGTCAGTTCATTCGAAAAACAGGTAGGCGCGTGTCAACCCACTTAATTCTAACAGCAGAGAAGCAGGAACCAGGACTCAAAGCACCTAAGCGACCACAAACCCACTCACTTTTTGGGATTGCTACCTCTGGATTGTTTGCTTCAATGTACACTAATGACCTCAATGAAATGAAGCAAGGAAAGAGAAAACTTAAATATATGTTGCACAAATACCAACAGGAGGTAGATAAAGTGCCTTACAAACCAAACACACAGGCCTACAACAAGTCCCACAAATAGTACAAAAAAGATTTTGGTGGTCTAGGCAGCTATCTTAAATTGACTTAAGAAAGTACCAGCTATGTTTAGAGAATCTACAAGTCACCACTTTGGCAAGTAATTTGTAATGCTTACACAATATAGCTAGTTTTTGTACTTTAAAAATTGTTGCTTGGACTATTTACAGACGACTGATAGAAATATTATGGTTGTGGTCAATCCAACCAGGACAGAGGTAAAATATTAGATAATTATGTTCTTCTTTTATGAACCAGTGCCCCCTCATTCAGTCAGTCAGTCAAAACCACTTTATTCAGTTAATAAAAACCATAAAAGTACACCACATATGACAAATTACGTTACACAATAAAAAATCTAAAATACAAATCATAAACAAATATGGGCGACCTAAAAAAGAAAAAAAAGGTTACAAAGCCAGATTTGATTAACACACATAAAAACCCAAGCTGCCATTGGTACATATATGGTAACAAATCACCTCGGTAAAAACAATTCAGAGTTAAAATGCCAGCATAAAAACGATAATGATTTAAGCATAACAGGTATTCTTAAAACACTTGTCATGGGATACAGTTTTCTCCCAAGTCTAACAGCTGCGAATAGGAAACTCACAATGTTAATATCTCCCATGGGCCTTTCAGCATCTTAAGATAGAGTAGGGTGGGTCAGACCTGTATAAAACCTTTTACCCCTTAAAATTGGAAATAAAAACCTCCTACAGATAACACTGTAATGATCACAAAACATTACAAAATGCATAGTGTCCTGGGTTGAAAAATTGTCACATGTGCAAGGGCTTAAATCACACACCCTGATCCAACCTTGCAAGTCGCCTAAGAAAAAATGAATCAAGTTAAAATGAAACCTAGTTAAAAGTAGGCGATGGAAGGGCTTAGTGACAATTGTCAAATAAGGTTCGATCCGGGGAGAGGTTTTTAGCAAAAATAGCCTTTATTGAAGATTTCGTTAACTCAGTCGCCTCTCTCTCAGCCGACACTAAATTAAAAAAAATTGTTTTTACCCACACCAGGTCCTTTTTTCTTGTACTATTCAGAAAATCAAAGAGATCTGGGTGCCCTAGTTTGTTTAAGGTTTCTTGACATAATGTACCCACGGGATACAGCTAACTAGCTCCAAAGAGACACAATCCCTAATGATCTTGTGGTTCAGGGTTAATTCTGGAATAATCCGGGTCTTAAGCCAGCAGACCACCGGGGCCAACCTCATCCAATCTGATACATAACTAACACCTAGCTCTTGGTATAATACAAAAGTTGATGTAGATTGGGGGACCGACAGGAGAGTATGTAAAACTTAATTTCAACCGTCTGTAACCCCTCCAACAGCTTGTATCCCAGATGGAAGATCCATACAGGACAAGGGCTATGCATTTGGACCTATAGCTATTAAGCATGGCTGCGATTGGCCTGGCCCCCAAGCGCTGTGCAAAACCATGAACAGTAGCTTTGGACCTTGCCATCGCATTTTTTTTTGCTTTCTGTTGGGGGACCCACAAGCCCCTTACCCCCAGATAGGTAAAAGAGGTCACCCTGGACAGCTCTGCACCTTCACAATAAAACGTTTTTGGTCTTCTTTGTTTCTGACCCATAGTCATTGTATGTGATTTAGCTATGCCGACTACTAGGCCCAGTGATTTCACATAGGCCCCAAAGGAGTCCAGAAGCCTCCGAAGCCCTACGGCTGTACGGGCCAAAAAATTGCATCATCTGCATAAAGGAGCAGAGGGATAGCCCTGTCCCCTACTCGCGGTATATCTAAGCTGGCAGAGTCTATAAACTTTCCTAAATTATTTATATATAAGGTAGAAAGCAATGGGGCTAAAATACAGCCCTGACGGTTGACTCTTCCAGATTTAAAGTGCTCTGTGCATTTACCTTCTTGGTTGACCCTCACCCTTGCGGAGAGATCCCTATGTAAATCAGCCAAGAAGTGAACCAAACTTGGATCTATTCCCATATCCAGCAGGATAGAACAAAGCTTAGATCTATTTATTAGATCGAAAGCAGAGGAAAGGTCCATAAAGGCCAGCTGTAGTGTCCCCGCTTTGGCTAATGTGTATTGCCCTGCTATTAGATGTAAATTTAAACACTGATCCAGTGTACCCCTTCCTCGTCTAAAACCATATTGGAGGTTTGGTAAAACCTCATTCTCGTTCACCCAGTCCATTAACTTGGTTAAAATCACTCTCACTAAAACTTTTACTGCAGAGTCAATTAGGGATATCGGCCTATAACAGCGTGGGTACCCTCTCTGGCCTTTTTTAAAAACTGGGATGATAATGGAAGACTACCACGATGACGGGAATCCCTGTTGACTTGACACATTATAGACATTTGTCAAAATTTTGGCCCAAAAAGTTGGATTTTGTTTATATAAGTCGGCCGGGAAACTGTCTGGGCCAGGGGCCTTGTTACTGGTCATTTGCTTTATTGCCAGTTCTACTTCGCCTTCGTTAAAAACAATTTCAAGGGGTTGCCTTCTGTGTTCTAGACTAGCAGGTAAATCTGAACTGGCAGAGGCCTCATATATAGATTCAAAATGAGAGAGCCATTAAACTTCTGTGTGATGTTACATTTTAGGGGGCCTTCTATATTCCGGAAAAGAAAGGTTACAATAGCCCAAAATATAGAGCTGTACTTTAGAACCTCCGCTGCTAATAATTCTTTTCATGCATCCTCCTTAATTTAATTTTTACGGGTGTTTAGGGCACACTTATACAACTTTCTTAAAGTGGCTAAAAGAACCTTGTCTCGTGGGACCTGTTTCAGTTCGACTACCAGTTTACAGTGTGCTTCAGAACAGTTACTATTGAACCATGTCTCGTCAGTATGTTGCCAAACTCTAGTGGGCAAAGAGAGGTCTAACGCTACTTGCGCACAAATGCCTTTGAAAGCTGAAAGTACCTCCGCCCCCTGTTTGGAATTATCAAGGCAGGTTGCAAGCTTTTCATCAACCTTCTCGCAGAGATCCTGAAAAAAAAATCTGGGATTACTTTGGCCCATTTCATCCTCCATCCCTCATAGGATGATTATAGACAAATGTCAGGACCGTGCATTTCCAAGTTCCCCTTTAGGCCACAGCTCCTCACCAGCACAAGAAGCACTGGGCTGTTGTCACTAACATGGGACCACCTAGCATTATAAAAAATTACTTGAGATAATAGGATGGGGGAGATAAATATAAAACTATCATAGTATCCGCCCTCGTGTTTTTAAGGTGGGAATCCTCTCCTCTGTAGCAATAGAGCTAGGTTCAATAAGGTCTACTACAGCCAAGACCTCCTCCAGACATTTCCCATACTGTGTATGCTCAAAATGAGGAGTAGCTGAATTCGCCGGTCCTAAAAAGTCTTCAACCTGACAACTCTTTTCACATACATGAATATTAAAATCACCCATAATTATAATATAATAATAAGTGGTTTGCTTCAATCTTTACTCCTCTAAAAAACATTTCGAATAACATAAATGTTCATTTAGAAAAGTGCTCTCACCAGAATTATAAAAATTAACAAAAAATAATTTAGATGTGTTGGAAGAAGTGAACTCAATTGCTAGACAATTATGAGAACCAATGTCCATACTTCTGTGGGTACCTGACAATTTAAGTGAGAATAACATTAGGAGGCCCCCTTTTGCTCTGCCTGATGACGAAAGCCGTGCGGGCACACCGTAAGATTTAAACCCGTCCACCCAGAAATTATTTTGCAGGTCCCAGGTCTCCTGTAGGCCTCATTCGAAAGTTAGGGTACATGGGATCAGGTCATGAAAGCCAAATTTAAACGGTCCTAATCTTTTAATATTTAATCTTAATACATTTACTACAAAATTGGATACATACGTGTGTGGAGACCATAGAGTAAATGTCCACACAGGAAAGGTAAGAGAGGCTGAGGTGGAGATCTCCAGTCATAGGCCTTTGAACTGTATTTGGTAATATATGAATAGTGCACTGATTAACTACTTTATGTACTGCAGAATGGTGTTTTTGGATCAGGCCCTAATACCACTGACTCTCAAATGGCACAATTCCTCTGACTACAAGAAAATAAAACAGTAGAGAAAAAGGTAAGAATGTAAACACAATACTGAAGATCTCCCATTTTCTTTCTTTAGATATAGATGAATGCCGCCAAAGCCCACGCCCCTGCGGGTCTGGGCGCTGCGAGAACACAGCTGGCAGCTTCCGGTGCGTGTGTCCCGCTGGGTTTAGACTCAACATTCAGGAAGCAGAGTGTGTCGGTAAGATGCATAGTATGGTTTCCTACGAATGTATGACGTTACAACGCATACTTTTGCAACGCATACCTTTACAACGCATTTTTTACAACGCAACATCCATTACAACGCATTCCATTACAACGCATGCCATTACAACACATTTTTTAAAACTACCTTTACAACGCATTCCATTACAATGCATACTACCTTTACAACGCATACCATTACAACACATACCATTACATTGCATGTATGGTAAGTATTGGATAGTGTAGGGGTAAAAATTACCATTCTAACTCCAGGGGGTGCAACAATAGGGTAAGTGTTGGATAGTGTAGGGGTAAAAATTACTATTCTAACTCCAGGGGGTGCAACAGTAGGGTAAGTGTTGGATAGTGAAGGGGTAAAAATTACAATTCTAACTCCAGGGGGTGCACCAGTAGGGTAAGTGTTGGATAGTGTAAGGGTACTATGCGTTGTTAAGGTATGCATTGTAATGGTATGCGTTGTAATGACTGCGTTGTAATGACATGCGCTGTAGTGGTAAGCGTTGTAGTGTCATGCGTTGTAATGGTTGCGTTGTAATTGCATGCGTTGTAATGATGTTGTGTTGTAAAAGTTTTGTTGTAATGGTAGTGCGTTGTAAAAGTTGCATTGTAAAGGTTGTTTCCCGTTTCCTACCCATGGGATATTGAAAAATGTATTTAACATCTTGAATTGGCTAATTGAAACATGTGCATGTATGTTAATTAAGTAGTTAGAAATACCTCTCGGAGCCCAGGGTTATCCAGTATTATGGGTGTCTTTCATAGATTCACATGCCTGAATCATTCCCCGTCGTCGGGATGGGAGGCATGTGAATCTATGAAAGACACCAATACTGGATAACTGCAGTTACAGGTAAGTAACACATTTCTTAGTGGGTTCTAATTGCCCATGGGCATTGAACAATATACGTTTGATGTTAAAGGATTTAGCTAGTATTTTACAGACATTTTAACAATATGCCCCACTCATCCACTGGTCCATCAATGGATTTATATCGAAAAACAAATGTGAATGCTCTTCGTAAGTGACCTTGCATTGCCCTTTATAGAAGCCATCATAGGAGTCCTCCGACAGCAGCACCTAGTTCTCCCGAGTAGACCAGCTATAATTCTACAAACTCATTCACTTTCATCAAGCTCACCTCCCCTATCCAGAGTTCATTTTATTTGAAACTATATAACAGGCTTTTACTGTATAATTTTCTAGTCTTGTTAACTAGGATGGTTATGGAGAAAGGGGGGCCACCTGCAGCTGTGTCTTGTCATCACGGACACTGTTTGCATTCATGGACTTTCCAACTCAAAGCAATTGCTATGAAGAGTTTTAATGGTCAATGGAAGCAAACCATGCCTGTAGTTCCCAGAATGCATTTGTCTTCCACAGTAAAGTGCAGAACCAGGTTGTGAGGCGACACAGTGTGAGGCCCCACTACCCATGACCTCCTGTAATCCTCTTTCACAATCAAACAGCTTTTAAGAATACGCTACATTTTAGAAAACTGCCATATTTTTATTGTGCAATCAAATCAATTTTTCGGCTCTTTTACCTTGACTATAAATTCTAATCATTTTATCATCATTTTTGTGTGGCTAAATTTCATTTGTTAAAAGCTGTATGTACATTGGGCAAAATGGCTGGTTCTATAATTGTCCGTGGCCCTCAAAGATAGCCGCTGCTTCTGCATAAAAATTGGGGTGGTAAGTGAGCTCAGGCTGTACGACAAATTTAGTAATTTCTGGTTGTTGTTCAATACAGAGATGCCTTGGACTAGTATGTACTTTGGAAAACTGTGTTTAGGTAAATCAATAATGGTGAAGAAGAAACACTGAAGCTACTTCGCAGAGAGAGACCATCTTCAACGTTCTCTAACCTAGACCCGCAATAGTGTAGCTTCCAACTATCACTGCTTTCACTATAAACAACACACAACAGCCAACACCACTGCTTTCTCGTCTGCTCTTATAGTGCTTGAAGGTACCACAAAATGGCTCCTCGGAATCAGTGGACCTTCTGACTTGGTGAATTTGGCCATCTTTGATGTAAACATGGTGTTAAGTGAGTGACGTTCCAGTTATGTACCAGAAAACTATACCTGGAAATAGGAATACTATTGTTAAGAGTCTGCCAACGACTTGTGACAATGAAGACAAAAGGGGAATGCCTGTAACAGAGCTGGCCCTGATCCCACAGGGTGTCTGAGGATGGGGGTTCTAGTCAGCAAGATCTGCATAAGATAACAAAGAAATGCAAGCTTTTAAAGAACAGTCACTCAAGATGGAAGCCAGCATCAAGAGTAAATAACGTTCACGGCGGTCCAGACATATGGAGAGGACCATTGTACTTTAGCTGCAATGCAGTGGCGACAGGAGGAAAAGATGAAACAGAACCTACAAATGTGAGATAAAGAGGAGTGGGGAGAGAAGTTGGCCTAACGGCTAAGGCAGTCGACCTCGAATCTGGGGAACTGGGTACAAGTCTCGGCAATGATGCTGAACATCCTGTGATTTTGAGCAAATCACTTAATCTCCCTGTGCCTAACAAAATAATTAATGTGTCCTCATGTAAATCAACTGGTGCTATGTAAAGAGCTCTGATAGCCGAGTCAGGTCAAGTTTGCGCTATATAAAACTCTGTAAAATAAAAAAATCAAATTTAAAAAAGAGAAAGAAAGTGTAGTGGTGGAAGAAGTAAACATGATGTGGCATCAACACTAGAATGCCCTTGCATTTAGAAATTCTAGCATTTGGCAGTGCCAGCACCAGGCTCCTTCAATAATTGTTGGCTTCCTGCACATACGTTTTTTATGTTTTAAAACAAATGAAACACTACTACACTCTGTTTATTGATCTGTAGTCCTAGATAAAGGTTCAGTATCATCAACAAACTTAAATGATAACTGGTCTGATTTACAGGTGGATGGTGATGAAAATATTCAGATTTTGTGATGGTAATGCTTAATCCTGAGGAGAATCCACTGGTGAGATTTCTCCTCACACCACAATAATACAGTGAAGGGCATTTTCCAGTGGTTTCCCTAATGGAATTGGCGCTTTTTCTAGGAAACCACAGGATTTCTTTTCATCACTCATTCTGAATTAGGCCCAGAGGCTGAGATCTTCTTACACAGCTCTTTGAAAGATACAGTTAATTTACTAAAATGTAAATTTAGATCTTAAATCTTAACTAGTTTAAGATTTAGTTGTAAACACAATGAATTACCTGAGATACTTAGAAAGAATAAATCCTGTAAGGAAATAGGGTTGGTGTAGGGATTGGTGGTTACAGTAGGTCAAGTGACATGTTTCCACATTTGTTCTCAGTGGAGCCATGTTTGCCACTTTTAAGACCACTCTGATGTTCTCTGCTGCTTGTGCTCTAGACCGCCATCTGGGCCGCAATTTCAAGTTCTCATTCACTCCGTTGAGTGACCATGGAGCCAGCATTAATAACAGGATGCTATCTCCCTGTGAGTTAACACAGACCACAAGTTAAACTCCTCAGAATGGTAAATAAATTGCCCTTCTGAAATTACCATTCCATTCCATTCAACAAACTTTATTTCGGTCATAAAAGGCCATAAAAAGTAGAAGTTCATGTACAATATAACATTGACGAGCAACATTTGACAGTTCATAGTTTAAATATTGCAATACATCTCGGAAAAACATTTTGATATGTCCATGGTTTTTATGTCATTTAAAAAGACGAATAAATAAAAATTACAGAATCCTTAACACTGTCATTTACACAAATATGTACCTCTTGCTCTGTGCAGACGGTAGATATATGCAAGTGGACCTGTGCGGATGGAGGTATGTTTGGGGTAGTGAGGAGGGCGGTTTGGTGGTGAGGTTGCTGAGGTGTTTCTGGAGAAGCTCTGTCTGCTCTTCATACAGTCAGTGCTGGAGGAGGCAGCCATGGGCTGTGCTGTACCTGTGCCCCCCAGCCCTCATACCTGTCAACCTTTTGACTCACAAATGCAGGTGAAGTCAGGCATTTAGGATGGTGATCCCATTAAGGTGAAAAGTGAACAAGCTGTATTTTGGATTATGATGCAGGTTTGAAAAGCGCATTTATCCATTAGTTTTGGTGCACATAAGTCAAAAAAGGTATCCCCCCACTAAATGTTGGTGAGTTGACAGGTATGGGCCAGGTCTCTCTCCTAACTAAGATTTCCAGTTGCAGATCCGCACACAGCAAAACTGGGTCTAGAAACACTGGACCACTCAGAGTTCGCAGTGGAGACCCTAATAATGGCTCTGCTTGGAGAAGGTTGTTGGATAAGCATTCTGATGACAAAAGTCTTTACTTCCAGGGTTTCTTAGGCGGTATACGATATTGGCCTTATCGGAAAAATAATGTTTTTCCTGTACCACAAATAAGCTCTGTAGTTTTTCAAAACACAGGTTGCAAGCTAGTAAAATTAGGGAATATGTAGCACTACGACAAGCCACAACCACCCGAGTAAGAGAGACCTGGGAAAAGGTGTTGGGAATACTATTAACAGACCAGGTATAGAAATACTGCTGTGAGCAAATAAAACATGTTTCCATTAATCACAGACACAAATTGATTCATTTTAAATACCTACACAGATATTATCTTTCTCCAGCAGACATCGCAAAGTTTGACCCCACCAGGTCTGCTGCGTGCTTGAAGTGTCAGGCCCCTTGTGCTGATTTTGCCCATCTCACCTGGACATGCCCAATTGTAGCTTAATTTTGGGACAACATGTTTGCCCAACTCTCCAACATGACTGGTTTTGAAATGACCCCCTGATCCGGTAGTTGCCTTATTAGGCTATCCTCATAATGTACCCCCAGGGATCCGCTACTTCGTCTCTATGGCATTACTCTTTGGCAAAAGGGAGATATCCTTGAGATGGGGGAACCAGACCACCCTCAGCGAAGGACTTGCTTGAAAATATGAGCAGATGCAAAAGTCTGGATGAAGATTATGCTACCTTGCAACCTCTTACATCCCGGCCTAAGGATATCTGGGCTCACCTTCGTCAGTATCTGCAGACCCTTGGGCGAGAGTACCTAATTGCATGAACTGATAGCTGGCATTCACACTACTGCCTGCTCCTCTTTAAAGACTATGTGGAAAGCTGTTGCAGGTTTTTCTTCCTCATGTATGGACCTGGGAATGTATTGTCGTTTGGAATATAGTCACAGCTCATCTATGCATATTTATTGTAACATGTATCTTATGTTTAAAATTCAATAAAGACAAATGAAAAAAAGAATTTGGGAATATGCCTCAGAAACAGGTCTCGCTTTTCTGACTACCAGAAATTGAATAGATTTGACCTCCAGACTTGGAAGATGCCCTTCCTACTAAAATCTAGTAATGACACCTGAGACATTTTAAGGAATGAGCAAATTGGGCAATTCTCAGGGCCCGCATTTCCAAAGGGGCCCCCTGGGAAAGGGAAATTTCTCTTTATCTCCCTTTCGTATATTTCTGTATTTTATCACTTAAGGTATCATTCAATATTGTTAGGCAAAATAGGCTTGAATGAACAAAAAAGGATAATTAATTTTAAAGTTGTTCCAAACAGGGGCCCCAAAACATTTCTTGTCTGGGACCCCCAAAATCAATAAGATACTGTCACTGAATGACACCCAGGAAGATGTGCGTCCTACAGGCCTCTTCCGTCGTATATGCCAACAGACTTACTTACTTTTACTTCAGTAAAATTCAGAGATTTCAACCCTGGGACAAGGAACTGCTTTCTGGGGATACTAAAATAATTGCAGAACATTAAAAAAATGTAAGTGTCCTGCCGAGACATACTGTCGCAGTTGCAGGGCAAAATGAGACTGGTTGAGCCCATCTGCTAAGAAAGGCCAGGAGTTGGTGTAACAAGTTAAATCTGAACCTGACCAATAAACATCTGTCTCGCAAGTTGGATACTTGCACTAAGTAGGGCTCCATTCCCTGAATGGTCTTTAAAAGCATATGACCCCTCACTGAGGGCTTCATCAACTCAGCCTGTTCTCTGGTTAGCGAGGCCCAATCAAGAAACAATACTTTTACTCTTTTCAAATCTAGAAGCGATAGTGAGTGGGGATCTGAAAATAAATCTGCTCTCTCTAAAGTGGCAAAAGTTGCCTTCACTTAAGCTATCCAGTTGGTTCTATGTACAAAGTAAAGAGACAGGCATTCCAAGAGAATCAATCTGTTAGGCTTTAGATCCTCCCTGGTACAGGTGTTGATCCAACACAACAATGGGCTACGGGCAACTGAAACAATTAGATGACTTATTCCAAGCCACACAAGAACTATGAAAGCCGGGGTGCATTGCGGGACCTGCACAAGTCATCTTAAGAATCGATTTTCTGCTCTCTGACTTGTATCCATCTTCACATTCCCCCAAACCTAACTGCAATATCGGATATGAAATACACATTTGGCAGGTAAATCCTAAATAAAATACATGGTGACCAAGAACCCAGCCAGCGCACAAAGCTAGCCACTGCCCGGTAGTTTTGAGAAACTCGGATCTACTTCCCTTAATCAGTGCCTTCCAATTTTTATTTGCATCAAATCGCACCCCCAAGTAAGGAATGGCCATGATTTCTGTCCGGGTGTGGTAGGCCACTTTAAGGGTCTTAAAGCTGGTGGACCATGTGGGTCAACTACTATGACATAAGATTTGGTCAAATTTACTGCCAAATACAAACCTCCCCGTAAAGGCAACAAACTTATCCAGGAGTAACTGCAGCCCTACGGCCGTACAAGCCATGAGAACCACATCATTGGCATACTGGGAGCGATCTTACTCCTGCCCTTGGATAATCCGCCTGGACAGAAAGGAGAGCTTTCTCAAGCACATTAATATAGGAGGTGAACAGAAAAGGTGCAAGAATGCAACCCTTTTGTACGCCTCTACTTGTAAGAAATGACTGGGTGTGAGCACCACCTTGAGAAAAGCACACCAAATCAGCGGTGTCAGAGTGTAGGTCGGCTAAAAGGGCCACTGTCCTCTGGTCCACCCTTATGCAAGAAGCAGAGCCCACAATTTTGCACGGCTAATCCTATCAAAAGCAGACATAAGGTCCATGAATGCCAGATGGAGGGATTCAGGCTGGGCAATAGCGTACTTGTTAATAATTAAATAAAGTTTAAAACACTGGTCAGAAGTTGACCTGCCTTGCCTGAAGACATATTGGACCTCAGAAAAGAGGTCATTAGCATCAGTCCATGGCATCAGCCTATTGAGAATTACCCTCCCTAGGACCTTAACTACCACATGTATCAATGAAATGGGATAGTAACACTGGGGATTGTCCTTATCACCTTTCTTGAACACTTGCACAATCACCGCCATTGACCATGAGGTCAATGTCCCTACCCGCGCCGCAGCATGCTATACCTGGGTTAGAAGGGGACCCCAAAACTCAATGTCAGCCTAAAAAAAGTCCAAGGGGATCTGATCAGGGCCAGGAGCCTTGTTACGTGATAGTGCACGGATGCCCAGAGTAACTTCATTTTTTTTTTTTTTTTAAATATATTTTTATTGCAGGAATTAGTAAATCGTTACAAAATCGACCAGCATTATAACACAAGCAATATCAGCGAAATACAACCCTCTGTCCCCGCACCGTAAGTTCCGTACACAGCCATCCGGCCCACAACCCTGGGGTCGGGCGGCGAAATTCAATGGGGGCTCAGAAGGATGTCAGAGCTGGTCCGGATGATCCACTGTCCGTCATCTGCTTTTCCAAACAAGCCTATAAACCCAAAAGAAAAACCCCCACCCTCAAAATACTACTAACCAAAGTAAATCCCACCCAACCCCGCCATCAGCGCCTGGGAACAACCGCAACAGGATCTGCTATGGGACCCACGGGGAAAGCAACAGGACTAATAGTGCAAATGTTTAATGGGACTCGGGGCGAGTCGCTTCTTCTCTTTCAGAGTCGCTGGGGGCGCAATAATCCCTGAGGGCCTGCACTAACATTTCCCACTCCAACGCTGCCTCCTGCGCCTTCTCATTACGCTGCCTCCAAGCCAGTTGGTATCTCAGTGTGCTCTCCCCCGCCGCCCACTTCAAGAGCTCGCTGTGCCATCGACTTCCTGTCGGACCAACTCGTGCCTTCCAGTTCCTGGTCACCTCTCGCTTAGCAAGAAGGAGCCCTAGGTCGATAAATTTGCTGGAAATTTTATTCTTGGGGGTATGAGGGAACCAGTGTAGGAGTCCCACCGCCGCATCAAATGATAAGGATCTCCCCGTCACCTCCTCCAGGGTCTTCCCCACTTTCACCCAGTAGGATGAAAATCCCGGGCAGGCCCATAACATGTGGAGGAGGTCCGCCTCCTGAGCTGGGCACCTAGGGCAATCCGCCGAGGTCGTGGCAAAATATCGCTTAATTTTCACTGGGGTCAGATATGCTCTATGGAGAACGTAATAGTGGACCAGCTGAAAACGGGCGTGGCGTGTGCCCTTCCAGGCTCGCCGCACCAACTGGGACCAGGTCGTCTCCGGGATCTCCCTGCCAATGTCCTCCTCCCAGCGGTTTCTCAAAGTAGTGAGAGGAGCCAACCCTTCGTTGATCAATCTACCGTAAAGGCAAGTGACCGCCTTCACCGTGCCCGCAGACATCATCACGTATTGGCACACCGGAGATAAGGCGGGTTCCTCCTGCCCGCTCTTCCAGTGTGCCTGGATCGCTCGAACAATGGCCGAGTGCAACAGAAAGTCACCACGGGGGATCTCGAAGCGGTCGATAAGATCCTGGAAGGGCAAGAGCGCCCCGTCCTCATACAGATCCCCAACTAGCTGTAAGCCGGCGTCCTCCCAGGCCGCCAATCGTGACCAATCGCCTCCATGGGGGAGGGCCGTCAGCATCCCCAAAGGTATTTCGGGCGCATACGGTGTTCTCAGATGGCCTCGGGCGTGAGCCCGATTCCAACACAGGCGGACGGTCCGCTCCTCCAACGACAAATCCCGCAGGGCCAAACGTTGTCGCAGCGCTATGAAGGAGAGAACATACCTGGCCATGCCCGTCCCCCTTCTGTCTTCCGGGCCCCGGAATTCCCGGGCGATCTCCTGGGAGAAGGTCTGGAGCTGCGCCGCCAGATAATACTTTTCAAAGTCTGGCACCGCAAGCCCCCCCTCATCTTTCGGCCTCATCAGGGTCTTGAGGGCCACCCGACGGCGGCCCGAGCCCCAGAGGAATCCGACCACCATAGATCGTAATAGTCGAAATGTGGCCGGTGGGACCCAGATCGGTAGTGTCCGGAAATAATATAAGAGCCTGGGAAGCGCCACCATTTTAAGCAGAGCGATCCGTCCCGCCACCGAGAGCGGCAGCGTGGCCCAGAAGTCCATGCAGCCTCGAAGTGCTCGAGTGCTGCGGGCAATGTTCCCATCCAGGAGGTCGGATGGGTCGTGATAGACGAATACCCCCAGGTACTTAAAGCAGTCGGGTTCCCATCTAATCTCCCTACTTAGAGTAGGGGCGGGGGCACCCTTACGAACCGGGAAAAGGCAGGTCTTGGACCAATTCACCCGGAGGCCCAAAACCTCCCCAAACTCCGTGAGCGCCATCGCCGCTCCATGTAAAGCGTCGAGCGGGTCCTCTAGGAAGAGCAACAGATCGTCTGCATACAGCGAAACGTAGTGCGGGCCCGAAGGCGTCCACAGGCCCATATAGTGGGCTCCCGATCGAAGATGCAGCGCGAGTGGTTCCACCGCCAGCGCAAAGAGAAGTGGGGACAACGAACACCCCTGCCTCGTGCCTCGTTCTACCGGATATTGCGAGGAAATCAGTGGTCCCGCCCGGACCCTGGCCGATGCAGAGGCATAGAGAACCGCGGTCCATCTGATGAAGCCCTCACTGAGGCCGAATCTCCGCAGCACCGTGCAAAGGTAGTCCCACTCCAGGCTATCAAAAGCCTTCTCCAGGTCCACCGATAAGACAACCGGGGACGGGGCATCCACAAACGGTTCCCCTAGCAAACGGAACAACCTGCGAATGTTCATAGTCGTGTTACGCCTTGGGATAAAACCTGCTTGGTCCTCATGCACCAGGGAACTCATGTGTCCCAGCAGCCTCGAGGCCAAGATACTGCTCAGTATTTTATAGTCCACCGTCAGCATCGATAAGGGACGGTAAGACCCCGGGTCGGACGAGTCCCTTCCTGGTTTGAGGAGAGGAACCACCAACGCCTCATACATCGAGCTCGGGAGCCGCCCCAGCCTCTTCGCCTCTCTGTAGACCACCAATAACCTAGGGGCTAGGAGGTCAGCATAAGCTGCATAAAACTCCACGGGCAGGCCGTCCAGGCCCGGGGTCTTATTTCTCGCCATCCGTTTAATGGCACCGCGGATCTCCCCCAGTTCTATGTCGGACCCCAGGGCTTTCGCCACTTCTTGCTCCACTGTTTGGAGCTCCAGTGGGCGTAGATAATTATCGAGCCGGTCAGGGTCTCGGGCGGAGCGACTGCGATACAAACTTTCGTAATAATGCCGGAAGCAGCTGAGAATCTCCGGTTGAGTGTATACCTCGGTTCCGTCCGCCTTACGCATACTTGTCGTCAATGAGGACTGACGCGTAGGGTTGGCCAGCCATGCCAGCAACGCGCTCGATCTGTCCCCCTCCGCGATGGACCGGACCGTATAGGCCTTGTAGTCAAAACAGCGAAGCCGTTCGACCTCCGCTGCCACCTTCTCCCTCGCCTCCGCCGTGTGTACCTGTAATTCCGGGCGCCCGGGGCGGCGAATTTCCAGCTCGCGGAGTTTCCGGTCCGCTGCATCCAGGTCAGCTAGGATAACTCGCCTCATGCCCACCTTTTTAGAGATGCAGTAACCCCTCACCACTACCTTAAAAGCGTCCCACTCTAACGCTCTTGTACTCGCGGTGCCGCTGTTGGACGCAAAATATTCCGATACCTTATCTCCCAGGTCCGCCCTGAAAACACTGTCCTCAAGAATCTCGGGTCGTAACTTCCAGGTGGGCACCGCCGGCGCCCCGGGGAGCCAGCGAAGGTCCAGCAGGAGGGGGTTATGGTCTGAAATGGTTCTGGACAAGTACTCAGATCGGACCGCTGCCGAAACCAGTTCGGGCGAGCCAAGAAATCCATCCAGTCTGACATGCAACTCATGTAGGCTCGAGAAGTATGAATAGTCCCTAGATGTGGGGTGGTGCGCCCTCCAGATATCCGTCAGACCCCAGTGGGTCTGCCAATCCTTACGACCCTTAGCCGTGCGACGAACCGGAGAATCGGGAAGGGGTGGATGTGAGCGGTCAGTGTCTACGTCCACTACTGAGTTGAAATCTCCCCCGAGCAAAAGGGGCCCGGAGAAGAAGTGGGCCAACGAGCCCGATAAGCTGGAAAGGAAGGCAGTCTGGTCTATATTAGGAGCGTACACACAGCAAACGTTCAAGTCCCTCCCTCCTAAAGTGCCCGAAATGGCCACGTAACGCCCCTCTGGATCTATCACTGTTTTCGTGACCTGGAAGGGGACCCCAGCTCTAACCCATATTAGCGCCCCCCTGGCATACGCGGAGTACGATGTGTAGAAGACCTGCCCCCTCCATCTACGCTGTAGCGCCGCCCCTTCCGCCTTGTTCAGATGAGTTTCCTGCAGCAGCGCCATTTGCACTCCCCTACGCACTAAATAAGCGTGGACTTTGTGGCGCCTGGACATAGTATGAAGCCCCCTCACGTTCCAAGTAACACATTTCAAGTTAGCAACATCAGCCATTGTCCCATATTGTTCTCGCACAGTCTCCCCATCCGGGTCCCCACAAAAAAAGTACATCATTCATCCCAGCACTGATGGCGGCCATTTTCCCCAACCAAAGCCAAACAACCCAAGAACGAACCAAACCCCCACCCACCCTCCCCAGAACAGGACCCAAACAGCACCATCCAGATCCCATCCAAACCTTGCCCTCCAACAACCCAATAACCCCTACTAATCCTGCCGTCGCCACCGTAGGAAGGCCTTAAGGGCCAGGTGCGGGCCGGGCGGAGGCAGTGGGCCCTCGACGCTCAGGCTACCAGGACTAAAACAAGCCCAAGACAGTACCAAAGACCCTCGGGGCAAAAACAGGGGCACCCCACCCTCCCCGCCCTCGTTGTCAGCATCAATTGACGGCAACCGCCTCCCCCCTGCCGGGCCCCCTCCCAAAATGAGGCAGCTCACCCCGTTACCCCTGTCCATCCAGAAGGTCTTCCACCGACTTCGGTGTGATCACCGGTGTATGGGCGCTATCAGTCACTGAGTCCTCGGAGTCCGATGGTGCCCCCTCGTCACCCGGGTCCGCTTCCTCTTCAATGGCGTCGTCCCGTGCTCCAGACAACTCAGATAACACCTCCAGCACTCCCCTCCGCTCCGTCGACATCTCTGCAGTTGAGGGCCCCCCTGAGCGGCCGCGGCGATTCCTAATCCTCCTGGATCGCCGTCTCTGTTCCGGCTCCTCCGCCTGTTGGGATGAGGAGCCGAAGCCATCTTTCCCTGCCCTGTAAAGCTCGAGCCAGGCACAGACATCCTCCGGGGTGTCGAAGAATTGAGTCTTGTCATCGACAATGATGCGGAGCCTAGCAGGATAGAGTAGCGAGTACTGGATGCCCTCGCTCCTGAGCTCGCGCTTGACCGCCAGGAAGGAGAACCGCCTGCGTTGAGTTTCGTAGGTGTAATCCGGGAAGATGTTCACCTGACTGTTCGCCACTTTGAATGGACCATTATGCCTGGCGGCATTGAGGATTAAGTCTCTGTCCCGAAAGTGTAATAACCGCGCCACCACTGGTCTCGGGGCACGTCCCTGCTGCGGTGGCCGCGCCGGGACTCTGTGGGCACGCTCCAAGGTGTAGAAGGAGGATAGCCCCTCCGGGGCCACCGTGTCACGGAGCCAGGCCTCCAAGTATGCCACCATGTCGCCATCCTCGATCTTTTCCGGAAGGCCCACCACACGGATGTTGTTCCTCCCGTTGCGGCCTTCCGCATCTTCCGCTCTCTGCTCTAGGGTCGCAATCCGGGATAAGGCATCCTTCATAGTCGCAGCCAAGGTTCGCTGCGCCGGCTCCAAGGTTTTCACCGAGCTCTCCACTTCCTTGACCCGGTCCGAAAGTTTGCCGTGGTCCGCTCTAAGGAGACCGAGGCTCGTCGCCACCTGGGCAATGTCCTGTTGGAGGGCCGATCGCGTGGTCGCTATCGCCTCCAGGACGCGGTCGAACTGCTGTTGCATCGATGCACCACCAGAACCCTTTGGGTCCCCATGTTCCTCTTTGTCCTGGGTCTCCGAGTCTGAGGCGGTTGGGGTTGTCCCCTTGGCTCCTCTAGGTTTCCCCATGTCGCCGGGGGCACTCCGTGATGGTCCAGGAGCAGGCGTCTCCGGGTGCAGATGCCGACCACGACCCTCCCGGTTACTGGACCTCAAGTCGAGTATCGGAGACCTCCTTCTCCAGGGCCTGTGGGAACTTCTCCGCTTCGGCTCGCGCCACCACCACGGCGTCCGAGGGCACCGATAAGGGGGCGGAGACAACCGCCGCCAGGTCGGGCAGGCCCGCACAGCCGCTAAAGTCCCGGGGTGAGGGTCACCAACTCCACCGGACGATTTGTGGCGCCAGAGTGTCGCGCCTCCCATGGAAGTGGACTGGCCAGGAAAATGTAGCTAGGTGCGGTGTCGTGAGTGGGGCCACCGCCTGGTTCACCAGACGTCCGCTCACGGGATCCACTATAACGTGGGCATCCGCCCAGTCACCCAACCGAGTGCATTCTCGTTGTAGAAAGTCCGATCTGACCGATATCTAGTGCACAAATCAGCAGGGGATGGCAAAGCCGGGGGCGAGACGCCGCTGGCGACGCTCCTCCAGTTCAATGGATCCGGCTAGGGGGACAATGAAGTCCGGGCGCCTTGTTGGGTCGCACTCCGCAACTCCGCAAACTTCGGTTTTACGCCGGATCACCACTCGACCGAGCCACATCAAGGGCCCTGGCAGGTCATCGTCGGTCCGTTCAGCAGAATGCGGGGTCTGGGGTGCCCCGCAGCCTCCGATTTACAGGATAATCACGGGCTCAGTCCCGGAGCCGAGCTCTCAGGCGACCATCGCCATCGGCGCCCAAGCCACGCCCCCTCAGCCCAGAGTAACTTCATCTAGTGCAAAGACCACAGTGGTGCTCCTCTGCTCTGCCCTAATACCACTCTAACACTGCCCCAAAATTGTAGACCCCTTGTTGCTATGAAATATAACAGCAAATTGCCAGTCCAGTTATCTCTGCAAAGCAAGGCCTATTTACCACTCTCCAACAAAGAAAGCTGTCTCCGCACTCACTTGCCTGGCTTAGCTCATCCCAGGCAATTTCCTGCAGTGTGGATTTGCGATTGGCTAGGGTCTACTTGATTGGCTAGGGTCTACTTGATTGGCTAGGGTCTACTTGATTGGCTAGGGTGTACTTGTATGACTGCCTACAGGCTGCAACAAGGTTCCTATCTCTTGGACCTACCTATCTAAGAACCGCTTTTAAATACCGAAGGCTCATTGAGCAATCCCTTTTAAACCACTTGGGGTCTTGTGAACCTGATCTAATCATCGATACTGACAATAAATTGGGAACCTTTTGAGCAATACCCTCAAATGCTTGTAAAACATACCTCTCCGGGGCGTCTGTGTCCAGACGTGTAAAGATCCCCTGCACACAGCTAGAGAAGAGAGAGGCTTTAAATTGCATTGGTTTTACCTGAGTCCTTTTAAGTCTTCTGCATTGATGAACAAGGGAAGCCCCCAATGTAGCCCCATCTGGGTACCAATTATCCTGTTGATGACTATGGACAAGGGATTATGATCACTGAGGTTGTGAATGATGTTAAAATTAAAGATGTACACAAACAGGGGTACTGCAACAAAAATGAAATTGATGATTGACATACATCCCTTCCTATTGAAGTTTGGAAAAATAAGCGGATTAGGGGAACTGAATAGTTTTTTCAAGGCAAAGACAAGGTTCTGAGGGATGTATGACGTTACAACGCATGCTTTTACCACGCATGCCTTTACAACGCGGTTTTTACAACACATGCCTTTACAACGCATAGTGCTTTGGGGCGCTGGATAGTGAATAGTTTAATTTACTATTCCAACTCCAGTCCCCGTGGATAGTAGGGAAGGTGTTGGATAGTAAATTAAACCTATTCCCTATCCTAGAGCGCTCCCCAGCGCAATGCGTTGTAATGGTTTGCGTTGTAAAAGTTGCGTCGTAATGGTAGTGCGTTGTAAAAGTTTTGTTGTAAAGGTTGTTTACCGGTTCTGAGTGTCTAAAATGGCACCAAGCTCTAGGCCCTCATTGGTGTGGGCAGGGTGAAGCCCCTCCGACAGCATGAATTTGGGTTTGATTACGTCAAATGATAATGGGCTTTCACACAGATGGCAATTCAAATCCTCCACTAAAGTTAGCATCTCCCTCCTGGTACCAGTCTCCGACAGGGAATTCAAAGCCATGTTTAAACAGTGAAGGCTGGAAACCCCATCTAGCCTGGCCCTGGAATTATAAAAGTTAACAAGTACTGTCAGAGTGTTACCCTGCACCCATAGCTCTAGCCCCTGCTGCAAATGCACAGCCCAATTCAGATCCAGAACATGCCCCCACAGTTCCACTGCCACAAAGTTGTTCAAGCCCAGCTAGCCCTCCATGCCACCGAGGGCACTGCGGGTGAAAAATCGGTCTTATGTACTTCCAAAAGGAAGGTAAGCTTCACCTAGGTGAGGGCAGTGTCTAGGGCTCAGAGGGAGTTCACGGAGTGGTCAATTACAGAAAACCTCTTGTGAGAGTGAGTATTGGTGTCTGTCAAGATGGCTAAATAAAAGGATGTTGAGGCATATTATCAAGGAAAGGCGGTAAAAATATCGACACTTTAGCGGCAGGAAACTGCTGCTAAAGCGGGGTTTAATGGGCTTGATATATGCCCTTGAGAATTCCAATAGAAGACCATGTTCTGGTGTTAACCTGGGCTTCTATTGGAATTCTCTACGGCATATTATCAAGCCCATTATCGCTGTTTTAGCGGCAGTTTCCTGCCGCTAAAGCGGCGATAATTTTAACGCCTTTCCTTCATAATATGCCCCTCTGACCTCTATGGATAGGTCACAGAGTTATCCCGAAATCAAATCAGGGCAATTTTTTACATGACAAAAGAAATATAATAGATTAAACATGTTGCTGTCAAGACCCATCCACTTCATGAATTTTGTCACAATGTAGAAATCATGTATTGCCCGTGAAATTTTCTAATGTGAACAAAACTTCAATTTGTGAAATATTCCAGTTTGTAAACATTCCAAAGTTTACAGTTGACGAATCCTCAATAATTGTCAAGCAACATTTTTTGGAAAATAATTCCCACTCTGAGTGTGCATTTATGCTGTTCTTTTATAACTTGAAAATTTCCCTTGTTGATTTTTTTCCACAAACGCTGCAGATAAACTTTGTTCACACCTGGTTGTAAGCTACAATAAAATACGTTCAATTAGATCAACGCAGGGCTTCGCCGTTAGCAGAACCAAAAATGTATGGCATTATATTGGGCATGAACACATGTAAAGGAAGGGATTGCCCTAAAAGTTCAAAAACCAAGAAGATATTCTTAGGGTTCGAAAGGCGGTGCTGCTGAATACCGAGGCTGCCTAGTTTTGGGTCCACCTCATGCCTCTTTTTCCAACCCCCTACACTTCCTGTCTCTTTAGCTCCGCTTGCTGTTTTATCCCTCTGATTCCTCCTTTTGCCACAGTTTTTTATCTTTCTATTCCTCCTTCTTTCTCTCCTTTCAGCCTTTTCTCACTCTACCTCAAGGTCAAAGGTTGACGGTGACAAGTAAATCCCAGTCCCCAACAATGAGTAGCGCTGCCCACCAATAGCAACCACCGGTACAAATTATGTACAAATGGTTGATTGGCTAGCAGGAACTTGCAAATTTAACTCTGATCTGCCAGTAGTGTGCTCATTCATAACTCAGTGAGTTGGTAGTGATGTGACCGCTCTTCAATGAATATATTTTTCAGATATCAACGAGTGTGAAAGCCCTGTGACCTGTGGCGGCCAGGAGTGTGTCAACACCGTGGGGTCCTTCCAGTGCCGCTCTTGTAGACCCGGATACAGGCTCCAGAACAGGCGCTGCATAGGTACAAGTGATATGTACATGGCTGCATTACAGAATGTCTTAAGTATTTAGGTGTTTGTGGTGACACTATAGCTCTGGAGACCCAGGATCAATGCCTGGAGAGTCCAGAATTGTAGACACATTCTAGAAGGAAGTTATTTGTACTGTTGCAATCACGATATCTTTATGTATGGGCAGATTTTGATTCAGACACCAGCATTTTATTTGTGCTGGTGAAATTCACGAAATTCGTCAATTTTATTGTGAAATTTCATGAGATTGTGCTTCATTTTTGGCACCAGGAAACTCGTGCACATGGAGAATTTCAGTGGTGACACTGGCAAGTCACATTTTGCATACTACTACCTTATTTCCTATAATGTTCCAAAGTTTAGCAAAAAATGATGCAATATTATACTCCTGGGACACCATGGCTTCAAAAGAGGGCTTTCCCTAATAAGCCTTGTTGAAATTGTTTCCAATGGCTATTTTGTTTGGCACTTAAATAGTATGCAATTGGCCAATAGTCCATCTTTGTTTCACATTTATTATTACTGGGATGATTTATCGCAGATGATTGTCTGAGTAGGTATGTTAATATGTCGTGTCAGGGTGGTAAGGAATGTGCCTTCCTTAAGTGCTTTTGATGTGATTGATTTTTAACAAGAACTGAGACAAATCCATCGAAACTTGACCTATATCAGGCCCCAAATGTGTGACACTCTTCCACATTGAAAGGTTTTCCTAATATGGAATGGTGTCTTGAGACAGTGGGGGTAAGAGGCCGAGTGCATCATCATCATAATCATATACAAAATACAGACTGAAAATAAAAATAAGCATCAATGACAGAATATCTGTTACCAAAATATTGTGTGGACAGAATATCATGTCAAAAATATTCAGGATCAACATATTCAGAAGATAAGTGCTATAGGGTAAGTATAGATTTACTAATCTTAAGTCCACATATATGTACCTTGAGGATGTGTGTGTGTCTATATATATATATATATATATATATATATATATATATATATATACATATATATATATATATATATATATATATAATATATATATATATGTACTAAATCAACCCATAACTACAAGAACCACAATGCCTGGTGCGACACGCCCTGAGGGGCGGGACTACCGTCCTTGAAAAACGAGCAAAAGATGCAAGGCAGCTGTTCCTTTTCCATGTAGCCAGCCATTGAGAAAGGGAGATTGCCTCCAGATACGCGTTTGACGAAATTGCCGAGAAGAAACTTTGCGGGGACAAGCGCGCTGTGTCTCATTGCTGCGCTGTGAATAAATAAGGTGAAATCTACACATCGTGTGAGGCGCTTCAATTGAAAGAGCAACTTGTTTTGGATATATATATATATGGCGAAGCTTGCCACTCAGGGCACAAAATGCCGGAATACAAAGTAACAAAGAGCCGACCCAAAAGTGCTGGTGAAAAGGTGGTTTAATTCAGTGAAGCCAGGGCTGCCGCCATGACGCGTTTCGCCACCGAGGAGGCTTGATCACATGATATATATATATATATAGTCATGGTACATAAATGTAGAGTTGTATATAGTAAAACTTTGCTTACCCATCAAAACTTACCTTTGCGATATTTTTGTCCTGGATTTTCTTGACACAATATTTTGTCCACACAATATTTTCTTCCCGATAATTTGTCCAAACACCGAAAATAAAGAAACTACAACAATGAAACGTTTATTAACAGGGTGATGAGGCAGGGGAGGTCGAGTCAGGGTTTAGTGGTGTAATTGGGTGCTTTGGTTGCTCAAAGGTAGTGGTTGGTAGTTCGTGGTAGGGTGAGAGAGATCTCTCTTACCACTCTGATTCCAACCTATTGGTCTCTATCCTCGGTTGTTAATCTGTTGTTCACAATGTGCCTCTCGCATCCACTTTTACATTTAAGGTGCCCTTGCATTCCCCTCTTATTATTTATATTGGACTCTTTGACCTGAAACAAGATACTTTGTGCTTTTTGTCAGTAGAGTGTAGTTTTGATGCAATTGAATTCAGTGTTTTTGACTATGAACCTCATTTAGAGTTTGGCAGGTTTATGCCTGGTGTCTACCAGGGTGGCAGAGATCATTACCTATGCGACCATGGGAAACTGCCTCCTGCCATATTTAGAGTTCTCTCCTGGACTTGCTGGGATAGATGTGCCTCCAAAGATGCTGCCACCACAGCGGATCTCTCAAGGCATATGAAAGTCTGCTGAGCGGCCGAATTGTTTCATGCCAGCCACTCAACAATCTTTTTTGTTTCAAATAAAAACAAACCTCCAAAGCAGAAGATCGTTTTTGTAAAACAAAATACTGATGACCCTGACATCCTGGGAATTTTCTTCAAGATTGTGGGGGGTCATTTTCTTTTTTTCTGTTCAGGACCACTCACCATTCCCTAGTGGCCTCGAACAGAATAAAAGAACACTGGGCAACCTGCTTAAATAGAGCTGATAGTCTTTTGTACTTCCATCGACAGCCCGGATTCCAGCAGGCCACCTGCCAAGCCAGTGGGGACACCAACAGCGAAAACATTATGGTCCACCTGATTCTAAATAGAGAGGGTGGACAGTCAGTTTGGGAAACAGTAGCATATTAGTACCATGTCCACCAAACTCTAAATAAAGACCTAGGTACCTTTTTAGTGGTTTACGTTATTAATCTTCATTGTATTAAAATTACTTTCATAAAGTAATATTTCCAGGAAGACAGTGTCTGTATTGTGGAACTAGCATAGCCATGAATCTGAAGTCTGTGCAATTTGGTCCTCCTGCAGTACACCACGGACATCCGTACTATTCTTTCTTCCCCCCCAGCCTGCTCTGTGGCTTATAACCAATAACCCCATCTCACCCCCACAACCAAATTCATAGGGGCCTACTCTTTGCCCACATTCAGGAGCAATCACTGCACATGTTTCACCAATATATTTATCAGCAACCATCTTCTTCCCTAAGCTTATGTGCAGCAGACTCCCTTTCTCCACTGCACATTTGTCTTCAGTTATTCCTCATTTGTCAAGTATGTGATCACCTACTCCAGCTGCTTGGCCATCGAGTCTGTATTGTCTACCTCCACTGACACTCCAGTATCTCCACAGTTCTGTTGACATCTCATCAAGAAGTGCAATATCCATGAAAATACAGTGTGGCTCCCACATCTCACAAACAAGTCAACGGCCTGAAACCATCATTTTGTAGGTCTTTCGGCATCTACCTTTCCTTCCCTGTTTACACTTTGCTCCTCCCAAAAGCACTCCCCCTTTACAAATAGAGTCTTCAGAAATCAAACCCTGAGCTTTATTGCAATCTTCTTGCATTATGTCAAATTCAATGGACGAATGGCTCTCCCTCACGTAATGATAGCACTCCCTGCCCGAAACTCACACATCACATATATTACAGAGTGGTGGTAGCTACTCTGTAGTTATTGTTAGGTTTCCCAGATATAGGAATTCCTCAGATTGTTGCTCTTTTGACAAATCTCCACAAAACTTTGTAGACCTATTCCTTTTTCTACATTAGCGACCAATGCAAAGTTGTGTGTTGAATCATCAAGGGGGTACCAAGAAAAGAGGCGGTCTAAAATGCATTTTTCCACCAATACATTATCCACAGACTTTCTACTCAGGAAGATCGGGAAAACGGGCAGTTAGATTTCAATGATGTTTAGCACGCTTCTAGTATATGGTGTGTAGATGTTCCTTTTTGCAGTAGAGGTAAGTAGGGTAAGCATTTTTAAACTTATAAAACACTAAAACCTAGGGTTATCACAGACTGCGGTATACCACAGTAATTATGTGGTACTTGCGGTGACAAGACTGTATACAATTGGCTAATGGCTGCCTTTACAAAAGTAAAAGGTGGCCATGTTGTTTTACCACATTATGGCTGTGTTCTGTGTTAGGGCCTAGGATAAAGGTAAGTAGTAAGCTTTATATTTTTGCCTTACCTATTACCATTTTATTAAAGTGGTAATCTGTAGGATGATTTTTCTTCTATATTTCTATATTTTTCTTTAAACAGTTAACTGAGTAACACTTTACCACCTAGAAAGTACCACAGTACTTAAAATAAATTGAAAAAGTAATTACGTTTGTAAAAAACAATTAAAGTACACCATACTGCACTATATTTCACAAATATAGTGTACTGCCGTGTATTTTTTTTACATATTTACTTTAAAAAAAAAGATTAACAAAGTACAGCAATAATAGCTAGAAAGTACTGCACTAGTAATGAAAATGTAAACAAAAAAAAGTGTAAAAAGAATTATACTGTTCTACGCTATAATTCACAAATATAGTGTACTACATCGTATTTTTTGTTTTTTACATATTTAAATGTTTATTTTTTTTGTAACTGCTCTGGTACTTTGTAGGTACTACATCGTAAACATTTTAAAAAATATGTAGAAAAATACAAATACATTTCTTTACCTATTACCCCTTTAAAAAAGCGGAAATAGGTGGGGAACAGCAATAAAAAACAACAATAAAACCTACTACTTATTTATATTTAAAGCTGTAATCCAGAACACATTCAAAGTGGGGTGAAAACTATATTGCTGCCTTTTAATTTTGTAAAGGTAGCCAATGATATACTGCCTTGTCAACGGCATGTACCTCGATACACAGTGAAGTAACTGCAGTATACTGCGGCACAATATATAGGTAAGTGTTTTGTGACTTATGACTTCAATACTACTTAACCAAATTAGAGCTTCTACCAAAAACTACACTCCACTCCACTCTACGCCACTACACTCTACAACATCTTCCCTACGCCACTCCACTTCATGCTATTTCACTCTACTCTAATCCACTCTATGCTATTCCGCTGTATGCTACTCCAGTCTACGGCACTCCACTCTACGACACTCCTCTCTATGCCACTCCACAGTACATCATTCCACTCTATGCCACTCCACTCTACACTATTCTACTCTACTCCATGCCACTTCATTCTATGCGAATTCATGCTACGCTTTTCCAACCTACGGCACTCCATGCTGCGTCACTCCACTGCCACAACATTGTATGCTATTACACTCTACTCTACTCTATTCCAGTGTACTTCACTCCACTGTATTCCACACCACTCTATGCCACTCCACTCATTGCTATTCCACTTTACGCCACTCCACTTTACAAAACTCCAGTCTATGCCATTCCACTCTCTGGCACTCCTCTCTATGCCACTCCATTCTATGCCTCTGCACCACTCCACTATCTGCCACTCCATGCCACTCCACTCTACTCAACTATACGCAATTCCACTCTATGCCACTCCACTCTACACCACTACACTCTATGCCTCTCAAATCTGTGCCACTCCTCTCTACGGTTGTCGACTCTATGCCAATCCACTGAAAGACACTCTGATGTATGTCACTCCACTCTCAGCTATTCCACTGTATGCCACTCAACTCCACAGCACTCTACGCCACTCCACTCTATGCTATTCCACTCTATGCCACTCCGCTCTACCCTATTCTACTCCACTCCACTCTAGGGCACTCCACTCTGTCACTCGCATCTACACCACTCCAACCTGCGGCATTCCACATTATGCCACTATAATCTATGCCACCCCATTCTATGTCAGTCCAGACTAATCTTTTTAACTGTACACCACTCCACTGTACGCCACAACACTCTACTCTAAACCACTCTTCGCCACTCCACTCTACACCACTCCCCTCTTTGCCACTCAACTCTACGCCACTCTGCTTTACACCACTCAGCTGTACGCCACTCAAATATGTGCCACTCCACTCTACCCTGTTCCAGTGTACACAACTAGAATCTATGACACTCTATGCCACTCCACACTACTCCACTCTATTCTAAGCCAGTCCACAGTACAATATTCCACTCTGCGCGACTCCGCCCTATGTCACCCAACTGTACACCTTGCCACTGTATGCTATTACACCCTACTCGACTCTATATCATTCCACTCTTTGTCACTCAACTCTACACCACTCCACTCTCTGCCACTCCACTCTACGCCATACCACTGAACGCCGCACCACTCCACTCTACACTACTCCATCCTACACTATTTCAATTTACACCACTCCACGCTACACTGTTTCACTTTTACACCTTCACTCTATTCTATGATCCTGTATGCTATTCCACTCTACATCATTCCACTCTACAGCACTCCACTTTACACCACTCCACTCTACACCACTCCAATCTACGCCACTCCACTCTGCACCACTCCACTCTATGCCACTCCACTCTGTGCTATTCCACTGAACACCACTCAACTGTATGCCACTTTATGGCACCCCAGTGTACACTATTCCAGTGTACCCCACTACTTTCTACGGCACTTCACTTTGTGGCACTCCACTATATGCCACTTCATTGTATCCTAGTCCACTGTACTCTACTTCACTCTATGCCACTCCAGTGTACACCACTCCATTCTATGTCACTGCCCACTACACTATTGCACTTTACGACACCCCATTCAATGCCACTACACTGTGCTCCACTCCACCCTACGCCACTCCACTCTATGCCTCTACACTCCATGCCACTCCAGTCTACGCAATTCTACTCTACATTTCTTCACTCTATGACACTCCCCTCTACACCACTCCTCTGGGTGCCAATCTCCTGTGCGCTATTCGTGCCACTACACTCAACCCTACTCTACTGTACATTTTTGAACAACAAGGGAACCCAAAAAAGTCAGCAAGGGACCTTGGAAGTCTATTCTTTAAGGCAACAATGGTCCCTTATGAGCGTGAATATACAAGCCATAAATGTAGACGCAATAGTTTCTATATTGAAAGGACTTGCCCAGCCGGGCAGAGGTCTTCAACGCTTTTCCTTAACAATTGTCCTTTTTATTTTCCTTCCCCCTCTTTAACCGTAGGCAATTGAGGCTTTTAACTATTAGGCATTTTTGACATGTCCTGATGATGATCCATGTACTGGTTTAAACGGATCGAAACGCCGTCGACAAATGTGTGCACCTTATACAAATGAAAAACATATATGGCCCCTAAAAGTTTAAAGGTGCCAGTATTGTTCTGTTTTACAATTTAAACTGTGCAATTTACAGGTTAACAGAACACTAAGCTTTTGCCTAAAAGCCCTTTGTGTGTTCCTTAATTTGTTTCATTCCTTTTTGATTATTTGTGCGTTAAGCTGGGTACAGGCTTGAGCCCCGCCTTGTATATTGTCTGTAAATTGTGTCTTACATTGCTTGAAAAGTAAATATTCGACCTCTGCCCGGCTGGGCAAGTCATTTCAATATAGAAACAATTGCGTCTATATTTACTACTCTACTGTACAGCATTCCACTCCACACCACTCCACTCTACACCACAACACTGTACTCTATTCTACTGTATGCCACTGCACTCTGCACACCTCATCTCTATGCCACTTCCCTCTATGAAGCTCCAATCTATGCCACTCCACTCTATGCCACTCCACTCTATGCCAATCCACTCTGTGCCACTTCGCTGTACGTTATACCACTCTACGTCACTCAACTCTACACCAATGCACGCTACTCAATTCCAATTTACACCACTCTATGGCACTCCACTCTATGTCACAACACTGTACGTTATTCCACTCTACGCCACTCTACTCTACAGCATTGTATTCTACACCACAAAACCATATGCCACTCCACTCTATGCCACAGCACTCTACACCACTCCTCTATGAGTCACTCCAATCTACACCCTCCACTCTACGCCACTCCACTGAATGCCACTCTACTGTATGACACTCCACAGTACTCCACTCTATGCTATTCCAGTGTATGCCACTACCCTCTAAACTCTACACCACTCTACTCTATGTCACTCCACTTTACACCACTCCACTCTATGGCACGCCACCCAACACCACTTCACTGTACGTCACTCAATGGTATTCCATTCTACGACACTTCACTGTACACCCTTCCACTGTACGCCACTCCACTATACTCTATGCCATTCCACTCCACTCCACTCTGTGCCACTACACGCAATGCCACTTCAATCTACAGAACTCCACTCGATACAAACTTAAACTACTCAAACATTAAAAATTATAAAGTAATAATTACACCTTCAATTTCTAATTAACGCACCGCCTTCAAATATTTAACTCGTGCATCTCCATATACAGCATTGCTAACTCGCTTACAACAAAGTACATGAACTATAACTCACCCTACTGTCATGCACAGTGTACGCATAAAAGATGTAATTGGAGATGTGATGAGTGTTGTTCTGAATGATATGCTTTAATGTAGTGTAAGTGATGTAATGTGCAAGAGAATAAGCTATGCATGGAGAAGGTATGAGTTATAGTTTATGTACTGTGTGGTTAGCAAGTTGACAACACTGTTACAGAGGTGTTCAAGTTATAGTGATTTCAAGGCTGTGCGCAAATTGAAAATTGATGGTATTACTTTAACTTTATCATTTCTAATGTTTGAGTAGTTTAAATTTGGTTTGTAATCAAAGTATAAATAAAGTTATAGTAATTTCAAAGTGGTGCATATGCGTAAATGATAAATGTAAGGTATAACTCTAAATTTAGAATTTCTAATGTTTGTGTAGTTTAAGTTTGGATTCAATGGAAAGAATAAATAAAATGTTCATAAGTATAACATATATTCTATATCCTCTGGAAGCCATTTCCCCTCATCAGGTTGGTGGGCATTTTTTGGCCTCTCTTAATGACTCAAGTACATTTTCAATGCCTTGACAAAGTATCTTATCCTTTTCAGATATCAACGAGTGTCAAAACCAGGCGGTTTGTGGGTCCAGCGGGAGATGCACCAACACTGACGGTTCATACCGGTGCGACTGTAAGCCAGGTTACCAGCTCAGCAGCGATGGAGTAAGGTGTATAGGTCAGTCTGGCATCTCCACGGAAAATACTTGTAGTCAGCAACGTGAACTAATGCAGTCAGGGCATATTGCGAACAGAGGCCCTTCATTTCTATTCTATGGCAAGTGTTGTCGATTGTACTCTACCATTGTGCCTAGACTTTTCTTGACCCCGGATCATGCAATGATGCTTGTGTTTATCTATCAATCAATCCGTCAGGGTTGCTAAAGCGCAACTTCTCACCCGTGATCGTCTCAAGGCGCTGGGGGGGATTGAAGACGGCTCAGTTGAGTGCTGAGGTCACTCGAAAAGCCAGGTCTTGAGGTCCTTCCTAAACTGGGGCAATGTGGGAGATTGCCGAAGGTCGAGGGTGTTCTGCTAGAGGTAGAGGGGGAGGGTGTTGGTTAAATTAGGGGAACATCCTTTACAACCCGGATGTTACACCGGAGCTCCCTTACGATGCAACTTTTACAACATAAGTTGTAACAACGAATTACGCTGGGGGCCGCTCCAGGATAATAAATAGTTTAATTTACTATCCAACTCCTTCCCTTCTATCCACGGGGACTGGAGTTGGAATAGTAAATTCAACTATTCACTATCCAGCCCCCAACAACGCAAGTCGTGGTAACGACTTGCGTTGTAAAACATGCGTCGTAAAGTACTGCGATGTAAAACATCGCGTTGTAACAACATACATCCGTTAAATTAAGTGTCATACAACAAATGACTCTCAGATACCAGCCCTGATCCAACTCGTGTCTGAAGCCAATAGTCTGAGAGTATACAGAAGTACAAGGCATCATCCCATGTCGACAGGACACATTTGTAAGGAGACATGTTATTAGAGCTACTTGGTAAAATGCGAGATTTAAAGTTGGATGAAAGTGGATTTTTCAGCTACAGATTTTATCAACAATAGACCTTTCTTACCATAAAATAGGAATTAAAAAGAAATCCAACTAACGGGAAACACAACTGAGCTGATCAGGGGGGACAAAACACTGCAAATTATCTAAACACACGGATGAAGGTTGGAGCCCCAGACAAGGGCGCAGCTATTATTAGTGCAGCAGGTGTAGTAGTACCAGGAAAAGGGATAGCAGGAGACCACTGTATACCAATGGCAAGGGTCTAGATTCCTTGTTTGTTTCAGGATCCATGATTCCAATGCTGATAGCAGGAAGTCACGTATCATTTGTCTGGGCCTTCGGAAGGTGAGGTATAGCCAAGTTAGGGATTGAAACTTGGGTTCACAGCACAGGATGATTGGAACTGCATTGCAATGAACATCTCTTCCACTTGCTTATGAACAAGTCCTGTTTCCTATGCCCCTTGCAGATATCAACGAGTGCCTGGAGAATGAGTACTGCTCCCCTCAGGGGGAGTGTCTTAATACTGACGGCTCCTACACCTGCATCTGTGCGGAGGGCTATACCACCACCCCGGATGGGACCAACTGCGTAGGTGAGCCCTTGCACCACATTGCGTTTGGTTGCCATGTGTAGTGAAATTCTCACAAGGGTAAGAAAATTGTATCATTCATAGGTTAGCACTCTGCTTTCTACACAGTTAGTAAGTGGCAGCTGGTGAGGTGGACGTCCCTTCCTGGCAGTTACATTATATTTGCCTCCCATTGTCTCCTTATTTTGGTCAAACAAAATTCTGCCTCCTTCTGTCCCAGTGCCTCAGTGGGGTGTTCACAAATACTGACATGTATGACTTAGGGACTGAAAAGGGTGATGCCATGCTAGTTCCTTATCATGGAGTCTAAAGTTGGGTGTATTACCGAAGTAAAAGTCACAGGGGTCAGTTTACAAAGGCATCTAGGAGTATGTAAAAGGGTACTGCTTTATTAATTTTACACACTCTTGCATGTATTTGTGAAACATATAACATGTGAATAAAATAGCAATATGTGGGTCATATTCCGATGCAATTAGTACGATTCGAAAGGAATGTGTCCGCTTTGCATTTTTAATAATAGGGAGTTGGGGGTTTTGTGGTTAATTCACAAAGGCATGTAAAAGTATGTAAAGGACTAGATTATCGATATATTGAAATATGTAAACGACACATGCTTGTGCAGGTGAAATGCAATGTAGCATGATATATTTCTTTCTATGTTACTAGATGAGAGTCTTTTTTGGGGCACCATCAAATTGTGAATATAGGCCATCAAAAATATGATATTCTAGATCAATAGGAAGGTGATTTGCTTAGCCCAAAAAACAAGAGGCCTGAGACATGTGTGCAAAGAATAGGGAACAAAAACCTCTAACATATGAGAGCTGCAAAGTCATCTATAATATTTTTCCTGAACTTTGTATGTTCATTTCTCTACTTTGGAAGACAAAGACGAGTGCCGGCAAGGAGGAGTCTGTAGGGGGGGTCGCTGCTCTAACACAGAGGGGTCGTTCGATTGTTCCTGCCAGGCAGGTTTCAAGGCCAGCGAGGACAAAGCTGCCTGCGTGGGTGAGTTCCTGTATCTTTCATCTACACCTGTACATATGATCTGCTAAGCTCTCTATTGGTGATCTATATGGCATAGGCATTGCTTTATAGTTTTCTTAGGGAATATAGTCAAAAGAACAGGCTGCCAAAGCAGAGAGTGGAAAAGGAAAAGGATTTTCACGAAAGCACCATGATGTCATTTGGAAGTGTGTGTGTGTATTATCACAGTTAAAGGAGAAATTTAATTATAGATTAAAAAGAGAATTCAGACAATTTTTAATATTCTTTGCCACACTGTCCTCCCTAACACAGTTTACGATAGCCACTCTTTACTGCTTTTTTTATACCTCTTCCTTCCAAAACTCAGTGGAAGCCTCTTCCAAATCCCAAAGATGGTGGCTTCCCCTATACTTCCTATCCTGTGTCGTTATCCCCCATTGTTCATTCCTTTTTTTTCCATCACAGCCTTTTCTCATTTAACCCTATCCTCAATTTCTCCTTTGCACAGAGGCTGAATCCAGTGAGCATTAATTGTTAGAGGTATTACCTGTTCTCTGCTACTGGAACTTAACATGAGCAGCCTCCGACATGGACGTCAATTCAGGGTCACTGAGAATCTGGGACCGGCAGCTGCTAGTGATGGCTTGCACTTTAGTTCACCTAGCACTGCCCTTGCTGCCCCTGGCTCCAGGTGTTAAGAGGGCAGCAGCAGAAACAGAAACAAAGGGGGGCCCTTAGTGGGTTTTCCACTTCTTGCCCATGTACTAACTCCTCATCTAGTAATGGTAGACTGATTAGGGGCTAATGATCGCACAAGAAGTCAAGCGTGTTATGTCAATTGGTGTCAAAGTGTGCATGATGTCACTTCTTCTACCAATGGCGTATTGGCGAATTGAAATCCAAGCCCTCCAGTCTACTATTGAGGCATCCTCCTCTTTGAGACTACAAAGAATGTGGTAAACTAAAACCTGGTGTAAATGTGCCATACATCCATTTGTGAGTCCGTAGAGTACTTTCATGTCTCCATAATCCTAAAAGTATGGTGAGGATGTGCTCTCAGGAGGTAAGACTTCACCTTTCTAGTGTGGCATGCTTCATGAAGGGGCTCTTTAATGTGTCAATGGGAAGAACATGTGAAGGGTCACTCCTTCACCGCTGTCCTCTGTCTGCCTGACCCCTAAGTCTCTAGATTGTTGCAATACCCAGGTAATATAATATCAGGAAATGTCTCTAGTATTGTTTCTGACAAACCTATATATCTCAGAAAAAACATTCAAAATTAGTTAGGCTGGACCAATCTTTTTTTGTTATTGATCCTCCTTTAACATAATTAAAAAGCTTAGAATCTGCCTTCTGAACCTATATAGGTAACATGTTTCAGCACCTGTTATGCGCCCTGTCGGTCAAACGCATTCTTCTTGACTATAAATGAGACATATCCTAATAGAAGGAGACTGTGAAAATTACTACATGGGTGCGGGTTCATGCCACCTAAATGATACAATCATAGCTGTCATCACCTTTTTGGCGGGAGTCTTCAAATTAAAGAGACGTTCACTGCATATTGTTATCCGTCTAGCAAGGCAGAAAAGTCAAGGCTTTGCGTCTTCAAACAGAAGAGAGAAATCAGCTCCCTAAAGCGCGTCCTTGTGGGCCATCCAGAATGCAAACGGGTTTCCTACAGCTCTTGCACTTGTTGAGTACTACCCGCCTATTTGGCTCTTGCACTCTTCCTAAGAACTTCATCTTCTACTGTTAACTCACATATGTGCACCCTTTTAACCCTACCCTGTTTCATCTTTTGTCCTTCGCCCGCTCCCTCTTCCCTTCTGTGTTCCCTCGTAGCCTCTTGCTTGGATGTTTCATTATCTTTGTATCCCTCTTATTTCCTTGCACATTTTCTCCCTAGTCGTAGTTTACTTTCATGCTCACTTACTCTATAAAATAATTTACCCCCAACCAACTTTTGCCTTTAACTTTCTCCTTCAGAGTCATTCTTATATCTTCTTCCCCCCCTTAAGTTGCTTGCCCTTCACACTTCATTAACCATGTTTATATTTGCTGCCTTATACCCTCTTTATCTCCTCATGTTTGTGAACCCTTACAGAGGCCTGGACGAAATTTTAATCGCACCAGTGAAGTTCATATAGCTTTTCAAATTTTGTGTTATGCTTGTTACGTGAAATTATGTCACGGCTAGTTAGTTATGTGCCATTTTCTGTAAAAATGTACAGCGGAAGCGCAGGAACAACAGAATGCAAGCAGCTGTTGTTCGTGGTGCTAATATTTTTTGCACTGTTTGTGGCACACGAAATGTGTCCTTGCTTCAAAAATTGATTCAAGGTCGCATTTTGCACTGAAATATAGCACAAAATTATGAATGTTGCACACCCTAATCTTATTCCTTCACTCTCCCATATGTTTTCTTTTATTTAAATTAGCCCTTCTCCCTAGACATGTTTTTTTACTTATACACCTTTCTCCCTTCCATATGTTTGCTACCATAACTACATCTATGTTTGGTCTCTTATTCCTTACTTTCAATCCCATTGGCGAGAGCTTCCTCTCTTTAAGAACACAACTTCCACTCCCTCATGTGCTTGTTCTCATATATCTCTTCTCCACAGGATCCAGTGGAAGGGCTGGGACTACCTTTCTATTATAGATTGTCGGAGTTAGTTTTCCTATTCTCAGGAAAAAAGACACTGCACAATGGACACATGCTTGCCTCTGCACAAGGGGGAATTGGCTGTGCTTTTCCCAGCACATTCCTGTTGCATTTGTGTTCGTATGCCACTGCATTACCGTTTGAAAGTGTATCTGCTGTAATGTGTTCTGTCTTGTGAGTGTCAATAGAAAATGGTTACAAGTGCTCTCTTCTCCGCCATGTTTTTGTGTTATACCTTTCTACATGTATTTGTTCAGTAATTTATCTTTTTCCTTGCAAGTGTTTGTACAATTATACATTTTATCCTGTACATGTGTTTGTTCTCTTAAATTTCTCGCCCTCTAATTGGTGTACTCCTATGCCTCTTTTGTCTTGCATGCTTGTAATCGTTCTACTTCTCTTCCTTCATTTTTTATTCTGTCATATCACCCATCTTTGATGACTTGTTTTTCCTCCATACAGTGTGTTTGACTTTTTAAACTTCTTTTATACTTGAAGTTTTTGCAAGTTCCCATCTCTGCTTTTTTCAGCTTAGTCCCATGTGTGGTCTCTAGCCATACACCTCTGTATTATTTTTCAGTGTCTTCTTTTTCAATTTTTTTCTCCAGGCTCTCCACCCCAATATCCTTTCTAAGCTCTAGGCTGTCTACATGATACTGTACTTTACTCAGTGTTAATATCTTTGATGTATTTACTGACATCAGACCATTGATCCCTTTTTCTAGATGTCGATGAGTGTCTGGATTCTGCTGTTTCTCCTTGTGGAACACAACGCTGTGAGAACACGCCAGGCTCTTACAAATGTATCTCACGCTGTGAAAGCGGATACAGAGCAACTGCATCAGGGGGCTGTGTAGGTAAGCGGGATGATTGTATTAGTTTTCACCCTTTGAATGAGGTTATATTTGTGAGGAGTGCATGTGCAATGGTATGCTACAGATGAACCTATTTGGGAGCTCCCACCACACTGTTGCTCAAGATGAGAGGACATGTGATCTAGGTCAGTAGGTAAGGGAAATGTGGTGGGGCAGCACTGAGGAAGGGCCGTGTGGGGGGAGCAGTGCGGGGCAGCAGAGATAATAAAAAAACGTACCAGACGGTCTTCTGCTAACCGGTCTTCTCCTCCTCTGGGCACAGGCTGAAGCTCCTAGCTTCCCCTGTGGCCAATCCCAACACTTTTCTCACCATAACAGCAGCGTAGGAATTGGGCGGAGTGCACTGGTTTTGCTGGGAGCCTGTGCCTGCTGATCTGGGTTGGTGAGCTGTGAGTGTGCATGATGGCTTGGCTGGCCTAGAAGGCCTGCCAAACCGTCATGTGCACTGACAGCAGGGCCCACCACTCCCTCCCCCCTGCTACAGTGCTTTGGCCCACACCCCAAGACTCAGCCACAGGACAAAAAGTATAAGGATCTGCATTTAGATCATTTTGTTTTATGTTTGCCTCTGTGGGCAGAGGTGCGACGATCCTCCACCATACCGGAGGAGCCGCAGATGATCTAGATTCTTCTCTCAATGACTGTCCTAGGTACAGTCCTCTGATGTTGCTCCCGAAGATCCAATGTGGTTTCCATATGATCGCACTGTATATTCCGTTGCACACTGCTAAAAACTCAGGGAGCCCTCTTAACACCCTGTAGGGCACAAATGGAAATAGGGCTGTCAGTCCAGATGCCTTCCAGAAGGAGCTGACATCTGCACTTACTTAAAAGGTGAGCACCAGAAAGTCCAACAAGTCCAATAAGAAGGGAAAACACAGATATCTGGCAATATCTGTAACCTTAACGAGTAGGAATAATAATAATAGTAGGACACTTGCAGGAACGGACAAGTATAATACTTGAAACGCTCACCATCCACTAGGCGGTGGGACTGCTTGCCTTCTGGGTGGCCCACAGGCCAGTGACCTGTTCAAACGCAGAGGAACATGGAGGGAGAGTTGAATGGCAAGAAGCTATCAATAACAATAGTACATCTAAAAGGAGCAACTCCTGGGGTGGAGAAGCTGAAGTGTAAACATTGTAATAAGAAAGGTGCACACAAGGGAGGAGCTGAGTGCACCTCACAGTGAAAGCAAGAGATGTATGGCACACAGATGTCAGACACTGCAATTTAGTAAAAAAAAAGCTTAAAAACTTCACTACCACCGTTGACCCAGAAGTGAACATAGAGGCCGCCATTTTGAATTACATTATAAGGTGAGCCCCGGCTGTAGACACTGGCAGGTGCCATCTTTGCTGACCCTGAGACGCCAAGACTAAAACACCTGTCTAAAACGCTAGTGCCCTTGAAATCACCTTCCCTTGCCAACTTTTTGACACTCCATCTCCAGGACAGTGCCCCGCTCCCTGCACCCAATGTGATACGGTACTGTGTGCCCTTCACAGCCGAGGTATGTTGAGGACTTGATAAGCCCTGAATGTCTTTTGCGGAGTGTGTCTCTTTGTGGATCTGTGTTGGAGATGCATTGTATCACTGTTGGGGAACAGGGAATTAAACAAATATCATCTGGCATTCAGATCCAACATACATAAAAGGTTTAGAGCGTCATCCTCCACCATAATCATTTAGTAATAAAGGTGGTATGTTTTTTAGAACAATATATGTGTACTAAAGAGGAGAAAATATTAGTAATTAATGCATATTATTTGGTATGTACATACAGGATCCCCACCCGCTCCTAGGATTCTTCATAGTGTTGCCTCAGCTGTGTGCTCCCCTATAAATAGTACTCCACAGAAGAGTGTGATCCAGGGTAGCAGCCCTTTACCAAAGGTTCTGTCATACAGAAGGACGCAATGGTCACAATGTGTTGAATATCAGACACGGGGATGATGCCCTAGTGGAGGAGGGAAACAAAGAGTATTTACACTCAGAGAAAACGTTATTAGGAAAAAAGGGGCAATTTAAAACCAATTGGCTGCCAAGTGAGTCCAGGGGCACTGACAATGTTGCCACTGATTTGCGTTTACATTGTTGCGGGGAGAATCTTGTGGAAAATGTCCCCACTGACCGCTAAGGGAACTCATAATATTATGAGTTTATAGTGGCTAGGCTGGCAGAAGTGTTGCCTTCAACGCCCTAGCTAAACTCATAATAATCCATGAAATTATTCTGTTCTTGAAACTTGATGCAAAGTTATTTGTCAAAGGTTGCATATTGTAATGTTCATTGGGAGTCTAGGGGGCGCAGTGCTGTAGAGCAGTGAATTTTAGGCCATAATGTTTTGGTCACTTTCTTTGATGGGAAACCGAGCTGGAGGCCTATTTGGCTGCAATGTTCCAAAATGCCACAGATGTCCAATTCAGCTGGTCCTCTGGATCCCACACACCCTTCTTCATATTTGAGCCAAATTTAGATAGTTGTGAGGATTTAGAATATGATGTCTTGATTTTCTTTTAACAACACTTGGAGTACCTGCTTAAGGCATCAGCACCAACTCCCTAATGCCACACTGTAGCTGAGATTCAAGGATACGAACTACTTGGCCATAGATGATCCTTCTGGAGGCTGAATTCAAAAGTTATATTGGACCACAAAATGATGGTGAACAAAGGGATTTCTCAAGGATTTCCGTACAGAACTGGAATTTGACAACAACCCGAGGGCCCGATTCACAAAGGGACTTACGAATCGTAAAGTTATGAGTGCAGAGACTCCTCACACGTAGCTTTACAAGTCATAAGTCCCATTGTGTATTGGGCCCAGGCTGCATTGAAGTTCAGAAATAATTATGCCACAAGGCCAAACAATTCTAGTAAGGTAAGTTCTCTGACCCACTAAACCTACCCATAGCAACTGAGCAATGCTATTCCTGCCAATATAATGCTCAAATTTGGTCCTGCTGAAAACAGAAAAAAAGTGATGGGTGCAATGCTTGAATTAATGTCATCCATGGGTACTTTCTTAGGGCTGCATCCCAGGCCATTGTGTTTCTTTTGCCACCATGCCACCTCAAACCGGAACCAGCCATATGCCACTTAGTCTTGGTCGTGCTTTAATAGCCCCAGCTGCTCGCCGAGCACACAAGTAGCCACAGGCCAGTTTTGCCCTGTTTGGGCCTCATCAGTAGAGTGCAGCTGGAGTTTCTATGGCGCAATGAGCACGGTGCTCACGTCAAGCATTGCGCACATCTTTTTTTTTTGCTTTCTTCACACTTAGTCCTAAGCAGGTTATCAGTCTTGAGGCAAATGGTGACTCTTGGAGATTTAGATGCTCTACAAGTGGATAATTTATCAAGACCAGTTTAGGAAAGGTCTTTATCCTTCCTGCAGAAATCTAGAAGAGGTTTCTGGAAATTGTTTGTATCCTTTAGAAGATTCATCCAGTTTTCCTTCCTAGTGCCTGGCATATCTACAGTCTGAGTGCTTTATGCTAATTTTGAATCATCATTCTATCAGCCTACCCCTGAGTCAAGGAACTGCAAAAAGAAATGGAAGAAAATCCACTGGTGTTCGGTTAGGTTTCCTCCTGCTCAAACTTTCCATCTGACCTGAAGTGTGGAGACCTGGGACAGTGGAAGAAGCAGAGGGTATTGTGAACACAGTGATCAGGCAGGCACAGACTGAAAAGGAATTTTCAACTTTCTTTGCACAAGTCCAACTTTGGACAAAAGGAAAGGAGTGAGGAGGAGGAAGGAGTTACCTTTGATGTTACCAATCCAATTCTCTACATATTGTGTGTACATCCCTGTATAGTGATCAAAGGCTGTGGGTTACAGCATATTCCTCACACATGGTACGGCACCTACCAAATGGCAATAAGCTAGAAAGAGGTACACTGTGCATTACCTAGGGGTTTTTGCCATGGAGGCAATGAAAGCGCAGCCATGCCCATGAGTGGAGTGCCTCTAGGTGCCTTGGAATCCTTCATGTCATATGTGCCCGGCCCAAATGCACTTCAGTGGAGTTAAGAACCGGTGAGTCTTGTTGCAACAAAGAAAACTGATGGTGCAGCCACATGTTCTATCTTACTCCAAAAACCTATCTATAGAGCTACAATGTGCATAAAGTAGACCTCACTCTGCATAACACAAGTTTGGTGGATGACTACTATGAACACACATTTTGCTTCGGAGTTAAAACCAATTAGGATTAATGACACAATGCCAGATGAGACAAGAGTATGGGAAATCCATTGACATATTTGATGTGTGATGGACGGCGTTTGTATGTGCTCATCATGGACCAGGAGGTGGAGGTGAGGGTGCAAACAATGCAAGGGTGCGGCTTATCCGTACTGAGGCAAAGCTTTCTCACAAATGGTCATAAAAAATATGTGTGTTCTCCCAAAAGAGTAAATTGAGGAGCAGCCTATGGAAAGATGTGACATGGTATTAGCCAAGGGATCAGCTTGAGAAACCAATCTCATGCTGAAAACAAGATCAGAAGTCCAAAGAGAAGTTTATGCGAGACTACGCTAGAGACAATCTGTCTCATGCAGTGGTTGATCTACTCAAGGTGATGCACGTGATGGCATAAATAGATCATTAAAAAGTGTGCTATTGATAGATGAGAGCAAAGAAAAAAATGGGGTCATAAATTCAAGGCAGCCATGGTGGATGAATTGTTTGGTGAGGGATGTGCAGGTGACCTGTTACCATGAAAGACTAACCCATCTGAAGTGTCAAGTGACCACTCAGTGCTAAGGGGAAAATACGGTCATAGTTACAATGACCACCTTATATGTCACATCTGCAGAACAGTTTTTCAGTTGAACCAGTGACTGCTCTTATTGGATAAAAAGGCAACAATCCATACCTCCAGCCGGGGACATTCCAGCACCCAAAAGAATACAGTGATGAAGAAGAGCAACTAAGGTATTTTTTATCAAAGAAGGAACAGAATACTTTCCTTTTGTATCATGGAAGCTTGTTGTGTTGACAAGGAAATCTCCAGAATTTCCTTTTTGCCGGTGGGTACTCTCTCACCACATGGATGATAATCATGAGTTTACCCATGTGCCTGGCTATGCAGGGGTGAGAGAGCTCTGTCCCACTCCTCTAGGTTGTGTGAATCCCAGTCAACTGCACATGTTCTAATGGGACAATCATAAGACATCTCCAGAGGCCTGAGGCGAGGAGACGAGGGATCCCACACAATATGTACATGTGGGTTTGGCTGCCCCCCCCACTAGTAACCTTCCCCCGCACTAGAAAATATCAGAACCAGGTGGCAAATGCTGCCATCTCATTCTGACACAGTGGTGATTTAGTGGGCCACTGGTGGTGGTGTAGTTGGAGAAAACACTATCTGAATGCCATTACCAAACCTGAACCACTGCTTGAATTTGGCAACATGATCTTAGTGGAGGACTTTAGTTTCCTTCATCCGCCAATGTCTAAATAGTGTTTGATTGTCAAATGTTGTGAAAGAGAAAACATCATTGCATTGAAGAATTCAGGTAAATGTTCTGCTGCTTGGAATGACTGGGGTAAAATGTAAAGATACTCATAGACCTGTCCAAACATGGTTTTAATCCTACGTAACATCTACTAACAGGCCGAAAAAGATGTGTCTCATCAAGAAGGTGAAGGGTCACACTTCCTTGATTGTCATAACCACAAATGTAAAACAACCAAAACAAGTGTGCTTATTTATGTCTAACCTAAGTTCCCCAATCAGGTCATTATGAGAGAACAACAAATTGCTTCCATGATTGATGACAATTGTAGAATCTGATTGAGATCAATGGTTCTAAACGTTAGATTCAAGTTCTGCTAACAAAAGCTGGAACTAACGGAAATTAGAACATTGGACTGTTGAGAGCTCCATTGAAGATTAGAAAGCAGCACCATCCCATTTGAACTGGTATTGGCCCGCTGCACCCAACATTCCAAAGTTCAAATAAACTGCCTCTGACGTTCTCTTTCCCTACCTCCCAAACATAGGAGTGGGCAAGGGAAGTTGAAAGGCAGAGGCTGTGCTGCAGGGCACACCAGATCCTTTTTCCTCCCATCTCCCTAGCTCAGAGTCACTTGATCCTAGGAAGGAGGGAGGTGGAATAATGCTGTGCTCCTAGGTCTCCCTGGCTTGGCTGAAATATAAAAGCAGTTCAGCCAAGCCAGGGAGAACCAGTGGTAGCTCTTGGTGTGAATATTCAACAGCCAACAGCCTCAGCCCTGCGTTTTGTTGTTAGCTGTGGAACATATGCAACACCAGCTGTGAACAAAGGCCTCATGTAGCCGACCGAATTTCAACCCCCCCTCAGACTCCGTGAGGCCTTTTCTTTTTACTAATTTGAACATTCTGCCCTTCAGCTCGAGCAGTTGACTCTGGAGCAGGCCTATTAATGGCCGGTAAAGCCCATTATGGCAGTCTATAAAGCTGTATTGTCATGAGCTATTTTAATCTGTATAGATCTATCACCACATACCACATTATTTCATGGGTTGCCCTGCATCTGTCTAAGACCAAAGACCATTGGTCTATATGGAATGATAAACTTCATTGTGGAAGATAAATGGCAATGGAAAATATTTTAGACACACCACAGGAAGAGGTGAGAGAATTCCCTAGAGGAAAATGAGAGACAAACTCCAGTGCTGGAAAAAGAAGTGGCAGCAATGAAAAATCTTCTGGTCACTCAGACGAAGGCCTACTACTGCAAGGACCATGGAAACTAATTTCATAATCATTCAAAATTTCAATGGGTCCGCTGGTGCATTTGGGACACCAGGGAAAGGGGCTTGCATTATGAACGATCCGAGGATTCAGGGGCTGCCACCCTAAAGAAATATGATTAGCCAGACTAAAGAGCCAGGAGAGTGGCTAGCACCTAACATATTCAAAAAATGTATGAAAACTTTATGGGAATAGTAAGTAACCATTTATGTGACACACATGACAGGACACGTTTAAAGGTAGTTGTTGAAGAGCATTCACAATATCAGGAACTGAAGATATGTCATAACATGTCAGGTTTAGCAGTTATAGCCAAAATGGAGAAGACCAGACTATTCATATAATACCAATGGAGATGAAAATAAGGAATCAACCCTTGTTTTAAGGGTGTGGTTTTCTGGAGTAACAGGAGAGCTTCAACGTGCACCATTGCAGACTAGCCCCTCTGTGGCATCAGGCTAATGATAAAGTTGACACATTTTTGGCGACACTCAAGAAGCTCAACAGAAAGGTTGAAGAACAAAAATGTGATCTGGAACAGAGCATTTCTCTCTCTCTCTTACCTTCCCTCTCACACACACTCATAGGTGGCTTTGTCACAAGCAGCCGCGGCCGGTAGTGGGAGTACCGGCCAGGCAGTGACGTGGGGAGGGGGAGGGGCAGGCTGGGTGTAGTAATGTATGGATTACGGAGTTCAACAGGTAAGTAAACATAAAAATAAATAAAGCGGATTTCGTTGCGTGCACTGCATCACCAAATGCGATGCAGTGCGTGCAACAAAATTCGTTTTATTTATTTTTGTTTTCTTACCTGTTAAACTCCTTAATCCATACATTCTTACCCCCCACCCTGCCCCTCCCCCTCCCCACATCACCGCCCGGCCGGTACTCCCACTACCGGCCACGGCTGGTCAAAAGTACCATTCCTAATCATCCAAAAAAATAGACAGAAGCTAGAAGAGGTAGGAGCTACATAAGGGGCAACATTAGGAAGTTGTTCACCCAGAAAGGTGTCTAATTATCTGCCGCACATGAGTGTGATCAAGTGCTGTTCTGCTATTGCTACAGGAGGGATAATTTCTAATTTTTTCTTAGAATTGGCATCTGTTACCAGGGGAATAGGCACTATGAAACCACGGCTAGGGGTGATACCACAATTCTAGAGGTCATCTAAAAAACCAAAAAGAATTCAGCAAGAGACATCCCTGAACCTAATGAATTCAATGCATATCTGCACCTTAATAAATTAATGTGTTCATATAGCATGGCTTATCACCCGTGAGATTATCCAGGCACTGTCTATGGCCTGAGATGCAAACTCGGATTCCCAGCTTCCCCTTCACCCAATCACTGAAGAATATTCCGCCTCGGGGAAGACTGTGTGCTCCTGCTTTCAAAAAGGGTTGTCTGGGATTTGTTTACCAACCAGGGAGCATGGATGAAATTCTCAGGTTCTTGTGATCTTTCAGAAAAGTCATATCCCTTACAAGACACCAGATAATGTAACTGAACTCAAAAGTTACAGATGTCTACACTTTTCTCTACCTGGTACTCAGATGACCCATCTACCATGAGTAGAGGAGATTTATTGAGAATATTTGCAACCACAGGTTTATCCCAAAAGATATGAAATACAGGGTAAATGTACTGGCAAGATGGGAGTGTTAACTGTAACGCTGGCTTTCCTATTTGTATAACAACAGGGAAAGGTCATGCAAATCAATTAGCGAATTTGGAGTGAGACCCAGGATGGTTAGGTTCCAACCTCATACTGAAGAGTTTTTTTGTTATGGAGACCTGCAAAAGCGTTATCAGCTTTGGCCTTCAGTAAATGCTGATGCTCAACTCACTCTACGACATGGAGGTTTCGTAGCAGTTAGGTTACGGAAGAGACTGTGGAAAAGGACACTTTCTGAGGAATGATCTGTTGATGGAATCCACAGAAACAGAGGATCTTTACAGGGAAGAGAGCAAGGAGCTGTTATATGAGAATTCAGCTATTGCCATCCATTGGTACCAAGAACTGGGATGATCCATCAAAAAGCAACGCAGATATTGTTCCAAGGATAGCTTTCAATGTTCAGCTTGACCATCAATCTGCAGATAGTAACTTGTGGACTTGAATTTCTTGGTACCAACCCTTTTCATTAATTCTGTCCGAAAGAGGGATTTGAACTGTGATCCTATGTCTGTAACAATGAGTTCTACAAGACCATAAAGACAAAAGAAATGTAGAGAAAACATTCTTGCCAGTTCTTGAGTTGGCGATAGAGTTTTCAGAGGAATAAAATAACCCATCTTAGTGAAATAGTTTTTGACCACTAATACTGTTGCACCTTTGTGATGGAGGTAGTTCCACACTAAAGTCCATGGAAAACATTTCCCCGGGCATATGTGGAGTGGGCAGAGGTTGTAACAATTCTGCAGTGGAGCAGTGATAAGCTTTAGATATAGCACAGTTCATCATATAGTTCCAGATAGTCTTCGTGATTCCTGGCCAACAAAAGTCTGTCCTGGTGCTCAAGAGTCATGCTACCATTTCAGGCACCTTAGTTGCATAATCTTACTGGGAAAGGATATGGCTTCATCGCGATACAGCAAACCTTTGTGAGCCGATTGTCATAATGGCTCTTTTTTATCTCATTGGGGTGCAAGAATATCACTGTGCACCTGTCTGAAATAATTATGGAAGTTGATTGTATGCGAGGCAGAAAGTACCAAAATGTATTGAACTTTTTCTCTTTTCTCAGATTCTGAGTCTTTTTGCCAAGACAGGGTAACTGCTGGGTTGAAATGCAATCATGGAAACGAAGCAAGAACATAATTCACACTTTCATGATGCTAAGATATAACAAGTTCTTATAACTAATCCAGACAGTAATTAGATTCCAAGCTCTTTCCAAGTAATGTTTCCAATTGAAAAAAAACCATATTTGATCTTTAGGAGATCTCAATAGCAGATTGCATAGTTCATCAGTGTTTGGGGTTAGACTTCCACTAGATGAGGTTCATATGTTTCAGGATCCCTTTGTGATAGTACAGCTCTTATGACAAAAGAGGAGACATTTGATCCAACTGTCTTGAATAAGTTAAAGCCTTGCTCCTTTTCCTCTCCATACTTGGTCTTCACTCCCTTCTGGTTTAACTGAACTATTGGCTGGATTATGGTTAAAAAGTTCTGTATGAATTATCTATAAAAAGTAGCAAAACCAATAAACCTCTGAACTTCCTTGATGTTTCTCAGAGGAGGCCAATCTAATACTGTTTTTGCCCTAGCAAAGTCTATTCCCTTTCTCTATTCAGAGATCAAAGCTGAGGAAGGCGTTGGTAGAAAGTTCGAAGAGACATTTTTCAGCATTGGCATATAGGGAATGCTTTCTTAATCTTGTTAACTTTGACTGAACCTGACATCGATGCTCTGTTAAAGAAGATAAGTATATCAAAATGTCAAGATATACCACCCTGTACACATCCAAAATGTCTCAGAATATGAATTTATCAAAATGCTGAAAAGTTGCAAGAGTATTATGGAGGCTGAAAAGCATTACCGGGTTCTCAAAATGTCCATAAGTGATATTGAATCCGATTTTCCATTATTCCGCTGTATCATGTACTCCTCTAAATTCCAACTTAGACAATACTTTGAAAGCTAAATACAGCAGTACAGATTTGAGAAGCAACATATGTTGATTTCTTACAGTAGCTCCATTCAATTTGTGATAGCCTATACATGGCTGATATTCACTTTTCGCCTTTCGCCTTTGCCACAGAGAGGTTTGGCTTCCATGGTGGAGATGTGGCATATTAAATGAAACCTTTATCTAGGTTCTCCTGAATGTAATGAGTTAGTATTTCACCTTCGCCCACCAACAGTGGCTAAATCTTCTCATCTGGAATGGGGTTGACACATAATAAAGTACTTTGATAGTCGTGCTCTCAATTAGGTGGAAGACTGTCAATTCCTTTCTCACTAAAAACAACTATAAAATCATGATATTGTGGGAGAACAACTTCCTCATTCTTCTGTACTTGTGGGGTGATTTCTAAGGATTTTGGGTATCACAGTATGTGGAATCAAAGGTGAGCACTTGTGTATTCGGTGCACAGACATAATATCGACTCCAAAATATCGTTTGGACAGAATATCAAGTTTTAAATATCGTTTGGACAAAATATCGACTAGACAGAATATCGACAGCCAAAATATCGTTTTTAAGGTAAGTGAAGTAATATCGACTGTAAATAATATAGACAGTGAAAATATCCAAGTATATAATCTAGATAGTAAAAAATATAGTTTTTAAAATAATATTTAATTATTTATAGTGTTTTCATGCTATAATATGTGTGAAAAGTGTCATTTTATTTTATAATTATTTTTAATTAATGATTTTTTTAATTATTGTGTAATTTTATTCTGTAGCGGGTTGTGGGTTTATAGGGGAATAGGGTGGGAAGTAATTTAATTATAATTAATTAAATATGTAAATTCATTAATTGGTAGTAATAATTAATTAATTGGTAATTAAATAATATATGTTAATTATTTAAAATTTAATTGGTAATTAATTTAATTTAATTGATTAATTGCTAATTATGTTAAATTAAAGGGGTATTTTTAGGGTTCAGGGTCAGTTTTTAGTTTTTGGGTAAAGGGGTATTTTTAGGGTTCAGGGTCAGTTTTCAGTTTTTGGGTAAAGGAGTATTTTTAGGGTTCAGTGTCAGTTTTTAGTTTTTGGGTAAAGGGGTATTTTTAGGGTTCAGGGTCAGTTTTTAGTTTTTGGGTAAAGGGGTATTTTTAGGGTTCAGGGTCAGTTTTTAGTTTTTGGGTAAAGGGGTATTTTTAGGGTTCAGGGTCAGTTTTTAGTTTTTGGGTAAAGGGGTATTTTTAGGGTTCAGGGTCAGTTTTTAGTTTTTGGGTAAAGGGGTATTTTTAGGGTTCAGGGTCAGTTTTTAGTTTTTGGGTAAAGGGGTATTTTTAGGGTTTAGGGTCAGTTTTCAGTTTTTGGGTAAAGGGGTATTTTTAGGGTTCAGGGTCAGTTTTTAGTTTTTGGGTAAAGGGGTATTTTTAGGGTTCAGGGTCATTTTGGGGTTTTTGGGGTACATATACAATATTGCCTATTATTTAATTAAATTTTGTTACTATATATATATATGTTTTAAGAAATATGATTAAAAAAAATTATTTTTTTACTTTCATTAATTATTTAATTATTAAAAGTTATATTAAGTATTGTTAATTATATTTTAGTAATTAATTTTTTATATTAATGTAATTAAACATTGTTTTTAGTAAAGTCGATATTTTTTACAACGATATTTTTGTAAACGATATTTTGTACTCGATATTTTTGTACTTACCTGTTTGTACATACAAACTCGATATTTTGGTTGTAGATATTTTTTCCTCGATATTTTGGGTAGTCGATATTTTGGTAGTCGATATTATTTCAGTGATCCTGTGTATTCTTTTCTATTTGAGGATTATGTTTTCTGCACCATTTAGTGCAGAGGATGATGTAAATGGATGGTACATTGAAAGGAATCTCGTCCACATGTACCTTCAACCGACCCATCAGTTATGCAGTCATCTCAAAACGTACTGCTCTCTTAACATCTTTGTGTGGCACTTAAACTGATTTCACCATAAATTAACCAGATGCTTGGAATACTGAGGCAAGCACCATCATGGGTCCTTTAGAGGTAGCAATGGTTACTTGCAGAAAATAATGCACTCAATAAGTAAAGGACGCTTCCATAATTCATGAGCCCATCCCACGTCCGTTGTACATGGATGAGCTAGGTCATTTCCATGTAGCTGAGTGCAGGCTCTCAGCAAATGTCCAGTCTTTCTGCAGTAGAAACACAATCCTGTCTTGCTATATTGTTTTTTTCTGTAGTTGATAAGGTCTTTTGTAATTCTCAAAGTTGCACTGGTTTGTTGGCCTGAGGCATATCACTACTGCGTCTGGGACTTTCTGAAATAGGGCCTCCGATGATAAGTGCAAGGCTTGGATCTCTGCAGTCGTTACTGGGCATCTGTTTGCAGCTTAAGGTTGATTAAATGCACCAAAGTGGTTGGTTGATTTACCACTAATTACCAGGCATCTTTGAGATTGTTACAGGGAACTTGATAAAAGGCTGCAGTGGAGGATTCATCCATCCATGCTGCCTCAGATGCCAGGTGTTGACAATGTTTGACATAATTCACTCAAATTCTGATTTCCATGTTCGAGTGTTTGTAGTCCTTAATGGGTTGATTGGGTAATGTGTTTTGATCGAAGATGGTGGTGAATTGAGCCTTGAATTGGGTCCAGCTGAACAACAGGGGGCTTTGATTTAAGATAAATGGTGTAGCTCACATCAATGTGTCTTACGAAGGTACGAGAGCACATTTTTTTTTATTAATATGATATTTTGCTACAAAAGTGCACCTGACATTGGGTCGTAATGTTTTGGGATTTCTGACAGTCTGCTCTAAGTTTCTCTGGCAGGGTTAAAACCAAATTTGGGGTAACAATCGCACTTTGGTCCACTCCTGGATTGCTAACCACCTTCATGTTTGTAGGATTATCATCACTTGGTGAAGTGGTAATGTAGCCAGAACTAGATGTTAATGCACCACCATTTGAATAGGGCCTGGCAAACTTGTCAGGGTTTGGTATCGAGACCCGATGAAAGCCCCTGCCATCCCATCGCCGCTGTACTGGTTAATAGAAAGGCATGTATCACCCAACAGAATAACCGGGGTAGAAACATGGAAAAGGGGTAAGAAAGAAATCTGGGACTGGAGCTCACTCTTCATGAGTTCATCTGTTTCAAGGGATGGCACTACTCTGCTTGATAGTGATGAATTTTGGGTAGATCGAACCAGCAGTTCCAGTGGCGAATCATAATTTGATGAGCCTGGAGCTGACCGGGAAACCAAAAAAGGCCCCATGGTGCTGCTGGACACACACATGTAAAGATTCCATAAGAAACTGGGGTTAACAGGACAATGACCAGGATAACAAACTAAGGAGGGTCCTATGTAGGAACTAAGGGAACTGGATCGGGAAAAACAAGAAACAATGCGGGACTCCAAAACAGATGCAAAATATAGCAGGAGTTGGAAAAGTCAATGCAGCCGCACAACCCTTTAGGTCTCAGGAAGTCTAAATAGGGCACTAACCCACCCGACCTGGAAAGGGCCTTAACCCAGGATGTGAATGACATCCCCAATAGTTTACAGTCTAGTATTACCAACTGTCTGAGCTTCAAAATGCCCATTCTCTAGTGCCTCCATCCCCTTTGCGCCCATCACAAGACCTGATTCCTCACGCGATTGCACCAACAATGTCAAACCCTTTAAGTGTATATTTGGAACCTCCCAGGTTTCCTGACAAAATAATGGAATAAAACAGTAAAAACACAGGACAATGATCTCTAACATTCTGGAAAGGCCAGTAATGTTCTAAGGCAGAATGATTAGGCAGAAAACATCTTATTTCCATTCCCATCAATTGCAGTTGACTAAACTGTTTCTTTTAACCCAAGCAGAGTTTGAGCCTGTTATCCAAGGGACAACCTCCATTTTTCTCAGTGACATACTTAAAACCCTTTATTTTTAACATCCAACGTGATGTAGTTCTTATTTTACATAGTTGTTGATGTGGGTGATTTGTTTGCAGAGATATTTCATGCACAAATCAGCATTATGTTGGTGTATCCGCTCATTCTATCATTTGTTAATTCATTCATTCATTCATTTGTTCGTTAATTCATTCATTCACTGTTATATGATCAAATAAAACTCCCTTCTTAAGGTCACACCTTCACGCAAAACTCCTCTCTCAATGTCTCATGAACTTGGGTTGCATTTTATTAAAGAAGCACATCAGACACTGTATGTTGTATCAGAGAATTACAGAAGACACCCTTGCTCCACAGCTCTATCACAGTAACTCACCATACACTTGATTGTAGATTCACAGCAGACACCTCACGCTTTCTCACGGGATTAAAACTTACACCACTTCCTCTATCACAGGGCCATGAGTCCCCTCAATCTCTATCATCGGAGCACAATAGACACCTCACACTCAATCAAACAATGACACTAGACATATCATTCATAAGTAAGTTCAAAAGACTTTTTTCAAAAATATATTCTCAGTCCCACCCCTCCATTTTATTTTCACCATGTCACCATGCTTAGCTCTCCCATCTTGTTTGCAGACCTCAATGAATGCACAAACCACACTCTGTGTGGTGAGCATGCTGTATGTCAGAACCTGGCTGGCTCCTACCGCTGCTACTGCAACTGGGGCTATGAGATGGCCAGCGATGGACAGCGCTGCGTGGGTACGTCCAGTCCAGCTGCCTCCTCCTTTATTTTCCTGACCTCGCACGTGCCTTTGTCATCTGGGGTCCTCCTCATTTCATACTTGGAATTACTAAAGTTGTAGTTCCTGAATCTCATTGTCTCAATCTGACTGCTTTAGCATTTCTTGTTGCTTTCAGCGCTTCCTACCCTCTGCTTTTATTATTGAGATTGTTGAGACTATTGTCATAATGATGAGCAAGCAATTAAATGTATCTCTTTTTAAAAAATGGTCCCATTTTCAAGGGCTTTAAAATGTGTCCTGTGGATTTTCCTACATCTCTGATCAACTAGGAAAGATGCTCTTCTCTAAAATCATATCAGGAGATCCAATGGTCCTTAAATTATAACAGTGACCAACTAGATTTCAGTTGGTCCATTAAAAAATATCTAATACAATAAACCCCAGTATCTGGTTGATCTATTATTGACCTGCTAATCCCAGGACTTAAAAAGTTCCAACTATATGACTGTTTCTATGTGAAATATAATTTTCCTATACTCCTCGTCGCTCCCTTGCATTGGTACAGGACAACATTTCGACCAGTTGGCCAACTCAAAAACCATATGTGCCCTGACCAACCAGTTTTGCACTAGTTGGTCTCACATATTTCAGAGTGCATTTCCTATGACACACTTATGTAATTTGGGCCTTTGTCCCATGGGATGTTCATGTTCTAGCAGGTTTTCATTATCCCAGTCAAATTTAGGCAGTGAAATACAGAATGGCTCATGGTCTACTGTAATGGCACACTTGTGATGGGAGATGAGAGGGAACAAAGCAATTACGAAGTAAGGCCTGGGTAAAAGTAAATGTCTGTAAAAAGGTTTATTTCAAAACATACCGAAAGGATGCAAATCCTATAAATGCAAGTTGTGCCAGAGGCGAGCCACAAACAAGAAGGATTCAGAAAAGGGGGGTGGTGATGAACAGAGTGTCTGAATTAAGCAGACCACTCTTACCCAGTCCAAAGATCAGGGCTTGATCCATCACCGTTATTTATCTCACTGCACCATCCCAGCTCAGAACCTGGCTATATGCAAATCAGTCTGTCCCTGGCCCAGTGCATCATGGGAACAGGGCAGACTAAACTACCAAGCCAATTGTTCACCAGAAAGGAGACAAGCTACCGGGGACCGGTTTCTGGCATTTCAGCCGTCTTTGGCCTGGCTTGCTTGAATCCTGATGGTGCAGTGAGAAAGGGACTCATGTCTGAGTATACCCTGCCACACCTATAGTGGACAAAAACGATTCAGAAAAGGGGGTGGTGATGAACAGAGTGTCTGAATTAAGCAGACCACTCTTACCCAGTCCAAAGATCAGGGCTTGATCCATCACCGTTATTTATCTCACTGCACCATCCCAGCTCAGAACCTGGCTATATGCAAATCAGTCTGTCCCTGGCCCAGTGCATCATGGGAACAGGGCAGACTAAACTACCAAGCCAATTCTTCACCAGAAAAGAGACAAGCTACCGGGTACCGGTTTCTGGCATTTCAGCCGTCTTCGGCCCGGCTTGCTTGAATCCTGATGGTGCAGTGAGAAAGGGACTCATGTCTGAGTATACCCTGCCACAACTATAGTGGCCAAAAACGATTCAGAAAAGGGGGTGGTGATGAACAGAGTGTCTGAATTAATCATGCACTGGGACAGGAACAGACTAATTTGCATATAGCCAGGTTCTGAACTGGGATGGTGCAGTGAGCTAAAAAACGGTGTTGGATCTAGCCCTGATCTCTTGACTGTGTGAGAGTATTCTGCTTAATTCAGAAACTCTGTCCATCACCACACCTTGTTGTTAAACAAACAAGAAGGAAGCATCTTTGATTTAATGAATTTTGTTTGTGGATGGGGGTAGCTTCTTTTGAGATTGTTAGTAAGGTTAATTACCCGGATGTCATTCTCAAATTCTTGTACTTCCCTTGTGAGCCTCTTCTCTTTCCCCAATATACTCTCCAGCTTCGGGTACTGCTGTGCCAATAAAAATCCTTTTTGCTCAATTCATAACTGGATAGGTGTCTTTTCAAAAAAGAAGCTATGGCTTTATTGGTCACCTCACAGAAAATCCCTACGCGAACAGTTGTAGTCCTGCATGTCGACTACAAAATGATCATACTAACAAAATAACGAGGTCAAATTGTTAACTACAAAGATGGTGTGAACAGTATATTTATAATTAAAATACTAAAAATATTGATTCTAACATACAAAAGTGTCTAAAGTAAAAGAATTACCATAACAAAAATATAAAAATCAGTAATGTTGAACATTACGATTAACATTAGACTTAACAAAAATATTGAAAATCAAGATACAGTGTAAGAAATATCAATAAAGCAATTTAAGGATTTTAAATCTATGTACTTGAAATTAGTTTTAAAGGTTAACCTTTCTACATTAAAGAATATTTAATTTAAAAAGGAGGGATCAATTAAAAATACATTTTGCAGGAAGTTTTAAAAATAAAATGAAATACCTTCATCGTTACATTTTTTTTATATTTGATTTTTTACATGATTTTTAGAAATAAATGAAAATGTAAAAAGTTTTTTTTAAATAAAGGTTAATTTTTAGTAAATTAAACTATATACATAAACACTTACCTTAAAGTAACAATAGGCAAATACATATTTATAAATATGGAAAATATCTAAAAGTAAAGGACAAAGAACAATGAAAAGATCCAATATAAACATACAACTATATGTAATACATAGCTATTCACTAAAATCATGAAAATGTATATTAAACAATAAACCTTGCTTGTGGTAATTACATGTACTATTCTAACTGCAGTCCAACGAATATTGGAGTAAATGTGTATATTTAGAGGCCCAGCTATTTAACTCCAATACAGCTAACCATGGGGAAAGATCGTTTAATTAGTGGGTAGAGTTACTGTTTCTCCAGTACAACTAAAAATGGGCAAAGTGCATCTAATTAGGGTGGTGGTCAGATTCATTATTCTAACTGCCGGCCAACTAACATTGAAAAGGTGCATCTATTTCGTGGTGTGGGAGGTAGAGGTAGTATTATTCTAACTCTAATTCAACTAACAGTGGAGAAAATGCATATATATTCATGGAATCAATTTTACTATTGTAACTCCAGTCCAACTAGCATTGAGGAACATGCATATATTTGGGGGAGTGTGGGGTGGAGGTTGGGTTTACTATTCTGAGTTCAGTCCAACCAAAATTGGGGAAATTGAATCTATATTGGGGGACACACACTTTTCTAACACCACTCCAAAGAACGTTGGTGAAAGTGCATATATTTAGGGGGACCAGACGTACTATTCTAACTCTAGTATAACTGACATTGGGGAAAGTGTATATATTTGTGGGGTCAGATTTACTGTTCTAATGTCAGTCCAACTAAACTGGGAAAATACATCTAATTGGTGGGAGAGGGTTCAGATTTACTATTCTAGCTCTGGGCCAATTAACTTTTGGATAGTACATATATCTGAGAGGGAGGGATCAGATTTACTATTCGAACTCCATTTCAACTAAAACTACGAAAAGTAAATCTATTTAGGGTTAAGATGTGCTATTATATAATGCAAGTACAACTAAAATTAGAGAAGGTGCATATATTTAGGAGGGTCAAACTTACTAATCTAACTTCAGTCCAACTAACACTGGAGAAAGTGCATATAGTTGGGGGTCAGAATACTATTTTAACTCCAGTACAACATTGCAGTAAGTGGGTGTAATTGGGGTCATATTTACTTTTTTATCTCAAAGTCAGCAAACATTAGGAAAAGTGCATATTTGCATATTTATTTGGGGCATTTGTACTATTCTAATTTGAGTCCCAGAAAAATTGGAGTAAATGCATAAAATTCGGGTGGTGGCACATTTTCTATTCTATCACCACCATCCCAAGGGATCTCTACCCGCCAAATTTAAAGATGTCAACTGGCCATACAGACATCTCATTACATTTACAGCAACTGCCACCATGGCTGTTCTTGTCAATTTGAGGAAACATGACAGACAGTACTGTCAGCCATGACAGCAAGCCTTCAAACTTTTTTTTCAAAATTCTGTTTTTCAAAAACAAAAAATAATGAGCACGCACAACACCCGGTGAGTTTGCTCCCAGGGTGTGAGGGTAGTTTTGGGCTTTCCCTGGCCCTCACTGTAAGGTTTTTTACTGGTGGTGATGGACAGGTAAAAAAAGGCATTACCCCATCCACCCTAAGTAGGGTGGATGCCGTGATGGCCTTCCTCTGATGGCCCCTACTCTCAGGTCAGGTCGCCCCCCACACCGCACGGCTCCTCCTGTGCACCCGTGACTCTGCCCATCTACTGCTTCTGCCGGCAGTTCGCAGCTGGTGTGCTTCTGCAGTCTGGTGACTGTTATTTTCTTACTGTGCTGCTAATTGTATTCTCGTCTTGGCATTTGTTTTTTTGTTTTTATTTTTGAGTCGCTTTCCTTGTGCCCCTTGCCCTCTGTGCCCCCCCACTCCCCACTTCTCGCCGCTGCTGCCCTGCGGCCTGCCCCCTTTTTGCCCTTTGGGTCCCGTCCCCTCGCCCATTGGCTACCCCGCCCCCGCCTCCCAGCTGCTCCTCCCTCCCACTTGGCCTCTTATGGAGGACGCCGCGCGGAAGCGCAGTGGGCGCGTGCAGCAGGCACGACTGCGCGCCAAAGGTGTACCAAGGGGCAAGCCCCTCTGTGCCCATCCATGCCTGGACCGCGCCCAGCACCAGAACCCCTGAAACCCGTGCTCCCCGCAATGCTAGACTGCACTACGACTCCAGCACCCTCCTCGCACTCAACCCCGGACGACACCACCCCTGCCACCAGGCCAACCCGAAGCACACCCAAGGGCCTTTCACCTGCCGGAACTGCAGATTCACCAGCATCCAGCCCGCCAAACCCCCAACCAGAGAACCCAAGCACCTCCGCTGCATCCTCCTCAACACCCGCCCCGCTCGCAAGCACACCATCGAACTTTGGGAACTCCTAGACTCTACTGACCCCGACGTCGCCTTCCTGACGGAGACCTGGTTGAACGCCACCTCAGCACCAGACATCGCCATAGCCATCCCACAGGGCTACAAGATCTCCCGCAGAGACCGCACCAATGGAGTTGTAGGGGGAATCGCCATCATCCACAAGGACACCCTCAGAGTCTCGACCAACACCGACGACACCCTCACCACTGCCGAGCACATGCACTTTCAGATCCACACTGACCCCAACACGACCCTCAGAGTTGCACTCGTCTACACACCACCTGGACCACGACAACAGTTCAGCGACACCATCGCCGACCTCGTCAGCATCCACGACCTCGCCTCCACGGACTACATCCTCCTTGGGGACCTGAACTTCCACCTCATGAACAACAACAACGCCAACTCCACCGCCCTGATCAACAATCTCGCCAACCTCGGACTCAAACAGCTTGTGACGACAGCCACCCATGCCGCTGGACACACGCTGGACCCCATCTTCTCCGCAAGCCCCCACGTCTCTTTCAACCACACCACCGAACCCCACTGGACTGACCACAGATGCGTCCACTTCACCTTCAGGCAACCCACCACACACCACCACACCCAGCAGTTGCCACGCCACTGCTGGGGCAAGGTCACCAAGGACCAACTGACTACCACCCTCGCCCTGAGATTACCGACCGACCCCATCGACCCCGACACCGCCGCCACCAACCTCAAACAGTGGATCAACAACTGGGCCAACACCCTCGCCCCTCTCAAGATCCCCACAACCAACCACACCAACAAGAAAGCCGCCTGGTACACCGAAGACCTCCGGACATCCAAGTGCACCCGTCGGAAGCTGGAGAAGAAATGGCTTCAAGACTGAACACTTGACAGCCACACAGCCCACAAGAACGCCACCCGCAGACACCACCAACTCATCAGGTCTGCCAAGAGGATCTCCTTCAAGGACTGCCTGGACAACAACGCACACAATACCAAAGAGCTCTTCAGCATCGTGAAAGAACTGTCCAACCCCAGTTCCAACACCAACGACATTCCACCATCACAAGACCTGTGCGACTCCCTGGCCACCTTCTTTCACCGCAAGATCACCGACATCCACAACAGCTTCAACTCCGACACTCCCGCACCCACCACCGAGACCACCACCCCTGTGACCTCCACCCGCACCAGTCGCCTGACCGCCTGGTCCAACGTCAGCGACGAAGACACCATCAAAACTATTAACTCCATCCACTCTGGATCCCCATCCGGCCTCTGCCCTCACCACGTCTTCAACAAAGCCAGCACAACCATCGCGCCCCACCTCCGGAAAACAATCAACATCTCCTTCAAGACAGCAACTTTCCCGGAAAGCTAGAAGCATGCCGAGATCAACGCCCTACTGAAGAAAGCCAAAGCGGACCCCAAGGACCTCAAGAACTTCCGGCCGATCTCCGTGCTACCGTTCATGGCAAAAGTGGCAGAGAAGATTGTCAACAAACAGCTAACCCGCTACCTCGAAGACAACAACATCCTGGACCCTTCCCAATCCGGTTTCCACAGCAACCACAGCACCAAGACCGCCTTCATCGCCGCCACCGACGACATCAGGATCCTGATGGACAAAAGAGAAACAGCCGCCCTCATCCTCCTGGACCTATCAGCAGCCTTGGACGAGGTCTGCCACCCTATCAGCATGCCTCTATGACGCCGTAATCCAAGAGAAGGCCCTGGCTTGGACCACCACATCCTTCCTCTCCGGCAGAACCCAGAGCGTCCGCCTCCCACCCTTCCGCTCAAAAACCACCGAGATCATCTGCGGCGTACCATAGGGATCCTCCCTCAGCCCGACGCTGTTCAACATCTACATGGCACCGCTCGCCCACGTCGCACGTCAACATAACCTCAACATCATCTTTTACACTGACGACATCCAGCTGATCATATCCCTCACCGAAGACCCCCACACCACCAAAGCCAACCTCCACAGGGGAATGAAGGCCGTCGCCGACTGGATGAAGGACGGCAGACTGAAGCTAAATTCAGACAAGATGGAGGTCCGCATCCTCGGACCCACCCCATCAGCCTGGGACGACTCCTGGTGGCCCACATCGCTAGGAACAGCCCCGGAACCCACCGACCACGCACGCAACTTGGGGTTCATCCTCTACTCCGCCCTCTCCATGACCAAGCAAGTCAACGCCGTCTCCACGTCCTACTTCAACACCCTCCGAACGCTCCACAGGATCTTCAAATGGATCCCTCCCAACACGAGAAAAACCGTCACCCAGGCCCTCATCACCAGCAGACTCGACTACAGGAACACCCTCTACTCGGAACAACAACCAAGCTCCTGAGACAACTACAACAAATCCAGAACGCCTCGGCACGACTGATCCTCGACGTCCCCCGATGCAGCCACATCACACCCCACCTCAGAGGCCTACACTGGCTCCCCGTCAACAAGAGGATCACCTTCAAACTCCTCATCCACGCACACAAAGCACTACACAACACCGGACCAACATACATCAATGACCGACTCAGCTTCCACACCCCCACCTGCAGCCTCCGCTCTGCCAACCTCGCCCTCGCCACAGTTCCTCATACCCGAAAAACCACCGGCGGCGGCAGATCCTTCTCCTACCTCGCCGACAAGACCTGGAATGCTCTCCCTACCAGCCTACGACAGACCTAGGACCTGCTGGCCCTCAGAAGACTTCTCAAGACCTGGTTCTTCGATCAGTAGCAGACCCCCCTCCAACCCCCCCCCTCCACCCCCAGCGCCTTGAGACCCTCACGAGTATGTAGCGCACTTTAGAAATGCAATGATTGATTGATTGATTGATCCAAGGAAGTATTCCATCAACTAGGGTTACATCAACTGATTACTTAAGGCCCACCCATTCACAACTGAGGCAGGAAGACCAGGGGTTTGGCATGCAGCGATGGGGTTCTTACTCTAAATCAGGCTCCAAATTGCTAAAAACACCACTTAATTAAGACATATTTAAAAAAAATGTATGTTACAAAATCTAAACCCAATCCAATACTCCTTGTTAATTTCCCAATAATTTAAAAATATAACTTATGTAGCTAAAAAAGTAATAATATATAATTTAACTATATAAGAATGTTTTATATACATTTGGAAATAAAATAAAATTGAAACAGAATCACTTATTTAAAAAAAATAACTTTATTTAATATATGATTATTTGTCATTATTAATTTATTTATGTTTAGAAATATAAATAAAATGTTTAATATTTTAGGTTAGCCTATTATAAAATATATTTTAAAATATTTTATTATAATAACGGCTTACTATTACTTCATATTTTAGGTACACACTACTCACCTTATCCCCTAATGAAGCACACAAACTCATAAATAGAACAATAATTAAAACATGATACAATAAATACGGATATGAATGCAATATTAATAAATAAAATACAGAATTAATGAAAGCATCCAAAAACAATCAACATAGGAATTTTCTAATAAACCACTATCAGCGCAAAATCCCAATAAAATCCAACAACCAGAAAAAAATATACGCATCATTTTTATAGTATATTTTATACAATCAATAACAAAATAATTTTAACAAAAAATCTAAATACAATACGAAAAAAGTATGTTAAATGTGCAATATTTTATTAGTCAGTGTTTTAAACTCTGATGATATTGCTAAAAATGCTTTCCCTCAATACTCCTTGCTTCTATATTTTTGTAGTTACAATATTTGACCTCAATATCATGCACCATCGACATTCAGGATCTACGCTGAATAAACAAATTAAACGATTTTCGACATTCATAGTCTTCCTTTTTCCCGTCTCTTCTGCAGATATTGATGAGTGTGAGGAGTACGGGGTCTCCCTCTGTGGTCTGAGGGCTTGTGAAAACACCATAGGATCTTACAAGTGTGTAACCAACTGTGATCCTGGTTACCAATTGACCCCTGCTGGGGAATGTGCAGGTAGGTTTTTAGAGCCATACTTATTAACTTCCTAATTGAATCACACGTCTCCCAACCTCCTTGCATCTGCACAACCAGACAGTTCTCATCAGATTGTCTTTAACCCATAGAAAGCAATGTAGGAGCTTTCCTGCAAAATGTCCTCCCTGTGATCATTTCTTATTCCTTCATGCTGTCAGTAGCAGACAGAAGCTTTAGAATGACTCGCAACTCTGACAATCAGAGCGCAGGCCACAACTAGGACACCGCTAAGTGACATATACTAGTCATCCAATGCAATTACTTCACATGTATATTCTATACACCCTCTATTAATCAAAAACAGTTTCAGGCCTCAGGCTACCCCCATGTCACCATGAGAGATTATTTTAGCTTGGTGTTTTTACAGCGAGCAGTCTAGGGAATAAATAAAGGAACATTTCACCAGTCCCTAGGACAAATGAAAGTAGGATATGTGAGGCAATAACAAGCGTATAACAGGACTATGAGTAGCTATGGAAACAAGATCATCTTCAAATGCGTGTCATAAATGAAGCACCCACTCTAGATGCAGAATGAAGACATTTAACAGTAGACTCCAAATATCCTTAAAATGGAGCTCTTACTCTCTGTCAGCAGTCTTTCTCCTTCCTAGGGAAGGTTTTGCAGTTGTTGGAGAAGAAAGGCCTTTATTAGTATTTGGCAGAGATTACCATCTGTTAGCAGCCATTTTCCAGCCTAAAGATGCAGGGTCACTTTCAGATTGGAATAAAAATAAAAAGCACTGGTTATAAAACATAACCTGTCACAAAAAAAATCCCTATGTGGACATGCCATCTACTGGATCACATTCCACCATTTTCTTGCCATCTTCCGCATGTTACCTAAAAGACAAATTACAGTATCAGGAGAAGTCTAAAGTTCCTGGCCCTACAACCCCCAACTCCTTGTTCCATTCAGTACAATTAGTTACACTGTTCAGTGTAGTGTGATTGCTTTGCCGGTGGTGTGGTGACTGCCTCCACAGAGGTGCGAATCACCTCAGGAGAAAAGCTTTGAGGCTGCAGTCCACTGGGCTGCCACCATCTGAGATTACTTGAAACTAGTCACTATAGTGAGTATACATTCACAATATCTACATTATAAGTCTCCCTGGCACGCTGGAGGTATTATCTGAGCAATCATGGGCACATGCATGCTGTTCTGAGAACGACTGCCATGGCAACAAAATGGCTTCTTTTTGGGAGTAATCATCCCAGGATTGTGACAGGCAAGTTATCGTGTCACAGTGAGTTGCACAGCCTTTTTGCACATTTGCAAAATATTTACACATACTCAATAATTTTGTCAAAGTTCATCCAAATTTTATTTGCATAATTGATCCAGCTTTATCCGTTACGCCAAGGAAATGAAGATCAACTTTTTCAAGCATAGTAAATGACACTGGAATTGCCCATCCCGGCCTATTCCTAGGCACGTAATCTATCTCCATTCATCCTGCATATTTTTTCACCCAATGCGTTTCGGTCTACCTTCAGACCTTCCTCAGGGGTATCTATAAATATTGAAAGTACACGTCAGCTCCATACAATTCATAATCAAAACTAATTTCAAAAGCAAAATTTGTGTTGCTCTGTGTAACATCATAATATTAACCATCCTTTATAAAAGAACATGCCCATCCGTAAACATGTATCCTCCTGGATCACCTTCCTTTCAAGATTACCAATGTGATGTTAACCCAAAATTCCTCTGTGTGGAACCCATTGTTTCAATCCCCACACACTACAGTTTTTAACCTCGCAATCATACCGCCCATCTCACTCATGCCCCAACTCCCCGGTTTTTGCTATTCTTAATTAAGTTGTCAATAAGGCCTGTATAATCACAAAGTTCAAATCCTGTCTGAAACCCTGTACACCCAATAGTACATATTTAAACCTACTACCCCTTTTCTATGCTCACTTCGATACCACTCTTTCCAATCATTAATACTTTCCTTTGATATATTTCTGATAACTTCCCTACTCCACAAATACCCTCCCTCGAGATCTAATCTCTCCAATTTACCAACTCCAGCCGTTCGTGTATAATTACCAATCTATCTATGCCTTAACAACCCAATATTTACCAGCAGTAACTTTGTTGTCTTGACCACTCAAACTCATGACAGAACCACCGTTTCCAACATCCATCATCTCAGGTATTCTCCGCTTTTAAATCTAGCGTCTCCAGCCCCACCTGAAATCACTCCTGTCACGTGGTTTGCCAGTTCCACCCTATGTGCAGTCTCCATAATCGTTCAACCTCCCCTAATCTGTCTACCAATGAACTTAAACCGTAATAGTAAAAACAAAATTGTGCTCCTAGTATAAACATCAATAAATCCCTTAGTAAAACACCTTTGTAATAAGAAATAAAAATAATAATACATCCATGATTCTTATAGTATAAAATGTCTTTCTTTTGATGACTTCTCCTGTCCAGATCACATCTGTTTGGAAGAATCCTTGACGTAACCTTGTAATGTTGCTACCAGTTTCATCGCGATTCATCCTCTTGGGTGAATTCAGAAGTGGAACGGCATTCAATATAATCACACTGAAAGGGGTCTGAAGCACTCCTGGTTTTTCCAAACTTAGCGCCTCATTAGGATTGCGGTTAATCCCCATCCTCCGGGCCGGCGGAAGCCACCACCGGCCCGGAGGATGCGGAATAACCGCTGCGGACAGAAAAAAGACCCCCCGCCAGATTAGGATGGCTGGGGGATCTTTTTTCCGTCCGCCGCTTTTCCGCCGCGGTCGCCTTCCGACCGCGGCGGAAAAGCTCTAACATGGCTGGCGGTGTCTATCAGACACCACCAGCCATATTAGGATGGCGTCGGTCCTATGCCTTTCAATGGCGGCATTTCCGCTGTGGAAAGGCATACAGACTTTTCTTTGTGGCCCGTTGTGGGCCCCCAGGGGTGTAGGGGGGTGGGGGGGTGCACATGGGGGGTACCTATGGTACCCCCCTGCCTTTGCGTGCATGAAGCGGCAGGCACCACGCGGTGCCTGCAGCTTCGTGCACGCAAAGGAAAACATGGATTCTTTAACATTGCACCGTGTGCTGCTTCATGCAGCACCTGCCGCAATGTTAAATATACAGGATGTGACTGCCAGGGGGACGGTCACATCCTAATCTGCACGGAGGGACCGCCGCTGCCCCTGTGGACGGTCCCTCCTACTCTGGGGTGGCGGACGGACGCAGGTCCGTCCGCCATCCTAATTATGCCCTAAGTTCCTTTGCTTTTGTTCAAGTTTGGCGTGCTACACTCATTCACGCTCTGATCCAAAAACGTGTGTTGCAATAATCATCCCAGGATTGTGACACATAGGTTATCGTGTCACAGTGAGTTGCACAGCCTTTTTGCACATTTGCGAAATATATTTACACGTATTCCAAAATTTTGTCAAAGTTCATCCAAATTTTATTTGTATAATTCATCCAGCTTAATCTGTTACGTCAAGGAAATGAAGATCAACTTTTTCAAGCATAGTAAATGACACTGAAATTGCCCATCCGGGCCTATTCCCAGGCACGTAATCTGTCTCCATTCCTCCTGCATATTTTTTTCACCCAATGTATTTTGGTCTACCTTCAGACCTTCCTCAGGAGTATCTATAAATATTGAAAGTACAGGTTAACCCCATACAATTCAAAATCAAAACTAATTTCAAAAGCTAACTTTGTGTTGCTCTTTTTGGGAGTGTCATCAGCGCCCAAGGATTGGCCAGGGTGCAGAGATGGTGATGACTAAACTGTGGGATTTGTCAGTCTTCCACCACCCTATTAATAGGGAAGAGGAGCACCGAGGAAGATGAATGGCAATTCTGGCCTCTGTGATATCTCAGGATTTTATTGCCAGAAACCCATTTACCACCCTCCTCTAATTAAGAGCTATTTTCTGCCACTTAATTTCCAGCAGAGGTCATTGTATCCACTAATACATAAGCCTCACGTGAGTCCTATCTGAATGTACAACTAGCTATTGCTTCCTATGTAAAGAAGCATTTTGATGGACACTCAAGTGTTGGGGGCAGTGAGGATTATTTACTTCAATATCATTATATATTAAAAAGATGCAAGTGGAGGTTATGTGGTTTTTTGAGCATAATATTGAATCAACAAAAAGATTTGTGCAAGTTTATGATATTCTTGATTGATTTCTTAAAGTCATTACTGATATTTGCCCCTACACCTTTAAACTGAATACTTCTTGTTGTATTTCAGACATCAACGAGTGCCAGAACAGATCCATTTGTGGTGAGCACGCCACGTGCCAGAACCTGGTGGGCTCGTTCCAGTGTCTGTGTGACCAGGGGTATGAAAGAGCGCAAGACGGTCGTCAGTGTATAGGTAGGTTGCTTGGAGGAGTTCAGTCCGACAATGGAGGTTAAAGGGCTACAGTCATTTGGAAAACACAGATTGTTTAAGTAAAAACTGTAGTAATTAGTAAAGCATTTCATGTCTGGGCCAGTACTGACTTGATACAATGCAAATAAAATGGATTTTTGGCCATAATGACCAACTCTTTGTTCCACACACGCCTTGCACCTGATTCCGAGACATCAAAAGTGATGACTGCATTGACCAACAGAGAAGGTCTAAGAGTTCTTATAAGTGTTGAGGGATCAGATGTGCCCAAACTTCAAGAGCATTGTCTGCCAGCATTGTTTGTATATAGTTTCTAGGGATGTAGAGGCTAATGAGTCAAATTGAAAGTATAACGTGGCAATTGCTACTATGGCAACGGGGGCTCATCAAAACCTCTGCCATAGAGCAAGCCACCTCAGGGCAAAAACTATGGTGGCAATTCCACCAGGTGAGTGAGACATGGCTGAACTTCGGTCACCATATGTGACTACTGGAAACAAACCCCAAAACTGAAAGTGCATTGCCAGCCACTGCATTGCCAGCAATCCCATTACAATTAACTCCAAGAAGCTGGGAGTTTTCTCTGAACACATCTTTGATACATAAGTCTACGTTGTTATGAGAAAAGACCATCATTTTAACAAAATTGGTACTTGATCAGTCATCTCAGATCGAGCATCTGATCCACCATTGTTTCTTCTATGTCACCAGTGCCGGATGATTGACTCAGTTGCAGAGTCAATGAAACTTCCACCATGGGGGTTGTCAGTCTGCGACCACCCTCTTAATATCTCAAGGGACACAGGGGAGGCTAATTGTATGTCAGGCATTTGTTGACAGAAATTGCCTTGTAGTACTCATCTAAATGATGGTCCTATATGCAGCCATTTAATTGCCAAGCAGAGCGGTGCATCTACCAAGAACACTGATTAAATGAGTCTCAAGTGAGTCCAATCTGCATGTACCACTAGTTATAGTTTGTTAAGTATATATTTACTAAAGGAACAACTGGAGTTTTACAGGGAGATTATGGGCTTCCTTTTAGTCAATATGTATGCCTAGTAGAATTAAACAAGGAGCAAGTAAAGTGGCTCTGTGAGCATTCGTAGAATTCAATCAATAAGATGTAGGCAAGGCTTTGATATTCTTGCCTATTGCTTCAAATGTAATGCCTCTGTACACCTCTACTTCTTCAAAGCATGTGCCTCATCTTCAATTGCAGACATCAATGAGTGCCAGAACCGATCGCTCTGCGGTGAGCACTCCATGTGCCAGAATCTAGTGGGCTCTTTTCAGTGTCTGTGTGACCAGGGATACGAGGGGACGCAAGACGGGCGGCAGTGTGTAGGTAGGTTGCTTGGGAGAATCCAGTCAGATGATGCTTCAATTGCCAAATTCACTTGGAACACTGTGATGTTTTTTATTTATCAAAGAGAGTCAAGACTTTAAACTACCAGTAATAAATACAGTGTTACGTTTGCACTACTCTCTCCAGACAATGCAAATAAACATTGAAGAAACCACAGGCCCCAATGGCCAGATGGTCAGAAGCGCAACTCATTTGAACCATTAGTACTATAAAAAAATCTGTATTTAAAGTAAAAGTCCTAAATGAATACCATGTGCAGTGCATAATTTGTACAAAAAAAAATGCGAGGGCCCTTGTCAGGAGGCCCCTGCAGCTTGCATCACCCATTACCCTTTCCATTGCTGACAATGACAGTACAAACACGGCTACTAACCATCACACTGTACAAGTGTGATAATTCAGACTATTCCAGGCCCCCAACGCTGTAAGAATTGCTTGGGCAGCAGGTCTTGGTCATTTTAATGTATATTGAAGTAATAAACAACAGTTTTAGTGCTTATCTCTAAATTATTCAAACAGCGCCACCATGTGACATAATGTCATTAGTGCCAGTGATGGCAATCAAGTGACGGTACTGCTCACCGGAAGTCACGGCTCAACTTAAGCACTGCCATTGAGTTAGTAAAGCAGGTGTGCTGTGTGCTAATCAATGATTAAAACAGCTCTTTGGATTGTAACTGGTTGTGGGTAGCTGCAAAGTCTTTTATACTTAAACTTTTTTCAAGGTTTCTGAAAAAACACAAGCCCATTCTAATTTGAGTTGATATAAAAAAAATCAAGTAAATCTGGGATTTTATTTTCACTAGGAGAATTCACTCACAAAAAATGAAACATGTTCGCAAGAAAAATTCTAGCGCAATTAACTTTTATAAAGTTTACATGCTCTGGGTTCATTTGGCCAGATGATCTACTGTTGTGTTAACAGACTACCCATTTGCTGATGCACAACAAGGAGACCCATTCATGTCTCTCTACAGTTGTTTCTCCCCGTGGAGCATCAGCAAAGGGTATAAATAAAGTTGTGTCTCGGACACAAGGCAGTCCTTTGCACCAGTGTTAATCAGCAACATGTGCGTGTGTGTATGTTTTTGGGGCCCCGCGGCACACAGATGTAGAATACAACAGCCTGTACAACACGAGGTGGGACTGATCTCACCCACGCTCGACACCATTCTCTGCCCTACTCATCGCAGACAAGCCAACTTAGGTGGCCACTGCTGGAAGGCATGGATCCCCATCATCCCTCTCTTCACGTCGATGCTGCAGACCCAGGCTCAAGACATACAAGAGCACTGCTGACTAACCCGTAGAACAAGCGGCACAGGAATCCAGCGCAACATTGATCCTCAAAGTCTCCACAATCGGACCACCTCCTAGCCATCAGTGGTACTGCACCTCTTTTACACCTGTTCCCAGCTGCACTTTTTTCAAATGACAGTCTAGATATTCTCAGACAATACTGTGAGAGTAGTGCATACTCAAGACATCAATGTCATATTGCCCAATGCTGCTGCAATGTTACAGCCATTTGATATGCTGTCTGCTTCCTCCTCTATTGCTGCACGGTAGTTTGAACATGGGTCGCAAGGTGTGAAAGCTACCTTGCAGCTACAAAAAAAAATGGCCCAACTTAAAACGTGGCCTGAATAAGAGAGGACACAATTGGTATATTGTGTATTTCTGTACTTGTTGTTTTGTTGTGTTTTTCCTCTGCCATTGTTTGTTCAGTTTACACTTGTCATTGTCCACAATTATATCATTGTCTGTGTAACTATATAAGCGCCATTATTATTATGTTCATTTTTTGTTGAATTTATATTAAATATTATCTTTTGATATAATTTTGGTACATAGTTAATGCAAAATTTAGTTAGCACTGGGTTTTTCTTCTGTTTAATTATCTTTTGTCTATACTGTACTTTATTTGTTATTTTGGTTCATGAACCACTGTTTGGAATAGGGCAAACTGTGAAACAAGCATAGCTCCTACACTTAGGTTGTGATGAAGTTCTCATGTTGTTCCACAAACTGGTGGATGAAGGTTTAGATAATGATTATGACTCCACACTCGCCACACTGAGGGACAGATTTATCAAGGTTTTCCATCTCTCTTGCACCACACAATGGGGCCCAAGGGTGACGCAAATTATCAAGCCACGTAAGGCTTCCTTGAGTGGCCCTGCATGGCTTGATAAGTCTAGAGTAGCGAAAGGCAGCGCAATTTGCTGCCTTGTGTTACTCTGCGGCAGGGAGGTGTTCCATCCGGGAAGTGTGGGTGTTTCCACGCACCCATCCATGGAATTATATTTATTTCTCTGATTGTTTTTGTGCTCAAAAGGGTCCCTTCCTGCACAAAAACAATCCTGCCTCCAATGCAGGCACCCCTGCACCATGATGCAAGGATGACTGCATTGGTGCTAGGCAGCCAAAAGTGTGCCAGTGCTATCAAAGGGCAGTAATGCACTGTATAATTGTAAATACAGCACATTCCTGCTGTTTCTCTTTCACTCAGCACAGCAAGGTGCTTGCTGCATTGCGCTGCGTCAAAGAATTAAAAATCTGCCCCCCAATGTGCAGTTCAGCTCCCGAGCTAACACACACTATGAATGCTCTATCTTATGCCCAACCAAGCAAGGCCCAAAAGAAACAACCAAAATCTGCTATACCCATCCCCAAGGGCTAGCCAGCATGTGTGGCTTCACAAACACAGAGAAAGAAATTAGAGTGCAGATCATCCAAGTGTATGCTTGAACCAGCCCAAGAGATGTGGAAAGACAAGATGCCCCTGCCAGCCATGCTGATGCTTGTGAGATCTTATGAGCTGACTGAAGCCTGAGGCATTGTTAGTGGAGTGGAGTGGTGTGGCTCACTGGTTAGAGGCGGCAGACCCAGAAGCAGAGGTCGGCCCGGGACCAGGGTTCAATTCCCGACGCGGCAGGGTCGTAGACCAGGGTCAGCGGCTCGATAATTCTTACCTCGGTGCCTACTCTAACCAGGGATCACACTCGGCAACTCTGGGCATTAGCTTGCCTCATCTCTACTACGGCCCCCCCACATTCACCGGGGATGCCTGGTTTCACCTTGGAGATACCCAGTAGGGACCATCTCACAGGGATAGCCAGGACCGGTTCCCCAGCCGTCTACAGCGCCACTGCTGCCTCAGGGCAGCAGTGCGCTTTACAAAACACATACACATACATTGTTCGTCCATGGAAGCTGAGTCTCCCGATCCTGCAGCAGAAGTGAGTGGAACAGTAAGAAATCTTTCAGTAAAGAAAAATGGCAGAGCCTGTGGATAACATAGGAACCCTGCTAAGGACAGAGGGAAGACATGCTGAGTGTGTAACAAAACTAATCACTTTGCCTAAGTCTGCTGGTCTTCCAAAAACATCAAAGTCCCTAAACACCAGCAGAACCAACCACACAAAAAAGCTGTGAAGCATCTTGAGTCGAAGCCTAAAACCATCCCAAATGTAGATATAGACAGCAAGTCGGTGAGTGAAGAAGAGCACGTCTCCCTCATTTCAACTGAAGAAAACAATGGTACACTGAAGAACCACACTCCACCTCACTGCCATCCCAACATTCAGGGTTCCAAAATCAACTGCCTCATTGACAAAGGTGGCCAGTGTGCATCATGGCAAGATGTGACTGAGAAATGCAAGGATAGTGGACCTATGTTTTAAAGTCAGGGGATCAGACAATAACGCAAATAAATGAATGTCAGACATCATAAAAAGCTGCCACGATACCCTCGGGCTAACAGAGAGTTCGTAAAATTCATGTGCCTGCTAAACATAGTGACCCACATATCAGAACTAGAGGAAGATAACCTCGAGTGGGTTCTGTACAAGTCCCTGGGGGAATACCTTACCACCTGCACATCTGCTGTATGGTAGGCCGTCTCTTGTTATGTAACCCTATGAGGATCCCAGATGCTTTTGATGCAGCTAGTGCCACTTTGAGAAGAAACCAACTAAACCAACTAGAAAGCCATAGGACGAAGGCGAAATGCAAAGACATATAAGTGGGAGACATTTTAAGAATGAGTGACAAGGCAGGCAAGTTCCAAGCCTTCATTTGAGCCTAAACCGTGGGTAGTAACCCAAGTAAGGGGAACCCATGGTGCTCCGAAGAGTCACTGACATAATTCGTAATTTGTCATGATTCAAGAAGGTGAGAGAAAACCCACCAGTGATTAAGATGCCTTCCCTGTGGCATCCCAGAGCCCCCAGGAGGAGAGACCAGGGTCAATCCTAGGGGTGACAAGATGAACAATAGTTCAACCACCATGCCAGAAGATGCCATACCGCAGTCTCCCAATGATCCTGCATGCAGTTTCTCAGAACCCACCAAGCCTCAAAGCAGGTTGGGTAATCACGCTATGCAACTGACACCCACACCACATGAATGACAACCAGAGTTTGTAGTTTAGTTGAACACCTTTGCTGAATACTGAGGACTGTTTGGTTGCAAGACTCTTTGATTCACTAATGTCTACATGGTTTGTGCTATCATCTTTGCTCCTGAGACATGTGCTTGTTTTATGTGAAAGTTTTGGAGGAATTTTGTGTACACAGACTAGTCCATTTGTTGATGCGCAACTAGGTGACCTCTACACATCTCCCTGCAGTGCCTCTGCATCAGATATATAAAAAAAATGAGTGACCGGGACGCAAGGCAGTCCAGAGTGCCCGTATTAACCAACAAACTGTGTGGGCATGTCTTTATTGTGGCCGGCTGTACGCAGATGTAGAATGCAACAGTCCTCCAGGCTAGCAGAGTCTATTGCCTCCACTCAGTGGCAGCTGGCATCAACCAGCAGTTGGGCACGTGCGTGCAAATATTATTTAAAATAAAACTTACCTGAACCAATGTCCTACGCTCTGGACCTCTTCTGAGGACCTGGATGCTGCAGTGCGGGCACCAGTCCTGCCGCTGCTCTCATAATGTGAGAACAGCACTCTGATTGGAGGGAGTGCCCTTACTCAGCACTCCCCAGTGCCCTGGAGCCCTACACTTACTCTAACCCAACACTCTAACCCAATTGACAGCTGGGTTAGAGATTTCAAATTGCACACGTCTGGCTGGCCTTCGCAAGAAGGCTGACAAAAAAAGACATGCGTACATTGAAAAGTGGTCTAACAGCCCACCCTCCTCCGTGCTACTGTCATTCAGCAGGTGCCCCGGCCCCATCCTGACGCTAAGTTCAGGACAGGAGGAGAAAAAATATAATGGTAATGGGTTCCCATTTTAATTTTCATCTTTGGTGGTAATTTAAGTGGGGCGACGCTCCTCTGCTCCAGCGGAGGAGCCGCCCCTACCTCCACTTCCCGGTATGAGGCCCATCCTCCCATTTTTGAGATCTCTAAGCCTGTAGTGTTTTTCCTTTTTTGTCCGGCTAGTGATTGATTTCCCTTCTGAGGCTTGCCATGCCTCTCATTGTGGATCTGGTCTGAGTAAACTAATGATGATCGCCCTTCCTTAAATAGGAGAGCGTGACCCTCATTATGACCTGTCCGCCATGTGTCACACAGGTGGCCAGGTCAAGACTTTTAACTGGTGAAGCTAGCTGAGACTTTACTGGCAGAAATGCTGTGGAGGTCCCCTTCTAAATGGAACATTCAAACCACTAATTTGCTGCGGCTGGTAAACCAGACTGCTCTGCCAGACCTCCAGGAGCATCTCAGACGCTAAGGCGCAGGAGCGTCGCCCCACTGCTCTTAGAGCAATATAAAAGGGAAAAATAAAATGATAATAACAAAATTATTATAATTTTATTTTTTGTCGCTTTGGTCAGGGTTATGGCAGGGCAGGGTTGGTGGCTCAGGGAAGAGGAGTGATTTGTGCACACTAAGTGCACATGACCACTTGGCCGGCCATCTTGGAACGACCAAAAAAGTAATGCGCACTTTGCATGTTCTCCACCGGGCTGATATGCACAGTCTGGTAGGGAACATGCACAGGCTCCCTGTCCCCATCTGAGCGCCGATCCACGGTGCTCAAACCAATCACAATGTTGCATTGTAGCGTTTTGATTGGCTTAGGGGTGCCTGTTTGCTTTCTGCTTCTTACGGACTGGAGTCAGGAAGAGAACAGAGGAAGAGACGACAAGGAGAGATGGCGGAAAAGGTAAGTGCTTTTAAAAGATATATTTCTCAACCTTCCCATCCCCCCTCCCTGCCCCGCCACCCCGTTCCATACCGCCGCCACTGCAAAACTCTAAATGAAGTCCTAATTATTCTTGATGCATAAACAGACATGCAATCCATATTTTATGCCTTATTACTATTGTATATCAGTTCATGTTTACTGCAGTAACATTTACAAATTGGTAATGAAAGCAGCAGGTCGTACTGCATATTGAATGATATTTAAAACATCTACCAATAAAGGGATTAACAGGAAAATCTCTAGAGTTTCTACCACAATCCTCAAAACGTCTTTGTTGAGGCATATGATGGAGGAGTCAGTCCTAACTAAGGAGACATTTATGTAAAATGGATAGAAAGAAAGCAACCAGCTTAAAAGAATATGTCTCCAGATGAGAAAATGTGTATTGATCCAGCTATCAGGCAGTAAAACATTCAGCGACACAGGAGTGGGGATGGAGACAGGGGTTACGAACACATCTTCTCAGGCTTATATATCCTATGTTGCCCAAGTGTCAGAGTTGTCTGCTATTTCATGTTGTCCTTTAAGAGGACTTGTTTTGACACAAAACAGCCACCCAAGATGACATTTTCCAATTATATATCTCTCATGATATTGTGTTTTATCTAGGACCCCGGTCAATATTATGACCTCATGCCCCTATACGGCTATAATCAATACATATCCCTATAATGGCATAAACGATCAGAGCCATATTTCAGTAACTCGTCTCTGCAGCTCATGACAGTCCATGACACAGCAGAAGCCACTTCCTTAGATTCCTAGATAACACACCGAGTTCTTTCGACATCTCAAACCCCAGAGCAACCTGGGAAAGCCCCGCTTGCTTTGTTTTGATTAGTAATAGAACTCCTGCGAGCACTGTAAGAACGACCAGTTCTTAATGACATCTTTATTGACGTCTTATGTCCAAATACTTACGTCAAACTCGGCACCTTTCAGGTATAAATATACAAACGTTGCCTTAAGCAAGCACACTGGTGGTGAATACTGGAGCAGAACAGCTGTCCCTTGCAGAGCCCAGTAGATGCGAGAAGCCCACGGACGCTGCCCCTCCTCCTCCTTGACGCGCTGAGAAAGACGCTGTATTTTCTCCTGCTGAGAAAATCCAGCTCCGGTGTCTCCAGCCTACCCTTGCGGGTAACTGGGAGATCGGGTCCTGAGAGGAGATACCAGACCTCCTGCATTCTATTCCAGAGGTACGGTGCTGACTAAACCCTTAGAGAGAATTCGTGAAACAAACTCTAGACAAAACCAACTTAACTTAAGCTACTTACTTACTCCCTCCCATGTATTAGGCTTAGGTCAGGTACACCGGGGTAGGCGTAGTTAGAAGCACCAGTTGAGGTCATTAGCTAATGTATAAATGAATGTATATATTTTATTCATTTTAACTATCTTATGGCTAAGAAACCATATCAATGCTTTTACAGTATTATTTCGTAATACTCCTTTTACTGTACGCACTTTTCATAATAACAAGTTTTGCAGTTGTGTCAATTCATTTCTCTTGCATGAGAAGGAAGACTGCTCAATAAATATTATCTTTTATTGAAAACGCCTGTCTCTCTATTCTCTGCATCCTGGTGAAAGTAAAATCTGCACAACTGACTGAGTGAAATAGCTGTCTATTGTTTCACACGACTCTAGAGATTGACTCTTATTCTGAGGAGCAAAGTTGTCATGTTTATGCGGTTGTCAGAAGCTGAATCCCTTCTTGTCTGAGCCAGGGAAGCTGATCACTTCCTATTCAGTCAAGAAGGTTTCCAGTGACCTCTGAGCTAGCTGGCACAAACCTAAATTAAGTCTAACATAGTCAGTAGAGACCTAGAAGACCTCACTCCTACGTCTACACTGCTGTTTAAGTTATTCCAATGCGCAGGGCCTATAGGGAAAATAGGAACTACACTACAATGATTCTACTCAACATAGTTTCCATTGTCAGGCATACACAAAAATTGGACAGAAGGCCAACATACCCTTGAGGCCCCATCACGTCTAGTTCCATACCTTGGGTACTTTCCATGGGTGTGTGTTTGCGTGCGCTTTAAGAGGACAACCCATTATTGAGACAAAAGGGACATACACTTCATAATATCACATTCTCTCCACAACTATGTGATGAACCCATTCCTGGATTTTCAATCATGAAGGTCTGCTATCATGGGATGCAGTATTCTTTGTTGGACAGAGCTGGAGCTTGCACTGTGGGGAGCTTCCTAGAGGCAGTTCTTTACGTGGGGAGGTGGGTGCAGCGGCCAGGGTAGCTGACTTCAGAGCACTGGGTTCACGTTCGATCCCCGGATCCGGTGGCAGCTCAGCTCAGCACCATGTGACTCTGGCCAATAGCTCGCTTAATTTCCACGACGGCCCCCAGTGCCTTGAGACCAGTAAGGGTGAGTAGTTTATGTTTTACAAATACGGATTTATAATATGTTTAAGATGCGACTGGCACTTCCTGTGCTTCCATTGTGTAGCTCTAGGTGCATCTTGGTGTCCAGGGGACAGCCTAGTAATTTGGAGTATAAATGGAGCATTGTGGAAGTCTAATCAACCAATAAGTGAACCACTGTACATTGCTGCATAGTGTCTCATAGATTTGTAGAGGGGCAAGAGTAAGCATTCTGTCCGATTTTAGGTGAGTTATGATGGAAGTGATGTCATGTTCTATTTTGACACGAAAGTAAGTTTAGAATTATCTGCATATTGGTATGTAGAGATGTCCATTTTTAGTTAGATTCCAGAATGTTTCAGTGCATACTCCAAAGGCAAGAGTGACCCTTGGGGGACATCGAAGGTCATATTAAAAGGTGAATTTCAATGTTTATTTATTGACAGGTTATTTTCTGATTTCATTGAGGAAATGAGAAGTTGGTAACGTTGAACTACTGGGACCCAGACTCCACCCAGACAGAAATATTGACTATTTCTGCTGGTATGATGGTGTTTAGAAATTGGATACAATTCCTTTGAGTTTATCAAAGGAAAGAGAGAGGGTGCATTTTTGCTGTTTAGCATTGGATATAGGTTTGAGAGCACTTGGTACACTTGCTAATGCAATTGCTAAGATTTCTTATCTGATTGTATGTGTTTTATTTGAAACAAGGCAGCACATTCTTGATATTTTTAAAGGGTGTGGAGCTGCAAGCAATTTAAAATGGCTGTAGGTCTGTCCTGCAGCTTTGATGAGCTTCAAGAGATGGCTGTGTGGTACCTTCGGGAGTGATTCCTGCGCTATATAAGCACACAATTAATTAATTCATTAATGTCTATTTGGGTTATGAAAGAAGCAGCTTTAGCCTCTCTTATGTGCAATTTACACTACCTTTTCACAGATCATAGGCTGTTCAGAATCTCTTTGAATACACCTTGAATGCAATGCATTTCCTGCATCAGTAACCCCTTCTATTGAATGCAGCTGAGGTTCAACAAACAGATTTCTTCATTTATTTTTTAATTTATCATTGTTAGTGGGGCCAGTTCATTGAAATTCTGTAGTAGGGGATCTCTGTGCATAGTCATAATCTAGTGAATAGTCCCGCCCATGTGTGTGGACCCCGGAGCAAATCAAAAATAAAAAAAGTGTCGAAAAAATGCAGAACTGCACAGACACTTAGGAGAGAATTTAAAGACAGATAATGCAGCCTATAACCAGGCTACACTGTCCAGTACTTCAACTAGAAATTCCACCAAAATCCACAAACAGCAAAGTGTCTGTGCAGTTCTGCATTTTTTCGACACTTTAAGAGATTATTTTTGATTGCTCCAGGGTCCACGCACATGGGCGGGACTATTCACTAGATTATGACTATAACAGAGATACCCCTACTTCAGAACTGGAGTTACAGGTCAGAAACTACTCCTTTCTTATCCCTGGGGCGCGGTAGTGTGTTAAGATGTCATTTTGTGTGAATGCCTTCAATAGGCACAGCTAGATAGAATGTTATTACGGTATCTTGCTATTAGGTATATTGGAAACTAAAGATTTCGTATTTCAGACCAAAATTTCTTTACACTTGGCTTTACCTGTTGTTCTTGTGAATCCAAACTTAAGTGTGAAGTGATGCCGTAGATAGTCTGGCCGGTGAAGCAAAGTTGCATTCAGGCACTCAAGAGAGGATTTATTGGTGAACAGGTTCACTATTGAGCCTTTGTAATATTTTGGTTTAGTGCAGTTGTGGAGAAGGTTATTATTTTGAAGGAACCATGAGAAAGTTAAGACTGTCACTAACTTTCCCTTCTCAGGTCTATAATTTTTTATCTGGTCTACTCCTTTATTTTACATAAGCAATAGTACGGTGCTGTGAGTAGAATAACAGGAATGGGCATCTCTCTTTCTTAGTTTGCATGGATAAGTTCCCCCATTTCTTAAAGAACCTAATAGCCTCTATTGGAAGATTCGTCTGCAAAGTACAACATTGACATACTTAATAAGTGAAATAAAGTGATCTCTACTAGTGCCTCCATTCTATTCGATTACTGCTAATCTCTATAAGAGAAAAGCAAACTTTCACACATAAACTACCAAGAAAATGTATCTGGCTTATAAATATTTTACTAAGCATAGGTATCATGCAAGTATAATCTAGCATAAACTAAAAACTCAACATTTAATTCTGATATAAATTTAGATATTGTTGTTCTTCAGTACCGAAATTAATAAACCAACATTTTGGAACGTAACCTATAGTTTGTTAAGATGATAAACTTCTGTTTCATTGAATTTTAAGAAGATAACCTGCTTCAGCCTCTTTAATGAAGATGTAATTTAATGTTAAAAACCCTTGCACTGGTCGCGAGCCGCCTAGACTACGGAAACACCCTATACGCCGGTACCACCGCAAAACTCCAGAAAAAACTCCAACGCATCCAGAACGCCTCAGCCAGGCTCATATTAGACATCCCGCGTAAAGAACACATCTCTGGTCACCTGAAAAACCTCCACTGGCTCCCCGTCAATAAGAGGATTACTTTCCGCCTCCTAACCCACGCACACAAAGCACTTTACGAAATTGGTCCCGAATGCCTCAACACACGACTGTCCTTCTACACCCCCTCCCGCCAGCTACGATCCTCCAACCAAGCCCTTGCCACTGTACCTCGCATCAACAAAACCACCATGGGAGGTAGATCCTTCTCCTACCTGGCAGCTAAAACCTGGAACTCAATTCCCACTCCCCTTGGCTTTTCTCAGAACCACCTGACTTGACTTGGCATTCAGCTTGTTTTTGTGATTGTAAGAAAATGATCCTGGATTAGTTAATGCACCCAAAGCTGTCTCAGTTTTATGTGGTTTCTAGCTGTGATGTGCACATGCAATACAATAACCAATTATTGATTTATATTGTTAGGAATAGCAATACTGGTTATCTTCCTTGTACCCTCAGATGCTACTCACCTTTTTGTCAGTCTGGTTTTCTATGAGACTGGATTTACAGCACATGAGGAGGCTGTAAAGGTTTGCTCTGCTCATGTTGTCAGCTGTATAACTATTACAGAACATGATTAAATCTATGAAATAGGAATGACCTGGTTTGGCTTGTTGTTAGGTGCTCGTTGATGTTGGGAGGTGGAGATGGGAACAGTAGCTTCAAAAGTGTTTATGAGTTGGTTATGGCAATTGGCTGATATTTGAAGTGGTTCACATTACTGGGCTAAATGCAGAGGTTTCTTTTTACCAAACTTGGCAAAGAGTCTTGAAATTGGTGAAGTTGAATTTAAATGTTTCAAAACAGTTTGGACTCGGAATATGATTTTAACCCTTGTCATACAGGTTAGTAGTTGGGGCGGTATTATTATCTTCCGAATGTTTTGTAGCATGTCATGTACCCAAGATTTTTTCAGCATTGAGTAAACCTCCTGGTAGGCTTGAAACCAGCCTAAAGGTAATGCTGTGGAAGATTAGGTTTGTAAATGTTATGCCATTTCTGATGCTTTCAAATTATCCGCAATTATGGTTTTGGGTTAGTGCCTGTGGCCATCTTTGTTGAAATTGTTCCTGTTGTTCTTTTGAGAGGCACAGAAAGACAATCAAAAGCAGGTGGAGGACTTGAAGATGTTTGTTTTGGAGGGAGGGGGTCTCTTTGGGACTTCAAGGTGAGTTGGGACTGTTATTAGAAGATTAATAGGACGGCTGGCCAAACAGACATGCGCACTTAAGAGTGCCCACCACTCCTCCTCTATGCCATGGCCCGGCCCCACCACACCCAATAGTCATTACGATGTCAGAGAGAGATGAATAAAATGATAATAACATTGTGTTATTATCATTTGATTCATCCTCTGCTCTCTGAGCAGTGGGGCGACGCTCCTTCACCATTACGGAAGAGCCGCCCCTGAACCCAAACCATGGCATCTACAACACCCCACAGAAGCCACCATAGGACAGCAGAGTTTGGCATCCCTCCTCTCATGTACCTACATTAAGTCAAGGGGTCGATCCTTATTCATTCTACAACCGCCATCTCCTCGATGTCCAGGACTTCTACCATCAGTCAGTCACTCTAAGCTACACCTCTCACACCACAGTCCATATAGTATGATGTTTGCGGGGGGTAACGCCTGCTCAAGTAAATCTGTTTTCCCCGCCCCACAGTTCAAGTTCCTTTGGTGTGTCAAAGTGAGTGAACTGAAAGCATACAAGAGCTGCATCCTGATGAATTGGTGATGCAGCCTAATTAGAGGGTCCAAAGCCTGATACATTCACCAAGAATAACACCATGATTCCCACCCTTGATTGAACTGTTCCATAATTGTTACTGATTTTTGTGCAAGGAATGAGAAGGCTAATTTGTTGAAATGCTTAATTGATGTATGAACGGGTTCAAATTGGTTAGAAGACGAGTATCATCATCAATCGATAGCATGAATAAAGTGATCAAATTGAAAGTGATCAAATTGAAAAGAAAAGAAAAAAAATGAAAACAAAATCGGCAACTCCTGCCAGATCCATGGCATCAATCAATCAACCAGATTTTGTATAGTTCTGCTAATCACCCGCAAGGGTACCCAGGCCCTGGGAATCCGCTGCTGAAGGTGGGATCAGTTGAACAGCCAGGTCATGAGTCCCTATCTGAACTCTGGGAGGGAGGGTGAGGTTTGGAGGTCCAGGGGGAAGTCGTTCCAGGACATAGAGGTGAGGTAGGAGAAGGAGCATCCTCCACTGGTGCTAGGGTGAAGGGATAACTAAAAACAATGATGAAAATGATTTAGAAATGTGTTATTAGTGCCCCAGTGTTTTACAAGATAAATAGGAAGCATAATATTTGTTTCCACACAAGAGTTTGATTATGGAGCATGTGCATTTTCTGAGTTGTTTTGGCCTTGTTACCAGCAGTGGCTGGCAGGGACTCAGGGTAGAGGGGCAGGGGAGAGGGAGTGTGACGGGAGAGACAAATGAAAAGTAAAACATAATCTACTTACCTCTTCCGCCGGCCTCATCTCTCCTCCACTTCTCAAGTCCCGGCACCAGGAAGCAGCCAGGCTCCCCATAGTCAATCACAACACTGCAATACAGCATTGTGATTGGTCTGAGCGCTGTGAATCGGCGCTCAGATGAGGACTGGGGGCCTTGACATGTTCCCCACTAAGCTGTGTATTGTGGCCTGGTGGAGAACATGCAAAGTCTGCATGACTGTTTGGCCGGCCCAAGACAGCCGGCCAAGCAGTCATGAGCACTTGGAGTGTGCAAACCACTCCTCCCCCTGTGTCTCCAGCCCAGCCCCGCCCCGCCCTAACCCACCAGTGAACCTGCAAAAAATTAAATGTGAAGGAGCCGCCCTTTTTTGTTACAGGGATTATTTTACTCTCCCTCTATTAGGAGGGCTCAGATATTCAAGGCTACATTTGAGTAAAGGTATTGACTGCACTGGGATTACAGACTTTTGAGGAATCTCCTAAAGGATTTTTATTCAAGTATATCAATATTTTCAAGAGGTAAATGCCATTTTGCTGGATTGCATAGAAAAAATGACATAGTTACACTTCCCTAGAAATCACAATGCTGTTATCTATGCAAGTGCGTTTCATTTATAGGAACAAAGCAAAATTGGATGGTAAGCACCGCACACGTCTTTGTCTTTTTTTTCTCCAGATATGAATGAGTGTCAGACCTTGCATGGTGTCTGTGGCATGGCCATATGTGAGAACGTGGAGGGCTCCTTCCTCTGTATCTGTCATAGCAGCAACGAGGAGTTTGACCCCATGACTGGGAAATGCATCAGGCCCACCAGAGCAGGTAATGTAACACATCTCTTTAATATCCGTTATCAAAGAACCAACGAAACATTTCAGTATTATAAAGGCTTTCCTTTGAACATTTTTTGCTAAAACTTTATATTGTGGGTGATTTGTGAAGAAAACGAATTGTGATAAAGGTCATACCCTTTGCAAGTTTGTGACAGTGCAAGCTACAAGTTTTTGTGATGGTATAAACTTTGGGCCAGATGTACATAGCCACTTTCAATTATAAAACCCTGAGATTCGAAAATCGCAGAGTTTGCAGCTGCAAAAATAAGACCTGCTACCTCACACGGTACCACAGTCGTACGATGTTGGCTCCTTTTACACGGTCACCCAGTGAGGAACCAAACTCACATGGTGGCAGGGGAAATGAGCTGAATAGCACTGTAAACAGCAGGTTCGAGGCATGTGGGCTGCTGAATTCATATCTGTGCATAGATCGCCGCCTAGTGTTGGGTCCAGAAGATATAAACAGCGGAGTTCCAACTCGTTTTTGGAGGTAGTAAGCAGCCATTGTCGATTAATGGGTGTGAAAACATCCTAGAGCATTGGCGACAGCCTCAATGACTTTTTTTTCTAAAGAGGGGATGGAGTGGCTTCGTGATAGGCAACGTGCCTCCAAGGTAGCTCTTGGCACGAGGTGCCACCCCTTCCAAGGCCTAGCCCCCTCCTCACACCGTGACTTTCATTTGTAAATTGGCAGTTATGGCAAAATGTCTTTTTGGTATGTATTAAACACATGTTGTGTGTCTTAAAAGCATTCTGAATTACAGCATGGGCTTACCAACTAAACCCAGCTGAAGCTAGCAAGGAGCATGAAATGGGCATTCCCTCCACATTGAGATTCAGTATGTATCAATGGTTAGTGACCACAATTATGGTTGCAAATATAGATCAGCTGCCAATACGTCAAAGGAGGAGGTCAATAGTTTTAAAGGGGGTGAGTGGACATGTGGGACAACTCCCCCTTCATAAATGTTGTTGGCAGCCTGGTGGGAAATAGGCAGTGGCCTCAGACTACCACTTCTTGCTCCCTCTGAAGTTTTCTCATAAGGATTTTTTTTGTTTGTTTTGTTTTTAAAAAGCAGCACTGGTTCCATTAATCATGATAGGCTGCTTTCCGGGATGGCGGTCTATTGTACTTTGAAGACCACCATCCCTATGCCTGCAGCCAATCACATTATGCCTAATTAATATTCATTAGACAGATCATTCTGCTGCCAGAGGTTTTGAGATACAACCAACTAATACTTAGACAGCATCACGAAATTAATGACTGGTCGCAAATAATATATGAGCAGATATGTGACCAGTCTTTTAGTACCTGCGGCCATTACTGCCTGCTCTCAAATGTACTCATAAAAGTTCTACATTTTCAGCTTAGCATTAGCCTGGACATGTAGGGTTCACCTGCGTGTTTCAACTAGAAGGGTCTAAAAAGATAGGACTCTCTAGCACTCGGTGGAAGTGGACATCAACCCACATTATGTTCACTCTGCTCTATTACCCCTTATTTACAGCTCAACTTTGTACCTATTCAGTGTGAATCTCTGTTTCTATTGGAGGAACAGCTCTCTTCCCTAAATTTCTTACTATGTCTTCCTGTAGAACACCTGGGGGCCGATTCCGATCCTGGAAAAAAAACGTCCGTACGATTTTCATTCGAAGCCATCGCCGTACGATTCGTACCCGTCCGTCCGAGTCGCGTAGTACGATCCGTATTCCGTCAATCCGTCCGAATCGTCGTGATCCATTTGTATTGCAAGGCTGAAACAGTGAAACATGCCGTTCTACCCGACGAGTACGATCCGGACCGGGGTATGAGGGCGCGATTCGTACGATCCACGTCAGGTAAGGGCGATTCGTACAGAAAAGCACACAATCACTTACACACCGTACGTTGCGTACACCCCATGATAGCAGGGGTATGGTGCGTACCCCTGCGATCTTGCAGTGTACGCACCGTACCCCGCGATCGCAGGGTGTATGCACCGTACACCCAGCGAACATGGGGTACGGTGTGTACACCCCAAGATCGCGGGGTAGGGTGCGTACACCCCAAGATCGCAGGGGTACGCACCGTACTCCCGCGATCATGGGGTGTACTCACCGTACCCGGGGGGGCCATTCCGTACCTGTTTTGGGGCGAACTCTGCTTTTATAGCTGTTTTCAGCTCCCGTAGAAAAAGGGTCGTACGGTGCGTACCCCACAACAATCGTACTTGCCGGGTCGGAAAAGGCAGCCGCGAACCGTACAGATGTTGCGTACAGCGGGTTCCGAGGGAGATTTGTGCGGAGATTCGAGTCGAACTGTTTTTGTACGATTCGTACGAAGTCCTGCTCCTTGTACGACTCGTACTTCGTCGTACGTACGGGGGACGTTGCAGGGTACGATTCGTATGGGAAAAATGCTCCGAACTGCTATTCGGAGCGTTTTTCCCGAATTGGAATCGACCCCTAAGTGTTGCAGCAAGGGTACACACGCGGGGAACAGAAGAGTTTTCAAAACCTCCCTGAACAGCAGAAGTACCTAAACGTGTTTAAGTCCTTGGAAAAGGCATTCCAAGCAGAACATGTTGTTAACTCTTATGGGTGGATTTGGAGGTCTGCTATCTTAGGATCCCAGTGTTCTGTGTAAAATACTGGAGCCAAACGTGCCCAATGCTTCAGTGGATTGGTGTGAACCGCTTCATGAGTTAGAGCCACGGTCTTGAATTTAATATACAACCTCATCTAAAGTTAGTGAAGTTGACAAGCAACAGGTGAAATGTGAGTTTTTTGGAAAGATTCAAAACTGCTTTTTCCATTGAATTTTGCAGAACCTGAGGGCTGATATGCAAAACAATGTAATGGTTGCACACCCTCAGATTTGTAAACCGTAGGCTGTACATCTGTTAAAAAGCTTTTTTGTATTTACTAAGCACATTTACAAGATTTGGAAAAGTGTTTCTGGATTGGTAAATGGGTTTAGAAATCCATTACTAATACTCCATTTACAAGGGGCATGATGTGGACACCCTTTCTAGATTAGGATTTACATCTTGATGTATCAATGGTTGTAACCCTAATTGTGGTCACAAACCATTGATCACTTACCGACTCCCAATTTAGTGCTGTAATTGTTTAGCAAAAGGGATTGGGTTTCCCTTTGGACTGGTTTCACTTTCTGAATGCTGAGATAGGGTTCAGGAAGAGCACACTGGTCTCTTTAGAAAAATAATCTTTTTTTAAACACATCCCCGTTTCCTTCAAGGTAATTGGTTGCATTTAAAGAAAAAACATTTATTCATTTAAACAGGACGACAGACCTCGTGGTTTGCTGACCCTTGCAGGCCACCATCCCTGAGATTGTGGCCAATCGCAGGGGTCACAGATTGCTACATGCCTAATTACTGTTAATTAGGCAGGTCGTTCTACAGCCCCTGCAATTCTGTATTTTGTGAACCAACCTATTTGAATGTAGTCAGTCAGTAATATTCTATTAATTTCTCAAAATGGTGGTGCGAAAACTGAGACCACTTTTTGTGAATGAAATAAAAGGACATCAGGTCCCCTGAGTTTAAGTCGACCAAATGTAAATCCAGCAGTAATTACAATCCAGTAGCCTTTCACCTATGTTTGCCATGATCTCTTTTGCTCTATCTTTCTGTTGTAGATGAAACCTTGTTTTACTTAACATATTCAGGTGGAACTGAGATGGAGAGTTAATATTGTTAGTGTGGTTGTCCATTTCATCCATAAGTTGAACATGATGCCTAAGATCTTAACCTTATCTCAGAAAGCAAGATTTGAATTCCCAACCAAGAAAGAGATGTGCTTTGCACTGTTTTTCTTTAGGCAATGGCATGCCCCATTAAGTAGGAATTTTACCTTGGCTTACTTATGATACAGCTACTTCCTGTCCATCCAAAACAGAATTATATCAAACATCTCAGGGACTTGCTTACGGTTTTCAATCAGGTGTTGGAGATGCAACACAGCATGTGTTGCATCTGTGTTTCGTATGGATTTGGAAGGCCTACTTCATAGTTTCTCAAGACGTGATGTGAAGGCTGGTCATAAAAAGTAAATAATGAAGGACATAGGCAAGAGCCCATATTCCTCCAGTAACACCTCTGGAAGTTGAGGCCCAGCCACCCGTTGCTTCATTTGTAAAATAAGCCTAAAGTTTTTCTCAGGAGCCCACATCTGGTGCTAACGAAGGTCGGGATAGTCGAATACCAAGGTATAGTCTAGATTCCATCTCTTGTCTCTTTCTTTCACCACCATTCATGTGTAGCCCCATTACTTCACTTTTGCAGGTTATTTTGATATCCTTGCTTTCACTGTTTGTTACTGTTGCTTCAACTTTCTCCCTTCCTCCTTTCTTCCGCTTGTGTTTTTCTGTCTCCTGCTCTGAACCAAAGTCTGATGAGGAAAATTAAATATTCTCAGACATGCACGCAGGTGGACTCCACCAGCATCAAATCTAGCACAGCCGCCACCACTCTGGCCTTCTATTGAAAGAAAAAAGTATTCAAGCCATTCACTACCAACTTATGACATCCCAACACATATCTAACCATAGTCAAAGGAGTGGTGTGGTCCAGGGTGACACACGCTGCTGACAGGCCTAACAGCATTAGCAGGGCTGGACCACCAGTATCCATGACGTGGAGGATACAGGTTTGTATGTACGGAAAGGCAGTTTTCCTATTTTGAAAGCAGAAAAAAAGTAATGATTGTTAATTAATTAATTATTTATTTGCACAAAGTTCTATACCTCCTTCAGTATTCAACATCTGCCATATTCCTTGTCTTAATGAAGCACATGATTGTATCTCGAAGAAAAGGTTCCTGACTCTCATGGCCTCTGGTGACCTATCTTGAGCTATGGGCCCCTGAAAAGGCGATAGAATTGATTATTTCTTTATAGGCGTTATGTCCTAGTGTGAAAATTTCATGCAGGGTACTGGCAAACCACATTTCTAGCCATTCAAGTATTTTCATGTTGTTTCAAGTTAAAAAAAATTAGAAATGTCACAGACAGTATTGCGTGACTTCGCTCACCCCAGTTGTTGCGCAGATCAAGAACATAGTGAGGAAATACCATAATATCTTCCCTCTCCCAATCACAGCTCGTCCATTACCTCCAAGCCGCCCAGGCCCTCCCAGAACCGGCTCCGGAGCGGTGTCCATTGGTGGGCTGAAGGAATGCTACTACAACTTGGACGACACCAAGGTCTGCGAGAACATCCTGGCCAGGAACATCAGCTGGGAGCACTGCTGCTGCAGCATCGGAGAGGGCTGGGGCACCAACTGCAAGGTCCAGCCATGCCCAAAACCTGACACAGGTAGGACAACGCCAAGTAGGACCAACGGCCTATTGTCATGGTCATTCTTGTTCTACCAAGAGAAAAAATACCCCAGAGAAAATATAGCAGGTGCTCTGGGAAAACGTTGCGCCTTTGCCCCGGAATAGTACCTAAGCGGCAGAAAATGGAGCCTATCATACAAATTATTTGGGCAAAGTTTGCATAACTTGCCATCCCATTTTTTACATTTATCATCATCAGTCCTTGTATTAAACCTTGGCTAACACAATTTGAGCAAATTGTGTCTACATCATGCCTGTTACAATCCCCATGCTCATTATATACGCATCCCTGGTACCTGTGGAATTCACCCACGCATTATTTCACAGTAAATAACTCCTGTTTGGCACAGAATATTTTTTTGGTATTTAGAATAATACCTATCATATTTTTATGTCTGATCTTGCCCAAGTTTTTCATCTTTTTTTATATTTCGTCTAGAGACAGTTTTAGCTATGTGTTGGGACACCCATGGCTCCAATACAAAAGACATACTTAAAGCGGGTTTTGGTTCAGTTCCCTATCATGACGGTTTTGTTTTGTTGTTTGTCTCAGTTGCCAGCTCATGATTACTTGATTTTTCTCCTTGCCGTTTTGTTTATCATTCCAAGGAGCATTTCGGTCTCATAGAGATCTAATTTGATGAGTTTTACCCTTCCCTGCATACATGAGGGGCCTCTTTTTAATTTTGTATTGAGCACTTATTCCAATGCATGTTTCCGTGCTCTCTCCCCTTCTGCCTAGCGAGCAGGTGTACACTTTTCATTCCTCCCTTTCCAACAACGCTCCACGCCCCCGTCCCTCTCCCATGTTAAATTATAATTTTTCATTTTTGTATTTATTATGATAACTCTGCAGATGGAAAGTGCTCCTGAACTGTTCGCTTCATTTTTCACACTTTATGTGAACTTCTTTTAAATGTTATTCAACATTTCAGTTAACGGTTCAAACATAGGACATTCCCCCATAATCCAATAGTAAATTACAAATGGCCACTATGCTTCATGACGCCTGTGCATGCACCCATCAAAACGAAAGAGCATGTAAGCATCACAACACACATACATCCACATTTCACGTGCTTGTGTCGTGATGTATGTGCGCATGCTTGACATAGCACAATTGATCAACAACTTATATTTTGGGATGGGAATTCTTATCTAGAAAGCACAATGCAAGACTTTTGGGTGCATGCGTCTTGAGCCATTGGCAAAGTCAGCAAGACCTGTTGGTTTGGCCAATACTTGTTTAATAAAGGTATTTCTTTACTTGTGATGGCAAATCACACTCCACATCCTGTGGCCAATGTGAAATCTACAAAGGTCTAATTTTTTTTATCTGATTTGTTTCAGATGAATATCTCTCCCTGTGCCCTGGTGGCCCGGGATACTTGTCAGGCAGCCAAGGATACAAAGGTGAGTCTTCCTGTTAGACCTTAGGGATTAGTAGAAATACACTCATTTAGAAGGTTCTCACAGTGCACCCAAAGCCGCATTATTTGGCGAGATTTCCACTGGTTTCTACAGTAATACATTTCCACATAAAATATGAATTTTGAAAATCCAGTCATGACAAGGTGTAGGTTATGTAAAACATTGTGTGCTCAATTATTATTTAACCAGTTGAATGCGGTTCCTTCTTTCAAGGACTTTAATTCACCAAAATGCCGGGGGTCGTGAAAGCGATGACATGACCATTTAACCCCAATTGATCTCCCAAGTTTGAACACCTTCGCATACAGCTGCACACAAACCACTTCTAAACTAAACACTGAGCACACTCTCTACGAATTTGCCTCAACCAAACACTGACAAATAAAGGGCACAATTGATTCTTGGCACTAACAGTTTAGTAGAAAAGGACACCCCGTCTGAGAATGCAATAGGATGCAGTAGAAATGGTGCTATACAAACGCGAACCATATAAAACTCTATCACGTATCAATTAAACCAATAGGACACAACGGTATTTCTTGTTTAGGTCCAGCCTACCAGACAGTGCAGCTCTCTGGTTTGGAAAGACTTCTTGGGGAGATTCAAAAAGCATCCGTGGTTATTTATTCTGTCCATTGCTTACCATTGGCTTTGTGATTTGTAACTCATTGTTGCTTGCTTGTTATTCGCTGGCTTTATTTGTTTTAGGCTGTTCAGTGTGTCTTTATCCCTCCCGTGGAGCACCGTCTCTTTACTTTATTCTTGCTTTCTTTAAACAGGCCTTTAAATTTTGTCCTTATCTTGTCACATCTGCTGTGCATTTAAAGACAGAGGTCAAATGTCGGGCTCCATCTTTAGTGGCAACACCTCCGCTAAGGCGGAGGAGCGTTGCCCTACTGCTTTTCTGCAGTGTAAGGAAAAATTAAATGATAATAACTCAATATTATTATTATTTTATTTTTTTTGTTGCCGGCGCAGCAGCTTTGCGAGGTGGGGCGGGGCTGCTCTGCTGACTGAGCGGGGGAGGGGTGGAGTGTTTTCACTCCCTCAGTGCACATGAATGCTTGGCCTGCCGTCTCGGGCCTGCCAAACATTCATGCATGCTTAGCATGTTCTCGACCCAGGCTGCATTACAGCTGAGTGGAGAACATGCCCAGGCCCCACAGTCCCCATCTGAGCGCCGAACCAAGGCCCTCAGACCAATCACAATGCTATATTACAGTGTTGTGATTGGTTCAGGGGAGCCTGGGTGCTTCCTGTTTCCAGCCAGAGGAAGGAGTGGAGAGACTGCCTTTAAAACTGTGGACCACAACACTGACACTAATCCAGGGCTACACATTGAATTTAAACTGAGGGCAGGTTTATGGTTGATCATTTACACTGTAGAAGGTGAACAGTTCCCAGAAATGCACCAAAATATTTTAGTTCATGGGGACATCGTCATTTGGTAGTAGGCCACTGTATTTGTTATTAGAAAAAAAACTCTAGACAGGTGACCATCAGGGGTCAGCCTGAGAGGCAATTCCTGCTATGTAGTATACATAAAGTCCATGTTTAGGGAGGAACTGACTCACTGGAAACCACATTGCAAACATAGACAGGTATGTCCTCGTGTACATGTGGGTGTTTGTGGACAAAATGGTGTTAATTATTTTTACACCATTTTTAAATATTGACTTATGTGACCTGCACACTGTTTGAGATTATGATTAGTGCTCCATTATGATTTTATGGTAAGGTAAAGCAGAGCTCTACAATTGGTGAAAACATCAGCCTCTTTATTGGCTCACTAAAACTGCAACATTTCTTGTCGTTACTCTGTCTAAGGATGGAGTAAACAGACTATGGAGCATGATCTCCTCCATAACTTGTTTTGTATGTCTCTAGATATAGTAAATGAACATTTTATCCATGGACATAATAAACAGACTTTTATATGTTATTTGTGATAGAAGGTTCACTTTATCGTTTGATCTTGCAAATCCATGTGTTTCATTGAATCTCTTCAGAATATTTGACCAGTCCTGCAGGTCGATTACTTACAGATCGGCATAGGCTTAGCACTATGCATGTTCATTTTTCCACAAACGATATATTGTACCAAGAACTCTGTGCTAGCCCAGTGCAATTGGTAACTGTGCTGTGGCATGTACATGCATGAGTTAGACCCTAACACAGAAAGAAGACCTTGGGCATAGTTCATAATTTGCAGGAGCTCAAATAGGCAGTCAGACATCTTTCATTTGCTGACAGGCATGACACGTCATTGAAAGCTTATGATGCATGCTTCCCATCAATATGTATGGATGATGTTTTGAGTGATGTATTCAACTTTCTACACCAGCTTTGCCATCCTGCTCAAGGTGACAATCTTGTCACCAAGTCTGAGGACATGTAAATAGGTGAATTTCTTAGGGCAGCATCTATAGGCTTTTGCCATCCTATTGAACTGTACTATGTATCCATCTGTATTTATCTTCTCGCTTACAGATGCCGATGAGTGTGCCCTTTTTGGCACTCAAGTGTGCAAGGGTGGTGTCTGCTTGAACACAATTCCCGGCTATTCGTGCTATTGCTCCAATGGGTATTATTATGATGTACATCGCTTGGAGTGTATTGGTAAGTGCTGCGACCAGCTCTTCTGTTCTATTTGAGATTTTATCCTTGTATTTCAGCCATATTGGTGAGAGATGAGCATTGTAAAATATGTTGTCACATTCTATAAAGCTTTCCTCACAAATGCGTCTCACAGTCATACAGTACATATAAAAATCCCAAATTAAAAGATTGCAGCCCCATTGGATAATATATATATATATATATATTACCTACTGGCGATAGCCAGTAGGTATATATAGTTAGGATTAATTCTCTATGGAACTTTTGAAAATTCTATGTCTAATAACTTTGGCGTTTGAGGACGGAATCGGCTGAAATTTTCAGGAAAATGGCACGTTTTGTTTCTGAGCAGCCCTTGAAAATTTGGGGGGGTTTTGTCAAGGGGGGGCCGAGAAAAAAGGGGGGTCCCAAAACGCGTTTTTCCCATGTTAATTTCCATAGGGCGTTTGGCCTCACTTTTAGCTCGAACGGCTGATGGATTTGCACGAAACTTGGCAAAATTGTAGGGACTGTTAGCCCGATGTGCCTTTGCTAGGTCTCAATATATGTGCTCCAGTGGATTTTGAGAAATTAATGTTCAAAACAAGATATATATCTGTAACAGCGTTCCGGGCTGCGCTCCGGTCCGCTTACTTTTCGCGAAACGGAACTTTTCGATGCGAAGCTGATTGGCTCCCCGGTGTCTGTCAACATTCTAAACAGTCCGAGCGGCCGCCATCTTATCTCTCGGTAGGATCGAGAGAGAAGAAGAGGTGAAAAACGAAGGGGGAATTTAATGAAAGGGGGCAAGGTATACCCCTCTTGACCCTCTAGGAATGTTGTTGGGGTTATTAAAGGGTCCCGTGGGGAAAATAAAAAAAAAATTGATTTTCACGGTAGAAGCGCTTCCCGGGCCGCGAACTGGGCCGCAAACTGGTAGCGAAACGGGAATTCGCCATTTTGTGCTTCGTTTTAATTAAATTACTAGGTATAAGGGGGTGCGGGAGACCATTTTGTGCTTCGTTTTATTTAAATTACTAGGTATAAGGGGGTGCGGGAGACGTATCCTAATCCCTTATGTTTTCTGAGGGTGGCTGAGGAGGCTCATATATGTTGATACATGTCTTCCAGCGGCTGTGCGTGAGCTTTTTTTTTTTTTTGCTGCGTGACGTCTGTTAACGTTCGATTCGAAGGAAATCAGGAAGTGTTGACCACCAATTTGTCAATGCGATAAAATATTTTGTTATAAATGAATCCTTATTGATAAACATTGTCTGCGCCATCTTGCCTTTTTTCCAATGCCACAATTTTGTCGTGCACGGCAGCCATTTTAGATGCCAGGCCGGTCCCAGGCTATCACCTAGCCCTGCGGATGTAGTTTATGGCCCTAGCTGTAGAGAATCCAGACATGCCAACCCTCCCGATTCAGGCGTGAGACTACTGATTTCAGTGCTAGTCTCCCGCCTCCCGATTCCTGCAAGCAAAAACCCGGGGGCATATTACCAATAAATAGCGATCATTTTTGTCTCTAACTTGTTTAGAGACAAAAATTATCGCCGCACATCGGCGATTTTTATCGCAGATAAACCTTGCTATTAGCAAGGTTTATCGCAAATGCGATAAAAAACGGCCGCAATGCATGAATATCGCTGAAAAGTGAGCGATATTCATGCATTATCCAGCAAATGCTCTTAGCCATGTTATCCACCTCCCATTGGATAACATGGCTAAGAACTGCTCGCAAATGCGATAAAAAACGGCCGCAATGTATGAATATCGCTGAAAAGTCAGCGATATTCATGCATTATTCAGCAAATTCTCTTAGCCATGTTATCCACCTTCCATTGGATAACATGGCTAAGAACTGCTCAGGGCAGGTGTTAGCTTGTGGAGATATTCGCGCTTAGCGCGAATATCTCCAAAATTTGGTAATAGGAGATAGTGATGTAAGCGACTGTTTCCAGTCGCTAACATCTTGGCACGCCCACTTTGCATGTCATTAGTGATAGATATCACTGACATGCAAAGCGGGGTCCAAGATGGTCGCTATCTCCTTTTAGCTGTCACTAACTGGTGTTAGCGACAGCTTGGTAATAGGGAGATAATTTTATCTCCGCTTTCTTGGCTTTTAAAGCCAAAAAAAGCGGAAATAAACCCCCTTGATAATATGCCCCACGATTCCTCGGGGGTTTCAGCTGACAGGGCTTGGTATTGTGTTACGTGCTAATTCTTCCAGGAAACGTCAGAGGGTCGATGCAGGGGTTCTAGAAGGGGTGATAAATCATTTAAGCCTCATGAACAAGCGCATGGTCTTTTAAAGATCTGTGAAGTACTCGGGGCGGCGGTGTGTGTGTGCCCTCTTTCAGGAGCGGGCGGGGGGGGGGGGGGGGGGGCACTGCCAGCAACTTGCCAGGCCAGGCAGTGTTCAACACTTGCATCACCCTTTCTCTGCCTGCTATTGCGCTCCATGCTTCGGAAAGGTAAGAAAAAGAACGTGCATTTGAGTTTGAAATGTCCGATCCTGTAGCAGTACACTTGCAAAGCCCACACATGACAATAACCCGATTCAAGGCCCCATTCACCCGATTTTTTAATAATATATAGTACTCCAAAAAAGTAGGATTATAAAACTTTATTAACTTTTAAATATAACGAACGCAACAAAAACTGTAAATATATTTAAACATTTTTTGACAAAAAAAAACAACAATGGTCCGAAGCTGTCTTTTGTGCGAATAGTCCCAAGGCAGCACAACGTGCTGAGTTGTGGACGGCACCCAGGTGAAGAACCATCCCTTCTTTAAACCCCATGGTGACCAACTAAGTGCAGGTTTTACATAAAGTAGTGTTTACCTAGAGTGGTGCTGTGTAGGACACTCTGAATGGAAATTAACCAGAACTATAACGATAACAACAACAACAACAATAATATAACTTTTATGCCCAAATTACGCAAACATTTAGCTAATCTGCTAAAGGGGGGAGTCGCCATTTCTTTTGATAATTTATTCACCCATCCGTAGCCTCTCTATTCTCCATTACAATGTGTTTCTTGCTGAAATTAACCAGTACTATAACCATAACAACAATAACAATAATATAACTTTAATGTCCAAATTACGCAAAGATTTAGCTAATCTGCTAAAGGGGGGAGTAGCCATTTCTTTTGATAATTTATTTATCCATCCGTAGCCTCTCTAATCTCCATTACAATGTGTTTCTTGCTGTCGCTAGCTGATGATAAAACTAAAGTGATAACTTCCTCATCCTTATTTTGTCTTTCTTTGTTCTTTAAGATGTTATCTGTGTCAACCTCTTCCGAGAATGCTGATGCGTTAGGGATTTCCTTGTGTTTCTTAATAGCATTGGTGTCTGCACACTTCTTTGTCAATTCTGTGAACATGAGAGCTGCTTCATAGACAGACAATATCTTTGTTTAGTCATTAGTGTTAAGTGTGTCTGAAACTACAGTGCCCTTCTGTTTTTCCTTCTTCAGGCTCTACAGAGTTTTGTGTGTTGTTTTTTTGAGCGACAATTATTCCAGATGTTTCAGGTTCACTTGTTTTGTCCTGCAGTGAGTTAACAGCTTTAGAGACTTCATGTTTATTTGCTATGTCCTGCTGTGCGTCAACTGCTTCAGAGACGTCAGCCTCATTTGTTATGTTTGACTAGATCCTGGACCTGCCCGGCCGCGCCCAAAATGGCTCCGGTGTAAATGGGACTCGTAACTGCTTGTTGTGTACTGGTTGCCCAACCTTGATATCACGAGATACGTATGCAGTTGTGAAGCACATGGCGGAGGCTCGTCTGCTGTAGTGGGGCGCCCCGTTATCGTTTCAGTTGCCATTCCGCCCGCTTTTTCTACACTGTGCCTTTTCCGCTATTCAGCTGTTTACCGCCCGCTCTTACGGCTACAGCGTCTCGCTCACCATGTAGTTGAGTTGCTCCCACTCTTGCGGTGTAGCGATAGGCGGCTGCCACAGGACTCTTAAAATGGCGGCCGGCTCTTCGGATTTGGGCCTGGTCCAGTAAAATGGCCCTGGGACACTTTGGAACTCGGACGCTTGTCTGCCAGGGCTTGGGTCCCATTCTCGAAAGCGTCCCCTCAGCCTTGAAGATTCTACAAAAGTTTTGGGGGACCTCGACTCCCGCAGGCTTCCGGTGGGGAGCGGCTGCCATGATTGCTTGCGGAATGGCCACGACGGAGCTACGAGATGGTGGTGCTCTCATGGTGACGCCAGCTTCAGTCTGAAACATCCAGAAACAAGGTGGGGCTTTCATCGTTTGGGAAAAAAAATGTTTTAATCCAATGAAAAGTGTTATTTTTAGGTCACATGACCTAGTCTTACATCATTAGGAAAACAAAAGTAAAATGAACCAATGAAAAGTTTTATTAACAAGTCACATGACCTGTTATGCTTACGTTACGCGCTGCGCGGCGCGCTCTGGATCGTTTCCGGGAAGCTGCGCCTTGCGCACCGGAGCACTTCCGGGTGCGCTAACGCGGCGCGTCATATGACGCATTACGCGACAACGCAGGTCCAGAATATAGTCAAAATGTCTCCACCAACCAGCGGTCGGAATACAACCGCTTTCAGCAATCCAAAAAGTTCTGTTAAATCGCAAGAGCGGGAGCAACTCAACAACATGGTGAGCGAGACGCTGTAGTCGCAAGAGCGGGCGGTAAACAGCTGAATGGCTGAAGAGGCACAGAGTAGCAAAAGCGGGAGAAATGGCAACTAAAACGGTAAAGGGGCGCCCCACTACAGCGTGTCTTCAGGTAAAACGGATTGTGGGACAAGGTCCAGAATGGAAGAGTCATCAAAAGGCAAAAAAATCTGTGGACCCCGGGAGCCGGCCGCCTATGTCGGGGGCGATCTCAGGCCACACCAGGGCAACACGACATGGGGAGGGGGCAGGAGCCAAGCGCCCCCTCCCAGTCCGCGCCATCTCACCGCCCCTCGGGGGCCTCCGTCAAGCGGTTTAGGGAGGCACCGTATTGTTGTTTTCTAATGCAGTCAGGTCCACAAACGGACCCCACTTACTTTGAATAGTGAAGCTGCAGCAGGTGCAAATAAGGTTTAGACAGTGTTACAAGCGCTGCTTAGAACTCTGAAGTATGGCACTCAACATCCAGGACTTATGCCATTTGTGTAAGGCAGTGACATCGAAGCAACTCAGGGACCAAAAGCATGAACGAACACTCACGTATGAAAATCTTATTTGGGGAAGGGGCAGGATCCAAACGCCCCCTCCCAGTCCGCGCCACCACACCGTATGTAGAAAATCTGAAGCCATCGTTCTACAAACTCTCAACCAGCCTTGGATGGAAAAATCTTAAAGAATGTACAAACTGAAAACCAGTTTTTGTCTGCATAGCAGCAACGTTTGCTATCAGTGCATGAGTTTCATACTCGATCGATTGAGCTAGCCTTATCGGGCAACAAGAAGTATAAAATAGTTATGTAAATAGTTATTTAATAAAATGTTTTACCCTGTTACTTTGCTGGTGTGTTGTACCTATTTATAATATTTGCATAGGGTTTGTTGTTATTTTGGGCGGGGTGGGTGGCGGAGTCGAGCTGTCTTGCAGCCATCATGGTGTGGAGCTCAGTTCATCTCACTATTTTCGTATTTCTCATGAAGGGTTGTTCCTAATGTTTGTATTTTAGTGAGGTCAAAAAGAGATCCAATTAGTGGCCTACTGATTTTGCTCGATTACTTTTATTTTTTTACACGATTTTTCACTATCTGCAAAGACTAAACAGAGTATTGCGACTTTGTGCTTGTTTGTAAATAGAGAATGATCCAAAGAGAACCAATTCTAAAACAGTAAATGCTTGGATAACAATCAATCAAATGGAGAGACAAGCAGGTACGACGGATTACAACGGGGGTAAAGGTCTGCGTTAACTACCCTTCACTATCTGCAAAGAGAGAGTACTACTAAGAGAAAAGAGGGGAGGGGGGGGCAGCGTTCAAAGCACATCAGCGTGCATAAACACGAAAACGTTTTTACCTATCACGTACTTGACATTTGACAGCTTTTGATATTTGCTATTAAAAAACCATTGATATTCACAGAAAAAACCATAGGTTATAGTCCATATATAGTTAGGAATTTGCATTTACAAAACCTTATTTTACTCGCATAAAACCATTGAAATTCCATATATAGTTAGATGCGCTAACTATATATCGCGCACCCGCAATCCACTGCTGATGATGTCACATATTACATCATTCATGACATGGTTAGTGACATCACTGATGACATCACTGATGACATCTCAAATGACATCACTGATAACATCTCATTTGACATTACTGATCACATCACTGATGATATCATTCATGTGATAATACCATGAACCTCTTCAGACTCTAATATAACCTTAGATACAATCAGTGTAAACAGACAGTCACAGACTGTCACTCATCCATGGAGTTACTCACACACCTAGTCAGTTATGCAAACAATCAATCACACTTCCATTTCCTCAACTATACAGTTATACACACCTTATTTATTCAAACATATACTAACACATATTTACTCTGTTATAAAATCCCTGATACAAGTTCACAATGATCCATACAGCCACTCACACATTCACTGGCTCTTATGCACACTTATTTATATATGTCAACTCTCACATGTACTGTGTTTTACATATGTACTTACTTTGACATGTAGCACTGAGATATCCATTCACTCACTAATACACTAATGCACACAGTCATCCGCCCATACAGCTGTTTCCACATGCAGTTTTGAACCCATACATATAGTGAATCAACTACTCACACATCTATGTACAGAGTCACACACCTCCCAGCTACCCATACACACACACTCAGTGTCCCATACAAATACTTGGACAACCAATCAATAACCCATACAGTTATTCTTATAGCTACTGATCAACACATGGAGCAGTTTGTAGAACAACAGATATAATGATGCACAAATTAAGATAGTTTAGTCACTAACCCATGCACTCATTAAGACACATTTAATCATTCTCTCATACAATCAGTCATGCACCTACTGAATCCTTTTTCCAGACACTTATACATCCACTCATTCTTCAATATGTAAGACACATTTTAACTTTACAGAAACATACAGTCACTGGGTGTTGTCATCAGTGATGTCATTTGAGATGTCATCAGTGATGTCATCAGTGATGTCACTAACCATGTCATGAATGATGTAATATGTGACATCATCAGCAGTGGATTGCGGGTGCGCGATATATAGTTAGCACATCTAACTATATATGGAATTTCAATGGTTTTATGCGAGTAAAATAAGGTTTTGTAAATGCAAATTCCTAACTATATATGGACTATAACCTATGGTTTTTTCTGTGAATATATATATATATGGGGAAAGGATGCTTAGGGGCAAGAGATGTTCTGAATCTTAAGCTTCTGAGTCCTCTTTGACTCTTTCACCCCTGAAATTGAGAGCAGATCTAGCTAGTGGGTGGGATATTTGGGCTCTATGGAGGCAGCAAAATAATTTGAATTTCATACTTGGTCCTTGTTGTTAGCGATCACGAAGTATCCTCATTAGTCAATTGAATTTTCTTGTGTCATTGATAGGCCTAACTGCTTAGCGGAGAACCGCTTTGAACTTATCATGTGAGATCTGGGAAAGTCCTTGTAGAAAACTATTCCCAAACTCCAGTCAAGAGACTAGGGGCCCGATGTAGGTAATTCATATTTACTGACTCTTAAATATGAATTTTACCGATTCGGTATTTAAGTGTCTGTAAATATGAAGGGGGGAGATGTAGGTAATTCAATTTTCAGAATTACCGAATCGGTAGGATTCGGTATTTACCGATTTGGTAAATACCGAATCGGTATTGCCCATTGATTCCTATGGGCCATGAAGCCCATAGGAATCAATGGGCAATATCGATTCGGTATTTACCGAATCGGTAAATAAGGAATCCTGCAAGGGTGCAGGGGGTGTAACTTTGACACCCTCTAGCACCCCAATTCCGGACTTGTGTGCCATGTGGCACACAGACATGCCCTAAGGGCATGTCTGTGTGTCACATTGCACAGGTGTGCATGCACATATGTGCATGCACACCTGAATTTGGTATTTTTCCACCCAATTGGATTGGGTGGTATAATACCGATTCTTAAGGGCCTGTGACACTCTTAGGAGTGTCACCTACATGTGGATTTACCAAATCGGTAAAAATACCGATTCGGTATTTTACAGAATCGGTAAATTTACGGAATCAGTACATTTACCGATTCTGTAAAATGATGGCCCCTACATGCCAAATCCTAAATACCGGTCGGTAACGGCCGAAATCAGCCATTAGCGACCGGTATTTTCTCTCCTACATCTGGCCCTAAGAGTCTTTTAGCTGGCATTTTCATATTGTTTGATCAGAATAGATGTTTGATTATTTTGTGGGCTCGGGGGTAAAAGTTAGCAGAGTTAGCCACCCAGTGAGTCTGTGGTATGAGAGTGGTGAAGCTGAGAGATTTTTCTGTGGGAGACTGTGGAGGGGAGAGGCAATCTGATTTCAGTAGGTCTAGGAAATGGTCACCTTGTTGTTTTTGATATGCTATCTTAGTGTGTGCTGCTGCATTTATGCTCACTAGACTGCATGCTGCACCACTTAAGGGAATAAAGAGAGACAGGGATACTGATGTCTTACTCAAACCCTTTCGAGCCAAGAATGCTCATACAAACTGGATTGACCACAATGCTAAGGCTAGCATCAAGTTGTTGCTGAACACCTGTTAAATATCTTCTTATAGGTTATAATGTGAAAGAGTAAGGTGCTAAAAGTAGTGGAAGACCATCATCATGGATGGTAACTATACCAACATCTCAGCATGGAATGCAAGTCAAACTGATAACTCCATCCCACACTGCACACATGTATAGATTGCATTTAAGTCGCTCTAGAAATCAGGGTGGTTGCTTTAGAGCTTGCACAATCAATTAATAACAATATCCTGGTACAATATCCAGGAAAGTACATATTAGGCAAGGTCAGTGAGCATGCCAATAGGATTGCCTGCTTTTGGAAGAAGCAAGAGGATTTGTGGAGAAAGTGGTAAGGAGAAATAAAATGGAAGAGATAATTGTGGGCTAAATGCAGATTTGGGGCCATTGTTGGAAAAATAAACAATTCTGTATATTATGCATACATGACAACACACCAATTTTCTCTTTGTTTCTCAGATAATGACGAGTGTCTCGATGAAGAAGCCTGCGTGGGTGGAGACTGTGTGAACACCATTGGCTCTTATTACTGCAGATGTGAGCCACCACTCATCCTCGATGGGTCAGAAAGGAGGTGTGTAACCAACACCAGCCAAACCCAGGGTAAGGTGTAGAGACTTTACACAAACATCAGACATTGCTTTATGTTTTAGCATGATTGGCTAGTTATAACACTTGCTCTACTCTGGTTTGCTAATCTATTACGGTTAAGGAGAATCAAATAATTCTAAAGCCAGGCACATTAGTTGTGTCAGAAGCTCCATGAAGAATGTCTGAGTCATAGGAATTCATTTAATTTGTGACAGAATACAAATGGATGCCCAGCCCGCCAACCTTGCAATTATCCCATCTCATTTGAAGGTGGAGGAACTCCAGGGTTTCCATTGGTGGAGAATCAGCTGTCTACATCAGTGGAAACCATTGGTCTGAAGGCCTGTCCAGCACTAGGTGTCCAGGTCACTGACAGTGAGAGCCACAGCTCTATTCAGGGTAGGATGGCCTATGGAAGGCATGGCCGATCCTGCAGGGATATGGATCAGTGGGTGAAAACTCCCAACGCATCAGCACAATTGTTATTTTTTTTTCTAAATTCAACCCTGGCTTCAGAAAAACAGAAATTATGCTGAACAGAGCCAGGCAAACATTTTCGGCTTACTTTTGTGCCTTCAGTGCAACTTTTGCACCAGTGATTGTATTAAAAGGCAGGGAGACCCTTGTAAGGCAAGTAAGGATATCCTAGTAGAGCAGGCGGTCCTCCGCCAGTGGAGACCAAAGCCATTGACCCATGTGCATGAGCAGTATCTCTTCCACTCTCATCAAGACCGTTTGAATTAATCTCCTTTATTTTCAATGTATTCTCTTCACCATGGTCTTATTGGCCCTGGGCACTCCAATGGAACTTAATTCAGAGTGTTACTCTACCAATAGAACTGAACTGAAGATCTTAAATAATAATAATCCTTCTGCACTTTAATTCATGCTTTCATTCATAGTCTGAGGGGTCCAGGCATGCACTGCTTAGCTCATCATGTAATCAAATGCATTTCCCTCCTGCCCTTTTTATCACTGGTTTGCTAGGTGATATGTATTCTCTAATTACCAAATTCATGCTCTCAAGTGGAGTTCACTAACATGTAATCAATATTGTTATACAATCAGTTCTTCTGCTCACAAACACGGAATACTCCTGAAGCCTATATGCACTTGAATCCAACCTGTATTCTCCACTTCAGAGAGACTTCCTTGTCACAAACAGTTGCAATGGCTGATCACTCATTCTTAATATATGTCTATCTACTGTTTCTGGCTACTCTCTGACTTAACTGCTATGAATCACTATGAAATATTAAAATACTCTCAGACTCCCACACAGAGGTGGTTCAGTTGCATGCACAATCTAGTGGTCTAACTCTAGCTGGTGTTGGAAAGTGACAACTCTGAATACCTCTTACTTCAGAGAGGCCATCTTTCTAACACTGTGACCTATTGTTCACTTCCATACCAGTCTGAGCAATTTCATATACGTAGAAATGTTTGAATGAAATCTTTCAAAGGGAGCCTTCTCAAGTTTGGAATAAAAGTGTAAAATCGTCGAACCAAATCTAAATTGGTGTTTTTTAAGTGATTTTCAATATCTTAATATTTCTTGCAAACCTTAAACAATGTCTCTTACGTCTTGAATTTTGATATGTGTTTGTTATATAACTAAGCAAATGACTATTTAGATTTGAGGTTCTAAAGTAAAACATATACTTTCCCTGACTTCTTTTCAAAAGAAGGCAATTTTATTACATGGCTAGAATGTAGCAGGCAGGGTGTTGCACGTTTACCGATGTGGCAATCCAGATTGCATTAAGAAATAGATTTGACTGCAAAGATTGTTATTTTTTTTTTTTAATGGGAAAGTAGCGACCGATCCAGGGGCATATCGGCCCATCACTTTGATAAATAGCAATATAAATATGTATTCCAAGATTTTTGGAAATAGATTGGCGTCAGATATTTAAAAAATGGTATCTCCCCAGCAACACAGTTTTGTGCCGGGGCGGGCAACTATCAACCATATTCGTCGGACAATAACATTGTTCGATTACACCAAGGTTTAGGAGACCCTATGGCCCTAATTCTGCTAGATGCAGAAAAGGCATTCGATAGGGTCCGCTGGCCTTTTTATGGGCTGTTTCGAAGCAGGAAACAACCATCACAACGCAACTTTTAGAACGCACTACCATCACAACGCAACTTTTATAAAGCAAGATCCATTACAAAGCATGCCATTACAACGCATGCCATTACAACGCAGATGCTATAACAACGCATGCCATTACAACGTAAGTATGGGTAAGTAGTTAATTAAAATAATATTAATTTCTTTTTTAAATTAATTTGAATATTTTAATTTAATTTTATTTAAATCAAATAATAACAAATACATTTATTTTAATTAAACCCCCTGGAGTTAGAATAGTAATTTTAACACCTACACTATCCAGCACTTACCCTACTATTAAACCTCCCTGGAGTTAGAATAGTATTTTTTACCCCTACACTATCCAGCACTTACCCTACTATTACACCCCCCTGGAGTTATAATACTAATTTTTACCCCTACACTATCTAACACTTACCCTACTATTACACCCCCCTGGAGTTAGAATAGTAAATTAAATTGTATTAAATAAAAATACAAATTAATTTAACTAAATTATTTTAAAAAATTGTAATTAAATTAAAATTAAATTAATATAAAAAAAATATATACCTACCTATACTTACGTTGTAATGGCATTCGTTGTAATAGCATCTGCGTTGTAATGGCATGCGTTGTAATGGCATGCGTTGTAATGGATCCTGCGTTGTAAAAGTTGTGTTGTGATGATATGCATTGTGAATGTATGCGTTGTAACGTCATACATTCTTTTGAAGCATTATGGTGTAGGGGAAGGATTTATTAGAGCAATTCAAAGCATGTATAAAACCCAATTGCGAAAGTTGCTTTGATGGGAGCACAGTCGGGAGTAATCAACATAATGCGAGGAACGAGACAAGGGTGTCCGTGCTCCCCCTTGTTATTTGCCATTTACATTGACCCTTTAATTAGGAAGATCCAGGAAGATCAAATAATCCAACCTATCCATGCTAGATGGGGAGAAACTTTTGGGTTACGCGGACCACCTAGCCATTCTAACAAGTACTTCCCGTATGGCTTTAGCTGAAATAAACATTTTAACATCGCAATATGGTAAGTTTTCTGGTTATCATCTAAACGATGGTAAAACTCAAATCGTTATTAATGATAAAGTTACTTTAGTGGATCAGCAGATAGTAGCAAGTGCTAGATATTTAGGCATAGAAATTAGCTCTAAACCTGAAGAAATTGTTGACATCAATTTAAAACCACTATTACAAAAAGTCAAATTAGACTCCCGAAGAATGAACAACTTACATTTGACATTAATTGGCAGAAGCAATGTTGTTAAAATGATATTTCTGCCCAAAATTCTATATTGCTTCAGAGCAATACCTTTGGATATAATTTGGTTTCAGAAGCTAGACCAGGTAGTCTCCTGGTTTGTATGGTCTGGACAGCGCCCAAGAAGGGCTCTTAGATATATGACTCTTCCCAGAGACAGGGGAGGGTGGTCCGTTCCCAACTTTCACATTTATTATTGGGCTACCGAGTTGAAACAGATGGGGGAACTATTAAATGGGGGAAATTCAGGAAGTGTGGAAATTTCGATTTATCATTTCATTTATGGGATGGAGGCTAGGGGACTTCTTTTGAGCCTTATAGATTTTGCCTATTATAAGAGGGTCAAATTCAAGGTTCTGCTTGGTGCCTACAGGGTCTGGACAGCTGTTAAAAAGAAGTTTGAGATTGGGTGGCTACATTTATATTCCCCCCTAGCAAATAATATTCTACTTCCGGAAATATTTCAAGATGTATATTTTAAAAATTGGACGGATAAAGGTATTCATTGTATAGGGGATCTTATATCCAATGCTGGAATAATTACTTTTGAGGCATTCAAAGAGAGATTCAGGATCGAGAATAAATATTTTTTTAAATATTTACAGATAAGCAACTTCCTTACTTAAAGACTATATACCTGGGATCGAATCCCGCTACTAGATTTGATTAATGGGGGTCAATCTACAACATCTTCTTTATATAAATTGGTAAACGAGAAGATGGGTGACGATTTAGCTAAACATTTTGATAGGTGGAAAACGATTTTACAATTAGGACAGGGTGAGTGTGAAGACTCCCTTTTGTTTAGTCAAACGGCATGTATTTCTGCAAATTTACAGGTACAATGTTACAAGACTTGGTGTAACTTATATATAACCCCACAAGTATTCACCGATGGGGGGGACCTCGGGGATACATTGTCCTCGCTGTGGGTTGCTGGCTGCAGACAGTGTGCATATTTTTGCCACTTGTTCTAGCTTGTTTAAATTGATGACTAAAATTGAACAGCGGTTAGAACTTATTTTGGGATATCTAGTCCCCCTGACCGCCCAGGTTATCATGTTAGGGATTTCCAATCAAGAAATGGAGCAAGCCGATCGGAAAATGGTATATATATCAATGGCTGTATTGCGGCTCTGTTTGGCAACGGTGTGGCTCAATCCGAATCCACCGTCGATACATGTTTGGTTTAGTAAATTATTATTTGTCTATAATTGGGGGAGTTCTGTGTTTAGGAGAAGAGGAAGGAGGCCTATGGTAAAAGGGGAAAAGATCTGGGAATCTTTAACTAAATGGTTAAACAAGGACACATTGTTATTATGATAGGAAGTACCCCCATTTTAGTTCTGGTGTCATTTTCTTTTTTTCTTGTGGGGATCCACCTGGGTGGGGGGTGGGAGGCGTAAAAATTGTTTTAAAACTTTGTCATCGGATGTGGTGTTTTCTTTTGCTTTATGTGAGGTCATGTCATATTGCATTTTCCATGTTTGATGTCCTAATAAAGAAATGTTTAAAAAAAAAAGGAAATAGATGTGTAGCTATTAATTGATACGTTTACTTTCCCCTCACTACTAATCCTCTACTTATACCATTCATCCTATCTTTTTCTCTTCGACTCACTCTTTTTGTCCCTTTTCATTTTATTTACATTATCCTTTTGTTGAACATCTAAGTGTACTTCACTGAATTAGGATGGCAAAGATATTCCAGAAATGTAACTCAAATATATTGTAACTGTTACTCCCTTTATGCAGATTGTTAATCTTCTTTTAGATGGTATTTAGGTAAAATATTGCTTGATCAAAAGTTTAATAAAAATCAATCACAACATTTTAATTAACATTGACCAGTCTCTGAAATCAGCTTGAGTGCCAGCAAAATGCTTGCTTCCCCTCCCTCAATGGAAGATTGGTAGAATGATGTGAGTCCTACGCTAACAGTTTTTTATGTCCCCTAGATGACAGCCTGGCCTATTGCTGGCAATCAGTTGGTCCGGATTTAGTTTGCTCGCGCCCACTGTTGGACAGGCAGACCACCTACACCGAGTGTTGCTGTCTCTATGGCGAAGCTTGGGGGATGGACTGTGCTCTTTGTCCGAATCGCGATTCAGGTAAGGTTACTGCTAGGGGGACGCAGCTGGGGAGTGGGAAAGGTGGACACAACCTTTTATAGTGCCATTTAAAGGGTGCAGATAAGGAGGGAGGGACGGAGGAAGGTCAAAGAGAAAAGACGTGTGCGATGAGATCGGCTTATACACGGTAGTTCATCAAAGAGCATAATAATAAAAATGCTGCAAAATATCATAACATTATAATCAGTCACGTACATGTTAATGTCATCCATGTATGATGATGTATTCTTGACATGTGGTTTCACCTATATCTCACAGATGCACAAGAGGTCGCCTAGTTTACCTTTGACAGTTTGTCTTTCATTATTGACAGTACACCCTTCTCATTTGATTTTCAGTTCTTTTGAAATTTTATTTCCAAATAATTTGTGTTAGTGTGAATATCAAAGTTGGTGTCCTGCCTGCCCTTCATAACGGCCGCTGAGTAACACCTGATCTATGGATACTCGCCTGGTTTCATCCTGAGTAACAAAACAGATCAGAGACGATCCAGACCTGCTAAATGAAAAGGCTTGGCCAATGGGTCAGCAGTGTTTGGATAGACCCTGCTAGTTTCTGTCATTATTCATTCAAATTGTGGTTGTCTAATGATTTCATTATAGAGATGAGGTTATGCAATGTTTACACTGAGTGCTACATAGTCCTTTTAAAGATATTTCCCCTACTAAGGAAAATGGTAATTCTTGAGGTCTACTGTAGCAAATGCATTCTAGTGCTTATTTCACAAATCGAAAATTTAAAATTTCAGTAAGGTCTAAAAGTTTGCTTGCGTTTGACGTGGTGAAGGTTTGGCTTTAAATGGTTTGTTTTAGAAATCTTTTAAATTGTTCTTGAGTTGGTCTGATGAAATATTAAATTTGCATTTAGTTTCAAATACACTTTTAGTGATGCACAAAACAGAATGCAGAGCCTCTGCTTGTCCCCGTCACCCTGGACAGATCATGAGTATCCTCATAAGACTTAAATTCTCCATTTGTGGGCATCACTCGCTCACTCACTCGCTCACTCACCCTTGGGAAGTGCAAGAGGTATTGTTCTAGATATCAAGTCTTTAAGATAGTTCTGTCTTAATATTGTAGTAAAATATTGATATCAGAATAGTGACAATGTAAGTATATATAGGTATTTATAGGTTTACTCTACGGGACTCTACATATTGGTACACTGATGATGTGTATATCTTCAAGATACAAAGATGTGGAGTTAGGAATAGTATATCTATACTTACCTGTTTATACTTACCTTCTTGATATTTTGGTCATTGATATGTATGCTATGCTATGATAATATGGAAAAATGATATTTATTATATATTACTGGCATTATATTGAAAACTCAATACACTGGCAGACAAATCAACCTTAATCGAAATCAAAGCAAACTAATAGCTCCCATTATATTAACTGCAGTCTTTTTGGGCTTATCACTTTTCATGAAGTTAACTTTGCATCAATCATTAATTGAATGTTTTTCATGAATTCACAGATGAGTTTGAAGCCATGTGCAACTATCTGAGGCCACCAGCTTATGGACCTTCAGGGCCAAGTGACCCATATGAGTTTCCTGAATATGGTCCACCTTACAATGTGCCTTACGGTCCAGATCCATATGCCATCGCCCCTCCACAGAGGCCACGAGATGGTGTCAGACCAGGATATGAATCTTACCCACTGGGTGGGGATGATGGCTATGGATCAAGGTCTGGCACATCCTATGGCCGGAGAGATTCTTTGTACAGCCGCCCATCCTACGAAGCCTCAGACTTTGATTCCGATTTGTCTTATGCGGAGCCCAGTGAGGAGAATGGGCGTGTGCCTTACAGGAGGCCGGACTCTGGATACGATACAAGCAGCCTGACCTTTGGCACACGTTACCGGCCAAGGAGTCCATCCAGTGAGCCCGGGTTTGGTTCAGAAGAGACCCGCTCCTCTCAGCCTTGGCGCTATCGGACTAGAGATACTGGATCCTTTTCCGCATTTCCAGACCAACCAAGAAGCTTAAGTGAAACATATGAAGGTAAGTGGGTGTCTTTGGTGGGCTTAGATGGTGTGAAAACTACCTGAGCTCATGCCTTAGCTCCAGGAAATCAAGCCTTAAGCTCTACGTGTGTAGCACAGTTATCCCTTAACCCCTTGCCTGCGGCCGGAATTCCGCTCCTGTGCGGCACATTCCGATCGTGGGCGTGGTCATGACAGCTCCCAGCCGTCATCAGCATCGAAGGGGTTAATATATAATATTTAGTTATATCCGTGTTTCAGAGCACACCTGCATGACACTGTATGGCCAGTTAGCAATCATAGGGTCAGGAAAAGTTCCTTCAACTTACTTAATATTATATAGCAGCCATGTGTTTATTGAAGCTTTGTCACAATATCGAGTCACAAAATATCGTTCTGCTAAAATATTGTGACCAACACTTTGATTACTATTATATTGTTAAGTGCATATAGGTAAGTATACTTGTACTATTCTATACTCCACATTTACATATTGTAAAGATATATATTGTCAAGATGCATGTATTTTAACTTAGGTATAGTAAATCTGTACTATACTATATGTATATACCTATCTTGCCGATACTAGAGTACTCAATATTTTGGTGACAGTATTCTGGCAGGATGATATTTGAATGACAATACTGTGCGGAATACTGTTGGGTGGATATAGTCTGGTACAGTATGATGAAGACAGGGCGTGGTTCTTCCAGGGGGTTTGGGGACGGGTCTTAATAATGGCTACTTTCGCTTGTGTTAAAGAGCAAATATATATATATATATATATATTTTCGTTACTGACAATCACAGGCCTTCATTTCAGTAGCACCAGTATAACAATTATACATTGCGACTGAAGGTGACTGGTTGCACTAAATCCCTCATGCTTTTGTTGAGATCTCAGAGAAAATTTGTTCCAGAGTACGGAATGCTCTTTTATGTATTCATTTATCAGGTGTTTTGTAAAAACATGCCCCTTTTTGTCCCAATAGCACCTTGACATAGAAAAGGAAATGAAATACAGCGGTTCATATATGATCCAGAGTAATTAGAAAGACAGTCAATCGCCAGTCACCTTATGAGTAGATGTGCAGACATGCATAGTTTGATCACAATCAAATATTAACTTTTTAGTCAAATGCCTACATCCACTGCTCTGCTCTCTGACAAGTCACCTGGCCCATCGGAATCTAAATTGTGCAGTGGCAGCTGCTTCTCGGAAGCGGCAGTGGGGCGGGGAGGCGGGAAGAAAGGAAGGGAGGGGGGGTTAAAAAATTAATGTACCTGCCAGCCGGCCGGCTGGCCGGCTCCCGCCTCTCCTCTGCTCTTTCCGTCCTCTTCCTGGCTTCTCCTGTGCAAACCTGAAGCACCCAGGCTCTCCATAGCCAGCGCTGTGATTGGTCTGGCCGCTGTGGTTTGGCGCTCAGCCAGGGATTGGGAGCCTGGGCATGTTCTCCACCCAGTTTGTAATGTAGCCTGGGTGGAGAACATGCCAAGTGCACATGAATGTTTGGTTTGCCCGAGACGGCAGGCCAAACACTCATGCGCACTTAGGAGGGTGCAAACCACTCCTCCCCTGGTCTTTCAGCAGAGTAAATACACCCCGCCCTGCCAAGACGCTGCAGCAGGAACAACTAAAATGATGATAACATCTAGTTATTGTTATTTTATTTTTCCTTTTTTTACACTGAGTAAAGCAGTGGGGCGATGCTCCTGCACCTTAGCAGAGGAGCCGCCACTGAAATTGTGTGTGTTTCACCTGATGAATTCTGCTGCTGAAACGAGACGAAATCTCCATGTGACACACTGTGTAAAAACATTCAGGTATGAGTGTAGAAACACTGATTTCTGCTTGCTATTCCCCCCAAATCCCTGTTATTTCCTCATCCCAAGAATTAGTGGGAACGCCAACAACTGTAACTCTTGGTGTGTGGAAATAACGTAGATTACTCTAGGCCACTCCTAATGAAGCACTATATTGTCACGGCATGTGAATATATATTTTCAAGGTACATAGATGTGGAGTTATATATAGTAAATCTGCTGCACTTACTTCTATTTTCGTAACTGGATGATATAGTGGTAGTCAATATTCTAGAGTCCATATATTTTACTTTCATTTTCCGACATTTCAGCCCTTGTAAACTCCACTGTGTAATTTCAAGGGTCGTCAATGAATTTGGAGGGAGGTGACTGACGTAGAGTCAGGTTGAGACTGTAATGCTACAGCTTGGGCTTTACTGCTCCTAGTGGAGCAGGGCCAAGGCTGATGTGCGTAAGGTTAAGTCACTGTCTGTAAACGCATTGTGAGTACAAAAATGAGGTACTAGAGGAGGGGGGCCAAGAGTAAATTAACAGTGGCTGTGATTAATTTGAACATTCCACCCATCCCCTTTTTTATTTTTCAAGGAATGTAATTGGTGCCAGTTTTCGTAGCTATCCACTACATCTGTGTGGATGTATTAGTTTGTAATTGTTCTCAAGATTGGGTAGTGGGAGTTTTAGCTTGCTACATTTTTGAGCCTATATTGCATACGATCTAAATAGAACACCCTTTTTGTTGTCTTTATTTGACTGTAACTTCTAAAGACTAGAACCCAACTGAACAAAGGCAGTACATCTCATATTCTGGGTAGATTAACTGGACTAATTAACATCCCAAGTTGAGCGTCATCATATTGTCTGTCAACTTCACCTTTGGAATTTCCATTGGATGACACATTATGCAACTGATAGTTTGGTCAAGCGCGTCCTAGAGAGGCACTAGGCATCTCAAAGGTACTATGAGTGTCTGGAAAATACTATAGACCTTTTGAAAACCTAGGAGAAGAAGAAACTTGGGGCAGGATTTTATGACTGCCCTGGTTGGGCTGTCTTTTAGGGCCAGTCATATATTTTCTACTGTAGAAACAATATTAACATTGCGTTTGATGAAGCAAAACAGCTATGATTGGACCTAGACGAAATAGAGCGCCACACTACACCCTTACATATATGTGTTGTGATGCTAAAAACATGCCTGTGCAACCACAGTCCAAAACATATGACACTTTATGTCATCAGGTTCTGACCAAGCTTACACTTAACATTAGGTCAGTCCTGCTTCAATTATCCAAAGGATCGTAGAAAGCACGAGAAACCTACGCATGGACGACTGCATGACTTATGCAGACATCAAGTGAATTGAGCCTAATTCCCGCAGTGAAATTACATAGTGCTAAACTAGTTAAGAGTAATTTTAGCCCAATATTTGCACCAACTAATAGGCACAACATTGAAAACAACATGTCAGCAGGTCAAAATGGACCACATTTCTTGTTGCAGAAATTGCTCAGCACCAAAGCTATACAATGTACTTGGCCATTTCTTTATGTGTATGACTTTAAAAACATTAATAGAAGTTACCAGACTATGTGACATCACGCACACATTTACTTGTGGTTCTAATCCTGATGGCTATTTGTGTTTGTCTTCAGGCAGGTACGAGCAGTTTGAGGGACTTCAGGCGGAGGAGTGTGGGATTCTCAACGGCTGTGAGAATGGACGTTGCATTCGCGTCCCTGAGGGCTACACCTGTGACTGCTTTGATGGATATCGCCTGGACATGACCCGGATGGCTTGCGTGGGTAAGATACCACTCTTGAATGTGGAATCAGAATATCCAATATCTGTGGCTTTTCTGCATCGCAGCTCGATGAGAAACAAGGAATGCATTGACTTTTTTTTATTGGACACATTACAGCCATCTACATTTGACCCAGTGATAGTTCTGTTGTGTTGTAATCTGAAAAAGACACTGGGAAAATTAACCATATTCACTATAAATTAGCAGACTCCTAGTTCCACTGCCAAATCTAAAGGTGGACAGAACATGTAGGGCACTCCAAAGAAAATCCCCTACCCTCCCGGTGACTCAGGCTTATTTTTTTAACTTTCTTGAACTCCCACTTTGGAAGCTTGAGAGAGAAGTGAAGTCATCTGAAAACCTTAAACTAGTGCAGTACCAAAACTTCCCCTCCCAGCAGGCAATGTATTTGCCTCAACTGATTTTTTTCCAAAACCCAGTACTGGCACCATAGAGTCAGCAAACTTGGGATTTATCATGCTTCAGCTAACTCCCAAGAAGGGTTAATCAATTTGACCACAGGTCAAGTCTAGGTGTCACTAGTTTGCTGGCATCAAGCTATTACTGCTGGTTGTTCCTAAGGATGTTCGAAATCACCCTAAACCCAGGTTAGAACTTAAAGTTAACAGGCAATGGCAAAGCCAATAGGTCTTGCCTTTGGGGCATATTGGATTTGACAATTGCTTTTGGCTGCGCTATACAGTGTCATGACACTGAGAAGGAGAGATGAGAGAAGCACATGATAGGAGACAGCCGGAAAACACATGCACTCTCATGGAGTGCTTAAGCATAAAGAAACAAGTAGTTCTCTAAAACTGAGCAGTAGATAGACACAAGTAAAGAGGATATGCACCAGGGGAGAGACAAACATAAGATGGACAAAGCTTGCCATTGAATAAGGAGCAAGCAAAGGAGAGTGACAGTAAAGCCAACCAATAGTAAACAATCGGAGGGCTTTAAGCCCACTGTAAGTTCTTGGAAAGTATATTATTGGTCTTTTGCCACCAGTAAGCTTGTGCTGCCTGGTAGGGTCCACCTAAAACAGCATTGAAGATTGTTTTAATGCCATCCCTGTTTTGCTCCTACAAAATGAGTGAACCCAACACTCTTGTGAAGGGGAAGGGTGCTCCCACATATGTGGCCAAAGTATAAATTTTACACATATTTCTTCAAATACATTTCCTAATTAGAGACATGTTTGAATAAGGTTTTAAAGAGAAATCTGGACTGTAAATCGACACTGCAATGCCTGGTGTAGTGTTGCTACTGAGAAAGCCGTCTTTTTTTTAGAAGCAGCACTTCTTATATCCGCCTCAAAGAGAATTATGATATTTTCCCTGGGATGTATTTGTGGCTGGATGGGCTAAAGATCCCTCAACCCAGGCTAACTTTTGTCTCCAACCTTTATTTATTTTATTTATTTATTTAAAAGGTTTTATATAGCGCTACTGGACCCAAGAGTATCAGAGCGCTTTACAGATAGGTAAACATTACCAAGACAAAAATTACATTGAGTATAAAACTAAAAAAGGGTAAGGCTTTTCAGTTAGACGAGGGAGAGCAGGACATAGAGTAATAAAGAGATAAATAAGGGGGAGGAGGGAGGTTGAAAAAAATAGGAGAGAGATGGGAATAAGGAGAGGGGAGCGAGAGTAGGCAAAGGAAGAAAAGGAGGCGGTGAGTCGAGGAGAGTATAAAATAAGGACAGTGTCATACCAGCTACGTTAGGTTCCCCAGTATTTGTTGAGAAGTAGCACCTTGAGTCTTTTTTTGAAGAGAGGGTAGGAGGGGTTGCAGCGATGATCTTTGGAGAGAGAGTTCCAAATCGTAGGAGCATTGCCAGAGAAAGCACATGTTTGGGTCTTCGTTCATTTGAGTCTCGGTGGGATGAGGACAAGGGCGTTAGTGCTTTTCAAGGAACAGGAGCAGCCCGATATTTGTAGTTTGTCCAAAAGGTACGGGGGGTGTTTTGGTGGAGGGGTTTATGAGTGATACATGCCATCTTGAAGGTGGCTCTCCCTTCAATTGGGAGCCAGTTGAGGTTTTTGAGGACAGGGGAGATGTGGTCAAATTGCTTACAATCAGAGATGAGCCTAGCAGCCAGGTTGAGAACAGATTTTATCGGGGCAAGGTGGACTTTCGGGGTGCCTAAAAGGGTGGCATTGCCATAGTCAATTCTGGAAAGTACAAGAGATTGGACAACAATTTTGAAGTCATCAGCTGGAATAAAAGGTTTGATTTTTTTAAAATGTAGAAGGGTGAAGAGAGCACCTTTAGCAGCATTTTTAATGTGGGGGATGAGAGTAAGATTCTGATCAATGCTGATGCCCAGGGATTTGACAAAGTTAGAGGTGGAGAGGGAGCGGTTGAGTGCATTGATATCATTGACCCAGATTGAATAGGCAGAGCACTGTTTTTGACGAGTAAAAAGGATGATTTCAGTTTTTTTAGGATTCAGTTTGAGATGATTAAGATGGAACCAAGCTTGGACTTTATTCAATCCTCCACAGACCTCCATGCATGAGAAATTCAAAAGGAAGAAGCGAAAAAAGTCTTTCAAAAGTCCCTGTTAGAGACTGATTAGCTAGGCTAACATCATTCTAAATGAAAACTCACAAAGAAAAGAAACGAAGAGGGCCAAGGAAAATAAAAATAAATTGACACTGAATTCAGTCTCCTGTCTATACCGGAAAACAAGGACTTGGAGCACCTTCATATTTTGGACTGTGGCCAGTGGGGGCACAGACCTACTTTTTGTGTTGTAGACCTGTTTCAATAAAAAAAAAGGAAATATGTTTCATGTAAAGTTATTAGAAAAGTGATAATCTTTACATCCTAACAATAAACTCAAATACATTTGGTTAATGTAGAATGATCACTTTACTCCAGGTCATTACTGACAATGTGCCCAATCCTGAACCTTTCGCCCTCAAATCAGTGATTTCAGGTGTTTTACAATAATTTGTTCAATGCGAGCAAATCAAGATAGCAGCATTCAGTTTACATTAAGCTATCACACATATGTCCAGTATTGGAAACAAAGTCTGTAATGACCTGGAACGAGGTTGTCAACCTAGTTTAATTATATTTATTTATTTATTTGGTGTTTTATATAACGTGAACATGACCCTTAGTAGGGTATCAAAGTGCTTTCATTTGCATATCAATAAACAGTTATGTTACCGAGACATTAGTAGTTGTACAATGATTTTGAGAAAAACATTCAAGCTTAATATACATATATACAAGACCACAAAGAGGTCAATGTTCGATGAGAGGTAGCATGTGTATGATCATGGAGGATCAATGATAAAGGTGAGTCTGTGAGATTATGGGAGATATTTACTCGTAAAAAGATTTGGCTTCATTTTTTAATGCAGAGATTGATAAAATGTGTCTAATGTTAGGGGGGAGAGCGTTCCAAATTCTAGGCGCTGCACAAGAGAAAGCTCGGTCATAAGTTCTTTTCTTACGGAATCGGGCTGGTTTCAGTAATAGATCTCCATGACTCCAGGAGACACGGCATCCTCCTGATGGTGTGATTTTCTAGGTTAGGTACACTGGTGTTTTGTAGTGCATCGCTTTGTGAGAGATTCATGCCATTTTTAGTTGTATTCTCGCTTCGTAAGGCAGCCAGTTAAGCGCTTTCAGATGAGGGGTGATGTGGTCGAATTTTCAAGAGCCAGTTGTAAGTATTGTGGCCGCATTGAGACAGGCTTTCAGTGGGGCTGTTGAAATCTTGGGGAGACCAGCTAGAGTTGTGCAACCGTACTCGATCCTTGATATTACTAGTGCCTGGACTGCTGTTTTAAGGTCTGACTTATTTAAGAAAAGTTTCAGTTTTCTGAGGTAGCTTAAATGGAACCGGGCATTTTTTGCCATTGTGTTAATATGAGATAGCATGTTCAGGTGTTTGTCTAGTATAATTCCTAGGGATTTGGCAGACTCAACAATCCTCGGAGTACAGTTTAGTGCCGTGATCAGATTGGTCCACTCTAGGATGTTCTTAGTGCTTTTCTGGGGGGAAATCAGCAGGGATTCGGTTTTATGTGGGTAAAGCTTCATGTGATTACTGATTAGCCAATGGATGGTTCTCTTTAATGCTTGGTTCGTGATACCTATCTCTTCTGTCGATGTAATCTTGATGTACAGCTGTGTGTAATCTGCGTACATGTGTAAAGAGATGTTTGCTCATTGCAAGGTTTCTGTGAGTAGATCTACGTACAGATTGAATAATGATGGGGATAGTGTTGAGCCTTGAGGCACTCCTATCGCATTTCTGGAAGAAGCTGATAATCTGTTCTCTAAGAATGATCTAAACCATTTTAGGACTGTACCCTCTAATCCCATCCTATTTTTCATTCGATCTAGTATTTTAGCAAGGTTAGCCGTGTCGAATGCTGAAGAGAGGTCAAGCAGGATCAAGTGACAGGTTACGTTGCGGTCGAGGGCAAGTAGAGCCTCATCCAAGATGTGCAGACTCGCTGTTTCAGTACTATGGTTTGGTCTAAATCCTGATTGGAAGTCATTTAACAGATTGAATTCAGAGATATGTTGGCTCAATGGACTTTGGCTAGCATGGGAATGTTTGTTACTGGTCTGAAATTGTTAGGGTCAGAGGGGTTCTCTGTTGGTATTTTTAAGATTGGAGTGACTTGCCCTGTTTTTAGACAGTCCGGTATTGAGCCTTGTGCCAGCGAAGCATTAATGATTTTTGTCCATGTGGGGATGAGCAGATGGTTTATTGTAGACCAACACTTTGCAGGAAGAGGATCATTGTAATGATTTTTTGGTTTAATGGTTGAGATGATCTTTGCAATGTCTAGGTCACTGAAAGGCTTGAATACAGACCATCCAGCATTATTTTTAGGCGTTTCCAGATCTGGTTGAAATTGAAGCTCATCTGGGGTGCTCTTAATGATACAAGGGCATTCAGCTGCTTTTTTGAGCTCCACTTCCATCGATTTGGCTTTGGCTGTGAAGAAGGAGGAGAAATCTTCACTGCTTATATTCAAATTTGTAGTAGTTGGTGCAGATTTGGCTGTTTTATTGGATTGATCTTTTAGCACATCAAATAGTTTCCTCGGTCTGTTTCTTGCATTGTCCAGTTCTTTCCTCAAGAAGTATTTTTTTGAGTTTAGAATGCTTTTATTGTAGGCTTTCCTGGCCTGTCTTAGTTGAATTAAATGGGGTGAGGAAGGGTGTTGTCGCCATTTCCGCTCTGTGAATCTTAGTGAATGTCTTTCTTTGTTGAGGGCACCGTTAAACCAAAGGTTTTTATCTTTGTCAGGGATCCTTTTGAATTTTAGCGGGGTTATGTCCTTAGTAATACTCAACATTGTATTATTGTAATACTCCGTGATAATTAGCAGACAGAATCCAAACTTTTTTTTTTATATGATCTATTGCATGGTTGAAAGGCTTTAGCATATGTATACATACATATATTGTTTAATACTATTTTTATTGTGTACTTACGATGCATATTGTTAGACGGGGACCCGGAGGGTCAGCCGAGCACAGGGGAGAGGCCTCCGGTGAGGGCCGTCTCCAGCGACCGTACAGACGAGTAACTTCCCCCCCCACAGATGGACACCACACCAGGTTGAGTTCAACACACTTTATATACAAATTTTTGAAGTAAAGTGATACGGTACAGTGGGGTTAGGACACGAGGGTTCTCTCAATTCTAGTCTCTGTAGGGGGAAGGGGTAGCGGGACAGTCTTAGTACCGGTCCTGTACAGGAGCGGCAAGAAGGAAGCTCACAATCCTCGAGCTTGGGGATCGGCAGAGTTGGGCCGCAGCAGCGCCAGCAGGCTTAGGACGATGTTTCACAGCAAGGAGGGCCGCGGCAGTGCCATCAGGCTTAGGACGATGGTTCACAGCAAGGAGGGCCGTGGCAGCGCCAGCAGGCCTGGATGATTGTTCACAACGAGGAAGGCCGCGGCAGCGCCAGCAGGCTACGAAGATGGTGCACGACGAGAAAGGCCGCGGCAGCGCCAGCAGGCCAAGACGATGATTCACGTTGCAGAGGGCCGCGGCAGCGCCAGCAGGCTTCGGAGATGGTTCACAAGAAAGGGCCGCGGCAGCGCCAGCAGGCCTTCAAGGATGAGTTCCTCACGGTGTCTCTCGACTCCAAGATACAACTGCCTTCCTGCTCTGGAGCTGCCCCAGTTATAGGTCTGGTCTCCTTTGATGTCCGGACCCTCTTACTTGGAGGTCGGGAGGTCCGGGATGAGGGAGTCCAGACACCCAGCAGGGGGGTGGAGCCAGCGCCCGGGGAGGCCGGGGGTGATCGACACCTGGCGGAGGAGAGCCATTGACACTCCTTCTCCCATTGACCTGCCAAGTGGTCTCTTCACCTCCTGGGTGGATGGTGGTGCCTCGATGTCGGGGCCTGGCCAGGCCCAGGGTTGGGGTCGAGCCGAGGCCACGCGGCCTAGTTATGTAGTGTCCAAAGATGGCGGCTGGGCCGGGGCAGTGGTGCTGACGGGGGCCCAGGCCAGCCGATACTGGGGTGTTCGGGGGCTGGAGTTCCTTGGTGGACGGGTCGGGGGTTGCCCCGATGGGTTGCCGGGATGGATCTTGTCGGGAATACAGGGAGAGCAAGTGTTCAGTCCCCGCCAGGCGGGGAGGGAGCGGGCCTTCCACGAGGCCTGTCCAACATGCGTCCCCCCCAGCTGAAGGCAGGGAGAGTCACCCATCCTCTTGGGTACTCTCCTCGCCGAGGCGGAAGAAGCGTGACAGGCCGTCTGCGTTGGCGTGGTCCTGGCCTGGACGATGTTCCACCGTGAAGTCCATCCCTTGCAGGGAGATGGACCAGCGTAACAGTTTTGGGTTCTCTCCCCGCATCTGCATTAGCTATTGCAGGGGTCGGTGATCTGTTTGTACCCGGAAGTGGGTGCCGAAGAGATAGGGCCGGAGCTTTTTGAGGGCCCATACCACGGCGAAGGCCTCCCGTTCGATGGTGCTCCAGCGCTGTTCTCGGGCCAGCAGGCGTCGGCTGATGAAGGCCACTGGCTGATCGACTCCCTCGGTGTTGAGTTGCGAGAGGACGGCCCCAATGCCATGATCTGAGGCGTCCGTCTGCACTATGAATTCCCGGCTGTAGTCGGGGGCCTGGAGCACGGGGGCGGTGCACATGGCGGCCTTTAATTTCTCAAAGGCCGCTTGACAGTCCGGAGTCCAGTTGACAGTTTTGGGGTTGTTCTTGGATGTGAGTCCTGTGAGGGGCCCCACAATGCTGCCATAGTCCTTTACAAACCACCGGTAGTACCCGGTGAGCCCCAGGAAGGCTCGGACCTCGGTTTGGGTGACAGGTGGTTGCCAGGCCTGGATGGCAGCGATCTTGAGCTGGAGGGGGGGCATCAGACCGCTCCCCACTTGGTGTCCCAGGTAGGTCACGGACCCTTGGCCAATCTGGCATTTGCTTGCTTTGATGGTGAGCCCGGCCTGCCGGAGGGCGTGCAGGACTTCCCGGAGGTGGTGGAGGTGGTCTGCCCAGTGGCGACTGTATACAGCAATATCGTCCAGATAGCCGGCGCTCAATTCTTCTAGGCCCGCCAGTACCTTGTTCACGAGTCTCTGGAAGGTAGCGGGGGCATTTTTCATGCCGAATGGCATCACTTTGAAGTGGTAGTGACCATCCGGGGTAGAAAAGGCGGATCGCTCTTGGGCCCCGGGGTGAGGCCGATCTGCCAGTAGCCCGCTGTTAGATCGAAGATGCTCAAGTAGCGGGCAGCCCCCATGCGGTCAATCAACTCATCCGCCCGGGGGATGGGGTGAGCGTCTGTTCTGGTAACGGCGTTCAGGCCCCGATAGTCCACACAGAACCGGAGCTCGGGGGCAACGCCCGGGGCGGCCGCCTTGGGGACCAGTACGACTGGGCTGGCCCAGGGGCTGTCGGATGGCTCGATCACTCCCAGAGCCAGCATTTTGGAGACTTCGTTCTGGATGCAGGCGCGCACTCGATCTGGCACTCGGTACGCACTGTGTCGGATAGGGGGGCTATTCCCGGTGTCCACGTCGTGAAGGCACCAGGGGGTGACCCCGGGGATGAGGGAAAACAGATCTGCAAACGGTAGCAGGAGGTCTCGGCAGTCTTGGCGTTGCTCTGGGGACAAGGCATCGGAGAGTCTGACCCCTTCCACGGAGCCGTCCTGCTCGAGTGTCTTCAGCAGGTCAGGAAGGGGCTCGGAGTCCTCCTCCGTCCCACTATCGGTAGCCATCAGGAGGCTGAGTTCTGAGCGCACGAAATGTGGTTTGAGTCTGTTGGCGTGGAGGACCCGTAGGGGGTTCCGGGGGGACTCCATGTCGATCAGGTAGGTGACGGGACCCTTGCGCTCTATCACCTTGAAGGGCCCGGTCCATTTGTCTTGTAAGGCGCAGGGTTCAACTGGGGACATTACCCAGACTTGTTGTCCCGGCTCAAACTCGAGGGAGGAGGCATGCTGATCATACCATCTCTTCATGTCCTCCTGACTGGCTTCCAAGTGGGCCTTGGCGAGTTCCCTGAATCGCCGGGTCTGGTTGCGGAGGGTCAGGAGATATTTGTATACATCCGGAGGAGTCTTCTTGGGGGCCATCTCCCACCCTTCGAAGGCTCGGCTAAAGTAGTTCACGTACTCCACCCAAGTCGTACCCGGGATCCGTTTGCAGTCGCGGAACCTCTGGCGGTACATCTCGGGCGTGAGTCCGTATCGAGTGAGGAGAGCGGCCTTCATGTGGTCGTAGGACGTCATCTGATGATCCGGGAGTTGCAGTAGGGCGTCTTGCCCTTTGTTGACAAACCTCCCCCATAGCCCGGCCCCCCAGTCGCTCCGGGGAATCCGGTGGGAGGTCATGGCTACTTCGTAGGCTTTGAAACATTGCTGGATATCATCGTTCCGGTAATATTCTCTGACGACATCCTTGGGGATGTGGACCTTGGGGTCCGTAGGGACAGGGGGGCTCGGGTGTCCAGGGACCCCGAGGTCTTTGTTATGCCTCTGAATCTCTAGTTCCTTCAAGTTGCGCTCATGCTCGTAGGCTAGTTTCTTTTCTTCTAACTCTCTCTGCCTTTGCTTCTCTTCTCGCTCCTCTCGGAGCCGTAAGTGTTCCAAAGTTATTTTTTGTTCCGCCAATTTGAGTTCTCCATCCAAGCGAAGTCGTGCCAGCTCCAATTCGTGGAGCCTGCTTTTCTCCCGTTCTCGGGCCTCCTCTGGTGAGAGACCCGGTCTTCTTTCTTCTGTTGGCGCGGGGCTGGTTTCGGGTGTCTCTTGGCTTTGGTTTTGGGGTACGGTCGTACCCATCTCTGCCCAGGATTCTAGGGCGTGTTTGAAGTCCTCTTTTGTGCTCAGTCCTGTGGTAGCAATGCCCAGTTCTATACAGAATTGTTTTAGTTCTCTGTGGTTGTATTCTTCTAGCTTTTTCATCTGGAATTTTTCCCTTGTTCCGCTCTCTTTTGTTGTCATGGTGGTCGTGTGTCGTGGGGTGAGTCACTCTCTGTACGATTATGCGTTGGCTCGGATCGCGCCGCTGGCCACCAATGTTAGACGGGGTCCCGGAGGGTCAGCCGAGCACAGGGGAGAGGCCTCCGGTGAGGGCCGTCTCCAGCGACCGTACAGGCGTACAGACGAGTAACTTCCCACCCACAGATGGACACCACACCAGGTTGAGTTCAACACACTTTATATACGAATTTTTGAAGTAAGGTGATACGGTACAGTGGGGTTAGGACACAAGGGTCCTCTCAATTCTAGTCTCTGTAGGGGGAAGGGGTAGCGGGACAGTCTTAGTACCGGTCCGGTACAGGTGCGGCAAGAAGGAAGCTCACAATCCTCGAGCTTGGGGATCGGCAAAGTTGGGCCGCGGCAGCGCCAGCAGGCTTAGGACGCTGGTTCACAGCAAGGAGGGCCGCGGCAGCGCCAGCAGGCTTAGGACGATGGTTCACAGCAAGGAGGGCCGCGGCAGCGCCAGCAGGCCTGGATGATTGTTCACAACGAGGAAGGCCGCGGCAGCGCCAGCAGGCTACGAAGATGGTGCACGACGAGAAAGGCCGCGGCAGCGCCAGCAGGCCAAGACGATGGTTCACGTTGCAGAGGGCCGCGGCAGCGCCAGCAGGCTTCGGAGATGGTTCACAGGAAAGGGCCGCGGCAGCGCCAGCAGGCCTTCAAGGATGAGTTCCTCACGGTGTCTCTCGACTCCAAGATACAACTGCCTTCCTGCTCTGGAGCTGCCCCAGTTATAGGTCTGGTCTCCTTTGATGTCTGGACCCTCGCACTTGGAGGTCGGGAGGTCCGGGATGAGGGAGTCCAGACACCCAGCAGGGGGGTGGAGCCAGCGCCCGGGGAGCTCGGGGGTGATCGACACCTGGCGGAGGAGAGCCATTGACACTCCTTCTCCCATTGAACTGCCAAGTGGTCTCTTCACCTCCTGGGTGGATGGTGGTGCCTCGATGTCGGGGCCTGGCCAGGCCCAGGGTTGGGGTCGAGCCGAGGCCACGCGGCCTAGTTATGTAGTGTCCAAAGATGGCGGCTGGGCCGGGGCAGTGGTGCTGACGGGGGCCCAGGCCAGCCGATACTGGGGTGTTCGGGGCTGGAGTACCGTGGTGGACGGGTCGGGGGTTGCCCCGATGGGTTGCCGGGATGGATCTTGTCGGGAATACAGGGAGAGCAAGTTTTCGGTCCCCGCCAGGCGGGGAGGGAGCGGGCCTTCCACGAGGCCTGTCCAACACATATGAAACTGTATATAACGACTGTTGCTTTTATGATTTTATATTGTTCTGAAATTGAATCAAGCTTTTCTACTACTACTCCGTGAGGTCACTAACGTCAACCATATTATTAGGAAGTTGCAATTCTCTCTCACGGCGTGCTATGACCATATCCATAGTGAGCCCTCTAGTGTCATGAATCCAATTTCTGGGTTTTATTGATTGTGAGGAAGCTTTTGTTTTTGTGAAGGGTATTTGGAAGGTAATGATGTGATGATCAGACCAATCGCAGGGGGTGATTTCAATTTTATCTATAGCTTATTCTTTAACTATGATCCAGTCTAAGGTAGAGCCTTTGGAGTAGGTTGGTAAATGACATTCTTGGAACATTGATTGATCTTCAAGGAAGGCTTTAACACCATCGATGCTAGTGTTATTTTCCTCCTGTGCTGATATTTCGTGATTCCTATTGTTTCATGACGAGCTCAGCTCGTCATGAGTGTATGGAGGTGTACATCATGACGAGCTGAGCTCGTCATGAGCGTCGAAGATGTTAAGTAGATTGATCCGATTGTCAGTATGATCCTGTCAATGAAGATTGAAGTCTCCTAAGAAAATTTCATTGGAATGTAGAGTAGAGTTTGCTGTGATGATCTCTATCAACTGGTCTATGAACTTGGTATTTTTGCCTTGGGGGTGATAGAATGTATGAAGTTTGCAAATTTGATTGTCAGAGGATCTTAAGGACATACCGAAATACTCACATGACTCTAGGGGGTCAGATTGTATTTATCTTCGTAATGGAAATGTCAGATCTATGTATACATGCGATGCCTCCTCCCTTTTTGATTGGCCTGTCTAGTCACATAATGCAATAGGTCGGGGGGACTAATAGATCTAGGCATGGAGAAGAAGAATCAGATAGCCATGATTCTGTTAGGATATTTACGTCGATTTCCTGGCTTAATATGAGATCGGAATGTCTGCAGCATGATCCTTTGCTGACCGACAGTTGAGTAGTATACACCTAATGTGTTTCTGTGGTTTGATCGTTGATGAGTCTAGCTTTTCTGGAATTATTATCACATTTTTAGGTTGTTAAAATTTAGTATTCTATTGCTAGTCTTTCCAATTCTGCATGCGGTAGTTGGGACTGACTGAATACTGTGTTCATCTAACCTAGTAGTAGGAATGGGGGCTGGTTCATAGGATCGTAAAAGGGTTTGTATCTCGTCTGTCAGATAATTACGTTGATTACGGGGACAGATTAGTCTGTTTGTCGTTACCAATGAGATAGATTTTATTTTCTTCTGGGTTTTGTGAGTGGATTTCTTTATGAGCTCCAATTTTGAAATGTGTTATCAAAGAGACTAGCTTTATATGACTATTAAATATGGACTCTGACTAGTTTTATCAGGGGGCACCTGGTTGGTGTGTTCATGAAGCCCTCACCCACCAACCTAGTTGGTGGCATGCTTCATCATCGGGCCCACCCAGTGACACCTAATGTGTTCCGGGTGTGCTTCGACGCCTGATTACAGCGGAGCTGGTATTTTGCTGAGAGTGCAGTGTGGGGTGTTAGTGAAATGACAGTTAAACAGCTTGGCGATGGTCCCAGTTCCCGAGAGTAAATTAAAGTTTAATAACTGGGCCGCCGTCAGCGGTTAAAATAAGGCAGGGGGATGTTACAGGTGGCAAATTACTACCTCCTACATCCTTATGTTGGTCGACATGTTTCAGCCAGTGCCTTAGGATAATCTGGCTTTCCTCAGGACCTATTAAAAATGGTGTGGTTGCAAGTTAAAAAAGGGTGAGGAGTGTAATGCAGACTATGTGTTACACTCGCTAAGGTGTTTCTCTAGGTGTGAGAGGGGGATTCCCTTCTCATGCATACGCTGGGAATTAGCAGCCAATGCTTCCAGGAGTGAAGCGGCAAGGGGATGACCAGCCTTTCTGATCAGAGCCTGCCGTGCAACTGTTGCGCCGTCTTCGCACTACAATTTTGATAGACATTTTTCTGATAAGCTTAGAAGGTTCTCTGATAACAAGTTGCATGGCTTTATAGGTAACATAGAAGGTTCTTCATTTCTCTGATAGCAAGTTGCATGGCTTTATAGGTTAATAAATGGAGTAAGCCATAGATTCCTTTGTTGAGCAATGCCTTCTTCATTAAGTGAAATATTCCTTGTGACTAATAATCCCTGGTCATGAAGATCCACTGTCCACAGATGAGGCAGAGGTTTTAGAGGAGAGCCTTAAGTCTTTCATTACTTACTTTTCTGTTGCAGGGTGAGGTTAGAGGACTTTCCATTATGACATGAGGACCTTCCGTCCTGAAGAGTACAGATTTACACTTCCCATGTACAAGAAAAATAGCTTTTAGGTGCTTTTACATTGAAAAAGCCTTTATTTTATCAATATATGTCCAATATATTTAAATGAATTAGAGGGAAAATATGTGGCCCATTTTGGGTAGCCTGTGAACATATTTCCAAACAAAGACTGCCTGGAGGCTACGGACCCTTGTGGACTTACGGGACTGCGGATTAGATAGCTGTGAGTCAAGACAAGCCAATGTATTAATACTCATTAATGTTCTTCCTTAAAAGCTGTATGTTTCTGGGTAAGATTGCCTCAGTTATAATTGTCAACTAAGACTCGAGAAGGACTTTAAAGTACTCAATTTTAGTGAGAGGGGTATCACTCAGTGGGGTCTTTGCTTTTTTATTAGGTTTGCAGTAAGTATGTTGAAGGCACCAGCTTTTTTCTCATTCTATGGACCTGTAGAGTGCCCTTTGGAGGTAGACACAAAAGTTTGTAGGCCGCACCATTGAAAGTGCCACCTCTAAACTCTTCACTCCTCCAGAAATACATTGTCCAATTCATAAATCAGTGAGCTATTACCTTTCCTCAAAATATATTATTATCGATGACAGAAGTGATGAATAGTTCTCAGAGATTCCTGGGACTACAATTCTGTACAATTATATTTTTACTCCTAAAACTAAGTTCACGAAACTGTTGCCACCTAAAGTTGACAACAAATTGACTGAAAATGAATCTGGACAATGTGCAAGTGATAATTAGTGGTTTTGAGAGGAAAATATTGTAGTGATCTGACATTCATTCCTTTACTGTACTGTGTGTGTCTGCTGCTTAAGAACTTAATCAGCAGTCTAGGTTTGGGTTTTGGGGCACAAGTGGGTAATTGAGGGAAGTGGGAATTAATAGACACTTATAAAGACTAAACATATTTTTCTGTGCGTTTTTGATAATCAGCCATGACTGGAGGATTACCCTAATGACAAAGAATTAATTGTGTTTTACTATTAGGCATCATACAGGCCTTATGCAGAACGCAACCGCTAGCATGTTTAGTTGCCGATATGCTGGCACATGCATCAAACATGTCATTTCCGATTCCTTATTAGCAAAAAATAAGGATTCGCTAATGAGGAATCACAAAAAACCTATGCATGTAGGAATCGCTATAAAAATAGCGATTCCTACAAATTCCTTAATTGCGAGTCGCAATTAAGGAATGACTTCCCATTCATTCCTATGGGCCTATAGGCCCATTGGAATGAACGGAAAATTGCATGGCAATTTGCGAGTACCAGTAGGTACTCGCAAATTGCTCATGCAATTTCAAGGGTGCAAGGGTGTCAAAATGACACCCTGTCGCACCCCTGAAATTCTGATGTGCACCCATGTTGCGCACACACATGCCCGAGGGCATGAAAGTGCTTCTAGCATTGCATTTAACCCCATGGCTGCTAGGCGTTTTCCCGTCCTGCGCTGGGTTTTATTCTTTTCATTGTTTTATGACGAGCTGGCCTTGTCATCCGCGCACGGCAGGTAAGCGCCATGACGAGCCCAGCTCGTCATTAGCCTCGAAGGGGTTAAGGAATCGCAAATTACGATTCCGTAAAATGCAATCACAATTTAGGAATTCACAAATAATTGTGAATTCTTAAATTACACATTGGAAACAATTTCATGCATCTCCAAAGGCCAATTTGCGATCGCAAACGGCCGATTTTTGCGAATTGCATGGTTTGCGATCGCAAAAACCTTTGATGCATGTGCCCCATGTATCTTTCTCCTCTACTTGGGCTCAATCCTCATTTAGACAATCTTCATTGGGCACTTGTGATCTTTCACATCCGGTTCAGTCAGTCTGAGAAATATTTTTAGGTCACTGTGTTGCACTGTTTGCAGTCTTAACTGGTATGTCAAATGTCTGGTATCTACAGCTTAAGGTATGTATAGACTGTGCATCTGCATGCCCCGCAATATCTTGGTGCTTGCTGATTCTCAAGTGCATGTTGTAGAGTGTGGAAGTCAGTTGTTGTATGCACATCGGACATGACACATGCTACTTCCATTTTTGCTTCACGTTTCAAATTGTGTTTTTATACATTGAGGTCCCCTTCTCTTGGGTTTAATGATGATATGATGGTAAATGCTTATGTAGTATTGGTGTTTAGGAGGAGCTTACATTACTACTTTCATGCTTCCTAGATGAAGCACTGTACCCTGATAACAACAGGGCATCTTCTACCGATTGACCGGTCAAATAGTAAATACTTCCTTGGGGAGCATCGTCGTTTTTACACAGAGATAACCGGAAATATAAAGGGAAACAGGTTAAAAGGACTCCCATTGAAACATGCGCATGTCAAGAATTGCAAGACGCTGACTGAATATCCACCGACCCAAAGCTTTCCTTCCCAACTCAACCTTTTGTGATTAAACTAAGCTGTATTCGGTAGGGATGTGATTGCTGACTTTGCAGCGGGGGGAGGGGGGGGGGGTTCCCTTACAGACCCTGATGCAGATGCTAACTAGTGAAGGGTGAAGAAGCTGAGTTGAGTTGACTGGTATACTTGCTATCAGGATGACATTATTGATTTCTTGATCTTTATATTGTTTGTCGTTAAACCACATTGACTAAGACAAGAGGCTACTCTAATCGCGCAGTGAGAATAGGATCCTCCGGATCACAGCCGATCAGTGGTCTAGTCTGAGGTATTATTAGGATTATTAGGATTGCAGAAATTTAGTAGTGTATGGTCTCGGAGATATGAAATTACCTACTAGTCCTAATTCCTATTTGTTTTCTATTCCAGACATCAATGAATGTGATGAGGCGGAGGATCTGTCCGTCCTCTGTATTAATGGGCAGTGTCGAAACACAGATGGGTCCTACGAGTGTGCTTGTAATCGAGGCTATGTGATGTCCAGGCAGCGCAACTTCTGCATACCTTCTAGGCCGTGAGCACCACAGGCAGCATGAAAATGCAGGATGATGTTCACCATCGCCAAAGAATTACCTTGTCTTATGTGTGTTTTTTACAGAAGAGCCTTACGAGATTACCGGACAAGGAATTTTTCAAAACACAATGTTGTGACGCTGGCAACGTATTTATTTTTTGTACATACAAGTAAAGGTGGCAAGACATGTTCTGCTTTGTAAAATGGAGATTAACGTCACACTGATCACTGGAGATAGCAGCGAACATACTTCGGTATTTCTCTGCTCTCCCAGGTTGGCCCTTCCGCTGTGGGATGGGGGTGGAAAATAGGATTTATTTTCTGTTCAGTGAAATCCCCACTTTTCTATACCACGCCTTTAGCAATCCAAGGGCATAGAGCAGGTAGAACTGTCAGGGCCACTACAGACGAATCAACCAGGGCAAACCATGGATCATCCCTTTCCAGGCATATTTCTGCTCACGTATCGATGACATGTTACTGCTCTTGGTTGATGGAAGGAGAAACCCAAAGAAGCTGTGTAAAGTGAGCCAATAACAAGATTTGGAGTGATAGCCTTATTTGGCCCACCTAATCGTATTCAGTTCTGATGCTGTTATTACCATGACTGATCAGGTTTGTACTTCACCATAATTTCTATTGGGTGCCACTGTTACAGCAAAAAATAGGAATAATGCCAAAGTTCAGGTATATACCAATGCCTTTTCGACACAAACTATACTAAATAATTTTTCAGCAGAGTATATGTTTGGTTGAAACATAGGTGACCATAGGTTCTAGCTATGTCTCGTTCAGCATGGCATGCCACCATCTTGAATGACAAGGAAGTGGCAAGCATACACTGTAACCCAATAGATATGTGACATCTGCAGACACGACAATCAATTGAATATCTGGAAACAGCATGCCATCTGCAGATTCAAGGGAATGACGTCTAACTGCTAGGTGCTAGTAGTACACATAATCTTGCCAATCCCAACCTCTCAAATCACTGACATACACTGCATAAATGTTACACTGCAAAGTCTGTAGGTGCTCCATTGTTAAAGGTTGTGCTACTGTTTTTCACAGTATATTGCTATAAAATCACGATTAACAAAAAAAAATCAACATACACTGAGGCGAGAAACAGTGAGAAAGAATGTGTACTGTATTACGTAAATGGGGAAAATGTTCTGCAACTATTAAAAATTATTATAAATATCATCACTACCGCTCTGTTTATAAATAGTGAAAATCTAGATTGCTAAACCTTGCAAGGTTATTCCTCGTTCCTACGATGAGAATCTCTATTGAGGCAACCTTTTTGAAAAGCCGCCATTTGAAGATGGCTGTTTTGCTTTCTGAAGTAAGCCAAGCAATCATAGGGAAGCAATCTATCTGTATTCATAAAGATAGGTTCCCCCTGTTTGCTTCCATACTTTAAGCTGCATGATGCACTTTTTGAGTTCTGGCGCAGAATGTGGTATGTCCCATACCCAATTTTTCGAGGGCTGCATCTATATCACTTACCACACATGCCATCCTAGAGAAGCATTTGCACAATCTTGTCTGATGCAACTATACCAAACCATTTATCATGAGTGCAAGTTTAGGTTAAACATAGGTGGCCATAGCTGATAATCACTTCTCTTTCAGGATAATATCCCGCCATCTTGAACGCTCTGCAACCTTAGAGAGGTGAGGCATCTATAGACACCACAATCATCTGAACATGTGAAAACAGTGCACAGAATGCACTCTTAAAATGTAGGTGCAACATGTGATGCGTCCCAGACCCCCAATTCCAGAGGTCCTAATCTGTATCAATTATAATTCGTGTCAGCTAAGTGTTGCATTTGTGCCATCTAGAATGATGCAAAAATAGTTTTGGGCAGCTCTTCACAGAAATTGGCACTTGCCAGGAATCAAGAAAACCAACCGTAAGCTTTCCTTGGAACACTTGGAATTCGCCCTCAAAGGTCATGCCCTTTCTGAAGTCTCAATGTTCCATCTCCAGGGTAGGCCTGTATAAAAAGCAGCACCCGGGGGAACCCTTATTGATAAAGATGGTCTAGTTATGGAACAGATGTAGTCCTTTGGGCCTAATTATACATGAGTCGCATTGGCTGGCTTCACACAATCTTTTCCTATGTGTGATGGACTGGATAGAAGGGATCTCCTTGAAGAAGCCTTTTTGGGTTGATAGATTAACTGGACGTGGTCATTGACTCTTATTATTCAATTAGCAAAGCACAATTGGTACAATCCAGTCAAGTTCCAGCCTTTTCTTCACAGACACCTGTGACCATTGTCAGGCTTCTGCTTACCCATCATTTAAGCATTTGCGATTGGAAAGAATAGGGTGCCCCCAAGATGCAGCTCTCGGCCCAAAACAAAGCTGAGAACTGGTGTTCTCTGAAGTAAATGAAACTCTTCATCTGTTTTGAACAAGAAGGTAATATTGAATAATATTAGAAAGATGTCAGCAAAGAAATGGCAGGTGTACATATGCTGAGGGTGGAGCTAGGAGCTAGGTGGAGCTAACATCACTGTGGTACCGTTAGCATCTCACACTAACAATGTCATATCTGTAAGCTGTAATTCCAAGGGTCAAAGTAGTTTTAAAGAATTGTGTTGGCTAAAGATTCAAAGTTTCATTGTTGAGGCTAACCTTTGCTGGAGTGCTTGTAGCATCAAAGACCGTGACTCATACACTCTGAGACAAAGGGAGAGGGGTTGACTAAGATGGTGGAAAACACACAGGTCTTCAGATAGTTGGGTAGGCTTTGCAAATTGGAAAACAGAGTCAATCTCGGTTGCTGGATGATTCCTTGGTTGTAGAACCTCTAGCCGCAGCTGTGCAGCCTCCGAATGAATTAATGGTGAAGTGATGGAAATGTGGGCACAATTGCAGTAATGTGTGGTTTGAGTAGAAAAGTCAGCTGGGAGAAGCCAATGGGAACGATCTCTAAAGAAAGCTATTGCCAGGCCAACGGAGAACGCTGTGAACTGGGGCGAGGCTTTAAAGGACGCATGAACTTTGACTCGCAGCCAATGTAGGAATTTGCATCACTAGTTGTGGTTATGACATCATAGGAGACCGACCATGAGGTTGTGTATTGTGATATTTGTAATGTTTTGAGTAGACTGGCCATGAGAGCATTGCAGCAGTAATGAGGCCTGACCTATGGAGAGAGCATTGCAGATGGCAAGACGAACACCCGCCAAAGATCTTTATTAGTCAGGAGGATAGAAATTGCTCCAGAAGAAAAGATGGAGACCATTACATTTATTTTGGAATCGAAATTGTGAGGACAATCAACTTAATCTCCACTACTCTCTTTACAAGTTCAGGGTTGAAAATAGAAGTTTACACAAAGAGTCCATATTACGAGTTACCTGACAGTTCTCACCACCTCACAGTTTTTCCCTGATAGATTCCTGCATGTCAAACCTCTTGAAATGTATTGGGAGAAAAGACCTGGACAAAAGTATGTGAATTAGAACTTGATTCTGCATGTTATACCTCAGTTTATGATTAAAATTCTTAATAGGAGATATTTACCACACCTGAATTATACTTCACCTTGGAGGAATGGTATTTACTTTGCGCGGTAAACAAGCCATACTTTTCTACCCAAGTTGCAATGATGGCCTTGTAAGGAGGACCTAAGGATTTTGGCTTTAGTTTTTACAAAATATTCCAATGGGGTTCATGTGAGAGTTAGGTCCATGGTTGGAAATCGTGTTAATGATTCTATGATGTGAATGTCTGCTGTAAGTATGCTTGCTCAGTGTTTTCCAGCTCCAGATGCGCTCAGCGAAAGTGAGTACGTTTTGTAGAGTGTTACGGTCAATCCACTTAAGAGGAGACCAAAAATGTAACTCAAGTTGATTGGTTCTTATATCTTTGGGCTACTAAGTTTATGACTTTAGAACACCCTCCATGTAATAACCAATCTAGATTTATACAGAGATTTGCAGAAATAGATACAGAAAGTTGTGTTCGATATCACGTATCTGCTTAGAAGACAGAAATCAGAGGGCAAGGATGGTTTTGAAGTTTCTGCTATTGATTTTATAGTAGACAAGTATTTCAGAATAGAACATTTCTTGGTGTTATAGGTGGGTTCTAAGTAGATTTATTCCATCTCCCCTCCTTTCTCTTCTTGGCTATCTGCGATCAAGAACATGTCTCTTCTGGTTGATGTAAGATGAAGCATGAGGGTGTTAAACCCGGGTCTCAGTTTAGGTGATTTAACTGTGGAGTTGTAAAATGGGCAATTTCATCAAGCGTGTCCAAAAAAAGGATTTGAAGTTAATCTGGGTGTTGAAAGTCGAGGAGTTTGAGCAAGCACAGGCAATCAGCATCACCAGAGGGTTCTTTTTTACGGCAAAAGAGATGTTGTTATCTAAAGCAGATTTGAGGCCCACGATAGAGATTGTGACGTCTGCAGACAGTGGAACATGCTTCTTTCAAGGAACTACAAGGAACAAGGGGGCATATTACCAAGCAATAGCGATAATTATCGCTATTGCTTGGTTAGAGACAAAAATTTACCTCTGAGCTGCGGCGATTTTTACCGCAAATAAACCTTGGTATCACCAAGGTTTATCGCAAATGCGATAAAAATCGCCGCAATGCATGAATATCGCTGAAAACTTTTCAGCGATATTCATGCATTACCGAGCTAATGCTCTTAGCCATGTTATCCACCTCCCATTGGATAACATGGCTAAGAACTGCTCAGGGCAGGTGTTAGCTTTTGGAGATATTCGCGCTAAGTTGGTAATAGGAGATAGCGATGTTAGCGACTGTTTCCAGTCGCTAACATCTTGGCACGCCCACTTTGCATGTCATTAGTGATAAATATCACTGACATGCAAAGTGGGGCCCAAGATGGTCGCTATCTCCTACTAGCTGTCGCTAACTGGTGTTAGCGATAGCTAGGTAATAGGGAGATAATTTTATCTCCGCTTTCTTGGCTTTTAAAGCCAAAAAAGCGGGGATAAACCCCCTTGATAATATGCCCCTCTGTTACCCGAAGACACTGAGGTTATTAAAGACCACATACTAAAACACAGAGCAGTTAGCGATGTGGTTTACACCAATTTGGGTTAGTAAAAAATACAATAGAAATTAGAGTGCCGAAAAAGACACGAGAAAATGATATCAACCTGGAAAAAGTTTTGTTCACGTGCATCTGACTATTACTGCTGTAAATAAAAATATACTCCCCACTCGATGATTAGGAGTAAGGTTTTCAAAGAATTGTTTTGGCCTGAGTGCAAAGTGTGGATGTTTTGTCTCAAAAGAAGGGACATGCTGACGTCACGGTCTGTTAAGTGAGACCATCTCATGGATCTTAAGGTACCATCTAACATGTTTGAGAAAGTTAAAACTGTTTTATTCGCATAACAAATAAAATGTTCTTATCCCTGGTAATAGTAGTATTGTTTCCTGTCGCTAGACAGCACGGCCATCATATTGCTTTCACACCTTTTTCTCCCAGGCATTTTCACTCACAGGACTATAATTGAAAGCAGTGAATTTGTTCACTCAAACACAGACGTACAGCTGACGCTTTCTGTGATTCTGCTGTTAGAACCTTCTCTCTGTCCTAATTTTACAGTGCATTGTACAGAGAAACGACATACTTTGTTTAACATTTCAATGTTCACAATGAATAGTTTATGTTTTTGACTTCATTCTCTTTGAACATCACAAAAGTTAATATTTATACCATCTAATTTTGAACAGATTTCAATAAAAAAATATTGTAAATTGATTACAAAACGTTTGCTTTATTCTGTTGTGAAAAGTGCACGTTAAATTGCAATAGGCAATGCTGAAAAGGTGTCTTCTGTGTATATATTAGTAGCAAACTGTTCAAAAAGTAAAACATAATGTAAACATGTTTTCTCCAGATTAGGATCTCTTCAAATGAGATGTCATGAAGCAGAAAAGAAACAGAACTAGTACAGCAGTTGAACTGTAAAATGTCGTGAAGTCACAAATGTAAACAAATGGTGTAAATGTCCTCATCTTCTGCAGATATGTACATATGGAGTGCACACACTGCCATCAGATTTAGGTAACACTACACTCACCTGTGTGATGTCACACCAACAATCGCCATTTGAAAAGCATTCAGCATCTTTTGATGAATTAGCTTCTGTAAAAGGAAAAGCATACCAGTTATATGACATGTTTCGGTCCACACTGTGACCTTCTTCAGGCAATTTGTCAGGCACAGCATCTGCGGTTCCATGCTGTCAGAAGTAGAGATATTGAACAGAAATACAAAATACAAAATAATATTGTAATAGGAAATGGTTTGTAGCATACACAGAATGTTATCTGATTATACTGCCCCTGAATGACTCTGAGATCATTTTACAGCACGTTCAAATGTTTATTTTTGGTATTAGTGTAACTCATTTAAAGTATCTCCCTTAGTTCCTTGTACCTGTTCAGGGACTCTGTGTAATAAGGCAAATAAAAGAAATGGTATTCCTTTTTATATACAGTTCCGTGTGGATGATGGCATACATTCTAGAAATAGATAATCGGATAGGAAGCACCCTGGCCACTTCAATGATACTGAACTTGTGTAATGGTCAGTCTACGGTAAAGAGGTTTATGGTCATACGTATGATCACAGTAAATACTTCAGTTCCTACAAATAAGTACCAGTAGCTCTCTTGCATATATGCAATCTGATATGTACAGGTTGCCTTTCAACTGATGAACTGTCATAAATACTGTGGGGCAGATTTACAAGCCCCTTGTGCCACTTTTGCTTCACTTTTCCAATGTTAAAAGTGACGCAAAAGTGGCGAAAGGGGCTTGTAAATCTTCCCCAGTGCAACTAATAACTCCTTAAAGCTGTTTCTAGCTTGATGTGCCTCCATTCCATCCAGTAATTAATCATCTAAAAGTAATGACGAGTGTTGTAGAATGTTTGAAAATAAATTATAACAATCTATGAATTCATATGCATAAATAGCTATTATCACTTACCCACAACTAAACCGATCCAAAAACGCATAAAAACCAATGTCACTGTGCTTTCGAATTTTTAAAATGAATAAAGAAGGCAGATAGAAAGTAGCGGGGAGTTAAAATAAAGTCATTTAATAAATAACTCATCCTAATACAATAGGTGACCATCACATAAATTTGTATTATGCAACAGTAACTAATCAACAAGGATGCCCTATTCCATAGATTACAGTGCATTTTAAGAAATGTATTTGTATGCTAACAAATAGATGCACATACATAAGCAATTCATGCTCAGATTTACTACAGGTTTGTTCTGGTGCTCACGCGACACCAAGTGGCACATACAGCAGCGATAGATCAACTTGAATGTGCAAATGCACATTTGAGCCGAAAGCTCGCCCTGACGCATCACTCAATCCACTTTACGCCAATCCCCTGTTGATGGTGGCAAGGCAGGGGTCTGGGCAGGCCAGTGCAAAAAACCATAGGTTTTAGTACAAAGCCAGATCACAAAAGTAGCATGGTCTGGCTTTACCCCAAATCCTAATATCAAAAATAATGAGGAATATGCAAGAGGTCAAGCGCTATATTGCCTGATATGCCAATGTGTAATGTGTACAACACACCTACGATCTTACACGTATAACCCCTTTGTGGTGGTCTACATGTAGTCATTTGGACTTACAAATTCTAGGCTAAACACTGCACCTTGCACCACAAGACAAGGATGACCAATATACAGAACAACCAGTTTTAGTGCATATGCCGCTGATGACATCTTCGGCAGGTGACTCTTGCTCAATTTAGTTCTGCTCTATTTTCTGCCCATCACACAATGCAGTGCTGTAACTTTTCATGTAGTGCTTCATTGCTTGGAGGACAGTAAACCTTGGCCTCGGTTTTCTTTAAAATCACTGTACTTTTCTGCTGAAATCACTTAGTACTCACCTTTGCATACAGCCCAATTCAAAATCTTGCACATTTTAGTTTAGCTGTGGTAAATATTGTGAAGCCTCCCTACATTTCAGATGTATGGTGACTGTGCATTTTTAATTGTGTGCTGCGCTTTTGCTTAGCTGCTCTGGACCTGCGAGAAGGTGTAATCAGCAAAAAGTGCAAATTTGATGCCTGGATTACAGCACAAAGACAATGACTTCCACCTTTTTACAGCTTTTATATGTAAATTAGGCCCAGGGAAAATTTCCATTACGGCGTTGTAATCTCGCAAATTTTGCATTACGCTTGCAATGCAAAGATCACAAAATTACACTATTACGTCTCATTTTATTGTGGGGAGCACAGGAAACAACACGAACGACCAGAACGTAAGCAGCTGCTGTCCACAACCCTTGTATCTTTTGTGCCATTTTTAGCGCAAAATGCATTCCCACATCCAAAATGGATACGAGGATGCATTTTGTGCTACAATACAGCACTAAGTGCCGGTTTTAGATTTGTGTAATTTCACAAAACGTCCGGGGAATTTCGCGTAGTTATTCAAAAACGAAATTACGCGAATTTCACCCCCCTCCCCGCCCCCAATATATAAGTGCTAATTACTGACAGCTCCCAAGCAACCTGTATGACGACTATATCTATAGCTTTGAGACATCTTTAGTGACCGCCTCCACCACAGCTCAGTGGCAGCTTATCCCGCTTCCTAGGCCATCACTTAATTTTTTGTGCCAATAATTACTGCTACACCTGTGCTTAGGAGAAAATGTTTTTGTACCCCAGCCATTAACCATTTCCTCGCCACTCGTGTCCTCCTTAGAAGACACCAAATCATTCCCTGTATTAAATATGAATATGCAGTCAAAGAGGGATCCCTGGGTGTACGCTGAACTACATCTAATGTATGCGCTATATGGGTTATAGCCAATCAAACAGACAGTCAGACAGACATTTCTTATAAGTGCAATAGAAAGAAATTTTTGTGAAGGAAAAGATTTTCTGTTATATAAAAAGTTCCACACTAAAAGTAAACGTTTACAATCTCTTTAATTAAAAAAAATACAGTTCCTTGTCACACGAAAATGAATTAAAAATCCAAAGTATTACCCTTTGGAACAATACAATAAAATATCAAAAAACAATTAAAAACAATTTATCATGTATGGGAAACATAATATGACATTCATCAGAGAGAATTATTGGACAATACAGTTTCACAAAGACAACAATTGGATCCTTTTCACAAACCCCCTCTACTTGTGGCCTTGATACTTTTTGCCACTGCTTCTATAGATCCTTTGGTCTTTCTTTTAATGTTGCTGGTACAGTAGACAGTAACTATGATTTATAGATATCTGCTACCTCCTTGACCAATATAGGATTCTAGCCACAAAAATCGTCGACGCGTTTCGGTGTTCTTGTACTTGATGGCGTAACACCTTCGTCAGAACATGCCGTCTCTTTTGGGGTCACCGGCTTCTAAATTTATATTTAAGTAATTTCCCTATTAAATATTCGAAGAATCCCTTGGAGATGCCGTCCTCATGAGGCTTTCTATAGATAAACTCAGTAGGTTCTTTCAATTGTGCCTTAAAAGTGGTGGACCTGCTTGAAGATGGGAGGGTCTTTCTTTTGTTGTATTTCTAGGCAGACTGTGAATCTCCCTCTTTCTTCGGTTATTGTATGATCAACCGGTAAACAAAGCCTTTGAGTGGTTAAAACGCTCTCTTGAACGGGCATATATCAATTTCGCTTGTTCAACCTTGAAACTGGATATGTTCTGTAGGTTAGTAAGTCCGAGCTTCTGCCTCGTTTGTCTCCTAAATATGAATATCCCACCATCGTTCCACATCTGTAGCAGATTTTTCCTTCACTGCTGGAGAATTGTAACAAAAAATAAAAAATTGTGACCCATTATTCTTGATCTAGAAAGATAAACTATCTTTTTACAAGGCCAAAACACTCACCGATGGCCGAATGGTTTCTCCCCACCCTAAAGGATTGGCCAACTCTCCAGTGCCAAGGGAGCTGGACGCTCTTCTACTTCATGCCAGCCACATGGCAGAGTGATTGAGGCTCAATCAGCCACCCTCTATTTTAGCTAACAGATGAACAGCAAAAATTGCCAAATAGTTATAGTCTATGTTCTTTTGTAATCAGTCACTCCGTACTCGCCCAGCAGAGCCTCAATGTGGGAGGCTTAAGGATTCAGTAGGTGAAAAGTAGTGAAGGCCTTTATTGGTGATAAAAAGCATTATTTTGTTTCTATATCGTTCCTCAACGGGGAGCCAAAGAAGAGTTAGAAGAACAGGAGAGGTGTGGATAACATGTTGGTACCCAGAAGCTGAGATGAGCTCAGCTCTAAGGGTGAAGGCCACATGAACTATTGGATGTCAGGCTAGAAGAGAGTTTCCATAATCCAGTCTGAAAAAAAAGTGTCTAGACTATTGACTTCAAGTTTTTTTTTTTTAAGTTCAAGAACATTTATTAGATATGAAAAAGAAAAAGCAAGGTGTCAATACAAAGTACAATGGAAATATAAAACATTGAAAATTATGATAAATAAATCAAGCATAAGATTGTACATAGTATCAAAAGGAAAATCCGGACAATGGAATGAAAAGAAAAAAAAAGGAAAAGGCATATAAACATTAATCATAAAAGCAAGAAAATACCTGAAAGAAATGTAAAAATGATACAATGAGGGAAAGAAAAATGGAATGCAATGAGCATTTAAGGAGGTTTAAGGACCTCTTGTTGCGAGAACAGTGGACGAAACGACCGATTAGCACAAGTATGTTGTTTAATATATATCTCCAACCATTGATTTTACTCCTTAATCAAATGGGTTGCCAGATATATAACTACGCTGACGACACCCAAATCATTATCCAAATGGATAATGCTCTTGGGGCGTCAGCAAGACTGCAAAATATCCTTAAGCAGACAGCTAATTGGATGTCGTTGAACTCCTTAAAAATCAACCCGGACAAGACAGAGGTTCTACCCATTACCATCGCTAGCAATCCATGGCACGACGGGTTCTGGCCAAGGGAACTTGGGCCGCCCCCGGAACCGGCAGTGGAGGTAAAAAGCCTAGGCATCCATGTGGATGATAAACTATCCATGCGGAATCAAGTCACCACGGTGGTAGGAACTTGTGTCGGCCTCCTCCGACAACTTAGAAAAATTGCGCCACTATTGTCCTTTTCCACCTTGAGACGGGCGGTGTCCGCAATGATATTATCAAGGTTGGACTATGGCAATTCGCTCTATTTGGGACTGCCCCAAAAACTTTTGGACAAACTTCAAGTGGTGATGAATGAAAGAAACCTAGGAGCTCGCATGCGTCCCCACTTATGCACGAGTTACACTGGTTGCAAGTAAGGCAGAGGGTGCTCTTTAAAGGGCTATGCATAGCACATAAATCGCTCTATGGTAAGGCGCCAAGATATATTAAGACCCGCCTGACTCCATACAAACCGGGTAGGTTGTTAAGATCTGCTGAAGGAACTTTTCTTACTCAACCACGTTTCAGACTGGCTACAGTGGGTGGCCGTGCCATCTCTAATACTCTCCCAGCAGTCTGGAATAATCTATCGGCGGATCTGCGGAAGGAATCTAATTTGATGTCCTTCCGGAAGAAGCTGAAAACTGTGCTTTTCCAGAAGGCTTGGGCTGGGCTATAATTCCTGGTAGGGCTTTTTCTAGGAATTTCTGCTGTGCTTACCTGACAAGCGCTTAGAGACCCCCGGGTTATAACGCGCTATATCAATCGAATAAAATAAATAAAATAAATAAAAATAAAGTATCCAGGTAAAGCGTGATAGGGAGCCATAAGTCCAAACGCTTTGCGGCCATGTGAGCTGGAAAAACAAAAGCAGTGTCAAGTCTGTGGTTATGGCAAACATTGAACCACCACGCCTTAAAGGAGACATTGGTGGAGTCCTTCCAGTTTACCGTTATCTGCTGGAATGCAGCGGCTAGTAGTAAGTCAATAATCTGAGGCTTTAGTTCAACATTGTCCCAACAAGGGGAAAGGCTACCTAAGAAAATGTTTATGTGAGAGAAAGGGATATTTGTGTGGAAAATCAAGTTGATTTGAGCCCAAACCTGCAACCAAAAAGCATGAACAGAGGTACATAAGAACAACATATGAAACAAAGTTGCTTGTGGGGAAGAACAAGACCAGCATGTATGAGAAGTGTTTGGGAAGCGCTTATGGAGGTCAAAAGGTGTATAGAGAAGTCTGTTATAAATAAAAAACAGGGATTGTGTTAAGGTTGCCGCTCTTGAGGATTTACGTATCTTGATCCAAATTTTGTCCCATAGTGAGATTGGCCAGGACGTGGAGAGGTCATGTTCCCAACATTCCTCTACTTTGGATTTAGGCCTGGGAGAGTCGGTAGTGTGAAGATATTTATAAATGGAGGAGGCTTTTGGAGTCTTGCGTAAAAATGAGTGAAGTGAGGAGACAGGAGTAGGAGAAGCAGGAGATGGACGTAGCTGAGATAGTTGATTGTAAGTTGCTAGTGCAGCCTCCCTAAGTAAATAATAGTTACGAGTGAAGGAGGTAGGTAAGTCATAGAGGGAACGGAGAGTGATGAAAGACAAGAAAGAGGATTGAGAAAAGAGTTGAGAGACCCATAGCAACCCCTTGTGATGCCATGCTTTCCAGAAGAAGGGTTTGTTACGAATAAGTAGGGTGGTGTTGTGCCAAATGGTGGAAGAAAGGAAGTCAGCAGTGGTCGCAGGAGGGGAATGGGAAGAAGATAGGAGTAGTTTAGTATTGAATTTATGGATGGGAGTGGAAATGGAAGAGGGTTTACGGGAGAAGGAAAGATATTCAGCGAAGGAGAAGAGGAGAAAGGAGAAGGCGTTCAAATTTAGCCCATAAAGGACAAGGGGTGCTGGGATCTTGCAGCCAGAAGGAAGCTTGTCGTAATGAGAACGCTTTATGGTAAGCAGGGAAGTTTGGAAAGTTAACTCCACCCTCCGCCTTAGGACGAGTCAGTTGGGCGAGAGACATTCTAGGCTTTTTCTTATTCCAAAGAAAGGACATCAGAATGGAGTTGATTTTTTTTTTTTAATTTGGAAGGAATGGATACAGGAATATTGGAAATGGTATAGAGGACTATGGGAGACAACATCATTTTAATAGTGTCAAGGCGGCCCCACCAGGACAAGTAAAGAGGATGCCACTTGGACGTCAAGTCCTCTAGCTTTTGGGTGCATTTGGATAGACAGAGGGAAACAGTATCAGGAATGGTAGAAGTGATATGCAAGCCGAGGTATTTAATATGGGAGAATTTCCATGTGAAGTTGGAAGCAGCAAAGTCGGATTTAAATGTGAATTCCGTTAAAGGTAGCATCTCACACTTATCATTATTAAGTTTATAGCCAGATATTTGGGAGTATTCATGCACTTCAGTAAGGAAGGCGGGAATCGAATCAGTGGGGTTAGAAATAAAAAGAAGGATGTCATCCGCGTATGCGGCAAGCTTAACTTGAGAATCTGATATTTGAAAGCCTTGTATGGTAGGATTCTGACGAAGTCTAGACAAAAAGGGTTCTAAGGCCAAATTAAAAAGAAAAGGAGATAAGGGGCACCCTTGACGGACACCTCTTCCCAAATCAAAAAAAGAGGATATTTGACCATTAGCACAAACAGCTGCACTTGGATTGGAGTAAAGTAAGGAAATCAGAGAAATAAATTTAGGGCCAAAACCAAACCAATGAAGAGTGTGAAAAAGATAAGTCCATTCAACTCTATTGAATGCTTTTTCAGCATCCAGAGCAATGGCAGCGAGGGAGTGGGGCAAATGATGGGACTTAGATAAAACATTAAATAGCAGTCTAGTGTTATCAGTGATAAAGCGTCCCTTGACAAAGCCTGACTGTTCCTCACCCAGAAGATCCGGAAGAAGAAGATCGAGACGTGCTGCAAGAGACTTTGCAAATATTTTATAATCGATGTTAACCAAGGAGATTGGCCTGTAATTCTTGCAATGTTGAGCATCTTTTCCTTCCTTGGGTATGAGACAGATATGTGCATCAGAGAAAGAACCTGAGGAAGAGCCCAAGGTGAGGAAGGCATCAATGAGGGAGTGTAGTTTAGGGGTGAGAAGTTTTGAGAAGTGAAGGAAGAATTCAACAGTAAAGCCATCCGGCCCAGGGGCTTTATCTTTTTGAAGATTTTGAAGTGCTGTGAGTAACTCTCGCTGAGAAATATTAAGCTCCAAATGAGAGAGGTCAAGCGGGAAGTGAGCTGGTTTTTGGATGTTGGAGAAAAAGCGGTCTAAGGATTGAGAGGAGGGTTGGGTTTTGGAAGAGTATAAGGTTTTGTAAAAGGCAGAAAATTCAGCAAGAATATCTGTATCTTTATGTTTGAGAACAGAGTGTGTGTCATAGATTGATTCAATATTTAATTTATTATGCTTTACTTTCAAATAGTTAGCAAGAATCTTCCCAGCCTTATTTTTACCCCCGTAAAACTTTGCACTCAATCAATCAATCAATCAAGGCATTTATATAGCGCACTACTCACCCGGAGGGTCTCAAGGCGCTAGGAGAGGGGGGTCCGCTACTGCTCGAACAGCCAGGTCTTGAGCTGCTTCCTGAAGGCGAGGTGGTCCTGGGTCAGGCGGAGGTTGGTCGGGAGGGAGTTCCAAGTCTTGGCGGCGAGGTAGGAGAAGGACCTTTCCCCTGTGGTGGCTCTTCGGATGCGGGGGACGGCGGCGAGGGCATGGCCAGTCGATCGAAGCTGGCGTTTGGGAGCATAGAAGTTGAGGCGGCTGTTGAGGTATCCTGGGCCTTGGTTGTGTAGGGCTTTGTGTGCGTGGGTGAGGAGACGGAAGGTGATTCTCTTGTTGACCGGGAGCCAGTGCAGGTCTCTCAGGTGTCCGGAGATGTGGTTGCGACGGGGGATGTCCAGGATGAGTCGTGCTGAGGCGTTCTGGATCCGCTGGAGCCTCTTCTGGAGTTTGGCGGTGGTTCCGGCGTAGAGGGAGTTGCCGTAGTCCAGGCGGCTGGTGACGAGGGCCTGGGTGACCGTCTTCCTGGTCTCGGTGGCGATCCACCGGAAGATCTTTCGTAGCATCCGCAGGATGTTGAAGCACGTCGAGGAGACGGCGATGACTTGTCTGGTCATGGAGAGGGAGGAGTCCAGGATGACGCCCAAGTTGCGTGCGTGGTCTGTCGGTTCGGGTGCGCTGCCTAGGGCGGGGGGCCACCAGGAGTCGTCCCAGGCAGAGGATGGGGATCCCAGAATGAGGACTTCGGTCTTGTCCGAGTTCAGTTTCAGGTGGCTGTTCTTCATCCATTCGGCTACCTCTTTCATCCCTTCGTGTAGGTTGGCTCTGGCGGTTGCGGGGTCGTTGGTGAGGGAGAGGATCAGCTGGGTGTCGTCGGCATAGGAGATGATGTTGAGGTTGTGCTGGCGTGCGATGGCTGCGAGGGGGCTCATGTAGACGTTGAAGAGGGTAGGGCTGAGCGAGGAGCCTTGAGGAACGCCGCAGATGACTTTGGTGGCTTCTGATCTGAACAGGGGGAGGCGGACTCTCTGTGTCCTTCCGGCGAGGAAGGAGATGATCCACTCCAGTGCCTTCTCCTGGATTCCGACGTTGCTGAGGCGCTGTACTAGGGTACGGTGGCAGACAGTGTTGAAGGCCGCGGAGAGGTCTAGGAGGATGAGGGCCGCTGTTTCTCCGTTGTCGAGCAGGGTTCGGATGTCATCGGTGGCTGCGATCAGGGCGGTCTCGGTGCTGTGGTTGGCCCGGAAGCCAGACTGCGAGAGGTTGAGGGATCCGTTTGTCTCGAGGAAGGCGGCCAGCTGCTTGTTGACGGTCTTCTCGGTGACTTTTGCAGGAAACGGGAGCAGCGAGATGGGGCGGTAGTTCTTGAGGTCGGTGGGGTCGGCTGATGGTTTCTTAAGTAGAGTGCTGAGTTCGGCGTGCTTCCAGCTCTCCGGGAAGGTAGCGGTGTTGAAGGAGGTGTTGATGATGTCCCGTAGGTAGGGTGCGATGACAGTGTCGGCCTTGTTAAAGACGTGGTGAGGGCAGGGGTCGGTCGGAGATCCGGAGTGGATGGAGTTCATTGTGCGGACGGTGTCTTCGGAGCTGATCGGGTTCCTAAAGTAGAGGACCACAAATGCGAGAAAGAGGAACATGAAGAAGGTAAAGACATAAAAGTGAGTAAGAAAGAGAAACACCTTTGAACAGAGTAGAATTAAAGATAAAAACAAGATCAAAAACAAAAAGGGAATAACGAAGAACAAGGGAAGGAAGGAAAACATATTTACGAAGGGTGAAACTGGGGAAGGGCGATCACGAGGAGGGGGAGACGAGAAGAGAAAACTGAGGGGGGAGTGCCCACTGGGGGAGGCGGTACAACCGATGCGAACGAACCATCAAACCAAGGGAAGGACATACTGTAAACTGTAAAACCTGTGGGAGAAAAAAGAAAACAAGAGAGTTGAGGAGAAGAAAACATCAAAAGGGTTACTGACAGAAGCGAAATACACAAATAAGTGGGAAAGAAGTGAACATATTATGGAATTAGAAGGAAACAAGTGTAAAGGGAGAGGGATCAGTTAGGAGAAGGGTGGAAACAACATGGTAAGAACAAACATATGTAACATCAACACAAACTATGCGAACTAGTTAATGAATCACAATAGTAGGTCATGAAAGTCATGGAGGGAAAGCTGACGAGGAGCTGGAGAGGTCCATTTCAGACGTTTGGCAGGAATTAAGGAAGCTCCGGAGGCGAACAGGATCCTCGTAGGTCGTCGTTTTGTTGTTATAAGTAACTCTAAAAAGGCAAGGGTGGAAAAGGCCATATCTGGCGCCAATGGATCGGAGCTCCGGTCGCATATCCAGGAAAGCTTTACGGCGGCTGGCTGTGGCTTTAGCGTAATCCTGCGCGAAGAAGAGGGTAGAACCTGACCATGTGAGGCGAGGAGATGCTCGAGCCGCTGACAAAACTTTAATGAGATCAGTGTATTCCAAAAAGTACATGATGACACCTCGCGGTCTGGAAGAAGCAGAGGAAGACGAGGAAATGTGGCCGAGCCTATGTGCTCGTTGGATGTTAAGCGTGGTACCCTCAGGTAAGTGGAGGAGCTTGGGCAGGAAAGATTTGAAGAAAGCAACGGGATCATTCCCCTCACAATTCTCCGCCAGGCCATTAATACGGAGGTTGTTGCGTCGATTGCGATTCCCAAGCTCCACGACCTGCTTCTGGAGAGAGCAAATCTGCGACTGCATGTGCGTCACCTTGGAGGATGATTCCTGGGTAGAAGATATGGAGTGTTCCACAGTTGTTACTCTTGCATCCATCTGTGACCAATTGTCGGTTAAGACCTGCAACTTCGAGTTGGTTTCCTCCATAAAAGGTCGAAGAGCACGTATCTCCTCCAACAGTAGCTCCATAGATACAGCTGAAGTGGAGCCTGACGGTGATGGAGGATCTTTTTTAAGACGTTTCGACGTAACTTTTCCTGGGGCCTGAACAGGACGTTCTGTGTTGGACTGCGACATTTGAACGGCCAGTGCTTGAGACGCTTCCAGATGCGCCAATGCAGAAAAGACTTTGGAATTTTTGATGAAAACACGTCGTGGAGTTTTGGAAACACGTCCAATTGCGCCTTTCTCCATATGATGAAAGCCGTCAGGAAAAAGATTGCAAAAGAGACACTAAAACCTGAGATAGTCCATGTCTGTTAGAGTCAATAGGGGAATGAAGGAGGGTTAATCAGCAGAAATATTGATAAGCAAGGAGATCCGAAGGCAACTTTTCATAACCATTTAGGAGCAGCAAAGGTGCACATGGAGATATGTGGCAGTATCCATTTGCGTAAGTGAGGAAATCTTTATGCCAGAAAATAGTGCGCAAAATGTCCAAAAACTGAGAATTAACATGCTAGCATATGTTGAGAAGAAAAAAAAAGAAGAAATCCATCAAGAGAATTCTAGCATCGTGGTAAATAAGGACAGCCTGGAAAATATGTGCAGGTAGAAGGAGGCTCTGGAAGCTAGAAGAAATAGGAGCTTTGTGTTGAAGGCAGTCATGGAGGACAAAATGGCCGCCGAGATCGCAATACTAGCGAATATGTCTCATGCAGGATAAGGCAGGCAGAGCAGAAGCACCAGCACAGTAAAATTCAAGTAAATAAGCTCACCGTGAGCATATGCAGGGGTCAGAAGCAGCAGACGGAGGCAGCATCCACCGATGTGATGAGCGCGTCAGACGCGCGATAGAAAAACAAAATGGCGGTCGCGGCTGACAGGGAGCCGCGGCCGCTCGCAAATGCCGAGAACAGAGCCTGCCTGGGGTTGAAATCAGCTGCCGCTAGGTTCGCAATGTTCCCCTCGCATTCCGGCAGGGAAAGCTTCTTCTTGCTAGCAACCGGCACAGGTGATAGAGGGCGAATCCCTCAGCCGAGTCAGAGTGCCCACATCAGAGCCGCCATCCGCATCGGGCGCTAAGTCACGCCCTTGACTTCAAGTCTTAATCAGTGATGAACTATCAGATGCCACTAAGAAGTTTATGTTGGCATTTTAGCTTTTCGCCATTCAGAGATTTGCTTTTGTAGCATTAGCTTACATGAACATGAGTCAATCAATGCTCGGATGGAAAGACTGAATTTGTTTGGGAGAATTTTGGTAGGAATTCTGCTTTAGTAGGTTTGTTTTTAGCTGGTGGTGTGACGTCCTGTTTTGGATTTTAATCAAGGCATTGTCTTACAGGTAGATGTCATTTGGAAAGGAAATCTTCATATACATTTGGGTGTCATGTGGGTATTCCAGAGTTTTCAAGGATCCTTTTCAGTTGTTTCAGGTACAAGCTAAAAAGGGTGGGCAACAAAATCAGTCTTTGGGGAACCCCTTGTGAAAGGTTCACCTTGCTCGATATGGAGTTCCCTATTTTTACTACTTAAGATTGGGTTTAAAGATTTAGAAATGCTTAGAAATGTTTCATTAATGCCCAGGTGAACCTGGGAAATATTACCCGTGGTGCTGTAGTTAACTGAATTGCGTGACGCAGAGAGGTCAAGAAGGATGATTAGGCAGGAGTTACCTGAGTCGACGAAGATGAGAACATCATTGACTAATTGAAGAAGACAGGCTCAGTTCTGTAACCATGCCTGAACCCAGATTGGGAATAATTCAAGAGGCTATTCACCTGGATTTGAAGGGAGAGATGGAAGGCTACAAAGATTTCAATCACCTCCCCATGGGCAGGAAGGGAAGAGAAATGTTGAAACTGTTTAGGTCACTGCTGTGATGGGTTTTTTCAAGAGGAGAGAAACCTGGCCTATTTTCTGACTGTCAGAGAAGGAGCCTTGCGTAAGTGATGAGTTTACTAAAGAGGTCCTGTAGGGAAGCATATGGTTGGAAACGTCCTTGTTGATGGATCCAATCACAGTATTGTTACAGTGAATTAAAGGTTTAGGGCCAGATGTATCAAGGCTTTTGCGACTCACAAAAGCCGAAAATCGCAGAATTTCGGCCTTTACGACTCGCAAACGGCCGATTTGCAATTTTTCATATGTATTAAAAAATCGCAATAGGAATGCATTGGAAATTATTCTTTATTTGCGAATTCGCAAATTGCGAATTCTCAAATAAAGAATAATAAGAAATCGCTAAAAAATAGCGATTTTGTACATACATATCGTTTTGCGAATTCTAAATAACGATTCGCAAAAAATCGCTATTTAGAATTCGCAAAACGGTATCTTGATACATCTGGCCCTTAAACTTGAGAATAGTTTTCAGAAACTCATATTCCGATATTTCATCAAGAGTGAGAACAGGTTCACACTGCTTGTGGTTATATGGGTTGAAAAAATATGGAGAAAAACCTCAGTGGATTTGTCTTTCTCAAAGAAGAAGTCACGAAGTCTTATTGAGAGTGGAGCATGACCCAAGTCAGTGGAAGTAGATTAATTTGGCTGTTGATCACTTAGAAGAGAATTTAAGGGCGATTCTTGGAGGCACTCAGAAGTAATTTAATGTAAGAAGACTTGGCTCTGAAGATGTAAGATTTATACCTTCTTCTGTTGGCCCAAGATGAGACACGTTTGAGGGGGGGAGATTATTGTCCCAAGTGTTTAAGAGTTTTCTGTGATCTTTTCTTTCCTAGTAAAGATCTTTCTAGAAGCAGGAAAGTGAGGGCCTCCGTCTAGTTGTCTTGCTTTTCAGCCGAGCGATATCATTGAACAAGCCCTTCATGCAGCAGTTGTATTCATTGAATGCAGTATTATCATAACAGCGAAATCGGAGGGGGGCGGAGGTGAAGGATGCAACAAGCCCTGGAAGCAAAATCATTAATGTTTACATTTTTAGTGTTGTAACACCACATCTCTTTTATAGGTGGCCTTAAAGTTTCCTGGTGGACATATACAATAGTGAATAGAATCTGTAAATGACCAGACCACTCCATTGGGAAGGGGGTCATTGGCAGTCAATATGGTATTCATTAAAATGATCAGATCAAAAATCATTCCTTACAGTTTTGGGGCGATAAAAAGATGTTGAGGGAGGTCATTGTCAATTAGATAGGAAGAAAGCACATTGGCAGTAATGTCCTTGGCATTGCCCAAGTGCAAATTGAAGCCACCAAGAACAATGCTGGATAAGGGCGTCAACGATTGGGATATAATGGATTTTATACATTGCTCAATGAAGGCGTTATTTTCACCAGGGGGTGGTAGATAACATCGAGTCTACGATTCAGTGGCATAACTGAGGCACCCACACGCTGTAGGGGGCACCCGCATCTCCCATGTCAGAGAGAGCACCAGCAGTTTGTGCCTACCAGGACCAAAGGAGTAGTTACCCAGACGGCTCTCTTCTTCTTCAGTGTGACCATGACCTTCCTTTGTCCTTCTGACTCGTATTGGTGTCTGTCTCCTGCCGTTTTCCTTTGCTATCTGCTCGTTCTACCGCCCACGTGTTTGTTTAACTGCTCCTTTTCACATGTTTTGTTCCTCTCAACTTCCCCTTTTAGCATCTTTTGCTCCTCTTACTGCTCCATCTTGCATCTTGGTCTCCAGTTTTTGCTGCTGACTTGCTCTGCCGATTGCATTTTTCGACTTTCCCGCTCTCCCCGCCAGACTTTCCAGCTCTTGCTGAGCCTGCCCACCACATCTCTTCACTCCTCCCACTCTCCAAGGCCCTACTTAATGGAGGCCACAGTGCGGCTGTGTCAATGACGTGCCAAAGGGAAGCCCTTCTGCAACTCTGCACCAATACACATCTCTACCATGCCCAGCACCAGGAACTCTGGTCCAAATGCTTCCCACAGCTACACTGCCAAAATATTTCACCTGTTCCACCTTGGATGCCACCATGAAAACTGCTGTAGAGTATCACCTCAGTCCACGGTGGTGCCCTTTGCCTGCTTGCATTGCCACTTCTCCTGCCTCCACACATTTGTTCCTATTTCCCACACACACCGCACCCCTCACAATGTCAGAACTCAAGACCCGCACTGACACAGCACTACACACCCACCACACACAACAATACTCACTCGCATGCAAGCTCCTCAACACACTCTCACTCGACAAGCACTTCACAGAGATTTGAGACCTCCTTGACAACAACACACTGGACCACCTCTTCCGCACCGGAACCTTGCTTAACTCTACATCAGCGCCTGACATCGCCGCAACCATTCCTACTGGATGCAAAATCTTGCACCAGGAGTGACCCAGGAGGTGGACTCGCCATCATCCACCTTCGAGCAGGCCAGTAGCCACTTTTATGGAATCCATGCACTTCAAACTTCAGACAGACAGTAAACCCACTATCAGAGGCACCCTCACCTATTGCCCCACTTCAGCAACTTCCTCACCAACCTTAAGCACCCTTCGCCATGGGCACAAAAGACTTCATACTGCCCGGAAACCTACACTTTCATCTCAATGACACCACAGACTCCAACTCCACAGACTTGCTCGAAGGTCTACAGAAAATCAGCCTCACCCAGCTCATACAAGGCCTACTACCCACATCACTGGACACACCCTGAACACCGTATTCTTTTCCTCCAATTACAAGTTTAAAGTCAGCCAACTTACTCCACTCGCATGGATGAACCACTCCATCATCCATTTCCACATAACAGGGCCGTCAACCACCCCTAAGGAGTCTAGCAACACCCCAAGCCACTGTTGGGAGAAAGTTATAAAAACAGAATGGCTCAATGCCCTCCAATTAAGCTACCCAGACCTCACCAATGACCTCATCAACAACACAAATATCTTCAACAATTGAATCACCACCTGCACCATACCTGGACACCCCTGAAAAACACTAAACCTATATGGTCCAACAAACAAGTTAACTGGTACAACGCTAACCTCACAGAATTCAAGGTAGTTTGCAGGCAACTTGAAAGTAAATGGATGGAGAGCCAGTGGAGTTCTCTGATGAGTGGTGTGGAAACCATTGCAAGAAACACCAACAAGGCCACACTTAGACACTATCAACATCAAATAAAATAGCCCCAGAAAAAGTCCCTGACCCTGAGTATCGAAACGGGCTCAAACAACTGCAAGGAAACTTTTCGTCATTGTCATGGAATTCACCAACCCAACAGCCACAATCCAAACTATCACCCCTATGCAAGAACTCAGGAACAACCTCTCTGACTTCTTCTACAAAAAATCACCAAGATCTGGAGCCCGTGCTAGACTTCACCTCTCCTGGAAATCTTGCCGCACTGCCACAGACTGCCGCCTGACCTCCCTGGGACACGCAAGAAGCTGCCTATCACTGGTTCCTCCGGGAGGCCGCCGTTTGTCACGACGATACCGGGGACTTCAACTCCCAGCTGCCCTAGCAGCGGGGAAGCGGCAGCAACGCCGGTCAGCGCCAGGAGGTGCAGAAAAGGGTGCTTGGGCTCCCACAGCGCGGGAGCCCGTGCTTGACTTCACCTCACCTGGAAATCTTGCCGCACTGCCACAGACTGCCGCCTGACCTCCCTGGGACACGCAAGAAGCTGCCTATCACTGGTTCCTCCGGGAGGCCGCCGTTTGTCACGACGATACCGGGGACTCCAACTACAAGCTTCCCTAGTGGCGGGGAAGTGGCAGCAACGCCGGTCAGCGCCAGGAGGTGCATAAAAGGGTGCTTGGGCTCCCGCAGCGTGGGACGCACGTGGGCGTGCCTGGCCGGGCCAAGGGCAGGCCCGTCCTTGGCTGTCATCGTCCGGAAGAGCCTGGGATGGGACACGGCTCCTAGGGCCCGATGTAGGTAGGGCGTTACCGATCGGTAACGGCCGAAAATACCGATTTTTGGCCCTTACCGATCGGTAAACAGCCATCGAGATGTAGGGAACAAAAAACATAAAGAATCGGAGTGAAAACCGAATCGGAATGAGTACCGAATGGGAAAGAATCCGATACGTACATACCGAAAATCGGATATGTAACTAATCGGAAAAACACCGAATCGGATGCAAAGACCGATTCGGCCCATGTACCGATTCGTTAGTGACACCGAATCGGAAAATCACCGATTCGGTCCATGTACCGAATCGTTAGTGACACCGAATCGGAAAATCACCGAATCGGTCCATGTACCGAATCGTTAGTGACACCGAATCGGAAAATCACCGATTCGGTCCATGTACCGATTCGTTAGTGACACCGAATCGGAAAATCACCGATTCGGTCCATGTAACGAATTGGTAGAAAGACCGATTCGGACATGAGCCGAATCGGAAAACATGCCGATTCGTATGAATCGCCGATCGGGAAATTCCCCGATTCCGACAGTTGGGGAGATGTAGGGAGGTACAGAAACACCGAAATCGGCTCAAAATCGGTAGATTTCACTCGGTATTTACCATGGATTGCAATCAGGTGGTAACCAACTCCAACCCATATAAACAGGCCCAAAATGCATTGCAACTTGCAGGATGGCAGCTTTCTATGTCATTGCGAGGCGGCTACGGCTACAGCAGGAAGGACAGAGGGAATGTCTAAGAAATGACCAGGTCTACAGACAGAGGATAACCCTGTTCATGCTCACAGAGGCAGAGATACTACAGAGATACAGGCTGGACTCTGACACCATACTTGAGCTCATCAGGGATCTCAAGCCATTCTTGGACCACCACACCCCAAGGGCACACGCCATCCCTGCGCACATCCAGGTGCTATGCAGCCTACACCTGCTAGCGTCTGGCAGCTATCAAAGTGGTGTAGCAGCAGCAGGAGGGGTGAGCCATAGCAGCCTGTCAAGGTTCTTCCACACATTCCTTGACGCCATGATACACAGGATGGACCAATACATCTCTTTCCCTGCAACCCACGCAGAACTGCTACAAACCAAAGCTGACTTCTACCAGATGGCACAATTTCCCCAAATCATCGGTTGCATAGATGGCACGCACATTCCGATTTGCCCACCAGCGGACACCGAATACATATACCGCAATCGCAAGTCTACACACACCATCAACGTGCAGGTGATCTGCAATGCAAAGTGCACCATCACAGACCTGGTTGCAAAATTTCCAGGGAGTACCCATGACTCCTATATTTTCCAACAAAGCGGCATATATGCACGGCTGATGGCTGGCGAATTTGGAGAAGGATACCTCCTAGGTGAGACACATCATCAGACCCCCATAACACATAGTAGCTAGGTGGAATACATGTATGCATGTGTCTAATGTGACCCCTTTCTCTTCCAGGCGACAGTGCATATGCCCTCCGCTCATTCATACTCACCCCCTACCTCAACCCCTCCACACCCAGCCAAAGGAGGTATAACCGGGCCCACATACGCACAAGAAATGTTGTCGAACGGACCTTTGGCATCTGGAAAAGTAGATTCAGATGCCTGCACAAGAGTGGAGGTGCAAGGCAGTATACCCCCATCACCTGCTGCAAGATCATAGGTGTATGTGCAATGTTACACAACCTTGCGGTGAAGAAGGGCACTGAGGTGGAGTTGTCTGACTACGAGGACCATGACGACGACGAAGCTGTGCCACTGACACAGCCAGCTGGGGTGTGTACGCCAAGTGATGGCAGATACAGACGTGAGGAGATTACTGAGAACTATTTCTGAGTGAGGACAGATGCAAAGACACCAAAATGTTGGTTGGAAAAGACAAATTTTAATACTGTTGCAACACAGTTACAGCACTGATGTGCAACAAAAAATGGTGAATAGGAAATAAAAAAAAGTTCAAGGTTCAGGTTGCCTCACCCGCCCTTGCAAGGCTACTTCTTTGCCCGCTTGCCAGACCCACTGGGGTGTACCTCAGCCCCCTCTGAATGCCCAGCAGCATCAGCGGAGCGCCTGGTGCTCCTACGTGGCTCAGACGCAGCGCTGGCCGGGCTGCTGCGGCTGCTGCTGTCCCCAGCATCACCCAGGTCCAGGGCAGGATTGGAGGCGGTGTTCGAAATAATCATGGCCTCCATAGCAGTGGTGATCCGGGCCATCCCCCTTGTGAGCTCAGCTGTATGCTGACTCAGGCTAGATTCCTGGTTCGCGCTGCGATGGCACAGTTGTGCCGTCGCCGCAGCAAGGCGGCCCATGGCGCGGTTCAGCACCCGGGCATCCCGCCTGCGCACCAGCTCATGCTCCTCCTGTCTGCTAGATGATTGGGTAATGGCAGTGGTCAGCCTGCCTAACCCTGCTGCCACCTCCTTGTTCGATTCCACAAAGGCCTGGAATCCCTTGACCAACTCTCCCATCTGCAGGTTGTGCTGCAGGAGCTGGCGTTGGCAGGCCATCGTGGATCTAGCCTGTTGCCTCTGAATCTTCACCATCTGTCCCTCGAGGCCCAGGAATACACTGCCCTCCCGTGCTGGTGCAGCAGTGGTGGTGATGGTACGGCGCCGGGCACTGCTGCTTCCGGCCTGCTGAGTGGGCTGGGGTGCCACTGGTGGGGGTGTGGTGCTGGCCGGTCCCTGAGCCCCTGCTCCCAGGACAGGTAGTACAGGTGGCAAGCCCATGGTTGTGGCAGGAGCTGGTGTAGGCGGAATGGTGTCCCTTGTAGGGGAGTTCTCTGGGGAGAACTGCAAGGGGGGTGTGCTGGCCATTTGTGGGGAGTTCAGTGCATCGAAGTCTATCACCAGGTCTCCCTCCATACCTAGCCCTAGGGTGTTTCCGTCCTCCTCCTCCTCCTCCTGGGCAGCCTGGCTGGTGCTCGGCCCTACGACTGCAGTGTCAGACGGTGCTGCTCCCTCTGATGTCAATGTTGTTCCGCCTGATGGTGCCCCTAGGTACAAAGAAGCATTTGTAAACTGAGTGCCGATGTATTACAGTCAGTACAATTTAAGCATTCCACATGTCCTTGCATCTCCTTACACTGTGTCACACTGTTTCCTGTCTTGTGATTCTGCACTGCCATGTTTAGCTAACTACTGCTGACTACATGTACCATGATGCTTGTCTCTTGTATGTTGGTGACAGTACTGTGCTGGGGTTTGCCTATGCATTGTGTCTAATGGGGAGGTGTCTGGTAGGGTGTGTCATGATGTGCATGCTTCTTACCTGTAGCTGTAGCTCTTGCAGAGCTGTCCAGGGTCCCGATTCCACTGACACTCTCCCTCTCAATGGTGCTGGAGACCAGTTCCTCCAGCTCGGTGAGGGGTGGCGCCGGGTTCCTGCCTCCTCCAGTGAGTCCAGCCTGCCTCTGTATCTCAGCCATCTTCTTTTTTGTGAGGCTGTGGATGTCGTAGAATCTCTTTTTCAGTTCTTCTACGGACCTGGGGGTGACACCCGCAGCATTCACCTTTTGGGCGATCTCGGCCCAGATCCTCCTCTTGGTGCTGTCTGGCACGTTGAGGGACAGCTTTCCGAACAGCTGGCGGTGCACCCTCACCACCTCCTCGACCAGCACCTGAAGCTCGGTGGTGGTGAACTTCGGCTTCCTCTTCTGGGAGGACTTCTGGCTTTCGCACTGCTCTGCCATGTTCTTCAGTTCAGTTGTCAACCTCCTACTCCAACTGCTGCAAACTGTGAGTGTTGAGCTCAGGCTGGCTCTCCAGAAACTTCTTAATTAGCTGCACCTGCCAGGGTTGCCACTCCCTGTTTGGGTGGGGGAGGGGGAGCCACCTCATTGGCTGAATCGGCTTTTACCGAATCGGATATTACCGAATCGGTAAAATCCGATTCGGTAAAATCCGATTCGGTATTATCCGAATCGGTATTATCCGAATCGGTAAAAGCCGATTCGGTTTCTTCAATGCATTCCTATGGGCTTTTTTGCCATGGGTGTGTTTTCATGGCTACGAATCTATGATTGCCGAATCGGTTTTTACAGAATCGGCTTTTACCGATTCGGTGTTGGCCGAATCGGTAATTTCCGATTCGTTGTTAGCCGATTCGGTACTTCCCGAATCGGTCCTTGCCGATTCGGAACGTACCGAGTCTCATTACCGATGACGACCGAATCGGTATTCATTCGCTATTTTTTCCCTACATCTCGTTTTCCGATTTCAGAATACCGATTCGGCCCGCCTCGGTATTTTGAATTCGGAAAATCGCGTTTACCTACATCGGGCCCTTAGTTCCCTGGTGGAATAGCTTATGCCTCCCAGTTTGCGGTAAATACTATGGTTAACATGGTCGTATGACTATATATCCGGCTCCTTGTTTTCATTAGACATTAATATTGATTGACTGATGTGGGGCTTTTTAGGGTTTCATGAGACTGTGGCTAGTTGACCTCATGTTTTTTTAATTTTTGAATATTGTTTACTTTTGTTAACTGTGACACTAGTGGAGAACTTCCTATTTGCTTACTACCAAAAGTTTACTGTGTAGGAATCTTTGGTGGGATAAAGCCCGATTTTTTTTGGGGATAGGGGCTGCCTTTTGGTTTCAACATAGGGAAAAGAAAATTACAATGTTCAAATAACGGACAAAAGTAAAAACAGGCCAAGGTAACTAGTACGTCCCTAATTAAATATCTGTCAGGGGCAGTGGGCGCTTTAGAAAAGCAAATTTCGAACGTTGAGGAGGCTTTAAATAAATAGTCATATAGTACGATTGACACCAGCAAAGCCCACTTTTCCACCCATAGCTTGTCTGAGGGGGTCTTAAAACCTAACTCAACAAAGGCACCTGCCGAACTATTGAACGGATGTGTCCAAATAGGGAGGGATGTAATCTTATCAACAGACTTCGACGCTGCGCCTTTGCCCCCACAAAAAAGAGCACCTGTACCTAAGAATCCAGTCACATTTATTTTTACCACCACAGATTCATGAGGCCCCCTCTATTCCAAAAGTTGTAAAGTCTCACCCGAAGTCGAAGTCTACACACGCAAAGGATAGTCCAGTCACTAATACAGTTAAAGAACGCGCAAGTCCTACTAAAAGTAAAAGTAAAAATAAACGCCAAGTAGCTAAGAACATGACTGGAATCACAAACTTAATATTAGATTTAACCTGCTTGATTAAAGAGTCCATTGGTACCGTGGCAAAAAGACTCAATACTATTGAGCAAGACCTGACACTAATTTTAGGGCAACTAAAAGACGCACAAGCAGAGCCAGAAAGGGGCGAGGGCTCAGACAAAAAGTACAGTCAGTTAATAGTTTATTGTGCCCCCAGATGCAGTACACAGACCAGGGATAGGGAGACATCTAGTTGTTTAGTAGGTCCTAGGTTAAATAAGGTAAATACTCCGGGGGCCTCATTTATGAAAAGTGACGCATCCTTGCGGAAACGCAGGGGTGCGTCACTTTTCCGTACGACACGCTGCGCCAGAAACTTGCGGCGCGGATGCGTCATATCTACGGAATGACGCACCGTGCCGCAAGCGGAGGCGCAAGGCGGGGAAAAGTCACGCAGACGCGGCCGTCCTGACGTAGCGAAAAGACACGCAAGTGCGGTAAAAATGCCGTAAGTCGCATTTGCGGAACGGCGCACGTGTACGCATCGCTGCGTCACTATTACGTTGCGTCAGAATCCGGAAAACGCCAAAAACACGCGCATCTATCACCTAATTCTCCCGCAAATGGAAAAAATTGCCACCATGGAGCCTGAAGGACAGAGCAGCAGCCAAGGAAACCTGCCACATGGCAGCCAGGATGCCCAGCCTGCAACACAGGGAGAAACTCTTGGAAAGAGGAAGCGCAAAACAAATTTCAGTGCTGAGGAGAATGATACACTGATAAGTGAGGTAACAGACCACCAGCACCAGCTGTTTGCCAGTTCCAAATTGCCACTAGCCAAAAAAGAGGCCATTTGGCTGGACATATTGACCAAGGTGAACAGTGTGGGACAATCTAGGCGGACAGTCATTGACCTAAAAAAACGGTGGAATGATATCAAGCGCCGCACTAAAGAAAAAATGGCCAAAAACCGGAAAGACTCTGGGCTTACAGGAGGAGGCAGCCCATCACAACAAGAAGAGCTGGATGACCTTGAGGAGCGGGTTGCAGCGGTCATCCCAGAGGAGTTGGTCGTTGGAATCTCAGGGCAGGACAGTGCACTGCATGAGGAACTGGAAGAGACACAGGAAGACACACAGGGTAAGTCCCTACAAGGGGAAATGTGCAAATAAGGTAATGTTGTGCTGTGCAGAAAGTAAGGTGGGTGGTTCAATTACTGACGTGTTGTGGAAAGCAGGGTCTACAAAATGTATTGTACCACGGACATGCACATGTTACATTTGGGAAACAGCTACCCCTGTGCAAGTAAACCTATATGTCCAAAGTGAAGTCCCAGCCCACTGCTGCACCTGACAAGTGCCACACGCAGGTGCAAAGATATAACTACCCTCCTGAAAAGAAAATCACACAACATCCTGCAACAGACCGAGTGTCACACTTTTATGACTTGGACTGCTACCACTGTGCTGGCAGGATGTAATTTTGTTCATGTAGTGGTGCCACAATGTGCCACACCCACAATAATAGGCCACAGACAGCCATCTAACATAGTACAACATATCATGTCATTGCATCATTACCACATTAAAGTGTCAGAAAGCGCACTTCCAGGGCTGTTGCTAAGGGTAGACCCAGAAACATCTATGTCCAATTGACAATGTACAATAGGAACATCAAAATGTAACTATCATGCTGCGCAACAAAGATATGCATACACAGAGTCTGTGTAAGGCATGCAAACCTGAATTAAAACGTAATCTCCCCTCCATGATAAAAACAACATATCTCTTTTGCATTCAAGTGGACACATAGAAAGGTTAAAAATCTGTTCATGACTGCATCATGCACGAATGTGTCCTTTCCATGCACACAAACACTGATCCCCTGCACAGCTGGACCCCCTGCAACATGGTGCAAGTCTGCCTGGGTTGGCGCATGGCAAGCATTGTGTACCTGTGTTGTTGCGAAGGACAGGTGTGCTGCTGAGTATGGCCATGGGCCTGGTCACGATAATGTAGTTGTCGTAGTACATGGTCAACCTTGGCACATTAGAGTGCCTGCTCATTCTGAGTGTACCAGTGTATGGGTTAACAATGCCTCTTTGATGATTGTCGTGCTGCCACATGCAGGTGACACAGAAGTTGTCAGTGACAGTGATGGTGATGTCTGTAGCAGAGTTATGTCCTGGCAGGTGAGGTGGCATACAGGGTTGAAGGTGAGGAGGTACCTGACATTGTATACTTGCAGTGTTCAAGAGGAATAAACCTTTGTTCACAGTGTGTACCTGAGGCAGTCAAATGCAAACAGCGTACAGTATGGTAGCCGTTGTGTCATGCGATGACCATTTCAATGTATGCTGCACAATGTCAAATATGCAATACATGTGTTCCAAAATAATATATACAAATTCTACTTCTTTGTGACACAATTATGTTGTGATTGAAGTCATACATGTGGTAATGTGTGTCACTATGTGAAAAAAATAAATATTTACAAATGTGAAAGAGTAATAAAAATGTTGTGCATTTATGTGTCAAACACTAACAATTGGTAGTGTCATGGGGGATAAATGTCTGAACTATTATTTGGATAGGTGTACATCATGAGAAATATGGGGTAACATCACAGATTATGAACCAATGCTGTGTACTTAATTTTTGGCTATGATAAATGGTGTGTGCAGCACTCACAAATCTGACTCCATTGTGTGTGTTGTGGTTGTTCATAAAGGTATTGAATGCTTCAGGTCTGGGTGTGTGGTGACAAGGAAACTCAATCCATGTCCTCACTGAACTTTGAACAGTGCATTTAAAGTCTCCGCTGTGAAACACCTACTCTACAGTTGCAACATGCCAAGTATGAACAATGAATGAAATGGAATGTCATGACACGGCATGTTTTGGTATAATGTATGTGCCTTTTTGTACAAGAGTGTCACACCTGTTGTCCATGGGGGCACAATGTCAAACATTGGCAATTGTGGAGGGAGAGCTGTGAGTTAACAAATGCAGGGCAGAACAATCAATGTCTCATGGTTGCAGGGATGTGTGTGTGAGTGTGTGCAGCAAAACATATAGAGGCCCATTCACAGAATGAACTCAAGACTCAATTCTAATCTTACTACTATATAGTAATTCACAGCATGCACTTACTACTTTTTCACATTCACACAATGAACTTAATACTATTGGCATTCACAGAAGTAACGATTTTGCCTAAAGTGTCTCTGAAGACAGACTTAAGATAGAGTAAAGGCAAAATCCTAACTCCTGTGAATACCAAAAGTACTAAGTTCATTATGTGAATGCCCAAAGTACTAAGGGCCTTATTTATGAAGGCCTTGCGCCGCCGGTGCGTCACTTTTTCCCATGTAAAATGTGACGCACCGGCGGCGCAAGGCCTTCATAAATAAGGCCCTAAGTGTATGCTATCAACACCAAAAAAGTATCAAGTTTACTATTGAGTTTCAAGTTTGTTTAGCAAATCCGGAACACATTGAGGGAAGTCACACCTCAAAGATGTGTCCCAGTTCTCTGCAGCCTATGCAACCCTGCCTTTGTGTCACGTGAAAGGAATCCGCCAGCCAGGCTCACTACTCTGAGTCAATCACAATGCTGTGAAGTGTTGGTGTCACTTGTAATAGTAAGTGGGACAATACATGCTGGAATGTTGGCCATGTTTGCCATGGATCCAGAAATCCAGCCTGTATACCTAACATGGAAGTGGGTATTACTGCTCTGGTCATCATAAGTGGTACCTGAGTCACCTTGGCAATATGCACATGAGCCACATTATGTAATATGGCCCCTACCCACCCTCCCATGCCATGATGACACATAGCATTATCACATCAGTCACTCATCCCTTCGGTCTCCATAATAAGTCATTTCAGTTCTCTCATCTGAGCCCACAATCCACATATGGTCTATGAACTACCACTAAGGCCACCACCCCTGTGTTCATGTGTTCCCTCATCACTGAATATTGTAAGTCGCAATTAGCCTACTCCATGTCAGCCGCTGTGCAAGCCCACAGCAGACGGATGTACATGGTGTGCTGAAGCCACGCCTATGGGAAGTCCAAATGTGCCCATCTGGGTCTCAAATCCAATCATTTCCAGCAGCAACTGATATACAGTCATTCACTGATGCAGCTCAGCCAGCCTCCATGCACTTATACATGGAAAACATTTGAGAATGACAACAGGCCTTTCCAAACATGACCCACAGACATTGCACATGCCTACACTGCTGACAAACCTCTAACACCACCCTGGTGTCAAACACAGCCTACACCAACGTTACTGCAAGTGAAAGTCACACCTGGATACACAACTGTGCATACCACACCTCCACACTGTGCAAGCCTAACAAACAGCACTACAGGGACACGGCATGATAGAGCACGGATCTCTAAGAAGCAAGAGGCACCAGCAGATGCCTTTAGAAGAAATGTATAAACACCAAGACACCTGGGGCCTTATTTATGAAGGACTTGCGCCGCCGGTGCGTCACTTTTTACATGGGAAAAAGTGACGCATCGGCGCCGCAAGTCCTTCATGAATAAGGCCCCTGAAATGTAAAACACATACATGGCCCCAATGAGGGAGAACCACAAAAAAACAATCCTACATAATGGAAATTCCTGCCAACTAGGCAAGGTCCTGCATTTATACAAGAACCTATGCTGCAAAGCCACAGACATCACCCTGGCACTACAGACCTGTGATAAGTGTCCAACAAAGTTCACCATAAACAACAACAATTTCACTACAATAACTTTCCCGTACACATGAGATGCCACAGGCAGCACCACCCACACCTCTCACAACACAACAGCCATACTACCATACCCACCGGGACACCAGTCGCAGCTCAATGCACACCCTCAAACATGAGATACAGCCACCTGTGGGATCAGTACAGCCCTGTCCTCATTATATCAACAACAGCACCAAGATCACCATATTCACAGCCACAGGTGACATCTCCACCCTCCGGGACCAGGAGCTGTGAGTGTGCTCCAACACAGACTAACAGCACACAGATTTGCCACACTACATGATGCAGGATTCTAAGGAACATTGCTCAACTGGGTCACTCACCCCACCAAGAGGTTCAAGGATCAGACTGACAACCTTCGCCTTCAAATGCACTTAATTCCAATGCTAAATGCAAGAGGGACCATCTATGTGTCTGACCCCTGTCAACATCAACAGGGCTGCCTCAGCACCATATGAAACCAAACACAGCCTCAACATTGTATCCATTGCTGATGACAGACTACTCATACTCTCTCACACCTAAGACTACACCAACTAAACACATGAAAAACAGTGAGGAATGCAGTACGTCCCAGTCTGCATCAACCACAGCTGCATGTAATCAAAATCAGAGAATACCGAATTCTGTGTCCTTGGAACAACTCCTTCAGCATGTGAAAACACATGTTGCATCTACCACTCTGATGGGAAGGGGCTGCCACTAACGCTCAAAGAGATACGTCTTGATGAGTCCTCTGAATGGGAGTAGGTCCTGGGTGTGCCGTAGATGGCCTGGGAGTGCAAGGTCTTGGCGGTGAGGTAGGACAGGGAACTGCTGCTGGAGGTTGGTCATCAGATGCGGTGGACAGCGGTGAGGGGTAGGCTGGTGGAGTGGACGTGGCGTGTGGGGGTGTAGAAGGTGAGTCTGCTGCACATGTAGGGTTGCCCGGCCTAATGGAGTGCATTGTGTGTCTGGTTGTGGAGCTTCAAGCTGATCCACTTGCTGATGGGGAACCAGTGTAGGTCTCACATTTGGGGGATGATGTTGCTGCGGTGGGGGACGTTGACAATCAATGAGCCGTAAGTGCATTGGATGTGTTGCAGTAGTAGTAGGTCTATTTCAGGGAATCCTGCCTACAGTGCATTGCAGTAGTCCAGTCTGCTGGTGCTCAGGGCCTGTGTCACAGTTATTTTTGTCTGGGGTGGGGATCCACTTGTGGATCCTGCATAGCATGTGGAGGCAGTTGTAGCATGAGGGGAAGATGGCGTTGACCTGCTCAGACATGGAGAGGGAGGAGTACTGGAAGTATTGTAAGTTGCGTGTATGGTCAGTGAGTGTTGTTGCTGTTCCCAGTGTGGTTGCGCGACAGGAGTAGTCCCAGGCTCAGGGTGTGGGTCCGAGGATGATGACCTGTGTCATCTCCAAGTACAGTTTCACACTGCTGCTCCTCATCCAGTTGGTGAGGGACTTCATTTCCACGTGGAGGTTTGTTCATGGTGTGTGTGGGTCCCTGGTGATGGAGTGCAAAATGCCACATGCACTTCCTACTGTGCTGGAATGTGTCCCCAATACACACCAACTAAACAGACATCAGGACATGCACTCAAGTAGAATGTTGCAAGTGTGCAAGCACTGTCTGCCCATGTGCCATGTTTTTTTGTAAAGTTCGTATCCATCAAATGATTAATGCCATGTCACTTTTTGTACACATGAGTGATGATGTGTCGCTTGAGCTTTGACATGTTGAAACACAGCAAAGTCAAAAATGGTAGATGACTCTAAATTGTGCATTTGTACACCACATGTCAGACATGATCATAAACCTACATCTATTTTTGATTTCAGGCCATGGTACACCTAATCTGGAGCTGGAAGCCATGTTTGAAACGGACAATGAGGGTGGTGAAAGTGTAACCAGTATGGGCCCAGAAATCATCCAGGACATAATCCAATCACTACAAACTCCCCCTCCACCCACAAGAAGGCAAAGCAGCCCAGTGGGATCTCCGGTTGGCCAACAGGGAAGCACTCCTATGCCACCTCCCACAACATCTGTGCCTCACCAGTCGCCAAACACACTAAATACATTTGAACAGCGTGTAGTGGATGTGCAGAGTCAGTTGGCACAGGAGGTGCGTAAGGGCATTGAGAGCATGGCAGGGACCCTAGAGGGAGTGCTCCGGTGCCTAACCTCAAATCCTGCCAGTGCGGAAACTGGTAGCACCACTGAAGCACCACCACGCACTTTGTTTGACGCCATGACAGAAATTTCAGAAGTCATGCAGCAGAGACACAGACTAATGCCCACCACAAGTGCCAGCTCTTAGGTGGCCAACACTCTGAAAGAAATACAGGACACCCTCAAGCAAATGACAGCCAAACAGGATGAATACCTCACTAAATTGGCTGACTATCAACGAGATGTGACAGCTGTGCTTGAGAGCCAGCAAATAATGCTGAATGCATTTATGCGGTACCTGATGGGCATTGAACATGTTCCAGGTCCAACACCATCGACATCTGCAGTCCATGAAGTGGCTATGCCTACTGTGTCGACTGCCCCACTGGTCACACCATCAGCTGTGACAAACCCATCTGATGAAGATGAATCAGAAGATTTCCCAGTCCTCCGCAGAACAATGCGTTAGAAGCACATATTGTCAGTGTTATATCTTTGTAATGATGTAATGTTCTATGGTCTCTGTGCTCACAGGATTCCAGAGTGTGGAATCCAGGGGGCAGTACACAGATAAACAGTTACTGTGAGAGTTGGTCCTTGGATCTCCCTGTGGTTGTTACTTTGAATAAACTACATTTTCTTCTACAATCCACTGTACTTCAAGTCATTACAGTCAGGAGTCGGATTTTCCTTCACGAGCAATTGTTGTCATCACAAACTACATGTTCCACAAACCCTGTGATCTGGGTGGAGTACATAAGGGTGGAACCTACGGAGAAAGACGTAGGATTAATTTTGTACCTGACCCGTAGGTGGAGTAGGAGGTTCATCCTTGGGAGTGCGTGTTCCTTGTGTTTCCTTGTCTTGGTCCTCTCTCCTGCTCCATGACAAACAGCATCAAGAGGTCCCTCCTAGACGCCACAGCAAAATCCACACAATCCTCAAAGTCGGTCACACTGCCAATCCATAGACAATATACATTGCTTCATTTCCAGAAACAATGTTCCACAACACACTAGCTGCCACACTCCACTATGGCATGCGGCAAGGTAATACACCACACTGGATTGTCTCCTCCCTTGCAGAGCAGATGATTCTGCATAACACATTTCACTGTACAACACACAGAGTACTGATGCTGAGTCCCTCAGTGACTGTCCATCAGTACCTTTGTCTACTATGTCTACATGGCCCCACTTGCTGATAACATCAGTGGACATGGACTCTGCATATTACCCTACGCCTAATACACCCAGCTCTGCCTCTCCCTCACCAAGGTACACAACATCACAGGACACAACCACAATGGATGCAAGATGTGCCAACAAGTATGTGCCTCAGCTGGACAAATCTCCATTTGTTGTCAAAAGAGGACATCACCCTCACAACAACCACTACCACATGGGACTATACCTGGGGGTACCCTGGGCTGGATAAACAGTTCACCACTCATATGTCTAACACAAACTATACATTGTACAGAACACATCCCTCACCCTGTCAGTATGGATACTAGTAGTATCCTCACCATAGTACTTCACCCTCTGCAAACTGTGCAAGAGCATCAAAATTATTGTCAACTGATGCATTGATTAGACCTGCCACACATCCATCTTCATCATCCGGTTCTATGTTAATGGCCTCAATATCAGTATCAAAAATACCCTCCGGACAAAATTGATTAACGTCCAGACAACCGTAGGTAGACGTTCCCAGTGGCTCACATGATTATACCACTACCGCCAGCACATACAGGAGCACTACTGCATCCACACCCATACAGATATACTGACACTAAAGGAGTTCACACACGCCTACACAGTCAGCCACAACCCTGGGCAAGCAAACCTCTACCAATGAATCTGCTTCTAGGCCCACAAGACATACGTCTGCAATACAGACCTAGCCATGGTCACATTTCCCTGCATTTACATAGCCAGCTTGTTAACCAGCTTTCTTTTCCACTTGCAGGAAAGACGTGGGTCATACTGGCCCTCAGCATTGTGAAACACTGCAAACATTGAGCTACAGTCTCAATACCAGGTGGCCCAATTAATGACGGCCATTGTGCCATCTGACCCTCACTTGTTGTGACGTTGTGTGACGCCTAACCCTGCCTAATAGTCATCATCCATCACCAAGGCACATGGTCATGCGATAATGCAGCATGCATCAAATCTGACCCTTACACGCCTTGTTCTGCGTTACAGGCACGTGCAATGGGTGTTGCTGGGTGCCTTGCCAACAACATCCATTTGCTGTTCACACTGGCCCAGATGTAATAGGAACATGAAATGGTAAGCTTTGTCCAGAAATACACTGACCCAAGGCAGGCTTGACGAAGGCTCAATGTTGAGAATTATGAAGAAGTCTACTTGTCTCACCTTTATCACACAATGCAGTACATATTGTAAGAGGAGGAGCCCGTTGTGATGATTGATTAACTGAGAGGTGTCCGTTCATGTACAAGTCTGATGGTCCCCGCAAGGCAGACACACTTGCCCCATTGTGCAAAGGTGACTGCGTTAGCGAAGAACAGTACATTGTACAACAGTGATGGTGAGAACAACAGGACTGCGCTGTATCTTGCAGACATGGCACGGTCCTGCCCTCCCTCCTGCAAAAGGGTAGCGCAACTGGAAGGGCTGCTGTGCTCCACTATGGAGAAACGTAATGAAAGACGTCCCACAATCTTTACACATGATTGTTGTTCACATGGCTCACCTGAGACTCATTAGCTAAAGTCCCTCAAGGGTGAGTATTGGCCTGTATGAATTAGTGATAGTGTAAGAACAACTGGCTTAGAATAGCCAACACGTAATGGTAATCTCAGATATGAGATCATTGTTGACATTCCTTGTCCAGCAAGGATAACGCTCACCCAGAACTTATTTCACAACTTCATATGCCTACAAGTCAGAGTCATTGTGAAAGATAAATATGATTTATTTGCAAAAATAGTTCACACTAAATAAAATCTATGCTAAACTACACTACACTTATCAAAACTATAAATCACATCCTAAACTAAGCTAATCTAAGGCGCTAACATCTACACTTATCTTGTCTAACTTATCCTATACCTACCTCACACATACTACACAGCACACAGATGACCCCCCACCCCCTATTCAACAATCACACATCAGGCACACATACACTTAATCTAAACACATACTAATTAACCTAACTAAACAAGTATATATTTTTTTTGATTTTTTAAATTTTTTTAAACATTTAACATACACTATACATCAACCCCCCACCCACTCCTAATAACTTAACACTTATCCTAACACTATTCCTAAGTACTAAAACTATCCTAATAAATATCTGACTACTTTAACATTTAAACAAGAACAAGGTCCGTAACTTGACAGGTGGTATACCATGTCATCAACAACCACAGTTCTGCAATGTCGTTATTCCTGTTCGTCCATTGCAGCAATGGTGGCCTTCAGGTCAGCAACCATGGACAACAGGGTGGCCAGCTGCAGCTGCATGCCCGCAACCTGCAAAGTCAACTCCTTTTGACCCTTTTCAAAAGTGTCCATCTTGGCCTCTATTTTGTCTATCTTGGCCATCAGGAGCACACCGTCAATATCAGCCTGCGCACAAGCCTGTTTAGGTGGGGCTACTGCAGCTCCACCTGTCATTGTCCCAAGGGCCTGTGCAATGTTGGTTCCTGATTTAGGATGAGTGCTTGTCACTGGGCCCAGATTAGAGGCATGTCCAGATGTGGAACAACCTGCAGATTGACTATCCATTTGGGGGTCTACATCTGCATGTGAGCCAGTTGCTGGTCCAGACTCAATGTGTGACCTTTTCCCCTTTAGATTCCTGCTCCGCGTTTTGCATGGGGAAGTGGGAGTTGGTGATCTCCAGGCCCCTTCAGCACGTGAAGCATCATGTCGGCGTCCCATCTGTCGGAATGCACGACCAACATTGCGAATGTGTCTGTATCTTTCCAGACGGATGCGATACTGCCTCTCCTCATCTTGTGACATGTTGTCTGTAATGGAGCAATGACATCCACATCAGTCTGCACTTACACATTGACACCTGTACACATGCACATTATGCGATCTTCAGAACATTTTGGCAAGGGCCTATCGTTAACAGGGCATCTATTTCAAAGCATGGGGTCATCATCATCGATTGTCATACACAGGGATGCTAAGTGATGTTGCGTAATACCTAAGATGATAATCACTGTAGATGACATGTAAGGCATCAATACATATGAGATGGTACATTCAAATACATTTGTCCTGGGCATGAACCCAATGCCCCCCATTCACATATGCAAGCTCCTTCTCAACATGATGCAAGAGCATCTGTGTGCAGGCAAGTTATCTCTCGGCATTGTAATTTGACACTTCATACGCAGATACAAAGCAAGGTATAGGGACCATCAGCACTGTATGCTGCACAAGGCAACACACATGTGAAAAGCACCATGTAAACAAAACATGGGCACATTAGCATTGTATTGGAAGGAGAAACACAGGTGTGCACTGCAATAGATTTGGGGACTGACTCCTATCATGTGACTCTTGTACATGGGGTGCTGCTTGGTAGTAAATATGTGGTGTGTTTTCACACAAGGCAACACACACTGCACAACACTTCCATGGTAGACGCTTCTTGACAGGGGACAACATATAGACAGCATCAAGGGCTGGTATGTGGATTGACTATGCATGATCATTGATGCAATGCACATTTAAGCACATGTACATCATACCATATCAACTACTGATGTCAATAGGGAATTGTGCCGGTGACCCTTTCAGTAGCATAGGTAAGTGCATGACTGTTGTGCTAATTAATGATGGACTTGCAGCACTGTTCCATCCCTATTACAATGGCAAGTACTGACACACGTGGGGCACAAGCAAGTTGAACTTGTAGGAGGAATATCTATGTACTACTACAATGAGCATGTCTCATGTAGCCATGGTATGAATACACTGACTGTCACGTACCCCAAGGGTCCTTGCTCAGCACAACAGTCTTCGACATCTCCATGAGCACACTTGCCACCATTGCATACACACACCACCACAACATAATATCCAATGCCAATAACACCCATCTGGTACTGTGCCTCACCCAAGACCCAGCCACAACCAAACACAACCAACATGAAGGAAAGATAGCCACTGCAGAATGGAAGAAGGTCAGTCAGCAGATACTGTAGACACACAATACAGAGGTTCTCAGCCTTGGCTAATCAACTAGCACCAGGGACGCCGCCTATTGGTCAACAACAATGGTGACTGCAACAACACCCACGGACCATACACCCCACTTGGGATTTTTCCAGGTCTACTCACTCACAACTAACAAACAAGTGGACATCATGTCATCCTTCTGAATTTTCACCCTGCGCATGGTCCAATAGATATTCAGGTGGATCACCATGGGAACGTGTGAGACGGTCAGCCAGGCCATCATCGACACCCAACTGTACAAGGGGAATGCCCCATACACAGGAATCAATGCCAGACTTCACTTAGAACTACTACCCATAGTGAAAGCATCGGCACAACTCTTCTACGACATCCTTCATCACTGCAGCATTTCTACAGGCCAAAATGACCAACACTGGATCACCGTCAACACAAGGATCACGTTGAGGCTCCTCACACACACACACACGCACACACACATGACATGGGCCCAGAATGACTCCTCAAGGGGCTCTTGTTCTCTGATCCTACCGGCCACCTCTGCTCCACCAGCCTCCCACTAGCCACCATACCAAGGATTGACTGCTCCACCACTGGAGGTAGATCACCCTCCTACCTGGCCACAAAGACATGAAACACCCTTGGGGCACAACTACGACAGACCAGGACCATCTTACCTTCATTTAATAACTGAAGACCTAACTATTTCATGAGTAGCAGCACACCCCCTCCCTTCAGTGACTTGAGACCCTCACACCTGAGTATGGTGCTCTATGGAGGGCTAGATGTATTTTTTGAATGTGGTCTATTTTTGTGTGATGTATACTTACAGCAGCACAATTAGTGTTACTGTGTACCATGCACACTGTAACACCTCATACATGTGACCCTAATATTTGTGTTCATGCATTTCCACATGGTGCCATTGAGTCATTGACACTTCCATGCACATGTGATGTGTAAACAGGATGCATGCAAGAATGATGCATTTCGACTGTCTGCATACATGTCATGCATGAGGAGACATTGTAAGCATACAGACAAAGATAGTAATGATTTCACACTCACCAGTGGCCTTAGGATCCTTGAAGGACTCCACCTCTTCCCTTGTGTATGGTGGTGGCCCACCTACAAGTGAAAGACAATATACCAGAATGTCAGCATATGCAGCATATTTCCACACAGTACAGACATTACATGAGAGTCAGTTGTATCCTCAAGATTGGTTTACGTGCGTCCCATGAGTCAACGTACATCAGACAACAGTCTATGGCTAACTGCTTCACATGTGAAGCACACTCTTGCACTGCATGTATTACACACATGTGATCCCTTGTTTGTGTTGTCACATTGAGATGGCATTTGCTAAAAATCTGCACACTAGGTCCATTGAGAAAATATGTCATTGTCATGTCGATGTATGTGATTGTGCTTTGAAGAATGTATTTAAACCGTATGGGATACCTTCCTGTACATCAATGGTCAAACTGCATACACATGTGTTGTTGTGTGCTGCACAATGCAGCTGCACACAGGTAAATATGACATACATGGATACATTTATACTTCACTCCCTGTGGCGCCTCACTTACACCTCCCCAGGGCAGGCATGTGCTTTTTGCGCTGCCTCACACTCGTACATCTCTGGCCTTATCTTCATAGGTCTTGCGCCGCCAGAGCGTTACTTTGACACATGTTAATGAGTGTTGCTGCGGCGCCAGAAGGCCTTCATTACAGAGGGCCCTGGTGCATTGACTAAGGTCCATGGATGTTGGTGTGAAGATGGCAAAGAACACACATTGCACGCCCTTTTGACACATAACAATGCATTGAAAGTGCTGACCTTTATCATGCATCATTATGCCTCAATGAGCGGCATAGTCCAGCATGGTGAAGATCAATTTTGCTTGTGCGTTACCACTACGTCAGTAGAGGCCATGTGTATCATGCCTTTTGTGAATTGCTAAGTCTGACAATTGCAGGATTTTGCCGTTGGAGCATTTCAAACTGACTACGTCCATGGCTTAGGATGTATGACACATTTTGCATTTACGGAATTTGAACATTTTTGTGAACAACAATTTGCCATAGCATGTTGGTACTTGCAAATTTGCTATTAGTTAAGTGCTATGGGCCTCATTTATGACTTTTTGCCGTAGGGAAGCGTAGCAGGCCTTCCAGCTGCGCTTCCCTATGGCAAAAGAAAAGGGCAGAAATGCGCCATATCTATTAGATACAGCGCATTCCTGTCCTTTTCCCCTGCGCCGGTGCACAATGTGCTGCCTGCGCCAGCACAGGCACCCTTGCACAATGGTGCAAGGGTGGCTGCGTTGCGGGGAAGATCATTTTTGTACAGGAAGGTAAACCTTTCAGTACAAAAATAAGCACAAGAGCCTTTTCCTCTTTCTATGTGTGCTGCAGAATGCAGCACACATGGAAAAAGGAAATACGAGGAGAAATAATGACATTTCTCCCAGTTGCGCATCCCTTACGCCTCCCCTGGGGAGGCGCAAGCTTTTGGCACTGCTTCAGAGGTACGATTTCTGGTACATGTGGGGCAGTGTCAAAAGGGCATGGTTGTTGCTGGGAACGCCCCCAGCAACACCCATTGCACGCCCCTTTAACGCAGAACACTGCGTTACAGGGACTGATATTTATCAGGCAGCAGTACGCCACCAAGACTGGCGTACTGCTGCCTGATAAATACCACGCCGGCTTCTGCGCCACAGAACTTCATGAAAAGTGATTTTTCGATGGCGCAAGGGGCCGCGTTAATGATGGCCTATGTATGTGTTATTTTTGTGTATCAAATCATGTTTCAGATGTCGCTAATTGACAACAACCTGTATTTGATGGTAAGTAGCTATTTTAGGTAAATATGCTCCATTGCACTTTTTTGAAGGTGCCAGGTGATGCACACACATGGCCATAGTGCATGTATGTGCACCATATGCACACACATCATTATGATGGGTCCAGCGGGGTTTTTTTGAGAAACACCTGCACCCTTTGGAGAAATCACAATGGCTGATTTGCTATTACAGTATTTATTGAAAAGTGATTCCTATGCCCCTCCTGGGCCATGGGAATGAATTTTGATTGATCCCTTACTTACATATTAGAAAATGCAAAGTAGCAACTATGGGAGATTATCGTATTCCTACAAAGTAGTGATTTTTCTTTATACATACCATTTTGCTAAGAAAAAAAAGCAATTACATTAGAACCTACATTTATTTGTTTAGAAAGGGTTTGTTGATAGATATGGCCCTATGTCTGACTTTACAGGGGCACAAGGGGATCATCAGTGAGGCCCCTGTGGTTTGACATTTGGTTTGCTTTACCTTAGGATACCGTTGTGAATACATAAAATAAATATATATTGACTTACCAATTGTTCCATCAACCTCAATGCCAAGTTGGTCCAGGAGATCCTGCTCACGGTTAATGAGGTCTGCCCACCGGTGTTTGTACTGTCTGAGAGTCCGGTCCACTCCAAACATTCGCAACATCTGGTACCAGACCCTCTCCCACCTGAGCTTCCTTTCTTGGGTTGGGTAACCCTGCACTACCCTGCCTCCACTCCCAATCATATTTGGGAGGTAGTGGAGTATCAGCCACAGTAGCCCCCCATACTCCTTCTCACTGAGGTTCCGAGACCTGGGTGGCATTGTGACAAAGCACAAGCCACGCTGTGTAAATGCCACAAATAAAATTTTGCTGGCACAGAAATACAAAAAGTACACAATTTCTCCACTTAACAGTACACTACTCCCCCTATTCCTAACTATGTAACAACCCCTAAACAGAACAGTAATCCCCCTATGAAAAAAGTTTTAAAAACCCCTAAACAGACAGACACCCCTTGACACACAAGACACAGTTAGACAATACACAACACTACAGCCACTATTTGGACACACTTACCAAGACACACACTGTAAAACAACTGCAGGACAGGACAAAACTCTCAAGCACTTTCCAAACACACTCCTACACCTCTCAGAGACTACAAAGGAGTGAAATAGAAAGTGAAAGTATCATATAACTTCCTGTTTGTGAGCAGGGCAGGCTGGGAGGCTAGGTACATCATTTCCTGTTGCGATGCGACTCGTTTCCGCAAATGCGACATTTTTTGACATGCGAACATTACCGATTTCTGTCGCATCGTTATTTTAAGCATGGTACACTGATAATACATTTTCCATTACGGTGCGACCTGTTATCGTGGGAGCGTCATTATTGTGATGCGACCAAATCATTATTGTGTCGCATCGGTATTTGAAGCATGGGTGACTGATGCCATATTTTTCCATGAAGGTGCGACCAGTTGCAGTAGAAGCGTCACTATTGGCATGCGACTGAAACCTATTTATGTCGCATCGCTGATTAGACGCCGGGTACACTGATGACATATTTTCCATTACGGTGCGACCTGTTATCGTGGGAGCGTCATTATTGTGATGCGACCAAATCATTATTGTGTCGCATCGTTATTTGAAGCATGGGTGACTGATGCCATATATTTCCATGAAGGTGTGACCTGTTATCGTGGGAGCGTCATTATTGTGATGCGACCAAATCATTATTGTGTTGCATCGGTATTTGAAGCATGGGTGACTGATGCCATATTTTTCCATGAAGGTGCGACCAGTTGCAGTAGAAGCGTCACTATTGGCATGCGACTGAAACCTATTTATGTCACATCGCTGATTAGACGCCGGGTACACTGATGACATATTTTCCATTACGGTGCGACCTGTTATCGTGGGAGCGTCATTATTGTGATGCGACCAAATCATTATTGTGTCGCATCGTTATTTGAAGCATGGGTGACTGATGCCATATATTTCCCTTACGGTGCGACCTGTTATCGTGGGAGCGTCATTATTGTGATGCGACCAAATCATTATTGTGTCGCATCGGTATTTGAAGCATGGGTGACTGATGCCATATTTTTCCATGAAGGTGCGACCAGTTGCAGTAGAAGCGTCACTATTGGCATGCGACTGAAACCTATTTATGTCGCATCGCTGATTAGACGCCGGGTACACTGATGACATATTTTCCATTACGGTGCGACCTGTTATCGTGGGAGCGTCATTATTGTGATGCCACCAAATCATTATTGTGTCGCATCGTTATTTGAAGCATGGGTGACTGATGCCATATATTTCCATGAAGGTGTGACCTGTTATCGTGGGAGCGTCATTATTGTGATGCGACCAAATCATTATTGTGTCGCATCGGTATTTGAAGCATGGGTGACTGATGCCATATATTTCCATGAAGGTGCGACCAGTTGCAGTAGAAGCGTCACTATTGGCATGCGACTGAAACCTATTTATGTCGCATCGCTGATTAGACGCCGGGTACACTGATGACATATTTTCCATTACGGTGCGACCTGTTATCGTGGGAGCGTCATTATTGTGATGCGACCAAATCATTATTGTGTCGCATCGGTATTTGAAGCATGGGTGACTGATGCCATATATTTCCATGAAGGTGCGACCAGTTGCAGTAGAAGCGTCACTATTGGCATGCGACTGAAACCTATTTATGTCGCATCGCTGATTAGACGCCGGGTACACTGATGACATATTTTCCATTACGGTGCGACCTGTTATCGTGGGAGCGTCATTATTGTGATGCGACCAAATCATTATTGTGTCGCATCGTTATTTGAAGCATGGGTGACTGATGCCATATATTTCCCTTACGGTGCGACCTGTTATCGTGGGAGCGTCATTATTGTGATGCGACCAAATCATTATTGTGTCGCATCGGTATTTGAAGCATGGGTGACTGATGCCATATTTTTCCATGAAGGTGCGACCAGTTGCAGTAGAAGCGTCACTATTGGCATGCGACTGAAACCTATTTATGTCGCATCGCTGATTAGACGCCGGGTACACTGATGACATATTTTCCATTACAGTGCGACCTGTTATCGTCAAAGCCGCATTATTGTCATGAGACCAAATCATTATTACGTGGCATTGTAAATTTGAAGCATGGCTGAGTGATGATATATTTTCTCCTCAAGGTGTGACCACTTTGACTAGATGCAACATTATTGTAATGTGTCACAATCTTCAGTAATGGGGCATTGAATTTTTTAATCTGTCAATGTTGTTGCATATATTAGCTGCTGTTTTTTTGATGTTGTGCAAAAGATGCATGTTTACGCTTAGCATGGAAGTGTCTCAACAGGGACAAACCATGTTAGCCTGCAGAAAATGTGTGTTTCAATATTCAGCTGAGTCAGACTAAGACATATGTTGACCATAGTCACTTTTGGGCCTTGTGTTATGTCACTTTTGTGCCTAGAGTCAGCAAAGCATGGGTCAGTTTCAGACTTATGCAGACCTAACGTCTCCCATCTCCCTCCTTTCTCAACATTAATGTAGGATCATGTTACCGGATGTCTATCACACTACATCGAATCCTCCTGTCACATGGAGCCCAATCAATGCGGCTTCAGACCTGGCCACTCAACAGAAGCAGTTATCTTGCCACTCTTGTACACACTCAGGGGCAACGCAGACGCAGGGTCCCCCCAAGCCCTCTTACTCCTGGACCTGTCGTCCGCATTCAACACGGTGGACCATTACATCCTTCTCCACCTTGGAAGACATGCAGGCATCCAGGGACCCACTCTTGAGTGTGTCGAGTCCTTCCTAACTGGAAGGACTGAAATGGTCCGCCTGGGACCCTATAGTGTAACAAATACCCCCACGTCCTGTGGAGTCCCACAGGGCTCCTCCCATTCAACACTCCAGTTCAATCTATACCTTTGGGTGCTGATCCATTCTGTACAGAAATGGGACCTTATTGTGTATTACTACGCTGACGACTTACAGATCATCCTCTCGCTCAATTCACCTCCTGCCATCAAGACGTTCCACGCTGTCATGATCCACATCCAATTATGGATGTACTAGTACCTATTGCAGCTTGACCACGTTAAGACAGAGCTCCTCCTCCGTGGACTCAGTCATGGCCACTGTGGCCCTCAGTTCTGACCTCAGAGCTAGGTTCCCCCCCAGCCCTGGTAAAATCAGTCAAGGGTCTGGGAGTCATCATTGAGGCTGAACTCTCCCTCAGGCCACAAGTGGGTGCTCTACTTTCTTCCTCTATGTACCAGGTCCGGCAGATCGTTACAGTCAGTCACTTACTCCCTCCCACCGCACTTACCCAAGTGGTGTTCTCACTCGTGCTCTCACGCCTGGACTTCTGTGAGTCCATCATGTACGGTCTCCCACCATCCCTGCCACACCGCCTCCAAGTTGTCCAGATTCAAGCAGGCCGTCTAATTCACATTACACCCAGATGGCAATCAGCCAAACCTCTACTCCAGTCTTCACTGGCTCACAATAGATCAGAGGGCATCTTTTAAGGTGACGTGTCTCACATTCTAAGCCCTCCAGTGGTCCCGCTCCACGTTTCTCAATTATCTTATCTGCCCTCACCGCACAACACAAACACTCATATCAGCTCACCGTCATCTGGTAGTCACGCCCAATACCAAAACCCAGAATTTTGGTGGTTGCACATTTTGTCATCTGCCTCCTGGGCTTTGGGATCTCCTTTCTCTCTCCTTCAAATCCTCCCCTTCCCTTCTGGACTTGTGGTAATCGCTTCCAACACACATTTTCCCTTCCATGTGCTAACTCTCGGCCACTCACGCTTCCTTCCTCACTCACTCTGTCTTATGGCGGCAGCAAGCCTATGGTCTCTGTGCACTCTATGAATTTCACCTATGAGAAGGTTACATCACATAACGTTGCTTTTCTGCTTTGAGTCAGGAATGCATGTCTCAGATTCTGACGTTGTCAGACCTATCGTCACTTATGTGCGTGGAGTCAGGAATGCATGGGTCAGATACTGAGGTAGGCAGACCCAACGTCACTTTTGTGTGTTGAATCATGAATGAGGTTCTGAAGTATGATACACTAACTTCATTTATGTGCCTACCACATTTGTTTATTTGTGCAAACTGGTGTGAGCACTGAAGGCTACTTTTTGATGGATGGTCAGATTGTGACGCACACCCACTGTGTAACATGTTGATAGAAATTTGTAACATATTACTTATTTACTTTCATCATGACTTTGCAACATACAAGTACTTTGTTGTTATTTTTCCTGCTGTGTGATTTCATTATGTGGACTCCTCTTCACCAGTGCTTTATTAAATGTCTGCACCACAACATATGGATGCTAAATGTTGCTTTTTGACAATTGTGAATGTACAACCTAATTTATGACGTATTAGCGTATAATATTACTGCATGCATTCCTGCGGCACTTCCCTACAGCAAGCAAATAGGGTGTGAAGGTGGTGTGTCTATGACATATGGGAGATTCATGTGCTTTTGATGTGTGCTGACGCGCAATGGGCGGCCTGCATACCTGCAGTATGTTTGCTGTGTTGCATGGAGGAATACTTTTGTACAGGAAGGGTCACCTTCATACACATGTGCATTCATACCCTGCACACCGAGACACATGCACTATGGTGCCAGGGTACCTGTGTGAGCCAGACACTGGTGAGTGTCCGCATTGCAGGTGAAATTGCAAGCCAGTACAATGTAAATGGATGTGTGGGCTGATGTATGTCTGATGTCAGCCTCCAGACATGAGAGTTAGTGTAATGTATGAACTCCACATATGAGATTGTCATGCAAATTGCAGTGTGAATTATTGTCAATTAATCATGCACAAGGTACATAAGGTTGTGTGAAGTATTTTTATTTGTGCAAACACAAATGTAGATGCATGATGCGGATGTTATTAGTGACATTCTTAGAAAAAATTGCGCACTATCTGAGCACGTCTCCGGATGCCTGCTGCTGTGCTTGTATTTACAGGAGCATGGCCATCCTCCTGGTCATCCTGTGGCATTTCTGCATTCAAATCTGGATCATCGTCCCAGGGAACACGTGTGAGTACACAAATATTGTGCAGTATTGCACAGGCCAAAATAATTTTGCACACTGTCTCTGGTGAATAGAGCATGCGTCCACCAGACTTGTCCAGGCGCCGAAACCTGGCCTTGAGCAGGCCAAATGTTCTTTCCACAATGTTCCTGGTCCTGCTATGTGCTTGATTGTATGCAACTTCCTGTGGTGTCTGCGGATTTCCATACGGTGTCATCACCCACGGCTGAATGCCATACCCCTGGTCAGCTGTAATAGAATAAATGAGAAGGTACAATGAAAAGTTTGATATGGTTGGGGTAAAGTAGAGGCCATATGTTGTGGGTAATATTTCATTTGTCAGTGTCCATTGGGCATGGATGTTGCAGATAACACACCCAGGGACTCACATGCAAGACACCTTTGCAACATAGTTCTGCTGTGCAATGGACACGTATTTGGAATTGACAGGTAGTGTAGGCAAACCACTGATTTTAACTGCATATCATTCCATAACATATATTTATTTATTGAAGTAGATGAGTATGTAGTCCTCCTATGCATTTTGGCCAGGAGGCCCTTTGTCATGGAGCGTTCATATCCACGCATTGCAAGGACCGTTACGCGGCTGTTCTGAGACCGGTGTTCTGTTATGCTGGTCTTGGAACAGCCAAGTAGCAGTCCTTGCTACGCGTTGCTATGAACGCTCCTTGACAAAGGGGCTTGTAGAAAAGTATTTTTGCTATGGATTGATATGCTGTTGATATCATCGATAACCCACTCACTTGAATACTTGTGAATTGAAACAGAACTTGTATTACAACTTCTTTGATTCTTTTTCATGATCATGTACGGAGTGCCTCGCCAAGGGAATGTATTTGCAGTGGTTTGTGTACACTGCCTGTCTTGCACTTTTGTTGCTTTGACGGAAGCACCACCCTTGGGAGCACCCTCAGCTGAACAAGATTCTACATACTTCTTTTACTACCGCTGTGCACCACCCACATCCTTTTGTATTTTCTCAAATTTGGAAGGACATGCATTGACTCCCTATTTGCCTCTACATGACCGTGGGCCTCATTTATGAGGGACTTGCACCACTGGTGCGTGACCTTTTGCCATTTTGGTTTTGAGGCACCAGCAGTGCATGACCGTCATTAATTATGGCCCTTCTATTAATGTCTATGTATATGCTATTACATGGGTACTCACAAACTTTATATCGGGGCCAAATTTACAGTGTGGCTTGTGGCCGAGGGCCGCAGTGGTGGGGCCGGGGTCAGTGGGGGAGTGGCCGGGGCTAGAGCCACAAATACAAACTGACCATGAGGTTGGACACAGGCCGCAGCGACAGACGCCTTTGTCTACTGAGTGACCAGACCTGGCATACACATCTGTCACACTCACTCTCTCCCACTCTGTCTGTCTGTCTGTCTCCCTCCCTCCTCTCTCTCCATCTGTCTCACTGTCTGTCTCTCTCCCTCCCTCTCTCGACCTCTGTGTCTCTCCCTCTGTCTGCCTCCCTCTCTGTCACTCTCCCTCTCTGTCTCTCTCTGTCTCCTTCCCTTTCTGTCTCCCTCCCTCTATGTCTCTCTCTGTCTCATCCTCTCTGTCTCCTTCTCTCTGTCTGTCCCTGTCTGTGTCTGGGCCTGTCTCTGTCTGGCCCTCCTACCCCTCCCTCTGTCTCTCTGTCCTTGTGTCTATCTCTGTCTGTCTCTGCCGCTATCTGTCTATGTATGTCTGTTTCTTCCCCCATCTGTCTCTGCCCCATCTGTCTCTGCCCCCTTCTGTCTCTGCCCCCTTCTGTCTCTGCCCCCTTCTGTCTCTGCCCCAATATGTCTCTGCACCCATGTATCTGCCCCCATGTGTCTCTGCCCCTATCTGTCTCTGCCCCTATCTGTCTCTGCCTCTGTCAGTCTGTCCCTGTCTCTGCCTTTCTCTAGCCCTGCCCTTATCTGTCTCTCACACTATCTGTCTCTGACACTCTGCCCCTATCTGCCCCTCCCTCTATCTGCCTCTGCCTCTATCTGTCTCTGACACTCTGCCCCTATCTGCCCCTGTCTGCCCCTGCCCCTGTCTGCCCCTGCCCCTGTCTGCCTCTGCCCCTGTCTGCCTCTGCCCCTGTCTGTCTCTGCCCCTTCTGTCTCTCGGGTAGTGCACACATACTGTGTGTACACGTCCCCGTCACCAGCCCAGAGACAGCCTCCCCCCCTGTAATGTACAAGCCAGCTAGTTTTCTTTCAGAATTTGCTGCTTTGTAGGGTCTGTGTCCCACCACTTGTCACATCATGGCACCCCCAGCAGTGAGGCCAACGCCCCCTTGGCGCCAGTCAGCGGAGTATTTCAGGGCTCTTTGCAAGACCATTTAATTGTTAATGAGGCCTTGTTGATTTTGATCTCTTCTTAGCGCCCCTGCATCTCCACCCTATGCCTGAAATCACCCGGCCCCCATAAATCAACAACCGGTGGTGTTTGCAGACACTTTTGAATGAATTTAAATTTAACAGAGGTACATGTCTGCAAGGTCCGCGGGCCGCACAGGAAGGCTTGCCGGACCGCAGTGAAAGGCTTGCTGGGCTGCTGACGGCCCACCGCCCGTACTATGGGTACCTGTGTGCTAGTACAACATTTTTACATCCTGAACCTCATTTATGCATCATTACAGCAATATTAGCAGCATGGTAGCATGGATGGTGCATTGTATCATAGTCTTTTGCTTACCTACAAGTAGTCCATTTCCATACTGGCCATTCTTGAAACGATCATTTATGATGCAGTTCCTGAAGATGAACGCATCATGGACACTGCCAGGGTATTTTGCCAGCACATTCGTAAATAGTCCACGGTGATCCACGATGGCCTGTACATTAATTGAATAGGTGTGTTTCCGATTGATGTACAAATGTGCAGTTGCTGCTGGGGGAACAAATTGCACATGCGTACAGTCCATGGCACCCAGCACATGGGGTAAGCCTGCTATGGCATAAAATCCTTGTTTTATCTCCATCTGCTCTTGTGCATTGTTGGGAAAATGGAGGTAGCGGGGTGTGAGATGGATGATGGCATCCAGGACAGTTGGTAGGAATGATGAAAAAGCTGGCTGGGATATTCCTGCCAGTTTGGCGACTGTTGTCTGAAAGGAGCCCGACGCCAGCATGTGCAACACAGCCAGGAGCTTTGCCTGTGGCGGTATGTTTGTTGGCCTGTTGCTTCCTACCTCTAGCCTTGGTCCAATGAGTCCCAGTAGATGCTCAATGGTCTCCTTCTTCAGGCGGAATAGAGTAATGACCTCCTCATCCCTGATGCCTCTCAGGACGCTCCTTGGACGGAATAACCGTTCCTTTCTGCGGCGTTGCCTTGGGGGTGGATTTTGTGGTGCAGGGGGTTGTGGTGGTATTCCTGCAGCTAGTTGTCTCCGTCTGGCAGCTACTCTCAGCATAACGACCTCCATGGTGTGGGTATGGTTGCAGCAAAGTTCAATGGCCTCCTCTCCTCTCTCCTCTCCTCTCGCTATGTGCCGATGCGTCATTTCCTGCGCGTCCGTTTTGTAGGCGCACCAATTCCGACGCACCCGCAACGCTGCGCCATTTCCGTCGCGGATGCGCCATAAGCGGGAAAGTTAGTAAATGCGGATGCGTCACTTTTGCGCAAGCTTTTCCGCGGTTACGCCCACATTGCATACATTATTTTTTGCGCGTCGCAGGGCATTGTGACGCAGTGGGGTTTGTGGCGCAGTGAGGTAAAAGTGACGCATCGCTGGAGATGCGTCACTTCATTAATATGGCGCATGCGGTGCGCCGAAGATGCGTCATTATTTTTGACGCATCTTCGGCGCAAGCTGTTCATAAATAAGGGCCCTAGTGCGCAACCAGCAGGGATTGTAAAAGAGAAGGGTGGAGACGATCCAGGTAGAGATCGTAGGAATGATCCATCCCGAGTAGATACTTGCACTAGCTCAGGAACACGAAGGACCCACAATCAAGAGTTTACATTAAACCATGTTAATTTAAATCTTCCACCGGTTGCGGCTCCTTTTACTTTGGTTCTGGCTAATGTGCCACCGTCAACTGATGGAGAAAAGAAAACTGGATGACGTTCAGGAATACATCTTTACATTACTGAGGGGCAAAAACAGGTTTGACTCAAGAGATGTTTGATTCCTTCAAAATGGTAAGATGTGTTCAATGGGTGGGTCCTACTAGAAAGTCTTTTAAAGGGGACTGTGTTGTCCTATCCTTAGGCTCCCCTGCTCTAGTACAAGAAATCTTATTTCGAGCAGGCACAAATAGATCCTTGATTGAGGGAATAAACGTGCTACCATTGGGCTTCTTTTACCAGCCCAAAATGCTTAATAGAGTCCTTGCACCTACTGGCACTTGCTTTAACAACCACTGGAGATACAATCTAGATGTGTCAAACAAGTTTGGGCCATTATACTCGTTGGAGGAAGTGGATTGAGGCAGGGTCACAAAAGCTAGCAAGAAGGTGGTGACTTGTGATGAGCTTGAGATCGATCAGAGAGCCTGACAGTTAGTACCCCTGGTGGACCAACCTAAACCTGTCCCTAACACCTTCAATGCTACGGTGATTCATCTTGGATGCTGCACTCCCTTGAATCCCATTGTTCATGACGAGCTCAGCTCGTCATGAGCACACGAGCAGTGTACTGCATGACGAGCTGAGCTCGCCATGAGCATGGAAGGTGTTGAGGCAGTATGTGAGTGTCCTCCTTTAGCTAATCCGCCCTATTCAATCCATGAGGATCACAACTATTATCCCTGCACTGGCCCACAAGATATGGGAGATTTCCCTGCAATAAACATCCAGAAAGAGGACCAATATGCCATCATGAGTCCAGCGAAGTAGCAATCGCTGGAGTAGGGAATATCAGATTGAGTATTCCCACAGTGGCATCGAGGCGTTGTAGCAGGGGGGAGAAGGACCTGACATTAAGACCCCAATTAATGCATGCTCATGGGCAGGTAAGAATTGTCTTCTGGAATATTTATGGGCTCCGATCCAAGGCTAATAACACAGTGTGGACGGATTTTATTGAGACCTTTGATTTATTTTGCTTGCAGGAGACATGGCTGTTGGGCGAACAACACATAGATGGCTTTAAAACATTCCACGTCCCCGTATTGCGTGCAACGCATGGAAGACATAAAGGGGGGTTATGTATATATATTTAAAATAAGCTGGGGGCTCAGAAGATAAAAACCGTAAAGCTAACAAACTACTACCAAATTGTTACCATATATTTTACCTCGCACATAGAGTTAGCTGTCATCAACTTTTACAACAATACTGATAGGGGTAACTTTATTGAATTGTTAAAGAATTTAAATGATGACTTAAGTAATTTATCAAAAGGGAAGGATACCATTATTATTTGGGGAGGGGACTTTAATACCCATGTTTGTACTCAGTATTCCTGTGTTCTTGGGGAAGTCGAGGAAAAAGACCATGGCCATGCGGCACACTTTGTACATTCAATTGGGGGTGAATGCCTTAACGATGTAATGGCCTCACATGATCTAGGATTTGCCAACATGTTGTGCTCCCTTCCAGTAGAGTTTGACACCACGTTTATTGGCCGGGGTTTCGGCTCCACAATAGATTTTATTATTCTCCCTAATCGACTCGCAACATGGGTTAACAAATGTAACATCCATCCGAATGGGCTCAGTGATCATTTTCCACAAAGCATTAACATCTCAATCCCTCATAGGAGCATCTCTGCAGTAGAGAGCTTGGCCTGGACACAAGGCAGCGTGGTGGATCACCAGAATGGTTACTCACTGCGTTGGGCTAAGAATGACCCTGGGGCACTGAATTTAAAATTAATGTCACAAGCCATATTCCCTATCAAAGAGTGCCTGCAAGAAGAGATTTCTCCTCCTGATATATTGTTCGCATTTTCTCAAATCACAGCTGCAATTCAAAAAACTTTGACCCGCCCCTGCAGTGATCCTAGAAATATAAAGCATGGATGGTTTTGATTTTATGTGTACCAAGGCATATTCCCTGTTTAAGGCCGCGCTTCACAAGACTGTAAGGGATTATGAGGAAATTAGAGGATATAGGAAGGCCTATAATCTTGCCAGAAATAAACGTAAAAAAGAAATAAAAGAACAAACCTGGAACAACCTCTATGAAGCATCTCTTAGCAGGGATTGCTCACTCTTGTGGCAGGCAGTAAAGGCCTTGTTTTTCACGAATAACGAGGGAGCTAGGATTGAAGTGGCAATTAGTGAAAACTCTTGGGTTGATTACTTTTCTTTGGTTTACGGTAATGGGGAAAATAATACCCCATAACCTAATGTGCCAACATTACTGGGCGAGCGTGTTTATTTTTCACTGATAAACATTCATTTTACACATGATGAAGTAATGTTGGCAATAAAAGAGAGAAAAAGTGGAAAGGTCCCGGGACCTGATGGGACACAGATCGATTTGTATAAATTCATGGCTGAGCTATGGTCCCCACTTCTTACTCGAGTCCTTGAAGCCAGCTGTGCTGAGGGTTTTATTAAATCCTGGTCGGAGTCCATAATAATACCTATTTTTAAAAAGGGGACCGGTAAAATCTTGCTTGTTACAGACCCATATCCCTCCTGGATTCCTTCATAGAAATTGCGGGAAGGGTCATCTTGAACGGAATCCAAGAGTGGGCTGAAGATAATAATATCTTAAGCCCCATACAATATGGGTTCAGGGAGGGTAAGGGTACTGTTGAACACGTTTTGAACTTTTCCATTTTACACAGGAAATATACCCAGACTAAGTCGGGAAAACGTTTCGCGGTATTTGTAGATCTTACCGCTGCCTTTGACTGTGTCAAACATAGCTGGCTCTGGCAGATTTTAGAAGGGCTTAAGGTTGACCAGTCCCTGGTGCTATTTCTGAGACAGCTATATGCGGGGCATCAGCAAAGGTGAGGCATGGTCTTAAGGGGGAGTGTACCAGGTCTTTCCGCGTAGAGAGGGGAGTGAGACAAGGCTGCGTTCTAGCGCCGTTCCTCTTCTCATTATACACCAACGCCTTGGAGGAGGAACTGGTGGCAGCGTGACCAATTCTCCGCAATTCAACAACAAGCAGATTGTCTCCCTTCTTTACGCGGACGACGCGGTTTTAATGGCCAGAACTCAGCTCGGCCTCCAGAGGGCCCTTGACACTTACATTGGCTTCATGGGCAATAGGGGACTGAGGATCAATGTGAAGAAAACCTTTGTCATGTCTTGCGGCAAGGGCAGGAACAAGTGCTGTACTCTTGTAGCTGGGTCAGAAAAAATGTAACCAACTAAAACGTTTTCCTACCTTGGCATTCTACTAGAGGATACTGGTTCTTGGAGCGCTGCTGTAAAGAGTAGGGCTCTCTTATTTAAAAGATCCACAGCGGCCGTGATGTTATTCTCAAATAAAATGGGTAGAAGGCCACCAGAGATCCTATTAAAAATCTACCAGGCCAAGTGTATAAGCATTGCCACATACGGGGCAGGGGTCTGGGGGTTTCATGATGTTACACCAATTCAGGTGGTTGAAAATGCTTTTCTTAGATTTATACTAGCTCTTCCACAGAGTGCATCTGTTTTTAATTGTTACAGTGAACTAGGGATCCATCATCTTACTGATGTGATTAAAACGCAACCTATGCAACTTTGACATAGAGCCTGGACCGGACCCTATCTTGGGTTAAACCAAGACATTCTTAGAGACTCTATGGGCCTGGACCAGGTCAGAAGAATTGCTTGGCTAAATTACATCAGAAATTTATCTAATGATCTGGGGAGACCTGAGTTTTATAGAAACCCTGATTCCTTACATTTAATATCTAGAATAAATCTTAAAACTTGTTGTCTGAACCACTTTGAGACTCTAAGAATGGGGTTGGCATTTACCAAAAAAACAGTGATCCCGCATCAACTTACCCTGGTCTGTAGCTCCATTCAACCTTACTTAGTATGTTGTCAAGGGGGTTACGACAGATACATCTTGACTAGGTTTAGGTTTGATTGTTTTCATCGACTGGTTTCATTTCCAACAGTTAATGACTGGTCCAGACAGCTTTGTCTTTGTCAGTGCGATACTTTATCTAATCAAACGACTATACACATGACTCTTTTCAGTAAATTTTATGTAAATGAAAGGGCCAGATGGATTATCCCATTTTTAAAAAAAGGGTACATGGCGGCAATGCCGTTGGGCCTTTTTATTTCTTCAATTATTGAGTAACGTGTATTGTGTTGGAATCTTGCGTTTTTTTTTAAAAAGCATACAGAGAAAGAGGAAAAGTTTAAATTGATTGCTTATTGCTGAGTTTAATGTATTTTTAAATGTATATAATAAATTGATATTTTGTATTCCCTGCTTTTATGATTTTATTAATTTTTAAAATTGAATAAAAGCATTTTCTGATTCTGATTCTGATTCTGATTCACCAAGATCTACAGCAAATTTGAACCCCAGCCACCCACCATCGGCCTTCCCAATTTACTAACCTCTTCAACCAAAGACTACTAACTGACAGCATGGAGCACCCTATACATCGAGGACACTACAGCACTAATAAAGACCGTCCAATCAGGGTCTCCCATAGACTCCTGCCCCACCATATCTACAACCTGGAAGAGCTACGATCAGCATTGAACTCACTTCCATCATCAATACTTCCCTCAAGGCAGCCACCTCTCAAGACAGCTGGAAACCTGCTGAAGTCATCGCCTTCCTCTAAAAACCCTGCGCTGACCCCAAAAGCACTCAGCAACTACCAACCCATCTTGCTGCTCCCCTTCCCAGCCAAAGCCATTAGGAAGACCATCATCAGATAACTCTCTAACCACCTAGAATGCCACCTCCTCATGCTTCTACATGCTCTGCATGTTGCACAAAACCTTCAAGTGGGTTCAACTGGACACCAGGCGTACCATCACGCAGGCCCTAACCACAAGCAGATTGCACTACAGCAGTGCACTTTATGCCAGCATCCCACTTCATCTTCTTCACATACTTCAAGCTATCCAAAACGCTGCCACCAGACTCGTCCTCAACATCCCTTGCCAAACCCACATCACACCACTCCTCAAAGAGCTCCACTGGCTCCCCATACAGAAGTGCTGCCAGTTCAAACTTCACATATTTAAGTCACTGCACAACATTGGACCCACATACCTCAATCACCAGCTTCACTTCCACCAAGACACCAGACAAATTTGCTCAACATCACTCTCACTCACACACACACCGTGCATCCACAGAAGCAGAACAGGAGGTCGATCACTCTCCTACCAAGCCACCAAATCCTGGAATAACCTCCCCCCAACTCATCAGAGCCTCTTCCTCAATTCTTGAAATCTGCAAGAAGTTGAAGACTTGGCTATTCAATTAGTCTTCTTGCGGGATTTTAACTTGTGCTCATTTGTCTCAGAGAGATAGAGATACACAGAATAAACAATGGGGATGTTTTCAATAAGGATTTATTGAACCAGCGTCATTCTAGTATAAAATACGTGTGCTGCAACAACCATGAGACAGAAACAGATATATACAGTTACAAGCACCAGCAGAGTAAAGAAAAGATAGAATTCTACCACAGTGCTAAAGCAATGAATGTATGCAGGCATATGGATACATTACATTAATATTGCATACTCCTAAGATACAAACCCTAACTAGATGTACCTAAGTGTACCTAGCATGTGTGTAGGTGTAAAGCCAAGAATCCTCTTAGGATAAAGTCAACCTTTAACCCTGTCCTCAGGTAGGTCGCCCCCCAGCCGCCACACGGTCCTCCTGTGACGCTGCCCCCGCTGTCGCCTGCCCCTGCCGCTGCCTTGTACCCCCTTTGCCTTCTGTGCCCCCTTGTTCCCCCGTATTGCCTCCCGTGTCCTGTCCCCCGTTTCCCCGGTTCCCTCTGTGCCTTCTTCCCGCTGCTGCGTCCCTGCGGCCCCGCCTCCGCCGTTCCCATTCGCCGCCCCACTCCCGCCTCCCAGCTGCTCCTCCCTCCCACAGCCCTCATATGGAGGCCGTGTGGCGGTGAAGGGAGCGACCTTTGATCCTGTCCTCAGGAAGGTCGCCCCCAGCCGCCATACGTCCTCCTGTGACGCTGCCCTCACTGTCGCCTGCCCCTGCCGCTGCCTGGTGCTGCGTGAGTCCCCTCTGCTGATCGCTGTATTTTTATTGTATTTTTATTGTATTTTGTGACCACTTGTTATCTTTCCTGTTGTGCCTTGTACCCCCTTTTGCCCTGTCCCCCGTTTCCCCGGTTCCCTCTGTGCCTTCTTCCTGCCGCTGCGTCCCTGCGCCGCTGGCACATCGAAGGCGCACCAAAGGCAAGCCCGTCTGCGCCCGTCCGCGCCTGGACCGCACCCAGCGTTGCATCCCCTGGCCCCCGCCGGAGCCATGGAACTTGACTGAGATACGACTCCTCCACCCTCAAAGCACTCAACACCGGACGAGAACCCGCCTGCTACAGAACGACCCCGAAGCGAACCCAGGGACCCTTCACCTGTCAAGCCTGCAAATTCACCTGCCTCCGAACCTGCAGACCACCCACCGGACCTAGCACCAACACCAACCACCTCAAGTGCATTCTCCTCAACACACGCTCCATCCACAGGCACGCCGTCGAACACTGGGACCTCCTCGACACAACAGCACCAGACATCGCCTTCTTCACAGAGACATGGATGAATACTTCTTCGGCCCCCGACATCGCCATAGCCATCCCGGGCAGCTACAAGAACACCCGGAAAGACCGCATCAACCAAACTGGAGGAAGAATCGCCTTCATCTACAGGGACACCATCAAAATCACGACCAACGCCGAAGACACACTCTCCACCGCTGAACACCTACACTTCCAGATTCACTCCGACCCCAAGACCACCCTCAGAGGAACGCTCTTCTACAGACCCCGGGCCCGCGCACACAATTCAGCGAAACCATCGCCAACTTCATCAGCCCACGCGCCCGGGCCTCTCCAGAATACATCCTCCTAGGGGACCCAAACTTCCACCTGGAGAAAAACAACGACAACAACACCACCACCCTGCTCGACAATCTTGCCACCTCAGACTCAAACAACTGGTGAACACCACCACCCACCTCACTGGTCACACGCTCGACCCCATCTTCTCCGCCAGCAACCACGTCTCCTTCAGCCACTCCACCGGACTACACTGGACCGACCACAGATGCAACCACTTCACCTTCAAAAAGAATACATCACACCACCGCATGCAACAAATCCCCCGTAGATGCTGGAGCAAAATCACCACAGACCAGCTCCTCTCATCACTAAGCCAGAACCCGTCAGCCGACACCGCTGACACCAACGATGCAGCCCACAACCTCGCACAGTGGATCACCAACTGCACCAACGACCTCGCTCCACTGAAGAACTCCCCAGGCAAGACCAACAACAGGAAAACCTCATGGTTCACAGACTCCCTCAAAGACTTAAAGAAATCCTGACGAACCCTCGAAAAAACCTGGCGCCACGAACGGACAACAGAAAACCTGACAGCCCTCAAGAACGCCACCCACGAACACCACCAGCTGATCCGCACCACCAAAAGGGCATCGTTCAAAGAGTGGCTACACAACAATACCCACAACAGCAAGGAACTCTTCAGCATCGTCAAAGAGCTCTCTAACTCCAGCGCCAGCAACAACGACATCACCCCATCGCAAGACCTCTGCAACTCCCTTGCCATGTTCTTCCACCGCAAGATCGCAGATATACACAACAGCTTCGGACCCCAGACGCCGCCTCCAGCCACCGAAGCATCGACCCTTACTACCACCCTTAGCGCCTGGACCCCATCAGCACGGAAGACACCACCCAAGTCATGAACACCATCCACTCTGACTCCCCCTCTGACCCTTGCCCCCATCATATCTTCAACAAAGCCGCCATCATCATCGCACCCCACCTCCGGAACGTCATAAACAACTTTCTAACGTCAGCCACCTTCCCGGAGTGGATCATCTCGTTCCTCTCTGACCGAACTCAGAGGATCCGCCTCCCTCCCTTCCCCTCAGCGGACACTGAGATCATCTGCGGAGTACCCCAAGGCTCCTCGCTCAGTCCCGCCCTCTTCAATATCTACATGAGCCCCCTTGCCGCCATCGCACGCAAACACAACATCAACATCATCTCCTACGCAGACGACACCCAACTGATACTCTCCCTCACCAAAGACCGGACACCGCCAAAACCAACCTCCAGGAAGGAATGAAAGGCGTTGCAGAATGGATGAAGCTCAGACGCCTGAAGCTGAACTCAGACAAAATGGAGGTCCTCATCCTCGGACAATCCCCATCCGCCTGGGATGACTCCTGGTGGCCCACAGCAATGGACTCTGCACCAACACCCACGGACAACGCACGCAACTTGGGATTCATCCTGGACTCCTTCCTCACGATGACCAAGCAAGTCAACGCCGTCTCGTCAACTTGCTTCAACACCCTGCGCATGCTCAGAAAAATCTTCCAATGGATCCCCACCGAAACAAGAAAAACCGTCACCCAGGCCCTCGTCACCAGCTGACTGGACTACGGAAACGCCCTATATGCAGGAACCACAGCCAAACTTCAGACATGACTTCAACGCATACAGAACGCCTCCGCACGACTCTCCCTCGCCACAGCCACATATCCGCCCACCTGAGAAACCTGCACTGGCTCCCCGTCTGCAAGAGGATCAAGTTCAGGCTCCTCACCCACGCACACAAAGCGCTACACGACAAGGGCCCAGAATACCTCAACAACCGCCTCTCGTTCTACATCCCCACCCGCCAGCTCCGCTCCGCCAGCCTCGCCCTCGCCACCGTCCCACGAATTCGCAGAACCAGCACCGGAGGAAGATCCTTTTCCTACCTGGCAGCCAAAACATGAAACTCCCTCCCCGCACACCTACGACTGACCCAGGACCATCTCACCTTCAGAAAACACCTCAAGACCTGGCTATTCAAGCAGTAGCGACAGTGACACCCCCCTGCCTTCAGCGCCTTGAGACCCTCACGGGTGAGTAGCGCGCTCTATAAATGTGATGTTTGATTGATTGATTGATTGATTGAAACCCATTACCTGATGTGGGAGAGCGAAGGACCCCGTCTTGGTCTCGAGAAGGATACCCCGCGAAGGATGTCAGACCACTGCATGCTGGAGTGTCTGCGTGCTGGAGTGTTTGCTTCCAGGAACCTCATCATTTCGTGTCAGTGTGTCAGCATGCAAACCTTTTTCTGCTCTGGTTTGCCCAACGAAGATGTAGTGCTTATCTACCCGAAAGGTACGCTCAGGGGTTCTACCTAGAAGTGTACTATGGACTTGTTGGGCAAGGATGACGATAGAGGTGACTCTTATACAAAGTTATTATGTAGAAGGTGGTAATCCTGCTGTGATACTGAGAATCCTTATGCATAATACATGAAAACCACACAACAGTCATGTAGCACCTAACTAGGTAAAAGGTCAGTACCAGCCCCATTATATAGAACAATGGTAGGACAGATGTAGGTAAAAGGTTGTGTAACTACCTAGGCCTATATTGGGGTACATTAGGGTGCATAACAGTACCTAAGGTACCCCCTTGTTCAGCTTAATCGTAATCCGGCGGTCTGAACCGCCAACCGCCTGTCGGTTGGTTCCGACACGTCTCGGTCTGAGGCTTTCCAATCAACATCATAATGAGCCCCTAAATGTATATCATTAATTTAAAATTATATGTAACTGTTATAATTATTTAACACAATAAACAAACAAATGTATTAATATATACATGTAAGTACATATATTTAATTTTTAAGTAGTAAACCAATATTTTTGATTTATATGATAACTTACTATTTTTTAAATGTAATACAACAAAAAAATATGAACATACATACATACATATATACACATGCCTAATAACAACATGTTTAAAAAATATACCAAGTTAGGGCCCGATTATGATCGTTGTCAGACTGCAGTCATCATCTGCTGCTGCGGTCCGACCGACGCATTATAATGCGTGTGGTCGGAGGCAGCAGTCAGAGTGATAGTCTGATGCTGTCTGACGGGCTGAGCCCTTCAGACCATTGGAACACACCATAATCCCCTTATGACGGTGGAGCCAGGCTTGGCTCTGCCGTTGGGATTATGATGGCAGTTTCTGACATGAAAAGGCTGTCAAAGTGTCTTTGAGGGTTCCTAGCAGGCCCCCCCTAGCCACTGCAATGGGGCATAGGGTGCACATGAGGTGCCCTCCTCAACATCCCTGCACTATGTGGTAGGCATCATGAGGTGCCTGTCACACGGTGCAGGGATGTTTAAAAACATCCATTTCCCAATGGCAGCTTGTGCTGCAGGCCTTTTCAGCCTGCCGCACAAGCTGCCATTGGCAAAGGGATGTTTCTGACCGCACTATGGTCGTTGCATCCAAATCAGGCTGTTGGTACCGTTGATCTAAGTTTGGGCAGTTCCTAATCCGCAGCAGTGCCCGACATTGTAATAAGGCCCTTAATTGCAATAGAAAAAATAAACAATATAAAACTTTTAATTTACTCAGGCCTAGATGTAGGTAATTTTATTTTACCACTTCTTAAATACCGAATTTTACCGATTCGGTATTTAAGAAGTGGTAAAATAGAGGGGGTGGGGTGTAGGTATTACGGGCTCGGTAAATACCAAAACGTTGAGATTTGGTATTTACCGATTTTGTGCATTGAAGCCCATAGGTATCCATGGACATTACCGAATCGGTATTTACCGATTTGGAAAATACCGATTCCAGCAAGGGTGCAGGGTGTGTCACTTTGACACCCTCTAGCACCCCAAATACAGGCATATGTGCCATGTGGCACACAGACATGCCCTAAGGGCATGTCTGTCTGTCACATGGCATAGATGTGCATGCACACATGTGCATGCACACCAGGATTCGGTATTTTACCACCCAATTGGATTGGGTGGTAAAATACCGATTCTGAAAGGCCTTTGGGGCTCAGAAGAGTCCCACCTACATCTAGAAGTTACCGAATCTGTAAAAATACCGATTCCGTATTTTACCGAATCGGTAAATTTACCGATTCAGTAAATTTACAGATTCGGTAAAATTGGCCCCCTACATCCCAAAAACCCATTTACCGGTCGGTAACGGCCGAAATCGGCCGTTACCGGCCGGTAAATGGCCACCTACATCTGGCGCTCAATGTTATGTTTAATTTACTCAATGCAATGTTAAAACAAAGCATTAACATTCGAGGTTAAAAGGAGAAACAAATGGATACCCCTTTAGCGGCTGATTTGTACAAAGTGAACCCAGAAAACCTGGAATCAATGCCAGCTTCCTCCTTTAACTAAACTGTGTGTTTTGTTTCACCAATCCCCCTTTTCTTTATTATCTCTTAATGAGCTGTTAATTTGTTGACTGGCCCACCTCTATTGCATTGTGTACAGAAAGTAAGATTTTTTACAATGCTTTTCTCAAGATTTGCATGTGTTTTCCTTATGTGTATTCCAGATTGTTCTTTTTTTTACATTGTGTAGCTTTCCCACAGAATTAACTTGTTTCCTCCCAATAGTTTTTTTTGTGTGCATGAATTTCCATGTAGTTTTCTTTTATTGTTCCTGCTCTATTTTCCTGTGCGAAAATCACTGTCAAAGCCAATAGGGCTGGAGTATTGAACTAACACATGCAAATACAAACATATTCCCCAGTGTTAGAATATTAAAAACAGACCTATTTTCTTTGTTATAAAAGCAGCTAAGACTAGAAGATGTCCTATCACTTGATTAGCATTGGCTGACAAATGTTGAACCACCGCTGCTCAAGCAATTGCTTCAGTGAGGCCTGCTATCTAAATAAACGCAAAAAGCCATATTCTCAAGGAAGTGACGGAGAGAGGCATTAGCCTTCTTGGCTTAATGCCTCTCTCCGCCACTTCAGAAACACGAGGCTGCATCCTATTCTCAAGGATACTGTGCAGCCCCTCGTTTCCCCCTGCAATGGCGCTAAGCTTCAGAACTTAGTGCCAACGCAGGTACCCTTGCACCAGAGTGCAAGGGTGTCTGCAAGCAGGGAGTTTTGTTTATGTGCAGGAAGGTGTCCCTTCCTGCACATAAACAAACCTTAAATGCCAGTTTGTAACGTACATGTGTGCTGCTTCATTCAGCACACATGTAGGTTACAAAATGACATTTTAAAAAAAGGTTTGTTTATGTACAGGAAGGGACGCTTCCTGTACATAAACAAACCATGGCATTTTGCCTTTCCCCTGTGTGCTGCACAATGCAGCACACATGGAAAAAGCAAAAGCGAGGAGAAATAAAGCATTTGTCCTCGTTTCGCGACCTTAAGACCAGATTTTTCCTGGTCTTAGGCTTGGCGCTACCTCCTATTTACGCTGCCCTTGTGAATAGGAGGTAGCGTCAAACTCAATGGGTGTTGCCATAGAATCCCCATGGCAACACCCACTGCACGCCTCTATCACTCTAAAAATAGAGTGAAGAGAGCCCTGGAGCCCTATTCACAAGGCACAGTTAAGCTGTGTTAAGCCACTTAACGTGGCTTGTGAATAGGGCTAAGCCCCTGTCACCACCATACCGTCACTGAAAGTGACGTTGTGGTGGCGATATGGGCTTCAGAATATGCCCCAAAGGCATTTTACTCAGCGCTGATATTGGCAACCCTATCCCGCACACCAGATTAATAGCTACTTAGCACAGAAGAAAATAAATAAATCAGACAACACATGATTTGGTGGAAAAAGTTTGCTGCAGGTTTGCGCCTGGGATGGGCTGGTATAAATACAGAATGTATGATGTTACAGCGCATACATTTACAACGCATGCTTTTACAACGCAGTTTTTACATCGCAACATCCTTTACAACGCACTCCATTACATTGCATGACACTACATCGCATTTTTAGAAACTACCTTTACAACGCATTCCATTACATCGCATTATACCTTTACAATGCATACCATTACAACACATACCATTACATTGCATTTAACCCTTTCGATGCTGATGACGAGCTCAGCTCGTCATGATGCACAGTTGAGCTGTGCTGATGACGAGCTGAGCTCGTCATGAATAAAGTAATAAAGCAATTTCCAGCACAGGGGGGGAAAACGCCTAGCAGCCAAGGTGTTAAGGTAAGTATTGGATAGTATAGGAGTAAAAATTACTAATCCAACTCCAGGCGGTGCAACAGTAGGGTAAGTGTTGGATAGTATAGGAGTAAAAATTACTAATCCAACTCCAGGCGGTGCAACAGTAGGGTAAGTGTTGGATAGTGTAGGGGTAAAAATTACTATTCTAACTCCAGGGGGTGCAACAGTAGGGTAAGTGTTGGATAGTGTAGGGGTAAAAATTACTATTCTAACTCCAGGGGGTGCAACAGTAGGGTAAGTTTTGAATAGTGTTGGGGTACTATGCGTTGTAATGGTATGCATTGTAATGGTATGCGTTGTAATGCCTGCGTTGTAGTGACATGCGATATAGTGTCATGGTAATGTAGTGTCATGCGTTGTAATGCCTGCTTTGTAGTGACAGTATAAACAACAATTGGTCCTTGACATAATTTTACCATTGAAAATAATCATAACATTTTGTCAATTTAATTCACTCCACATCAAGACTGAATCTATAGTCTTAATTACACTGATAATACTAGCCCACATCAACAAAAAATCACACAGTAAGTGCCAATAAGCCAATGAAACCGAGAAAAGTCCAATCAGGACAGTCAATTTAATATACAATATAACAACGTATGAAAATCAATGTATCTATGTATATATATTTACATGAATCATAAGGCAAAATACACTTTTTTTAAAAAGAGAACGTGCACAGAGAAAGAGGTAAAGTGGGTGCTCAAGTGAATGATCAAGAGGATCAGAAAATTAGTGTAGGTCATTTATATACAAAGAAGCATGAGCCTGTCCTGGGTAATGCTTGTAAAAAATACTTCTTTTTTACTAGCCTAATGCTATGTACAGTTCCTTGGTCCTTAAATTGCACCAATTGCAATAGGATTGTCAGGAAGAAGGGAGGGGGGGACAAGGGACAAGGGACAAGGGTCAATAGGTACAGGCTCCCAAAGGGGAATGTCGTCGACGTTTCGACCCAACCATATAACGGGTTGTTCAAGTCCTCAATAACGGGTCTTCATCAGGACGGTGTGATAGGGGGATGTCTCTCAGAGTGCACGCCAATTAAAAATTACTATCATTGGGCACCTGTAATGATAAATGAACAACGGGGCTAAGTATCACTATATAGTGTCAATTGAGTCCACTGGTGACCATCATAAAAGAGCACTCACCCTTCCGTGGTGCCTCGACAAGAAAACCGTGCGACGATTGGTCCGCACTACAATTATTATAGGCGCTATAACCTTTGGTCATGAGCGTGAATATGACCTTGTATTGGCTCGCCTGTTATATCAGTCTCACGCTTTAGTGTGACAACCCCCTTTTTTAAAGATACAAACATAGGGATTCGATGTACTCATCCATGACTATCGGACTATTAAATGACAAATGTTACCCGGTAGCGATATTTAGACGAATTGCAGAATTTCCTGGCGAGCTATCTTTATCTTTTGCCAGCAGCGCACATTATCGCTCGATTCAGATCCCGATGCGGTAATGCAGAAATGGCCGATCTCCTAGCAACCGGCGGGACGCCATGACGTATGCGCGTCGGTTGCTGGGTTACGAATGGAACTACGTCACGTTCCATTCTGTTTCCGCATTCCATAACGCGACCTGTGGTGGAAGCTGTGCGCAACTGAGCTGAGCGAAAAAGAACAAATAGTCTACGCTTTCAGCAAAGACAAGGGGTATGTTGGAATTCAGAAACGGGCAAATGTAACCAGGGGGTTTGAGGCAACCTTTGATATAATCACTTTTGCAGAGTTTCGAACGGAGACGTATTTCGTCTTTCCCCTTTTCAGCATTCGAGGTCTGATTCTTTTGGATAACGACTTTGAAAACACCCGTGAATGTACACGTTGGGTGAGTTACCACTGCCAGGCTTTTTTTGGGGGGATACATAGTTATTGAACAGCCAAACCCTTTGTTTGATAGGCAATAGACCCTAAAATTGTGGACCCCGATGTATATATGGGCCCCCTTAGACTCCATAATTATCTATATTTTTAATTCTTGCATTCTGGCGGAGATTTTGAATTATTGACTTTGGTTGACAAACCGGCAATTACCAATTGGGATTCGCCGTTCTTCCATATGAAAGCAACTCTCTTTGATGTATAGTTACGCAAATGGGAGATAGGCTATGTAGCACTAATGGCTACCTTTCTTTCCATTTCACAGTATAACTTTGGATACTATCATAATTGTAGTGCGGACCAATCGTCGCACGGTTTTCTTGTCAAGGCACCACGGAAGGGTGAGTGCTCTTTTATGATGGTCACTAGTGGACTCAATTGACACTATATAATGATACTTAGCCCCGTTGTTCATTTATCATTACAGGTGCCCAATGATAGTAATTTTGAATTGGCGTGCACTCTGAGAGACATCCCCCTATCACACCGTCCTGATGAAGACCCGTTATTGAGGACTTGAACAACCCGTTATATGGTTGGGTCGAAACGTCGACGACATTCCCCTTTGGGAGCCTGTACCTATTGACCCTTGTCCCTTGTCCCCCCCTCCCTTCTTCCTGACAATCCTATTGCAATTGGTGCAATTTAAGGACCAAGGAACTGTACATAGCATTAGGCTAGTAAAAAAGAAGTATTTTTTACAAGCATTACCCAGGACAGGCTCATGCTTCTTTGTATATAAATGGCCTACACTAATTTTCTGATCCTCTTGATCATTCACTTGAGCACCCACTTTACCTCTTTCTCTGTGCACGTTCTCTTTTTAAAAAAAGTGTATTTTGCCTTATGATTCATGTAAATATATATACATAGATACATTGATTTTCAAACGTTGTTATATTGTATATTAAATTGACTGTCCTGATTGGACTTTTCTCGGTTTCATTGGCTTATTGGCACTTACTGTGTGATTTTTTGTTGATGTGGGCTAGTATTATCAGTGTAATTAAGACTATAGATTCAGTCTTGATGTGGAGTGAATTAAATTGACAAAATGTTATGATTATTTTCAATGGTAAAATTATGTCAAGGACCAATTGTTGTCTATACTGCTGAATACCCAGGTCCTTGGACTAAATTGGGTCAACCCCTGTTTTGTAACAATTGCTTTGTAGTGACATGCATTGTAAAGGATGTTACGATGTAATGATTGTGTTGTAAGTGTAGTGCGATGTAATGGTTGCGTTGTAAAGGATGTTTCCCATAAATACCTGGCCCCAGACCCTCAGGTGCCGGAAATGTGCGGGAGAGCTGTGTCAGAAGACGAGGGCTCCCACGGGCTCCCAGAAGTCTGAAGCATGGGAGCTTGTGCCGAATGTGGCACTAAGGGCTTGCCAGCAGCATATGTTGCAGTTTAGGAAGCCGCTCCGGGATAACGGGAAATAGGCTAATTTCTGATACATTATTTGAACTCCAGTGCTCCATGTAGTAAAAAAACATTGCTGCCATGAAAATCAATTTTCAAGGAATAATCGAAATATTCTCCTTCAGTAAACATACATGCTGCATACTAATGCATGTCCCTACTGTGCTGTACGTTGCAGTGATTGCATCTAAACACAGAAGGTCAGCACAATGTTGGGCAGGCGAGAGCTGAAATTGCTACAACTAAACATATTTACCTTGATTTCACTTATTTTTGCTTTTTTGGATATCATTTATGCCACTACTTCGACCTTCTTGTGAAACTGCAAGTTCTGCTATCCCCTAGAGGAAGCGATCATATAACTTGCTCATGCCAGACATGAGAACTCATAGGGGCATATTTTCAAGCTCCTATCACCACCATAACATCACTTTTCTCAACGTTGTGGTGGCAATAGGGGCTTTGCCTTATTCGCAAGGAGGCGTTACGCCACTTCATGCTATATTTAGCGTGAAAGGGGCAGGCAAGGGTGCCTGCGGTGGCGCTAGGCAGCTATATTAACCCCAGTACAAGGGGAAACACAAGGCTGCACTGTATTCTTGTAAATATGGTGCAGCCCTGCGTTTCAGAAGTGACGGAGCGATGCGTTAAGCCAAGGAGCATAACGCAGCCCTCCGCCACTTACTTGTAAGTATGCCCCATCATTTCCATGTGTGCACTTGACGATATTCCATAAACCAAGCTTGGCAGTGTACAAATATTAATTCCGTTTTTCTCTGAATATTAGCAGTAATATTTTTGACAGGCTGCTATAGGCAATAAATACATACACTGCTCTCGATTGCATGTACAGATAAAGCCTTGCTAGATGCTGATATGTGCAGAAAATTAAACACTGTTTTATAGCCTTTCCATTGCCCAAGAGGAGTAGTCATCATTCATTATGTGAAATAGATTAATGGCCAAGGCTGCTGATGCAAATTTGAAATACGAGAAAATGAAAGATACCAAGCGCTACAATGCATTCCTTACTAAAGTTGTGCCTCGTTTGTTTCATATTTAAGAAATTAAACGAACAAAACATCCTGATTAAATTATTTACTGTAAAGATTTTAGTCCGGATGATTTTGTTTTGTTGTTCCCAATTATGAGAGACGTCATTTGGCTCACCGCCAAAAACTCAGGGAATTCGAAAAGCATTCTGGTCAACTAAGGTGGGGGCCGCTCATCTTTCCAACCAAACAACACTTTATTTTAAATAAAAGAAGAAGGATCAGATGTGAAAAAATCCTGCCTGTAATGCAGGCGCACGGTGCAAGGGTGCCTGCGTTGGTGCTAGGCTGCTTAAACAGCACCAGCGGTACAAAAGGGGGTGGTGATGGACGGAGCATCTGAATCAATCAAACACTCACACCCAGTCAAAAGATCTGGGTTTAATCCATCACCGTTCTTTAGCCCACTCTGCCACCCCAGTTCAGACATGGCTATATGCAAATCAGTCTGACCCTGTGCCTCATGGGAACAGCACCAGCGCAGGGGGGAGGCCAGAAATGCACTGCATTGGACAAATACGGTGCATTTCTGCCCTTTCCTGTGACCAGAGCAGCGTAGCAAGGTAACTTGCTGTGCTGTCCCGTGCCACAATTCCAGTAAACATGCCCCTCAGAATCTTGGGCCTCATTTATGAGGATGTGCGTCACTTTTATGCCGTCGGTGCGTCACTTTTTGTGACGCACCAGTGGCGTAAAAAATGCGCCTTGTTGCGCCATATTTACAAAGTGACGCATCTAGGTAGATGCGTCACTTTGTATACCCCTGCGCCACATTATACCTGCGCCAGGTATAATGTATGCAAGGGGGGCATATTGACGCAAGGAAGGGTCGTAGAAGGGACGCATTGAAATCTATGAGATTTCACTGCGTCACTTTTAGGACGCTGTTGCGTCAAAATCTTGCGCCTGCCTCACAGCAGGCGTAAAACTGACGCAGGCCCTTTCACATGGGGCTTGCCCCATGTGAAAGGAGGCATTGCTGGAGTTGCATCATTTTTGTGACACACTCCAGCAATGCGTCACTTTTGCGCCATACAGATACGTCAGAAATACTGACGTATCTGTAACTCCTTGCGACATGATGCGTCATACATTAAATATGACGCATCAGGAATGTCGCAAGGAGTGCGCACTGAGAAGTGACGCATCGCTGCTTTCATGAATCTTGGGCCTCATTTATGAGGATGTGCGTCACTTTTATGCTGTCGGTGCGTCACTTTTTGTGACGCACCAGTGGCGTAAAAAATGCGCCTTGTTGCGCCATATTTACAAAGTGACGCATCTAGGTAGATGCATACCCCTGCGCCACATTATACCTGCGCCAGGTATAATGTATGCAAGGGGGGCATATTGACGCAAGGAAGGGTCGTAGAAGGGACGCATTGAAATCTATGAGATTTCACTGCGTCACTTTTAGGACGCTGTTGCGTCAAAATCTTGCGCCTGCCTCACAGCAGGCGTAAAACTGACGCCGGTCCTTTCACATGGGGCTTGCCCCATGTGAAAGGAGGCATTGCTGGAGTTGCGTCATTTTTGTGACACACTCCAGCAATGCGTCACTTTTGCGCCATACAGATACGTCAGAAATACTGACGTTTCTGTAACTCCTTGCGACATGATGGGTCATACATTAAATATGACGCATCAGGAATGTCACAAGGAGTGCGCACTGAGAAGTGACGCATCGCTGCTTTCATGCAGCGATGCGTGATTTCTCATAAATGAGGCCACTTGTGTTTGACGTTTTTTTTTATTTACTAGGATAAATTCAGGGGAAAAGTAATTTGAAAGAGTTTGGAACCGATTCAACAAGGTGATTAAAGAGCGCATGGAGAATTGAGTGCGACATTTCAGAAAGTAGAATTAGGTATGTGCAAATGAAAGTTGGGCATTTATTTTTTGGTTGGACCTTGAAAACCTTCAATCCATAGACCGTAAAGCTTATTCCACCGAGGCTGTCTTCTTTTTCCAATAATACAAGGCATGAATAAGCGACTTTTCTTTTGCTCTATAAACCATAAATGGAAATAAAGCGATATTATTGTCACAAGTTACTTTTACATTAAATCATTGCAGTGTAGGGTTAATAAATGGCTCCAAACAAGATACCTAATGACAGCCATTCAGAGAGGACGAGCAAATCTTGGTTCAATGAACCTTCAATCTAATTTCAAAATTAGTCAGAAGATGGCAGCAAAAGACTTGCTTTTAGAAACTGCTTTACTATATTTCTAAAAGAGATCGAGATAGTTAAAATTCCTAAGAAGGAGCACGAGCCTTGTGCGCATATGCATCATTATAAATACCGATCGCAAAGGGGCCCCTTTGCGACCGGTATTTTTGCATTTGGGATGCATCAACCCAAATGTACACTCGAATTTAGATAATCGCAAATTTTGCGATTTACCTAAATTGCGAATGCATGTAGGGAATCGAAAATTGCGATTCCTGATGCACTTTAAAATTGACATTTCGCAATTTGGGATCGCAAATTACCATCAATTTAAAGTTGATGGTAATTTGCGAAAACTTTGAAAATTGCACACAAGTGGATTTTTCAAAGTGTCATGTTGTACAAACACATGCATGCGCAACATGTGATCGCATGCACATTTCAGGAGTGCATGAGTGTGGCCTTTTGGCCCCCTTGAAATTGAATGCGCAATTTGCGAGTGCCTTTATGGTACTCGCAAATTGCGCATGCAATTCCCTTTCATTCCTATGGGACTCCAGGCCCATAGGAATGAATGAGAAACTATTCCTTAAATGCGAATCGCAATTTACAATTCACAATTAAGGTATATGTAGGAATCGCTAATATTTTTGTGATAACTACATGCATAGGCAATTGCGGTTCCATAATTGCGATTCCTTAATAATCGCAATTATGGAATTGCAATTGCCTAAAATGATGCATGTGCTCCATAGTCTTTTCTTGTGAGGAGTTTCATCCACAATCCGGAGGGAGTACTCTTGCCAGGAAGCAATACAAGGAGGTCGCACGGCTGACCCCCAGAATGATTTATTGCCTCACACTTCCAGTGACGTGTGAGTGGAAGACGAATCCTAGTGGTTTCAAACATAGGGCCAGATTTACACAGGAGTCACGTAAGTAGGACAGCAAGTAAATAAAGTTGCTGCGCTGCATTCGATGAAAAGTGGCATCACAGACCACAGACTCATACTTAGGTGCGGAAAAGGTTGCTTTATTGAAAACAGCTGCACATTATAAAATAAACTTTAGGCTTTTGCCTTTACAAAACTAAACCTCTATACATAATGAGAAACCTGACCTTCCCGCGTTGAGAATCTCGCCGGCAGGTTTATTTTCCACGCTCGCGATAAGCAACTTGATGTTGCTGATCACGATCGAGGAAAAAGTCTCGCCGGGATGTCATTTTGCTTGCTCACTGTTGCCAACTTGATGTTGAGGACCGCGAGCAAGCAAAAAATTCCTTTTGCACTATGCTACGCTACGCTACACGTGTTTGCACTGTGCTACATGCAGTTTGCGTAGTGCGAATTAGTGCAAACTTCGCCCAGGCCTAGTTCACAGTTGCTGTTTAACTGCCATGTATGAGGTGTGGCGTTGCTGTACTTCTGCCATGTAATCTGGATTCGAGGTGACCACATTACTCTCAAATTGCCACTGCTTTCATCTGGAATAATTGTAGTACAAAATGACTGTCTCTGTAATTGAGCAGTCTCGCAATCACTCGTCTCCGCTGTACTCGCGGACGTAGAGGCTGCTCCGGTATTCAACAAGTCCGCTCTAGTGAAAATAATTTTGGTACTTTCCAAGCCAATGCCATATTCATCAGCCATTGTTGTTCGAGAAAGAGCTCCATGTTTAGGCCCTCAGAGCATTCTGAGAATCCCATAAAGTGAATATTTTTGCACCTAGAGCACCCCTCTGCCTCCTCTGCTTGTTGTTGTAGGGATGCTATGGTGACCCACATTTCTAGTAGTTGGGTGTGAGTCTCTTGCAACATGGGGCGCATTGTGGTGATAGCTGATTCTTTGTTGTCTACTCACTCTGACAATTTCTCTGATGTCGGCGTGGAGCAAGGTGGCCTCTGCTGACACCACTTCTACTTTGGCTTTTAGTGAGGTCTTGATTTCCAGGATAATGTGTAATATCCTGTCAAATTGATCTGAATGTTTTTCAAATGTGGGTTTGAGGTGGCTCAGAGGGCCCCCCTCTCACGCTGCAGTGTCATTAAGTAATTCAAACTCTTTTTGGGGGGAGTTGGAGGACTTAATTTTTGACCATAATATTCAGTGTGAGGAGCGCTCTATATTTCCGGAAGCAACCACAGCAGCCCGCTTGATGAGCCAATCTCCGGGGGTAAATATTACTCACGGGGCAGAGGGCTCACAATAAATTCACCCATGCATGTCGAGGTAGGCTACCCGCCTCAGGTACAGCAACTGCTCAAATTGGGCGCTTATCTGATCAAATGCAGGTTTGTCTACCCCGATAGGTACGCAACAGCGACAGGTTGCCGTTGTTAATGCTGGACCTGCTTAACCTCTGGGGTACTTTGCCTGGTGATGGATTTCTAGCGCTCTCAGTTATCAAGCAGACTGCTGGAACAGTCCTAGGTCTCCAACAGCCCACTTTGTCCTCAAGGGCACAGCCCGGAATGCAGTGCCGGCGTCACTTAACAGTGGGCAGGATCCCTCACGGTCAGGCCTGGTGGCACCACCCAGGCTTCGGTGTGTGCCCGGTTCGTTCTGTTGGCCCCAGGTGTGCCCAGATCCAGGGACCCACAGCAGTGTGGCATGCCATACCTATGTGCGCCACAGCTCCGAGGTTCTCCTACTCCAGGAGGCCGATGACCCAGCGACTCAGCACTCCTCCCTCACAGAGGGCACACTCTGACTCTGGGCAAATCATCCCCATGAGCAAGTCACCGTCAGCTATGCAGGATCAAGCTTGCCACTCTCCGAATCCGCCTCTCGATTCTGCTGTGGGAAAGCTCACTGCTCTCCCGCATCACAAGGCTGCCCATCACATCACTGCACCCAGGTAGTCTATCCACCTCTGCTGCTCACAGCCAGCATGTTTGTAGTCTCCCATGGAGTCACCTGAAGAGAATTGGCATGGGGCAGGGATTATCGGGCTGTCCATGTGGGAATTCGGAGGGATATTGCAGGGCCTGGGCCGGAGCTCAGTTCAGCACATCTGATGTGGTCACCATATTGGCCACGCCACTTCAATTTGGAATGCCTTTCTGTGGGTATAATATGTAACAGTGTTATAAAAGGAGAGAGGGTCCCACACACAAGGGGATGGAGCACTGTTGAGTATCAGCAAAAACAAATTTCCCCTCAGAAAAATGATTATGTTATTAGCACACCACACAATCCAAGCATACACACCTTTCACTAGCCGCACCTAAGGAAAGAGCAAAAACCAATAGTCAGACTAGTACCACAACAGTACGGTAACCTTAAAGTTTTAATAAGATATTTCATGGACACCATACATAGATGACCTCTTCAATACCACACAGATTAAAAATTTATAAATAAAGCCTCACAATCACATTAACATCATTAGAATATCATTGTATAATGACATAGTAAAATGCAGTGCTAAACATATTTGAAAAAACATACCCCGAACAAATACAAAACGGGAAAAACATAAGGCCACAAACACTTGTCTCTTTAGTTAGTACCACTCTACTCAAAATATTATGCCTTATACATGATGCATTCTCTCAATTGCCATCTATTGTATCTAGGAGTTATCTCAAGTTGGTAAATATAGAACGTCGATGAGTTTCGGTGGGAATCCAAATTTGACTACCTTCCTCAGGACACGTACTCTCCCATAGAATACAACCAATTGCAACAAACAAAATCCCTGTCCTTTGGAAATCCTTAAAGGGCCATACATCATGGTTGCCCAGTTTCCTTCGTCTACTTCAAACAGTATCCACATCTTTAATGTAGTTTATCACGCTCTATGCTATTTACTTTTAAGGCTTTTATTGTGGTCACCAGTCATTTTTCTAATAAAATCCGGCTATTTTCAAAAAGGAGCATGTAGCTCTCTATTAGGGAAGAAGGTACTGGACCACCTCTCCATACACCCTTGTTATCTTCAATGCCCAGAATGTGAGGGGTACAGAGGCCACTTCTGCGTTCGGCGCATTGGCCTTCCCTTAATGGTGAATATTGTGTTGACACAGGTGTGGTGTGTTTCGTTTCACCAAAGCCTTAAAATGTTAATGTAATTATACAATGTTGTTCTATGTATGTATGTATGTATGTATGTATATGTATGTATGTATGTATAGGCATTTATATAGCGCACTACTTACCCAGAGGGTCCCAAGGCGCTTCGACCTCTGCGAAACCCTTCCTGGCTTCCCTGAGAGATGGTCCCTTAATGGGTATCTCCAGGGTGAGACCAGGCATCCCCAGCGGTCTGGTGGGGCCGTTAGTGAAGATGAGGCAAGCTAATGCCCAGAGTTGCTGAGTGTGATCGCTGATCAGAGTGGGCACGAGGCGAGAGAATTATCGAGTCCGCTGACCCTGGTCCAGAAACCTGCCGCGCCGGGAATCGAACCCTGGTCCCGGGCCGTCCTCTGCTCTCGGGTCTGCCGCCTCTAACCAGTGATGTGATTGTGAGGGGAAATTTGTTTTTACTGGTAATATATAACAGCCATAGCTTCAATACCCCTGGCCCCAAGGTAATAATGTTAGTGCTAAGGCTCCCCAACACTACACTATTCATCACTCAAATTTCAGCTATAAATATATTTAGGAACTCAGCCATTTTTCACCAAATATCATTTATGAGTTCTGAAAATAATCACATTTTCGTCTCAAATACAGACTGTTTAATTTGGTATACATATATTATTTCATCCAAGCAAAAGCTCTAGTTTAGAAGGCTGGAATGGAAGCAGGAGAGCTACTTACAGGTAGCTGGAGACCTACCAGTAGCTCATGAGCCACTCGTTGGAGAAGCCGGAGCAATGGCTTGGTGGCTGTCCGTTAGCTCTTGCTTCTGTGACTAGTGGAAGTGGGCCCATCACCATGCTCTCTCCTTGTGCCCATGCACCTCCAACACTGTATGTCTACCTTGCCTTGCTGACTCTTTCATTGACATCTCTCCCGAGGATCCAGGTACAGTCAATATTGTGCTGACTAACAGTGTCTGTGTCTTTTTTACTTGTCATAACTGTGAACTCATAATTATATGCTAATATTGTGAGAACTTCCTTTAAGAATCCATTCAATGATCAATAGTTGTGAGTAAAATGTACAGAGAAATGCAGTATTTGCCAAACATTTCCCAAATTTGCCTTGTGCAGGAACTCACACCCTCATGTATAATTGCCTTTATGATTTATTAATTTTTTGGTCACAGATGCTATTTAACCCACATTTCCTGAAAAATCTAAAATGTACATGTCTCACTGGTCGTTAAACTAATTATCACAACTAGATCGAAAGGTAAAACCATACTAATACTTAGAAAATACCAATATTTGTTAACACTTTACAAAATATTAACTTTATACGACCCTCTATGTACGCCCCAGTCAAATCCCTATAATCTTTCCTATTATAGTTGTTAATTGGGTCTTTGCCTCCAAAATCTTTTATTCTCAGCTACGGCCCTTCAGAATTGAGTTTTTGGGATGTCAAATCCGTTTGCATTTGACATGAAAGAGTGGATGAATGGCTGTCCTAGTGTGGCCCAAACTCAGAATTGAGACAAACAGAAATGCTTGTTTGGGAGAACTTATGGTTGTGCAGGATGAGTAATAGGTGCTCCTACACTGTTAAACTGCAGTGCAAACTCCTCACACTCCACACACATCACACTGGCGCGGGTGGGAGAGAAGGTGACTCAAACGTGCCCATCCAGTTTTTGGCCTTGCTGCAGAGAAAGAAAATTGAGATTCCGGATTCATGGTCCATGATACTATAGAAAATGTGACTTACTATTGGCCAAAACGATAGTGAAGTCAAGAACTGAGAGAGCTATGGGTGCATACTGGGTTGTGATGCAGCAGTATTACAAGTTTTTGGTCAGTATGGAAGAAATGAGACGTTTCGAAGAGTACACCTAAAATCAAGGGTGGTTTATCTGCAATGTCAGAGGAGCATCGCCCCACTGGCTCAGAGCCCTCAGGTGAAAAATAAAACAATATCTTAGTATTACCTAGCTTTTTGGTGTGCATGTGTGTTTGGCCAGCTGTCTCAGGCTGGCCAAACACACATGCCCACTTAGGTTGCTCCTGCCAAGCTGCATTGAGTGGAGAAGTGTGGCTCAATGGTTAGAGGGGCAGACCTTGATGCAGAGCGCTGGCCAGGGACCAGGGTTCGAATCCCGCCTCGGCGGGATTGGGCTTAAATTCCTCTGACCGGATATTCTCGCCTCAGTGCCGAATCTAAGCATGGGCCCCACGCTGCAACTCTGGGCAATAGCTTGCTTAGTCTCCACAACGGCCCCCGATACACAAGGGATGCCTGATTTCACCATGGGATGCCCAGGAGTGGACACCTCACAAGGAAAAGCCAGGAGGGGTTCCCTTGTGGTGGGAGTACAAGAGCCGGGATGCTTACGGGTTACTGTTCGTGCTATACAAATACAACACATTGAGCAGCCGGCCTGGAGAAACCCCATAGACTCCCTGACCTGAACGGAGCGTCTTCTCGGCACACTGAAGCCAATCCCTGTGCTGCTCTAATATGAGAGCAGCGCAGGGATTGTGTGGAAGTCTGATGCTTTCCCAGGTACTCTAGGAAGAGGAGCACGAGGTGGACGGCAGCACCAGGGAAGTGTTTATTTTTATCATTAACCCCGTCTCCCCCCCCACCACTGCACTCTTAACCTGTGTGCTTCCCGCAGGCCCCCTCTCCCCTCCGTGCTTCCAGCTGGCCCACTCTCCCCCCCTATCATGCCCCTTCCACCTGCAGCCCCGATATTTTATCATGTCGGCCGCCACTTCCGAAAATGCGGTTGGGCTATAATGTGGCTTTGCGGTCAGAGGTGCAGACTTTACTACTCGGGAACCAGGTTCAAGTGCCAGCATCGGCTCAACATCCAGTGATTCTGGGAACATCACTTTGGGTCACATGTATGAAGCCTTTTTGCAGTCGCTGCTTGTGAAGTCAAAAAGGCTTTTCAAAAGTATCCAACCCAACTTGAAATTCAGTAACATATTACTTAATCCCAATTTGGGTTTCCGACTTAATATTGATTCGGTATTTGGAGGAGGCGTGTTTACGGCGTCCCTTCCAAATACCGAATCATAGTGGTATGTATTAATGTTTTGCACCTGAAACACTGTCACAAAATATTAATATTTTACTGGCACCGCAAAGGAGGTGGTAACCAGTTTGCAAATGGAAAGGGGTCCCCATAGTACCCCTTCCCTTTTGTGAATATTGAAAAAATATTTTTTAAGAGTAGGCAGTCGTTCGATGGACCTCTGCCTACTCTTAAAAAATAAAAATGATGATTTACTTTTTTTGTGTAAATGAATCCTGTTTACCTTTAAGGAAACCCAGTTGCACTTAAAGAAAAAAAATTAAAAGCAATCACAGACATGGTGATCTGCTGATCTCAGGAGACCCCCATTGTTGGGATGGTCACGATTCCAAGTGGCTCACAATTCGTGAACTACCTCCTTAATATTCATGAGATAGGACCAATTGTGACCCATTATGAATAGGTAGTTAACCACACTGGTCCCAAATTGCAACCTGTATTTTCAGGCCAGTTGTAGGTACATCTGTCCCCCAAACTCCTTGTGCTTAAAAAATGTTTAAATCATGTTTCTGACCTTGTGTAATGTGACTTGGGCTCATGTAGAGCGCTCCAATGCCATTGGGCCGATTTCGCACTATATACAACTTGTAAAATAAAAATACAATAAATAACGCTTGGAACTGCTAACCTAATAACGTGAGAAAACACATCAAGTAACATTTCAGCATAAAAATAAGAAATTCTCGCTAAACAACGAGGGGTGATTCGGGTTCTCCAGAAAATGCAACATAAGCAATGATATGCGCTGTAAGTGAAGTGGTTGCAGGCAGCTCTTTCATCACAGACACATCTCCCTGCATGGCTGGACTGCACAGCTCATGCCGTTTTAGCCAAATTTGAAGCGGTGCAGCAATTCCTCCATCAGCAACTCGGCAGCTCCCTGTGAGCTGTGAATCTTCTCAGCGCCATTTCAAGCTGCTTGTCCGTTTCCGCGCCCTAGCATTCCGCTCTAGAAACGGAAGCACCATTCAGCACTTGGACAGCTCTCTGTGGTTCTGCACGTCCTCGTCCTTCTCAGCACCACCGACGTGGACAGTCTAATTCAGAGCTGCAAGTACCCTTCAGCACTTGGACAGCTTAGTCAGTAATCAGTAGCCGTATAGAGCGCTTCTTGTCACCCGTGAGGGTATCCGGGCACCGAAAGAGGCGAATCTCTGCAACCACCCCGCTGGCTTTATGTGAAGCTGCAAGGACTTCACTAATTCAACAGCTCCCAGTGACACTGAAAGCTTCTTTCAGCACATCTTAACCACAATTGTCCACTCCAGAACTGCAAGCACCCTTCTGCACTTAGACGGTTCATTGGAAACCTGCAAGTCGCTGTCAGAGCCACAACAGTCCGCCGTAAAACTGTGTCGTATCTTGTGGCTACGACGTATACATCAGTTACAGGACACAGATGATTGGAGGTACTTCTTTTATTAGTCTCGCAGGAGCGCGGCGCAGCGCGTCTGTCCTCTGGTCAGTCCTGGGCTTCTCTGTCCACTTCCTGTCCCTACCTGGTCACTGCCCTATGACCCACAGGGTCCTAGTGCCCTGTCGTCGGTCACCCTACAGTCAAGGCTGCTACATCTCCCCCTTTGTCACAAACAAAAGTTCCTTGTCACATTCACAAAGTTTGGTATATCAGTGTTCTTCATTTTCGTCCCCCTCTTGTTCACATGCTTGCTGATATCTGTGGAGAGAGAGAGATAGAGAGAGAGAGAGAGAGAGAGAGAGAGAGAGAGAGAGAGAGAGAGAGAGAGAGAAATTCTGTGTTCTACGTCTCTTCAATGAGTCTCTGTGGTTTCCTGCACATTCTGCTTGGTCTTGTCTCTCTGCTGGTTTCTTGCTCCCTGTTTTCCACTTTCGGTGGTGTTTCCGCTGGTCCTTCATCTTCCACCTTGAGCTCCTTGAAATGGGAACTGTTTCTCGTTATTCTTTGATGGTCCGATGCTGCCGTCACATCGATCCTTTCACTTTAGTCACTACTAGCGGATCCTTTGAAAATGGGCTGTCCGACTTCCGTTGTTGTCTCTGCCTCACCACCACCAGGTCTCCTTCTTTTAACTCAGGTTCTGATGCGTGCCTCCTCTTGTCAGCATATTCTTTCATTTTCCTCCTAGCTTCATGATCTCTTTCCACTATGTTATTTCGGTCTGTGCTCATCTTTGCATCTATTTGAGGCAGTCTTGTTTTGCTTGATCGTCCCAGAACCAGTTCCGCTGGGCATCGACCTGTGGAGCTGTGAGGGGTGTTTCTGTAATCTCGCAGCACTTGACATAGTGCTTGTCCAATCGATATTTCTGTCAGTTTTGCTCGCTGGATGGCTTTCTTTATGGTCCCCATAAATCGTTCTGCCATTCCGTTGGCCTGTGGCCACAGGGGTGTTATCTTCCGATGCTTGATCCCCAAATATTCCATGAATCGACGGAATTTTTCTCCAGAAAATGGAGGGCCATTGTCTGTTTTTAATGTTTGTGGCGATCTCCAGGCGGCAAAGATGTCGTCTAACGCTGGTAATGTGGCGCTCGCTGATGTCGACGATATTTCTCTCACAACTGGGAATCTTGAAAATTCATCAATGACCACTAACAAGTACTTTCCAGTCTCTAGTGGTCCATAAAAGTCTGCTGCCAGCTCAGTCCATACTGCCGGTGGCAGTTCTGACATGTGCAACGGTGCTGGTTTGGAAGGCAGTCCCGTTACTTGACAGACATGACAGTGTGCCACTTCTTCTTCCACCATGTTGTTCAGTCCTGGGAACCACACTTTTTCTCTCAACATCTTCTTTGTCGCTACAATGCCTCGGTGCGATTCGTGAGCTAGTTCAATTGTTCTTTTCCTTAGTCGGTAAGGTACCACAATTCTTGATCCTCTCATTAGAATTCCGTTCTCAGTTTCAGATAGTTCTTCACTTATCTTTTTGAAGGCCAGCAGTTCTTCTTTTATGACCCCTTCTCCTACGGGGCTGTTATTGTTAATGTGTCTCCATCTCTGTTGCCGCACTACGTCCCCAATTGCCTGCATTGTCGGGTCACTTTTTGTTTCTCGCTCTAGTTCTGCATTCGTTATTGACGCCGGAGTGTTCTGTTTTAGGATGAAATTTAGGTATTCTTCTGCCATTGTGGTGCCATTTTCTCGATGAGGAAGCGGGTGTTGTGACATATAGTCAGCTGGGTTGTGCTCCTTTCCAGGCTTGTGAACAATTTTAAAATTGTAGTCCATCAGCCTGATCCCCCATTGTTCAATTCTTGGTGGTATTTTGGCGCTTGGGTTTCCGTAGATGGTAACCAGTGCTTGGTGATCTGTTACGATCGTGAATGGCTTCCCATAGATGAACATGTGGTAGTGCTCACATGCCCATACTACCGCCAGACTCTCCTTTTCTGGTTGAGAGCATGCTCTCTCAATGTCTGACAGGCTCTTGCTTCCATAAGCTACGATCCGTCGTGGCGAGTCTTTTCCATGCTTGTGTTGTGCCAGTATTGAGCCCAGACCTACTGGGCTGGCGTCCACTGTCAATTCAGTACATAGGTTCGGGTCAAAGTATGCCAGGTGGTCTACTGCCATTACTGACGCCCTTATCTCTTCAAATGCCTTGCTGCATTCTGTGGTCCATTCGAAGGTTTGGCCCTGATTCGTTAGTTCTCGCAGTGGGGTGCTCACTGTTGTGAAATCCTTGATGTATCGCGCACAATAGCTGGCAAGGCCAAGGAATGAGAGCACTTCAGCTACATCTTTTGGTTCTTTTGCCTTCTCTAGGGTGTCCACTTTACTGCGATCTGGCCTCATTCCTTTCTTCGAGAAGATGTGTCTGAAGAATACCAGTTCTTCTCTTCCCAATTCAAAATTTTTTTCGTTTACTGTCAGGCCCACTTCTTCCAGCTGCGAGCATACTTTCCTCAATGCTGCGTCGTGTTCCTCGTCCGACTTGCCAAATACCAGGATATCGTCACTGTAATTCAAGCTGTTTTTGATTGGTCTAATGATCTGTCTGATTGTTTCTTGGAAGATTTTAGCTGCTGATGATATTCCAAAGCTTAATCGCTTGTAGCGAAATAGACCCAGGTGTGTTGAGAATGTTGTTATGTATCTCGACTGTTGGTCCAACTCTAGTTGGTGATACCCCTTACATAGGTCTAGCTTGGAAAATCTTCTCAGTCCCGTCAAACAGCTAATCATGTCATCTAGATGTGGCCCTGGATGTCGTTCCTTTTCAATGGCTGTGTTTGGTATTCTCATGTCCACACATATTCTGATTTGTGTAGTGTCCTTTTTTGGTACAGCAACTATTGGAGACACCCATGGCGTTGGCCCTTCAGCCGGTTCGATGATGTCCTGTTCTAGCAGTGCCTTTATTTCTTCTTCCACCTGCGGTTGTAGATGGATTGGTACCCTTCGGTGATGCTAGGCGACAGGCCTTACTGATTTGTTGATGTGCAAGGTGATCTGTCGTCCTTTCAGCTTTCCAAGTCCTTTAGTTAGCTTTGGGTACTCTTGTAAGATGCTTCCCTTGTCAGATACGTGATATGTCATCTGCAATAGGCCCATGACCTTCGCTGTGACGTTGCTTAGTAAGCATGGTGCGGGGATGTCTCCTCGTAGCACATGAATTTCTTCTGTGACGGTCTTACCCTTGTGCGTCATGGGTCCGTGAATTTTCCCATGTTGGTTACTGGATTTCTTGCACCCCAGGTAAACACTCGTACACTTGATGGTTGGAGGTGTGGTTTTCTCTCCATTTTTTCGTATTCTGTGGCGCACATAATGTTGCACGTGGCCCCGCTGTCTAGTACAAATTCTGCTTGGTGTGGCCCTACGTCTATGGTCACCCAGTCTGTCTTTTTGATTGACTGCTTATCCACCAGTTTGATGTTTTCTTCCTCATGCTCTTTGTCTGTGGACATGAGGTATAGGCGTTCCATTTTCTCTGCTGCTTCTTCTTCTTCTTCATCTCCTGATTCCAGCGACGAGCTCCTTGCTGCCGCGTCCATGTGTCGCACATGTCGGTTTGTTGTTGTTCTTGGTCTCCCTGGTCTTCCCCGTTCATTTTTAAATTGTATTCCTTGACACATGGTGCCGAAATGGTTACTTCTGTTGCACTTTCGACATGTCTGACTAAATGCTGGGCACGTTCCTCGATGTGGAAATTCCAGCCCACATCTGTAACATTGTGACCCTTGTTGTTTTCTTGTCACCTGGTCCTTCGGCCCTTTCTTCCAGTTTCCAGTTAGACCCGTGTCTGTTATTCTGTAAACTTGCTCATCTCGTCGGCCCATTTGTCTTGTATGTGTCATCGCCCTTGCCTCTGCTCTCGCTAGATTTAAAATTCTTTCTAGCGTGGTTGGTTCCTTTAGTATTCTTGTATGAAAGTCTGTGTCACGACATCCTTCTATCAGTCTTAGGCGGATGGCCTGCTCATTGTCATATTTTTCAAATTCACAATGGTCCACCAGTTTCCTGAGCCTCGTTGCAAAGTCATCCATTGACTCCTCCGGTTGTTGAAAAGCTATGTTGAAACTGTATCTTTCAAAATCAATGTTTCTTTGAGGATCGAATTTAGTTGTCAGACACTTTATTAGTCCTTTGTATGTGGTTGTTTCGCTCTTTGGGAGTGTTATTAGAAGGTCATCTACATCGTCTCCTACCAGATTCAGGAATAATTCTAGTTTTTTTTCTTCTACTACATCTGTTGCTTCTGCGTACCGCCCAAATTTTACGATCCACTTCTCCCATCTTATTCCCACTTGTGGCTCTGATATGCTGAATGGCAGTGGTCTGCGATACTGTGCACTTTGTTTGGTCTCAGGCATTTTCTGTCTCTTTCTCTTATTGTACCTTTATTTCTTCTTTTGCTTGCTTATTTGTTGTGGGGATCTTTGTCCCTTTCCTCCTTTTTCCTTTTCTTTTACCCGTGTGCTTTCCTTTCTATCTCTTTTTTGCCTCTTATTCTTCTTTTCTGATGTCTTTCACTTCTTATTGGTTTTTGCCTGGCCTTAAAATGGTTGCCCTGTTGTTTCTTATGGGATTTTCCTTTCTGTCCCACACAAAATGGCCGCCGAACCTCACGCGAGATTTCGCGATCAAAATCTCGCGTTTCCTGACCTTAATATGGCCGCCTTTGTTTATCTGCGCTGCTACTGGCCCTCACTGCCTGGTCTCCTGATGGCCGCCGAGATTTGCTCTCTCACGAGATCTCGCGCTTCTATTTTCAAACGCGAGCGCGGAGACCTCGAGCTTGCTGCTCTGACTACCGCCTTTCACTGCTCTCATTGGACGCTGTCGGGGTGGGCTCCCGCGTTGCTCCTACCGTCTTTTCTTTGGTTGTTGTTGCTGGTGCTGCGCATCCAGGGTGGGCACCTGGTTTTCTTCGACCATGCTCCCTGATGCACGACGCGATCCTCTTCACGCGTTGGGTCGTTCACCTCGTCGCCAGATGTCGTATCTTGTGGCTACGACGTATACATCAGTTACAGGACACAGATGATTGGAGGTACTTCTTTTATTAGTCTTGCAGGAGCGCGGCACAGCGCGTCTGTCCTCTGGTCAGTCCTGGGCTTCTCTGTCCACTTCCTGTCCCTACAGGATGTGGTGTCCAGTGACCTGGTCACTGCCCTATGACCCACAGGGTCCTAGTGCCCTGTCGTCGGTCACCCTACAGTCAAGGCTGCTACATCCTGCAAGCACGTTTCAGCACTTTAACAGCTCATTATAAAGCAACAGATCCTTTTCAGCACCCTGGAAGCGCCACGTGCAGCTGCATGCCCTCAACAGCACTTCAACACCTCCCAGGGAACCTGCAAGCACCTTTCTATATCGCTGTACCACAACAGTTCAGTCTCTAGATATGCAACTGACCATCGGCATTTTGACAGCTTATGTAAAGCAGTCCAACAGCTCCCTGACAATCCTTAGGACTCCTGAAAATGTTCCCACAGGTACACTGATACAGGGACACCTAAACTGGCGAAGAGACACCTGTGGACATGGTTCACCGACACCAAAATGGGGAGATAGGTATTTCGAGACGGATATGGGGACACGCCTAGATGAACAATGTGACTGACATTAAGTGGGGAGGATGACACTGCAACATAAAAAAGTGGACATGGGATACAGAGACACAGGGTCACTAACCCAAGCCCTGAAACCCTGGTCACTGATACTGAGACGGCACACATTTCATTTTGTAAAGGACAAGACTAGGCTTATCTTTCCTGGAGCTGGAGAGCAGTGGGAGTACGCCTAATGCAGGGAAGAGGGACAGCGAGAACCGCGAACCGCAGAAAATTTGTTTCGGCCGAAAACAGCCCAAAACTAGGCGAAAACCGGCTGAAAAGTGCCCGAAAATTGAGCTGGGGCAGTCCAACACCCCCCGGGATCAGCCCCGGGACCAACCACAACAGCGACTATGCTGAGGGCGACTTATTGCTGACTGCTGCAAAAGCCTGCTACACCAGACTGCTGACGAGTTTGGGGCAGAAGTGAGTCCCCCAGGGTGCTGGAACAGTGGAGAAACGTGCTGTGGGAGGCTGTGAAAGGCTGAAACGAGGCAGAGAAGTCAGGCCGTGGCAGTCGCTGCACACTGTCCATCGGAGCCAGCATTGAGAGGTGAGCCTGGGGGCCTGGAGCAGGGGCAATCTGATAAGTGTGACAAGAATTGATCAGAGCTGAAGCTGAAAGCCTAAAACTGTGGGGTGACTAGAGAAGGGCTTGGGCACCTCTAGCTGGCATCCAATTCCTTGGGCGGTTGAGTGGCTAGCGGTGGTGTGGCTCTCGGGGGGAGTAACCAGGCGCAAACAACAGCCCGAAGATCATTCGGCCACCCTGCTTGGACCCAGGACATAAACATCTACATTGTTCGAACTCTAAACCCCAAGGAGAAAGTTCAGTCTACTGTGGCATTATATAGCCACTGACCACTGGGCACCCCTATTGAAGGATAACAAAAAATAACGAAAAAGCCTCTCAGTGCCAAGAAAACACCCTCGTAAAGTCAATCTCCCCGAGTCAAGTATCACCTAGAATCCTATGCAGTGCACGGAAAGCAGCCCCTGACAAATTGTCGTTTTTAAAGTCTCCTGCAGCAGGGCTCATAACTCAATATATATAAACGTTCCCCTAACAATGAGAGCTCCCCCGCCCCGACAGATCGATCAGGAAGGGCCAAAGCCAGAAATGGAATGAACCATTGGACAGGGAGCTTTACTAACAACAAGTTCCTTGCAATACAAGTACAAAGTACAAGTAGCTGTAGCATAAACATCGAAAGACGCCGGTCTCAATCTTGCTCTTGGCCGTGTCGCCCCCTAGGAATTAAACAGAGGCATGCAAGTGGTCCACCCATTGACAGCACTGCTCTAACCCGAGGAAACCACATGCAGGTTGTGACAGCCCAAATACATCGCCAGCAACAACTTACTCTGCAGTCTCCTGTTCCGCCACCTTCCTTAGTACCCATAGGACCTGGACCAACTAAGAGCCCTGGGTACCTATCACAGTTATTTCTTCAAAACTTGGAATTAAAGATACAAGGTACACTGGAGCTCACCCCAAAGCTGATCAGAATGGCCAATGTAACTCGGTTTCCCCCCTCCCTTACACAGAGCTCTCAAAGCCATAGTCTTCACGATAGCAGTTTCATTAACGACCCAGGATAAACCTCACCCGGTGAAACAGTCCACTCCATGGCCAGGGCACTACTCTGGCAATCGAACAAAACGGAGCTGCAAATCCACCTCCTATCCACCATGGCTCAAGGGCTAGTGGAACTGAGCAACAAGGTGGACCTCATAGAGAACAAGCTAAGTGTCAATGAGAACAATCGGTTTTGCCCCTGTTCGTGTGCAGACCTCAGACAAATGGGCAACACTTCCAAAAATGTTAACAGATCTGGTAGTCTCATTAAAAGCTTAAGCAGGACGTACCATGGGCCCGACGAACAACAGTAGCACTGCACCAATCTCAAACCTCGCTGCCCCTCACGGTAACTCAGCCATAAAGAATTCGGGCAACTCTTTAACACATTGGCTTCTAAGCAGATTTCCCTCCTGTGCTGAAATTTACAAAATGTCAATTTTCATGACGAGCTCAGCTCGTCATGAGCACACGAGAGGTGTACCTCCTGATGAGCTGAGCTCGTCATGAGCATCGGAGGGGTTAACAAAGCTAGACACTCATGTTATCTTTGTACCCACCAAACTCTCTAAAAGTCCACCCAGTCTCAATTCTAGCTACCGAATCTTAAATCCATGGAAGATCCACAAGGGCAAGGCCTCCATTCAGACAAGGAAAGAAGAACCCCTCTTTAGGAGGGCCAAAAATAAATAAAAGAAACAAGAGAAAAAGGCCAAGGCATCAAAAAAAGCTGCCCTCCTATTACCAACCTATACTAAAAATTCACAAACTTACAAAGACAAAACACGGTTCTATTCAATCTTCACTAAAAAGCATGGCTTAAGCAACTCAACATCCACAGCACCAACCCCTTCGGAAGCCAAACACGAGTCTTATGGGCCATTACAGCCAATTCCAAGAATGGGGGACTCACACAGCCCATCAGGCCCAGCTACAAAAACTCAACTATCTCGCTCATCAAACATCAAGAAGTTAGAGCAGAGAAGTTGACTATGCTCAACCAAGGAACAAGGATCCAACATCAGGGGACAATATATCTCAGGGCCTCTTACCCCTGGTCTTCCAAGGCCTCGTGATCAAACCGCGCGGCCGTTCCAAAACCCCATCTACTGTCCAGAGCCACGCCAATGGGACCCAGACCCAATCCTTAATTCTAGTATTGTACATGAGGGTTTAAGTATCCAGGCTAAAGCAAATCAAGACAGCAAAACTACTCATGAGGGAGACCTCACTCCCAGATACTTCATTAAAGGCCAAAATGACATTCTAAATAGGGGCAAAGTACTTCGACTTTTTAAGCATATCCCGTCCCTCTCAGAAACACACTCAGATGACCTAGCCTGGGTTAAGTTCCTGTGTCTCTCCAGTGAATCTCTCGGGGAATCAACCTCGATTGGGGTGAGTCATCACTCCCAGGTGGGGCTACCACCAGTAGAAATAGCCCAAATGGCTGAATGGGGTATTGACATCGCTTTCCCCATACCTGAGAAATACCCACACGTACTGGCAGTTTCACCGCAAATGAAGGAAGTCCATTCTGTCCTAATGGGGACAGGGAGCATTTAACCAGGGAAAAGCTCAGCTGCAGAGCCAAGACTTTACAATGCCTACAGGATAACAAGTACGCTTGACCACAGGACAGTCCACATTAGTGGGCCAAAGCATACCTTCATGCATGGCACTCGTACTGGTCCAGAAGGACAGCCACCACGACGGCACTTCTAACACTATATAAATGCTGCTCGTCATCAGATCATGACCAGAACACCAGAAAACAACATACAGCTGTCCATCATATCCTGGAACGTTGCTGGGCTAAAAAGATTGCTTTAGTGCAATTCAGTAAGCATTTACCTTTGCAAAAATGACATCTTGTGCTTACAAGAGACATGGGCCACCAAACCTCTAATTCTCCCTGGCTTTTATGAATTTCACTCTGCAGCCATAAAATATAAGATCTTCGGGAGAGCATCTGGTGGGCTCTCAATCTTTATTAACCAAGCCCGCAAAATAGAGGCAACCTTATTTACAACGAACACTGCCAATCTTCAAGCGGCTCTGATCTGCGGTTTAAAAAGCAACATCAATCCAATTTGTCTTTTGTTAATTAACTGCAATGCCAACCCCGCCTTCCAGCAAAAAAAGCAAGTACTAAAAATATTGACAACAAAAATGGACCACCTCATAAACAAATATGTTTCACACTTTCCAATTATTGTCAGGGATATGAACACCACGGAGCTGGGGCACTCAAAAATGGACTCCCCTACCCAGACTGAAATAGCCCCCCTGCAGCGGCTCCATTTCACTCAAAATATGGTTTCTGCACACACCATCAAAAAATCTCCGGATCCACTCTGGCTTCCTCTCTCCACCTTCAGGGATAAGTCCAAAATTGACTACATCTTTATCTTGGATAACCTGGTACCATACTTTAACAACTTTGAAGTGAGAAATAGGGATGAGGTTGACCGCAGACCACTGAGGGTATTTCTTCAGCTAAACGGGAAACCCGCAAAACAGCTAGAAACATTGCTTGTTTCAACCACAGAAGAGCGCCACAAAGTTCTGGGTAGAATTAAATGGACCACATATCTCGGTCCAAAACTCCTGGAGTGGATTATACATAAAGAGTTGTGCTCTACAGACATGAGCACTGTATTCCCCTTGGAGCTTTGCAAAGCACTCCTAGTTTAATTAAACACCGTTCTTAGTGGACGAACTGGAAACTTTAAAGCACAGGTCTCCTATCCCAAATGCCTACCATCACAAATAAAACCAAGGGCCCTGGCTCAAACCAAGTATAGTTTCTCAAAGGCCTTAAAAGCAAGTGGAAAAGGAGCCCCGAATCCACAAACACCAGCAATAACAGCACTTCGTACAGAACACAGAAAGCAAGCATGGGAAACACAACTAAAAAAAATTGAGGCAGAGTGGCTGAAAATATTTAATCTTCTAAAAGAAAAGGGACACATCCAACTTTGGAGACACATTAAGCAACATAGCCACATCGGCCAGATCAAGGAAAACGGGGTGGCAGCCTCGGAGTGGGTTAAATACGTAAAGCAACTGCATACAACTCATCAGAATATGACTTATACCCAAACACAACAAACTCCCTCAGAAATACAAAAAGGCGCCAGGACACCTGTCATCACTAAGGTCGAGATAACCAACCTGATTAAAAAAATGAGGACAGATGGTGCCCCAGGTCCCAAAGGAGTCCCTGCAGCAGTGTTTAAAGCCTCTCATGGATTCTGAGCAGAACAGTTAACATCACTTTTCAAGTATGTATTTGCCACTTCTACCGTCCCATCGTTGTGGAAAAGCTCAATATTTTTTCACATTCATAAAAAACGGGCCTGCACGAAACCTGAACACTATCGGCTTGTCGCTCTATTAGACATAGAAGTGAAAGCATATGTCTGAATTCTGTTGAAAGAACCAGAAACCTGGGCAAAAGATTATAATATCTTTCCCTTCTATCAATCCTGTTTCAGGCCCCAAAGCTCTACCATAGATAACATCTTAGCACTGGGACACCTGTCCATCCGTGCGACCCAGCCATCATAACTACCTCTGTTTTGCTGCTTCGTTGATTACAGTTCAGCCTACGACCGAGTTGATCGTGGGAAGCTGTGGAAAAAACTGGACTCCTGAGGTGTTCCTTAAGAGCTGTTAAAGGCAATAATTTCCCTTCATGAGGGGACCTGGGTTCGTATCAAAACCAGCCAATCGACTGTAAAAACCAAGGTTACAGCCAATAACGGACTAAAACAAGGATGCGTTCTTGCCCCTCTACTTTTTAATCTCTATACAGCCGACCTGGGAAAAGCCCTGGAGGGGCAAATCTACTAACACCAAGGCAGGGGAATGTGCGGCTCCAAATTCTCCAATATGCCCATGACATAGTCATAATGATTCACACTAGGACACGTCTACAGAAAGCCTTAGAAGCTCTGAATATGTTTAACCAAAAAAACAATCTCTTGGTGAACCAAGAGAAGACCAGGATAATTATACTCGGGCAGTACGGCCAAAAGGAGACAGCACAATGGTGCCTAGGTGACCTGCAAATCAGAACATGCAGAAGTTATAACTATCTGAGTCTCAGGTTATCGGAAGGGGCTAAACCCACAGCCCATCTGAAACATCTAAGAAGCAAGGGGGGGCAGCATCATACACAGTCTAAGAAATTGCGAATCGATGACTACGTAGTCTGACTGCTGAACCCATCTTGAAAGTCTTAAGAGCAAAACTAGTTCCCTCTCTTAACTACGGCCACCTAGCCTTCCCCGGAGCCTTCACTAAGTTCCTCACAAACCACCAAATTTCTGCCTATAGGAAGGTCCTAGAACTCCCACGGCAGGCCATGAAAGCAAGAGTAAGGTTAGAGCTGGGACTCAACCATCGGGACATTATCTGCTCAGGGGATATTTTAAAATACTATATTAGCACCCTGTGTGCTCCAGCAACCTCTCTGTAAAGGTAAATGAAAACTATTTTTGAAGAAGGTGGATCTCCCTGGGAGGTTCAGCTGGCAGTAGCCATAAAATCGGTAGAATTAGACTCTCAAAACGGTACAGAACGGGAATATCGTTGCAAAAATATCGACTTACCTAAATATCGCTGCAAAAATATCTACAGGAAGAAATATCGAAGACAAAAATATAGTCTGACCAGAATATCGACAGACAGGTAAGTAATATCGATTACATTAATATAGTTGTAATAAATATTGTTTACAAAAACATAGTTTACAAAAATATCGTTTTTTAAATAATTATAAGTAATGTAGTGTTTTTAATGAGTATTTGTAGTCAAAGTAGTATATTTTGTAGTATTTTATTAGTTAATAATGTATTTTATGTTGAATTTAGTATTAATAGTTCCGTAGCGGGTTGTGGGTTTATAGGGGAGTAGGGTGGGAAGTAATTTAAATATAATAAAATAATAGATTAATTAATGTTTTAAATGAATATAAATAGTGTAATAAATAATAGTTAATTAATTTCAATTATTTAATTGAATAATAATTATGTAATTAATTAAGTTAATTTTTTTATTAATTTTAGGTGTGTGTACTGGAATTGTTTAGTGAAAATGAAGTAAATTAATTACATTTTAATTGATTAATTATTTAATTAATGATTAAATAAATAAAAATAAATATTTGTTATTTTATAAATGACTAAATACATTTATTAATTTTTACCCCTACGTTATCCAACGCTTTCCCTACTGTTGCACCCTCTGGAGTGGGAATAGTAATTTTTACTCCTACGCTATCCAACGCTTTCCCTACTGTTGCACCCCCTGGAGTGGGAATAGTAATTTTTACCCCTACGCTATCCAACGCTTTCCCTACTGTTGCACCCTCTGGAGTGGGAATAGTAATTTTTACCCCTACGCTATCCAACGTTTTTCCTACTGTTGCACCCTCAGGAGTGGGAATAATAATTTTTACCCCTACGCTATCCAACGCTTTCCCTACTGTTGCACCCTCTGAAGTGGGAATAATAATTTTTACCCCTACGCTATCCAACGCTTTCCCTACTGTTGCACCCTCTGGAGTGGGAATAGTAATTTTTACTCCTACGCTATCCAACGCTTTCCCTACTGTTGCACCCCCTGGAGTGGAAATAGTAATTTTTACCTCTACGCTATCCAACGCTTTCCCTACTGTTGCACCCTCTGGAGTGGGAATAGTAATTTTTACCCCTACGCTATCCAACGTTTTCCCTACTGTTGCACCCTCTGGAGTGGGAATAGTAATTTTTACTCCTACGCTATCCAACGCTTTCCCTACTGTTGCACCCCCTGGAGTGGGAATAATAATTTTTACCCCTACGCTATCCAACGCTTTCCCTACTGTTGCACCCTCTGGAGTGGGAATAGTAATTTTTACACCTACGCTATCAAATGTTTTAACTAATAATATATTGTATATTTTAATTATATGTATGTATTATTGTTGTTATATAAAGTAATGTGTAAAATATATGTATATGTACACATTTATTAAGTTTATAATGAAAAAGTGTAGTTAATTTGTTTTAAATAGTTAAAAAATAAAAGTAATGTAATGTATTTTGTTAATAGTACTTATATTTATTTATTATTTAATGTAATTTTAATTAATTTAAAAAGTCGATATTTTTTACATTTATAATAATTACAACAATATTTTTGAGTAGATATTTATGTACTTACCTGTTTAAGTATAGGGTGTCGATATTTTTGTAAACGATATTTTTACAGCTATATTTATGTCAGCTATATTTTTGTAATCGATATTTTAACACCCCTGCCAAAACTTGCGTAACTTAAACATTCCAGTAACCACATGGAAAAGATCAGTGAACAGACAGGTCAAGAAAATATCCTATGAAAGAGACCTGGAAAGCTTACACCATCAACCCAATCTCTCATCACTTGACATTTCCTACATAGTGGGAAAACCACAGCCTTACTTTGAGCAAGCACTGACAGTCCCACCCGGAAAAAAATCACTTACTTGAGACTTCTTGCATTGCCCATCGCTAACTTTAACCAAGCCTGGGCCCAGAAGGACAATTCAGCCGCATGTGGACTTTGTAGTTACCATTGTGAATCCTGGCTACATCTGCTGTGCTGCTGCCCAAAGTTAGCTAGCGACTATTACTTCCCATCTGCAGGTCTCTCGGCCTCGTACGATGCAGAGAAGCCTCAGACCTGTATTTCTCTGCTAAAACAGCTCAAACAGTTGCGCAGCTAAGGAAATTTACAGAATCAATCCAGACCACTTAGTCACAGAAAACTGAGTTTCAAAAAGAAACCAGCCGGCTAGCTAGCTAGAGAGACCTTGACAATACTCCCCACTAAGCTTTATGCACTTGCACTTTACTGCCAGTTTGGATAACTGTTTTTGGATAACTGTTTTTAATGTTTTATCTCCCTTGTAATTTTTAGGAATTTGTGTGAGTTTTTAACTCTTTTTCCTTTTATAGATTACTAGCAGCCCGTCCCGACGTTGTCCGTGTATGAATTGCTGTCGGCCAGTAGTATATTGTTTTGCAGGATTTTGTTTTAACAGCATTTCTTATCAGTGAAAGGCCTGTGAAACGCTCCGATTCACAGTGCACTGCTGATGCACTTAAGAGTGCGCGTTGAGTAGTGTGTGAACTCGAGTTTCCCTACTTTATTTTTACTTGCAAAATTATATAGCGCGAACTCGACAACATTGCATGAGCACAATTTACATTACAGAAGAACACATTCATTTGTGGTTGACACCGGGAGACAAAGCGATTTGCCTGGAATCACAGGATGTTGAGCTGATGCCGAGATTCGAACTTAGCTCCCCAGCTCCAAAGTTCGCAATTCTAGAACTTGTGGCGGGAGGTGTGTCTAAAAATGTATGTCGATGCTGGCCATCAATGAGAGAGACCTGTGCATTTTTCAAATGGGTGGTGAAAAAATATAAAAATATGAGTATATTGCTGGAGATGTGGGCCGCCGTGCCACCAATGTACTTACCGGGGAGGCTAAACACCCATTATTCCGCAACTTTCTTTCCGCATACCATCACTCTGCATACTTTCATTACGTAAGTACCATGACTCCGCAATGCCATTATAACGCATGGCATTACATTTTATATGCTTTTACCACGCATAAATTTACAACGAAATTCGTTGTAAATGCATGAATGGTAAAAGTATGCTATTTTTTTAATGTTTGGATAAGGTAAGTATGGGTATAAGGGTATATGTTTTGGGGTACTGAGGTATATGTTTTGGGATGTTTGGATATTTTAAGGGTTCAGATATAGTTTTGGGTTATGGGGTACAGGGGTCGTTTTAGGGTTTATGGATAGGTATAGGTTTTGGGGTACAGGGGTATTTTTAGGGCTCAGGGCTAGGTTTGGGATTTGGGGTATAGGGGTATTTTTAGGGTTCTGGGGTAGGTTTTGGTTTTGGGGTACAGGGGTGTTTTAAGGGTTCAGGGCTAGGTGTGAGTTTTGGGGTACAAGGGTATTTTTAGGGTTCAGGGCTAGGTTTGGGTTTTGGGGTACAGGGGTATTTTTAGGGTTCAGTGGTAGGTTTGGGTTTTGGGGTACAGGGGTATTTTAACGGTTCAGGGCTAGGTTTGGGTTTTGGGGTACAGGGGTATTTTAGGGTTCAGGGGTAGGTTTGGGTTTTGGGGTACAGTGGTGTATTTAGGATTCAGGGCTAGGTTTGGGTTTTGGGGTACAGGGGTATTTTTAGGGTTCAGGGCAAGGTTTGGGTTTTGGGGTACAGGGGTATTAATAGGGTTTAGGGATAGGTTTGGGTTTTGGGGTACAGGGTATATTTATAGGGTTAAGATGGGTTAGTGTTTAAGGGTGTTGGGGTGTTTTAAGGAGTAAGGGTGGGTTATGATTATGGGGTACAGGGGTATTTAAAGGGAGCAGGGTGGGATTAGCATGATATGGGACATGGCATGAAGGGCGGAACGTACCACACACCCCCAGCGTTTGTCACTCCCCCAGCACACGCCCACAGCACAACGCAGACATGCCCACAAGGGACTACTTTGCTGGCACGGTTCTTTTACGTTTTAAATGTATATGGTGGGCATCTGCATAGCCTATGTCCTTCTGCTGCAACTGCCCTTTCCAACGCTGTATTGGGTGTTTTGATTGGTGCTGTGGTTCCTGAGATTACCCGCCTCAAAGGTTTGGGCTCTCTCTTTATTATATTAGTATGGATTGTAATGATAGTATATTGTAACGATTTTGAGTAATTGAACAATAAAGCTTAATCACCTTGCACTGGTTCTGAGACAAGGGGACCCATGAACTCTAAAGGGTGGATAGAAATAGTAAGCCAGGGGGACCATGAACACTTGGGCCATGTTATGTTATGTTATGTTGTGTTGTGTTAGAGGGTATTTGTGGAGGGCAACTGTCACACAGCGGAGTATCATGGTGCTATAGCGGATTAATTGGCAGACAGGGTGATTGAGACTGGAAAGAATGGTTTAAATGAGTGCTCTACATAGTGCATTTGGGGCTGTGAAAATCCAGGTTCTCAGGGTCTTCCTAAAGAAGGTTTCTTATTGAATGAAATGGAGGTTACTAGGGAGTTGGTTCCTCGCTTTGGTGCCTAACACTGCAATAGATTTCCCCCCTTTTGAGATACATCTGAAAGCTGGAGGTTTTAATTGATTTGCATTGGAAGATCTAAGGGTGCGGCATGGTGAATAGTGAACGAACCTAGGGCGAAGGAACTCGGGCCTGAGGAGTGGAAGCTTCTAAAGGTAATTATCGAGATTTTGAACAGGATTCTTTTGTGAATAGGTATCCAGTGAAGGGCTTCCAGAGCAGCTGATGCAGATGGTTTTCTAGGCCATTTTAGTACTAGTCATGCTGCAGTGTGTTGAACCATCTGAAGTTTGTGTAGGACTGATTTATTAGCTCCTGCATAGAGGCTGTTGCAGTAATCGATTCTAGATGTGATTAGGGCTGTTGCAACTGTCTGACTCGCGATGATGGGGAGAAGATGAAAAACCTTTTTTAGTGATTTGATCAGGTGGAAGCAGGTGCCCTCCACAGATAGTGATTGCTGGCGGAAGGACCGGGCTGCATCAAATCTGACCTCCAGCTTTCTAGCTGCTGTTATTGTATTTGGGTACTGTGGGGCATATTATCAAGGGATTTATCTCTGCTTTTTTGGCTTTAAAAGACAAGAAAGCGGAGATAAAATTATCTCCCTATCAGCAACAGGGTGCTAACACGCACATTTGCATGTTAGCACCCCTTTTCTCTACGCTTCCCCTTGCATCTCTAATGAGATGCAAAGGGGGCGTTCCAGAGAAAAATAATAGGAGAAATGTTGTTAAGCGACATTTCTCCTATTATCAAGGATTTCGCTAACCCTGTTAGTGATAAAAATAAGCAGCGCTAACCGTGGTTAGTACAGCTTTTTTTACACCTGGTATTTTCCTGACTTAGCCATGATATCCTATGGAAGGTGGATATCATGGCTAAGTTTGTGAGCCCCTATCATCAAGCTAACGCCAAACTTTGAGAGATTATCGTTGGTTTTCCAGCGATAATCTCTCAATTGGCAGTCAGCGTGAGGAGTTTTATCACTTCTGAGATAAACCTTGCTAATAGCAAGTTATCTCTGCGATAATTTCCAGCGATGCTTAGCGTTAAACAATTTGCTGCTTAGCATCGTTAGCGATAAATATCGCTTAACGTTGGTAATATGCCCCTGTATTCTCAAGTGATTGGCTTTCATCCAGTGAAAAACCGCTGTGAGACATTGACGGATGATTTCCTCAACAAATGTGATGTTTTTTGTCTAAGACTAGGATTAGCTGCGTATCGTCTGCATATGAGATGGTCTCGATGTTGAAGGACAATATCAAGCTGATCAATGGGGCCATATGGACTTTAAAAAGCCCTGAACTTAGGGTGGACCCTTGAGAGACCCTGGAGAGCAGGGGCCTTTTTGCTGACTGGTATTGTCCAAGGGTGATGATTTGCCTTCGGTTTTCAAGGAACGATTTTAACCAAGCCAGGGCAAGGTGAGAAAAACCATAGGATTCAAGGCGGTCAAGGAGAATGTCATGTGAGACCGTATCAAAGGCAGCTGATAGGTCCAGTAGGACTCACACAGCGTTCTTTCCCTGGTCAAGGGCGGCTTTGAGGGATTCAGCCATGTACAGGAGGGCTGATTCTGTAGAGTGCTGTGGCCTAAACCCAGATTGATTTGGGTGTAAGATATTTGCTTCTTCCAGGTAGGTCATAAGTTGTGAATTGACAAATTGTTCCATGATCTTACTGAAACAGGGTAGTAGAGAGATGGGACGGAGGTTAGTCAGGGGGGTGGGGTCGGTGAGCTGTTTTTTTGCTGCGGTTTGACCGCTGCGAGTTTCCACTCGAGAACTTCCGCTAAGGATAAGGAAGCATTGTGGGTAGGAGTAAGTGTGTGCTGTTGTAGGCCAAGAGTGGCCATGTTTTCTCGGAAATGTGTTGCCCCAGGATCACTTTGTACATCTAGGTGAATGTTGAAGTCTCCTAGTAGGATGAAATTAGTGAAACTGAGAGCGAGTGCTCATGGACATAAGAACCAGCAAGTGTATGGTCCCAACTAAACAACAATGACTCATATTTACAATGGAAGTGACAGAGCACTGCGTTAGCCTTCTTGGCTTAACGCCTCGCTCCACCACTTCTGAAACAAAGGGCTGCACAATATTTACAACAAAATGGTGCAGCCCTGTGTTTCCCACTGTGCTGGCCCTAAATGTAACTGTCTAGTGCCAACTCAGACACCCTTGCACCATAGTGCAAGGGTGCCTGCATAACAGGGTGTTGTATCTTCTCCTTTAATTGTGTACATTCCTTGTTAAGAATGTAACTAGGTCATTGGTTGGAATGTGATGTGGGGAGAGTTTTGTCAGATGTAACTTGGTCTAGGACTGAACGACTTGCATCCCTGTTGGGTGTTATTAAACTACTAAATACTCATTTATGGAGTGTTCGTCATTACATTACTGGCGAAGATGAACCCAACAGGTGATGAAGAACCTTGCGTAGATTTAAGGATTTCCTGGATCACTACGGTGCGGTAGTGAGTTAACTGTTTATCTAAAGACTTTCGATTTTCTTCGAGTGATTTTTAAAGATTTGACCTGATCCCAGAAGCGGCGGTATTATATGCGGCAAGTACATTTTTTAAGTATTTACTTCATTACAATATCCTGCAGAAGTGCCTACCTTCTTAAAGCTGCGTGTTTTGAATATTCCGCGCGAGCTGTTCATGAGCGTCTTTTGCATCTATGACGTTCAATTGCGGCTTCCGCGTTGAAGAGCAGCCACGTTCCTTGTTCGTCACACGTACTCTGTGGTGAGGCGCACGCTTGTTTGCACGCATCTTGCGGAAGTGCGCCCTGTGATTTTACTTTCACTCGTACATCGTTTTTGAGGCAAGTTATTTAAATGATTTGAAGCGCAGTTTGACGATTTGAAGCGCAGTTTGACCAAAGAGAGAACGAAAAGAGGTGGAGGTTTTTCAAGATGAAAAACGGAAAGGTATGCAGATGATGAAAAATGGAAAGGAATGCAGATGATCATTTATCCATGTTCGTGAACTGAAGGAATTAATGTTGTACGCTAGAAAGAAGGAAGTACCCACTGAAGAGTAGTGAAGTTTGCATTTATTTTTTTTCTTCAAAAAAAAAAAAAAGGCAGATTTTAATTCTTTATTTTCTGATTAATATTTTTCCTTCATTATTTTGGATTAATATTTTAGATTGTTGTGTTAGCTTGTTTAGTTAATTTTCCTTTTCAGGATGTCATCTTCTGCGAGTGGAATGAATCAACCGCCTCAATTTTTGAGTGAGCAAGATGAACCGATTTTACCATGGAAAAAATGGAAGCCTATTTTTGACTCTTATTTGCTTGCTATTGGTGGTGAAAAGTTTTCTGCGGTCAGGAAACAGGCTGTTTTGTTGAACAATTTAGGTATTGAAGGAAGGAACATCTACGATAGTTTGGATCCTATACCTATTGGTAGGAGTGCCGGTGAACCTTCTGATGTGTATGAAATGAGTGTACTTCTTTTAAAGAATAATTTTGGTGCACGAATTAATGTTGTCATGGAGAGACATAAGTTTTTTATGCGTACACAGGGTAAGACTGAAAGAGTTGGAAATTATGTGGCAGCACTTAAATCTCTTGCGCAAACTTGCGTATTTGAACTGTTGACTGACTCTCTCATTCGTGATCAACTTGTTTGTTGCACTAATGAAAGACACCTTTACAACTGAAAGGCGGACGTATGTTTAACAGCAGCTGAATACTGAACAATCGTACTGTTACGGCGTGTTCTAGCTTTTATCCAGCACCAACGGGAGTGCTTCGATACCACCCCTCCAGGGAGAGCAAAGGAGCAAAGGAGTGTACATACCTGTATTGACGCCGCCACCAGAGCCAAGAGTCACCCGCCGCATAGCTCCCTTGCTGGGAGGACGCCGCCACCGGGGCCAAGAGTCACTTGCTGCCTGAATCGCGCCGCCGCTCCGGGACTACAGTTCCCGGCAGGCACTGCGGCGGTGCGCAACTGTGACGTCGCGCCAGGAGGCGCTTATCAACAGCGCACGGGCCAGCTACGCGGGACGCGTGCGGGACGCCCGGGGCTAAGCCCGGGCAAAGGGCGGGCCCTCTGTGGCCCTCAGAGGCACGAAAAGGCCAGGCAAGGCCATCCCCCTGATATCTCCATAACTGAGCATCCAAGGTACTGTACCCTTTGTGGAAAAATATTGTGGATCATTGCTGTACATCGTCATTGAACATTCTTTGGCCAGTATTACCAGCCACCTTTACCCTCCGTTCTGTCACCGGTTACCAGACGGGGGTCAGTAGGAAGACGGTTTTGATCCGTTACTGAATCACCCAGGAACCTGGTTTTGTAGGAGGGGTTACTGTCAAAGAAGAGGACTAGATCTTCCTTACATGAACCTAAGTAGGACCCTGCTGAAAAGTAACTCTGTTATGCTGGTGACCCAATTGAGGTCAACGCGAACTTAGTGCTTGTTGTTTGAGAGGTACCTCATATTTGATTTGGTCCCTAGCTATCGTTTGCTTTTGGTCTATGAACTGATAGGAGCAAGAATCTGCCTATCGTTGTATGGTAGTGTTTCTCCCCCGTCTTGTTAGTACTGTGTATTGCTTCCATAGTCAATTATTTGAGTGTCGTTTTAGACTCCTGATAGCATCTTTATCCTGCTGTAAACATGCCTAGAAAATTGGCACCTGTAGCCACAGAGTCGCTTAACACCCTAGATTCTTATTTAGTACAAGTGGTCAATAAAATCAATAATGAAAGAAGGCAATCCCTAGGTCTGAGCCAATCACCAGTTTTGCTCCCAGAGAGTCCTTTCTCTAATGCACCAATGTCTGACACACCATCACTAGACCCCACTACATATATACAGGACCCTAATTCTCAAGACACCGGTAATGATGATGAAAATTTAGATCTGCTAGTTGACTTGTCAACAAATGCAGTGTTTGGCCCTGACCAACAGCAAAATATTGTAGTTGAAGTTCCCTTACCCTCGTTGCCCGTAACACGGGCTGTGAGAACTTGTAGAAAATCTCAGCCAAAACGTGGGGGGAAACAGCTAGGAAGAAAAAAGCCCACTACACCGCCTAGTCGCAAAGGGAAAAATGTGGAGTGTGATGATGACGATGAGTTAAGACATATCATTGACGACGACCTATTCAATAGGATCTCAGACATGATAGATATGAAAATTAGGACTATCATTAAGCCATTGATTGGGAAAATAGACAAATTAACTGCAGAGGTGAAAAAGATGGGTGGGTCGCAAAGTAAGTTGGCTGACGAACTGGAGAATCTAGTTACTCATGTCACTAAACCAGTAGCCATAGCTGAGGAGGACACTGGTGCGGACATAGGTCCTACGGAAGGCCAACTACAGTCTATCCCGCCAGGGCAGCCACCACTACCTGCGCCTAGCCAGGAAGCAGTAAGAGAGTCCCCCACTTTACCATCTGTTGTGCCAGCACCACCGTTTTCAGGGGATGATTCATCACAATTCATCATTGAAGCCTCACCAGTAGTACTTGTATTGGCCAACGTCCCTGTTCTATCACATGGCCAAATAGAATCTACTCAAGGACTAAAAGATAAAGCTTTACACTGGCTCACTAATAATATGCACATGGCATACCAGGGGATCGACCAGCTAGCAGGGGAAATTGTAATGACAAGGAGGGTACCATGGATTGGGAACAAGCCAAAGAAGTTTAAGGGGGACTGCGTAGTATTAAACTTTGCTACGCAGAGGTACTCCCAAACGTACTGGCCAACATCTTTCCCCCCAACGAAGAAGTGGTTCCATAATCCCCCTTACCCTGAAATTCTTTTATAGTGAGAACGAGATTGCGACCTTTTCCAACATCCTTAGACCTAGAAGGAATACAAGAGTCACTAACTGGGGAGGGGACACTAGACCCAGATATAAAAATGACCGTTTCCACCCTATGATTAGTCTCGGGACAGGGCAATGTAACTATCCGACTGGGCCAACTGCCAGAACACCTAGGTTAAATTGGCCCACTATAAACAGGTGGGGACCAAGCCCCCCGGGATATGATCATAGAGGTCAGGGAAATGGGTCGGGAAATGAACAGCTCTCGATGCATTCAAACACCCCAGGTCCCATGTGGAACACAACAACAAGCGGATGGGGTCAGGCGGCCACCCCTTTCGACTGGAATGGGGAATAGGTATGGAGTCTTATCCAATTTAAATGGCTGCGATTGACATATGGAGGACATTAATTTGGTAAAAGATGCTTTAGATCAGCCACCAGCCCAGAGCAGTCAATTTATTAATGGCTTAGATTCCAGCGAGTTCATCTCTCAGATAGGGCAAGAAGATCAAGTCACACCAAAACATGAACATCTCCCCACTTTAAATTTGCCTGAGCACTGTGCGAATCAGAGTCTTGCCAGTGATAACCCGCAGAGCCTTTCGAAAGTGGGAACCAATGAAGGGACCCAACTGCCACGAGCAGCTGAAGGGGTTTTGGTGCGGTACTCAGAGCCTAAGACACCCATAGATTCTTGCAAGATGATAAGCTGGAACATAGCGGGCCTAAACACCAAACTACAGGATAAGGCATGGTCAAGCTTTGTTTTAGGCCACCATATTATTGCTCTCCAGGAAACCTGAGACACATCCGCCAATCTTTGGTGGGATGGGTTTACCAGCTTTACTAAAGCAGCTGTCCCCAGTCGTATGGGGAGAGCTAAGGGAGGCCTTTTAATTCTGTTCTCATTAGACCTGAAGGGAAGTTGTAGGCAGATTAGCACCGACTCCCATAACATCTTAATGGTAGAAAGAGTGACCAACAACACTAGCAGGACCATATATATAAACTTTTATAACTCAGGGAACAGTGACCATAGAGGATGTAACATTGCTAATCTAGATAGCATTCTAAAATTAGCCAGCCAGAATACCAGGTATGACTTAGAGTATATTTTATTAGGCGATTTTAACATTCACCCATGTAACCTAGTCTGTAGGAGAAGTAGCGATGATGGGGACGAAGGACTAGAGGGACCCCACTTCGAACATACTACAGAGGGAGAGGAGTTAGAAGATTTTCTTGCTAACTTCGATTTGCATGAACCAGATGGTGGCCCCAGATTGCCAACTTTTACCGGTGTCCACCAAGGTACAATAATAGATGATATCTTTGTTACCCAAGGTATTTTAAACCGGGTTATTGCCTATCGTACGGTACAAACACATTTTAGCGATCATAACCCGGTAGTACTCGAAGTGGCATGGGGAGTTCACATGGGGTTACCCCCAACAATAGCAAGGCCCGTTCACCCCCTGAGGACCTCTGACCAAGGCAGGCGTGTGAAATGGGCAAAGGGGGTCCCGGAAAAATTCTATGTAGAAAATTTCCTTAAGATCAAGGACCAGGTCGAGATTTGCAAAAATCCTTGTGCCCAGGGCCAAGAAATTGTAGAAGCATTCGAAGCAATATGTGGGCAGGTGTCACAGGATCTTTTAGCTAAGCCAAAAAAAGGAACCCCAGGAAATAAGCGCTGGTTTGACTTGTGTTGTGGGAAGTTGGAGGGTTTTCAGGGCAACCCTGTGTCGGCCTGCGCCCCAAATAAGGGTACCTAGGAGAGAGTTGAGGTCTCGGAAGAAGGACCTGGGTGGCACTACCGGTAAATTAGTGAAGTGATAGAGGAGTCGGGGAAGCATCACCATTTTAGCCAGGGCTATCCGTCCTATTGGGGCTAGTGGGAGCTTATTCCAGAAGGCAACAGTCGGGCGTAGGTTAGCGAGCGTTTTACGGTGATTACCCACAAAGATGTCTGCCGGAGAGTGGTACAGGTGGACACCGAGGTACCGGGGGGCTTCCGCGGACCATGAGAGTTTATGGGTTCCCAGCTCAACGTCCCGGGGAGGTAAGCTCGGGTGGAAGGGGTAGATCGTGGACTTGTCCTAGTTCACCTGGAGTCCTGAGGCGTCTGCGAATTCAGCAAGCGTTACCCCTATGGGGGTTAGGTCAGTCTCGATGTCCCGGACGTATATGAGGAGGTCGTCTGCGTACATAGAGACGCAATGCGTACCGTCCGTGAGCGGGATGCCCCAATGCATTCCCTCCTGGCGTAGTCTAACCGCCAGCGGTTCGACGGCCAGGGCGAACAAAAGAGGTGACAGGGGGCACCCCTGTCTCGTGCCTCGTTGAACCTCAAATGCAGATGAGATGTGTTTCCCGATCCGTACACGCGTTGTCAGATCGGTGTACAGCAGGCGTGTGTATGCCATGAGCGTCGGGCCAACGTTGAGGCGACGCAGGACCGAGAAGAGGAATGGCCAGGTGAGGGTGTCGAACGCCTTTTCCAGATCCATAATGAGGCAGGCGGCGCGGGGGAATCTGTCCCGCACCTGATCCTGGACATGAAAGATTCGGCGGAGGTTCTGTGAGGTGTTCCTTCCCGGAACGAAGCCACATTGGTCAGGGTGGATCAGTGGGCGTATGACCTGGTCATATCTGTCAGCTAGGATCTTCCCAAGAATCGTACAGTCTGCCGACAGGAGCGTGATAGGGCGGTACGATCCCATGTGGAGTGGGTCCCTGTGGGGTTTGGGAAAGGTAACAATCACGGATTCTCGCAGTGACTGGGGTAGCTTCCCCAGATGAAGGGATGCCTCGAACATCCAAGTCAATCGGGGGACCACCAGGGGAGAAAACGTCAAGTAGTATTCTAGTGGGAAGCCGTCGAGTTCCGGTGCTTTATTCCGAGACAGGGCACGCAGCGCTTGGGTGATATCTGATGGTGTTATCTTAGTGTCAAGCGTGCGCCTATCAGCATCCGATATCGTGGGCAACGTCAGTAGATCTAGGAAGCGATCCACGAATGACGGAGAATACCGGGTCGGGGCTCCGTATACCTGTGCGTAATAGCATTGGAACGCCCTGAGGATCTCGACTTGCGATCGCACTAGCACACCCTCCGGGTTGATAATATCCGTGATCGGTTTGATTTCGGTGTCCTGCCTCGCCATCCAGGCGAGCATTGCTCCCGTTTTGTCCCTGTCCTTATGAACTCTGTAGGCATAGGCCCTGAAATTGTATTTTCGGAGATCAGCACAGGCAGTCTGATATACTGTCTTTGCCTCGGCCGTGAGCACGGCGTGTTCCTCCGAGTCATCGGTTTGTTTAGTGAGTGCAGCTAAACGCTGTTCCGAGGTTAGGAGTGTCTGTTCCAATGTGCGGCGAACCCCTGCAATCTGTTTGATGCATTCCCCCCGTGCCACTACTTTAAATGCATCACACTCCACCAGTGTCGACGATGCCGTGTTCGTGTTGTGTGAAAAGTAATCTTGTATGCTGGTTTTGTGTGTGTCCCTAAAGACCAGGTCTGATAGGCAGTCTCTGGGGAGACGACAAGTGGGGACTGGTGGGTGTGGGGGGCGCCAGGTCAAGCGCAAAATGTGGGCATCATGATCAGAGAGGATCCGACCTAGGTAGTCCGAAGATGTTATCTTAGGGAGGATTGGTGCAGAGCATAAGAATTTGTGTAGGCGGACCCGGAGGTTGTGAGGTATCGAGTGGAATGAGTAAATGCGAGCCAGTGGATGTAAGTGCTGCCATGCGTCTGTGAGCGCCCAGTGTGTGGTCCAAGCCCTAAAGAGTTCCGCATGCCGAGGGACTTGGGAGTGTGCGGGGGGGGGGTGATCGGTCCAGAGTGGGGTCCAGCGTGCAATTGTAGTCACCTCCTAACACCCATGGAACTGTAGTGAACTGGGCTAAGACTCCTGTGAGGTGGTCCCAGAATTTGTCCTGCTCTGTATTAGGGGCGTAAATGCTGCCCAGGAGGATCCCTTGTCCGTCCAAGACTCCCTCTAGAAGTGCATATCTGCCCTCTCTGTCTACCACCCGTCTGAGCACTGGGAAGGGGGTGCCTGGTCTAACACAAATTAAGGCGCCGCGCGCAAATGCTGAGTATTGCGTGGCACAAAAGGTCCCTCGTCACTTGGTCTGTATCCGGCCTAGTTCGGTAGCGTTAATGTGTGTCTCTTGCAGAAGTGCAATACTGGCTGACATACGCTTAATGTAGGAGTAAACAGAGTAGCGTTTGCTGGGTGTGTGTAGGCCCCGTACATTCAGTGTAAGAACGTTAACATCCAACTGTGGAACCGCCATTACTAAGGTGTCCTGCTTGTGGATGGGGCCCCCTTGCAGTTCCCGAGGGCAATAGGGTCTTGTGTTTCGTGTGTGCTCCTGCGCGCCATGCTTCCATAAGTGTGGGGGAGGAACTGATGGGGATAACAACAGGTAGAACCTTGGATGGGCAACAGTCCCAATACTGGGGATATATCATCGGGGGTGGCATATCCAAACTAGTGTCCCACGAGGGGAGAAATACAACAGAATTCTGGGGGGGTGGCAGCATGTGTTACTGCCAGGCGTGTGCGCGGATCGTGCTTTTGTAGGAGAGATGTCTATCGCACGCAAGCGCATACAGTTATCTGGTTATGTAATCTTGGCTCACAGACATCGCGCAGTATATTAGGCAACCAAGAAAAGAGGATACAGCAGCTGTCTTTCCACCCATCACGAAGAGGCGCCAGGTTGTCCAGCTAGGGTAGCGTCCAATGTGTGTGCTGCAATGAGGGGGGAAGAGATTGGGCCAAACCCTGACATTGTGCCATCACTGTCCCGGTCCTTCTCAGGGGTGAATAGGTGCGGTTGGCATTCCAGATCCGATGCAAGGGGTAATGTGTGCAGTTCAGTCACCGCTCGTAAGGCGTCACGCCTCTCCTGCATGATTTGCGTGAGGTCGGGTGAGCCCGTGGGGGAGGATGCTTGGGTTTTGGGGGGCCTGTCTGTGTACGGTTCGTGCCCCGTCTTCTGGATCGTCGTGAGTCGTTGTTGTGCATCCGTTGGGGTCCGGGTTTAGGGATCAGCGGGCAATGAAACTCAGCCCAATCCCGTGCCTCCTCCGCCGTGGTGAAGAATATGGCCTTCCCTTTGTGTAGCACTTTGAGGCGGGCCGGGAACAACAAGGAGTACTGGAGATCATTTGCGCGGAGGCGTCTTTTAACCTCCAGAAAGGTAGATCGTTGCTGCTGGACTTTTCGGGCATAATCTGGGAACACCATGACCTGTTGGTCCTCTACTTGCAGGGGGCCCGCCGTCTGGGCCGCACGGAGCACCGCATTGCGGTCTCGGAAGTGCAGGAATTTAGCCAGCATGGGACGTGGAGGAAGGCCTGGCTTGGGTTTCCGAGCGGGGACCCTGCGGGCTCTTTCAATGGAGAAGAATGCTGAGCGTTCTGACTCGGGGGTGAACGATCTGGTCCATGATTCCATGTAAGTCAGAGGGTCCGAGTTTTCAATCTCCTCCGGCAGACCCAGGACGCGGATGTTACACCGTCTCGAGCGTCCCTCCAAATCCACTGTGCGTTCTTCGAGGGCGGCCACATGGCGCAGGACCTCCTTCATGTCTGCCTCCTGCGTTTTCACCGTGGGTTGCAGCGTGGCCACGATTCGTTCTCCCTCCTTCACTCTATCCGCCCATTTACGATGGTCGTCGCGAATCAGGCTAATGTCCGTTGTCAAGACGCCCAATCGTTCCTCCATTGAAAGTCAGGACAGTTCAATTGCCGCCAACACCTGGTTCAGTTTCGCCGATAGTGTGGGGTCAGTATGCGGCGTGTTGGCTTGCGTCCAGGTCCTCGTGTGTGGCATCCTCTCAATGGCCGCTTCAGGGACAACCGTCACCTGCGAGCCCTTTGGTTTCCCCATGGGCCTTGGGAAGAGGGCACTGCTCTCTTGCAGATTCCGGGAGCAGTGGGCCGCCAATTTCCAGTTCACTGGGGTAGATGGTAACCCAGTGGGGGTTGGTCACCCAGTTCTTGTTGGTAGTGAGGCAATTACGGGTTAATCCCGGGGCTCCTCAGGTCCGGAGCGCGCCGGCGGCCCGCAGCCGTTGGTGAATTCAGTGGCGCAGTGGGAGGCCGCGCGAGTGTCCATGGGTGTGCACCACTGGGGGACCCTCCCCCACTGTCCAAGTTCTCCAGGAGAAGGGGCTCCCCGAGAGTGGCCGGTTCTCGCCTCCTCCCCCTTCGGTGTATGGTGTAGTCTCTATGCCGGTCGTTGGAGTCGAGGGTCATGTAGTAGGGACCTGGGGGTCCGGGGCAGCGGCAGGTCGTCTTTGGTGTGGCGTGTGGCCGCCGCAGATTCGGGGGAGCGCCTCTGCTCCTAGAATGAGGCTCGCGTTGGTCACGGTCCCCGGGTTTCCGTGGGCGCCAGTTTGGGGTCAGGCGCTCGGGTCCGCGGAGCCGCTCGCGGTGGCGGGAGCATCTCGGCCCCTCCGGCCAGGGGACGATGCGACTTGTGTTCTCTTGTGGGTCCCAGAGGAGGTAGGAGGTCGCTGGGATGCCGGCGCTGGGGTCCTCGGAGGGGGGGGGGGGAAAGACAGGCACCCACCGCCCCAAGTGGAGGTCGCGGACGTCCGGAGGGCGCAGCGCCGTCCACGGGTGCTTCACGATCCGCGGTGGCAGGCTGGGCCGGTGTTGAAGTCAGATCAGGCTCCCGGTCGATCAGGAGCGCTGGTGTAGCGGAGCTCCGGGGTGGCAGCCGCCATCTTGCGTGCCGGAGTGCGGCCGCGGGTGAAAGCCTGATTCGGAGCACACCCCCGTGGGCCGGTCTCACCGTTCACCTGGGATCCTCCGTTTCCGCCGGCTGGCCGCGCCTCTTAGGACCTCCACTCATGGAACAGGCCCTTGGCGGTGCAGGCATCCGTGGACCGGAGCCGCGCCCGCCATTTTGGGACTCGGCGCACGGCTCCCGCGAGAGAGGTTTCGGTGTGTGCCGCTCGCCAGCAGCCCTCGCGGCTCACCTGGGGGATGCCTCAATGTGTGGGGGCATCACAGGTGCTTTTGTTGATGGTTGAGGCTCCCGGCGATCTCAGGAACTGGGCAGGATGCTAGCCCGATCGCGGAGCCTCAGCAGGACACAGCCGCCATCGTGGCTTGCTAAGCCACGCCCCGTCACTCCGGGGTATCATGGTTCTATAGTGGATTGATTGGCAGACAGGGTGATTGAGACTGGAAAGAATGGTTTAAATGAGTGCTCTACATAGTGCATTTGGGGCTGTGAAAATCCAGGTTCTCAGGGTCTTCCTAAAGAAGGTTTCTTATTGAATGAAATGGAGGTTACTAGGGAGTTGGTTCCTCGCTTTGGTGCCTAACACTGCAATAGATTTCCCCCCTTTTGAGATACATCTGAAAGCTGGAGGTTTTAATTGATTTGCATTGGAAGATCTAAGGGTGCGGCATGGTGAATAGTGAACGAACCTAGGGCGAAGGAACTCGGGCCTGAGGAGTGGAAGCTTCTAAAGGTAATTATCGAGATTTTGAACAGGATTCTTTTGTGAATAGGTATCCAGTGAAGGGCTTCCAGAGCAGCTGATGCAGATGGTTTTCTAGGCCATTTTAGTACTAGTCATGCTGCAGTGTGTTGAACCATCTGAAGTTTGTGTAGGACTGATTTATTAGCTCCTGCATAGAGGCTGTTGCAGTAATCGATTCTAGATGTGATTAAGGCTGTCGCAACTGTCTGACTCGCGATGATGGGGAGAAGATGAAAAACCTTTTTTAGTGATTTGATCAGGTGGAAGCAGGTGCCCTCCACAGATAGTGATTGCTGGCGGAAGGACCAGGCTGCATCAAATCTGACCTCCAGCTTTCTAGCTGCCGTTATTGTATTTGGGTACTGTGGGGCATATTATCAAGGGATTTATCTCTGCTTTTTTGGCTTTAAAAGACAAGAAAGCGGAGATAAAATTATCTCCCTATCAGCAACAGGGTGCTAACACGCACATTTGCATGTTAGCACCCCTTTTCTCTACGTTTCTTCTTGCATCTCTAATGAGATGCAAAAGGGGCGTTCCAGAGAAAAATAATAGGAGAAATGTTGTTAAGTGACATTTCTCCTATTATCAAGGATTTCGCTAACCCTGTTAGTGATAAAAAAAAAGCAGCGCTAACCGCGGTTAGTACTGCTTTTTTTACACCTGGTATTTTCCTGACTTAGCCATGATATCCTATGGAAGGTGGATATCATGGCTAAGTTTGTGAGCCCCTATCATCAAGCTAACGCCAAACTTTGAGAGATTATCGTTGGTTTTCCAGCGATAATCTCTCAATTGGCAGTCAGCGTGAGGATTTTTATCACTTCTGAGATAAACCTTGCTAATAGCAAGTTATCTCTGCGATAATTTCCGGCGATGCTTAGCGTTAAACAATTTGTTGGTTAGCATCGTTAGCGATAAATATCGCTTAACGTTGGTAATATGCCCCTGTATTCTCAAGTGATTGGCTTTCATCCAGTGAAAAACCGCTGTGAGACATTGACGGATGTGATGTTTTTTGTCTAAGACTAGGATTAGCTGCGTATCGTCTGCATATGAGATGGTCTCGATGTTGAAGGACAATATCAAGCTTATCAATGGGGCCATATGGGCATTAAAATGCACTGAACTTAGGGTGGACCCTTGAGAGACCATGGAGAGCAGAGGCCTTTTTGCCGACTGGTATTGTCCAAGGGTGATGATTTGTCTTCGGTTTTGAAGGAGCGATTTTAACCAAGCCAGGGCAAGGTGAGAAAAACCATAGGATTCTTTTTTTTTTCTTTTAACTTTTTTTATTGACAGCACAAGCAGACGTACATTTAAAAAAATAAAACATTTTACAACAAGAGAAAAAAATAAAGAAGAAAATTATAATACATAAATTCTTTGAAAACTTAATCAAATAGAAAATAGGCAAAGAGATTTACAGTATATTAAAAACTTAATCAAATAGAAAATAGGCAAAGAGATTTACAGTATATTAAAGAAAAATACATCAGTTTCTTCTGCATCAAATAGGCTCTGACCATGAAAGAAATAGGAACTATTCACAAATCTAGTACAGCGAAGATGAAGTCATTCATTCGTGAATAGGGAACAAATTACCCCAAATTTTGTCAACTTTCTTCAAAGAACCAATCCCTCGAATTTTAGCAGTTGAAATTTCCATATTGTATATCTCGTTTACCAGAAGCCACCATTCGGTTACCAATGGTAGTTTGTCTGAGATCCAAGCCCTAGCGATTATCAATATTGCACAAGAAATTAAAATAAACATTAGGTCCTTGTAAGTAGCAGTATTTGGTTGTATTCCCAAAAGTATCATCTCGGCAGAGAATTTACCAAAGAACATTTTATTCAGTTTCAGCACTTTTTCTATTTCATCCCAAAATGTTTGCAGAGCCGGGCATGAAAAAATTATATGTACTATATCTGCTGGTAGTAGGTCGCATTTTGGGCATTTTATACGTTCGGGTAATGCATTATTCCCTGACCACTTAAAAAAGTGAAGCGGCGTATAGTATAGCTGGCATACAGTCTTGTAAGATTGAAGTTTTAAGCTAGAAGAATTAGTTAAAGAGTTACTGTTATGAAGAAAAGTGGAAATGTTATTTGAAGAGATGGGCATTCCTAAAGTAGTAGTCCATTTCTGTGCGATTTTGATGCAATCATCAGGTTTAGATTGACAAAGACATTTGTACCCCAGGCTAATTATATCACTATTTGTTTCCCCGTAAATGCAGATCCATATTTCTGAGTCTAAAATTTCCCTTAGTTTTATTCTATTCATGAAGAAATCACATATCTGTGTGTACTTGAAAAGAGCATTTACAGGTAGTTTATAAAGTGTTCTTAAGGTATCAAATGTTAAAAAACCTGATGATCCGTATAAGTCGGAGAGGTGGTTTATACCGAGATTAGCCCATGTTCTAACTATTGGATCGCTAAAAATCTCAGGTAAACCCGGATTATACCACATGCTTAGCTTTGGGTGAAAGAACGTAGTTTTATTAATAGCCATAATGGTATACCATATATGGACTACATCTTTAGCGGTCTTAAACTTCACTCATTTGAAGTAGTTCGGGTCATTGCTTCTAGCTAAAAATTGTACAGTTTGCTCCTAGCATAAATTGGTGATAAAAATAAGGGTAGTTAGAAGAAAAAAGACTGCGTATCCGACCCAGGAAAGAAGCGTAGAAGTAAAATTTAAAGTTGGGGAAGTCGAGGCAGCCCTTAGTAGCTATTAGTTTGAGAAGAGACAGAGCTCTGCGATTTTTAGGTCTCGCGACCTATCAATGCACGCAAGCGCATTGAGCGTAGCGAGAATTCATGTCCTCAAAACGCTTGTGAAACCAAGGGTTTCGTTCGTGCGGTTTTGTTTAAGTTCACGTGAATCACATGACCAAACAAGCACGCGCATTCACGGCTGCACAGCACATCAAAGGGCTTCGCCCAGCGTGCGCTCTGTGGCTTCTCCTCCCCTAATTGCATTATCAGGTACGTGTTGGCTCACCCCCAAACCTTCTCTCAATTTTCGTTTTGCTTACTCGCTGTGTGCCTCTCTACCCCTTCCATGCTGCTTAGTCATCTCCTTGTTGCCGTACGCTTTACTACGTCTCACTGGGTGCTTCTTTACTCCCTTCTCCGTGTTGCTCTGTCGGTGCTTCTTTGCCATCGACTCCGGTCTTCAGGTTGTTCTGTCTTGCCGTGTGCTTCTGTGCTCACCCCCAAACCTTCTCCCAGTTTTTGTTTCTCCGTGCGTGCATTTGTTTACGAGAGTGTGTGTATTCTCCAACTATGTTATTCATGTGATTCTCGACCTTCCCACGTCTCCATGTAGCTCTCCCTTTTCATGGGCTTCTCCCATCCATCTAGCTCTCCCTTTTCATGTGCTTCACCCATCCATCTACGCTTTACTACATCTCACTGGGTGCTTCTTTACTCCCTTCTCCGTGTTGCTCTGTCGGTGCTTCTTTGCCATCGACTCCGGTCTTCAGGTTGTTCTGTCTTGCCGTGTGCTTCTGTGCTCACCCCCAAACCTTCTCTCAGTTTTCGTTTCTCCGTGCGAGCATTTATTTACGAGAGTGTGTGGATGTAACGCTTGACAAATACACGGAAATAAATAAATAGCCTAAATCCAGCAGAGAGCAGAGCCATAGCGCAGGTTGGTCAAAAGGTTTACTCGAAATGTCTTCCCCAGCCCCCCCACCCCCTTTCCCCAACACACACACACACAGCCCCGCTATCTCAACCAGCCACACCTGAACAAGGCCGTGGAATACACAGGTCACCTCTTCTCCTCTCTGAAGCTTTTGTTTTCGTCCCTTGTTCCCGGGAGAGAACAAAGGTTTCGCAATTGTTTTTTGTTATCTTACAAAAACCAACATGTCCAACGGCAGCAGTTGAGTGTGTCAGATCTCCGTGAAAAACAAACTCCATTGGACAGCGCCGTGGCTGCATTTTCCACAGAGAAACCGCCTTTAAATATACAAATAAATTAAGGTCGAGGGTAAGACGATACAGGAATGGTACCTCTCTTCCATGCTGCTTAGTCATCTCCTTGTTGCCGTCTCACCGTGTGCTTTTATGCTTTCTGTCGCTTTGTCTTCTCACTGCGCCATATCCTCCATGCATGTGCCATTTCTGTTCTTATGCACCATTTGCTCCAAATTACGGAAAGAGCTTCCATTTTCTGTATGATCAATTTTTTTTAAAGACGTTAAGAATTAATCCTATTTCACCGCTTTATGCATCTCTCCTTTCAAGTTTACCGTTAAAGTAGTATGTCAAATAATTGCACTATCATCAGTAAATAAATATACAAATAAATTAAGGTCGAGGGTAAGACGATACAGGAATGGCACATCTCTAAGACTATGTGGAATTAGATTAATCTCAGGCAGTGTTTCCAGCGTTTAAAGAAGTCTGTTTTATTCTAACCTCTCGATGCTCTGTTTTTTGGGGCACACACAATTTTGCAGCAAATTCCGTAAAATGACAAGAAAGGAAGGACTTCCATGGCGATCAACTGCTACCAGAGGGCCCTTCAAGAGTCTATTTACACTAACTCAGCTACAGCTGGTGCAGGGTTCCCTTACACTGCACTGTCCTTAAACATTAAATCGGCACAGCAGTATCTGCTTCCAACCCTGTGCCAACCACGCCTTTCCTGGGCGCTGGGTATAGCAAGGCCAACATGCAGGAACAAGCACTGGCGTTGCCAATAGGTCTCGCAGTAGGAAAGTTGGAGCTATTACAATTGCAAATAACAATGCCTTTTATTTTTGTTTTCATTTTAAAAACATAAAGGGCTTTGTCATTTACAAAACCAATAGCTCTAACTTTCCTACTGCGAGACCTATTGGCAACGCCAGTGCTTGTTTTTGTAGCCCCAAATGTAGCTTCCTAGAATACCATCCAGTTTTTAAAAAAATAAGTTGTTAACATAGAGCGGGATGGACCTGAATAAATACAAACATTTTGGCAGAATGTTCATTTTTATAAGGTTGATTCGTCCTATTAAATTTAAGGGAACCTTATGCCATTTTTTAAGGGTCCCTGTTGTCTCCTTCAATAAAGTATCATAGTTTAGGGCCATAATTTCTTTTAAGTTAGATGTTATTTTAATACCCAAGTAATTCGCAGTGTGGCAAACCCCCAGAACTGGGGCCGGGAGCTTATAGTTAACAACGATTTGCGTTTTGTTTAAGTTTAGTTTGTATCCCGAAACCGAGCCAAATTCGTCAGCTTCCTTAATGATCCCAGCTATGGCTTTAGGTACGTCGTTGTATAAATTGCCAGTTCGTCTGCATAGGCAGTAATTTTGAGGGAGTTATTACCATGCGTAAATGGAATAATACATTCTTGGGTCAATATTGAATTAATAAAAGGCTCCATTGCGAGAGCAAACAAAAGGGGTGACAGGGGGGCTCCCTTGACGTGTGCCTCTTAAGACCGGGAAACTATTAGAAATTAAATTGGCATAACCTATTTTTGGTTTGGGTGAATCATACAGGGATTGAATCCTGGTAAGAAACAGTTTCCCGAAGCCCATCCTTCTTAATAAAGCCCAAAGATAATCCCACCCCGCTCGGTCGAAGGCTTTTTCTGCATCTAATAGCACCATACCGAGTGGGGAGGAATTAGTATTGGCAACGTCAAATGCAGTAATAGCAGTGTTAACATGTGCTGTCGTGTCTCTACCCATCACAAAACCGTGCTGGTGTTGACTAACTAATTTAGGCATTAGCGGGGCTAATCTCATGGCTAGTAATTTTGAATAAACCTTAGCATCAGCGTTTATCAAGGAGATGGGCCGATAAGACCCACACTCCACAGGTGATTTATCCTTCTTTAAAAAAAAGATTATTTTAGCAGTTTTCCAAGAGTTAGGGATTTTGCCTGTGTTTCCAATTTGATTAATCACTGAGCAAAGTGTAGGTAGTAGTTCCTCGCTGCAGCATTTATAAATTTCCATTGGAAGTTTATCATCCCCAGCGGATTTCCCCTTAGGGAGAGAAGAAATAGCCATTTGTATTTCGGATAGTGAAAAATGTCCTTCAAGTGGTTCCATTAAGTCAGGTTCCCTATCTAGTGACCAATTCTTAGTTAAGTATCTTTGCATGTTCTCTTCAGTAGGGGTAGTTTCAGGTGTGTAGAGGTTACTATAGTATGTTACGAACTGTTGTAATATCTGTTCTGGTTGATTGTAGCTAATCCCGCCCGCCCCTGTAATGTTTTTTATCATAGAATTGGCCCTGTCTTCAGCAACCTTATAAGCAAGAATTTTGCCGACTCTATCACCATTTTCGTATTGAGACTGTTTGTATTTATGTAGTATCGAGCTCACTTTTTCTCTTAAAAAAGTTTTAATTTTAGACCGAAGGGTAGTCAGTTTTAGTTCCAATAAAGGTTTATTTTTCGAAATTCGTCCCCCTAAGTTCTCTTGTATGATAGCCTCAGCCAGGTGTTCTTCCAGCGCCCGTATTCTAGAGGTCTTTTCCAAAGTCTCGTCTTTTCGTTCTTTGTTTTGTCTCATAATAAATTGCTGTGCAAACCCTCTGATGCTGGCTTTACATGCGTCCCATACATAAATGAGGTGTGTTGAATCTAAGTTAAGTTCTAAGAATTCTTTAATATGTTTCTTCAGTTGAGAAACAAAAAAAGTATCTATTAGCAAGTACCTTGGAAAAGAAAATAGCCTGGCAGCCGGTTTAGGAGATAGTATATTAAACCGTAGTATGATTAGATTATGGTCCGAAGTTACTTTTGGGCAGATCTCCATTTTACTGCCCACTAAAACCCGATCTGTCGTCCAGGCCATATCAATGCGGGAGCACATTTGGTGAGGGGCAGAATAGTATGTATAACCTGCAAGTGTCGGATATAGGTTCCTCCAAGCGTCTTTTAAATTATGAAGGCGCGATAGCTCTAAAATAGCTGCCCTGGTTTCACGCATACGCTGTGATGAATTCGTCTTGGTCGTGTCCCTTGTGTAGTTCATAACCCAATTGAAGTCTCCCATCATTATTATGTCTCCTTCCCAGTCCAAAAGTTCAATATTGAGACGATCAGAAACCCCCGCATCATCAATGTTTGATCCGTACGAGGCACATAGTACGTATTTTGCATTCATTAAATTAAATTGTGCTAATGCCCATCTACCGGCTTTGTCTGTAGCGGTTCTAAGTACCTCTATCTTCAAAGTTTTCTTCTTAAGTATAGCGACACCCCTAATTGGCACATTCAAAGAAGTACAAGTAATCAGTTCATATCCCCCTTGCTCCATCATCTTACGATCCTAAAATCGGATGTGAGTCTCGTTTAAAAGGACAAAGTGAGGGTTATACATCTTCAGTTCTTCGAAGACTAACTGTCTTTTAATTCTATTGTTGAGACCAGAGACGTTCCATGGTAGACAATTTATTTGATACATTTGTTCGATTTTAGCCTCTGTAAGCAGTGCCTATTATATTTATTATTCAGGTCTGTACATGTGATTGTGCTTGTGATGTCGCTTTCACCCTAGTTACCCCTATCCCTTCCCCCCTCTTCCCTCTCCCCTTGAGCTTCTCCCCCCGCTTAAAGGCCCCACCCCAAGTACCTATCCGGAAGCCTCCCTCTATCTTCTGCTGCCGTTGAAAGGGCAGCTGACCAGAGAGGTCTCCCCACAATCTCCCCCTCCGTATTAAACTCCTATACAAGATCCCAACCCATCCCGACCCAAAAGGAAAATTTAAAGAACAAAGTGGTTGTTCGTAACTTTCAGATTCTAGGTTTCTGTAAGATTAACTACCTAGATTTAAGTGTCCATTTTTGCCAAAAGTTGCTCTGCGTCTTTAACATCGTTGAAAAAATAAGTGTGCCCTGCATTTGTAACTTTAAGACGCACAGGTTCTTGGAGGTATGCTGTAGCCCCCCTAGACTTGAAAGAGTCTATCAGTTTCCGCAGCCCCCATCTTTTGTCCATATTAGCCTTACTAAGGTCTGATTTTGCAAAGAAAGCTATATTATCACAAGTCACCGGTGTATTCGGTCGAGCTTTCAATGAAATTGCCTGTCTTAGCAGGTACTTGCCGAAGTAAGCCAGAATTGGTCGAGGGTATTTGCTCTCTTTATTCTTGGAAATAATCGGTATTCTATGTACCCGTTGGAGTTGGCAATCCCAGTCCCAGTCACCCAGGTCTGGGAATGCATTTTGAAAAAGTCGGATCAGGTAGGCCCTTGCGTCGGAGCCTTCAGTCCCTTCGGGGATTCCAAAAATTCTTAGATTCTGGCGCCTCTGTCGGTTTTCAAGATCCTCGACTTTGTTCTTCAAGGTCTCTATGTCTTCCTTATGTTCTACTGTAGAGGCAGTAGTAGTGGCCAGTGTTTCCTCAGCGTCAACTACTCTCTGCTGTAGTTCTTCAATATCTTTAGTGACTCCACTTAGCTTGTTAGTGACTTCCTGTAGACAGTTATGTATCTTACAATTGTCTTCCTTTAGTTGGCGAAAGGGTTGTTGAGACTCTTTGTGATGGACCATTAATGTTTTTAAGATTAAATCCAGAGAGGAAGAAGAAGTCTCAGTTTGAGAGGGGATAGGAGAGAATGTGAGAGATGTAACAGGAGATGTAATGGGTGTAGCCATAGTAGCTGATGTGACCGGTAATGCAGTTGCCTGGTTGCTTAAAGTAGTAGGTATAAGCACTGCAGGTGTGACGTCCGTAGAGACCATAGTAATAGGTGCCAGATTGGATATTGAATTTGGAGCTGATTCTGAACTTGGTAAGTCCCTTTTGCGAGGAGGGGTCTGAAAAGTATAGTCTTGTAAGTTGTCAGCTTCCATGGGGTGGTTTCCTGGTAGTACAATAGACAACTTTTGAGAGCCCCCTTTAAACTGCATCCACTTAAGTAAGGGGCTTTGGTCTTTGATTATGTTCCCTCCTATAGCTCCTGTCGCAGTTGAGAGTAAAGTTGTTAGCAGCGTTGCTGTTTCTTTAGTCTTCCCTTTCTTAGCTCTTCCTTTTCCTTTCCCCTTTCTTTTAGTGACAGCGGATTTCTCTTTTCTTTTTTGGGCTCGGACATTCTCAGTTCGTCTGCCTATCCCTTCCTCCACTCCTTCCTCCACTCCCTCCTTTCCTTCGGCAAACTCCTCATACTCGTCGTCGTTGGAGTTAAGTTCTTGTATTGAGTTAGCCTCAGTATCCCCCATGTCATTATCAGTATTGGAACTTTTATCTTCTATAGTTGTATTTGGTGGTGGCGCCAATATCTGTGATTGTAGATGCACATAAGTAGGTTTAGGTGTTAGCAGAGTGACTATGGAAGACGTATCGGTTTGTAAAGGTACATTGATATCGGGTGCGTCAGTGTCAGTATCAGTATTCAGCTGTAGTTCAGCTCCCCCATTGGAAGCCTCAGATACCCCAAGGAGTCCGGTTGTAGTATTCAGCATAGATTGTGTAGGTTGCGCGGATTGCGCGTATTGCGCAGATATTACCTTGTTCGAATTACTCTCCGCTGATGAATTGCAATCTGACTCCCCCCCCCGACGGTACATCGTGATTTAGTCCCCCTTGTTGAGTAGCCTTGCCACTGATGTTGCCAGTTTTTGTTGGTCTTATTATTAGCCTTATCTGCAGAAATATCGTCCTCTTTTATTTTGGTTTTGGTTTTTAATTTGGACAAAGTCACTTTCTCCTTTACATTCAAAGTAGTAGGGGGGAGGTTAAGCAGTGGTTTACCAGCTTGGAGTTCCTGTTGACTGAGGGAGGATGTACGTGCCACCACTGCAGGTGAAATGGGTCTGAGCAGCTGTGCTCTCCATTCATCTATTCCTCTCCTCGACTCTTCTGATCCCTCCTTCAGGGGAGTACCTTTCAGCAGAGCTTTATTCTGCCTTGTATTTTTTGGAGCCATGAGAGCCATAAGGATATGCCTTCGTGCCCGTTCGTCATAGGATTCAAGGCGGTCAAGGAGAATGTCATGTGAGACCGTATCAAAGGCAGCTAATAGGTCCAGTAGGACTCACACAGCGTTCTTTCCCTGGTCAATGGCGGCTTTGAGGGATTCAGCCGTGTACAGGAGGGCTGATTCTGTATAGTGCTGTGGCCTAAACCCAGATTGATTTGGGTGTAAGATATTTGCTTCTTCCAGGTAGGTCATAAGTTGTGAATTGACAAATTGTTCCATGATCTTACTGAAACAGGGTAGTAGAGAGATGGGACGGAGGTTAGTGAGGGGGATGGGGTCGGTGAGCTGTTTTTTTGCTGTGGTTTGACGGCTGCAAGTTTCCACTCGAGAACTTCCTCTAAGGATATGGGAGCATTGTGGGTAGGAGTAAGTGTGTGCTGTTGTAGGCCAAGAGAGGCCATGTTTTCTCGGAAATGTGTTGCCCCAGGATCACTTTGTACATCTAGGTGAATGTTGAAGTCTCCTAGTAGGATGAAATTAGTGAATCTGAGAGCGAGTGCTCATGGACATAAGAACCAGCAAGTGTATGGTCCCAACTTAACAACAATGACTCATATTTACAATGGAAGTGACGGAGCACTGCGTTAGCCTTATTGGCTTAACGCCTCGCTCCACCACTTCTGAAACAAAGGGCTGCACAATATTTACAACAAAATGGTGCAGCCCTGCGTTTCCCACTGTGCTGGCTCTAAATGTAACTGTCTAGTTCCAACTCAGACACCCTTGCACCATAGTGCAAGGGTGCCTGCATTGCAGGGGAAGATAGTTTATGTGCAGGAAGTGTCCCTTCTGCACATAAACAATCTGTAAATGCTGTTTTGTAACTTCTATGTGTGCTGCTTAAAGCAGGACACATAGAAGTTGCAAAACGTCATTTTTCATTTTTTTAATTGATTGTTTATGTGCAGAAAGGGATACCTTCCTGCACATAAACAATCAATGGCATTTTGCTGTTTCCAGGTGTGCTGCACAACGCAGCATACATTGAAACAGCAAAAACGAGGAGAAATTAAACATTTCTCCTCATTTCACTAGGGTAAGACCAGGTTTTCTCTTGTCCTAATGGCGGCTCTGCCCCATATTTACGCCACCCTTGTAAATATCGGGCAGCATCAAAATCAATGGGTGTTGCGTTGTTACGCCCGCCGCAACACCAATTGCCCTCCCCTTTCATGCTAAGTATAGCCTGAAAGGGGGCCTTATTTACAAGGAGGTATAAAGCCATTTTTCGAGGCTTAACGTTGTCTTGTAAATAAGGCAAAGCCCCTATCACCACCACAACGTCCAAAAAAGTGATGTTGTAATGGTGAGAGGGGCTTGCAAATTTTCCCCAATGTTCTTTAACAACCCTTCGCTCCAAAAGGGCTTAATGCTGGCAAATGCTGCTCATCAGCAATAACTCCTACCCTTGATTCTTGAGATAAGACACCTTCCATGCATAATATGTCTACAGCCCATCCCAAAACAACCTTAAATCCTGCATCAACCAGTATGTGTTGCCAGAATACACCTTTTCATTTTCGAGCACTAAGAGAAGGCCACATGCTTTCTGCTGTCATGCACTGAAAAGGGACTTTTCAAATACTCTAGGTCTGCTGTGTGTTGAGTAAAAGAGAGCTCTTATTTCCCTCGTCAATAGAGCCTTCTTCATAATTTATATGGCACATAATTCATATAGCACTGCCTGCAACAGAGCGAGAAGGAGACACATACAGACTGAAGGCCTCACAATCTATAACCACCATTCCGTTTGTAATATTGGCATAAATGTAAGTTCGGTGCCCCCAAAATATTACTTAGCAGCATATCTCTGGCACAATTGAATGCAGAGGTCGATGAAAATGAAGGCTGTCTTTTCTTGATTCCACCCAGTTTGAGTTCGCCCATATTCTTTCGTCCGCAACTGTGATATCCTGTCTCTTCCTACTACTCATCCTGATTTTTTAAATCACTGCTTTCACCCCCTCGCTGTTTTCCTATCTCTCTCTCTTCTTCCTATCTCTCGCTTCATTCTTTCTCCTTTTGAACCTGAAAGTTGCTCTCCTCAGCACTGCACCACAACTGTCCTTGAGAGATGCTAGAACCCTTGATCACTTGGACAGCTTATTATGAAGCTGCAAGGCACTTTCAGAGCCGGCAAATCCTCCGGGAGCTGCAGGGGCCTCTCAGAATTCTGACAGCTCAAAGTGAAGCTGTAATGCCTTCCACCACCACAAAGATGGTCTTCTCTAAGAACTTGGCCACCTGACATCTCTGCCGAAACTGTAATCACCATTCAGCAATTCAACAGTTCCACGTGAAGCTGCCAGTTCCCTTCAGCAGTTCAGATGGTGCCTGTGAAGCTGCAAGTCCCCTTCAGCAACCCAAAATGTCCCTTTGCACTGCGGCCGCTTCCACCTCCTCATACTTAAGCCGCTCCTTTGAAAACTTCCACTGACTCGCTCTTACTCATCCTTTGCTGGTTAGGGCCTCCAAATGCATGGGTCCGGACCACCGAGTTAGGGAAGAGTGTTATGCATTAGTGTTGTAGCCGTAATAAGGAGGACAAAAATATTCACAGCTATGTAGATATACCTAACTCCACATCTGTATCTGTACCTGCATCAGCATCCGTATCTGTATTTGCATCTACATCTATATCTGTATCTGTATCAGTACCTGCATCTATATCTGTATATGTATCAGTGTCTGCATCTATATATGTATCTGAATCCGTATCTGCATCTAGATCTATATCTGTATCTGTATCAGTACCTGCATCTATATCTGTATATGTATCAGTACCTGCATCTATATCTGTATCTGTATCAGTACCTGCATCTATATATGTATCTGAATCTGTATCTGCATCTATATCTATATCTGTATCTGTATCTGCACCTGCATCTATATCTGTATCTGTATCAGTGCCTGCACCTATATCTGTATAGTTATCAGTACCTGCATCTATATCTGTATATGTATCAGTATCTGCATCTATATATGTATCTGAATCCGTATCTGCATCTATATCTGTATCTGTGTCAGTATCTGCATCAGTATCCGTATCAGCATCTATATCTATATCTGTATCTGTATCAGTATCTGCATCTATATCTGTATCTGTGTCAGTATCTGCATCAGTATCCGTATCAGCATCTAGATCTATATCTGTATCTGTATCAGTACCTGCATCTATATCTGTATTTGTATCAGTACCTGCATCTATATCTGTATATGTATCAGTATATGAATTTTAACTAGCCCTTCTTATTCGACAATAACTAAATGGAATTTAATACCGTTTTATCCTGTGTATTCTTTATGTACTATTTATTGTGTAACTTGGTAGTGGTTTGTAGTGTATGTGCTTTTATGACTTAATGTCGAATAAAGCTTTTTGAAATTGAAATTGTATCAGTATCTGCATCTATATCTATATCTGTATAAGTATCAGTATCTGCATCAGCATCCGTTTCTGTATCTGCATCTATATCTATATCTGTATCTGCATCAGTACCTGCATCTATACCTGTATCTGTATCAGTACCTGCATCTATATCTGTATATGTATCAGTATCTGCATCTATATTTGTATCTGAATCCGTATCTGCATCTATATCTGTATCAGTATCAGTATCTGCATCTATAGCTGTATCTGTATCTGCATCTGCATCTGCATGAGTATCAGTATCTGCATCCGCATCTGTGTTTGTATCTGCATCCGTATCTGCATATATATTTACATCTTTATCTGTATCAGTATCTGCATCTGCATCTATATCTATCTGTATCTATATCTGTATCCACATCCGTATCCATATCTGTATCTGCATCCATATCTGTATCTATATCTACATCTCTAGCTATCTATGTGTGTGTGGGGGTGTGGGTGTGGGGGTGTGTGTGTGAGTGTGTGTTTACATGTGCATCTGCGTGTATGCGTGTGTGTGTGTTTGTAGGAAAGAGTGTGTGTGTCAAGGTATATAGATGTGGAGTTAAAAATAGTAAATCTACACTTCCCTTCAAGCGCTTATCTTTCAATATTTTTGTCATTGATTATTTTGAATGTCCTACAAATTGAAAGCACCATATAAATATTGTCTCGATTTCATAGGTTCAAATAAACACTTCCACTATCAGTTAGATAATAAGCGCTTTGGTTTCACCCAGCATAGCTTCAGAATATATGAAAAACCTCAGCTCTCTTTGAGATGAAATATAGGGCAGGGCTCCTAGCCAGATGCAGCGCCTCATAAACCACCCTCTCGCAGTATTAAATCGCCTGATATCAGCCCACTTAACTCCCTCCAAATCTATTTAACTGAATCCCCTGCTAATCTCTCCTGTGGCGCAACACATTCAGAGACAAGTGGCCTACTTAACCAGTATTTGTCCCTAGTGGGATGCAGGCCGCAGCGGAATATCAGCTTTAACAGCTGACCAGGAACAATGTTTTCTTTTCCATAATGCTCACCTGGTTGACTACCTTCTTAAAGAACTAGGGGCCAGATGAAATAAATGGAGCTGGCGATGCAAATGTATTCATTTGTGTCCAAAAATGTCAGCACTGGCCTGGCTTTTCGGGCTTGACTCTTCCTTTCGGAGCAGAGTCAAAACTGATTTGCATATGGCTGGATCCAGACGGAGGTGGCGTGGTGTGCAAAATAAGGATGGACTGGGATGTGGCTCGAGTAATTACCAGTGGCTGAAATTAATCCAAGCATTCCATCCACCACTTTTTTGTATACTTCAATATCATGAGATAGGCCCAGTTTTGAGGCTGCTGACTAGCCCCCATACCTTTGGAAGCCTCATACTGTGTGAAAGTGGATTATACAATTAAAGGATAATATTTGGATGTTTAATTTATAAACACAGTTGTACAAAAGTGAAATTTATCTGCATTAATCTCTGCATTATAAAGCACTTATCCCCAGATTTATATTCTTTTGCATCCACGGTCGTATAAGCAAAACGTTGAAAATGGCAGTGTTGATGAAATTCTGTGCTGAGAGTGCACTGCAAAAGGGCTTTGTGTCTCACAGTTCCATACAAACATTTATGTTTGCATTTTTCTCTTAAAAATGCTACAAAAAACTCGAGAGCTGCAAACAGCAGCTGCTCGTTTTCTGGTTGTTCGTGTTGCTCTACTGTTGTCTGGCTAACTTTTTTCTGCAAATGGTTTATATTTATGTGATGTGGCATAGCGGCATCATTTTGGGAATTTTTCATTAGTTGCGTAATACAAAATTATGCCAGCATAATGGAAATTCATTCCTGTGCCTACCTATCACTCTATTGGTGAATAGATCTGATTGTTTGGCTCTCTCCAGTTGTTTACTGTTGGCACAAAATAGCCCTGTAGATTTAGTAAATTTGGGCCCCTGTTTGCTATGTAGTAAGTGGGTAAAACTTAAAACCTAAAGTTTGGTGCTATCCAAGGTCAGGGTGCCAAGTCCCAATTCTGTGTTTTCTTGACTCCACTAATATCTCTTTTATTCACCACAAAACCCTCCCTATCTCTTTCTCTTTCTCTTTTCATCCCTGCTTTCTCACTTTGTCACTGTTTTTCCATATTTTTCTTCCTCTTACTTTTCCCATTACGTGTTTTTCTCTCTCTTGCTATGTTTCAAATATTTTGGGGAAAAATAAGTGCTGGTCTCCAAAATGAATGCCGCTGGGGCCCACCTGCAACCAATGGATCAGGTGTCATTCCTTCTTAGGACCTGCCTTAGGACATATATTGTGTGGTTCCTGTCAGCCATTCCTACTTAGCAGTGATGGTGCCAGGGGGACAGATGGGGTTCATTCTGGTTCCCTTCGTGTCCTATCCAGTCCTTAATTTGTGAAATTAAAGTGTTGGTGCCTGAAGCTCTGCTTAACATAACATAACATGTGCATTTGTAAAGTGCACGTTCACCCAAAAGGGTATCTTGGAGCTGAATAACAGATGTTTATCGTTACCCAACTCAATGGCACTCATTTTAGCGACCTCAGAAGAATGAACGGCTAAGTGAACCCACCTGGATTGTAACCTGTGAACATGAGGTCAAACATAGGCTCCTCCAGTGGACACATTAGTCCACTAAGCCACCAGACCCAGTTTAAAAGCCTAGTCCAGTGCAACTAGATAGTGGTGAGCAGTATACCAAAGCTGTGTAGTTTTCAGTTCACCTCATGCCTCATTAATCTGCTGCCAGACCACCCCTGCCCCTTTATCTCCCTCTTGTCAGTCCCTGCTTTCTGCTTTTGTGGCGGTTTTGCTGTCTTTCCCTTCCTCCGTCTTTCTGCTTTGTAGTTTTTCCTTCACTTGCTTTCTTTGAAATATCAGATGCAGAAAAATAAATCCTGATCCCCAAAAATAATTGCCTGTGCTCACCACTGGAACCACAACTTAAATTAACCACTCCCCATCACCCGGTGGTAAATGGAATCAACCCATTAATGTCATTGCATTGACTTACAAGTTAGCTTCATGTGGAACCCTTTAATATCCTGGTTGCTTTCTCTTTATATCTAAGAAAGTGTAGTTGGTGGGGGAAGGCAACACTTTCATATGTATCATAGGGAAGATTTGGAAATGTGCCCTCGGCAAAGCATGGCAACGCTTTTTTATATTTAACCACCTGGCTTCACTAAATCAGTCTTCCCACCTGCATCCCACGCATCTGTGCTGTTTTCAAGCCACGGGACGTCCTACACATGAAGGGTGAGACGTCTTCCTACTGGGAAAAAAGCCGGTATTGGCACCCACAGTGCTGCGGCCGGGGAACATGGTAGGTGATGGAGGTGGGCCAGGGGACAGGATGAGGGCAGGATCTCATGAGGCAGTGTACTTGGGGATGGGCGCATACATTTGACCTGGGTGCCAAGATTTGGGGTGCTAACACAGCACAAATGGTGTGTGTGTGGGGGGGGGGGGGGTGCGCAGGGGAAGTACTGGAGGTGGGAATCTTACGTGAAAAAGATCTATCCTGCTCTAATCAACCAGTGGCTAGTGCAGCTATTTGTAGCATCAGGAACGGTTTCCCTGAGTCGCAATTTGCCAATGAAGCTGAGATTATTTCGCCTTTAAGAAAAGTTTTTCGTCACCTTTGCAACTTCTCAAATCTTGTGATTGCATCTTTCAATAGCTAGTACAACAGCCTATTGCGATTGTTCCTGGATGGTTAGTTGGTAGTATTGTGTCAGCAGTAGCTACTCTGTAGTTGTACACTTATGTAATGGATATAAGAAATTGACTTTTTTTGTATTCATCATACCTTTGTCTTAGTTTGATGTTTGACCTTTCAGCTTAGATTCTCTTCATTTCAAATTTGACCCAGATGTGTTGATTGGCAGCAGAGTTATTGGGGGTGAGCTAAAAGTGACATCTCCCATTCTAGTCCAATAGGAATTTTGCTTTCTGCAACAACAAAAACTGCGGAAAGAAATGGCATCAAACTATACATTACAATAGAACAAAGGCGTTTTTAGTGGTTTAATACATATCTGCACAGTAGGTATGGAGATATTTGTGTTACAAAATCAAAGACATTTTAAGCAATGGGCAAAGTCAGCAATTGCCTGCCCCCACCACCCCCGACCCGCCCCCTTCTTCCCAGGGCCCCCCTGGGAAAGTGAACCTTTTCTCAGACCTCTGTCTGTTCTATTTTTCTATCTAAACCTCTCTCCATGTCTCTACATCTACCTCTGACTCTGTCTGTCTACTCAGTATGATCTTAAGTATTTTTGGTGTCCCGGGCAAGGCACTTTTCAACAGTTTTTATGTGAGCCTGTTAATGTTTAACAACATATAATTTAATATTTTTTGGCATCACGAGGCCTTGCATTAACAGGAAATGGGTAATACAATTCAAAGTTGTGCTGTGCAAGGACCTCCAAATTAAGTTTTATCCAGGGTCCCCAAACCCTTAAGGTGACACTGACAAAGATGTCTGGTGTCGGCTTTTAAGGACTAATATGTTTGTTTATTAGACCACTTAAACATTCTGTGAATAATATACAGACGCAGGTCTGTGAAGGATCCAAGGACGAAAAGGTTAACAACTATTTAAATCTGATTTGCTACGAGAGCATTTTCCTCAATCAGCTACTCAAGACCTGTTAATCTGAGCAATCTTAATTGGTGTCTGCCACAAGAAGGTTTTGTTGCAGACGTCATTATGTGATACAAGATCTTTGTAGACAATACATTATAGAAAAATGTTGGTTGATAAAAGAAGGCTCGGAGAGTACTTTCCAGAGAGGACGAGAGGTGTCACAGAGGGGAGTAGACACTGTCCCAAAAATAAAATAAAATAAATATTCTGCAAACATAACTCACTCATTTGCAAAGCTCATGAATTTACCCTGAGTGTGAAAAGTTTCTGAGTTTAGAAACAATGTCACCGTTAACCATTATGTTTTGGAAGCAGCACATGTCCTGTGGCCATGCCCTTGCTCCCTGCCGCTATCTAAGATATGACAGGGCACATTGCCAGTGTTGGCTCCTCCGCTAGGGCGTTGGAACGTCGCCCAACTGCATTTAAGCAGTGCAAATAAAGGAGATATAAAATGAATAACTTTGAGTTATTACAAATTTATGTTTCCGTGTTTCCGTGCAAAAAACGAGAAGTACAATTATTTCTCCTCGTTGCGCCACTCTAATGCCTGCTTTTCAATAGCCGTTAGTTTTTAGCAGTGACGCAAATTTACATATCCTTGTAAATATGGGGCATTGAAAAAAAGCAGTGAATGTTGCGGTGAGACGCCCATAGCAACACCCAATTCCATGCCGCTTTGATGCAGGAAACTGTGCAAAGTGGCTTGGCGCATTGCAAATATGGAGAAGGGCATTGTGCCACCCGAGTGTCAGAAAAAGTGATGCTCCAGAGGCGCTTTGGTCTTGTAAATATGCCCCCAAATTTGCACTGAGAACCCCATTCTCACTTAATCCTTCATGGACTGTATCGTTGTCTTTGATCATTCTAATGGCTCGAATAACCAAATTTCATGTTACACGAAAATCCAGAAATTACTTGAAATGTCTTATTAGCAATTTTGTGTACTTTTTGCATATGAGAAACGCAGCGCAGAAATATCTTTTCAAACCAGTCTGCGGCCAGTATCTCACAAGACTGCTTTTACCAGAAGTGCACGTTTGCTTGGAATAAATCACCTAATACTGCCAGTTTTAAAATTGGCAGTAAAAGCTTAATTTCACTGACTTTTTATGATATACTCTGACATTTTGTGTGGGACATAATCTGCAATTTTGTGAGGAATTTGCCAATATGTGCTATAGTGTTAAAATACTTTATGTAGACAATCAAGTCCATTAAAGTGGCAAGTATAAGACAACAAAGAATTGAGCAAGCATAAACAGGTCAAAATAAAATGTGTGGAAATAAGCAGCATCTCATTGTGCAATTCAGTCAATTCATATAGCGCATAAAGCGGATAAACTCATGACGTACTATCTTTAAAGTATAACGAGCTAGTGCCGTAGACTTTTAACAGTGAGGTTACAACGAATGCTGGGATCAAGATTAGACCATACTATAGCCCTAATTTATGAGGCCCCTACCGGCACTTTTGCGCAGACGAAACTTCACTTTTTTGACGTTACGGTAGTGCAATGTGCCGCAGTATATTAATAAAGCTAGGTAAAGCCACTTTACGTGGCTTTTGATGCAGAAAACTGTGAGAAAGGGGCATTCCATGGGTGTTGCTGTGGGTGTGCCTACTCAACACCCATGGAACCAGACACATTTCCAGGTTTACAAGAAATCGTAAACCTGGGAATGCGTCAAAACCTAACGCCACCCCAAGAGTGGCGTTAGGATGGCGTAACGAGGAGAAATGTTTTAATTTTCTCCTCGTGCATTCCTTCATCTATGTGCACTGCATTCTGCTGCACACATAGAAAAAGGAAATCGCCTGAATGTATTTATTTTGTGCAGGAAGGTGTCCCTCTAGGTGCAAAATCAATCAGCCCTGCAACACAGGCACCCTTGCACCATGGTGCAAGGGTGCCTGCTTTGGTGCACAGTAGCCCCATTGGGTGCCCGCGATGGGTAAAGGAGAGGTATGCGCCGTATCACATAGATACAGCACATTCCTGCCCATTTGCTTTGACGTAAGGCAGCACAGCAAAATTCCTTGCGGCGCAGCCCTACGTCAAAACCTCATAAATGAGGCCTAATGTATTTACAAACCACTAGCTTTGATAGTCACATAATGTTTGTGTGCCCTATTGTAAACTAGTCTGTTTGCAATTTTTAAATAAGCAATAATTTACGAAATTTGGGACTTCTGAGGTGAAAGTTAATGCCGTTGTATTTCAGTTGATGCATCGCATGGTAAACAAGTAAGTCAAGAACCTAGAGTTTTTACTAAAGTGAGAAGATTATAAAGTGTCAGTAGCTAAAAAATTGAAAATACTGAGGGGCAGATTTACGTTACCTAGCTCATCCCTGCAAATCAGCAGGGATGGGCCAGGAAAGATTTGTGACGCAAGTTTACCCTTGCGCCACCACGGATGCGGGGCGTAAGGATAAACAAATGCATGTCGCATCTGCCGGCGTAAGGTTGGCGCAGTGCTGGAGTTGTGTCGCGGGCGCGACGCAACTCCAGCACTGTTCCAACCTGGCCTATCCTCAACATGCTGAGTCACGCCTTACGCCTGCTTCAAGCAGGCGCAGGGTTTTGACCCTGCGCCGTCTGAAAAGTGACTGAGTGAAATCTTGTAGATTTCACTTATTTATTTATTTATTTATTCAGACTTTTATATAGCGCGAACAAGATCTTTACAGATATCAGAGCGCTTCACTGAAATAAGGGCGGGGATAGCATGAAGGTGACGCAACATAATATTGGGTGCAATATAAAATTCAGTAGCATGATCGGATGGCAGTCATGTTCTAATAAAAGATCAATAAACAATCAAATAAGCGATAATATAAGACGATACTGAGTCTTTCATACAACTACGATAAAAGTCAGGCAAACTAATGCTAAAGGGATTGCTTATGCCAGTATCTAAAAGTTACGGGGAGCAAAGGGGACGGGCATCGAGATTCAGTAGGTTAACGTGAATAGTCTAATAATAGATATTTAGTGAGTAGTATAAAAGGATCGACTATCCAACATGGAATTATGGCAAACAAGAAGAATAAACGAGTCTAGATCCTGAATAATATGACATTATTTGACATTAGACAAACATGTAACCAGTAATACCCAAGCGGTGCGAATTCTCTGAGCAACAAACATTAAAGTTCAGGTGAACTTAGCCATGAGGATGGCTTTCACCTCTTTCTTAAAGACGGCCGTGGAGGAGATAAGCCTGGTTTCAGGAGGGAGTGCGTTCCAGATCCTCGGTGCCATTCCTGAGAAGGAGCGTTTGTATGTTTTTTCCTTCCGGAATCTGCAAGGTTTCAAGAGTAGATTTTTTGTACTTCTATTGGATCTCGAACCTCCTGATATAGTCAGCTTTTGAGTGAGGTAGTTAGGTGCCTTGTGGTGAACGGCCGCGTGTGTCATCACAGCAATTTTCAGTTGTATTCTGGCTTCAAAGGGCAGCCATTTCAGAGATTTCAAGTCAGGGGTAATATGAGAGTGTTTTCTTGAGCCCGTAATGAGTCTCGCGGCAGCGTTCAAGGAGGCTCTTAGGGGTGCAGTTGTTGCTAGAGGGAGACCACTGAGGGTCACAATTCCATAGTCTATGCGGGGGATGACGAGGGCTTGTACTGCATTTTGGAAGTCTTTGGCTTAGGCACTTTTCCGAGGCGATCCTGCGATGGAACGCCCCCCGCGCTGGAACGCCCACATGGAACCTGACTCAGGTTTCATGTGGCGCAGGGCTTTACAACGGGGTGGGTGTAGTTCGTGAAGTAGCGCTACGCGAAGTGCACTTCGCACTACGCGAACTTCACGTAGCACTACGCGAGCTGCGTAGTAGCATGTTCGCACTGTGCAAGATGCGTTTTCAATGATTGCACAGTACGGACAAGCATCCAGCACTGTGCAATCATTGAAAACGGCATCTTGCACAGTGCGAGCTGTAGTTTTCTGCTGCTCGAGTAGATTTTTACTCGAGCTGCAGTTTTCTCAACCCGAACTGGTAGTTTCTTATCGCGAGCGGTCGCGAGCATGTGCAACCACTCGCAATGAGAAACCTGACCTCCCCGCGTTGAGAATCTCGCCGGGAGGTCATTTTGCTTGCTCGCAGTCGCGACCATGACGTTGAGGACCGCGAACAAGCAAAAAATGACCACTACGCTGCGCTACGCGTGTTCGCACTGTGCTACGTGCAGCTCGCGTACTGCGAAGTTGCGCAAACTTCAGAAACTACGCGAGCGTAGCCTAGTGCTTCGCCCAGGGTTAAACGTGAAGCATCTCCCTAGATGCGTCACGTTATAAATAGGGTGCAACATGGCGCATGGTTTACGCCGCCGCTGCGTCACAGAAGTGACGCAATGGGGCACAAACGTGGCGCAGGGGGCTTGTATATTTGCCACTGAATGTTCATTAGAGAAACTGTAAAGATTATGCCACAATCTGACTGTGAGCTATAAGTTTCTAATTTGGCAGGATATGCACTGGTTTGTCAATGGCCATCAGAGTCATAACAGTGCCACTTCTAATATGTGGCGCTGTTCTGCTCTTTCATTGTGCTGGCACAGTGTTAGCTGCCAGGCGCCAACACTGACAACCTTGCGCCATAGTGCAAGGGTTTCTCTGTTGTAAGCAGGAGCGGCCAGTGCAGGTAAGAGCGGTGGGGCGGGGTGTGGGGGATGTGACAGACAAAGGCGAAGGGAAATTAAATAAATAATTAATTTTCCTTCGTCGTCTTCTGCCGAGTCCCCCACCCTGCCTCACCACTCTTACCAGCACGGGCTGCCCCTGGTTGTGGGAAGCATGTTTTGTGCTGGAAGCAGTCACTTCCAATGCAAAAACTATGCTTTAAAGTGTTTCCCGCTTTTTACGTCTAATGTACAATGCAGCACACATGCAAAGTGGGAAAAACGAGGAGAAATTAAAGAACTCTTCATAGCCCTAAAACCAGCACACTTTTTTTTAAAGTTAATCTAATCAGTAGAGCCAGAAACCTGACATGATGTTCAATGCATTTTCTCTGTAAGTTAATATAGATCAACAATTCTGGATCAGAGTTTCATAACTTTGTGTCTTTAACATGGAAATATTACATCGGAATACATGCTGTCACAGCTGAGATATTATTACAGATTGTGAACTCAACGCATGGTCTGAATACACACTTAAGTAGGTGAGCAGGCTTGCATGTTAAATATGCAGGTTCAGCACAAAGAGCAAGTTAAGACACAGAGAAAAATGAAAATTTCAATCTAGGTTATACATTAAAGACTGTACGTCTCTGGAATGAACTTTGCCCTACCTAAAAAGGTAAGCCGTGTAGCATGGCTGACAATATTATTATTTTTTAAGTGCTATGGTAATGCTTTTGTTACCCAAAACAAAACAACAAACAAATAGGGGAGTGGGTTCGGGGACAAAGCAACACGGGTGGAGGGTGGGAGAGAAGGATGCGGGTGGAGTGAGAGGACAAGTGAGAGGCAAAGGGGAAGCACATGGAAAATGGTTGGGCAAGATGTGACGGGGAGGCAACTGGACAATGGGCCAGCGACAGCGAGAGTGAGGCAGCAAGCTGGCAACGAAGGGTGGGAGGGGCTGAGGTAGCAAGGTGACAGCAAGTTTGGGAGGGAGGGCTGTGACATCAAGCTGACAATGGAATGCGGACATGAGGGGCTGGGCCTGCAAGCTGACAGTAGGAGGTGGGCAGGAAGGGCAGGGGCTGCCAGCTGATACCTGACAAAAGGCAGAAGGGGATAGAAGATCAAGCTAACAATGGACAGTGGATGGGAAGGAGATGGAGAAGTAAGCTGACAATGGAGGGTGGTTGAGAGTGGCTAAGGAAGCAAGGCGGATAATGAAGGCAGATGGAAGAGGCCGGGCTAGCATGTAACCAAGAAGAGTGGGTGGGAAGTGCTAGGGAAGCAAGCTGACAACGCAGAGCAGGCGGCAGGAGAACAGTTTGACAATGGAGAGTGTGCAGGGGCAGCAAGCTGACAATGCAGGGCAGGCAGCAACGTCTGAGACAGCAAGTAAAAACTGAGGGGTATAATTACAAGCCTTGCGCTGCCAGTGCGTCACCTTTTGTGACGCACTGGCAGCTCATTTTTCTGCCCCATATTTACAAAGACAGGAAATGCCACCCTGTGTGGCTTTTCCTGTCATTGTAAATACGGCCCCTTTACACGCAGCACTTTGCGTGAAAGGGGAGTTCCATGGGTGTTGCTGTGGGTTTTCCCACACAACACCCATGGAACCAGACACATTTCCAGATCTTCAAGAAATCGTAAATCTGAAAATGCATCTGAATGCTACGCCTCCCAAGGGGAGGCGTAGGGAGGCGCAACGAGGGGAAATGTATTCATTTCTCTCCATTGTTTTCCTCCTTCTGTGTCTGCTGTATTCTGCAGCTCACGTAGAACGAGGAAATAACCTCTAATGATTGTTTATGTGCAAGAAGGGAACCATTCATGCACATAAACAATCATCCCCATGACGCAGGCATCCTTGCACCATGGCGCAAGGGTACCTGCATCTGCGCATGGGAATATATGGTGTTACAACACAAACCATTACAACGCATGCTTTTAAATGTGGATTTTAATTTTACAACACAGCTACCATTACATCGCATGATTTTACAACGCATACCATTACATCACATGATCCTAGGAATACACTAAAAGTACCATTATAACACAAACCATTACAATGCATTCTATCACTATGCATACTATTACTATGCATTTTTTTTAAATGCAGTATTGCCAATATTTTTATTAAAAGTATAACTAACCCCTGGAACGTGATGCAAGGGAAATAGTGGCTTTGGGTGAGTAGGGGTATTAATACACGGGTATTAAAAAATACTCTGGTATTAAAATTAATACTCAAGTATTTTAATATGTCCCTATCAGAATTAATACCCGGTTACTAATATAAAAATATAAAAGGAAGACATAAAAAAAGAATATTATATTTTAGAAAAAAACCAATGAAGCGAATGCAAGATTTTAAAGCCACCATTTTGAACAATGAGAAAATGAAAGTCCATTAACTATTTTTATGAAGGCCCCTTCACCCGCAACTCGCCAAAATGGCTGACATTACAACAATAAATGTTATAACAAACATTTTTAAAGTTATCAAAATAATTCTAGTTTTAGTCACCTTCTGAATCGTGCAAAAAAACGTTTACAAAACATATTTTCTTTTATAATATCGTTCAATCTCTAAAAAATTTATAAAAGCAGATGTCCACCATTTTGAAAACAGTGGTAAACTGACTTCCACGGTGACCACATGCATTTTTTAAGCCAGCAAACTATTGCGATTTGGATAAGGCAAACTGTGCCATCTACAGACAAAAGTAAGTGTACAATTTAAGTATTTTAAAAAGAAAATATTAACACATAATTGAGAAATACTAACAAGTAATAATTTAAAATGTTTTACAGCATTTGCCGATTTTCAAAAGTAGCAAGACTTATTAAACATATACTACATTGCAGAAAAAAGACACTAACTTAGTAAGTAAAAAATGAATTATTTATATATGAAATAAATATAATGAAGCTTTTTTTAAATAATATATATATTCACATTTAAACATTAATATTTTTACAAAAGACTGCTAAGAAATAAAATGTTTAACCTATAACAGTTGTGCTTACCGCTTCTAATAATGAATATCGTTGTGGTTGAAATTTACTATTCCTACTCCGAGCTCTGTTTACCTCAGGGAAAGTGTGGGATGGTGGTGGGGACAAATTTACTATTCCAACTCTGACCCCTGTTTGTCTCAGGGAAAGTGTGGGATGGTGGAGGGGGCAAATTAACTATTCCAACTCCGACCTGTGTTTGCCTCAGAGAAAGTGTGGGATAGTGGTGGGAGCAAATTGACTATTCCTACTCTGACCTGTGATTGCCTCAGGGAAAGTGTGGTATGGTGGAGGGGGCAAATGTACTATTCCAACTCCGACCTGTGTTTGCCTCACGGAAAGTGCTGGATGGTGGAGGGGGCAAATTTACTATTCCTACACCTACAGGAATTTACCTCAGGGAAAGAGCTGGACGGTGGTGAGGGCAAATTTACTATTCTAACTCCGACATGTGTTTGTCCCAGGGAAAGCGCTAGATGGTGGTGGGGCAAATTTACTATTCCAACTCTGGCCTGTGTTGGCCTAAGTGAAAGTGTGGGATAATGGAGTGGCCAAATTTACTATTCCAACTCGGACCTATGTTTGCCTAAGTGAAAGTGTGGGATGGTGGAGTGGCCAAATTTACTATTACAACTCCGACCTATGTTTACCGCTGGGAAAGAGCTTGATGGTGGGGCGGCAAATTTACTATTCCAACACCAAAAGGTATTTACCTAAGGGAAAGAGCTGGATGGTGAAGGGGACAAATTTACTATTCCAATTCCGACCTGTGTTGCCTCAGGGAAAGTGTTGAATGGGAATGAATCCAAAGTTGTAGAACCCCAAAGAAATGTCTAAATTACTAAAACAGTTAAATTAACATGGTTTTGTGAAATATGCAAAAGACAAACAGTAAAACATTTATAAAACAGTACATTTTCTCCACAGAATAATGATTAAACCGCACCAGTAGGGGTGGACACAACCTCCAACTTAAACAAAAGACAAGCATAAATTTTCCTTGAAAATAAACAAGAAAGCAAGGTAATAAAATTCTCATTTTCAATATAAACATTTGCAGGTTATGCACAAGCAATTTACAGAAAGGTTTCTGTAACTTTGCATCTCAACAATTAAAATCACTTGCAAAAAAAATGTTCTTCAAACATATGTTAAATTGCTAAACTATTTTTTACAGACTTTTGGAATATCTGAACATTCCATACAGAACAAATCCAACAAGAAATACGCTTGAAAACCACTTGAAAAAACTTGAAAACCAACTTTAAAAGGTAAAGAATTAAGCATATGTTTTTATAAGTAAAGTTTTAAGAGCTCCAAAAAAATATAATTCAAACCTAAGCAAAATGTCCCCAAAAAATGCGAGCCAAACTTTAAACTTCACAAACATTACAAATCACTAATCTTTTAAAATGCTGAGAAATCAAAAATATTAAAAACTCCAAAAAATAATCCTTAATTACTAATATTTTTTTCAGAAACTAAAAAACAACAATAAACGTCAATTTGAAGCACAGCCTCCAAACATAAAACAACCAAAACAAGACTTCAGAAATTCTTGAAGAAACAAAAAGAACACTTACAAAGGTAAGGTTTGCAAAATAACTCCTGTGTATTAAAGCCTAACCATTGTTCATTTGTAAGTAAAAAATAAGAACAAAACTATTCAAAAGCAAAATCAACAATGTAAAACAATAAAATAGAGGTTCATACTCCATGAAATTTGAGCATCCAGAAATTGTGCATTCATGTTTTCAATAACATTTTTTTAATAGGAAATCAACAACACTTCAAATAAATTAAACAATATTGTTATATTTTTCAATTCTTTACAGATAATGGCATCCAATAAAGAAGCCAAATACATAAAGTCCAGCCGAGGAAGCCGTAATTTACGTCATAGTGGATACGTTTATTGTAAGAGAGACTAACTGAGCCCAGGTGTCATTGGAGGTGTGTGCAATATTACTCATCCCATTGAACAGGCAGAGCGGTTACTCTAGGTGCCTCTGCTGAAAGAACCACAGAGCATAACCACTTTGCCTCTACAATGGAGATAGAGGTTCGAGAAAACATTAATTTAATAAAAGCACTTGCATCCACCTCCCATGAACCCTGTGGCTAAGTTTTGAGGGCGGTTTCACAACACATTCCAAAACATGTAGCGAGTTGCACGCCCACAATACCCAACGTACGCCGAATTATTCAGTGTACACAACAGGCAAGTAACAACCTACGAGTAACAGCCCAAACCTATTCTAAAATTAACATTCCTCCTAAACGTTCTATAACAGTTACTAATGAACCCTTTCTTTTACATGACAACAAAAACTCCCTTCAAAGAATACTAATCTTTAGCGCGCCCATAATCTTTTTAGGTTGGAGAATAGTGATATTTGGGTGATGGATGGGACATTTAAGTCCATACCCCACCCGTTCACCCAAATATACACTATTCATGCCTAAATTAATCATAAGTTGTTCCTTTAGTGTGCAGTTTACTCCCTGATAAACAATCCTCAACATACACTGAATTTTTGTCAGTGATGAAAGCTAGAACAATGAAAAAAAAGTCCTAGAAAAGTGTTAATTGACTTTTATTTACCTATGATTAACACAGTTCCCAAAATGTACATGGATACCCAAATAAATTCAAGGATGTTTTTTTCACTTTTCACAGGCATGGTGGCGAAAAATTCAAAAAGCATCCTTAGTTGAGGAGTATATATCAGATAGCAAACTGCAATTTGAACTAAAAAAAAAAACAACACTTTGCTTTGTTCCTCCTAACAGTGTAGATGAACACAACACATCTATTACATAATCGGAATACTTTACTGCAAACAAAGACAAACTGGCACCCCTAATAAATTACTTTGAAGACACATGGATTGGCCATCTAAGCAGGTCAGTTTGCAGGAGGACACCACGTTTCAATGTGAAGTGGTGGAACTGCTACTCGACCTGCTTAGAGGGAGGAGCAAAAACAAGTAATGCCAGAGAAGGATGGCACAACTCCTTCAATAAATCAATAGGAAAAAACATCCTTACTTCTATCATTTCTTTCAAGCCCAGGTCTTTGATGGGGGTCCAACAACAATGGCTCCGTGAAACAAAACACCTGGGGATCCATAACAGATATATAGGCCCCTAATTGAGTGGATGCTGTAACTAGTTCTCTCTAAACTTAAGAAACTGGCCTGGTGGCTTGCTGCTTGTTAGATGGGTGGAGGGGAAGAATCTATATTTACTGCTGTCAAGAAGAAGGAGACTGTCTTCCACTGTTGGTGCATCTGCCACCGCCAGCATCCTGGTAAGTTCAAATTTAAATGACATGATTGAGACTGTGGTGTAGGGGTGAGGAGCAGCGCAGTTCCTCCATGGTAGTGGAGTGAAGTCACCCTCCTCACACACTGCTGCAAGAAAAGTGGGAAAAAAAGATTTTATAACCATCTCATTTTCTACTCTCTACCGAAAGGAGTGTGGGGGCAAGGCCAGTGCGTCATTTCTGATTGGCAAGAAGGAGGGGAGGCCCCTTTGTTTGAAGTGTGCATGTAAGTTTGGCCGGCTGTCTTACTACGGCCAACCTGACATGCACAATTCAAACCACTGAAAACTAGTTGTCTTAGACAGCTGGATTGGAGAGCAGGCAAATGCCTCCAGTGCCTTTTGGAGCACTGAGGCAGCCTGCTCCATCAAATCCAGACGCTTTTCACTCATGCTGCTTCAATCAATCAATCAATCATGGGCTTGTAAAGTGCACACTACTCACCCGGAGATGGGTCTCAAGGAGCTCAGGGAAAGGGGGGAAAGGGGAGGGGTTCAGCTGAAAATCTGGAGGGTCACTGAGTTCCATTGAAGAGCCGGGTCTTGAGGTCTCTTAGGAACTTAGGGTGGAATGTTGTCTGTCGGAGGTGGAGAGGGAGGGAGTTCCATGCCTTGGCCGAGAGGAGGGAGAAGGAGTGACCTCCTGCTCTGTGTTCCTGAGGTACATTCGTGAGGGAGAGCTGGGCCGAGCGGAGGGAGTGCTGGGGAGCGTGGAAATTGAGGTGGTGGTTCAGGTTTGCGGGTCCAGTGTTGTGGAGGGCCTTGTGTGCATGGGTGAGATGCTTGAAGGTGATTCTCTTCGTGATGGGGAGCCAGTGTAGGGTCTGTGGGTGTTGGCTGATGTGGCAGTGATGCGGTAGGATGAGTGCTAGTCTGGCGGCGGCATCCTGGATGTTCTGAAGTTTGCGGGTGAGGTACTTATTGATCCCGGCGTAGAGTGCGTTGCCGTAGTCCAGCCTGCTACTGATGAGGGAGACGCAACTACTCGCCAACCGATATAGAGGCATACGTCGCTGCACGGAGAAAATATAAAAGTGCAATTATAGCAGCAAAATCCTCACATATTTCTGAAAGGATCCTCATTGCCCCTAATAAGTCTAAGGAGATCTTCAGAATCATGAGTGAGCTTACGTCTGACGCCAGAACCCTCCCTTCTCAGGCTCCCACCCAAGAGTCCTGCAATGCCTTAAATAGTTTTTTCATTGAAAAAATTATTAAGATTAGGAATACTATCCCTCCTACCTCTTCTGTCGCCTTATTAGCTTCCTCTCCTGGAAACCCACTCTCACTATCACACTTCCCCGTCCTTGATCCTACCACTCTGGCCAAACTCACTGTCCGAGTCAAATCAGGCTCGCCCAATGATTGTTGTCCTCCCTCTGTTTTCCACGATATTTGCCTGGCTCTGCCGGATTGCATCTTGCCTCTGTTAAACACCTCCCTTGAGACGGGCACGGTACCCAACTCCTTTAAGGAGGCTGTTTTGGTGCCCCCTCTTGATAAAACCCGGAGCCGATCCGGAGAACCTCGCCAACTATCGGCCTATTTCCCTTCTGCCCTACCTATCCAAACTCTTGGAGGCACACGTCACCACTTGCCTCTCTCAATTTATCGAGTGTTTCAACTACCTCGAGCCTAACCAAGCCGGTTTTAGACCAGCCCACTCCACTGAGGCTGTGATCCTGGCAGTTATGGATTCTTTAAGGGGCAATGCCGATAAAGGGGCACCTCAGGCGCTCGTCTTATTGGATCTGTCGGCGGCATTCGACATGGTGGACCATAACATCCTTCTCCACCGTGTCGAGCATGCCGGCATTCGATGGATTTGGGCCCAGATCTTTAGACTGGGGTGAATGTGTGACATTGATCCACATTCTGTCCATCATCTGTTTTGTTTGCAATTACCGCCATAAGTGCGCTGGGGATGCTCAGACGTGGGTCCCAGGCACTCCACACCACTGGAGTCAAGCTAGCCGGGCTGATGAGAGGTGTTACCTCGAAACCGGTCCGGTCCTCGGATGCTTGATTCCGTTCTGGGAAGGACATGGCTTTTGTAGTTCGGACTGGACTGTTCCCATGGTGCACAGGGTCAGAGCTGATTTGCATATCGCCATTGTCTAACCCAGGGTGGTGTGGAGTGCAAAAAAACGATGGATTTGGGCCCAGATCTTTAGACTGGGGTGAATGTGTGACATTGATCCACATTCTGTCCATCACCTGTTTTGTTTGCAATTACCGCCATAAGTGCGCTGGGGATGCTCAGACGTGGGTCCCAGGCACTACACACCACTGGAGTCAAGCTAGCCGGGCTGATGAGAGGTGTTACCTCGAAACCGGTCCGGTCCTCGGATGCTTGATTCCGTTCTGGGAAGGACATGGCTTTTGTAGTTCGGACTGGACTGTTCCCATGGGGCACAGGGTCAGAGCTGATTTGCATATCGCCATTGTCTAACCCAGGGTGGTGTGGAGTGCAAAAATTGATGGATTTGGGCCCAGATCTTTAGACTGGGGTGAATGTGTGACATTGATCCACATTCTGTCCATCACCTGTTTTGTTTGCAATTACCGCCATAAGTGCGCTGGGGGTGCTCAGACGTGGGTCCCAGGCACTCCACACCACTGGAGTCAAGCTAGCCGGGCTGATGAGAGGTGTTACCTCGAAACCGGTCCGGTCCTCGGATGCTTGATTCCATTCTGGGAAGGACATGGCTTTTGTAGTTCGGACTGGACTGTTCCCATGGGGCACAGGGTCAGAGCTGATTTGCATATCGCCATTGTCTAACCCAGGGTGGTGTGGAGTGCAAAAAAACGATGGATTTGGGCCCAGATCTTTAGACTGGGGTGAATGTGTGACATTGATCCACATTCTGTCCATCACCTGTTTTGTTTGCAATTACCGCCATAAGTGCGCTGGGGATGCTCAGACGTGGGTCCCAGGCACTCCACACCACTGGAGTCAAGCTAACCGGGCTGATGAGAGGTGTTACCTCGAAACCGGTCCGGTCCTCGGATGCTTGACTCCGTTCTGGGAAGGACATGGCTTTTGTAGTTCGGACTGGACTGTTCCCATGGGGCACAGGGTCAGAGCTGATTTGCATATCGCCATTGTCTAACCCAGGGTGGTGTGGAGTGCAAAAAAACGATGGATTTGGGCCCAGATCTTTAGACTGGGGTGAATGTGTGACATTGATCCACATTCTGTCCATCACCTGTTTTGTTTGCAAATACCGCCATAAGTGCGCTGGGGATGCTCAGACGTGGGTCCCAGGCACTCCACACCACTGGAGTCAAGCTAGCCGGGCTGATGAGAGGTGTTACCTCGAAACCGGTCCGGTCCTCGGATGCTTGATTCCGTTCTGGGAAGGACATGGCTTTTGTAGTTCGGACTGGACTGTTCCCATGGGGCACAGGGTCAGAGCTGATTTGCATATCGCCATTGTCTAACCCAGGGTGGTGTGGAGTGCAAAAAAACGATGGATTTGGGCCCAGATCTTTAGAGTGGGGTGAATGTGTGACATTGATCTACATTCTGTCCATCACCTGTTTTGTTTGCAATTACCACCATAAGTGCGCTGGGGATGCTCAGACGTGGGTCCCAGGCACTCCACACCACTGGAGTCAAGCTAGCTGGGCTGATGAGAGGTGTTACCTCGAAACCGGTCCGGTCCTCGGATGCTTGATTCCGTTCTGGGAAGGACATGGCTTTTGTAGTTCGGACTGGACTGTTCCCATGGGGCACAGGGTCAGAGCTGATTTGCATATCGCCATTGTCTAACCCAGGGTGGTGTGGAGTGCAAAAAAACGATGGATTTGGGCCCAGATCTTTAGACTGGGGTGAATGTGTGACATTGATCCACATTCTGTCCATCACCTGTTTTGTTTGCAATTACCGCCATAAGTGCGCTGGGGATGCTCAGACGTGGGTCCCAGGCACTACACACCACTGGAGTCAAGCTAGCCGGGCTGATGAGAGGTGTTACCTCGAAACCGGTCCGGTCCTCGGATGCTTGATTCCGTTCTGGGAAGGACATGGCTTTTGTAGTTCGGACTGGACTGTTCCCATGGGGCACAGGGTCAGAGCTGATTTGCATATCGCCATTGTCTAACCCAGGGTGGTGTGGAGTGCAAAAATTGATGGATTTGGGCCCAGATCTTTAGACTGGGGTGAATGTGTGACATTGATCCACATTCTGTCCATCACCTGTTTTGTTTGCAATTACCGCCATAAGTGCGCTGGGGGTGCTCAGACGTGGGTCCCAGGCACTCCACACCACTGGAGTCAAGCTAGCCGGGCTGATGAGAGGTGTTACCTCGAAACCGGTCCGGTCCTCGGATGCTTGATTCCATTCTGGGAAGGACATGGCTTTTGTAGTTCGGACTGGACTGTTCCCATGGGGCACAGGGTCAGAGCTGATTTGCATATCGCCATTGTCTAACCCAGGGTGGTGTGGAGTGCAAAAAAACGATGGATTTGGGCCCAGATCTTTAGACTGGGGTGAATGTGTGACATTGATCCACATTCTGTCCATCACCTGTTTTGTTTGCAATTACCGCCATAAGTGCGCTGGGGATGCTCAGACGTGGGTCCCAGGCACTCCACACCACTGGAGTCAAGCTAGCCGGGCTGATGAGAGGTGTTACCTCGAAACCGGTCCGGTCCTCGGATGCTTGACTCCGTTCTGGGAAGGACATGGCTTTTGTAGTTCGGACTGGACTGTTTCCATGGGGCACAGGGTCAGAGCTGATTTGCATATCGCCATTGTCTAACCCAGGGTGGTGTGGAGTGCAAAAAAACGATGGATTTGGGCCCAGATCTTTAGACTGGGGTGAATGTGTGACATTGATCCACATTCTGTCCATCACCTGTTTTGTTTGCAATTACCGCCATAAGTGCGCTGGGGATGCTCAGACGTGGGTCCCAGGCACTCCACACCACTGGAGTCAAGCTAGCCGGGCTGATGAGAGGTGTTACCTCGAAACCGGTCCGGTCCTCGGATGCTTGATTCCGTTCTGGGAAGGACATGGCTTTTGTAGTTCGGACTGGACTGTTCCCATGGGGCACAGGGTCAGAGCTGATTTGCATATCGCCATTGTCTAACCCAGGGTGGTGTGGAGTGCAAAAAAACGATGGATTTGGGCCCAGATCTTTAGAGTGGGGTGAATGTGTGACATTGATCTACATTCTGTCCATCACCTGTTTTGTTTGCAATTACCGCCATAAGTGCGCTGGGGATGCTCAGACGTGGGTCCCAGGCACTCCACACCACTGGAGTCAAGCTAGCCGGGCTGATGAGAGGTGTTACCTCGAAACCGGTCCGGTCCTCGGATGCTTGATTCCGTTCTGGGAAGGACATGGCTTTTGTAGTTCGGACTGGACTATTCCCATGGGGCACAGGGTCAGAGCTGATTTGCATATCGCCATTGTCTAACCCAGGGTGGTGTGGAGTGCAAAAAAACGATGGATTTGGGCCCAGATCTTTAGACTGGGGTGAATGTGTGACATTGATCCACATTCTGTCCATCACCTGTTTTGTTTGCAATTACCGCCATAAGTGCGCTGGGGATGCTCAGACGTGGGTCCCAGGCACTCCACACCACTGGAGTCAAGCTAGCCGGGCTGATGAGAGGTGTTACCTCGAAACCGGTCCGGTCCTCGGATGCTTGATTCCGTTCTGGGAAGGACATGGCTTTTGTAGTTCGGACTGGACTGTTCCCATGGGGCACAGGGTCAGAGCTGATTTGCATATCGCCATTGTCTAACCCAGGGTGGTGTGGAGTGCAAAAAAACGATGGATTTGGGCCCAGATCTTTAGACTGGGGTGAATGTGTGACATTGATCCACATTCAGTCCATCACCTGTTTTGTTTGGCATTCGGGGCCTGGCCTCTGCCTGGATCCAATCTTTTTTGTCGGGCAGAACCCAGGCGGTCCGTTTAGGCCTTTCACGGCCGCTAAGGAACTATCCACCTGCGGAGTGCCCCAGGGATCATCCCTGTCCCCTCTGCTTTTCAATCTTTACCTCCAACCGCTCATCCATTCTTTGAAGAGGTGGGACATCACTGTCTTCAATTATGCAGACGATCTGCAAATTATTTTCCCCCTCAACACTCCCAATGCAGCTCTTGACTGTCAATCGCTTATGTTACACATCCAGCAATGGATGAATCTGAACCAGCTCAAGCTGAACCCGGGGAAAACAGAGCTAATCCTCCCGGGTAACAGCCCCATTCATTGGGGTCCACAGTTCTGGCCGGTGGAGCTTGGCCCCCTGCCTGCTCCAGTTAAGTCAGCAAAGAGTCTCGGGGTTATCATTGACACAGAGCTCTCTCTCAAGCCTCAGGTGGGTGCTGTTGTGTCATCATGCATGTTCCAGCTAAGGAAAATTAGGAAAGTTTCCCATCTCCTCACACCTGAGGCTGTGATACAAGTTCTGATTGCCCTGGTGCTCTCCCGCCTGGATTTTTCAAATTCTCTGTACCATGGTCTACCAAATTCCTTCTCCACAGGCTCCAAATGGTGCAGAACCAGGCAGCTAGATTGGCCTATAAAATCCCGAAGTGGCAGTCTGCGAAACCATTACTTTGCAAACTCCACTGGCTGCCGGTTGAACAGAGGGCTGCGTTCAAGATCGGCTGCTTGACATTCAAAGCTGTGTCTGGGACTTCTCCTGCCTTCCTTAAATCCTTGGTCACTCTCTACTGCCCGGTACGTAACCTACGGTCCTCTCATCGGCAGCTCTTAGTCGCCCCCCAAATCAAGCTCAAAAAATGTGGCGGCCGTAGATTTGCTCACTTGGCTCCCAAACTCTGGAACCCGCTGTCTCTCCTGCTTAAATCTTCCAACTACTTGCTGGAATTCAGAAAACTCCTGAAAACTAGTCTCTTCGCACAGTCTGGCTAGATCCCCTCCTTTACACCTCTCAGCACCCAATTAGCGCCAGGAAACCTACGGTGTCAGAGCGCTATAGAAAATCCCCTTAAGATAAGATAAGAGGGCATGTGTGATGATTTTCCTGTGCTTGGGGGGGATCCAGTTGAAGGTCTTTCGGAGTAGGTGGAGGATGTTGTAGCAGGAGTAGGTGATGGCGTTGACCCGGCGGTCCATTTTGAGTTTGGAGTCCAGGATGATTCCGAGGTTGCATGCATGATCCGTAGGGCTTCCTCGATGGCGGGGGGTCACCAGGTGTGGTTCCAGGTGTCGGGGTGTGGGCCTATGATGAGCACTTCAGTTTTGTCCATGTTGAGTTGTAGGTAGCTGTTCTTCATCCATCTGGGGACGGCTTCCATTCCGACTTGAAAGATGCGTCTGGTGATGTTGGGTTTGAGGGAGAGGGAGAGGATGAGTTAGGTGACGTCTGCGTATGAGGTGACGTTGAGTCTGTGTGCTCTGATGATGGATGTGAGCGGGCCATGTAGATGTTGAACAGGGTCGGGCTGATGGAGGATCCTTGTGGGACTTCGCAGGTGGTTGGAGTGGGTTCTGAGAGGAATGTGGCAGTCTGACTCATTGAGTTCTGCCGGAGAGGAAATAGAGGATCCAGTCAAGGGCCTTTTTCAGGATACCCGCTTCGTGGAGTCTACGGGCTAGGGTGCGGTGAGAGACAGTGTCGAAGGCTGCAGAGAGGTCCAGGAGGATGAGGGCCACAGTCTCTCCTCTGTCAAGTAGGGAGTGGATGTCGTCTGTTGCAGCGAGGAGAGTGGTTTCTGTGCTGTGGTTCTTTCTGGAGCCTGATTGGGAGGAGTCAAGGATGTTGTTTTCTTCTATGAAGGCAGCGAGTTGGCTATTGATGGCTTTTCGATGACTTTGGCTGGAAAAGGGAGCAGGGAGATCCTTCTGAAACTCTTGAGGTCGGTGGGGTCCGCTAAAAGTTTTTCCAGGAGAGGGTTGACCTCAGCGTGTTTACAGTCATCGGGGAAGTAGGCGGTCTCAAAGGATTGGTTAATAATTTGTTAAAGCTCAGGGCGATAATGCCTGCGGCTCTGTGGTAGACATGGAGGGGGCAGGGGACCGTGAGGGCCCGGAGTGGGTGGTCTTCATCATCTTCAGAGGGTCGTCGAGGCTTAGGACGGTCCAGCTGTCTAGAGTAGGCTGCGTGATGTTCGGGCAGTGGTAGGGGGTTCCTCATGGGGGTTGTTGTAATCAAAGTTGTCATAGATGGTCTTGATTTTGTGATGGAAGAAGGCGCTGAGTCTGTCGCAGAGGTCCTAGGAGGGTGTGATGTCTAGAGACCCGCTGTTCGGTTGGGCGAACTCTTTGATGATGCCGAAGAGTTCTTTACTGTTGTGTGCATTGGTGGAGATTCTGTCCTGAAGTGCTTTCTTCCTGGAGAGTCTGATGAGTTTGTGATGGGCAGTGGTCGCTGTTTTGAAGTTGTGGAAGTCTGTCTGGGGTTTGGAGTTCCTCCATAGTTTTTTGAGTCATCTGCAGATCCGTCTGCAGTCTCGGAGTTGGGAGGAGAACCAGCAGGCTCTCTTGGCATGAGCTTCCGGGGCTTTCTTGAAGGGGCGATGGTGTTGGCGCAGTCTGTGATCCAGTTGTGTAGAGTACGGGCAGCGGTGGTGGAGTGCTTCGTCTGAGGTGGTGGGAGCAGAGTTGCTGAGGGCGGCAGCGAGCTGGTCGTCGGAGATCTTGTTCCAATTCCTGCGCTGGAGCTGGTGCAGATGTCTGCGTGGAGTGTTGGATTTGAAGGTGAAGTGAACACAGCCGCAGTCCATTGATGGGAGTTCGGAGGTGTGGCTGTAGGTGATGGAGTTTCCTGCTGTGAAGATGGGGTCGAGGATTTGCCCAGCTGAGTGTGTTGGTTCTGGTATGATCTGCTTGAGTCCTAAAACGCGGAGGCTGTCCAGAAGGGAGGTGGAGTTGGGGTCCTGGCGGTTGTTGAGGTGGAAGTTGAGGTCTCCTAGCAGTGTGAAGTGGGTGGAGGTGATGGCGTGCGGCGTGATGATGTCGGTGATGGAGTCGACAAACTGAGTGCGTGTCCTGGGGTTCTGTAGATAAGGGTGCCTTGGAGGGTGGAGGATGGGTTGGTCTGTATCTTGAAGTGGAAGTGTTCCATCAGGTCTGTGGGTCCGTCGGTGTAGGTGCTCAGTTGAAGGTTGGCTTTGTGGGCGATGGCGATGCCTTATCCAGGGTGTTTGGGGAGATCCTTACGCATGAACTTGTATCCTTCAGGGATGGCGATCGCGATGTCTGCTCTGCAGGTGGCGTTTGTCCACGGTTTGGTGAGGAAGGCGATGTCCAGGGAGGGGCTGTCGAGGAGTTCCCATATTTCCAAGGCGTGTCTGTGGAGGCAGCTGATGTTGAGGAGGATACATCGCAGGGTTTGGGGTGTGGTGGAGTTGTTGCTGGAAGGGGGTGGTGCGTCCTGGGTCGCGGCAAAGGTGAAGGCATGGTGGCTGTGATGGCAGGTGAAGGTTCTATGTGTGTCAACAGGTGAGGCGAGCTTGTTATTGTTCTTGCCGATGTTCAGTTCATGGAGAACCGAGGGGCTGCATCCCTGGCAGGCCAGGGGGCTTGGGGTCCTGGCGCTGGTCGCGGTTGGGTCACGGACGGGCACAGACGGGCTTGCCTTTGGTGCTCCTTTGGAGTGACAGGGGCACACTTGCTGCGCGTGGCTGCTATTAGATAGCACAGCATGAGAGCAGCATCTGATTGGATAAAGTAGTTGGCTGTGTGACGTCACGTCGCACTCGGAGGTGTCTGGAGCCAGGGACTGAGAGCATCGAGGATAGGCTTCAGGTAAAGTGAGTGAAAAATTTTTTTTCTTTCTTTTCATTTTTAATGTAGCATGCTTTCATAATGTATGTGTTTGTTTTTATGTATGTACTGCTCACTGTTTTAAATGTCACCACCCGCCACTGGTGAGGAGGTTTCTAAGATAGTGGAAATTCCACACAAAGCTGCTGGAAGTCTGTCTTGGGCTCCTTCCCAGGTCTCATGAACATTCATGGGTTTTAACCGTGGCCTGCTGTCCCATGGGGATCCCAGAGAGTAGGGATAGGCAACAGATCTTTGCAAATTGTGAAACAGGCAAAATTTGCCCCATCTTTTAAAGGCTACAAAACAATCCCATATTTTCTCGGCAAGCCTTCGTCAGATGGATTTTGGGGTGTTTCATGTGGGTCATGCACTTTGTCCACTTCTCCCTCAGAAGAGAGACCTAGGGCGAAGCACTCGAAATGCCTGACCTGCTCATGAACCGGGCTGTTTGCATGCTTCCTGAGTTTCTCTCTGAACCCTTTTTCGCTAGAGAGAATCACAAGAACAGCATAAAACACATACAGGCACATGCATCAAAGCTTATTGTGATGCATGAAATCGGCCTTTTGCGATTGCATAATTATCTTTTGCGATGCATGAAACAACTTGCCAATCGCAATTTAAGAAATCACAATTTTTTGCGATTTCTTAAATTGCCATTGCATTTAAGGAATCTTAATTTGCGATTCCTTAAATGCAATGCAATAAAGTAAAAAGAATTGCGATTTCGCAATCAAGAATCGCAATTTACCATCAAATTCAAAGTTCCATGTTACGCACACACATGCCTTTGGGGCATGTGTGTGCGTAACATGGGTGGCACATATCAATTTCAGTGGTGCAACAGGGTGTCGTTTTGACACCCTTGCACCCTTGAAATTTCATGAGTAATTTGCGAGTACCTACTGGTAGTCGCAAATTGCGCATGCAATTTCCCATTCATTCCTATAGGCCTATAGGCCCATAGGAATGAATGGGAAGTCATTCATTAATTGCGACTCAGAATTTGCGACTCGCAATTAAGGAATTTGTAGGAATCTAAATGTTTTTTTAGCGATTCCTACATGCATAGGCTTTTGCGATTCCTTATTAGCGAAGCCTTATTTTTCGCTAATAAGGAATCGCAAATTATATGTTTGATGCATGTGCCAGCTAGCAGGCTGTTCAGAGGAAGGATGCAATTTTCATTGAATTTGCCTCTTCATATTGAAGTATAAACAAGCATTGGCAAAGTCAATAGGTCTGACTTATACAATATCTATTGGCTTAGTCAGGTTTTTTTTGTTGCCATGTTGGACAGCAGCGTGGCTAATATGACACATGGTTGAAAGTTAAAAAAAAAATTATGTTGTTTGGTCAACACTGGCCTCGTAATAGCACTTAAAATAACATTGACAAAGCCAAATAATAGAGCTATTTAGCTTTGTCAAAGTTTTTTTGCCAAGTTGTACATTAGCACAGCGCAGCGTGGTTTAAAGTAAAGCTATTTTTTAAAAACACTATGACGTAGCTAGCACTGACCATGTCAAGGAGCTTTCTTTTTTTTATTTCAGCCCTGCTGCACATCAGCGCCGCTGGACAACATGGCTAAAAAAGAGTTGGCAAAGCCAATGGATCTTGCATCGGCAAGATCAGTTGGCTTGGCCATTGATTCTTTTTTTCTGGCAGAAGTGGGTGGCGGGATAAGGGTCAAGCAACAATTTGGGGAAGATATCAGGGGGACAGGGCAAGCAACAACAGGAGGTGGTGGTGCAGGGACAGCATCGAAAGGTGGAAGTTGGCAGGGGGACAGAAAGAAATGCTAGGACATAGCCAGTGCATGTCGCAAAATATTGCTTTTTCTGGTGGGGGCAGGTAAAGGAATAGCCAAAACAGGGGGGAGGGGTCAGGAGAAGCAACAACAGAGGAGAGAGTGTCAGGCACTAGGTGAATGACGACAGGAGGGAGGGCGTTGGGGTATGGGACAAGTAACAATAGAAGGGAGGAGGGTGAGGGGACAGGTCAAGTGCTGACAGGGGAGAAGTGTGGTGTATGGGGGCAAGCAAAGATAGGGGAGGGATGGAGCGGGACGAGAAAAGCAAACAAATGCATTACAAGGAGCACCAGTGTAGGATGGGCGGGAGCTGGGTGGCACCCCTTCCCATATGGGAATTGGTGTGGCTACTTGCTGTCACCAAATTTTTCCATAAAGGAAAACTTTGTTCCTCTTAAATCAGCCCAGGTTTTTTTTTAAGAAACTCAGGCTTCTTGAAAAAAAGATTTCTTTTGGAAAGCAGGGAAGATGATCTGCATTCCCTTGCAGGCCACCACAGGGCCGGACTGGGAACAGCAACTCGCCCTGGCTGATTGCTGCTCGACCGACCCAGGTGGGTGGGGGTTTGGTTGGGTGCTAGTATCGATATTGCAGGACTGCTGCAAAACAGGCCCCCCAGTGACAAAACCGGTCCCGCAGCCAGAAAACCGGCCCCCACCCCACCGGCCCACTGGGGAAATGCCCGGTGTTCGCTACGGCCAGTCTGGCCCTAGGCCACCATCTCTTCAATAGTGATTAAAGGCAATCACAAGAGGTTCGCAAATTGCAACCTGCTTAAACCGGCTCATTAATATTTATTAGGCAAGTGTTTCTGCAACCTCATAAGCCCACTTTTTGCTAATGTAATCTTTGTACATCAGTCCTTTGGTTTACAAACCCAGAATGTACACAACACGCTGTGCAGTAGCGGAATTTACATGGTGGTCAAGGGTCAAAATGAGGCTCTTAGAAACTTAAAACAGGAGCACGAGAAAAGGCCTGAGAGACAGTCTGCGCGTCAGCATGTGGGAGATGAACGCACACGCAGCGTCAGCTGTCAGTCTCGAGATGGGATGTACTCCGGAGAATCCCTACAGCAATAAGAGGATCATCCGCAGCCGGAGACCCGATACGTGACACTTGGGCCCAGCTGGTGCAAAGCCTCCAGGGGCAGGATTGTGATGACACCATGGGGGGCCCGGAGCAGGGCAATTACCTGAAGACCATGGCGCGAGTCAGCAAAACCCTGCGGACTGGACTCCATTTTGCATTCCTGGAAAATTGACATTCCATTTCCTACAATACAATATCAAACCAATCGAAAAAAAGCTGTAGACAGGAAATGTGAGACTGAAGTCAAGCCAGGTCCCAGCACGGAAGTGGGAGGTGAGGAGCCACGTGCATAGTTCTGCTATTGCTCGCATCTTTGAATACCAACATGAAACATGTGCAATTACATGTGTCTATGCATGTACTAACACGTGCACTTATCGAATCACATGCACATTTCAGTATTCAAGTGCCCATCTGAGTAGTTGGGAAGGTTTGTGCTTTAACTCACATATTTTCCCAATCCCATGTCCACTGAAGTAATCGATTGTACATCCGAGTACACTTATGCACACATTTTAACTACAACTTGCACATTTGGTGGCTAATCACATGCACATTTATGCACTCACACATCCACGGACTGGGCCGACTTTAGAGCTGAAGGAACCAGGTGCAACAGTATTTTTTGCCCGCCCCCATGACCGCCTTCTTCACGAATTCCCTCATTATGACCCTTCAACACTTCCCCTCATCTCTCCATAGTCCCTCTCACGTGCATTTAATTTGTTTTTATAGTTCTACTCGTGTCAGTGTAGGTTGCCATAACATTTTACATCACACACGTATTATAAAGAGACAATGGATCATAAGTGTGTAAATCAGTCTGTAGTAAATGTTAAATAAGCCCATAAAAATTGCAAGGTGTAGGGATTACACATCATTCATACTAGTAGGCAGTATATTTTAAGAGTATTCTGGAGAAGAACAAACTCAGGATTTGAAACATACCACAATGGTTGGAGTTGGCTTTACTAATATGTATGTATTTCTACTCAAACTAACCCTTTTTTGCAACATTAGGATAATAAAAGACTTGGGGGGAAAACAACATAACGTTATAATCTATACCATGCAGTTTACATGCAGCTCTTTGATGACAGTTCAATGCTCAATGTGCTATATTAGGACTGTAACTTATGAGCTGGAAGTAACAAAATGGCCTGTGACAAAAGCAGTAACCCACTGAGCTATCACCATAAAATGCAGTTCTGTGATGTACATGGTACATGTTCTTTGCAGCCAGTGTATTAACCCTCTGCTGTACTTTATGATGAGTACAGTACAGAAAAAGTGGTCCGAGTTTTCGCAGTTGCTTCTAAATATTCTGTTCTTTTTACATGAGAAAACGTTCACCACATATATGTATCATTATGCATTATTAAACAAAGTGAACAATAAAGCTTACAATATTCAAAATATGTTTGTTTTTATTTAATCGACACAATGTTTAATAATGCATAATGATACATAAATGTGGTGAATGTTTTCTCATGTACAAAGAACAGAATATTTAGAAGCAACTGCGAAAACTCGGACCACTTTTTCTGTACTGTACTTAGCGACCCAGGCCCTTGAGTTTTTTGGGTACACCCAGTCTAAACTCAGTACTTTATGATGAGTCAAAACTGCCAGGAGACAAAAACTCTAATCCCTGTCTAGCAGGAGCATTAATCAGCTGAGTTATCTTGACATTTTTATTGTTGCCTGAAAATTGCATGACACAAAAGGAACTCTGCAGTAGATAACTTTGAATCCATAAGTTATTTCTAAACACAAAACTCCCTCAGCTCAGCACCAGGTGCGGCTGCACCAGTCGCACTGCTGTAAAGCCAACCCTGTTCCTGGAATCATGTGCAAATATTTGTAATCAGATGCATTTTCATGTGATTAATCACATACATATTTCGGTAATCATGTGCACTTCTGAATAATGAAATGCATAATTTAATGGTGTCACACACCTTACTATAATTAGATGCAGATTTGCACAATCAAATGAACACTTGTGCATTTTTGTGTCAGTTGGTGTAAGCACAATCATATGATCAAATACACAGATGTGGAATCTCATGTAGAACACGCTTGTCATGCACGTTTATGTAACTGCAGGCACAGTCATGTAATCACATCTATTTGAGTAATCACATGCATAATCACATTCAAATGTATGTTATTGCGTGCAAAACTGTTTGCAGAATTAAAATCCCCCCTGCATAATAACACCTGCATGTGTGTAATGTTATGTCATGTGAATTTGTAAAGTGTTTCCTACCATCTGTGTAATTGTGTATCGCTTTCGCAATCAGGGTGCCCCTTTCAGTTCTGGGGTACTCATTGACTGGGATTGAGTGGTCTGTTTAGGTTATATTTTTTTGCTTATAGCTGTTATATTGGGTAAAGTCCTGAGAGTTTAGAATAGCTTTGTATTTTGTTTGGTTATTGATTATATTGCATAGTGGCCGAATAGATCCTGCTCTGGATCTGCCTGGAGCATTTTGTGCATGGATATATTTGCCGAAGGATATTGCTGTTTGTTCAGACTTGCTGTGATGTAGGGTTGTCCATTGCTGGCCTTCAAGTAGCTTTCTCGAGGTGGTATATTATGAAAGAGATTCGGAATAGAAGGGAACAAACACGTGATCATATTTGTGACTGTGATCTGTCAATTGAAGATATTTCATCCTTCTATGGCCTGTTTAGAGAAAAACATCACAACACGAAAATTAAAGGAACCAAGAGAGATACAGGAATATGGGACCAACAGATGATGCTGCACTTGTTACACAATTGGTGCATTGAAATCTCAGCTTAAGGAGCAATCTTTGTGAATGCATCAAGGAGGGAAAGAAGAACATTAGTTACTTACCTGTAAACTGTGGTTCTCCAGTATTGGTGTCTTTCATAGATTGACATGCTTGAATATTACCAGTCGTCGAAGTGGGAGTCCCACAGTACATAAAATAGTAGTAAAATACATATATATATATATATATATACATATAGAAAATTATATAATTATACATATATACATAAAATGTAATACATATAAAATATATAACATAAAGTTAAAAGTACCATAGAACTAAAGACAGGCCCATAGAAGCCTTAAAGGGAGAATTCACTTAAATAACATATCAGTCATTATAATGGTCCACCTTCCAGCCAATCAGGCAACAGCACCCTCTAGAACCTTCTCCTCAGAAGCTCAAGCCCTCAGATTTTCGTAGCACCAAAGTGACCATGAGTGCATGAGGAGAAGAGAGCCTCTGAGGGGAGGAAGGGTGGGTCACATGTGAATCTATGAAAGACACCAATACTGGAGAACCACAGTTTACAGGTAAGTAACTAATGTTCTTCTCCAGTATTAGGGGTGTCTTTCATAGATTCACATGCTTGAATAAGAGTAGAAAGCAGTAAAGTAATATATGAGTCATAAAAGGCAGTTGAAAACAGAAAAGTAACACTATAGTATTATTAAAATAGCATACAGTGAAACTTAATTTAAAAACCTTTTATGACAGGAGGCGGGAAGCAACAGAGGCTCACCTTAGTTAAAAAAGATTTTGTAGCACAGCTTGGCCCACAGCAGCATCCGCGGCATCCGCTGACTCCAGACAATAGTGCCTTGTAAACATGTGTCTGCTCGACCACGTTGCCGCTCTGCAGATCTGGCGCAGAGGCACTCCAGCAAAGAGGGTGGTAGATGATGCCACACCCCTTGTTGAATGTGCTCGTACCAGAGTGGAGAGAGGTTTCCCAGCTTGGCAATGGCAAAAAGAGATGGCAGAAGAGATCCATCTAGTAATAGATTGTTTGGTGACTGGCTGTCCTTTGCATATTCGGCCATAGGCCACAAAGAGTTGGTCTGATTTACGAAATGGAGCGGTGCGCTGGATGTAAAATTTCAGGCAATGGTTTAAGTCCAAGGAATGTAAAGAACGCTCAGCCGGAGACTGAGGGTTTGGGAAGAAAGTTCTGAGAACTACGGGCTCATTCAGATGGAAATCCGAGGGCACCTTGGGAATAAATTTTGGATTTGTACGCAAAGTAACAGCGTCCTTGGAGAATTGAAGAAATGGAGGTTGAATTGTAAATGCTTAGATATCACTTACTCACCTTGATGACGTCAGTGCGAGCAGAAGAGCAACCTTCCACGTGAGAAACTTCAAATCTGCTGAATGGATTGGCTCAAAAGGAGGTAATAGAAGCTGAGACAAAACCAGATTCAAGCGCCACGGAGGCGGAGGACGACGAATGGGCGGGTACAGTCGAAAGAGGCCTTTAAAAAACTGTTGAATGATCCAAGAGGAATACAAGGATGTGGTGCCATCATGACGAAAGCGGGAAATCGCTGCCAAAAAGACTTTAAGAGTGGAATGAGAAAGTCCTGATTTCGCCCGAGATAAGAAAAAAGGCAGTATTTGTTCAGGCTTAGCGTGCATTGGATCCAGAGCTTCCTTGTGGCACCAGACACAAAACCGCTTCCATGTCAGTTGATATGTCTTAATGGTGGAGGGAGCGCCTGCATGAGCCAGCACATCCCTGCACTCCGGAGTAATATTCAGACTTGCAAATTCATTGTGTTCAGGTTCCAGGCATGCAGTTGGAGATATGCCGGATCTGGATGACAAATGCGGCCTTGGTTCATGGTGAGCAGGTGAGGCAGAGGATAAAGAGGTATCGGGTCACACATGGACAATAGGAGGAGGTCCGAGAACCACGGGCGACGTGGCCACCTGAGTGCAATCAGAATTACATGGCATGGTTGAAGCTTCCTCCTGTGCAGCAGGCGCGGAATTAGAGGGAGCGGGGGAAAAGCGTAGGCGAATTCGCTCGACCAGTTTATCGAAAATGCATTCCCGCTCGACTCTCTGTGGGGATGCCGACTTGCAAAGCATAGGCATTTGTGGTTGGTTAGGGTCGCAAATAAGTCCAGCTGTGGTTGGCCCCACTGGCGAAAGATGTATTCCAGAATGGGTTGGTGGAGTTCCCATTCGTGGTTGTCTGCCAGAGATCTGCTGAGACAGCCGGCGAGGGTGTTAGAGACGCCCGGCACGTGTACTGCTGTCAGGTGAACTTGATGTTGAATTGCCCAAGTCCAGATTTCTTGCGCCTGTTTGGAAAGCAGGAGAGATCTCGTACCTCCCTGCTTGTTGAGGTAGTGCATGCTGGTGGTGTTGTCTGTCCGCACCAGCAGTGATTGGCCTTGTATCAGAATCCAGAAAGACTTCAGGGCAAGGAAGATGGCCAAGAGTTCAAGACTATATGCCATCTGCGTTGAGCTGTCGTCCACTTGCCCTTGACTGACATGCCTTCAAGGTGTGCCCCCCAGCCCTCTAAGGAAGCATCCGTCATGAGGATGAGTGAAGGAGGTGTTTCCTGGAAGGGCCGTCCCGCGGCGATATTCGGAAGATGAGCCCACCATTCCAAAGCTGTTTGAATGCGGGGGGTCAAGAAGAGTTTGTCGTTGAACGACCCCAAAACTTGTTTCCATTGTTTGTCCACCTCCTCCTGTATGACTCTCATGTGACGTCTGCAGTGTGGGATCAGCTGTATGCAAGAGGAGGCCATGCCCAGAAAAGATTTCAAGATCCAGACAGAAACTGACTTTTTTGATTTGAGAAAAGCGACCATCTTGAGTTTGCGAAGTTGTCGCTCCTGGGACACAAACACCTGCGTCAGACGAGAATCCATTAAGGCTCCTAGAAAGATTCTCTGTTGTGATGGGCGAAGATGAGGCTTCTCCTGATTCACGGAAAGGCCTAATTCGTGAAAAAGTGACAGACAGGTCTGAGTATGCTGACTTGCTGTTCGACGTGTCTGAGCTTTTATTAGACAATCGTCTAGATAAGGGTAAAATTGAACTCCTTGTAGGCGAAGGAAAGCCGTGACTGGAGCCATGATCTTCGTGAAGACTCTTGGCGCTGATCGAAGGCCGAAAGGCAACACCTTGAACTGGAAGTGCTTCGATCCGACAGTGAAGCGAAGATATTTCCTGTGTTTGTGATGTATTGGCACATGGATATATGCATCTTGGAGGTCGATAGTGGAGAGAAACTCTCCGGGATTGAGGTATTACAAAATTTCCCGGAGGGTCAACATTCGGAAAGTTTGTGATTTGATGAATTTGTTGAGGGCTTGTAAGTCCAGAATGGGGCGCCATTCTCCCGATTTCTTCTTGATTAAAAAGAAGCGGGAATAAAAGCCCCTGCCCTGTTGAGCTCGAGGAACCACTTCAACAGCCCCTTTTTGTATCATGGTCTTGACTTGAGCCAACAGATCTTTGAAATGAGGTGGTGGGGGACCAGAAGGTCGACGGGTGGGTGGAAATTTTGTAAACTCGAGAACATGTCCTTTCGAGATGACATCCAGGACCCAACGATCCGAGGTGATATGAGACCGGTTGGAGAAGTTTTGGGAGATTCGACCTCCAATTTTCAGAGTCGGAGAACACTTGTTGGGGAAGTCACTGCTTTTTGGAGGTGTTTCCCCCTCTGTAATTATCTTTCCTCTGATAAGGCCTTGAATCGGACTGGCGATTCTGAGATTGATAGGTGTATCTTTGTTTGTTGTCGCCATAGGAGCGATACTGGGAGGAGCCACGAAAATTTGAGGAGCCACCTCTGCCACGTGCTCCACGAAAAGGCTGTTTCCTGTACTGGAGGCTTCCTAAGGAACGAGCTGTATCTGTGTCCTTTTTAATGTATTGAAGGGCGTCGTCAACATGCTTGCCAAAGAGTGAATCACTATCATATGGCAAGTCAAGAATTCTCACCTGTACCTCGGGACGAAAAGCTGTTGATTTGAGCCAGCCCTGGCGTCGTAAAATGGCGGCTCCAGCAAGTTTGTCTGAAGCCTGTTGACGAGATGTAGACAGCACAGTCTATAATCTCTGCAGAGATTTTTTCTCCCTCCTGGACTATCGTCTGAGCCTCGGTTCGGACGGAATCTGAGAGCTGATTAATCAAGGCCGCGATCTCAGACCACATCTGGCGGTCATATCTCCCGAGGATGGCCAGGGAGTTCGCCGCTCTGACCGTTGTGGCAGCCATGGTGGTAAACTTCTTACCAATAGAGTCCAACGGGCGTCCCTCTTGGTCTGGAGGGGAGGTGAGAGGAGTGGCCGGATTCCTTGAACGCTTCTGGGCAGCCTGCGTTACAACAGAGTCCACCTTGGGGTGAGAGACAAGGCATACTGGAGAGTCTGCCGGTGCCTTATACTTTTTGTCTAGACGTGGCAACACAGCTGGGATGGAGTTTGGTCGTGCCATAAGTTTAAGGCCTTCCTGCCAAATAAAATCAATGATTGGGATAGTATGAGTCAGTTTAAGAGGCTGATCTTTGAAGTTCTAGAGGAAGCAATCCGTTTGCTGCATCTCTAAGGTTAAATGGAAGCGTTTGGCAGCACGCACCATTAAATTATGGAAGCTTCCAATGTCCACCGGCGGGGAAGGCAAAGGCGATGTTGGTGGCGTAGATGGCGTTTGAGCTCTATAATTGTCCCAATCCGCGAGGACATCATCTTGATTAGTGTCTTGATTGACATCCGCGTCATCATCAGTATCTTGCTGCTGTTGGACTGGCAACTGCGGCATCTCCACATGTACGGGTGTTGGCGCCGCAGTTTGAAGAGTTGGTGAGGTAGGCGTAGATGGAGGGAACCTGCGATTATAATCGTCCAACATATTTTGCAAGTTGGTCACCAGAAAATACGGTATTTGAGTCATACCATACTCATGTGGTGCCTCAGAATGAGCAAACTGGACAGGAAAGAGAGCACATGCTTCCTCCTCATACTCATCATCTTCCTCCTGGCATTTGATATTGAGTTCAGATGGACTATTTTCAGGACGAAAAACTTCATTCACATAGGAACCGTCATCAGAATTGTCTTCTACAGACTCAAATAATTTAGTTGGCAGAGTTTCCGTCATAGGACTCAAAGGAACAGGCCGTTTCACCACTGAAGCTGTAACTACTGTGAAAGTAGTCGCTGTAGCGAGTAAATGTTGCGTCGTCGACGGTCCAGTCGACGAGATGGCTGCAGATGGCAATGGAGCCCTCGACGGAGATAATATCTTCTCTTTAGTCGACGTAGATTTCCGTGCCGTCGACGGAGTCGTCGACGAAGATGAAGCTGACGACACAGGAGGAATCGTCGGCGTAGACGGCACCGTCAACGAGGATCTTGCCGTCAACGTAACCGTCGACAAGGGTGTAGCCGCCGACGATGTCTTGGCCGTTGACGATGTCTTGGCCGTCGACGGTGTCTTAGCCGTCGACAGTGTCTTGGCCGTCCACGAGGTCTTGGTCATCGACGAGGTCTTGGTCGTCGACTAGGTCTTGGTCGTCGATGAGGTCTTGGCCGTCGACGAAGAGGTGGTCGTTGACGAAGAGGAGGCCGTCGACCGAGGGCGCGTTGACGGGGTCTTCGACGATGAATGCTTTAGCACAAGCGTCGACGAGGCAGGTTTTACGGCCGTCGATGAAATCTTAAGAATAGATGGAATAGGCCTCACCTCTGGGAGCGTCGACGACGAGGTAGACGTCGTCGTCGTAGTCCTCGTAGACATCGAACATGTCGTTGTCAACGTTAGCACAACGTCGATGGATCTCGTGGTCATCGACAGACGCGTCGACGGTCCCGTCGACGAGCTGGTGCCCGACTTAGATGACGAGGGCACAGCTTGGGATTGCGACGCCAGAGAGCCAGGTCCCGTAGGCGTGGAGACTTGCAAATCCCGTGGGGAGATAGATTTTGAAGCGTCAACGAGCTTCTTTTTCTTCAGAAAAGGAGATGGCATCTCAGTCTCTGACCCACGCTTGAGAGAGGCTTTGGAATGGAAAGAAGACACACTTTCCATGTCAGAAACAGGATCTTCAGAAGTCTTTAACTTCTGTAGCCACAGAAGGAGACGGGCCTCTCTATCCTTCAGTGTCTTGGCGGAGAAGGTCCTACAGAACTTGCAGTTCTTAACTTCATGGTCCGGATAAAGACAGTAAATACACTTACTGTGAGGATCTTCATGAAAAAGGCTAGGCTTTCTACAGGATGAACAAGGTCTAAATAAAGATTTTTTAGTTGTAGACATCTTCTGAGATGAAGTAAGCAAAAGAGTTGAAGAAACTGAGCAGAGCTCAGGGAGACTCCCTTCACAAGACGTGCAGTAGAAAATCTGAGGGCTTGAGCTTCTGAGGAGAAGGTTCTAGACGGTGCTGTTGTGTGATTGGCTGGAAGGTGGACCATTATAAAGACTGTGATATGCTACTAAAGTGAATTCTCCCTTTAAGGCTTCTATGGGCCTGTCTTTCTATGGTACTTTTAACTCTATGTTATATATTTTATATGTATTACATTTTATGTATATATGTATAATTATATAATTTTCTATATGTATATATATATATGTATTTTACTACTATTTTATGTACCGTGGGACTCCCACTTCGACGACGGGGAATATTCAAGCATGTGAATCTATGAAAGACACCCCTAATACTGGAGAACTGGTGTTACCAACTAGCAAAGAAACATGAGGTGATGGACCTGAGTTAGTAGGTTGAAACAAGTAAATATTTAAGGCATAAATAACCTGATTTAGTGGGCTCGAAGGGTATATCCGCCAACCACCAAAAATCAGCAAATTTACTGTTCGCAACCAATGTGCTATATCCAGCCTCTTTTGAAATCCCTAGATTGTGGAATAATGACCAGGAATACTTCCTCTCCCCAAGCATTTTAGGAAGATCACAAATATGGACACTGACAATTTAGCCCTCCTTTCAGAGTACATTGGTAACATCCACATTTGGGGGGATCAAATCAATCCATCCAACAAGCGTATTGTTAAAACTTCTACCTGATGTCTCCTCACAAATGTGGATCCTCCGATGGCAACAATGTTCAATTTGATATATAAACCTCCTCTAGCCAAGTGGTGAATATTACATTTAGTGTATTGTCCCCCCGCCTTAGTGGAAGAGAAACATCAGTCTTAATGACAGACAAGAAAAACTGGCTTTCAAATTCAAAATAAATCTGCAAGTGTTTAGAATGTGCAAAAGAGAAAAGAGAAGCATGTTCAGGATTTATTAAAGGTTTTGTTTGTGGTCAAAAGGGAGCTCATCATTTAACAGCATATGGAAAAGAAATTAGAAAGAAAAGTACAAAAATAGGGAATCATTGATTTCGATCTTCTTTAGTAGATACCTGTGATGTGAAAATCATCTTCAGATGTTATCCATCTAGTGACAAACATCCACAAATCTGATAAATAAGAAAACATAGGGGTCATTTACCGAATGGTGGGTGGCCCACTAGACAGCAGCATAACGAAACTTGTGGGGTCCCCCTGCAAAGTACACAGAGGGGGGCCCCGGGGAGCCCCTCCATGGCCCACTCCCTATCACCTTTGCTGAGGGCACCACCTGGAACCACCTGGATCTCAGTGACCCTCCCCCCGCGCACGGCCGGGGAGTGCAGGGCTTATGTTATGCCCCTGACATTATATTAGCAGAGACTATGGCCTGCCAGAGATTGCAAAAGTCCTCATGCATCCGCCAGTGTGTTGGGGTCACTGAATGCATAGAACTTTGCTGAGTAGGCACCATGTTCGTTTCATTCTCTTGGCAAAGCTTTCTTCAAATGGCAAACTCCTAAAGATATAGAATAATGTTGGAAAACAAAACATAAATATTGTCCCTGCTGCTCAGGTAGTTTGTCTGTGCATGTTAGGGACATCCATTGATTTCCCTGCACGGTGGCGCCTGGCAAACCCTGCTCTAAATGTCGACCATCACTATGACCTGGCAACAGTGGTGATGGAGCAAGGATTCAAGAAAACAAACCTTGCTCGGACCAATTCCTCTTTACCAAGTACTAATCACTAGAAACAGAAATTAAAGACGAAATTAAGATGCACACAACATTTACATATGGGGAAGAGAGCTTTATACACGCTTAAAAAACAAAGAATAATTTGCAACGCGACCAAATCTCGCTCTAAACCGGAAAATACTTCTGCGCATGTGCAAACCAGAACCTGCGTAAATAACCATGTGACTGACTCGGTTGAGAGGGAAAACTCTCACACATGCGCAAGGATTACTAACCTTAGGTCTTGAGGCACTGCGTACCTGGCATATGCTTGCCTGAGATTTAAAAGAAGACATTGCTGCTAATGCTTCAGGAGGCTACTCAAGACCTGGCTGTTCAAGCAGTAGCAGCCCCCCCCGTGCCTTGAGACCCTTACGGGTGAGTAGCACGCTTTGCAAATACCTGATTGATTGATTGATTGAATGCTTTTGCCTAAAGAAAGAGCTTTTAACATGGGATAGAGTAGAAGTGGGTGGTGAGCAGGGACAATGACATATTTGAGAATTAACATCTGTTTATGTTTCCTTTATTAATAGTGTATGTTGGGGCCTAATGTGCTAAGCCGATGAAAAGATAGCGACGGAAAACGTAAACAAGCTGAGTCTGCGCACTAGAGTTATGGTGTGACCCGCTGACCGGACCATTGACAGCCTGCCAAGAGACTAGGACAGAAGCCATGAGAACTCTATTCAACAGTGGAATTACATATGAATTTGTACTTAATCTGTTACTTTAAATGTGTGTGAAAGGATACGGAATAGAGAAATAAATAAGTTAAATGGGAAGGGTTTGTTAAACAAAAGGGGTCATTAAGAAATTGAATATGACAGCATGAGGTGATGACAACTCCCCTGCCTCTGCCCAATCACAGTCCATGACCCACTGATATTTGCAACTTTTGAGGGTGGGACATGCAGAATTAAAGAGTATAACTAGAGTAACAGAAGGTTAGGTAGTTCAATCGATCAATGCTGAGAGAGAGAATGAGAGAGGCGAGAGCTGCTGCTGGAAAGAAGAAAACAGACTGGGAAGATGAATTCCTGAAAGACAACCTGATTAGATTGAAGATTGCAGAAGAACATCAAGAAGGGAGAGAGTGTAAGAGAGGGATGCTTTCCGGTGTGAAGGGGTTCTAGAGAAGTGTAGTAAGTATTTCCCTGTCCTGATCCTGTCTTATAGTCTTTGTCTCCTGACTCTTAATCAGGTTACCTCCACCAGTCCTTAGGCCAGAGGGTTGGGTTTCCCGTTTCACCATTGGGTACCTATTATTCTGTCTTAAATTTGCATATCCTTTGCAAATGTATGATTTACTATGTCATTTGTCTCTTGATCTATCCACTCCTAATGCATTGAATTGTTGAATGAGTCTAGGAATTGAATGTATTTAATAAATGATTTTTTATCTCCCAAGAAAGTTGATGGAGTTTGCAATGTGAATCTGTACAAATGAACGTTCATTTTGACTGAGTTATTAGATAAAATTTATTGAATCTTAGCCGGAGTCTGTGATTATTTTATTGAGAGTTATAAGTTAAATTAGTTATTTTGTTAATATCACCATCAACTACTCGACTAATGGTCCATTGACCAAAGGAAGAGTGTTGATCTGTGAAGATTAGTTAGGCATTGACTAATCAAGATCAAAGTGAATATAAAACTTGACCACCCAGCGAAGGTCGGCCAGGAAATTGCAAGTGTGTATATGGGTCCATTGTGAAGATTTGTTGATTGTGAAATATTCATCCTGTTTTTTTTTTTCCGCTGGATCAGTTTTTTCTGGTAGTAGAGCAATTGTTATTATCGATTAGCTTGGTGATTATTGAGTATTGTTTTTGATTATTAACTATATGTTTAACATTAAAAGTAGTGTCACGTTTTATGTTGTTTGGAAGCACAGGTACAGAGATACCTGGGAATCCCGGGAACAGAATTTAGAAGAGTGTGGTAAGGAAATCACACTGCAGAAGGTCACTCGTCTGTTGTCATAATACTGAGAAGCTACGCAGAGCTGGCATTATTATATTAGGGACTATATTATATAAGAGTAGGGTGTGAGAGGCAGCAGAGGGCTCGCCAGTGAATCTTAGGCCTTACCTTGAAGAGGAGTATCCCTAGAGAAGTAACAGGTTCACCCTGAGCTTAAGTGAAGGGTAAACAGTGGTTTTACTCGTAGTGGTCGGAAGGAATTTTTTTTTTAAGCGAGTGAAGAATACTATGTTTTGTTTAGTGGAGCAGACAGAGTAGCTCTATTTTTACGATGTTACTAACAACATTTTTATATAAAAAGACATTTTCATATTACCTTGTAAAGGGAGAGTCAGTAGCAGGAGCCATACTGACGTCACAGAGAGCCGTGCTGGTATTGGTTGAAGCAGCGGGCATGAGAAAACTGCAGATTATTAAGGGAGGGCCAGTAGTAGGAGTAATACTGATGTCAAAAAGAACCCCACAGGCATTGGTCAGACGAGTGGGTGTGTTGTAAGCTCTGATTGGCTAGTAGATAGGTAGCGTGCTGGTATTGGTTGAAGAGAGGAATACGTAGGGAGCCCTGATTGGACTCTTGGTGTGGGTAGAGCTGGTATAGGACGAGTGTTAACGAACAGGACCCGTGAAAAAACAAAAGAGTTTTGAGATTTTTACCAACTAAATTAATTAGTCACAAGAACAAGAGAATGAAGTTGATTAAAAAGATCAAGAATTTCTTTAAAAAGGACAAGCTCATAGTGACAAGGGAGGGAATTCTAATGCCACCTCCTAATACGCCAGCTTCCTTTATAGTGATAGAAAGTGGATATCATAAGTGTGTATGGTTGGTGAATTGGGTGGAGTATACAAAAGGTGATGGTATTCTAGCTTTTCCAGAACATGGTACATTTAAGGGAAGAATTCTTCAGAATTTGAGAATCAGGATGAATTCATTAGAACCGAGACCTGACCTCGGTTGACACAGTACGATGGTTTCGAAGAATGGGAAACTGAGGCATATGAACAAGAGAAGTACGGAGGAGGTAGAAGAGTCAATAGTGGATTCCTACACAGATATCCGTTTGACACCCGGGTGGATCAGATGAAAAGATGAAGAAGGGCTGTGGTATCAGAGGGTTTGTATCCAGTATTAGTAGCTGAAGAAATAGAAGGGAGAAAATGTAAGGAAAAAACAAAACACATACACAGAAGCCACTGATAAATTCCTAATTTCTATTTCTGATACTCTCTTTATCGCCCTGAGATGATAATTTGTGGTCTGTATTGCATTTATACACATTCTAAATAAATTTGATTTTAATTACTCAACATGCTGCATAATTACTCCTGTATTGCCGCATAATTCTAGTGGCCAAACTTCAGAATGACAAGGGAAAGGCCCATAAAAAAAACAGAAGCTGGCTGTTGTTCAAAGGCATGAAATCTCTGAGTCGTTTTTGGTAGAGAATATTAGAGGGATAGATCATTTTTGGACCAAATACTTTAAACTCCAGAGAGCCATTCCTTCGAATAGCCATAAATTGTATAGTTGGCTAACCATTAGGAAAAATGCTAAAAACGTACCTGTTCCCCTAAAAAACTTAGAATATTGTAAAAGGAGTGGGACTCTATTGAATGCTTGTGTACACGACTCGCGGCCTTATGGGTGTATGTAGTGCTTTAAATGAGAGTTTAGCTTAACACGACAGACACCTCTATGCTCATTAGAGAAAGACTTAATGAATACTCCTAAACTTGATTCACAGTAAGAGTAGACCAAACAGACTGAATTTAGGATTGATACTTTAGCACTCCAATCCTTCCAATGGTTATCGGTATACTCTGTAGATTATCAGAGTGTTCGAAAGTCCTAAAAATTTATGGGATGTCATATAGTACATTCTGAGTGGCCAAAGGCGAAATTAAGTTATTTAGGGGCATATGCATCAAAATTCGGTATTCCGTGTCCTTAATAGTGAAAAATAAGGAATCGCTAATAAGGACATGCAAACCGCGATGCATCAATGAAATCGGTATCATATAGCGAAAGTACGTTAGCGAGATTAGCAAATACCGAATTAGCAAATACCGATTCGGTATTAGTGAATCCGGTAATTGCGAATTCGGTAATTGCGAAATCGGTAAAAATACGCGGCGCATCGGAAGCAGGCTGATGACATCACAACCAGGAAGTAGGACAGCCCATGCTCCATTCAGTGCCCGAGAAGCTCAGAGGAGGAGGCAGAGTACAGGAGCTGAGGAGCTGAGGAGCCAGACTGAACCAGCAGCAACCAGGACGAGGCAAGCAGTTCTAGATGGAGAAGGAGGCCCCCCAGCAAGGAAAGGACACACACAGGAAGAGAAAGCGCAAGTTCTGGGATAAGGAACACGAAATCCTGATTGAGTGTGTAACCAGCAATAATGACAAACTATTTGGGAGGCTGTCCCTGAAGGTGCCAGAGGCGAAAAAAAGAAAGATGTGGCTGCGCATTAAGGACAAGGTCAATGCTTGCGGAGTCACCCACCACAGCATTGATGATTTAAAAAAACGCTGGTATGACCTGCGTAAAAGGGCCAAGGAGAGGATCGCTCAGAGGGTCAAGGATGCTGCAGGCACAGGTGGGGGCACATCCAATGTGACACCGAACACAGCCCTGGAGGACCTAGTGGAGTCTACTATAGAACCGGAAGCTGTTGTGGGGGTCACACAACTGGACACCTCTGGTGCTGCGGAAGGAGGACAAGGTAAGATGCATGGCAGCGTAGCAATGCAGCGTGTAGTCAATCCCTGCCCACTCTCCCATGCCAGACCCAGTGCACATGTAGCCGTGCCTAAAACACATACCCTCACCACAGTGTTGCACCATGGGAGTTGTAGTCAATACATGAATGAGTGCATGTCTGACCCCAGAGGTGAATGAAATGAAAACAGCAGCAAAGGGCCAAATGTCTGTCCAAAAATGTACTTTATATAGAGAAAATAATGCAATATCCACATACAAAAACTAAATATTAACTATGCACTGTTTCACACACAGATGCATCCCCCATGGAATCAGACGACAGTGGCCGCCTCGTCATCTCTGAGACACCAGTGGTGAGCGATGCGGAGTGCTCACAGGGACATGAAGCCATGTCCTCCCCTTCACCACCACCGCGGACACCACCTCCACCACCGCCATCCATGCGGACAAAGACACCACCACCACCACCACCGCCATCCATGCGGGCAAAGACACCACCACCGCCATCCATGCGGGCAAAGACACCACCACCACCAGTGCGGACAACTCCGCAGAGCCGCAGGGCAGATGTTCCCTCCCTGCACGAGATGGAGTCGGAGCAGAGTACAGCAGCCCAAAATGTCCCACGCCAGGCTGTCGTCACTCCAACCACCAAAACAGCAGCATGTCAGTGTGTCAGACAGAGGGCTGTGCCCCTGGGTAGGGCAGCAGCAAGACCAGTGGATCCGGCCGAAGGGTACGGAGTAGTTGAGACCCGGATGCTGCGTGTCCAGCGCCTGCAGGGGAGACACATGGGTGCAATGAAACTCACCATGACAAAACTGTGTAACATATTAGGAAACATGACTGACGCTGTGCGTGAGCACACCACAGCCGTAGCTGCGGGCAACAATGACGTCAAGCTTTGCCTGCAGGAACTGACACGTGCTGTAGTCACAGGCCAACAAAGTGAGCACCGGAGGCACAGGCAGATCATGCTCGCTGTAAATTCCACCAATAGGGCCATCACTAAGCTGTGCAACAGCACAGCTGTGCTATCCCGCAGGTCCGTGTCCCTGCAAGTGGACCTAGGGCATTATTGTGGGGATGTGGCAAGGGCCCTCGAGAGAGTGACCACTGCAGTGGAGCATCTGCAGTCTGGAACAGCCAGTGTCAGCAGTGTGGGAGTGGATGAGGGGAGTGAGGCAGCCTCCAGTGTGAGCAGCGCAACAGCCACTGACACCCATCGTGGAGATGCGGAGGAGTCACTAGACAGGAGACTGGGGGTACATGGCAGACGCAAGTAGACATGTGGCAATGTCTCACTATCCATGGTGATGTAACCATGGGCCAGCTATAGTGCCACAAGCAGCACCCGTGTTGACAAGGGACAATTTTAGTTGAACTTCTACTGCAGCTGCATCATGTTTGAGTTATATATTTCTGCACCAGTCAGGTGTTCATGAACATTAAACCCTTCCAAACCAGATCATGTTGTCAAGGCACTCTCTTACCTGTCTCAGAAATGATGCCGTGTGATGTATGTCCGCCTCCGTTGCCCTTCTGCTGTGTTGGGCACATGCGCCTGTTGATGTTGGGGGGGTTGTTGTGCACGTAGTTCATCCTCTCCGTCCACCTCTATGGGTATCCCCCTGCGGGTGGCGATGTTGTGCAGGATGGCACAGACAGCTATGATCTGGCAGCAGGTCACTGGGTCGTACTGCATGGCACCTCCTGTCTTGTGCAGTATTCGGAAGCGACTCTTGAGGATGCTGAATGTACGCTCCACCACATTCCTTGTGCTGATGTGTGCTCTGTTGTAGCGCTGCTCTTGCGGTGTTGCTGGGTTGAGGTAGGGAGTGAGTAGATACTCACGCAATGCGTAAGCGCTGTCACCTGCAGGATGGGGAGAGAATGGTCATCAGCATGAATGCAATGATACATGTGGGGATGGAGTAAACGATGATGCATCAATATGTAGCTAGTAGGTGCCCCTCTCCAAATTCACCATTGATCAGGCGCCTGTGGATGCCACAGTGACGGAATATGTAAGCGTTGTGTGTGCTCCCGGGGAATTGGGCTACAAGGTCCGTAAGGATGTACTTAGCATTGCACACGACCTGCACATTAATAGAATGATATGACTTCCGGTTGCGGAATATGTATTCGGTGGCTGATGGAGGACAGATGGGGACATGCGTGCAGTCAACACACCCTATCACATGGGGGAATTGTGCCACCTGGTAGTGATAGAGCGCGCGGGTCACCCGGCTCACCAAACTTTTCCACGCACTGGGCCCTTTGCGTGATTATTTCCAATGTTAACGTTTTATACTGGGGTGAACCAGGCGATTTCACGCACGCTCTTATGAGTAATCGGTTGGGTGACTCTTACACCACATACTATTCATGTACCTGACTTACCACAGGCACATTACTCCTGACAGATCAGGAGCTAGCAGTGGATAGGTGATAAGGGTTTTCCTAAAAGGGAGAAAATTCTGATTTACACATTTAATACCTTTAATATTTCTTTAATGTCTAATGACCACAGACACCTTGTTGGTTTTAAGGGTTTTATATAGTATAAGTTTAGGACGAAAATGCCATTACAAATAGGCAAATGCAAAGTAATACATCAATGATCAATATTAAGACCAGAATGTAGCTCTGGATCAAAGTGAGTATCATAGAGTAAAAGGGAACACTATAGGGCATAAATCATATGGACATTTATCTAATACAGTTTTAATCTAGGGCAAGGACGTGAGGAAAAACCTAATGTGTGACCTAATAATTTTATACTATTTCCTAAACCTTATGCTATCTTTCTAACTTCACGGCAACCATACTAAGGGAAAGGGAATAAGGGGAACAATCTAGATAAACAGTCGGGTTTAGCAATTTCCTATAGGAAAAGGGTAAAAGTGGAACATTTACTAATAATCAATTGCATGAAATTACATTCAAAGGAGATATGGAGAATATCACAGGCAAGATTGCTTTAATCAGAGGAGGAAAAGTTGAGAGTAAGTACAGACAGACACCTATGTCAATAGTTACCTAGGTGAGAATGAGGACTAACCCTGGCCACGGGTCAGTTGGGAAAGAACGGGACAAGGACCCTCAAGGATTCAGGAATACCAGAAGGTGAGCAGGTACAGCTCATGGACAGTCAGGACAGGATACCCCTCAGGTCTGGGTCAGGACTGGGTTCACCAAGGCACGACCAACCCCTTACAGCATCGGATGCAACGCCAGCGTTACCCCCTCTTCTGCACGGAATCCGCCAAGAACCCCGATTGGGTTTTCGAATCTCCCCGCAAAGTGCTTCGCTTAGCACTTAGGACTAATTTCCACCCCTTGGAGTTTGTGGAAAGTTTCAGGCAGAATGCTCCGCAGCACTCTGTATCAGGCACCTATAGAGTTCGTAGGGTCAGTGACAGGTCTGCTAGTCGGACAAGTCGGACAATTTCTCTAAGCTAAGCTAGGCTATTTATACAAGTTTAGATCCCAAGACCACCCATAAATGTTGCAAAATGACAAAGTCCCATCTTCTGATTGGTCAAGTGAGGTGGTTTGGTCATAGGTACCACCTATACTGCACGTGACATTATCCCTCCCCCTAACACCTGGTTCCCAGGCCTACGTGTGGGAAAGTACAATAGTGAAGAAAAGGTTTGCAACATTGTTGCACATTTCGAATAAAAATAGCATTTCTTCAAGGGCGAAGGTGTGTCTGGAAAGGACAGTCCCCTTTTCAATGGCCAATCTGGTCAGGTTTCATTGCTGCACGTCCCAGATCTTTAGGTCACATGGTGGGTGATACGTCAGCATCAAGATGGATCCCAACCTCAATTCAAGGCCCTCATTTACGGGGTACATGAAAAGTAAGCGAAAACAAATTAATAACACAGAATAAAATGAATACACTGTACACCATGACCAACTACTCTTAATCCCTTATTTTATAATACTTATTGCATTAAGAGTTAGTGCAGAAAAGATGCATATACAAAAGCGGCTTAAGATAGCATGAAGCATGATTAGTGACAAGCGGCCATTTTAACACCACTGCGCATGAGCGAACTTTTCCCTCCAGATTGCGAGTGCGTCACGTCACATGGGTATGACCGACGCATGCGCAGACTGAATTTCTGCAAAGCGGCCATTTTATTAATGTGCAAGCTTGATTATGATGAAAAACACATAGGCAAGCCTCCTAGGGATACCCGTGTGTTGGGGAAATACAAATAAATGACAAACAATCAGAGTTAGTACAGTTATGATTTAAGCCGAGGTTCATGAAGGGAGCAAGTCGCGTTACGTGCAAATCCTTGCTCCATCAATCCCCTCTTTGATGATATTTACTATCATCACTACACATGAAAACAGATGCCAACTTCATTCATCAAATTCATCCATCTCAACCTCAATGAACTTATTGTTGAGTTTTCTCTCCGCCTCTCTGTGTGTATGATTGTTCTTTATTTTCTTATATATCTGGTTTCTCAATTCTTCTAATTCTAAGTCTTCAGCTTTTCGCTTTCCTCTTTTATTCACTACATATTTTCTGCATTTCTGGCATTTGCAACAGATGAATATGATCAGAACAATCACACCTATTCCAACTATTGGCATCAGTATTTTCCATAAAAGGCTCTTACCTAAGTTGGAGAACCAACTACCTACAGAGGAGAGACCATCAGTCAGTCTCTTCCAGGCACTGTCAACCTCTAATGGTTTGAGCTCTTTTTCCAACTTAGTAATGTTTCTTATATACTTCTTAATTTCGACACTTTTATCAGGAATGTAAGTGCAACAATGTTGTGCCCTCAGCATCCTGCAGACTCCGCCCTCTTTTGCCAATAAGGTATCAAGAGCAAGGCGATTCTGTAAAACCATTGATCTGATCGCAACCATTTCGGTATTGATCATTAGAAATCCAGCAGCAGTGTCAGTTGATAACCGATCCACCACTGTAGATAATTTGCAAATTCTATGAGTATTCAGAGCTACCCCCATTCCAGGTATCAGTGCGCTAAAAATATCACCTATAATTTCTCCTACACTTTCACGTTTTCTACGCACTAAGCCATTAGTAATCTCATTGCTTCCAGCTGCATTGTTCACATGGTATATTTTCGGAAAGACAATGCCAAAGTAGCAGCTTCCATACCAGTGATCCGGCAATTTGAAATAAGCCTTGTTTCCACATATATAATAAATTCCTGGAAACACAGGTTCTGACCCATTTTTGAAACCCCAACCTCCAATTACCTTGTAATTATGTTCACACTCGCTGGAACCAATGAATACATTGTTATAATAACTAGTCTTTTCTCTATGAAGACAGAGTTTCCCTTTCCGTTCAAAATCCAGCAACAGAGCAGGAGTAACTTCGCTTTGTGAGGTGTTATCCATGTTTTCTGCCCATCTAGGGGTTCTGTTCTGTTCGTCATTTGCCTTTTTCTGAAACTTTTCTCTTCTCTTCTCTGCCATTTTCAAGAACATTTTCTCTTGTGCATGTAAGGAACATGTCAAGTTGTCTCTACGAGCTTCATTCAGATCTATGTCACCTATAGTCAGGAAATATTCCCCCATGTAGCGAGTCACTCCACCAAGGGTATGTACAAGGTTCAGATTCCCTCTAATAGGAAGTTCTGAAAAGATAACGTCAGTGTTGGAGTAATAGTACTGTAAAGTGCTTCTATAGAATAAACTAGCTAAAATACTACAGGAAATTCCATAGGTCAGGGGTAAATGGTGGTATGTCACACCTTCAGCTACTGAAGTAGGTAGCATCATGCAGACATAGCAATCTTCTATTTCCATAGCTTCTACATAGTGCACTAAAAGATTAGCGAAAACATTTAAGTGTGTCCTGTTCTTCATTTGGGGATAATGTAGTTCTCCCTCATCTGATGCTTCTAAGTCGGGTCGTGTATGTCTCAGACTCATTGCATTGTCATGTCTTTCTACACTTCGTGGTGTTTCTTCAGTATGTACAACTTCTGCGTCTTGTGTCGTCAAGTCTGTAGGATACATGTTAGGGTCTTTGCTTATCATAAAAGGGATAAACACTGTTAATCCTATCCATATTATTACTAGTACCACTACACTACAGATGCATATTTTACAGCATGTCTTGCAACAGCTAAATCTGGACCTTCCAGTGACATTTGAATCAGACATTTTATCTTACAGGTGGCTTTCTCAACCCCTCTTCGTTTCTTCTCAGCTGAGGTTTTTACTTCGCTTCACCTCAAGGAGGGTCTTCGTCAGAACTCCGATCAGCAATGGACCCTTCGTCGCTCTTGCCACAAGCTTCGTGCTCATCAATTTCTTCCAACACCAGATAGGTCCACTCAGGGCTCCGATACAGTTTGTTCTGTTTCTTTACTCTGCCGCCCTTTCGGATGGACTTTCCTCGGGCTTCTTTCCTTTCACTTTCAGCCCGTTGTTGGTCCTTTAGTTTTTCTTCGACTGTTTTTATTCTTATTCTTAGTCTTTTTACATATCGGGGTTCATCCTTCTTTTCGATCCTGTTTGTAGTCGAGGAAACTTGCTCTTCCTCGTGAACCCTTTTGCTTTTTCTTCTTTGTCGCACTATTGCTTCAGCAGTGTCCTTTTCCCTACCTGTCTGACTAGTTCCAGGTCTTTTATCTATTTCTTCTGCCTGGTCCTTAATCTGACCTAGTTCAGGGGTAGACTGTTTTTGATCTTCGTTTGTCAGTGATTCACTGGACTCTTCTTCCTGAACACGTTCATCTATTACTAACTGGCCTGGTTCATGCTCTTCGATCTCTTGATTTTCTTCCGCATGAACTTCTGCTTTGACTACTATCTGTCCCTTTCCAGTCTCCTCTGGCTCAGGAGGAGGAGTGTCGATGACTTGTTCTGTCCCTACTTGGCCTATTCCCTGATCAGATGTTATGATGGTTTTGATGATCTGACCTTCTCCTTCTTGTTCTGACTCACCTGCACTGTCCCACTCACTACCTAGGTAAGAGTATTTTTTGGTTCTTATTGGATCAAGAACCTGGTCATCAGCAGGGAACCATTCAACTTCTTGACTTGTGCCTGGTAGTTCGATGTCAGCGGGATCCGGACCCTCTTCTGGAGTCTCCTCAGCTGGACCACCTTCGGCTTCAGTCGCGTTTTCACCAGTCACCTTCTTCGTGTGACTTGCATGGATCCACTTTGGCACACCAGCACACTTCACAGCAGTTGTGGTGACAAGGATCACTTGTCGAGGCCTCCCCCACTTCGGTCCAAGGCAACTCGTCCGGGTGTGTTTCTTTAACACCACCCAATCACCTGGTCTCAGATTATGTGCTGGAGTTGTAGGCCATTCGACAGCAGTCTCTCCAATCTGGTGAGAGATAGAACGCACTTGGTCACCCAACTGCCTGCAGTATTCTAGCACCATATCATCAGAAATACTTAGCAGTTTGTGTCCAGGTACCCATGCCTGTCGCATCATTCTTCCCATCAACACTTCATGGGGGCTCAGGCCTGTCTTTCTGTTTGGAATACTTCTCAAGCTCATCAGCACCATGGGCAAAGCTTCTATCCAGTTCATTTTTGTGGAGTCACACAGTTTTGCCAATCTGGACTTGAGAGTGCCGTTTATCTGCTCGACTATTCCAGAAGCCTCTGGATGATAGGCACAGTGCAGCCTTTGCTCCATTTTGAATGCTTTGCAGAGTTCTTTTAGGACTTCGTTTGAAAAATGTCCACCTTGGTCTGTTTCAATTGTCTCAGGAATTCCAAAGCGTGGTATCAGTTCCCTAAGTAATAATTTAGCTACAGTCAGGGCATCATTCTTCTTTGCTGGGTAAGCCTCCACCCACCGGGAAAACAAACAAACTATGACCAGGACATATCGATATCCTTTGCACATGGGCATTGTTATGAAGTCTGCCTGCATCCTAATGAAGGGACCTTCTGCTCTCCCAATGGTACTTTGTTCCACTACTGTCTTCTTTCCTGCATTGAACTGTTGACACACTAAACACCTCTGACAAAGTTTGTCCACTGTGCTCCTGAATTTTGAACTGTAGAACACCTTTTCAAACATTCGGCACATGGCATCCCTCCCAATATGTGTTGGTTCATGTATTATCCGTGCCATTGCGGTAACCAGTCGTTCAGGTAGTACAGGCATACCAGTTTTGTGGACCACAACACCATCCCCTTTTCTGGGTTTACATTCATCCTGCCTCCACATGTCCCTTTCTTTCTTGTCTGATGTCTGTTGTAATTCTCTCAACTCATCCCATGTTCCCAATCTTTCAAACAACATCAGTTGGCAACTGCTTTCACCTCCCCATAATTTAATTTGGAGGGACATTTGGTGTCGGGCGCAGTACTGGGCAATTTGGTCTGCATATCTGTTCCCGGCTGTCACCTCGTCATTTCCAGATCGGTGAGCCGCACATTTGACCACAGCCAATTCTTTGGGCAATTGGATGGCTTCTAGTAAGTTTTGTACTGGTTTTCCATTTCGGATAGGAGAACCTGAGGAAGTCATGAATTCTCTTTGCAACCAGAGCTGGCCGAAGTCATGAACAACCCCGTAACAGTACTGACTGTCAGTATAAACGGTTACCCTTTTGTTTTTCCCAATTTTACAAGCTCTTGTCAGGGCAATGAGCTCCGCTACTTGAGCAGATTTAACTTCGAACAGATAGGAAGCTTCCAGGGTTCTTTCCAGTGTGACTACAGCATAGGCAGCACTCAAACCTCCATTCTCATGTCTCAAGCATGAACCATCCACAAACATTTTGAGGTCTTCCTCTACCAAGGCCACTTCTCTGATATCGGGACGGGGTTTTGTGCTAAATTCAGTCAAGTCTAGGCAGCTATGGTCAATTTCACCTCCTGCCTCTACGTCAATGGGGAGGGGCAATAGAGTGGCAGGGTTTAAGATATTACATCGGGAGATTATTACATTTTCTGCACCAATGAGAATCCTCTCATACTTAGTCAGCCGACTAGGGGTGAGATACTGTGTCTTGGTTCGGGTAAGTAAGATCACAACTGAATGTGGAACAAATACAGTTACAGGATGTCCCATCACAATGTTCTCACTCTGCTCTAGGCTTGTACAGGTAGCAGCTACTGCTTTTAGGCACCCAGGTAATCCAGCAGCCACTGGATCTAGGGCGGCCGAAAAGTAGGCCACGGGACGTCTAATCAGACCATGTTCCTGAGTTAAGACCGAGAGCGCACAATTGTCTCTCGTGTCACAGAACAGTTCAAAGTTCTTTGAATAGTCAGGCATTCCCAAGGCTGGAGCTGTGCACAGACAATTTCGCAATTTTACCCACGCAGTCATGCATTCATCATTCCAGCAAACTGGGTCTTCCGCTCCTTTCTTTGTCATGTTAATCAAGGGTTTAGCTATGGCCGCGAAACCCACGATCCATTGTCTGCAGTACCCAACAACTCCTAGGAACGTTCTTACTTCTTTCTGGGTTACTGGTAGTGTCATCTCTCGAATGATCTTAATTCTTTCTGTAGTGACTTTCCTGATCCCTTTCTCTATCTGGTGCCCCAGATATTTTACTGAGGTTTTGCAGAACTGTAGTTTGTCTGGTGAGACCTTATGTCCTCCTTTTCCTAGGTGATTCAGCAAGGCAATGGTATCAGTGACACAGTCGTCTTGACTTCTAGATGCCACCAGTAGGTCATCTATGTACTGTACCAGGACAGACTCTTTAGGCAGTACTAAGGATTCAAGACATTTCTTTAGGATCTGGTTGAAAATCGATGGACTTTCGGTGTACCCCTGGGGGACACGATTCCAGACATAGACCTGGCTGTTGAATTCAAAACTGAAAAGGAATTTGCTTTCTGGATGCAATGGGATGGAAAAGAACGCATGGCACAAGTCTATGACAGTGAACCATTCCGCCTCCCAAGGAATTTGATACAGTATTACTGCGGGGTTTGGCACTATGGGACAGCAAGGTACTACAATTTGGTTTACCTTGCGCAGGTCCTGCACTACCCTATACTTTCCGCTAGGCTTCTTAATTCCAAGTATGGGTGAATTACAGGGACTACTCATCACTTCCTGAATGATGTTTGCTTTGAGCAATCTGTTTAATTCCTTTGCAACTCCTTCTTTCACTTCTGCACTCTTTTTATACTGTTTGGTATTTGGGTATACAGCATTTGTTTTTATAGTTATTTTAATTGGGTCTACATTTGCCATTAAGCCTACATCTTTCCCAGTGAAATCCCAAACTTCAGGTATTACGCTTGATTGCAGTTCTTCAGGTAGACTTTCAATGGACATGGGCTTAATGTCGGTGTCAGGCCTTAACAACATTAATTTATACAGGCCATCTTCATCTGGGGTCTGGATTTCAACACCATTTGGTGAGCAAAAAATGGTGCAACGCATTTTGCACAACAAATCTCGTCCTAATAGGTTTACGGGACTAGAATCACAGACCACAAATCTGTGCATTTCCTTGAAATTTCCTATGGAAATTTCCATAGGTTCTGTTACCGGAGTACTGATAATCTGATTTGAAACTCCCACTACTTGGATAGCTTCTCCCGAGAGGGGTAGGTTAGGAACGTCCGCTGTTCTCACAGTGGAACGGGTAGCACCAGTGTCCAACAGAAAGGTGACATCTGTCCCTTCAACCTTTCCTTCAATGTATGGTCCAGTCTGGTCTACCGGTAAGGAGGCGCCAAGCACGCACTCCTTGTCCTCCCCTCTCAGGCCCCGTCAGTATTGATCATCGCAGAGAAAAGTATCATTTAACAGGTACTGTGGAATGGGTGCATTTCTTTCATTCTCTCCTTCCCACACTTCGACCCTTTCATTCTGTTGACCCTGATTCCTAAAATTCTGTCTAGGTGCGCGTGGCACCGGGGGTTGATTTACCTGCTGTTGGGTCTTTCTGCACCTGTGGATTTAAACCATTTACGGGGGCATTACCAGCCTGCAATTGCGGACATTTATCTCTCCAATGTCCCATGTGACCACATCCGTGACAGGGGAATTTTTCCATTGCCTCTTCCCTACTCATCTTTACCCGGGGTCTGCCTCCACCCCCAGCATTCGGATTTGGAGCATTATTACTGTTAGTCATTTTACTTAACTGTTTTTCTTGTTGTTCAGCTAATTTCACCTGAGCCCACATCACCTTCTCCTTTAGGGCTTTCTTTTTGTTCTCGATCTCATCTTCGCAGTATTTGGCATATTTGAGAACATCATCAATGGGTTTCCCTTGCCAACTGATTTTGTTATCCCTAATCCACTGGGATATTTCAGGTCTCAATCCTAACACGAATCGATAACAGAAATGTGTCATATCCTTCAAGTCCACATTATCGATTCCACTGTAAGTTTTGAAGACCTGCAGTAACCTTTCATAATAGGAGTGTACTGATTCATCACGCTCCTGGGTAGTTCTATCTATGCGGGTCCAATCAGTTTCTTTTGCGGGCACCTTTTTCTTGAGGTACTGTATGACTTGCTCATACTTCCTCATTACTTCAGGTGCGGGAGCTCCTGTTATCTCGTCTCTCGCATATTCTTCGCTAGGCCAATCAATTTCAATTTTGCAGTCGGTCCACAAATCTACAGGGACCACGATGTCGAAAAACCCATCCAGGTCTTTCAGAAGACATTTCTGAACTTTTATGAAGCGTTCGACCTGTCGGTACCAATCGACTGGTTTTTCCCGTAATTTTGGAAAGTCATTGGTAAAGGATACTATATCTTGTCTGGACCAAGGGACATGGACATATTTTCCCCCTGGGACTTCTCTCATGGGACATAACTTTTCTGGTTTGTCAGCTTCTTGTAAGACGTACTCAGCAGTCCGTGGTCTCTCGTTGCTATCCTCCTTTTTCTTTGCCCACCTGGCTTTCCACTTGTCTAGATCTCCCCATTTCTGTGCTAAGTTTATCAGTTCTTTAATCTGCGTCTTCTTCCCTGCGGTATTCAGGTTTTCTAGATCTTTGTCTGAAAATTCTACTCTGTAGGATTTTTGTAGTACTTTGGATCTGCTGATATCTATTCCCATACATACTGCTGTGTCCATTAATTTGTCATAGTATATTTTTGCGTTCCTAGTAAGATGTTTGCACATGAACAACAACTCATCTTCCTCTCGGACATTCAATCGATCTAAACCCACATTCCCTGCGCTCAGTTCCTCTAGCTCTATTCTTAGCTTATAAATATCTAGTGGTTTTGGATGAGGGGTTCCCTTTTCTAATTCTCGGGTCCATCTTTCTATTTCCTCGGGGGTTACCACTGTTGCCCTCTGAATTCCTGTTGAAGACTCTATTAGTACGTCTTTGTTCCCAGTCTGAGTTCCCATTCGAGACATACTAGGTCCCTGCTCCCTATTAGGCAGATCCATCAAGGAAGCCATGGACTCACATTCACTTGCTTGGTCATCAATAATGAGTGGTTCCTTTCTGGGCAGGGGCATCATTGGGGTTATGACTGGAGTTTTAGGAGTATTCATTCTGTCCCCATATAGGGGAAAAACTGGACCAATGGTTACTGGAATCGTCAGGGCTTCAGGATTTGGATTTATCTGAGCTATGGCATGTATGAGATCATTCCGCTGTCCTCTCAGGGCATCCCTTTCCTGCTCGTGTAATACTCGATTCATGGGGGGATCCTGTATCATTTGGGGTACTAGAGAAGGATATAGATTCGGAGCTGATGGAGTGGACAAAACTAGTCCTTCACCAAAAGGGTTGTAATTCGGGACCACGGGGTCGGGTCTACCAAATCCCTCTCCTCCCGCTCTTCTCTGTTCTATCCCTGTGGAATCGGCTTCACTAGTACTTCTTCTTCCTGAAGGTCTTAATGGAGTATTTGAGCTCTGAGATCTGGCTTCTTCATTATAAGGCGGGGGACCTTTCATAAATAAGTCTTCTAAAAATTCATCTTCCGATTCACCCAGGGGCATCATGTGTCGGGTTTTCTCAGTACATTTCTTCCCTCCCGCCATTTCATTAGCTCCGAACATGGGGAATAACCCTTCTACCATCATATTTTGTCTCCACTGTTTCAATTTCTGCTCCTTGGTTTCTTTTACCATTTTTGGATACCATCGGGTCACTCCCTTGTCCATTCGGGGTCTGTCTCTCTCTAGAGCCTCAATTTCCCATTCCTCTAAAGCTTCATACTGAGTTAATCTAGGTCTGGGATGTAATTCATTCATTCGGGTCCTTAGGTTAAATAGGATTCTCCCGTTAAAAGTACCATCAATGGGGAAGGCTAAAACTCCATCCTCCGCAGTGTACTTTACCCAGTTCTCTAACCATACACAGGTATGATACCCTTTCTCTAACATCATGAAAGAGGCTGGAGTATTTGGCGGAGGAATGATCACGCCTTCCCTAGTTCGTACGGGTTTGTCAGTTTTGAAGAAATTCTTTATTTTGCTGACACATGACATTTTTCTCTTTCCTCCGTACATGTTGTGAGGTCTGCCTTTGCTCATCAACTCTTTATGACACCCTAGATTTCGTGGATCAGGCAGAAAATCAGGGTACCACATACACCGCTCGTAACAACCTATAAGCTCGGTGCGGAAAATGTTTACCTCGTTTGTGCTTCCAATGCTAGCGCGACTCCAATTTCTCAACAACCAATCAGTGCAGAGGTTGCGAAGGTTCTCGACCAATGGGTGTGCGGCCTTTTCGCGAGACGCGTTCTCACGCTCAGGCACTCACCCCTCCCTTACAATTTCGGCTTCACTACACACCCGCTGGTTTAACCAATACCAGCGCGGCACGGAGTGACGTCAGAGCAGCCCTTCGGCTGACTCCCTCCTTCACAAGGTAACGGAAACTTTGTATTTTCTCTAAGGTACTATGGTTAATTTTAGTCAACAACGTATAACATTCGCCATTGTGTAGGAGTGTTCTAAAGAGATAGAAAGTTCTTCTTTTACTACAAGTAAACCACTTCTGTCTACTTTTCATACACTTCGGATAGACTTCTCTTGCCTACCCTCACGCAAGCATTAGAAAACCTGCTATTACCCAGCCTCATCCACTTTCCGGGATATATACTAAGCCTGGGGTTCGTCAGCGTTTCCCTTTGCTATCATACAAGCTCCGATGACTCTATTACTCCCTTAGTGTGACCCTTACTAGGTGATATCAGACCAAGGTTTCTCTCAGAATCCCGTCACTTTCATTCATACAGTTTTCTGAAAAAGACCTAATTAGCGCTTCCAGTTCCACTTGAACCATGCACTAACTTTTCCTCCCTACAAATGACCTCAGAACGCGATGGATTCTACTCACCATCCGTTGTACAATTCCCCGGGGATTTCAGACAACACTCAACAATCACACACAATTGGTTAACAAAACATATAATATTTAGCAGCAATACATATATAAAGTCATTAAAAACAGTTTTGAAATCGATTTCTTTATCAATAAAAATTTTTTAAGTAACACAGTCAATATTAAAAAACAATTTTAGCAGCACATTTATTTTTCACGGTTTATTTTCTAACTATCTTATCTACCTATCTTACTAGTCCTAACCATTCCTCTGCTTACCAGAAATTACTGATAGAGCGCGCGGGTCACCCGGCTCACCAAACTTTTCCACGCACTGGGCCCTTTGCGTGATTATTTCCAATGTTAACGTTTTATACTGGGGTGAACCAGGCGATTTCACGCACGCTCTTATGAGTAATCGGTTGGGTGACTCTTACACCACATACTATTCATGTACCTGACTTACCACAGGCACATTACTCCTGACAGATCAGGAGCTAGCAGTGGATAGGTGATAAGGGTTTTCCTAAAAGGGAGAAAATTCTGATTTACACATTTAATACCTTTAATATTTCTTTAATGTCTAATGACCACAGACACCTTGTTGGTTTTAAGGGTTTTATATAGTATAAGTTTAGGACGAAAATGCCATTACAAATAGGCAAATGCAAAGTAATGCATCAATGATCAATATTAAGACCAGAATGTAGCTCTGGATCAAAGTGAGTATCATAGAGTAAAAGGGAACACTATAGGGCATAAATCATATGGACATTTATCTAATACAGTTTTAATCTAGGGCAAGGACGTGAGGAAAAACCTAATGTGTGACCTAATAATTTTATACTATTTCCTAAACCTTATGCTATCTTTCTAACTTCACGGCAACCATACTAAGGGAAAGGGAATAAGGGGAACAATCTAGATAAACAGTCGGGTTTAGCAATTTCCTATAGGAAAAGGGTAAAAGTGGAACATTTACTAATAATCAATTGCATGAAATTACATTCAAAGGAGATATGGAGAATATCACAGGCAAGATTGCTTTAATCAGAGGAGGAAAAGTTGAGAGTAAGTACAGACAGACACCTATGTCAATAGTTACCTAGGTGAGAATGAGGACTAACCCTGGCCACGGGTCAGTTGGGAAAGAACGGGACAAGGACCCTCAAGGATTCAGGAATACCAAAAGGTGAGCAGGTACAGCTCATGGACAGTCAGGACAGGATACCCCTCAGGTCTGGGTCAGGACTGGGTTCACCAAGGCACGACCAACCCCTTACAGCATCGGATGCAACGCCAGCGTTACCCCCTCTTCTGCACGGAATCCGCCAAGAACCCCGATTGGGTTTTCGAATCTCCCCGCAAAGTGCTTCGCTTAGCACTTAGGACTAATTTCCACCCCTTGGAGTTTGTGGAAAGTTTGAGGCAGAATGCTCCGCAGCACTCTGTATCAGGCACCTATAGAGTTCGTAGGGTCAGTGACAGGTCTGCTAGTCGGACAAGTCGGACAATTTCTCTAAGCTAAGCTAGGCTATTTATACAAGTTTAGATCCCCAAGACCACCCATAAATGTTGCAAAATGACAAAGTCCCATCTTCTGATTGGTCAAGGGAGGTGGTTTGGTCATAGGTACCACCTATACTGCACGTGACATTATCCCTCCCCCTAACACCTGGTTCCCAGGCCTACGTGTGGGAAAGTACAATAGTGAAGAAAAGGTTTGCAACATTGTTGCACATTTCGAATAAAAATAGCATTTCTTCAAGGGCGAAGGTGTGTCTGGAAAGGACAGTCCCCTTTTCAATGGCCAATCTGGTCAGGTTTCATTGCTGCACGTCCCAGATCTTTAGGTCACATGGTGGGTGATACGTCAGCATCAAGATGGATCCCAACTAGGCATGAGCGAATTTTGCGGATCTCGCGTTCGCGAATTTTGCGGATTTGCGGATTCGCAATCCGCAAAATCCGCGAATTCCCGCGAATTTGCAGATTTTTTTTTTTTTGTGTTCGCCCGTGTTTCTGCCAGTTCGCGAGGGTTTTTACAATTTCGCAATTTGCGAACTTACCTGTCGGGTCGCAAGTTTTGCGAACTTGTTGTTTCTACGTGTCCAGCCTGTTTGGGACACTCTTCTTCATCACTGCCACTCTCTGTCACCACTGCCACTCTCTGACTACTCATGCCACCCTCTGGCCCACCCATGCCACCCTCTGTTTCATCATCACACCCTCTGGTTGTCCAGTGTACATTATTTTCGGCAAAGCAAAGCACACCTTCCCTGCCTCAAGTGACCTGAATTAATTTGGGGCTGATTAATGTGTCACAGAATATTTTTTTAGCTGGCACCTGCTTCCTTAGTGCGCCCTGATTAGTGATCTTTTGCACTTGCTAAGTGCTTTCATTGTTGCAAAATTAGTTACAACACCTGCCCTGCCCCAACTGACAATAATGAATTAGGGGCTGATTAATGGATTTTAACTTCCAGCCTGGCTCCTGCTTGTCTCCCTTAGCTGTAATTCAGGACCTTTGTGGCATATGTGTAACTATTCTGAGGTTCAGAGCAGGGTCACATAATAGTTTCAACTGGCAACTGAACTCTGGAGGGGCCCCTCAGGAAGCACTACAGGAAATGGCTACTAATGATGTGCCTGAACTTTTGAACCTGGTAAGTAGTTACTTTCAGTTTTGCTAAAATCGTATTTCTGCAATTTTGCACTTATTCGCGGGGCGCGAACTCACGCGAACAGTGCGAGCAGTGCGAGCAAAATCCGCTGCTCGCGGATTTGCGGATTTTGCGGGAAATTCGCAAATCTCGCGGATTGCGGATTTCCCGAAAATCCGCAAAATCCGCGAGCGGAACGGATTTTCCGCCCACACCTAATCCCAACCTCAATTCAAGGCCCTCATTTACGGGGTACATGAAAAGTAAGCGAAAACAAATTAATAACACAGAATAAAATGAATACACTGTACACCATGACCAACTACTCTTAATCCCTTATTTTATAATACTTATTGCATTAAGAGTTAGTGCAGAAAAGATGCATATACAAAAGCGGCTTAAGATAGCACGAAGCATGATTAGTGACAAGCGGCCATTTTAACACCACTGCGCATGAGCGAACTTTTCCCTCCAGATTGCGAGTGCGTCACGTCACATGGGTATGACCGACGCATGCGCAGACTGAATTTCTGCAAAGCGGCCATTTTATTAATGTGCAAGCTTGATTATGATGAAAAACACATAGGCAAGCCTCCTAGGGATACCCGTGTGTTGGGGAAATACAAATAAATGACAAACAATCAGAGTTAGTACAGTTATGATTTAAGCCGAGGTTCATGAAGGGAGCAAGTCGCGTTACGTGCGAATCCTTGCTCCATCAGTAGAACTCCCGTTTGGTGCGGGTCAGCTGCTGGGGGGTTGTGGGGAAGGTGATGTGGCGATTTATGAATGTCAGCATAGCCTCTAGGAACCGGTGGAAGAAGCGTGATAATGCGCTTTGCGACACGCCTCTGGTCTCAGCTATTACCCCCTGGAAGCTTCCAGACGCCAGCAGGTGCAGGCAGCATAGGACCTGGACATGGGCTGGTATGGTGTTGGTCCTACAGGTCTCGTGCTGCAGTAATGGTTCCAGATCTGCTATTAGGCGCATGATCATGGCACGGGTGAGTCTGTACTTATCGTACACCTGTTCCTCGGTCTGCCCCAGCAAAGTGATGCGTACCCTGAAGACCCTGTCCTGGATCATCCTCCTGCGCTGAGCCTGGGCGTTGATCCTCCTCCTCCTAGCAAGCACGTAGAGGGCAGCCATTTTGGAAGACTTGTGGGGTTTCCCAGGGAATTTGTGAAGGGTTACTGATTGTCAGCACCTGCAGTGAATATAATATTTTTTTTCCTATCCTTCAAATAACTTTACCTCCAGTTTGAGATTCCCCTTATTTTGCTCAAGCTAAATAGCGATTTTTGCATTTTTCGGTATTAGCGATTTTTCATGCATTCCATTGTGATTCTTTATTAGCGATTCGGTATTTCCGAGGTCAGCGTTGGTGTTCGTTATTTCCGAATGTCTGATTTGCGATTCAGTAATTTACCGAGGGGATATTTTTAGCGATTCTTTATTTTTTACCAATTTGGGGTTGATGCATTGCATTTTCTGGTTTTGCGTTCGGTATCGGCCTGTTTTACCGATTCAGTATTTTAACAGGAGGTATTTTGCTTGATGCATCTGCCAGCTAGAGTTTAGTGGGTGATGGGCCTCTGCCAAAAAAGTTATGGAGGTGGTGTCTGCCAAACCTGTGGTTCACAAATCCCATTTGTAGGAGGGCAGAGTGCCAGGGTTCTGCTCATGGGGCCTCAGCTGGCTCTGCCATCCGAAACCTTTAACCGACCTGTCGACAGCCAGAAGGCCGCTGTACATCACAACAAATACACTATTTGAAAAAGTCCTTCCATCACACATTTTTCCTGTTTGGGAATGTCATGGTAAGCCTGGTGGTCTTGAACAAGAAACACAGAGGATGTGGTCTGCTGACTAGACTGCCAACTTTGGTGCTGGAAACCAGTGTTCGAGCCTCGGGGTCGCGCCCACATCCTGTGATTCTTTGCAAATCACTTAATCTCCCCGTGCAGGAATGTGTAAGTAACCGGTGCTCATGTAAAGCGCTCCAATACCTTTGGGTCGAGTTCGCTCTATATAAATATGCAAAAAAAACAAAAAGATTATTTCACACACCTGCTGAGTGCATCAGAGCCATAGATGTTTTATTTTTCAGTAGCAACAGATCTATTATCAAAATCATAAAGCTGTGCCGAACAGGTGCATCAAAATTGGTGCCTTATCGGCAAAGGATCGATACCACCACTGTGGCTCTACTGAAGGCAAGGAGGTCCCTGAAAGGAAGAAATTGGGGTTCTTCAAATTTGGGAGGCAATCTTCTGCAGGGGATTGTAAACCAAAGCCTCTCCTGACCTGCGGGTGGACAGTCTGCCAAACTCTACTTGATGCCCTATGCTTACTGCCTATTCCAAATATATCGGAATTTGCTTATAAAAAATATACAGTCCTGGTAAATGGTCATTTGATGGAAATCCTTCCTTTGGAAAGTATTTCTTGATATTTCCAATAAAAGTAAAAAAGTAAGGGCCTCATTTACAAGGCCATTGTGCCGCTGGTGAGTCACTTTTTTTGACGCACTTGCTCCGCAGTGTACCTGCCCATATTTACAAGGCCACATAAAGTCACCCTGCGTGACTTTTCATGGCCTTGTAAATATGTTTACCATTGATGCATAACTCTGAGTGAAAGGGGCATTCCATGGGTGTTGCTGTGGGTGCTCCCACGCAACATCCATGGAACCTGACACATTCTCAGATTTACAAAGTTTTGTAAAGCTGGAAATGGTTCAAACCCTATGCCTCCCCAGTGGAACCGTAGGGGTGGCACAACAAAGAGAAATACTATTATTTCTCCTTGTTTTTTCCTCTTTCTATGCATGCTGTATTCTGCAGCACTCATGGAAGGTGGCAAATGCCATCAATGATTGTTGTTGCGCAGGAAGGTATCCCTTCCTGCACAAAAACACTCATCTCAGCAATGCAGGCACCCTTGCAACATGACACAAGGGTGCCTGTGCTGGCGCATGGCAGCCAATTGTGTGCCATCGCAGGAGAATGCTCACAGATGCATCGTATTGTTGTTAATATGATGCATCCCTGTGCTTTTAAAATGATGCAGTTCGGTGCAGAAAAAAGGTTTGCGGCACTGCGCAATTTTATTGTAAATGAGGCCCTAAATCTTTATCAGCCATATGCATCAAACCAAAAAGTGCTTGCAAAAATAGCGATTAGCTATTTGCGAGCGCTTTTTAGCATTTTCCAATGCATCAACCAAAAAGAACAATCTCGCAAAATACCGAATAGCTAAAATAGGGAAATGAGAAATTGCGATTCCATATTTGCGAGAAATCAAAAATGCGATAGCAAATAAGGAATTGCAAAAAAAATCGCAATACAATGCATGAAAATTCGCAAATAGCTGTGTCATCAAAATTCGCTATTTAGCAAGTGCAGATTAAGGGGAATCACAATCAGGTGGTAAAAAAAAAAAAATCCAACTCACCTGCAAATCATCAGAAGGCTATTTAAACTGACCATGAGGCCATAGTGGTCTTTCACAATGGCAGCACTCTACGTGTTTGCGAGGAGGAGGAGGATCCTTGCAGCAGGCCAGCCCAGAAGGAGAATCCAGGAGAGAATCTTCCGCATGCGCATCACTTTGTTGGGACAAACTGTTGAGCAAATATATGATAAGTACAGAGTGAATGCTGCAATGATTCACTACTTAATAGATGAATTGGACCCACTAATGCAGCGCCAGACACTTAGGACCCAGGCCATCCCAACTCATGTCCAGGTGCTATGTTGCCTGCACCTGCTTGCGTCAGGTAGTTTCCAGGGTGTAGTGGCAGAAGCTGGAGGGGTATCACAAAGCTCCCTTTCGCGGTTCTTCAAATCCTTCCTGGCCGCCATGATGGCTTTGATCCACAACCACGTTACCTTCCCCACAACCCAACAGGAATTGACCCAAACTAAACTGGACTTCTACCAAGTTGCCCAGTTTACACACGTGATCGAATGCATAGATTGCACCGACGTAGCCATATGTCCCCCAGCAGAAAATGAGTATATCTTCCGTAACCGGAAAGCGTATCACTCAATAAATGTTCAAGCAGTGTGCAATTCGAAACATATCATTACCGACCTCGTAGCAGAATACCCTGGAAGCACCCACGATTCATACATCTTTCGCCATAGTGGCATGTACACAAGTCTGCTCAGGGGCGATTTTGGCGAAGGACACCTGCTAGGTAAATTCAATACATATACTCATCACTGAAGTATGAAATGGCAATGCATACCTGACACTAATACTTTACTTGGTATCCTGTAGGTGACAGTGCATACGCGGTGAGGGATTTCATCATGACTCCATACTTGAACCCAGCCAGCCCACAACAACAGAGGTACAACGCAGCCCACATCAGGACACGTAATGTCATCGAACGGACATTTGGATTGCTCAAGAGTCGCTTCCGCATCCTGCATAAAACTGGAGGAGCAATGCTGTACCAGCCGGAAACATGCTGTAGGATAGTGGCGGCATGTGCAATTTTGCACAATATAGCAACAAGGAGAGGTATCCCCATAGAGGAATCCGACAATGAGGACAACCAGCCCCCAGCACACCGACGCCGGGACCATTTGGCCAGTTCAGCGGAGGGGCAAAGGAAACGTACAGACATCACCCAGCATTATTTCTGAGGTATGTAATGATGAGACACAACACTTAATTTCAGGAAATGAAAAGTATTTATTAGCACGTGAAGCGGTAGGGGTGTTTATTTAAACATAGCTGGTGGCCATTAGCACATTAACTGCATGCACTAAAGGACAAATGAGACACACAAAGGACTTGATATTCAGTCACAAAGAATGTCTTGGACATGGTTACGTCACCATGAATATTTCCACGATTTTGATTATGTATAGCGTTTCCTCCCTCTCACACCCAAACGCCTTTCACCTGCATCTGCATCTTCATTTCCGGATGCAGCAGGAGGTGTTGGTCTACGGGTACTGCACCTCCTGCCAGTGCTGACTTGCGCAGAGATGCTGCTTAGGCTGGATGCCTCACTAACCTCTTCCCCTGTAGCATTGCCGTGCTCACCAGTACTAGACTGCATCAGTTCAACGGCAGTGGTTATTTGTCCAAGTGCTTTGGACACATCCCCACAACAATGGCCCATATCTGTCTGCATTTCCACCGACCGACGTGACAACAGTGCAATGCTGTTGCAAATCTTGTTGTTAGACCTGGTATAGCCAGCCATGCGGGTCAAAAACTGGTGAAGCCTCCTCCTCTGTGTGTTGTGTCCCTCCTGCATCACACGAGCCACCTCCTGCAGTGTGTTGTTTGACTGCCGGTTTGCTTACACAAGTGCTCTAGTCAGTTCCCTCACACTCTCGGCCATGACCGATATGTTTTTATTCATTTTTGTCATCTGCAGATTGATGGCTCCCATATGCCTCGCTTGCAGGCGCTGCACACGCAACATCTGTGACTCCACGCCAACCCACACATTGGGAGTTTCTGCCTCCGGTGCCCCGATAAGGGTCCTTGGCCTGCGTCTTATTCTCATCCGGACATCTGCCTGAGGTGTAGTTCTGGGGCTCACACTTGGACGGCTTGTCTCAGGAGCAGTTTCATGTCCCTGATCTGTCTCCATTGGCTGCGGTGGTGTGACTGTGGCCCTGCGTTTTGGCGGTGCCTTGGGTTTGGTTGGTGGTGTCACAGGTGTCGACACGGCAGCCTCTTCAATGACCTGTGTGCTGTCTCACATTCACTGTCATCAGTGTCTACTTCTGCTGCATCTGTGATGTGAAACAGCACAAAATTAATTTGTGTTGGTGCTAATGTTGTGCGACATTAAATTACTTTCCATTTAAGCTCTCACTGTCTCTCATCACTGACTGTGCTGCATTTTTTGTAGCATTTAGGCTTACAATGTTGTTTTGTGACTGGCAATTTGGTTCTACAGCCTACAGGTCCCATAATGCATTTGGGTCCCTGTGTAAAATGTGGACTGGACTATTTTTACTGTGATTTTGCTGGTTAATTACAGATTGGGCACAATTAGTATGTACATTCTTATCTTGATTTTCATGCATCTTACCTCATGTGCTACTGGCCGCCCCAGATGTATCCAGCTGCGTTACTCCCACCACTGCTTCAGGCTGGATAGTGCCCTCAACCAGTTCCTCCAGGGCTGTGTTGTCTGGGACTGTTGAGCTTCCTCCACCGGTCCCCTTCGCCTCCTTCAGCCTTTGCGCTATCCGCTCCTTGGCACGGCTAGGCAGGTCGTACCATCTTTTCTTTAAATCATCTATGCTGCGGTGTGTCACCCCCACAGCATTTACTTTGTTCTTGATCCTGTTCCAAATCCTTCTTTTTTCTGCCTCAGGCACTTTCAGTGAGAGCTTCCCAAAAAGCTTGTCATGGCTGTTTGTCACCTCCTCAATGAGGTTCTCCAGTTCTCTCTCAGTGAACTTTAGCTTTCTCTTACTGGCCTCTGCACCCTCTTCGGTTGGTGTTTGGGACGTTTTGGCTGTCTTCACCTGTCAGCAAACAACAGTTTGTATTTTCCGCTCTCTCCCCCAGCACTCTGCTTCTGCCTCTCAGTTTCTCTGTGCACAGGTGGCAGCATGGGCTGATTGACTTCCTGGTTGTGAGGTCATCAGCCTGCTCTCAATGCAACTCTGTAGTTTTCCCGATCTCGTAATTTGCGATCTCGCAATTTGCGATCTCTCAAATAGCGATCTCGCAAATAGCGAGATTGCAAATAGCGAGATCGCAAATAGCGAGATCGCAAATAGCGAGATCGCTAAATACGAGAATGCAGGTTTTACACATATATTCCTACAGAAATGTCCATGGAATAGAAACCTCTCAGGAAATCCCAATATCCTTTTGGTAGCTATGACACAGCCAGCTGCGACCTGAGGAATGCTAACTAAGCAAAACTGAATCCGGGCCATGCCTTATGCAACGGTAATCCCACAGATAATCTCCTGCCACTATCGGCGTGCCCCAGTGACCTCGTCCTGCACACTACACTCGACTAGCACTTTATATGCAGCGGTCTCTCCAGAAAAGCAAATCAATGAGTCCACCCCGTACTAGGCCAGAGAAGCTAGAAGGCCTGTGGAGCCATTCCATGAACTAGTTGCTGCTGCAGAGCAGAACTGTGTGCCTGTTTTTACTATGTGCTTTCTAAAGCTTATACATTGATCTCAGATATACTCTGAATAACTGCCAGGGCTGGACTGGCTGGTAGCGGGCATCGGGCATTTCTCCTGGAGGCTGGAAGGATGGGGGCCGGTTTTGCAGTGGTGGGGGCTAGTTTTATTACTGGGGCCGGTTTTGCAGTGGTGCTGTAATATCGGCCCCCAGTAACAAAAGCAGGAGTGCTTCACATTTGCACCACCACACCCCACCTTTCCCACGGTGGGGTGGGAGCTGGTCCTACACAATTGCCAGGGCTGCTATGGGTTCCCAATATGGCCCTTGTAAACGTATGAGCTGCATACAGTAGAGCTGCCTGAGAAACGGGAGGGCAACCACTTCATCCTGTTTATGAGCTGTGCTCTGCTGTTTGCAGCTCATGCACCAACTAGGAGAATTTCCTAGTTAAGTGAAAGTTCTATGGGCAGTGCAGTGTTTAAAAAACAGGTGCGCACATATATTAAATGGCCCCTGCTATTTCACTAAAAGTTGAACTTTATAAGAAGTGGACCTATTAATAGGATGATCCACAAGTGACTGGTTCAAGCCCAACCCTATGGTCCTAGAGGTGGCATCCACCCATCATTTATTTGAGTCAGTTCTCAGCAGTACCCATCACTGTACAACAACTTACTATGTGAACTCATGTCAAGAGAACATCTCATTCTAGTCCCAGGCATTCATTTTACATTTGTATATAATTGAAGATCCTTGTTTTGGCTCAATACGATTGAGCCCATTGGACAATCACACCGGAAACCAGTGATTGGTAAATGGACCACATAGGGCTGAAAAATCTGTGTCCTTGTGACAAGGAATTATTTGGTAACCGTAACTATGTACAGAAAAATCACACAAATTCTCGGAAAAGTCATTACAATTAAAAATATACATATATTTAGATGGATAGCTAAATCAGCCAGGCCTGGCTCTCCTGTTTGCTCTTGTGATAAGCTGTTTGGATCAAGCTTTGAGCATCAGTTTCACTGATTAGTAGTGCATGTCATAAAACTTTTTGAATATACAAGTTCAGTATAGGGGTGCAAATCAATGTGTGATGTCACATTAATGTTTTTGATACACAGAATCAGGATTGGTGTTATTTAATTCCTGAAAAGGGAATTTGAAAATACAGAGATCTCCACCAGTATGATGGGTTTTCAGAATTTACAAATTTAGGGCTACAGGTGGGTTTGTGGGCACTCTGAGGAGGTCATATCTGAAAAGTAGGTGAACACTATCAAACTGGTAAGTTTGTAAGTATTCGTGTAGATTTTCAGGTAGTTTCCCCCATGGAAATGCTTAGAAAATACACTCTATTCAAGGGCAAAAGTAAGAGTATTTCTAGGATGGGAACGGGAATGAGCCTCGTGAAATTTGATCAAGGTGTAGGGGAATAATGTTTTCCCCATTGAAAAACAAAAAATGTAAAAAAGCACAAATGGTCACATTTATATAAGCAAAATTTTCCACCAAGTGGAAATTCTGTGAGAATTCCATAAAAAACTGAAATTTTCAAGTGTGAATGAACCCTACTTGGGTACATTTATGGTTTTTTATTCCTAGTTTCTGAACCAGTCCCTGATAACCAGTATTGAGAAAGGACTAAATATAGTTCTGAAGTTACTTTCTCATAGTGTTGTCATTAGGGATTGTAAAAGCCATGCAGTGCAATTCTTGCATAGCACGCATACTTGTTACAAAAGCCACAGCTTTTGCGTGATCCATGTGAAGATGTCCGTCAGAATGAAATTCATGACTTTCATGATGCTCTTTATTGCGCAAGTCAATTTACACCATCTGTTCACAAGTATAAATGATCTTGGTACCTTCCGGTGACTGTCCACTGTCTATTTCTGTAAGTTGCACAGAGAAAGTTGATAGAGCATACATCTGGTTTCACAGTTATGAAAATCATATCATCTCAAACCAACTTGTACAGGATAGAAAGGTACAAGGTCATCACAGGTGTAAGAAAAACAAACTATGCAAGCTAAAGGTAGCTAAATAATTGAGATCTACACAAGATCACAAGTCTATTAACTGTTATGCATGAGGGCCAACTTTTAAAGCTGCAGACTTAGGGCCCTATTAGACAGAGGCAGAGACGATACTCCTAGTCCGGGTGTTCGAATGCAATTTTTAATCCAATTCGCCGAAATTTTAAGCTTTATTGGCGCATATTTGTGTGTCTGTCATGGTTGTCTGTGCGTACCTGGAAAAATCGCAAGGGCCCTCACTGCACAGGGTTATAATGTAGGCTATGGAATTTTCAAATTTGAGCATGGAGTGTCGTACTATGGTAACACCAATCACCTACAGCACCCTTACGGTCATAGCACACTAGACCACCATGGGTGCAACCAACACCCCAAATTTGAAAGTTTAGTCATTAGTACAAGCACTATCTGATAGTTAGTAATTAGGCACGTGCTACGAACACCTTGATAACTAGACACTCACTGTCTCACTTACTGTGGTGGTACTACACACGGCATCACTCAGCATGTTATTAAATGCAATTTGACCTGTGCATTAGAACCTCCCTAACTGACCTATGATTGTTCTTGTTTCTATCTCCCTCACTTTCCCTTTCTCTCAGGTCTCAATTCTCTGGGCCAAATTAGACCCGGTTTTCTCACTGCAAAGCTGGTTACTATCCAATGAAACGAATCCTAGAACCAGCATTGTTGTAGTGCTAGAGTATAATCAAACCTTTTAGCATGGTCCTGATGAAGTGCCACCAGACCCATTAGGGGCTACTCTTGGCATGAAACATGTCGACCCTATGCACCACACAAGCCCTGTATGATCATTACATCCAGTCGGGGCTTACTTCTTTTAGTTAGGCTAGTGCCCCCTTGGAATAAAACTATTAGACAGGTTTGCTCTAGAGCCATTTTAATTTTCACACTCACTGCACTACCTAGCCCACACACCCGCACTCACCCTACGGCTTCATCAACCAAAGATCTCCGTCAAGGAGCCCCTTCACGGGTGCCCGTCAGGCATTGCAGCGCCGGCCTGATGAGGAGCAGGCTCAATGATGAAGCATGACATCCTTCGGGTGTGTGAGGGCACTTTTTAGAAATACCTGAATCCTCTCTCACTCCTAGGAACTGCATACCCTCTGTTTTCTCATATTACCTAGGAGCTTGTATGCAGGACCTGTTTAAAAAGCTCCTGGTTACTTTTGTTAAAAAGACACCTCTTTAAAGAACACTACGTCAAAGTGCAGAAACAGAGTCCCTCTATTCCAGAACCAAGCTACTTCTGCAATCATCTGTGACAGTTTGCTTACATTGACCCCACACAGTGCCCCGATGCCTTTTCACTCATTTTGTGCTATACAAATACTATATCCATACATTTTGCTCGTGAGATTGCACTAAGGAAAATGTGAGAAAGGTACTTGTTTGCAACAGTGTGTTTGACGTGCTGTGGACTAGTGGTATATACAGCAGTCATGATCTCTGCCTAAATTACCCATTTAGCTGGGTCTGGTGGCTTATTAGACTAATGTGTCCACTGTAGGGGGCCTATGCTTGACCTCATGGTCACAGGTTCAAATCTCGTTGGGTCCACTCAGCCCTTCATCTTTCTGAGGTCAAAAAAATGAGTACCTTTGGGTAACAATAAACATCTGTTAGTCAAGATACCCTTATGGGTGAACGTGACCTTTACAAAAACAATATTTTTTTGTTGCAGATTTATATAGCGTGAAATCCACCAAAAGGTATTTGAGAGCTTTTCATGAGCTCCAGTTATGTAACACAAGGACACATTCATTTTTGGTAGGCACAGGGAGATTAATTGATAACGTTACCAGGAAAGAGAGAGGAGCATGAAGAGGTCAGGCTGCAGGCAGCGACTCGATTACTCTTGCTACAATTGGCTATGGTGACAAAACTCCCAAAACGTGGGAAGGGCGCTTGATAGCTGCTACATTTTCTCTCGTAGGAGTGTCCTTTTTTGCCTTACCTGCTGGTATTTTGGGGTCTGGGTTGGCTCTGAAGGTCCAGGAACAGCACCGTCAAAAACATTTTGAGAAGAGAAGAAAACCAGCTGCTGAGCTCATCCAGGCCGCCTGGAGGTATTACGCTACCAACCCAAACAGATTGGATCTTGTGGCCACCTGGAGGTTTTACGAATCAACCATATCATTTCCATATTTCAGAAGAAATTGGCATGGTTGAGAGATTGACTTTCAAAGAGGGGGAGTCCTCTATTGCGACACAGCGACCAGAGCACAGCGCGAGGAGAAGAACACAGGGGCCATTACCTGCAGAGACGCTGCCCAGGAGGAAATTGCAGTGAAGACCGCGAGCACCAGGCACGCCACCGCCGCCTCGGGACTACAGGTCCCGGCAGCCTTTGCGGCGGAGGCGCGTTCCCTGACGCCGATCTAAGGCGCCAGGAGGGGCTACAAAAACATCTAGCCCTCGGTGAAGCGGGGGGAGTCCTCTATTGCGACACAGCGACCAGAGCACAGCGCGAGGAGAAGAACACAGGGGCCATTACCTGCAGAGACGCTGCCCAGGAGGAAATTGCAGTGAAGACCGCGAGCACCAGGCACGCCACCGCCGCCTCGGGACTACAGGTCCCGGCAGCCTTTGCGGCGGAGGCGCGTTCCCTGACGCCGATCTAAGGCGCCAGGAGGGGCTACAAAAACATCTAGCCCTCGGTGAAGCGGGGGGATTCCTCTATTGCGACACAGCGACCAGAGCACAGCGCGAGGAGAAGAACACAGGGGCCATTACCTGCAGAGACGCTGCCCAGGAGGAAATTGCAGTGAAGACCGCGAGCACCAGGCACGCCACCGCCGCCTCGGGACTACAGGTCCCGGCAGCCTTTGCGGCGGAGGCGCGTTCCCTGACGCCGATCTAAGGCGCCAGGAGGGGCTACAAAAACATCTAGCCCTCGGTGAAGCGGGGGGAGTCCTCTATTGCGACACAGCGACCAGAGCACAGCGCGAGGAGAAGAACACAGGGGCCATTACCTGCAGAGACGCTGCCCAGGAGGAAATTGCAGTGAAGACCGCGAGCACCAGGCACGCCACCGCCGCCTCGGGACTACAGGTCCCGGCAGCCTTTGCGGCGGAGGCGCGTTCCCTGACGCCGATCTAAGGCGCCAGGAGGGGCTACAAAAACATCTAGCCCTCGGTGAAGCGGGGGGAGTCCTCTATTGCGACACAGCGACCAGAGCACAGCGCGAGGAGAAGAACACAGGGGCCATTACCTGCAGAGACGCTGCCCAGGAGGAAATTGCAGTGAAGACCGCGAGCACCAGGCACGCCACCGCCGCCTCGGGACTACAGGTCCCGGCAGCCTTTGCGGCGGAGGCGCGTTCCCTGACGCCGATCTAAGGCGCCAGGAGGGGCTACAAAAACATCTAGCCCTCGGTGAAGTGGGGGGATTCCTCTATTGCGACACAGCGACCAGAGCACAGCGCGAGGAGAAGAACACAGGGGCCATTACCTGCAGAGACGCTGCCCAGGAGGAAATTGCAGTGAAGACCGCGAGCACCAGGCACGCCACCGCCGCCTCGGGACTACAGGTCCCGGCAGCCTTTGCGGCGGAGGCGCGTTCCCTGACGCCGATCTAAGGCGCCAGGAGGGGCTACAAAAACATCTAGCCCTCAGCTCAGCGGGACGCGAGCGGGACGCCCGGGGCGAAGCCCGGGCAAAGGGCGGGCCCTCTGAGGCCCTCCGAGGCGCGACTAGGCCAGGCTAGGCCACCTCCCTGAAGACGACTACGTGGGCTTGAGGTACGGCTTTTTGGTTCCTTATTTTGGGAGTAAACTTCGGCCAATAACATTGTCATTATTCAATATTTTTGAGTCGGCCACCTTATACAGTACTACCCGTCAAGACCAGCAAGTTATTCGGCCAAAGTTTAGCCGACAGCGTGAGTTTATGACTCTACAAACATTAATTTAAAGTATGGGTAAAAAATTGGTTCCTCAACCTTCCGAGGCTGTGAATACCCTTGATTCATACCTAGTTCAAGTGGTAACCAGCATCAACAGCAAGAGAAGGCAATCTCTGGGCCTAAGCCAATCACCAGTGCTGCTTGCAGATAGCCCGTCCACAAGCACAGCTATGTCCGATTCCCTGATAGGAAACGCACAGTCTATTGCTGTAGATTCCGGCCCTAACTCTCCGATCAATCACATTGAAGCCACTGAAAACTCTACTTCTGCCAAGGACAGAGCTGATCTTATAGATTTAGCTGACGACGCCTCCACCGAGACAAGCATCCAGACAGACGTCATAGATGAGGTCCCTCAGCTCCAGTCTCCCCCTAACCGCGCTGTTAGAGCATGTAGGAAAATAGCAGCCAAGAGAGGGGGGAAACAACAGGGGAGGAAGAAGCCAGCCACCCCACCCTCCAGAAGGATGGGTAACTCCACAGACCATGAGGTAGATCTCGAGTCTAAGCGCATATCTGATGATGATCTTTTCAACAGGATCCAAGAAATGATGGATATTAAGATCAAAACTATCATAAAGCCCCTGATCGGGAAAGTGGACAAATTGACCGCCGAAGTTAAGAAATTGGGAGGGGTTCACGGTAACTTGGCTAAGGAACTAGAGAATCTTTCAACCCTCGTTGCAGATCTAATATCTACGGATGAGGATGTTCCCTCTACTGACAGTAGTGTGCAGCCTATTCAATCAGGCTTGCCATACCCACCCCCATCCTTAACATCAATAGTCCCGAATCAGAATGCGGCAACCGGGGGCCCTCACGTCACCACCACTGATGTAACAGTGGCACGTAATCAAGAGGCTAGCCCGGTTCAGTTTATAGCGGAAGCCTTACCGCTAGTCTTGGTATTGGCCAACGTTCCTGTCTTGTCACAAGATAAATCAGAGTCCAACCAGGATCTCAAGGACAAAGCCCTACATTGGCTTTCTAACAACATCTACATGGCGCAAGAAGGGTTTGATAAATTGGCAGGTGATATAGTTTCGACCAGGAGGGTACCCTGGATTGGCAACAAGCCGAAAAAGTTTCAGGGAGACTGCGTCATCATAAACTTCACTAACGCAGATGTTCTCCCCGAAATCCTGACCAATCTCTTTCCGCCTCAACGGCGTAATGGATCCATAGTCCCGTTAACACTCAGATTTTTTAACAACGAGCCCCAATCTGCTACTTTAGCAAATACTAACAGGCTAATTAAGTACAGGAACAATAGCAGCTGGGGAGGGGCAACGGGCTCCCGATTCACTAGTGATCGGTTTCTGCCTGCATCGCAGCAAATGTCAGGAAGAACCACTTACCCATACGAGCGGATCATCCCCCCGGCTCACCCGCAGGCGCTGGGACTTAACGGGTGGGTGAACGGCGTACCCGGTTACGACTACAGTGCACGGGGCATCAGGCCAACACGGTGGCAGAGAATGGACCCGGCTATGGGCCATCCAATCACTCCACATCACCAGTGGAATCTAGCTCATGCTGGTCAGACCCATCTAGCCACCCCTTCTGCTTGGGGCTTCACCACAGGCAATAGGTTTGGCCCATTATCGGACCTCAACACCTGTGATTGACTTGCATTAAGATCTAACCCAAACAATTCTGGACTAATTAATTCGAACCCACGTAAAGAGGGCCATAACATCGACGGTCTCCAAAGTTTTTACAAGTCTAATGTAGTCATAGAGCCACATATACCCATCACCCGTGGCCAGCAAATACTTTCATTTGGGTCAGACGCTGGTCCTGATACGGGCACTATCAGAGGGATGACACAGCATCGCTGTCACGTGAATTCTACTAGGGCCACATTAGCGCAAGTTTCAGAGGAAGGCGATTCTGAGAGTGGCAGTGAATCTACGACCATTAGGGAGTCATGTAGGATTTTAAGCTGGAATGTGGCAGGCCTAAATACCAAACGCCAGGACCCAGTATGGTGCAGCTTTATTTCAAAGTACCACATCATCGCGCTGCAAGAAACATGGGACACTTCCAGTAATATCTGGTGGGATGGGTACACCAGTTTTGCAAGTTCTGCTGTCCCTAGTAGAATGGGCAGAGCCAAAGGTGGCCTGGTGCTCTTATTCTCCGTGGATTTAAAAGGAAGTTACAGACAGATTAGGTCTGAATCTGATAACATATTGATCGTTGAAAGGACTATCAATAAAACTAGCAGGACCCTATATGTCAACTTCTATAATTCAGGTAACTGTGCTTATAACGGTCGAAATATCGCTAATTTAGATAGCATTTTAAATTCAGTCCTACAGAATATCTCTTTTGTATGTGAGGTAGTTTTACTAGGTGATTTTAACATTCATTTATGTAATTTACCCTGTAAGGGAAGAGTAGCATGTGATGATGAGGACGCTGCCTTAGTTGCGCCCCACTTCGAACATTCTACAGAGGGCCAGGAGCTTGAAGACCTACTGGCTAATTATAATCTTTACGAACCCAATTTCGGCGCTAGAACGCCAACTTTCAACGGCAGCCAGAATGGTTCTGTGATAGACTATATTTTCGTTTCTCTTGGTATTCTATCTCTTATCACGGCATACAGGACGGTGGCAACCCACTTCAGTGACCACAACCCAGTGCTACTTGAAGTGGCGTGGGGCAGCCAGATGGGTACAGCACCATCAATCGTAAACCCAGCCTCCTCTCTGAGGACTACAGATCAAGATAGAAGAATAAAATGGGCAAAGGTGATCCCGGAAAACTTTTACAAAAAATGCTTCCCTAAGATTAAAATGCAGACTGAGTTGTGTCAGAATCCTGATACTCAAGGGAGCCTATTGGTCTCAGCCTACGAGGAAATATGTGCACAGGTCTCGAAAGATCTTATAGCTAAACCTTTTTCGGGAACTCAAGTTCACAAGCGTTGGTTCGACTCTGCATGTTCGAAGGCCCACAGAGATCTGTTGGCGGCTCTTAAAATCGTTCCAAGAGCAAAAGAGGAAATTGCGAGGCTAAGGAAAATCTATAAGTCAGCAGTAAAGAGCCGCAAAGACTCCATTAAGCGCGAAACATGGGAGGATCTCCTCTCAGCGGCGGTGCTTAAGGACAGCAGAAGATTCTGGGAAATTATCAAGCATCCTCTTTTTTCGGAAGACAATAATCTACCAATGGACTGTGTGATCACTGAGGAAAAATGGCTATCCTTTTTTAAAAATGTGTATGGGGGCAATGCAGCCGTAGAGGACACTAATAGTCGATTACCTTCTAATGGGAATGTTAATCCTATTGTTTTCAATCCCCAAGAAGTAGAAAAGGCGCTTATGGAAACCACCAAACATAAGGCACCGGGCCCGGACGGAGTCCCGGCCGACTTTTTTATGTTCTCTCCTAAAATGTGGTCGAGAGTGTTGTCTAATGTGTTTAATGCAGTAAACTTCAACGCAGCACCCGCCTCATGGGCTAATTCTATTATCGTTCCCATTTATAAAAACAAAGGCCAGAGGGACGACCCAGCATTTTATAGGCCTATATCTCTGTTGGACTCCACTGTAAAAATTTTGGGGAAAGTTCTTCTATTAAGACTGAGGGAGAACGTTGAGGGATGCGGCGGGCTGTGCGATCTACAATATGGCTTTAGAGAGAGTAAAGGTACGATCGAGCAATGCATTAATTTGTATCTACTCATCTCTAAGTATACAATGGCTAAGGAGGGCTCAGTTTTTCTGGCCTTCATGGACCTTTCGTCGGCCTTTGACCTCGTCAATAGGTCCAAATTATGGTCGATTTTGTTGGATATGGGAATTGACGAAGCCCTGGTCACGTATATGGCCTCGTTACATCAGGAGCTTTTCGCAGCTGTCCGAGTGTCCAACAATGGTAGGTGTACCTCCTCATTTAAATCCCTCAAAGGAGTACGCCAAGGCTGCATCCTGGCCCCTACGCTTTTTACCATTTACATTAACGGCTTGGGGGCACACCTGAGGGGCAGGGGCACGGACGTCCCGCGCGCAGGAGACACCCACATTCCGGCACTCCTGTACGCGGACGATGCCGTGTTGATGGCCCGCACGGGTGTTGGCCTGCAGGTTCTTCTTGATGCATTTGGTTCCTTTATGGAAAACCTGGACCTAAAGGTTAACGCATCTAAATCCCATACCATGGTCATGGGTATAGAGGGCGTAAAGAGAAGACACAAATCATTCTTCTGCAGTGGGACTCCTGTGTCCGAGGTAACCACATTTCCCTATCTGGGAGTGCTGTTCGACCAAAAATGTACCTGGGGCCCACAGATAAATGCAAAGAGGTTGGCAGTAACTAGATCTTCCTCCGCACTCCTGGGCTTTGCCGGCAAATTGGGTGCCAGGCCCATGGAAGCGATGTTGAAGATATACAAAAGTAAGCCTGTTGCCATCGCATCTTATGGATCTTCTCTTTGGGGTTATGTAAACCTTGACCCCATTCAGAGAGCAGAAAATAGATTCATAAGATCCCTTCTCTCTGTCCCCCAATCAACCCCCACCTATTCCATTCACAAGGAGGTTGGGTTGCCATATCTGTCGGACCTATTAAGTGTTGCACCCCTGACCTTGTGGCTGAAAATGTGGTTAAATGCTGATTTACCTCTGAACCATAAAATCTTGAGGGACGTCCTATCACTGGACAATCAGAGCAAAATTCCTTGGCTGGCCTATCTAAGTAAATCATTCTCAGATCTGGGCCGCCCAGAACTTTTTCGCTCCCCAGAGAAAATCACGACCCGTGATATAGCCCAAACAAAAAAAGCCTTTATAGAAAGGAAGGAAGCAAGCCGTGAGGCAGTCGAGCTTCAGAAGCCTGCAGTAAGGGCTCACTTTCTATTGATGAGCGATTCCCAATTGGCCCCTTACCTCCGTTTCGTAACTATCCCTTACCATAGGTTTTTATTAACTAAACTAAGGTTCAACCTTATTCATTTTCACCTAGGCTCTTTCAAGGGTTGGCAGAAGCCAGAACTAGCCGCCCCTTGCAGCTGCGACCATTTTTCTGTGCAGGACACAATGCACTTCGTCATGTTTTGTAGCTTATTCCATGAGCAGAGGAAAAAACACTTGCTCCCCTTACTCAAAAATGCAGGGTTCACACAGGTGAGACCCGCACTGCTCTACCTACAGCTTATGACCAATCCATGCACAGCATTTAGTCTTGCAAATTTTTTAGTCGCGGCAGCTAGGGCGAAAGTTGCTGGCCAATCTCCGCCCTAAAAGTTTACTAAATGTATGAAATTATATTATAGCCACTGTTTTATATATATACATACCTTTTAATCATGTGTAAATAGTATTTAAAATGCGTATTGAGTTAGATGTTTTTAAATGTCATGACCGCAATGTATACTTTTTAACGTGCTGTTTTAATGCTTTTCTTTCTTTGTATGACTTTAATTAAGTCGAATAAAGATATTCTGACTGACTGATTTGCCCAGAATTACAGGGTGCTGAGCGGATGACGAGGATCGTACCTGGTCCCCTAACTCCAAAGTCGGTCAGCTCTGGCCCTAAGGCCCATCCTCTCCCCAAGTCTCATGCTCCTTGATAAAGATTAGGGTTCCCTGTTTTATGGTATTTTTTTTTTGCCATTTCCGTCTGTATTTGTCCAGATATATTGTTTTGTTAATTTCATCTGTATTTATCCATATTTATTTTGGGTATTGTGGAAAAAAGGAAGCTGAAATTAGTATATTTCAACATTAATTTAACCGATAAATATGCATTCATGCTTGAATGTCTGCCAGGTTTCAGTGCTGTGAACACCGCAACAGATAAATCAGTGCTCTCATCTGAAAATATGCATATTTCAGTATCAACCTTGTGCATACCTAATGCTGTTAAAACCCATTTACTAAAATACCTTTCTTTTTTAACCCCCTTATACATCAATCCACTCATCTATCGGCCTGGCAGTCATGACATATAGTATTTAGAATTACCCAAAAAGCAACCCAATTTCAGTTTGTATCCACATTTAAAGTTAAATGCAGACAAGAAAACGAATGTTTTCTGTCTGCATTTATCTGTAAAACTCAGTAAAACGGAAAACAGGGAGCTAACTAAGATGTACCCTTTCCGCCATTCTTGTCAGATTTCAGAAGCTGATAGACTGCTCTGAGAGCCTTGGCACGGGCTGGGCTCTCCTCATGCTTCGCATCGGCTGCTGATTGGATGTGCCGGACAAGCACTGATCCCTCACTCGAAGCACCTGGGGCTTTAGTGCAGCTTGAGTCCTGGGCTGCTGCACAGTCAGCTCGCCCCCTGCGGAGGCTGCCCTGAGAGCCAGGTGGACGGACAGTCTGCCTCCAGCCGCATCACAGTCAGGCAGAGACCTCGCCAACCGCTCCTGCCGTTGAGCCCTGGTCCCTGGGGAATTCGCGATGCTGCAGTCGGACTTACCACACGAGATCACTATGCTGTAAGTAACCGTGTTTTATTGCAGGCTTATTTATATAGATTATGGCTGCATGTATTTGAGAGCGAAAATGTCCATTTATTTACTTATGGTTTTTATAAAGCGCTGCAGACTACAGTTTGCCACCTCCAGGCGCTTTATTAGTACTTCTGAAACGTGTGCTGTACGAAGAGCACTGTAAAGCGGGATTGTTTGCTAGGACAGGCTGTGGTTTATATATTTATATTTTTTGTAAAGTGCTTGTTGTCATCTTTTGATAACATCAAGGCTTCTTTATATATTCATCAAAGTTTAGCAAGCAGAACCAGTAGCCAAAGTATCGAAAGAGTACAGCAGAATGAGGTGGAGACAATCAACGTGCATTAAACTAATAGATTGAGGGGAAGAATTTCTTGAGAAGTTGCCTAAAAGTGTGGCTCACTGTACCACCAAACCAGTGCTTAATTTGTAAAATAATAAGTGCCAGGGCCCTGGACAGGAGGCACCTGCAGCTTGGACCACCCATCGCCCCCGTCATTGCTGCCAAAACGTATACTAGCCATCTTTCATGCCGGCAAGCAAGTGGGACAGTTCATATTATTTCAGGTCCCTAAAGCTAAAGGAATGGGTGGGGAGGCAGGTATTAGTAATTTTTTTTAATGTATATTGAATTTATAAACAACCGTTGTTGTGCTCTTCTCTAAATTAGATGAGCAGTGCCACCATGTGGCAGACTGTCCTTAGTACGGTGTTGACAATTAACCCCTTCCCTGCGGGGCGTTTTTTCCTGCTGTGCGGGGAGGAGGGGGGACACACACGGCGCCGCCGTGCTCATGACGAGCTCAGCTCGCCATGAGGCGCAGTGGAGCTGCACTCATGACGAGCTGCGCTCGTCACGGCAACACCCGTTTTGCAACATTCAGCACAGCGGGGAAATTATCCCCGCGTGTGAACATTCCAACAGCCGTGACGAGCTGAGCTCGTCATGAGTGCAGCTCAACCGTGCCTCATGACGAACTGGCTCAAATTAGGCACTGAACCAAACCTAGAATGCTGCAGTGATTCTATACTAAAAAAAGTCACAAAAAAATCAATATAAGAAATATGTTTGTGCAGAAACATCAAACACAAAGTCAATACAGATAAAAACACTCAATTGAAAATTCCAGAGGATAAATTGTGTTGTATTGCACCATTTATAATAATGCTTACTACCCCTGGGTAAGGCGCTGAAGTGCTTGCCAACATCAGTAGCATGGCAGACTGTGCACAGTATGTGGTTGGAATTGTTTTGTCTTTGCTTTGATCCTATCTGGGAAGTGTTTCCATGTCATGTGTGAGGATCACCGAGGTACGGGTATCATGTTATGGAATACAATGTGTAGCCTTCGATGGATGAAGAGGTGCGAGAGGCAGGGGCCCAGTGTATGGTTTTCAGTAAGCTCTGTAGGTTCCTTTTAGGTTTCGCCTGGGGCACGGAGCTCCTAGCTCTGCCTCCAGGAGAAATCTTATGTCTCTACACAGTGCACTGCTTAGTCCCGCCCTCTGTTCCATTGGCTAGCTCCATAAATGGAGGCTAGCCATTGGAACAGAGATCTGTCTGTCATGGCCGGACCAGATTCATGGGCGTTCCTGCATTTTTTTCCCTCTCCACCCTTTTCGCATTGTCATCAAGGCCGTGGGCGGGGTTTATTATTTTTTTTAGTCAGTTTCGTTTGGTCATTGTGCGGCCGATCTCCGCCAGAGGAAGTCCAGGTTCAGGTGAGTGCTGGCCGTTCCCCCCCCTCCTGCTGACCGTGTGCTGTTCTCGCCCCCCCTGTCCGTGTCCGCCCCCCCCTCCCGCTGTCCGTCCCCCCTCCCGCTGTCCGTGTGCCCGTAGGTGCTTGTTTTTATTTCATTTCTGTTGTGAGGATATTTCTCATCTTTACGAGGGGTGTACTGACGGATCATGTTTCTGAAGTCTTGTTTTCCCATTAGCATTGTTATTTTGCCCTGGCCAATGGGACAGCAGTGGCGCTACGTACACAGAGAGGTAGGGTACTTTCCTACTTAGTTTCAGTGCTGTGCTTTACTTTGTACACATCTCCTTCCCGTTGTCCATGTTCTCCTTCCTCTGGCCCCCCTCCTGTTATCCGTGTGCGTTCCGTGTTGTGCTTTGACCCCATCCCAACTGCAAGCTCCCTGGTCCGGCCCCGCAGGAGGCCCGCTGGGTTGGTACCTTCGGTCGTCTCTTGTGCCCCCGCCCACTTTTCACTAATAGGGGCGGTCACCCCTTGGCTCGCCTCTCTCCGGGTGGTAGTCATCCAGTGCCTTGGAGGATTAAGGAGGCACAGACACTTGCAGGCCAGCTGCTGGACCGGGCACTCACTTCAACCCTTCCAGTTGTGGGGTCCATGGGCCCTGGAGGCATTCCCCCCCCCCCCCCCCACCCCCTGCTCTGGGCCCTCGTCGAATTGGCTATGCTCTGTTCCCAATACCCAGGCACTCCCCAGTTCCAGCGACTCCTCGGTCTGCGGGGGTTGTGGGCTTGGGTATGCCAGGGCCTCTGTGCTCGTGCTGCGTGTACTTGGTGGGACCACCGACTGCTGTACGCCTCGGCCCGCACCACTTGTAGGCTCTATGGTTGAGGATCCCCTCGCCAAGTTGTGGCACTACGGGTGTAGGGTCTAAGCAGTAAGTGAGGCCATTACCTTGCATGGGGTTCTTCTGTCCACCTGGATATCAGGCCGGGCAATTGTGCCTGTAAAGGGCTGCGCAATTGAGTGCTGTTATAGCAAGATGTAGCTTTGCCCCCTACCCCCTCCCTCCCCCCCTCTTTGTGGGGGTTTTCTATGGTCGCCAGGTGATGCCTTGTAGGACCGACTGTCCCTGTCTGTGGGTGTTGGGGCAGGTCTGACTTGGCGAGATCAGGCGTGCGAACAAATTTGAGTGGCACATTTTCAGCATAAGAGTGACTGGGCTCGCGCTCGTGGAGTGCAGTGTTTTTCATGGTGTGGCATACATGCTTAAGCAGCACCGGCGAGCGTTAACGTGCTACAGGTTGGGGAAATACATTTTCCCAGTCTCGCACAAAGCGAGCTCGCTGCAATCGTCTCCACTAAAGTTAGCACGAAGGGTCCCAGCTGGAGGTAATCACACATCGTGCAGGTGGCAAGGGATATAATTTATGCCTCTCTTGCTATGCGTTTGGCCAAAAACCGGTAAGCTCGACAGGCACTGCGAAAAGGATACTCATGCAGTGCTTTGGGGGGTAAACTATCGGGAGAAGAGAGGATGTGACGTAACGGGCGGATGTGCCGTCTATGGAACGTGATATCCCTGTAGTAATAATAATAATCCACATTTGTAAAGCGTGAACAATCACCCGTAAGGGTCTCTATGCACTTGGGCTATCGGGAGGATTAAGCAGCTATTGCCCAGATATAAATGCAATTACGACCCCCGCCTCCCGCTGTCCGTGTGCCCCCCCCTCCCTATGACCGTGTGCTGTTCCCGCCCCCCCTGTCCGTGTCCGCCCCCCCTCCCGCTGTCCGTCCCCCCTCCCGCTGTCCGTGTGCCCGTAGGTGCTTGTTTTTATTTCATTTCTGTTGTGAGGATATTTCTCATCTTTACGAGGGGTGTACTGACGGATCATGTTTCTGAAGATTTGTTTTCCCATTAGCATTGTTATTTTGCCCTGGCCAATGGGACAGCAGTGGCGCTACGTACACAGAGAGGTAGGGTACTTTCCTACTTAGTTTCAGTGCTGTGCTTTACTTTGTACACATGCCCTTCCCGTTGTCCATGTTCTCCTTCCTCTGGCCCCCCTCCTGTTGTCCGCGTGCGTTCCGTGTTGTGCTTTGACCCCATCCCAACTGCAAGCTCCCTGGTCCGGCCCCGCCGGAGGCCCGCTGGGTTGGTACCTTCGGTCGTCTCTTGTCCCCCCGCCCACTTTTCACTAATAGGGGCGGTCACCCCTTGCTTGCCTCTCTCCGGGTGGTAGTCATCCAGTGCCTTGGAGGATTAAGGAGGCACAGACACTCGCAGGCCAGCTGCTGGGCCAGTGACACTCACTTCAACCCTTCCAGTTGTGGGGTCCATGGGCCCTGGAGGCATTCCCCCCCACCACACCGCCTGCTCTGGGCCCTCGTCGAATTGGCTATGCTCTGTTCCCAATACCCAGGCACTCCCCAGTTCCAGCGACTCCTCGGTCTGCGGGGGTTGTGGGCTTGGGTATGCCAGGGCCTCTGTGCTCGCGCTGCGTGTACTTGGTGGGACCACCGACTGCTGTACGCCTCGGCCCGCACTACTTGTAGGCTCTATGGTTGAGGATCCACTCGCCAAGTTGTGGCACTACGGGTGTCGGGTCTAAGCAGTAAGTGAGGCCATTACCTTGCATGGGGTTGTTCTGTCCACCTGGATATCAGGCCGGGCAATTGTGCCTGTAAAGGGCTGCGCGGTCGAGTGCTGTTATAGCAAGATGTAGCTTTGCCCCCTCCCCCCTCCCTCCCCCCCTCTTTGTGGGGGTTTTCTATGGTCGCCAGGTGATGCCTTGTAGGACCGACTGTCCCTGTCTGTGGGTGTTGGGGCAGGTCTGACTTGGCGAGATTAGGCGTGCGAACAAATTTGAGTGGCACATTTTCACCATAAGAGTGACTGGGCTCGCGCTCGTGGAGTGCAGTGTTTTTCATGGTGTGGCATACATGCTTGAGCAGCACCGGCGAGCGTTAACGTGCTACAGGTTGGGGAAATACATTTTCCCAGTCTCGTACAAAGCAAGCTCGCTGCAATCGTCTCCACTAAAGTTAGCACGAAGGGTCCCAGCTGGAGGTAATCACACATCGTGCAGGTGGCAAGGGATATAATTTATGCCTCTCTTGCTATGCGTTTGGCCAAAAACCGGTAAGCTCGACAGGCACTGCGAAAAGGATACTCATGCAGTGCTTTGGGGGGTAAACTATCGGTAGAAGAGAGGATGTGACGTAACGGGCGGATGTGCCGTCTGTGGAACGTGATATCCCTGTAGTAATAATAATAATCCACATTTGTAAAGCGCGAACAATCACCCGTAAGGGTCTCTATGCGCTGGGGGCTGTCGGGAGGATTAAGCAGCTATTGCCCAGATATAAATGCAATTACGAGACAATGTTCATCCTTCTGCACTTTAACTTGTTTTAGTAAGTGTGCAGCATGATTCGGTTTTAGTTTTCCTATTATTATTTGCATGCAACAAATTATTTAGGAGTTTGTTGAGCATAATTGTGTTTTGGCCCTGCACGACGTTCACTCTTGCCTTTTTATAAGCTTTCTGAAGCTATTGGCATTGTAAATGACAATGCCATTTATTTATTTATTTTCAAAACAAACACATAAATAAAAATTTTGTCATTTACAATGCCAATAGCTCAAACTTTTCAAAAGGCGAAACCATTGCATTGTAAATGCTTGTTAGTATTTCTTATGATCATAGTACACTTAACTGCACACTGATATCCATTCAGAGAATTTTTGTTTAAAGTTTATGGTTCTGAATGCCAGATTTATTTTTTAAAGAAAAAGAATTAAAGTGCTCACTGCTCAAGTGATCACATGTGGGTTTGTTAACCAATTTTCAAAAAGTTAGGTGGTTATTGGGTGGCCTCAGTTGTCTGCAAGAATCATTGTTCTGCCAACATTTCTCCTACCATGCCCTTTAGTGAGCCCAATCAGCAATGTGAAGGGAGGGGGCGGTTTTCATACACATTGACCCTTCTACCTGTGGCAGCTCCTGTACCAATGGTGGCCTGGAGATCCTTGGTTTCCCAATGTTGGACAAGAACTCTTCAGTTTGTGTCACTGAAAGGTTTGTTCGGCTTGCAACCAGCATCCAATCATTGATATTATTATCAATGGTTGCCTAATCTTTATATGTTTCGGATGATATTAAAGATTTCGGGGAAGTCTTCCCGGACTTACAGGAGTCTCCTCTTTCTATCCTGCCATCCATGCTGAGGTCCTGCTCCTAGATTCAGATTTCTCTTTAATAGCCTCATTATGAGGGTCCCTCCTTTACAGGTCCCAGCAGTGGAGTAGCAAGAATGCCATGGTCCCTACTGCACACAAGGAAAATAGGTCCCCTTCCCCATTGGTTTGGTTGTAAAATACTTTAAAAATCAGGGTTGTGTTGGCCCCTTAGACCTCTGGGTCCTGGTGCCACAGCACCTGTTGCATTACTGACAGTCACGTGCCAGCCCGCAGTTACAGCAGCCGCAGCTTGTGGAGGTAAAAGTGGTGGGATGGTGGGACCGGATTGGGGGGGGTTCCGATAGACGAGGAGGAAAAATTCATTCATTATTACATTTTCCTTCGTGGTCATCTCTGATAGAGCGCGTAGGTCACCCGGGTCACTAGATTACCACTTTTCCACGCACTGGGCCCTGGCGTGCAAGTAATGACCGTGTTTTGCATGAACCAGATGAAACCTTTACCAGGCTACTATGAGTAATTTGGGGGGGTGACTTTTACACCACTTACTGTTCATGTACCTGACTTACCACAGGCACATTACTCCTGACGGATCAGGAGCTAGCAGTGGATAGGTGACAAGATTCCTAAAAGGGGTAGAACTCTTATATACCAAGTACATTTATCCACATTTTATACTGTAAAATGACCACAGACACCTGATGAGTTTTAAAGATTTATCAAGAAATTTCAGAATGAATATGCCAAGATAATGAGGCAAATACAAATCAACACATCAATTATTAAAACTAATGCCACAATGTAACTATGGATTAGGGCAAGTACCATTAGAGTAATTGAGAACACTACAGGGTAAGAGTATTAGGAACAGAGCTATTCACCACAAGTTTAAACTAGGGCATGGGACTTGAACAGGACCTAAAATGTGCACTTAAACTAGGCTATTTATGCTATTCTTATTAAGTTCACTGAAACCATGCTAAAGGAAAGGGGAAAAATGGAACACACTAATAAAATATGACAATTTAATAATATCCTACAGGTAGGGAGAGAAGTGGAACAGTTCTAATAACCAATTGCATATAAGTTACTCTCAAAAGGTGATAGGGCAATATAACAGGCAAGAGTGCTTTATTAAGAAGAGAAGAAAGAGAGATAGAAAGACGTAAACCCACAGATCAACAATTACCTAGATAGGAATGAGGACTAACCCTGGCCACAGGTCAGTTTGGAAGGACGGGGACAAGCACCCTCAAGGAATGGAATACCAGAATGCGAGCAGGTACAGCTCACGGACAGTCAGGACAGGATACCCCTCAGGATTTAGGTCAGGACTGGGCTCACCAAGGTACGACCAACACCCACAGCTTCGGATGCAACGCCTGCGTTACCCCTCTCTGCAAGTAATCCGCCAGTAACCCCGATTCGGTTTTCGAATTTCCCAGCAAAGTGCTTCGCCAGCACTTAGGACTATTTCCACCCCTAGGAGCTTGTGGAAAGTATGGACAGAGTGCTCCGCAGCACTCTAGATTGATCACCTATAGAGTTCGTAGGGTCAGTGACAGGTCTGCTACTCGGACAAGTTGGACAATTTCTCTAAGCTACACTAGGCCAGTTATACGGTTTGGGGACCCTTAGACCACCCACAAATGTTGCAAGTGACAGTTTCCCACATTATGATTGGTCAGGAGAGGTGACTTTGTCATTGTCACCTCCTAGAATTCAGTGTTCTCATCATCAATATTAAATTTTGCATACCCGCCCCTTGGGTTCACGTTCCCAGGCATAGGAATATAGAAGACAATGCAAGTGCACAGTATATAGCAACAGTATAGCGCGGTCAAGGTAGACTGCAGCATCTTCGAGATGGGTTCCCAGGCGCATCGTGCTTCAGGAGCCAGCTGGCTTGATTTAGCTTCTGCGCAGTGGGGTTTCTCCCATGTCACGTGACAGGGTTCAGAAGAGCTTCAAGTATGGCGCAGCTCCCCATCCCCGGGCCCATAGATACGCAGTACATGAAAAGTAAGCGAAAACAAATTAGAATCATACGAACAAAAATGATTACACTGTATACCGTTATAGACTTCACTGCACCCCTTACTTTATAATATCTATAGCATTAAGGTTTAGTGCAAAAAGACAGATAGGCAGAAGCAGCGGTGGCAAGCAGAGAGCGTGGTGAGAGACAAGCGGCCATGTTTGCAACAATGCGCATGAGCAATACAATCCCTCCAAAATGCGAGTGCGTCACATCACGTGAGTATGACCGACGCATGCGCAGACTGGATTTCTGCAAAGCAGCCATTTCCGTAGTGCAAGCATTGTTAGGATGAAAAGACACACAGGCAAGCCTCCTGGGGACACCCGCGTGTTGGGGAAAATGCTAAATAAATGACGGACAGGTTGAATTAATATGATTACAAGTTAGGCGAGGTTCTTGAATCAGAGCAAGTCGCTTTCCGTGCGAATTCTTGCTCCATCAATCCCCTCTTTGATGATATTTACTATCATCACTATAAAGGAAACAGATGCCAACTTTCATTCTTCCATATCATGCATTTCGATTTCAACAAACTTATTGTTGAGTTTTCTTTCGGCTTCTCTATGAGAGTGGTGATTCTTTGCCTTTTTGTAGATTTGATTCCTCAATTCTTCTAATTCTAAGTCATCAATATTTCTCTTCACTCCTCTCTTATTCACAGTGTACTTTTTGCATTTTTGACATTTACAGCAGATGAATATGATCAGTGCAACCACCCCTATTCCAGCTATTGGCATCAGTATTTTCCATAGAAGATTTTTACTTAAGTTAGAAAACCAACTACCTATAGAGGAGAGACCTCCAGTCAGTCTCGTCCAGGCACTGTCAACCTCCAATGGTTTGAGTTCTTTTTCCAAATTAGTTATGTTCCTTACATATTTCTTAAGTTCAATACTTTTGTCAGGTATGTAGGTGCAACAATGTTGCGCCTTCAGCATTCTACAGTCTCCGCCCTCTTTTGTCAATAAGGTGTCAAGAGCAAGGCGATTCTGTAAAACCATTGATCTGATCGCAACCATCTCAGTATTGACCAGCAGGAATCCAGCAGCAGTGTCAGTTGATAACCGATCCACTACTGTAGACAATTTGCAGATTCTGTGAGTGTTCAGAACTACCCCCATTCCAGGTATCAGTGCACTAAAAATATCACCTATAATTTTGCCTACACTTTCACGTTTTCTACGCGCTAAGCCATTAGTTTCTTCATTGCTTCCAGCAGCATTATTCACATGGTATACTTTCGGGAAAACAATGCCAAAGTAGCAGCTTCCATACCAGTGATCCGGCAATTTGAAATAAGCCTTGTTCCCACATATATAATACATTCCGGGAATCACAGGTTCTGACCCATTTTTGAAACCCCAACCTCCAATTACCTTATAATTATGTTCACACTCGCTGGAACCGATGAATACATTGTTATAATATTCTGTCCTTTCTCTATGGAGACAAAGTTTCCCTTTCCGTTCAAAATCCAGCAACAAAGCAGGAGTAGCTTCGCCTTGCGAGGTGTTGTCCATGTGTTCTGCCCACCTAGGGACTCTATCCTTTTCGTCATTTGCCTTTTTCTGAAACTTTTCCCTCCTTCTGTCTGCCATTTTTATAAACATCTTTTCCTGCTCTTGCAAAGAACAGGTCAAATTAGCTTGTCTTGCTTCATTTAAGTCTATGTCACCAAATATCATCAAATAATATTCTCCCATATAACGGGTTGCCTCGCTCCTAATATGTACAAGGTTCAGGTGTCCCCTAATAGGAAGTTCAGAAAAGATTACGTCAGCATTTGAATAGTAGTACTGTAAAGTGCTTCTATAAAACAAGCTAGCTAATATACTGCAGGAAATTCTGTAGGTTAGGGGTAAATGGTGATATGTCACACCTTCAGCTACAGAAGTGGGTAGCTTCATGCAGACATAACAATCTTCTATTTCCATAGCCTCTACATAATGCACTAAAAGGTTAGCGAAAACATTTAAATGTGTCCGGTTTCTCATCTTGTGAAAATGTAGTCCGCCCTCATCTGATGCTTCTAATTTTGGTCGTGTGTGTCTCAGACTAACTGGGTTGTCACGTCGTTCTAAGCTTCGTGGAGTTTCTACAGTCTGTACAACGTCTGTGTCTAATGTTTCAGGTTCAGTAGGGGACAAGTTAGGATCTTTACTTATCATAAAAGGTATAAAGACTGTTAGTCCTATCCACATCACTATCAACATAGCTACACTACATAAGCATATTTTACAGCAAGTTTTGCAACACCTAAATCTGGACCTTCCAGTTACGTTTGAATCAGACATTATAGCTTACAGGTGGCTTTTGCAACCCCTCTTTGTCTTCTTACACCAAGGGTTCACTCGGCTTTGTCTCAAGGAGGATCTTCGTCAGAACTCTGATCAGCACTGGACTCTTCGTCACTTTTGCCACTGTGGTTGGGCTCATCAATTTCTTCCAACACCAAGTATGTCCATTCAGGGCTCCGATACAGCCTGTTCTGTTTCTTTACTCTGTCGCTCTTTCTCAGAGACTTGCCTCGGGCTGCTTTTCTTTCACTTTCTGCCCTTTTTCGGTCCTTTAGTTTTTCTTCAACTGTCTTTATTCGAAGTCTCAGTCTCTTGATGTATCGGGGTTCACCCTTGCTTTTGTAGCTTTCAGTGGCCGAGGAAACTTGGCCTTCCTCGTGCCCTCTTTTGATTTCACTTCGTTGTGGCGCTTTTGTGTTGGCAGAGTCTATTTCCCTTCCTGTCTGACTAGTTCCTGGTCTTCCATCTATTTCTTCTGCCTGGTCCCTAAGCTGGCCTTGTTCAGGTTGGCTTTGTTTGTGTTCTTTGCTTTCAGGTGATCTAGATTCTGTCTCCTGAACACGTTCATCTATCTCTATCTGCTCCTGTTCATGCACTTCGTTCCCTTCATTTTCTTCCGCATGAACTTCAACTTTGACCACTATCTGTCCCTTTCCAGACTCCGGAGTTTCAGGGGGAGTGTCGATGTCTTGATCTGTCCCTACTTGGCCTACTTCCTGATCAGGTGTGATGTGAGTCTCGCTGACCTGACCTTCGTCCTCTAGTTCTGTCTCACCTGGACTATCCCACTCACTGTCTAGGTAGGAATATTTTCTGGTTCGTATTGGATCAAGAACCTGGTTGTCGGCAGGGAACCAATCAACGTCTCGACTTGTGCTCGGTAGTTCGATGTCAGCGAGATCCGGACCCTCTTCGGGAGTCTCCTCAGCTGGACTACCTTCAGCTTCAGTCGCGTTTTCTCCAGTTACCCGCTTCGTGTGGCTGGCATGGATCCACTTCGGTACACCAGCACACTTTACAGCAGTTGTGGTGACAAGGATCACTTGTCTAGGCTTTCCCCACTTTGGTCCAAGGCAACTCTTCCGGGTGTGTTTCTTTAACACCACCCAATCACCTGGTTGCAGTTTATGTGCTGGAGTCTTGGGCCAGTCGTCAGCTGTCTCTCCAATCTGGTGAGAGAGAGAACGCACTTGGTCACCCAGCTGCTTGCAGTATTCTAGCACCAAATCATCAGAAATGCTTAGCAGTTTGTGTCCAGGTACCCATGCCTGTCGCATCACTCTCCCCATTAGCACTTCATGGGGGCTCAGGCCTGTTTTTCGGTTTGGAATACTTCTTAAACTCATCAGCACAAGGGGCAAAGCTTCTATCCAGTTCATTTTGGTGGAATCACACATCTTCGCCAATCTGGACTTGATCGTACCATTTATCTGCTCAACTACCCCAGAAGCCTCTGGATGGTATGCACAGTGCAGTCTTTGCTTCATCTTAAATGCCGTACAGAGTTCGTCTAGGACATCGTTGGCAAAATGCCCACCTTGGTCTGTTTCAATCGTCTCAGGAATTCCATACCTAGGTATCAACTCCCTGAGCAACAGTTTGGCTACGGTCAGGGCATCATTTTTCTTTGCTGGGTAGGCCTCCACCCACCTGGAAAACAGGCAAACTATGACCAGGACATATCTATATCCTTTGCACCTGGGCATAGTTATAAAGTCCGCCTGCATCCTGACAAAGGGACCTACTGCCTTTCCAATGGTACTCTGTTCTACTACAGTCCTCTTTCCTGCATTGAATTGCTGACACACTAGGCACCTCTGGCAAAGCCTTTCCGCTTGGTTCCTGAATTTTGAATTATAGAACACCTTGTCAAACACACGACACATTGCGTCTCTTCCCATATGTGTTGGTTCATGTATCATTCTGACCATGGGATCTACTAGGCTGTCGGGCAGTACAGGCACCCCTGTTGAGTTTACTACCACACCATCATTCCTTATTCTGCATTCGTTCGCCCTCCATCTGCCTTTCTCTTCCCTGTCTGTTGCCTGTTGTAAGTCTCTCAATTCTTCCCACGTTGACACATTTTCAAACAACATCAGGTGGCAGCTGTTTCCACCACCCCATAACTCAATTTGGAGGGACATTTGGTGTCGGGCACAAAACTGGGCGATTTGGTCAGCGTATCTGTTTCCGCTGTCACATCATCATTTCCGGATCTGTGAGCCGCACACTTGACCACAGCCAATTCTTTGGCAATTGAATAGCTTCCAGTAAGTTTTGTACCACCTTTCCATTCCTGATAGGGGTACCTGAGGAAGTCATGAATTCTCTTTGTAACCATAGTTGGCCGAAGTCATGAACAACCCCATAACAGTACTGGCTGTCGGTATAAACAGTTATTCTTTAGTTTTTACCCCTCTTACATGCTCTTGTCAACGCGATGAGTTCTGCTACTTGCGCAGATTTTACTTCGCATAGGTAAGATGCTTCCAGGGTGTTTGTCAATGTGACTACAGCATAGGCAGCACACAGACCTCCACTCTCATGTCTTAAACACGAGCCATCCACAAAGATTATAAGATCCCCATCAAGTAAGGCTATTTCTCGGATGTCAGGATGGGGCTTAGTGCTGAATTCTGTTAAATCGATGCAGTTATGTTCCATTTCATCCTCGGCGTCTACATCCAGAGGAACAGGTAACAGTGTTGCAGGGTTTAAGACATTGCACCGAGAAATTATTACATTCTCAGCACCAATCAAAATTCTCTCATACTTAGTCAGCCGACTAGGTGTGAGATACTGGGTCTTTGTTCTCGTCAGTAGGATTACAACAGAATGTGGAACATATACGGTGACAGGATGTCCCATGACAATATTCTCACTCTGTTCTAGACTGACGCAAGTAGCAGCTACTGCCTTCAGGCATCCGGGTAATCCGGCAGCCACTGGATCTAGAGTGGCCGAAAAATAGGCCACGGGACGCCTGACCAGCCCATGCTCCTGGGTCAGGACTGAGAGAGCACAATTTTCTCTTGTGTCACAGAACAGTTCAAAGTTCTTGGAATAATCAGGCATACCTAATGCAGGAGCGGTACATAGACAATTTCGCAATTTTACCCAAGCGGACATGCTTTCACTGTCCCAACTGACTGGGTCTTCTACTCCTTTCTTGGTCATTTTTATCAAAGATTTGGCTAGAGCTGCGAATCCTACAATCCATTGCCTGCAGTACCCCACAACTCCTAGGAACATTCTTACTTCTTTCTGAGTTCGGGGTAGGTCCATTGTTTGAATTATTTTGATCCTCTCTGTAGTGACTTTTCGGATCCCTTTCTCTATCTGGTGCCCCAGATATTTTACTGAGTTTCTACAGAACTGTAATTTGTCTGGTGATACTTTATGTCCTCCCTTTCCTAGGTGATTCAGCAAGGCGATGGTGTCCGTGACACAGTCAGTTTGAGTTTTAGATGCCACTAAAAGGTCGTCTATGTACTGCACCAAAACGGACTCTCTTGGCAGTACTAAAGATTCAAGGCATTTCTTTAGGATCTGGTTGAAAATCGATGGACTTTCAGTGTACCCTTGAGGGACACGATTCCAGACATACAGTGGCGTCACTAGGGTTGGTGTCACCCGGTGCGGGTAACTCATGGTGTCACCCCCTCACAATTTACCGGATGGACCAACTCACCCTCTGCCTGCACCATGTCCCCTCTGCCTGCACCGTATCTCCCTCTGTCCGCACCATCTCCCCTCCGCCTGCATCCTTTCACCCTCTGCCTGAACCATCTCTCCTCCGCCTGCACCATCTCCCCTCCGCCTGCACCATCTCCCCTCTGCCTACACCATCTCTCCCTCTGCCTGCACCATCTCTCCCTCTGCCTGCACCATCTCTCCCTCTGCCTGCACCATCTCTTCCTCTGCCTGCACCATCTCCCCTCCGCCTGCACCATCTTTCCCTCTGCCTGCACCATCTCACCCTCAGCCTGCACCATCTCACCCACAGCCTGCACCATCTCACCCTCAGCCTGAACCATCCCTGCCCCTCCGCCTGCACCCCCTCCCCACCTGCTGCTCTTTTAACCCTTTCCTCGTCGCCTTCTCCACCCCACCCCCCCACACTCTCCCTCACAGTTCTTGGCTTTTCTCAAAGTGGCTGAAATAAACACATGAAATGTGCTTTGAATTCGTGCGCGCACCGCTGAGGATAAGTTTAAATAGACACAGAGCAGAGGCGAGCAATGGCGGCTGGTGACATTTGAAAGTGGTGAGCCGGAAAGTTATTGTGGTACCCCACTGAGGCGAGTGAGCGTACCTACAGGGGGTTCGGGGGATCTCCCCTAGAAATGTTTGAAAAAGAGTGCATAAATGGAGCATCTTCAAGCAAATTTGAGGAAGCAGGAAGGTTGATAAAGTAATTGAGAAAGTTTTATGACATCAATAGTAGATATTTCATATGATAATGACGTTGGTAACCGCTTGTTCAGTATAATCAGAGAACTTAACTTTACAACCCCCAAAAACACAACGCACTGACTCACCGGTAAGCACTGTATTTTTGTTTACAATTGCCTTCTCAATATTTTGGCAACTGTGTACCTCCGTCACACACACAGTTGCACAGAATCACAATTGCAACTTAAATAAGTGACCTTTGCTTTGAAGGTTCACCATAGAGGCCAGGGGTTGGATGGCCAAGTTTTCTGAACACCTTATAGACCCACTGACAGGCACTGTGAGAAACTGACACAGCCTTCAGCCTTTGCTCTAAAGTTCTCAATGGTGGCCCGTTAAATATGACTGAACGAGGCTCAGTTCAAAGTATGCACTGTACAAGAAATATGCTACACAACAAAATACAGCATCCTGGAAATAGTGGGCACTCTTAAGGAATGCAAGATTAATTAAAACATGTGAAACATAAACAAAAACCATATCACTGACATGGAATACCTTAATGTTTTATACATTCATTGTTCAGAAATCAGTACTTTCCCAGTTGTGGATGCATGGATGCATGCATGCATGCAGGTATGTATGTATGTATGGATGGATAATTGGTGATGTGGAAGGATGGGTTTGGAAGTGAATAAATATGTTTGAAAGGGATGGATGGTTGATTGGGCAAATGTGCTCATGGGTGAATGAATGAATGGATGTGTGGGCCATTGGTATATGGATGAGGTTGTTGGGCGAATAGTGGGATGCAGTAAGTAAGGAAGGAAGGGATGTGACAGTCAGAGAGAGGCTGAATACGCCTGATCCAGTGCTCATTGTGAAATCAATCATTCAGTATGGATTGGGCAGTGTGGATTGGGCTCGATAGACCCCCGGACACTACCACTGCGCCGCGCTTCGTCGCAGCAGTGGCACAGTACAAAATGAGATATCAAAGCGGACAGGTTGGGAGGTCATTAATGTGATCGTATAGGAAAGATATGAGTGCAAAAATGGAAAGTAGGTACGCAGTCAGTGGGGAAAAAGTGAGCAGGCGAATGAACCTAAATATGGCCTTCGAGGGTGTGCACGTTAAGTGAAAGATCAAATTGTCAAGCACTGGTCTCTTTCGAGGACAAAATTTCTCTACTTGCTGTTGCTTTTCTGAACATGATGGGTCTGGAATAGAGAGGAAATGAACCCGGTATAGTGAGTACGTGCAGAGTATTCACCAGTGCAACCACAGCCAATACGGATACAATTTTAATGCCTGCTGTGTAGAAAACAAATGTTCTGAAAATATCTAATGGATTTAGAGTGGCATCATTATCTGTGGCCATCGGGAGGTCTAGAACAAATGTTATCGTACAGAAGCACCATGGAGTCAGAGATGGAAAACAGACATTGTGGCTGTTGTGATTGTGAAATCTCTTTAGTAACACGTAATTAAATGCGCACATGTGGGCACGGGCACACTAAAAGTAAGTCGATCAAGCTCATTTGGAAAGGAAGCTCTCTTACTAGAAAGGCTCATCGTCGGTGCTGCAGAAGTCGCTCTGCATTCAGAGAGATCGTTCTGATAACAAGCAATGAATTCACACGCATCTGTTGAAAATAAACAGCGCCAGGTTCCAGATTCCAGCCGTTGAGCTTGCCGCCTCCATCCTCTAACCCCACCCTCTCTCAAAATTCGTCACAAGATGGGGTCAGTGGTGCTTGCTCCCACCCCATCCTGTGACGCAGCCCTGATGGACATGAAGCCCCTGGAGCTACAGGGCTTCAGCCAGAAACACCCAGGGACAAACTTTTCACCATGTTGTCAGGAGGGGAGCTTAGCCTGGGAAGTAATGATTTTGAGAGCTCGTGACCTCACAGGCCTCAGCCAGCCAGGCTTTGAGCTCATCCGTCCGCCACGTAAGCTTTACTGAGTTAGCTGCGCAGGTGCAGCAGACGGCTGCTCGAGTTTTTGTGTGACGGCAAGTATTTTTTTCAGTACTACCGTTAAAAGAAAATATTTTATTTTGGAATAGTGGACTGACTCGAACATTTGTTCAATAACAACAAGCTATTTTGGGAATGAAATACAGGGGGCGAAGCCCCAGCGCCCACATGAGAGAACCGTCCCTGGAGGCGAGGCTGCAGAGCACAACCTAACCAGATGGTGTCACCCCCTGTGAGGTGTCACCCGGTGCGGTCCGCACCCCCCGCACCCCCCTAGTGACGCCACTGCAGACATAGACATGGCTGTCAAATTCAAAACTAAAAAGGAACTTGCTTTCTGGATGCAATGGGATGGAAAAGAATGCATGGCACAAGTCAATGACAGTGAACCATTCCGCATTCCAAGGAATCTGATATAGTATCACTGCAGGGTTAGGCACAATGGGACAGCAAGGTACAACAATTTGGTTTACCTTGCGTAGGTCCTGCACTACCCGGTACTTTCCACTAGGCTTTTTAATCCCAATGATGGGCGAATTGCAGGGACTGCTCATTACTTCCTGTATGATGTCTGCTTCGAGCAACCTGTTAATTTCAATTGCGACTCCTGCTTTTACTTCTGCACTCATTTTGTACTGTCTTGTTCTGGGGTATACAGCATTTGTTTTTATTGCTATTTTAACGGGGTCCACATTTGCCATTAAGCCTACATCTTTTCCCGTGAAATCCCATACTTCGGGTACCACTCTTAACTGGAGTTCTTCAGGTAAGTCTTCAACAGACAAGGGTCTAATTTCAGTGTCAGGTCTCACTAACATCAGTTTGTACAAGCCATCTTCATCGGGGGTCTGAATTTCGACACCTTTTGGTGTGCAAAAGATGGTGCAGTTCATTTTGCACAACAAATCGCGTCCTAACAGGTTCACAGGACTGGAATCACAGACCACAAATCTGTGCATTTCTTTAAAATTTCCTATAGAGATTTCCATGGGTTCAGTTACTGGAGTACTGATTATTTGATTGGAGACACCCACTACTTGGATTGCTTCTCCCGAGAGGGGTAGGTTAGGAACATCCACTGTTCTCACAGTGGACCGGGTAGCACCAGTGTCCAACAGAAAGGTGACGTATTTTCCCTCAACCTTTCCTTCAATGTATGGTCCAGTCTGGTCTACCGGTAAGGAGGCGCCAAGCACGCACGCCTTGTCCTCCCCCCTCAGGCCCGTCAATCTTGATCATCACAGAGGAAAGAATCATTTAACAAGTACTGCGGAATTGCTGCATTTCTCTCATTCTCTCCTTCCCATACCTCCGCCCTCTCATTCTGCTGACCCTGATTCTTATAATTCTGTCTAGGAGCGCGAGGTACTGGAGGTAGCTTTACCTGTTGCTGGTTCTTTCTTCTCCCCTCTTTCTGCACCTGTGGATTTAAACCATTTATAGGGGCATTACCGGCCTGTAGGTGTGGACACTCGTCTCTCCAATGCCCTATCTGGCCGCATCCGTGGCAGGGGAACTTCTTCATAGCCTCTTCCCGACTCATTTTTACCCGGGGCTTTCCTCCTCCCCCAGCATTGGTATTCTGGGCAGTATTATTAGAATTCAATTTACTTAACTGTTTTTCTTGCTGTTCAGCCAATTTCACTTGTGCCCACATAACTTTCTCCTTGAGGGCTTTCTTTTTATTTTCTATTTCATCCTCGCAGTACTTGGCGTACTTAAGGACATCATCTATGGGCTTTCCCTGCCAACTGATTTTATTGTCTCGAATCCATTGGGATATTTCAGGCCTTAATCCTAGCACGAATCTGTAACTGAAATGGGTCATATCTTTCATGTCCACATTATCGATTCCACTGTAAGTTTTGAACACTTGTAGCAACCTTTCATAAAAGGAGTGGACAGTTTCATCGCGCTCTTGGGTAGTTCTATCTATCCGGGTCCAATCGGTTTCCTTTGCGGGCACCTTTTTCTTGAGGTATTGTATGACTTGATCATACTTCCTCATTACTTCGGGTGAGGGAGCCCCTGTTCTGGGGTCTCTCGCATACTCATCATTGGGCCAATCAATTTCAATTTTGCATTCGGTCCACAAATCTACAGGCACCACAATGTCGAAAAACCCATCCAGGTCTTTTAGGAGACATTTCTGAACCTTTATGAAGCGTTCGACCTGTCTGTACCAGTCGACTGGCTTCTCCTGCAATTTCGGGAAGTCATTAGTGAATGACACTATGTCTTGTCGGGACCAAGGAACATGGACGTATTTTCCCCCCGGGACCTCTCTCATGGGACACAATTTTTCTGCGGGACCTACTTCTTTGAGCACGTATTCTGAAGTTTGGGACTTAGCCCTACTGTCTTCCTTTTTCTTTGCCCACCGGGTTCTCCATTTTCCTACATCCCCCCATTTCTGTAAGAGTTTCAGTAATTCTTTTATCTGGATCTGTTTTCCTACCACATTCAAGCTCTCTAAGTCTTTGTCTGAAAAATCTACTCTGTAGGGTTTCTGAAGGATTTTGGAGCGACTGACATCGATTCCCATCTCTGCGGCAGTGTCCATCAATCTCTCATGGAGTAATCTAGCGTTCCGGGTAAGGTTTTTGCTGATGAACAGTAACTCTTCTTCGTTAAAGGAGTTTAATCGGTCTAATCCTACATTTCCAGCCATTACTTCCTCTATTTCTATCCTTAATTTATAGATTTCTAAGTGTTTTGGTTGGGGTGTGGTCTCTTTTTCTAACTCTTTGGTCCATCTGTCCAATTCTTCTGGAGAGACGACTGTGGCACTCCTAACCCCGGATGTGCTTTCAGTCAGAACTTCTTTTGCCCTACTCTGACTTCTTGCCCCTGGCATGCTGGTTCTAGATTCCCTAATGGGCATATCCATTAGAACTACTGACTCACAGTCACTTTCTTGATCATCGACTATGAGTGTCTCCTTTCTTGGGGGCGGAATACTTGGGGTTGGCATAATTGGGGTGATAACAGGAGGACGAGGACTGGCCAGTCTATCCCCGTAAAGAGGAATAGCGGGGCCAATAGTTACTGGGATGGTCAGTGAATCTGGATGGGGATGTATCTGGGCGATGGTCCGAACTAAATCATCTCGCTGTTTAGCCAGGGCTTCCTTCTCTCGCTCACGTAGAGCCTTTTCTGCGGAATTGTCGTGCAATACTTGGGGTACCAAGGGAGGGTATATACTTGGGGCAGTCGGAGTAACCAACCGAGGTGGGTCTTCTCCAAACGGACGGTAATTCGGGACCGTAGAACTAGGTTTGCAAAACCCATCCCCATCACTGGTTTTACTATCCGTTCCCGTTCCATCTGTCTCACTATCCCTCCGACATCTAGGATATCTAGAAAACGGGTTTGGTGAACTCAGGGGCTCTGACTCTGCAACATAGGGAGGGGGGTTTTTCATTAACAAATCCTCTAGGTGTTCATCTTCAGAGTCCCCCACGGCCATTAAGTGATGGGTTTTCTCTTTACATTTCCGTTTCCCTTGTTCTAATACCCCCATCATTGGAAACAATCCCTCTACCATCATATTTTGTCTCCAATGTTTCATTTTCTGCTCTTTGGTTTCTCTATGGACCCTCGGATACCATTTGCTTACTCCCTTGTCCATCCGGGGTCTATCTCTTTCCAGAGCCTCATTTCCCATTCTTCTAGGGCTTCGTACTGCGTCAATCTGGGTCTGGGATGTAATTCATTCATGCGGGTCCTCAAGTTAAACAAGATTCTGCCATTAAACGTACCATCAATAGGAAATGCTAGAACTCCGTCATCTGCAGTATACTTTGCCCAGTTCTCTAGCCATACACAGGTATGATACCCTTTTTCAAACATCATGAAGGAGGCAGGAGTATTTGGTGGAGGAATGATCACACCCTCCCTTGTTCTAATGGGCTTGTCCGTTTAAAAAAAATTCTTTATTTTATCGGCAAATGACATTTTTCTCTTTACTCCATACATCATGTGCGGTCTACCTCGTAAAATCTGTTCCTTATAGAAGCCTAAGTTTTGTGGATTAGGTAAGAACTTGGGATACCACATACACCTTTCCAGACCCCTCTCAAGCTCTTGTTGATTAATTTTGTTTACCTTTGCGCTTCCAATGCTAATGCGACTTTTATTTCGTAGTAACCAACCAACACTGTGATTACAAAAAATCCTTGTCCAATGGGTGCGCGGCCTTTTCGCGAGACGAGGTCTCACGCTCCGGCACTCACCCCTCCCTTACAATTTCAGTTTCACTACACACCCGCTGTCTTGACCAATACCAGCGCGGCACGGAGTGACGTCAGAGCAGTCTTCCGACCGACTCCCTCCTTCACAAGGTAACGGAAACTTTTAACTTTTCCTAAAGTGCGAGTGCAAATTTTTGTCAACAACACACAACGTTTGCCACTGTGTCTGAGGATTCTAAACAGGTAGAAAAATTTCTTCTTACTACAAGTAAACCTCTTCTGTCTACTTTTCATTCACTCCGGATAGACTTCTCTGTCTAACCTCCCACACGAGCAATATAGAACCTGCTACTCCTCTGACTCATCCACTTCTTTCCGGGATATATACTAAGTTAGGATTTCACCAGCGGACTATTTTACTTACCATTCAAGCCTCGGAGACCCTATTACTCCTTCCGCATGTGACCCTTACTAGGTGATATCACAATGGAAGTTTTATACAAAAGGACTCGTAGCTATCATTTATACAGATGCAAAAAGATCCTAATTAGTGCTTCCAGGTATTCCTAACCCTGCACTAATGACTCACGACAAGTGACCTTATCAGCTAACCGGATTCTGCTCACCGTTAGCTATATACTTCCCCGGGGATTCGGACTACACTGAACACTTACAAACAATTTCTGTTAATGTAACATGTAACACTTATAGCAGCAATGCAAAATCATATACATATACATATAAATCCTTTAAACAATTTCGCAATATTTGAAACAATGCAATCAATATAGCAGCATAGAAACTTCAGCAGCACATTTTATTTTCACGGTTTGTTTATCAACTATCCTGTCTACCTATCTTAACTAGTCCTAACCATACTACTGCTACCAGAAAATTACTGATAGAGCGCGTAGGTCACCCGGGTCACTAGATTACCACTTTTCCACGCACTGGGCCCTGGCGTGCAAGTAATGACCGTGTTTTGCATGAACCAGATGAAACCTTTACCAGGCTACTATGAGTAATTTGGGGGGGTGACTTTTACACCACTTACTGTTCATGTACCTGACTTACCACAGGCACATTACTCCTGACGGATCAGGAGCTAGCAGTGGATAGGTGACAAGATTCCTAAAAGGGGTAGAACTCTTATATACCAAGTACATTTATCCACATTTTATACTGTAAAATGACCACAGACACCTGATGAGTTTTAAAGATTTATCAAGAAATTTCAGAATGAATATGCCAAGATAATGAGGCAAATACAAATCAACACATCAATTATTAAAACTAATGCCACAATGTAACTATGGATTAGGGCAAGTACCATTAGAGTAATTGAGAACACTACAGGGTAAGAGTATTAGGAACAGAGCTATTCACCACAAGTTTAAACTAGGGCATGGGACTTGAACAGGACCTAAAATGTGCACTTAAACTAGGCTATTTATGCTATTCTTATTAAGTTCACTGCAACCATGCTAAAGGAAAGGGGAAAAATGGAACACACTAATAAAATATGATAATTTAATAATATCCTACAGGTAGGGAGAGAAGTGGAACAGTTCTAATAACCAATTGCATATAAGTTACTCTCAAAAGGTGATAGGGCAATATCACAGGCAAGAGTGCTTTATTAAGAAGAGAAGAAAGAGAGATAGAAAGTCGTAAACCTACAGATCAATAATTACCTAGATAGGAATGAGGACTAACCCTGGCCACGGGTCAGTTTGGAAGGACGGGGACAAGGACCCTCAAGGAATGGAATACCAGAATGCGAGCAGGTACAGCTCACGGACAGTCAGGACAGGATATCCCTCAGGATTTAGGTCAGGACTGGGCTCACCAAGGTACGACCAACACCCACAGCTTCGGATGCAACGCCTGCGTTACCCCTCTCTGCAAGTAATCCGCCAGTAACCCCGATTAGGTTTTCGAATTTCCCAGCAAAGTGCTTCGCCAGCACTTAGGACTATTTCCACCCCTAGGAGCTTGTGGAAAGTATGGACAGAGTGCTCCGCAGCACTCTAGATTGATCACCTATAGAGTTCGTAGGGTCAGTGACAGGTCTGCTACTCGGACAAGTTGGACAATTTCTCTAAGCTACACTAGGCCAGTTATACGGTTTGGGGACCCTTAGACCACCCACAAATGTTGCAAGTGACAGTTTCCCACATTATGATTGGTCAGGAGAGGTGACTTTGTCATTGTCACCTCCTAGAATTCAGTGTTCTCATCATCAATATTAAATTTTGCATACCCGCCCCTTGGGTTCACGTTCCCAGGCATAGGAATATAGAAGACAATGCAAGTGCACAGTATATAGCAACAGTGTAGCGCGGTCAAGGTAGACTGCAGCATCTTCGAGATGGGTTCCCAGGCGCATCGTGCTTCAGGAGCCAGCTGGCTTGATTTAGCTTCTGCGCAGTGGGGTTTCTCCCATGTCACGTGACAGGGTTCAGAAGAGCTTCAAGTATGGCGCAGCTCCCCATCCCCGGGCCCATAGATACGCGGTATATGAAAAGTAAGCGAAAACAAATTAGAATCATACGAAAAAAATGATTACACTGTATACCGTTATAGACTTCACTGCACCCCTTACTTTATAATATCTATAGCATTAAGGTTTAGTGCAAAAAGACAGATAGGCAGAAGCAGCGGTGGCAATCAGAGAGCGTGGTGAGAGACAAGCGGCCATGTTTGCAACAATGCGCATGAGCAATACAATCCCTCCAAAATGCAAGTGCGTCACATCACGTGAGTATGACCGACGCATGCGCTGACTGGATTTCTGCAAAGCAGCCATTTCCGTAGTGCAAGCATTGTTAGGATGAAAAGACACACAGGCAAGCCTCCTGGGGACACCCGCGTGTTGGGGAAAATGCTAAATAAATGACGGACAGGTTGAATTAATATGATTACAAGTTAGGCGAGGTTCTTGAATCAGAGCAAGTCGCTTTCCGTGCGAATCCTTGCTCCATCAGTCATCTGTCCAATCCCTCCAACCCAGCCCCACCGCTCTTACCTGCACGGGGCGCGGTTGAGTTACAGGTATATAGCGGGTGCACCGGTAACTGTTAGGGGCAGAGTTATGGAGGATTACAAGGAAGACCCTGTCATTCCGTTGAGAAAGAATTACAGGAGAAACCAGTAATGCTGGGTACGATTCTGCTGCCAATACATCATTTCCCTTCAGAGATTTTGGTGGCTTGTAGCAGCCGTAGTCCTCATGGTAAAATTAATGGGTCCGGAGATCGTCCGTGGACCTTTACATTTCAATTAGGTCGATATGAGGAGCTATGTCAATACCTGTAATGGGACCCTATGTGTCATTACCCTTATTTCTTCTTTCTTTTTGAATTAATCTCAAAATAAATGCTTATTTTTAATGGGTTTTACTGGTTGTGACAACCTACAACCATTTTTCTTTGACCCAACATTTCTCTGTAGTGGTTCCTCTGCACCTAAATCCTACTAACACTGGCCAGTTATGGTTAGTTACACAAACTAGAATTTGCACCTCTACCAGAAAACTATAACTTGCCCACCAAAGCACTGATCACTGCCTCACATCAGATTGTGTGATTACCAGCAACACAATGATGCTGACATGGCATGCCACCTTTGCATTGGGTTTAGAGATGATGTCTGTAGATACATTATCATTTCTCTGTTTGGGTAAGTGTTTATGTAATGAAGTGAGTCTGTGTATTTCTGTTATTTATTGGTATAAATATTTCTGCACTTAATGGAAAAGTCCTTGTTTTCATGTAATGCTTTGTTTAACTAACCATAACTGGTCTACTTTAGTGTTTTTTGTATTGCATAACTATAAGTGCACTTTAAATGTGTATTTGGTGGAATTCCTGAGTTTTAGGCACAAGTTATGCTTTTTATCAGCAGACGAAAATATAACTTCCTATTAACAACTTTTTTTCAGTGAATTTCTTGAATATCCTGGTGATATAGTACATCCATCTTTTCTAAGGCAAACCCATTCGACTAGATATTGAGGGCAATCGTTTGTGGGTAGCTACCCCTTACTGTGCATGGCCACTAGCCTATATCATATTAGAGCAGTGGAGTTGGCACAGGACTTGGCTTATTGCTAGGCCCTAATCCTAACCCTCAAACAGCGGTTAACTCAACCTAAGTCTTGGCCCCAATCTCAAATCTCTATGCGTAGCCAACTCACGCTCAGCACAGAGGTTGGTCGCAAACATGGTCAGACTGGCCTATAGGGCAATCAGGCAGTGCCAGAAGGGCTGGTCTGACTGCTCAGTTTTTGGGCATTGCTTTTGACTGTTTGTGGGCCTCTTTTATGGTCTGATTGGGCAGTTTTTTTTTTCTGTTGATTGTCCAAAGCATGCACAAATACATGTAGACTCCCATACCTCGCATAACACCAATACAGTGTACCCCTCAAGTCTAAAACTGCCCGATTGTCAAATGTAGGCCAATTTTTTAGCTTTCTGGTTCGCTAATGGAGACCACTTTGGCTTTGATGCCAAGGCCTATTTTCTATCTCAGGGTGACCCCAGTCGCAAAGCTTCGTCCTTGACTTTAGCCTGTGCCAAGTCATCCGTGGTTGACTGAACAAAAACCCGCTGAGCATGGCCTTTTGCCTCTGTCACCACAACTGTTAGAGGGCATGGTCTTTGCAATGTATGGTTGCCTTATGAGTTTTTTTGCTGCTTTCATTGTTTCAGGATTTGCAAAAAGATTTGCAACTCAACAGACTTAAAATTTGGATCTGCAAATCCGTGACAAAAACAGGGGTATTATTTTTTTGTGTCCTCTATGGGGTCATGCTCCTCCCGCCAATATTCAAGGAATTTGGTGCCTAACTTCTAGTAACAGTCATCACAACAAAAACTTTCAGTTGCGCCACTGGCCAATCACTCACTCAGATCCTGGAATTCTCCTAGGATCTATTTTATTTATTTAGCTTATATAGCGCAACAGCTACCCAACAAAGGGTTTCCCGGCGCTATGATTCAGTAGTAACTGGCAGGACTGGCAGGACTTAGATGTTGAATAGCCAGGTTTTTAAGGCTTTCCTGAATTTCATGTAGTTCACCTCAGAGCGCAGAGCCTGTGGCATAGCATTCCACAGAGAGGGTCCAAGGAAAGCAAAAGATTTGCCACCCATGCGTGATAGTTTTATTTTAGGGATAACAAAATTGTTGGCTGTTGCAGATCTTAGGGTCCGAGGGGGATGGTAACGGCGGACCAGATTTTTTAGGTACTTAGGGGCTATTTTGGTAGAAATCTTGTGCATGAAGCATAGGGATTTGAATTTGATCCTGTTCTCTATTCTCAGCCAATGCAGCTCACGGATAAATTTGGCGGTGGATGAGAAAATGGGAATTTTACCTAACAGGCTCGCCGCTGCGTTCTGCACAGTTTGCAGTCTGCGGATCGTAGCCTTTTTTGCCCCCAGATATAACACATTGCCGTAATCAAGTCTGGATGTTATTAAGGCATTAATGACCGTTTTTCTTGTGTGTTCTGGTAGCATCCAGCATATTTTTTTTTATCCATTTTAGAATAGCGAAACAAGTGGCCCATGTTTTCACAGCTTGCTGGTGCATATTCAACGAGTCGTCCACAATGAAACCTAGATTACGGGCCTGTGTAGATGGAGTTGGGGGTGTACCCATTTCTGATGGCCAATGTTGGGGTCCCCAAAGTTCTTTATTTTTCCCCAGGACAATTAACTCGGTTTTATCACCGTTTAATTTCAGGAAGTTTTTTTGCATCCACCCTGCAATTTTTCCCAATCCTAGATTTAATGTGGAGAGATTATTACTTTCCGACGAGGAGAGAGAGAAGAGAAGCTGAGAATCGTCAGCGTAGGAGAACATCAGCAAACCAGTCTCTTCTACTACTTTTGCGAGTGGACTCATGTACAGATTAAAAAGTAACAGGCTTAAAATCGAGCCGTGTGGTACTCTGTGTTTGAAGGTAAGGGAATCAGAGCAGGCAGATTGAGAAAAGATTTGGAACGTTCTATTCTCTAGCAATGATTTTATCCAATTTAAGGCAGCGCCACAGATGCCTATTGAATGAAGAAGCAACATATTTACAAAAATGAGTACACAGTTTAAATATATACAATGCCCCTATTGGGTAGGACAGGGAAGGTAGTGTTGGAATGGTGAAGGTATGGGGAATTATGATACAAGTCAATTGAGTCCAAGTAAATCAAAACATCATCATCAGTAAACACAATGGAGAAAAAATTCATCGGTCCATTAACACAAACATGCCTCAAATACAATAAAATCACAAATGATATGTTAGGGAAGAGGCTGAACAAAGAAACGGAATGTCGACGTTTCGACCCAGGTAGATGCAGGTATAACTGTGACCTTGCTAGAGGGTCTTCATCAGGACGGTGGAGCAGGGAAGGCGGGGCAAAGGATCTGTAGTTGTTCGAAGGGGCACGGTGGGGCGCACAGACACTCTCAGTGGGATACAAAATATGGCTGCGTCTTAGGTCACATGAGTGGACAAGCTAGTGGAGTGGAGTGCAGACTGGATATTTAATCGGCCGACAGATGGTGGCTCAAAAAACGCAGAGCAGCCCAGGTAAATGACAGTCAATTCCAAGCGTGATGTCTTAAAACGGTATGGTGTCACTGAAGGTGGACGGGGTGTCCCAGTTGATCAGTCAGACACTGGGATAAGAAAAACAGTCGTCTTGGGCGAGTGGGGGTTCCGGTTCAAAAGTCACTGGTTGGAAAACGTTGTGGCGGAATGAGTCAAACGGGTCTGGAGGTGCTGCAATCTATGAAAACCGGCGTCCTCGGTCACCCCGTCCACCTTCAGTGACACCATACCGTTTTAAGACATCACGCTTGGAATTGACTGTCATTTACCTGGGCTGCTCTGCGTTTTTTGAGCCACCATCTGTCGGCCGATTAAATATCCAGTCTGCACTCCACTCCACCAGCTTGTCCACTCATGTGACCTAAGACGCAGCCATATTTTGTATCCCACTGAGAGTGTCTGTGCAACCCACCGTGCCCCTTCGAACAACTACAGATCCTTTGCCCCGCCTTCCCTGCTCCACCGTCCTGATGAAGACCCTCTAGCAAGGTCACAGTTATACCTGCATCTACCTGGGTCGAAACGTCGACATTCCGTTTCTTTGTTCAGCCTCTTCCCTAACATATCATTTGTGATTTTATTGTATTTGAGGCATGTTTGTGTTAATGGACCGATTAATTTTTTCTCCATTGTGTTTACTGATGATGATGTTTTGATTTACTTGGACTCAATTGACTTGTATCATAATTCCCCATACCTTCACCATTCCAACACTACCTTCCCTGTCCTACCCAATAGGGGCATTGTATATATTTAAACTGTGTACTCATTTTTGTAAATAAGTTTATATGACACTTTGTGATTAAATACAATGGTGCTATAATTTCTATTGAATTCATTTAAGTGATTTTGATTGTTTTACTTTCTGGGACCATCTTGTCTGTACCAATTATTCACCCAGGTCCCAGGGACTTGCTGGGTCAACCCGTGTCTTTACAACATATTGAATGAAGAGTCCGCATTAGTACCGCATGTGACACCGTATTAAATGCGGCACTGAGGTCACGAAGCACAAGTGGCACTGTTTCTCCTCTGTCTATCATGGCGCGGATATTCTCTGTAACACCTAATAGAGTAGTCTCAGTTGAGAAGCCTGCCCAAAAGCCTGCCTGAAGGGAGGGCAACAAGTCATGCGTAGTTATAAAGTCCGTGAGGGATCGGTGAACATGTTTCTCCAGAATCTTGGCAAAAATAGGGAGGAGAGAAATTGGCCGGAAGTTAGAGGGCAAGTTTGGATCAGCGTCAGCTTTTTTTAGCAATAGATGGATCATTGCATGTTTCCATTCATCTGGCACATGTTCTTCCTGTAGGGATGTATTTAAAAGGTCGGTGATAATGGACATAGCTTTCCTACCAAGTAGTTTTAGAATGGAGCACGGTAGTGGGTCTCTTGGTGAGCCTGATTTGATCGTATTAATTAGGTCAATGACAGTATCAATATCGAGCATGGGCCAATTTTCTAGTAAGACGGTATGAGTATCGCAGACACTAGGGTCTAGGATGTCGGTAAGGTTGCTCGGTCTGTCAAGGGAGGAGTTTAGAACATCCATATTAGCTTCGTTTTGTTCATTCTGTTCTTGTTCAATGCTCGGATATATTTTATCTACTTTGTTTACAAAAAAAGTATCTAGTTGGTCACATTGTGTTTTATTAAGGTCAGGTGGAGTTTGTGAAGTATTGGAGCCAGCCAGCTCTTTCACTATTTTAAAAAGTGTTTTAGATTGATTTAAGGCTGCAGTGATTTTGGTACATACAAATTAGGCTTTAGCTTTGCTACACATCTTTTGATAGTGTGTTAGTTTTATTTTATATTCCTTCTTGGTTTCTATGGAGTAAGACTTCCTCCACTGACGTTCAGCATTTTTACATTTAGTTTTTTTCTTGCTTTAAAGAATCATTGAACCATGGGGCAGGGGGGCGCTGATTTTGACCCTTTAGCTTCGTTTTGGCCAGACATGAGTCGATGGCTGTCATAAGCCATGTTTGGACAGATGTCGAAAGATTTTGCACTCTTGATGTAGTGCAAGGTGTAGTGTCTTCTAGAAAAGCATTCAGAATGTTAATGTCTAATCTTTTCCATTTCCTAACAACATAAGTTGGAACCGACAATGTGACCTTATTTGACGGTTGTACTCGAAATGAGAATTTAATAGGAAAGTGGTCTGACCAAGGAATAGGCAAGGCAGGGAAAGTGTTCCTATTAGTAATGTTGGAAAAAATTGGGTCCAATAGATGACCAGCGATATCTAGAAATCCTGCATTGAACAAGGAAGAGAAATAATCCCTCTTCCTATTGGATTTATTTTTATTTTTCCAATCTAATTCATCCAAAGGATTCTTTGAAGGATGCACACATTAAAAGTCCAGATATTTCGCAAATGAACCCTTCAAACCCATGTGACACCATTTTGTGACGCAACTTTCCCAAACCTACTGAATCTTTTTACACCAAACTTAGCAAAGTCACATTTCTGAGTGAAATTCTAGTTTCATGCCTGGTTTTGGTGTATTCTTTTCAGCAGTTTTACTGTACCAAAGAGCCAAGTTTCCTATTGGAGTTAAAATGGAAGACGCTCCATTTTGACCCACTTTGCTTTCTTCCTCTCACCCCAAATTCTTTCCTCTCCCCTAGCCCCCTAGATTGATCTACATAAAACCTGGCATGCCATAATGTTGCTTTTTATGCTAGTTGATCAGAAAGTGTTGTTCAGATCAAAGTGTTGTTTAAATAGTTCAGGTTCCTGCCAGTAATATTAGGCTGCTGATGTATGTCAGTTAGGCAAGCCAATTCTACTGTTTAAACTGCTCAATCGACCAGTTGACAGCACAAATAGACCATTTCTGCTGCTTAATTATGTTGTTGTACAATTCGGTCATGTTATTGGCTTTGCCGGTTCTGCCTACTCAATTGTACTATAGTGTGCTCTTTTTTGCTGTCAGAAAGGAATGAATAACCAACGTTGTCCTCTTTGGGGCTTTATATAGAGCATTGTGGTTGTCTTGGTGAGTCTTGTATTTTTTGATTTATACTTTCATGATATGATGATAGTCGATACTTGGTCACAATACTTTGGCATGTCAAAAGTGTATTATTCTGGTAGAAAAGTGAATGTGTGAAGGTATGGTGACAGTATGTCTAATCCTTCACACAGTACATATACAATGTGTATAAGTATTGTTTTTATTCTTCAAAGAGGTTTTAAAGCCTTTTAGAACATGGGAATTTAGGGAGCTCCATTGAAAACAATGGGAGTGCTCTCGGAATCCAATGGAGGTAAAAGCCCGAAGCTAACATTGCAATGTGTTAATTCCAAGTTGTTGCTGTGAACAAAAGATTCACAATAAATCCCCTCGGGCTCCATGAGGTCTTAGTTAAATTTGTTAGACCATTCTGTCCTTCAGTGATGGAATGTTCTAATAGCCTTTTAGCCTTGGTAGCTGGGCTATACTGGCCTAAAAGTCCCGCTCCCTTGATAAATGCCCAAGCCGAAACTCTGGAGCGGGCCTTTAATGGCCGCATTGCCCACTACGGTGGGCTATTAGGCTATATTACAAGTTTCATCAGTGCCAGGCTTACCTTTCCATCTCTTTCTACTTAGAATATTGGTATTGCTCCTACATTAAACTTCCATACTCGTCAGTGGAGTCAGCAAAGAGATAAGGTACTTGGTAGTGCTGTCAGTGTTCCACAACAAATTTTAAAGAACTGCCAACATTGCTTGTATGGAAGAGCTCCATTACACTAGAATATAACTTTATTGCTCTTACGTCCTCATTTAAGGTTTGGCAGAGCTGGAGCATATATTTATGGTCCTTCTGCCTCAAAACTCAAAATTCGGTAGCCTCATTTAGAGTTGGGCCACCAAAAGGGTATCCAAATGTGTCAACTATCTGGCTTTAAGAAACCATTCAACTAACAGTGATGGTTGCCCCACCATATATTGGACTGGGTAATAATCACACATTTTCCCTGCCTGTTTTGTCATGCGAGGAATGTAGACTGGGGGAGGGAAAACTCAAACTGCGCCATGTATAGACAGACAGCTCCCTGTGCTACATGATCATTTTTACTTTCTTTTTCACAAATAAACTCCTGCTTTGGTAGTTTTTTTAATTTAAGATTAATATTGTGGGGCACGGTCAGGTTCCACAAAAGATGGAGTCTGCGATCTAGCAAGGCTCTGGAGCAGAGAGCCCATAAAGCAGTCTGCATCTTGGGGCCACCGCAACAGCCCCAAGTTGGTGATGACAGAGAGGGGGCCCGGACTGGAACTACAGTGGGGTTGGGCCGGGGGTCTCCCCTGCCTACTAAGAGCAGCCTGCGCAGTACCACGGAATTGTGGCACGTGGGCTGCGAAGGTGTGTTGGCAGTGCAAATGTGCACTGGAGGCTTTGGACGGCCTCTCTGTGGCAGGTGACTGCAAGAATAAGTGAGGCTGCCTGGGTGTGCGGAGGGGGTCAGATTGGCACAGATTGGTGTGCGAAGGAACTGATGGCACTCGGGGAGCGGTCAGCAAATTTGGCCAGGTCGCTTTTCCCTATGGTATGTTAGGCCTGTGTTGGGGCGTTTCCCCCCTCCTGGGGTGCCAGGAATTGAGATGTGGGTCAAGCGAGCCCTTACTCCTCTGTCACATCAGTGTCCCAGACAGGGCCTGGACCAGGTGATTTAAGGACTTTGCCTGGCTGCTAGTGGTGTCACTCACCTGTGTGCCCCACCCCCATGACAAGAGGACCTTCAGGTGGAGGAGAGTGTGGATTACACCTTGGAGGGAGTGTGCCTGCATGGGCCTACCCAGCACATTGGGGGTTGTTGTTTGGTGATGGGACTGAAAGGAAGGCCTGCTTGAGGGAGACAGTTCGGAGGTGGGGACTCTTGTTGCTCATGCCTTCCTGGTACCGCTAGGCTTGGAGTGTGTCGCTGGGGGCGGCGAGCTTATAGTGTGTTTAACCATCCTTAACGGACATCATTAACTCCTGAGGACAGATTGCGAGTAGCCGTAATCAAGAGGACACAATGGTACAGCAAAAATTGGGGAAGACCCCCCAGAGTGCTCCTGGTGCTGGTGGCTAGGTTGCGGGGCCCACGCCGCAGGAGATCAGTTCCCATCAGATGCAGACCCTGTGGCCCTGAAGTTGGACACCACTCCTAATGCCATTATGGTGACCCAGCCGGACCTTGGGGGTAGGGTGAATGCTGTGGCCTGGATCAGGAACTCCTTAGAGAGGACCAGAATAAGTTATCAGACAGGGTAAAAGGTGCTGAAACCGCCATCTCAGAGATGCAGCCGCAGACTCACTCACTCACCAAACAACCCGGTGATATTACCAGCAGGGTCAAACAGTTTGAAGGAAAACTGGATGACCTGGAGGGCCGCTTTCGGCCCAACAATGTCTATGTCATTGGTCTTCCAGAAGCCCGGAGGCTGGCAACCCCACTGCCTCCTTTGAAACTTGGTTGACCAATGCCATCATGCCCAATGGGCTTCCCTCCCACTCCAGAGATAAGCAGGTGTGCCGAATCCTTGCCATGTGTTGAACAAGGTGGTGGCAGCGCCTTGCGATATCGCTTGGGAAAAGCGAGCAGACTGCGAGTGATTCTCTTCTGCTCAACCACTCTGCGCAGTATTGTTTCATTAGCCCTTTTTAGCCTTTTTAAAAACGAATAAGTTTTAACACTCAATTGATTTAATAATTGTGTTGTGCTGTCTATTAATTGTAAGGTTTTTAAAATAACCTGTGTGCTGCTTCCCGGTCCCCCTGTGCCCCGGCCCACCGCGGCTTGCCTGTGCCGATTGTGTGGAGGGACAGGTCGGGCGCCATCTTTGGAGTCCCGGACCCCTACTGGACTCGAGTTACCGGTCCAGCTCGGGGAGGGGCTTGGGCCTCAAATAGGATCGGATTCTGCGGCCCAGTGCGTTTGAACAAGGTGGTGGCAGCGCCTTGCGATATCGCTTGGGAAAGGCGAGCAGACTGCGAGTGATTCTCTTCTGCTCACCCACTCTGCGCAGTATTGTTTCATTAGCCCTTTTTAGCCTTTTTAAAAACGAATAAGTTTTAACACTCAATTGATTTAATAATTGTGTTGTGCTGTCTATTAATTGTAAGGTTTTTAAAATGCTGGCGACCTGTCTAAACAGTTGATCTCTAGACATTACCCCAAGAAATTGGTGCAACGTTCTTGTAAACGAGCAGCCAACAACCATCGTGCAGCCCTACTTGAACCTAAACCTGAGAAACCACCTTCGACTCGTCTGACACTAGTGAGCACTTACAATACGAAGCCTAACAGTGTTCCGAAAATCATTAAAAAACACTGGCGCATTCTAAACAGTGGCAAAGACAAAATTGAGTTTCCGCTCTTTGCCTTCAAACGTGCCAGGAATCTCAGAGATTGTCTGATACACACTCGTCCCAAAGGTACACCTAGGAGAGAGGTAGGCACTCTTTGGGACTTACCACCCGTCAAGGGTCACCATCCTTGTGGTGGTTGTTCTGTTTGTCCCCTGACATCAAAGATTACCAATGTCGACATTGGCACTGAGCGCCCTTGGGAATTGAGACAGTTTTCAAACTGTAACAGCACCAACGTGATCTATCTCCTCACCTGTACCTGCAATGAACGATATGTGGGTATGACCACGAGAAAGGTGCGGGTGAGGATGCAAGAACATAAAAGCACGTTTCGGTGTAAGAAGGACATTTCAAAACTCACCAAACACTTCATAACACACAATCATGGAGAATCTGATTTCAAATGGCATGTCCTGGAAAAGCCGTTCATTCCGCCACACGTGAGCGATGTTTCGAATTTTCTATTCCGTAAAGAACAGAAATGGGTGTTCAAACTGGGCACTGATAGACAAGGATTGAATGATGATATACCTTGGTTCAGTCTATCCTAAAATCTCGAGTAGGGTGCCCTCTATCCAGTATGTCTGTTTGTGTTTAAGCATTTACGTAATGACTGCAACTCACATGAACTACTTACGTAAGTTTTATTACGTCATTCAGTAGTTCTTCGTTTTCCCTGTAGAATACGCCCACCATCAGTTTGGCGTCACCGCATAGGCTCTATGCACAGCATCACTTGTAGTTCCCAGCACCAGTGAGCGAATAACATCGTCACTCTTAGCGGAGGTCGACTGAACCATCTCCTAGCTAGAGAATCTCACACACGAAGACCAAGGAAACATAGTGACATAATTCGACTTCTTTAGCCATGTACATACTCCCTAAACATTAGTGATTGACAAAGTATATTGCTATTCCACCTTAGCCTTTCGGTATAACTCCTCCTACGGAGGGCCTGATTGGCTAAGAACTGTCAGACCAAACCATTGAAAGATGAGCGACGATGGTAGCTCTTTGCCTCCCCCTGACTCAGTCACAGTCCGAGACAACGACGGACAGGTAGGATTGCAGTTCCCCAGTCTACTCACTATATCTAGAACGAGGATGCTTTTTAATTAGCCTCTGGTCGTCCAATTCTTTAACTAACACAGTTAAAATGTGCAGACCATAGCTGGTGATATAACGGACAGCGGGTTTATAGTGGGAACTTGTTGGTTTATGTCAGTTAACTCTACGTTCAAAAGACCTTGTGACCTCGTAGATGGTGGAGTGTCAGAATAGATCAACACATTGATCTTTCTGTTCACTGGATTCACGAAGTCGGTTTTTGTTCTTGTAGAGCGGGGTCTCATATATCCTGAGCCAGGTCCAGGTAGAGGTGAGGTCCACTCCCCGGACACACTGGGTGAGTAATGATATTGTAAATATTCTCGTAATGGTGTTACTCCCGGTACAGACCAGGGTAGCTGAATGTGACTCACTTGTACGTTTGTCCCCTACAGAATGTACTAAGACACCAGGTTCCGAAGAGGAGTTCGTACAGATGAAGGAATCACATATCCTTTACTGTTATACTTCACTTGTGTGTTTTTTCATATAATTTTTTCACACTTTAATTATCACTTGCAAGCAGTAGCAGTAGTAGAGAACAGAGACCCTGACGAAAGCCTGAGGAACTTCCCTCTGGGGCTGAAACATGTTGGTTTTCCCGCAGCTATTTGTGTGTACTGCGTAGATTATGCTAAACTGTTCTTGTTTTTAAACAGGAAGGGGCTAACGGTTAATAAAATAGGTTTTTGTTAAGTTCCCTATCCCTTTTTAACCACCACATATATCCTTTTTTGCACTGCACATTCCCATCATATCCACCTCATGTGGTACATCCGAGTGATTGTGGGTCGCTACCCGGAAATAACCATCTGGGTATGCTAGAGGTCTCAATGATCAAGAGACACAATACCCGATAAGGATTACCAGATGAAAATATTGATCCATACAAGACTTTGATGGGAATCCTCAATCCAGGGTGACTCACGGTTACTGGTGCCTCACATCTTGGCGATATGGTCTGTCATTTGTCATTTTCACCTAGTAAAGATTTTTTGTTCCTATGCACATGAGTTGGTCTAGGCACAAAATTTGAGAATCACTACTGGATTCTAATTCAGACCCCTAAGTTTGTTGTTTATAACAAAGGTTTTTAAAATAACCTGTGTGCTGCTTCCCGGTCCCCCTGTGCCCCGGTCCACCGCGGCTCGCCTGTGCCGATTGTGTGGAGGAACAGGTCGGGCGCCATCTTTGGAGTCCCGGACCCCTACTGGACTCGAGTTAGCGGTCCAGCCCGGGGAGGGGCTTGGGCCTCAAATAGCGATGACACCTAGAACGCGCAGCGGTCTCGCGCAGCGGGCGCACCGTCGTCGCGCCGAAGGAGCGCCAAAGGAGGGCCCGTCTGTGCCCGTCCGTGCCACGGACGGGCCCAGAGCCAGTCACTCTGCACTTCTTTCCCATGGTCGATCCGGGCCCCACAGGATCACTTACTCTCGTGGTGATCTTTTGGAGTTGTTTCCCCCCACTGCAGAAGGTGGCTGCTTGCGGTCGGGACGGGAGTGTGTTATGGCGGTGTGTCCAAGTTGTGGTTTTCTCCCCCAGCCCTCCTTACCCCCACGCTCAGTTGTTGGTATAGGCCACACAACAATTAGGGCCGGCCTAATCAATGCCAGATCTGTGGTGAAACACGCAGCTGATATTTTTGATGTACTGGCGGATGGCCAGCTTGAGCTCCTTTTTATCACAGAGACGTGGCTCACAGATTCGTGTGCCCCGACTATTGAACATGCTGTCCCTAGGGGTTTCAAGATTGCTAGAGCTGATAGACCACTAGGTAGAGGGGGGGTCTAGCGGTAATTTTTAAGGAAGGGTGGCACTTTGCCTCTGAGCAATCAGCGGAAGGGGTGGATGGTGAAGTTCTCCATTTTTCCCTCACTATTAGTCCCCACTTCACTTTGGGGGGGTCTTTGATCTACGGGCCTCCGGGCTATGCCAGCCACTTTATAGAGACTTTGGAGGAATGTATAGTGCCACGGGCCCTGAGTTTTCCAAAATTTCTTCTGGTCGGTGATTTCAACATTCACGTAGATGACACTGATTCTTCGGAAACGCGCCGACTGGGGGAGGTTTTTGATTTGGCACAGCTCAAACAATGGGTGATTTCTCCGACTCATGTTGGAGGCCATCTCTTAGACTTAGTGTGCTCCAATTTTCCCATCAAGGTGCTAGGCGTAGAAAAGGTAACTTGGTCGGATCATGATCTCGTCAGATTCTCGTGGGAGGTGGAAAATGTAGGCAGATCAGCCCTTGCACTGCCCGTTAGCCACTCCCAGAAGATCAACCTGGCTGTGTTCGGCCAGGAGCTATTAAAAACTTGCCTGAAGCTCACCCCTGAGATGGACAAGGCGGTTGATGATTTTAATGGGAGGGTGCTGCAGGCGGCGAATGCGTCCACCAAGCATGCTACTGTATCTAGGTTTCGGCACAGACCTTCTCTTTTTTTTTTTTTTTTTAAATTTTTTATTTGACAGACAAGTCACAAGCAAAAAGACATTATAGAAAAAAACAGAAAGAAAAGAAAGAAAAATAATATATCAAACTTTTAGAGTGACATCGGGAAGACCGTCCATACATTAATTCAAACAGCAATCTTTATATGTTACTTCTTAGCCTGAACAAAAAGACATTTATAAGAAAATGAAAAACAAGCAAGTTCATCTCAGATTCCATTAATATTTAGACAAAGTTAGCCCAGATCTTTTCCATTCTATCTACAGTTTTCCAACTCCTATTCTTAGCAAGGGCCTTCTCCATAGTGTATATTTCATGTAGTAGCAAGAGCCATTCCGACCTCTGTGGTGGATTCGGTGATATCCAGGCTCTAGTAACTACCAGTCTGGCACAAGAAATCGCTATATCTAGCCAGCTTTTATTATCATGCCCCTTCTCATGTATATAAAGTAACACCATATATGAAGTAAGTGGGGAGCTGATCAGTTTTTTTCTCATATAAAATAGATTCAATTTCTCTCCAGAAAGGGTTCAAGACTGGACAAGAATAGATCATATGAATTAGATCAGCTGCATTCAGATCGCATTTAGGGCATTTAGTACGTTCATTATTTTGTGACCATTTGGCAATTTTCTGAGGGGTATAATATAGTTGACTGACCGTTCTGTATAGTTGAAGTTTTAAGCTTGAAGAATGTATTGTTTTGTTAAGGACTGTGAAAGCATTAGAGATATTCTGGGGGGTCACATTAGTTCCCAATGCAAGCGTCCATTTTTGAGACAGTCAAGGACAATCGTCCGAGTTATGCTGGGAAAACTGTTTATATCCTGTACTAATTATTGATTTCTCTTTAGAACTATACAGAACTTCCCAAATATCCGAGCTAGTAATTTTTTTTAAGTTCCTTTTCCGCACCAGATAGTCCCTTGCTTGCATATATTTAAGTATCATCTCACTTGGTAGCGAATACATTAATTGTAACGTAGGAAACTGTAGAAACCCCTCGTGTCCATATAAGTCTCCCAGTCTCTTGATCCCGTATTCAGCCCACTCTCTCCCAGTTCTATCATTAAAAATACCTGGTAGCCCTGGGTTATCCCATAGAGGTAGCTCTGAATGAAAAAAGGAAGTGTCACAAAACTTCATAACTAAATTAAACATCCCTACGATATCCTTTGCTGTCTTAAATTTTACTCTTTTGAAGAAGTTCGGATCCTGAATTCTTGTTAAAAATTGAGATGCATTTATCCCTAACATGAATTGGTGAAAAAAAAGAGTTTTATTCTTATTTAATAAGCTTCTGAAACGCCCTATAAAGGATGCAAAATAGTAAGACTTAAAGTCCGGGAAATCCAATCCACCCTTCTCTATAGACAGTTTTAGTATCGCTATTGACCTCCTAGGTTTTTTATAACTCCAAATAAAGCTACTGCAAATTCCTTCCAGTTTCTTAAAAAATATATTATGAACTCGAAGGGGTATAGAGCGAAAAAAATATAAAAATTTGGGCAATATATTCATTTTTATCCAATTAATTCTTCCCAGAATGTTCAGCGGAATTTTATGCCATTTTTTAAGCATCAAGGTAACTTGTTTGAGTAAAGGTTCATAGTTCAATTTGATTATTTCATTTATTTTAGAAGATATGGTCACCCCTAAGTAAACGGCCGAGTTGCATAACCCAGTAACTGATTGATTAGCTTGGTAGTTCATGATGGTTTGAGTTTTATTAAAGTTTAATTTGTAACCGGAAATCTCTCCAAATTTTTCCGCTTCGTCTGTAATTCCTGCTAAAGCGTCTATAACATTAGTAGTGAATATAGCTAAATCATCAGCATATGCAGTGATTTTAAGAATTTTATTTTCATGCTCCACTGGAGATATCTTCTCTTGATTCTGCAAGGCATTTATGAAGGGCTCCATAGAGAGAGCAAACAACAGGGGTGAAAGTGGGCACCCCTGTCGGGTCCCCCTTGATATAGTAAATGTTGATGAAAGTGCTCCGGCATAGCTAATTTTAGCGTTAGGGTCTCTGTATATAGCTTGTATGCCTCCAAGGAAGCGATCCTTAAACCCATACTGCTTTAGCACTTTCCACAGATAATCCCACCCCACACGGTCGAACGCCTTTTCTGCATCCAGTAATATCATACCGAGTGGGGTGAGATTAGTTGCAGCAACATCAAATGCCGTGACCGCCATATTGATGTGGTTGGTAGTGTCCCTTTCCTCAATGAAACCATGTTGTTGATCATTAACTAGCTGCGGCATAATAGATGCCAATCGCCTTGATATTAGTTTGGAATAGGCCTTAGCATCAGCATTTATTAAAGAAATAGGCCGATATGACCCACATTCCATTGGAGGTTTATTTTTTTTCAAAAAAAACATAATTTTCGCCGTTTTCCAAGAGTCCGGGGCCTTGCCAGATAAGCCTATAGAGTTTATCACTGAGCAGAGTAAAGGAAGTAGCTCTTCGGCACATATCTTATATAATTCAATCAGAATCGAGTCCTCGCCTGCCGCTTTATTAGAGGGAAGCGAGAACACCGCTAAACGTAATTCTTCTAATGTATAATCAAGTTCCAAATTATCCAAAATCTCCTGGTCTAAAAAGTGTCCCAAGGGAAGATTGTCATTTAAATAAGATTGGATCTGCTCTGGCCTAGCCCTACTCTCAGGAGTATATAGTTCTACATAATATGAAGCAAATTGCTCCATTATATCTCCAGGCTGTGTATAAATAATACCATTAGAACCTTTTATCGCTTTAATTAATGTAGATGCTCGGTCCTCGGCTACCTTGTATGCCAAGAGCTTTCCTATTCGATCACCAGATTCATACTGTGATAATCTGTATTTCAGTATCTTACAACTGTTTTTTTCTTTAAAAGAACTTTTCGTGCCTGTACGTATATTTATAAGTCTACTTTCTAAGATTAATATATCTCTGCTATTCCGTTCCCCATCTCTAAGCTTGTCTGCCAATAGTTTTTCGATATATAGAATATTATCTGTCATTAGCTTTGTTTCTCTTTTCCTTGATGCGTTTTGTTTAAATATATATTGTTGAGTTATTCCTCTGATAAAGGCCTTGCAAGCGTCCCAGACTGAGAGCAAGCTAGCAGTATCTTTATTATATGTAATGAACTCCTTTATCTGTTTTTTAAGCATGGTAACAAAGACCTCATCTGAGAGTAAATATCTTGGAAAAGAGAAAGAGCGTCTTTTTTTTATACCTGAGGCCAGATCAAATGTAAATATTATAGGATTGTGATCCGAAGAAATTTTTGGCATGACCTTCATATCTCCTCTGCTCATTACTTCGTCCGAGGCCCAAGCTAAATCAATCCTAGAGCAGATTTTATGAGGAGCTGAGTAATACGTAAAACCGGGTAAGCCTGGATATAAACTACGCCAAATATCTTTTATATTGTGTATTTTAGCTAGTTCCAATATTGTTGCTCTTGTTTGGCGCATACGTAGCCCTACACCTTTTTTAGTTGTATCCTGTTGATAGTTCATAACACAGTTAAAATCTCCCATTAGAATAAGTTCTCCTGACCAAGATACTAATTCCATATTCAACCAATCAAATAACCGTGGCTCATCTTTGTTAGGACCATACACTGAACAAAAAACATATAAAGTACCTTCCAATCTCAACTGCATTATTGCCCACCGCCGTCCCTTATCTGCTGCTGTTTTAACAACTTCCCCTTGCCAGTGTTTTTTCTTTAAGATAGCCACACCTCTTATCGGTGCATTTAAAGTCGTGCAGATCACCAATTCGTATCCCAATTGACTCAACAATTTTTTATCTTTATAACAAATATGGGTTTCTGTAAGCATTATTATCTGTGCATCATACATCTTTAGCTCTTGATAGATTAGATTTCTTTTTGTCTTGTTGTTCAGACCTGATACGTTCCAGGCAAGACACCTGCAGTACGTCATTTTACATACAATAAAAAAAAAGTCTCTTCCCTTTTCTTATTACTCCATAAAGCTCTCTTTCTTATTAAGTACATTGTGACTTCGCCTTCGCCTTGACTTGTCTTGTCCTTTTTGTTTCCCCCCCCCCTTCCTTTCTCTCCCCCCCTGTGCCACAGAAAAACACCCCCCCTTTATATCTGCTGCCTATTGGTAGGGCAGCCTCTCATCGGTGCAGCTACCCGCCGCTTTCCACCAACCACTTTACGTATGCCACTTTTGCAAGGTTTAGCTTGTCTTGTATCCCATATCCTCACTTTTTATCCTGTATATTGTCACATTAATCAGACATTTTCACCTAGCAATCCCAAAGGTATAATATTATATTACTTATGCTTTTGTAAGTTTATCTAGCACATTTTCTGCCTCCTTGACCTGATTGAGATAATACGTATGCCCGTCTTTCATAACCTTTAAACATGCAGGCTCTTGGAGGAAAACCTGAGCCCCTGCGGTTTTAAAAGAGTCGATTAGCTGGCGCAGTTTCCATCGTCTGTCCATAGTAGATTTACACAAATCTGAGCGAACAAAGAAGGTCACATCTTCGGTGGTAATCGGACCTTCTCAACCTTGGTTCTCGCCTGAGCTGAGGGAGTTAAAATTGGGTTGTAAAAAGCTAGAGCGAGTTTGGAGGCGAGGGCATAGCTCTGACGCAAAGGCCGCCCTGCGCTCAGCCCAAAAAAACTACTATGCCGCTATCAAAACTGCCAAAGGGAATTACTATGCGGGGAGAATCCCTATAGCGGAAAATAACAGCAGAGAAATTTTCTCTATTGTTAAAAGTTTCGTATCTCCGGTTGCTGAAACTACCATACTCCCGTCCTCTGCGCAATGGTGCGATGATCTGTCTAACTTCTTTATAAATAAAATAGCAAAGATTCAGCAGGACTTGCTCTCTGCGTTACCGGCTGATAGTTTAGGGGATGGCCCCTCTATCCGGCCATGCCATTGTGAAACTCAGCAGCTCATCAACTTTTCGCTGGTTGCAGAGTGTGATGTCTTGCCTCTTCTTCAGTCCCTTAAATCGGGCTCTCCCTCGGATCCCTGCCCTGCCCGGGTATTTTCGAAAGTGGCCAGTATTGTCTGCAGGGATGTCACCCAGATAGTGAATCTTTCTCTCTCTTTGGCAGAGGTCCCTGTTAAATGGAAGCAGGCAAAGCTCCTGCCGCTTCTGAAGAAACCAGGCCTTGATGCTACTGTTCCATTTCCCTTTTGCCTGCATTGGCTAAAATATGCGAGAAAGTAGTCTTTCGACAATTGGAGAGTTTTGTAGAGACCTCTAATGCTCTGCACCCAGCCCAGTCAGGCTTCAGGGCGGCCTATAGTACGGAGACGGCGCTAGTAGAGATGACGGAGTCGATCCGGGAGTGTCTGGACGGGGGCGGCAGAGCGGTCCTGATTTTGTTGGATATCTCTGCCGCCTTCTATACCGTCCCCCACGCGCTACTCATCGGCAGGCTATCCACAATTGGCATTGGCGGCAATGTCCTGGCCTGGTTGTCCTCATTTCTTTCTGGCAGGACACAACAGGTCTGGATGCCACCCTATGCCTCTGAGCCTAAATCACTTCTTACTGGGGTTCCACAGGGATCTACCCTTAGTCCCCTACTGTTCAATATCTACATCACCCCCCTGGTTTATCTAGCGGAAAGGTACGGGGCTAAGATTATAGGGTATGCTGATGATACGCAGCTACTCTTTACTTGGCCAGACGATCATCTGGACACTGCAACGGTCCAGCTCTGCCTGTCTTCAGTTTTTCGTTGGCTAACCTTGGCTCAGTTAAAATGTAACGAGGATAAATCGGAGGTCCTCTTCTATGGTTCCTTCCCCCTCAGTTTCAAGAACTGGCTGTGGCCCCCGAATATTCCCTGCCCCAAGGAGATGGGTGACCCTGCGAAAAATCTTGGGATTTGGTTTGGGGAGGATCTAAGATTTGAGGACCACATAAAAAAATTATCCGGGACATGCTTTGCTACTTTAAGAATGCTCAGAAATTTTTTTTTACTACTTCCTAGAGAGGCTAGGGAGACTGTTGCCCGAGCACTCATTTTAGCAAGGCTGGACTATGCGAACGCCCTTTTAGGGGCATTCCTGCTTCCTTGGTTAAGCGTCTGCTGGTCATTCAGAATGCCGCTGTCCGTCTCCTTTTTAATGTTCCGAGATGGAAGAGCGTTCGGTCTTATATGTCTAGCCTTCACTGGCTCCCAGTACCACAACGTATTCTTTTCAAAACCCTAGTGCTCTCATTCAGAGCTACTCACGACCAAGGACCTGCCTATCTGAAGAAGAGATTTACTCTCTATGCCCCTACAAGAGTACTTAGATCGTCCTCTTTGTTTAAAATGACCCTCCCCCGGTTTAAGCGAACCAGGCTAGGAGGCCAGTCCATTGCAGTAGTAGCAGCCCGAGCCTGGAACGCCCTTCCCTTTCAGTCAATGTGTAGCCCAGTTCAAGAAAAATCTCAAAACCCATCTGTTTAGGAGTGTAACATAGGTTGATTCTTGTTTGTTCTCCTTTGCTCTTTCCCATCGCGCCAGGATACTCCCAAGTAACAGAGCGCGTTACAAAACGATTTATATATACATACATACATGTGGCCCCTGGCTGCCACTCTCCCATGGCTAATAATGGCCAGGTTACAGAACTTTAGGGACCGGGACACATTGTTGTAGGCTGCCCGGTTGCTGGACCATATCAGGTACGACAACGCACTGATTTTTCTTCTTCTTGATTATACAATGTCAGTCCAGAGTCACTGAGCCTCTTTTACAGGTGTGAAATGCAAGTTGCGGGAGGAGGGGTTCAAGTATTCACTCTTTTTTTCTGCCAAACTGAAAGTATTGTTCAATGAAGCCTCATATGTCTTCAAAGAGCTGGGGAACGCCTGAGACTGAGTAGAACAGCGGAAACATGCTTTGTCTGACGTTACTGATGCCTTGCCACGGAGGCCCACCTCGGACTCCTGCGGCAGGGGTGCCAGTGGGGCAGGCCGAGTGGACCTGTTGTTAGTACCTATGGCACTCCCACACTGGCACAGGAGCACTACAGAAGGATTTCCGCCCTCACTGTGGTGGCTTATTTCCAGGACCCAGGCACACCTGGTGCCACAGAAGACTCAGATGATCCTTTCTCAGGTGGAAACTCTGCAACATCCCGGCTGAGTGCATCATCTACCTTGCTTCCCGCTGTCATGACACAGATCGTCAACAACTTGCTTTATTTGTAGGACTTTTTTATGCTTGCTTGCTGGAGGATACCAAAGGGGATGATGGACGGAGCATTTGAGCAAATCAAACAGTCAACTGATCTGGGTTTAATTCATCATCATTCTTTAGCTCACTCAGCCACCCCAGTTCAGACATGGCCATATGCAAATCAGTCTGACCCTGTGCCTCATGGGAACAGTCCAGCCCGAACTGCCAAGCCATGTCTTCCCTGGACCGGAAACAAGCATCCTGGGACCGGTTTGTGGATAATCAGCCATCATCAGCCAGGCTAGCTTGAATCCAGTGACTTCTCAGCAGGAGGATGCTGAGACGGATACCCCAGACTCTCTGTCTGCTGGCTCACGGGATTCAGGAAAATCTGTTGCCAATATCGGGCCCTCTCTGTCTCTGCCGGAATAGTGCTGGGAAAATATTTCATAATGTTTACTTCCCCTGGCATACCCTGCGACCATTGCATTGCTGCGTTAGAGGGCCCAGGAACTTGCAGCATTACGTTTACGGTTTGGGCAGGCAGAAGCTGCCCTGTCACTTTGGGATTGGAGTTGGGGATTCTGTTTTGTTGATATCATTCAGCCTCTCATCATACTTTCTTTTGCAGCACATGTGGGGAACCCTGTTGGGGAGGAGCGGTTAGCTTCCCTCTCCGCTTATTTACTCTATGGCTAAACTGACTTTTCTTACCATGAATGTTTGAGTACTGGGAATGGTGGCCATATGCCACTCAGTCCATCAATACTCAAGTGACGTAGGGCACATGTGGTCATACAGGAGACTCACCTGGAGAGTGGGGAAGATATTCAACTTCAAAAAACGCTGGAGTGGAAGGTTTTTCTGAACGGCCTATTTGGGCTATGCTAGAGGGGCGTTGTTATGGATACAACCAGAGGTGTCCTTCCAGGTCAAAGTGGTTGAAGTGCACCCAGAGGAGCACTATGTGTTTGAGGTGGGGAGATTGGATCGGGTGGAGGTGTTGTTGGGGAGTCTGTATCTGCAAAAAGTGGCTCAGGTGGACTTCCTTGCACACATCTCCTCATTGCTGAACCGTTGGTCCCATTTGTCCTGGTTGCTTGGGAGCAATTTTAATTATATTCTGGACCCTGCACTTGATAGATACTACCCTCCTCTTCTCCAGTCCTCCACTATGAGTGCTGTGACCTACCTGTCACAGTGGCTTGCCCACTGGTCCTAAGTGGACTTCTGGTGAGCCCTGAATCCGGATGCGGGGAATATTCATTCTATTCTTTGCTGCATGATCTCCATGTGCAGCGTGAGCATTTCTTGTACTTCCCCGCCATGCAGATTACGATCACATCAGCAGAATACTTGGAGAAGACAATGTCAGATCACAACCCGCAGCTCTGGCAGGTTGTGTGTGGGACCCCATCCTGTTGGTGTTTTGGAGGGCGCTGTGTTCAGCGACTCAGTTTGTGACACTCTAGCTAACAATATAAGAGAGAACAGTGGCATGGCTTTGATACGGTTGGTGGAGTTGGACACGTTGAAAACTGTGGTTCAGAGCATTGCATAGGTGCTCAGGCTCGCTCAGCTGGGACCTCCTACAGGAAGAAACCTACTTGGTGGGTCTTGAGTGGGCAGCGATTGGAGAAGAGGCCGCTAGCGTAGAACTAAATGATACGAGGAACTGACATGCTCAACTACTAGAGTCGCTGAGTTGCCCTGGATTACAAGGCATAAAAAATCCAGGCCCCATTCAGAGGAGGAAAAGATGGGACATCTGCTGGCTTGGTTACTATGGAGTGCATTGGGCACTGTACGGGTGACCCCCATCTGTATTTTCCCAGACACAATTGCCCCCACCCAGGAAGTGATCCACCATGCTTTCTGTGTGCACTACCAGACCCTTTGTGACCCTATGACCCAATCTTAATGGATCAGGATCCCAGGTTACTTGTCTGATGTGACACTGCCACCGGTCCCTGGGGGCAGAGGGAGGCCATGACTGGCCCTGTAACTGAGTAGGAAATTAGAAGCGCGATATGGGACTCCTCTACCTGTAAAACCAGAGGTCTTGATTAGCAATTGAATTCTTTAAGACCTATGAAGCCTTATTGGCCCCTAAATACGTGCAATTATACACTGCCGCCCTTGCGGCAGGGCATTTGCCCCCATCCATTAGGGGGCCCTTCTGGTGTCCCTTCCCAAGCTGGGGCGGGACCTCTTAGAGATTTCCTCCTTTAGGCTCCTGTCATTGATGGGTACTGACTATAAGATTCTTAGTAAGGTGCTGACAGCACAGCTTTTGGACCTTATGCTGAAAATGATCACCTCTGATTAGAATGTATTCATGCCAGGTAGATCCACGGCATCCTTGACTGGGGATGTATGTTTGCGGTCTTACAACACATGGGCTGTAAGGGTGGACTTTTAAGAAAGATCAAGCTTCTTTACATGGGGCCATCAGAGCAGGTGAAGATAGGTCATAGGGTATCTGACTCATTTATCGTTGGTAGGGGTAAACATCAGGGTTGCCCCCTCTCCCCTTTGCTTTTTTCCACGGCAATGGAGCAATTATCACTACTCTTTGGCAATCTGGCACTGACTGAGGTATTCCGGTAGGCAGCGATGTCCACATTGTCTCCTTATATGCTGATTATGTTCTAGTGTACAAAAGAGATGACCGAGATGGTATAGCCGAGGTCACCAACATCATGGAGGAATTTCGAGCCACTTTGGGCTTGGAAGTCAGTTGGGCTAAATTGTGTCTGTTCCCGTTACATCTGGATTGCTTCCCATGTTGCATCGCGGTTGTTACACATATGGTCAGATTAGGGTGACCAACGGCCCTTAAATTTCACGGACCATCCGTTATTTTAGTATGATGTCCACAAGGCGTCCGTAATTTGGGGTCCCCAAATTACAGACGCCTTACAGACATCTTGCATAGGGCTTATTTCACTCCGACCAAATTACATAGAATGTATTCTATGGCCTTTCCTGATAGCCCTTGCTGCCACGCCACCATGGCGGACATGCTGCACCTGTTTTGGGCATTCCTGAGCTATGGCAGGGGTCTGTGCTGTCCTGACTTGTGTTTATGCCGGTTTGGATCTGGATGAGGTGTCTAGCAGGTGTAACAAACGCCCCTGCAGCCCCCACAGCGCGGGGGGCCTCACTCTCTACAGTTAATGAAGGGGGCCCCCAGGGGACCCCGGCCCCCTCAGTTCTTCGGAGGGCTGTGAGAGAGGCCTGCGCTGAAGCAAGCCTCTCTCCCTCTGCATCTGAAGCAGGTGCAGCCTGCTCGGAGCCCTTCGCCCCCTCCCTCTGGCTGAAGAGAAACAAAGTATCAATATACATTGTTTCACTTCAGTCAGAGCCAGAGGCAGACCCGGAAAGAGGATGGGGGCCCCAGAGACAGCAGTCTCCACTGCTCCTCTGAGGCAGCACAGAGCCCGGCCCCCACTCTCTCCTCTCAACAAAGCGCACCCCACAAGAAAAGAGAAGAGACAGGGACAAGGATGGGGTGGGGGGCCCACCCCACAAGAGAAGAGAAGAGAGGGTGGGGGGCCCACACCACAAGAGAAGAGAAGAGACAGGGACAAGGATGGGGTGGGGGCCCCACCCCACAAGAGAAGAGAAGAGACAGGGACAAGGATGGGGTGAGTGCCCCACCCCACAAGAGAAGAGAAGAGACAGGGACAAGGATGGGGTGGGGGCCCCACCCCACAAGAGAAGAGAAGAGACAGGGACAAGGATGGGGTGGGGGCCCCACCCCACAAGAGAAGAGAAGAGACAGGGACAAGGATGGGGTGGGTGCCCCATCCCACAAGAGAAGAGACAGTGACAGGCCCCCACCCGAGAAGAGACAGGGACAAGGATGGGGTGGGGGCCCCACCCCACAAGAGAAGAGAAGAGACAGGGACAAGGATGGGGTGAGTGCCCCACCCCACAAGAGAAGAGAAGAGACAGGGACAAGGATGGGGTGGGGGCCCCACCCCACAAGAGAAGAGAAGAGACAGGGACAAGGATGGGGTGGGGGCCCCACCCCACAAGAGAAGAGAAGAGACAGGGACAAGGATGGGGTGGGTGCCCCATCCCACAAGAGAAGAGACAGTGACAGGCCCCCACCCGAGAAGAGACAGGGACAAGGATGGGGTGGGGGCCCCACCCCACAAGAGAAGAGAAGAGATAGGGACAAGGATGGGGTGGGGCCCCATCCCACAAGAGAAGAGAGAGTGACAGGCCCCCACCCGAGAAGAGACAGGGACAAGGATGGGGTGGGGGCCCCACCCCACAAGAGAAGAGAAGAGATAGGGACAAGGATGGGGTGGGGGCCCCATCCCACAAGAGAAGAGACAGTGACAGGCCCCAATCCGAGAAGAGACAGGGACAAGGATGGGGTGGGTTCCCCATCCCACAAGAGAAGAGACAGTGACAGGCCACCACCCGAGAAGAGACAGGGACAAGGATGGGGTGGGGGCCCCACCCCACAAGAGAAGAGAAGAGAAGAGATAGGGACAAGGATGGGGTGGGTGCCCCATCCCACAAGAGAAGAGACAGTGACAGGCCCCCACCCGAGAAGAGACAGGGACAAGGATGGGGTGGGTGCCCCATCCCACAAGAGAAGAGACAGTGACAGGCCCCCACCCGAGAAGAGACAGGGACAAGGATGGGGTGGGGTGGGGGCCCCACCCCACAAGAGAAGAGAAGAGACAGGGACAAGGATTGGGTGGGGGCCCCAACCCACAAGAGAAGAGACAGTGACAGGCCCCTACCCGAGAAGAGACAGGGACAAGGATGGGGTGGGGGCCCCACCCCACAAGAGAAGAGAAGAGACATGGACAAGGATTGGGTGGGGGCCCCACCCCACAAGAGAAGAGAAGAGACAGGGACAAGGATGGGGTGGGGGCCCCACCCCACAAGAGAAGAGAAGAGACAGGGACAAGGACAAGAGAAGAGAAGAGACAGGGACAAGGATGGGGTGGGGGCCCCACCCCACAAGAGAAGAGAAGAGACAGGGACAAGGATGGGGTGGGGACCCCATCCCACAAGAGAAGAGACAGGGACAGGCCCCCACCCAAGAAGTGACAGGGACAAGGATGGGCTGGGGGCCCCATCCCACAAGAGAAGAGAAGAGAAGAGACAGGGACAAGGATGGGGTGGGGGCCTCAGAGAGCAAGAGCAGGAGACAGCACAGAGCAGTGCTCTGGACCCTGACAAGGGTGGGAGTGGGGGCCCCTAGAGAGAGCATTCTCCAGGGCAAAATCTCACATGAGAAGGGATGAGGCAGCAAAATGGTGCCCTCAGGTAAGCCCTCTTGTTAGAGCACACCATGGGCATCCGCAGGAGGGAAGGAGGGGGGCCGAGAAGGGTGCAAGGCAGAGGGGAAAAGGGTGCAAGGCAGAGGGGGAGAAGGATGCAAGGTAGAGAAGGGTGCAAGGCGGAGGGGAGAAGGGTGTAAGGCAGAGGGGAAAAGGGTGCAAGGCAGAGGGGGAGAAGGATGCAAGGTAGAGAAGGGTGCAAGGCGGAGGGGAGAAGGGTGTAAGGCAGAGGGGAGAAGGGTGCAAGGCAGAGGGGAGAAGGGTGCAAGGCAGAGGGGAGAAGGGTGCAAGGCAGAGAAGAGAAGGGTGCAAGGCAAAGAGGAGAAGGGTGCAAGGAAGAGAGGAGAAGGGTGCAAGGTAGAGAAGGGTGCAAGGCGGAGGGGGAGAAGGGTGCAGGGTAGAGGGGAGAAGGGTGCAAGGCAGAGAGGAGAAGGGTGCAAGACAGAGGGGAGAAGGGTGCAAGGCGGAGGGGAGAAGGGTGCAAGGCGGAGGGGAGAAGGGTGCAAGGCAGAGGGGAGAAGGGTGTAAGGCAGAGGGGATAAGGGTGCAAGGAAGGGAGGATAAGGGTGCAAGGTAGAGAAGGGTGCAAGGCGGAGGGGGAGAAGGGTGCAAGGTGGAGGGGGAGAAGGGTGCAAGGCAGAGGGGAGAAGGGTGCAAGGCAGAGGGGAGAAGGGTGCAAGGCAGAGGGGAGAAGGGTGCAAGGAAGAGAGGAGAAGGGTGCAAGGTAGAGAAGGGTGCAAGGCGGAGGGGGAGAAGGGTGCAAGGCAGAGGGGAGAAGGGTGCAAGGCAGAGAGGAGAAGGGTGCAAGGCAGAGAGGAGAAGGGTGAAAGGCAAAGGGGAGAAGGGTGAAAGGCAAAGGGGAGAAGGGTGCAAGGCAAAGGGGAGAAGGGTGCAAGGCAAAGGGGAGAAGGGTGCAAGGCAGAGGGGAGAAGGGTGCAAGGCAGAGGGGGAGAAGGGTGCAAGGCAGAGAGGAAAAGGATGCAAGGTAGAGAAGGGTGAAAGGCGGAGGGGGAGAAGGGTGCAAGGTGGAGGGGGAGAAGGGTGCAAGGCAGAGGGGAGAAGGGTGCAAGGCAGAGGGGAGAAGAGTGCAAGGCAGAGGAGAGAAGGGTGCAAGGGGGATGGTGATGAAGTTAAAAATGTGCCACCCTGGAAACATTTCTGCAGACAACCATGGAACGCACACTACTTTGTAAGGGAGAGTGGGAAAGAGTGGAGAGAGAGAGAGTGGAGAGAAACAGTGGAGAGAAACAGTGGAGAGAGAGAGTAGCTAGAGAGAGAGAGGGTGGAGAGAGACAGTGGAGAGAGAGTAGACAGTGGAGAGAGAGTGGAGATAGACAGTGGAGAGAAAGAGAGTGGAGAGAGCATGGAGAGACACTGGAGAGAGTGGAGAGAGAGAGTGGGTGGAGAGAGAGAGAGTCAGAGAGAGAGAGAGAGAGAGAGAGAGAGAGAGAGAGAGAGTGGAGAGAGAGAGAGAGTGGAGAGAGAGAGAGTGTGGAGAGAGAGAGAGTGTGGAGAGAGAGAGAGTGAGGAGAGAGAGAGAGAGAGTGGAGAGAGAGAGAGTGGAGAGAGAGAGAGTGGGTGGAGAGAGAGAGAGTCGAGAGAGAGAGAGAGAGAGAGAGTGGAGAGAGAGAGAGAGTGGAGAGAGAGTGGAGAGTGGAGAGAGAGTGGAGAGAGAGTGGAGAGTAGAGAGACAGTGGAGAGAGAGACAGTGGAGAGAGAGAGACAGTGGAGAGAGAGACAGTGGAGGGAGACAGCAGAGAGAGAGTGAGTGGAGAGAGAGTGAGTGGAGAGAGAGTGAGTGGAGAGAGAGTGAGTGGAGAGAGAGAGAGTGGAGAGAGAGAGAGTGGAGAGAGAGAGAGTGGAGAGAGAGAGAGTGGAGAGAGAGTGGAGAGAGAGTGGAGAGAGAGTGGAGAGAGAGAGTGGAGAGAGAGAGTGGAGAGAGAGAGTGGAGAGAAAGTAGAGAGAGAAGGGGGAGAGGGTGGAGAGAGAGAGTGGAGGGAGACAGTGGAAGGAGACAGTGGAGGGAGACAGTGGAGAGAGAAAGTGGAGAGAGAGACAGCAGAGATAGAGTGGACAGAGTTGAGAGAGAGAATGGAGAGAGAGTAGAGACTGACTGACTCAGACTGAATACTGACTGACCGAGAGACTGACTGACTGAGAAACTGACTGAGAGAGAGAGTGACTGACTGACAGAGAGAGAGAGAGACTGGTTGAGAGTGAGACTGACTGACTGACAGAGACTGACTATGGTAGAGAGAAACTGACTGAGAAAGAGAGACTGAGAGAGAGAGGCAGAGACTGACTGACAGAGATATAGACTGATTGACTGTGAGAGAGACTGACTGACTGAGAGAGACTGACTGAGAGAGACTGACAGAGAGACTGACAGAGAGAGACTGACTTGGAGAGAGACTGACAGAGAGAGACTGACTTGGAGAGAGACTGACTTGGAGAGAGACTGACTGAGAGAGAGACTGACTGAGAGAGAGAGAGAGAGAGAGAGAGAGAGAGAGAGAGAGAGAGAGAGAGACTGACTGACTGACTGGGGTAAAGAGAGAATGACTGACTGAGAGAGACTGACTGACTGACTGGGAGAGAGAGAGGCTGACTGGGAGAGAGAGACTGGCTGACAGAGAGAGATTGACTGACTGAGAGAGATAGACTGACTGACAAAGACTGACAGAGAGAGAAAGAGACTGAGAGACTGACAGGGAAAGAGAGACTGGCTAACAGAGAGAGAGAGACTGACTGACAGAGACTGACTGAGAGAGAGACTCACAGAGAGAGACTGACTGACAGAGACTGACTGACAGAGAGACTGACTAAGAGAAAAACTGACAGACTGAGAGAGACTGATTGAGAGAGACTGACTGAGAGAGAGACTGACTGACAGAGAGAGAGACTAAGACTGACAGAGAGAGAGACTGACTGACAGAGAGAGAGACTGACTAAGAGAGACTGACTGAGAGAGACTGACTGAGAGAGACTGACTGAGAGAGACTGACAGAGAGAGACTGACTGACAGACAGAGAGAGAGCGAGAGACTGACTGACTGACTGAGAGAGACTGACTGAGAGAGACTGAATGACAGAGAGTAATAGACTGACTGACACAGAGAGAGACTGACTGACAGAGAGGGACTGACTGACTGACTGACAGAGGGAGAGAGAGAGACTGACTGACTGAGAGTGACTGACTAAGAGAGACTGAATGACAGAGAGATAGACTGACTGACTGAAAGAGAGATACTGACTGACAGAGAGAGAGAGAGAGACTGTGATGGAATTGGGGTCAGAGTGTGTATGAAGCTATGCAATGCCTCTCAAGATTGCTATTGTCTAATAAAAATAAAAATGTATTATCAAAATGTGCTCTTTGTAGTTACATCTGCTTTTGAAATACTGCATTGAAGCATTGTCTAATGTTTTTAAACGGAAACGAGAAGGAGCAGTGGATGCACTTTTGTCAAAACTGAACGATAAGTGGGCCCGGTGTTGTATATCATGAGAGGAGTCTACATCAGGAAAAACACCTAAAATTGGGCAAACTTCCCCGGCCAACTGATGGCAGGGACCCTGTAATGAATGGACCACCACCTATGACAGCCTGCCGGCAGACTAAGCCCAACCTTTAACTCCACCATCCAGAGTTACTTATAACGGCTGTATTGGTGACAGTGGCGTAACAATCGCCCCGCTTCCGCTGCAGTATGGCGGGTCGCTAGCCTCAGAGCTCTAGACTGGCACGGAGGATGGGAGGGGGGGCCCCCTCCATGTAGTTTGCAGGGGGGCCCCCTCATGTTTCGTTACGCCACTGGTGTCTAGTTGCCTACTGGGCCCTTATAAGTGTTGCAGGGTGGGTGGTGCTGTTCATAGATTCATTGACCTGGCGTTATGGTTGGTCACTCATGTGATATCAATGTTCTAAAAGGTCTTGATGCTACCAAGTTCAGGGCATTGGCAGGCTGCTAACATTAAATGGGGGGAGGCGGAGGCTACAGCGTTGGCGGGAGAAGGTGGGAAGGTTAAGGAGAAGTCCCATTGATAGGGTGCTCTCTAAAAAAGAGAGAGGGGTCCAACACGCCAAACGGACAGGACACCAAGAAGACGTAGGTCTAGAATAAACTCCCTTTGGGGTATTCTTTCAGCATTCCAATTGGACACTCATACCACAAACTCCACTCGAACCACACCGGGTCAATTCTTCAGTTGGCAACGGGAGAACTGACCGGTGTGGTTTGAGTGGAGTTTGTGGTACGAGTGTCCGAATGGAATGCTGAAAGAATACCCCAAAGGGAGTTTATTCTAGACCATTGATAGGGTGACCAGGCGTCCGGGATTTGCCTGGACGGTCCCGGTTTATCACCAGTGGTCCCTGCAGATTTAAGCAAATTTAGCTCCTGTTCTGGTTTTTAGAGCGGTTCGACTGAAAACGGCAGAGGTGCTTTTTTATGTTTTACAAAGCAGGGATAGTTGTCAGTTGCTTCAAGAGAGCAATTTAATTAACAGGCAAGCCACTGACTTTAAAAAAATTGCATTTTATGTATGTTCTAACTGCCTGTTCTGTAATTCTCTGCTGAGGAGCGCTGTCATTCTGTCCCCTCACTTGAAGTAAAATTGTAGTCCTTTTTGTATTTTAAAGAAATGTCCCAGTTTTTGTTTTAAAATTCTGGTCACCCTACCCATTGGGGCTGTGTGGGAGGAACTTCTCTCCTCTTTTCTGGGGACCCCTAACAGTGTTAATAGCTCTGCTTGAAGTGCCATAACGCGTTTTGGGAGGCAGGGGCTTTTTGTTGACATGACTGACCGGTTCCCTTGGTTCCTTTCCTCTCTCAGCCCAATTACGCCCCCTCCCCCATGAATAGTAGGCTAATGCATGTGCGCAGTGTTATTGCAATATTCGATCTGTGGTTCTTTCCTCGTGTTGTGCATGTTCACCCTCCTTTCCCTACTCTTGGGTGTACTGCACATATTTTTGCACCCCGCTGGGGTCTACCTTTATGCAGATGGGATGCTTAGGTTCATGGCTTCGGTTCTGTTGACTTTGTTTGGAATTAGCACGCCATCGTAAACCTTCATTATGTAATGTACATGGTATTATTTGCCTGCAATGTCCTGTTTGCGTTTGTCGTGGTGGCGGCAAGCAGGCTGCCAGAGTCAGTATAAAACTTCAATAAAGATGGTTAAAAAAAAAACTAAGATTTTGATTTTAGTGGAGTGGTGTGGCTCACTGGTTAGAGGCGGCAGACCCGGAAGCAGAGAACGGCCCGGGACCAGGGTTCAATTCCCGACGCGGCAGGGTCGTGGACCAGGGTCAGGGGATTCGAGAATTCTCGCCTCGGTGCCTACTCTAACCAGGGATCACACTCGGCAACTCTGGCATTAGCTTGCCTCATCTCTACAACGGCCCCCCACATTTGCTGGGGATGCCTGGTTTCACCTTGGAGATGCCCAGGAGGGAACATCTCACAGGGATGGCCAGGACGGGTTCCCCAGCGGTCTACAGCGCCACGACGCCTCAGGGCAGCAGTGCGCTTTACAAGACCACATACATTACATTACATTAATGTTAAGTGGGCGAAATAAAGTGTAGCCCCTTCCCAGCTTTCATCTAATCCTTCAAGTGCATCCGCCACACTAACATATGCAGTTAGGTATGGAAGACCCCTCTGCTGTAGTTAGACATCCCTCTACCTAAAGTGGGTGGCCTACTGCCAGGGGGTCAGCCGAGGGGCCAACCCCAAACTTTAAATGAGGGCCTTAGACACAGATCATTGAAAGATATGAGACAGAGCGCAGCAAAGGATACATGTTTGATCAGACCAGTGCTCACTTTGAGCCTGTGGTTTCCGATGCTCGACACTAGCACTTAATTGTCAACACACTAACTTATGGCAGTGTGCCACATGGCGAGGCTGTCTAAATCATTTAGAGATGAGCATAATAACAGTAGTTTATTAATTCAATATACATTGTAAAAGGCTAATACCTCTGCTCGAGCCACTCATAACTTTAGGAGCCTGGAGTAGTCTGAGTTGTCACCCTTTTAGGCGTGTGATGGTTAGTAGTTGTGTTGGTTCTGTCATTGGCAGTGCTCGCGGGGCGGGGGTGGGGGGGGTGCAAGCTGCAGTGGCCTCATGATGAAGGCCATGGCACTCAGTTTTTTTTTTTTTTTTTACAAATTTCAGCACTGGATGAGACACCTCGTTTCTCTTATGGAAGTAATCGAAGGGCCCTACTTACAAAGCTTTTCTCCACAAAAAGGTGTGATTTACTTACGAAAATTCACCATCATGCCATGGGTAAGCGACACCTACTCAGAGAAAAATCATGTGAATTTGGCGCATCGTCCTTATTTGTGCAACAGATCCCGACTCCTTGATCAGTGCTTTAAATGGGAAGGTGCTCACAGGCACTGAGTACCTGCAGTTCTTACATTTAAGAGGGGAGTAACAGCTCTTCTCGGCTGAAGTCCAATACCTTTAATTGAATAGAGTACCAGCAGTTTTTAGCAGTAGTGCAATACTTTTAATGGGAGAATATCAGCACTTCTAAGCAGAAGTGCAATACTTTTAATGGGAGAGTGCCAGCACTTCTAAGCAGAAGTGCAATACTGTTAATGGGAGAGTACCAGCAGTTCTCAGCAGAAGTGCAAAACGTTTAATGGGAGAGTGACAGCATTTCTAAGCAGAAGTGCAATACTTTTAATGGGAGAGCACCCGCACTTCTAAGCCGAAGTGCAATACCTTTAATGGGAGAGTATCAGCATTTCTCGGTTCTCAGCAGTAGACCAAAACTGTTAATGGGAGAGTGTCCGTACTTCTAAGCAGAAGTGCAATACTTTTAATGGGAGAGTACCAGTAGTTCTCAGCAGAAGTGCAAAATGTTTAATAGGAGAGTGACAGCACTTCTAAGCAGAAGTGCAATACTTTTAATGGGAGAGCACCAGCACTTCTAAGCCAAAAGGCAATACCTTTAATGGGAGAGTATCAGCATTTCACGGTTACCAGCAGTAGACCAAAATTGTTAATGGAAGAGTGCCAATACTTCTAAGCAGAAGTGCAATACTTTTAATGGGAGAGTACCAGCAGTTCTCAGCAGAAGTGCAAAACGTTTAATGGGAGACTGACAGCACTTCTAAGTAGAAGTGCAATACTTTTAATGAGAGAGCACCAGCACTTCTAAGCATAAATGCAATACTTTTAATGGGAGAGTACCAGCACTTCTAAGCAGAAGTGCAATACTGTTAATGGGAGAGTACCAGCACTTCTAAGCAGAAGTGCAATACTTTTAATGGGAGAGTACCAGCAGTTCTCAGCAGAAGTGCAAAACGTTTAATGGGAGAGTGACAGCATTTCTAAGCAGAAGTGCAATACTTTTAATGGGAGAGCCCCAGCACTTCTAAGCCGAAGTGCAATACCTTTAATGGGAGAGTATCAGCATTTCTCTTTTCTCAGCAGTAGACCAAAACTTTTAATAGGAGAGTGTCCGTACTTCTAAGCAGAAGTGCAATACTTTTAATGGGAGAGTACCAGCAGTTCTCAGCAGAAGTGCAAAATGTTTATAGGAGAGTGACAGCACTTCTAAGCAGAAGTGCAATACTTTTAATGGGAGAGCACCAGCACTTCTAAGCCGAAGTGCAATACCTTTAATGGGAGAGTATCAGCATTTCTCGGTTCTCAGCAGTGGACCAAAATTGTTAATGGGAGAGTGCCAGTACTTCTAAGCAGAAGTGCAATACTTTTAATGGGAGAGTACCAGCAGTTCTCAGCAGAAGTGCAAAACGTTTAATGGAAGACTGACAGCACTTCTAAGTAGAAGTGCAATACTTTTAATGGGAGAGCACCAGCACTTCTAAGCCGAAGTGCAATACCTGTAATGGGAGAGAATCAGCAGTTCTCGGTTCTCAGCAGTAGTGCGAAACTTTTGATGGGAGTGTGCCAGCACTTCTAAGCAGAAGTGCCATACTTTTAATGAAAAGTACCAGCAGAACTGCTAAGCAGAAGTGCAATACTTTTAATAGAAAGTACCAGCTTTTCTAAGCAGAAGTGCAATACTTTTAACGGGAGAGCACCAGCACTTCTAAGCCGAAGGGCAATACCTTTAATGGAAGAGTATCAGCATTTCTCGGTTCTCAGCAGTAGACCAAAAATGTTAATGGGAGCGTGCCAGCACTTCTAAGCAGAAGCGCAATACTTTTAATGGAAAGTACCAGCACTTCTAAGCAGAAAGGCATTATTATCAGCAGTTCAGTATGTGCACGTTTATATTTCTATTTGAAACACTATTTTTGGCCCATTTGGAAAGACCCTCCGACTTTTCCCAAAATTCGCTGTTAATATAACATGGCCTTTAGTGCAGCGGGTGCAGGGGCACCGAGGCCCCTTTGATGTGAGGTCTTACTACCCCGTAATTAGGACTCTCTTTTTTTACTGTACAAGAAGGTGGGAAGGGGGCGGAGGGGGGGGTTCAAAAGGACCCTGACATCCTAGCTAAACTGTGGTCCCTGCAACAGTCGTCGAGAAACGTCATGGGTTCGTTTTTCAAGATTTAAGGCGCAGCCCTGGTCCCAAGTGTCCAGCCTCGTCCCCGCGGATAAAACTGTCCATTCGAACTTACACTAGTACTTTCCTGTAGGAACGTGTTCCGAATACAGGAATTTGACCCTCTGAACCAATGATACTTTTCTAATTAATTTAAATATTCCTCAACGGTCACAATTAGTCTAATGAACGTGTCTCTGGCGGAATAAATTACGGAAAATGAAATTAATTTGTTCAGAATAAAAGGATACACTCCTATTTGTCGTCGAGCACCGTAGAGTGATATATCCAATAAATAATCTACCGTGGGCCGAATTGTGCATCGGAGGCGGCGAGGGCCCCCCTGGGAGCTGGGACAGGAAATTATTGTCACTGTCCCTGTATGGTTTGGTTCAACATGTAATCAAATGCTCTCAATCAATGTGAGGGGGCGGGGGTCGGCTTCGCTTCCCCCCTCATCTCCGCAGGCCGTCCCCCCACCTCCCAAACAGCCCACCCCTTCCCTCGTGGCACCGCCCGGCCTCTATATGCTAATTAAAGAAAAAATAAAAAAAGAGAGAGAGAGGGAAAAGTCAATTCCGCCTCGCGTGAGGAGGCTGCGGGCTCAGTTGTGACGTGAGGAGTGTGAGCAAGCGACAGGAGTGGAGACTTCTTCCCGCCAAAGACCCCCCACCATGAACTACCTGGAGCTCTGCTGGTATCAGATGCCCCCCGCCCAGCACTCGGACATGCCGTAAGTACCTTGACCTTGGAAATGGCCAATTTGTGGATAGTGATTAATAGCCTTTCTCGATGCACTCTCAGTGCTAGCGTAGAAATGGAAATCCAGGAACAAGGAGAAGTTATCAGCCCAAGATCACACAATTTGATCAAGTGGGAAATGTTGGAACAAGGGTCTAGGGATTTCAAAGCTGTCAGTTTAAAACAACTCTCGCTAACCTACTCAAAGTACTGAGTTATTCTTCGAATTGCTGCAGACATCTATTTTCAGGGGGAAGAGCTATTTTTTATTTTGGTTTTCCCAAATGCGTTAATGAGCGTAAGGTTTTAAAATGTCCCGTTCCAGGTTGGACACTTTTTTAAAGTGTCCAACCTGGAACGGGACTTGTGAGATCTTGTGACTTTTAATGGCTCGGGACTTGGCCCCCACCAACCACCTGCGTTGATGTCCTGGAGAGGCGCAGTTACTGCGAGAGGCAGAATATTCCTACTACAAGTTTTTGAGAATACCATACACTAATCCGTGTTTCCGCAGTGATTCCTGCATGTTTGTGAAGTCTCCTGGAGAAACACTCCCAAACTACCCATTTACCATGGATCTCGTTATCCTGATCGGGCTGGTAACTCTTGTTATAACAGGAAAGGGAATGAGGGCTCTGAGTGCATTCAGGCTCGTAGGAGGTCCCACGACTGCTGTGGGTTGCACTCAAGGTTACGCTTGATGGCCAAGGTATGCGATAACAGTGATAAACCCTATGTTGTTATTGGTGTCCTTGTTCTGCAGACTTTCCTTCTAAGAATTGCTGTATCTATAGTGGCGTTGCAATATTGTTGATCTAATTTCCCTCAGAGGTAATGTGTAGTGACCTTGAATGTATCTATATGTTCAGCTAGAGGTATGGTTTGGTATAAAACTTGCACTCCTTACGCGTATGTTGAAGGGCTGTCACATTCCAGCATGGCACTGCCCTTATATTAGCAGACCTAAAGCCGCACATGCGTTCAACCTATTCATCCCTAACCAATCCATCAATCCATTCACTCGCACATTGGACCATTCATCCGTCTGTCCATCCATAAATCCTCACACCCACTCATCCAGGACGAGGACAGAGATGGCTGGAGAGCCCTGGTTGATGCCCTGCACCCCAGGAAGGGTGGTAGGCATAAGTAAGTATCTGCCAACATTCCATGGCCCATCAAACAATCCAATCTACCCCCTTTCCAGCCTGTCCACTCACTAACCCAATACTCACAATCACTCACCCACCCATCTGTTCAAATAGTAAAGTGGCATGCCTGTATCCCACAGGCCTTTGCTGTTTTCGAACCGCATAAATTGGCATTTATACATGGTCCTCACTCCTCCCGCTGCCCCACACGGTGCATCCGCTGATGCTACAGTTGGTCACAGCCCACTTCCATAAGTAAGCTGTGAGTGGTTGAGAGTTTGCAAAAGTCGTACACCCTAGATATAAATAATTATGTTGGATGTGCGTGAACTTTCATTTGAACTGTACAGTGTACATTCCAGAAAGGATGCTGTGTTTGCATGGTATATCATATAAAATGCACATCTTACAGTCCACAGTGTATGCCGTATGTGTATGACAAGCCATCTATTTTGCACCCTGCACATTCATCCATGCTAAGTGTGCAGGAGCGGTCAAAACAGGTGTGCACTGTACATTCCAGTGAATATGCTTTGTATGCCTATACAAAATCCTCCATCGAAACTAAATACAATAAGTATGCTATGTATTCATAAGAGATTATGTGAGTTGTCATTTACATTTCTATAGTAGATTGTATGTAGACAGGGAGTTATATGATTCATATATTGTACAACCCTACAAAAATGAAAGATCAGCCTGTTTCTGGTCTTAGTTTTACCAAATAAGGGGACTAAGAGAAGGGGAGACCCAGTGTTATTCCAGGTTCTCACGTTGTGTTTAATGTGGAAACCATGATCCAATTTAGTTCAGCTGGTTTGACTGAAGACAATCTAGCCATGAGATTACATATATGTTTTGACTGCCCTTGTTGGCTGTCTGACAAGAATATCGATGACAAAACATTTGTATGGCCGAAATATTGTGGCAAATATATTGAGGACCAGAATATCGAGAAGGTAAGCGGAAATAGGTAAGCAGAGATTTACTGTTCTTAACTCCCCATCTGTGCACATATATATATATATCATAAAGGTATAAATATGGAGAGTGAAACATAGTAAAACTTTGCATGCCATAGAAACTTACCTTCATGATATTCCTGTCCTTGATATTCTTACCATGAGATTTTGGACACGTAATATTTTATCTCCAAAATGTTGGTCATTCACCTACTTGACAGCTCCAGCAGATTGAGTTACTCACTTAAAAAATATTTCAGTATTGAAATACTTATAGGAATTTACCAAAAAGTGGAAAAGATAGGCTTTACAATGAATCAATAAAATAAGATAAAATTAGTTCCTCTGGCCTATCGCAATTAACGGTGAGAGAATATAAAATAGGTTAACAGTGTTTTCATGTAGTTAGATAAAGAACAAATCCTGAAGGAAATATATAAATCAGCCCACTTCTCCCTCTTTTCACTGCAAGAATGTTTAACATAATTAGTGAGACATATCAAATTGTGATTTAGCTTGATATGTTGCAAACTAAGAGATCTTGAATTAGGATTTGAGCCCCTAAAACACCTTTGCTTTCCCTAAATCCCTCTTAAACCTACCATTCGTATAAACCTTAGCCGTTCAATTCCCCTTTGATATCTAAGGTGTATTTTCAAATTTAACTAACTGCTCCATAACTGGTAAGCACAATATGGGTCAAATAAACAAAATGTACCACAACTTAACATGCAATTTATTATTTCACAATAAAAAGGTTGGATATTGAAACATATCGGGAAAAAGGTGACAAATTACATAGCCCTTTCGAAAATGCACTGTCTCCACAAGATAGGTAATGAAATTCAGGAATGCAAAAACGCTATTTTGAAACTTACAACTTCTAAGGAAAAAAAGCTGGAACTTTTTCAAAGAGGTACTTCTTGGATACTAAATAGTGCAGCAAAATTGAAATCAATACCTACATATGCAAATATGATCACTTAGGGACATCATTTCATACTCTTTTACCTGAAAGTACCATCTGCACAATGTGCCTATGCGATACTATCTTACGTGACTTGGCAGCCATTTTCATGCTACGCAAACATCTAATCACAGACAAAGAGAACTGGAGACTTGACTCTTCCGCAACATGTAAGAAGACTGAACCATGCTTCACAATTAGTTACACATACAAGCAAAGGGTTACAGAAGGCACTGATGTACATTTTTCAAAAGACTAGTTCAATTATTCTGAGCAACTGTAAAAGTAAATTTTACAGAGAAGTTGCTAAACATTTAGTCACTGGAGGGCAATTGCTTATCTTCAAAAATATGTGCAATAGTAAACATTTTACTATTACATTATTCAACTGCTTGGTGTGGGAATTGACACAAAGGTAAATCACAAAAGTAAAAGATGATAAAATAAAGAGTATACTATAGAGGTAATTCAAGAAAAAAGTTGTAAAAATTGTAGGGGTCTTCTAATATTGTATATTTTGCTTTTACCGAAATTACGCACAATTATGGCATAATTACACGGAATTACTCAGTCAATCAATCATAATTACACAAACAGCATATACGCCTTTCATGCTATATTCTTGTGTGAAATACACCTTTATGTAATTTTTTAGTACAAGGATGCATTTAAACGAGTGCACCACTAACAAAGGCTGTTGTTCCTTTGCATTCTTAGCTTACTGCACATTTCCCACAAAGTACAGAGAAGTACACCATTTTCTGAACGTTTTACAGAGAACGGCAGATAATTATGAGAAGTGGCATGCATAATGGTGCAATTTCAGGAATCTTGCATAATTACATTAACATAATTTAAATTTTGCCCAGGCCAAAACAAATTATGAAGTACAAAAGCCTAAATTATGCACCTATTCACAATAGAGGAAAAGCAGTGAAATGCATATATGCAAGTGAGTAACAAGAGTGCATGATGCACACAACAAAGGCATACTTCAGGTTCAGCTAAATTCTAACAGGGCACGAAACATTGAGTATGCCCATGGGAGTGTCAAATGAATGGCCATGAACATACAATTATTATATTGCTTACTTAGAAGGAGGAGTACAATTTGGGTCATTAAATAATGTTTTTTGATTTCAAAGCATTTTATTTTATAAAGAAGTGACAAAGAATAAAAGGTACATAATATAATAAAAAATGATACAATTGAGGCAAGATACACAAACAATCAGAGGCTAAAATTGAAGTGTAAGCATAGTAAATGCATTCTAAAGTAAAAGTAGCCTGTTATAAATAAAGGAACTAATTATGTAAAGGCTAACATCAAAGCAATAAACAAATGTATCACTATCAGTTGTTATGTCATTAAATAATGTTTTAAGATTGCACTTGCTACACACACAGAAAACAACTAAATTGCGCCTATTGAGTATTTATATATCACTACTTTGCGTACTCATGAATGCCTGTGTGAAATGGCCTCAAAATATCAAAAATATGAATGTGTTCTAATACTAATGCATATACTCATAAACACCTTTGAGGATTGCTCCTACCACCAGTATTGAGAGCATTTGTACAGCAAGATGTGTAAAATATGTAAAAAGTAATTATTTTTCCGGAAGGAAGAGGACATTGAATAAAACAGGGCCTGATTCTCAAAAAGAATTGTATATTTGTACTCTTAGAAGTATATTCCTCACGAGTCTCATTATCCCACAACTCAGCAGTAGTACACCTGCATACCTTAGCCAGAGGCCAGCTTTCCAGGCTTACTACTGGGTAAGTCGAGGGCTGTTTTTAAAGGCTGTTTATGTTTCAATGCGTAATTATTCGTAGTCTCCAGTTATACACTGTGCTACTGTATGTATTTTTTTTTGTGCATGGGAACTTAGTTTTCCCCATGGAGAAACCCTTTCCCCTCCACCCCTACCAAGTCTGGGGGTGATGAATTCCCCTCCCTGCCAGGGAAAGGGGATTGCCACTGCTTTTAATGGGTAGAACTGACTGCTTCTAGGGTTCGATGGGGTTGGAAACTTACAAGGTTTATTCCATGCACTCCCAACTTTTTTGTGTAGGGTTTACTACTACGGACTTGTATGTATTTTGACGTAGAATTCTGCAACGGTAAACGGATTTACGGCTGATATTTCACTATTTCTGAACTCCTAGCAGTCGTACATCCTGCTATCTGTGCTCATAAATCCGATTTAGATCCTGATTTATGAATCAGCTCAACAATATTCATAGCACTGTGTAGGTGTAATGTATCACTCTTTTGATGACAAAAAGTGAATCTAAGTCGCTATGCCTCAGGACTAACAGCCACATATTTGTATGTCTAGGTAACGCCATGCATAATTCACATCTGGTTCGCAATGACGTATTCCCAATTACCAGCAGTGGCTCGGACAGGTAAGAGAGGTGAGCAGTGGGGTGGGGCGTGGTTGTGAGTGGTGGAAGTTGACAGACGACATGATAAGTAATATTAAATAAATAAAACCACTTACTTTGCGCTCGAGGCATTGGAGCGTCGGCGATGAGTGAAGCGCAAAGTAAGTGGTCTTATTTATTTAATATTACTTATCCCGTCGTCTGTTGACTTCCACCCCCCCCCCCCCCCCCCCCCCACCTGACCCACCTCACCACTCTTATCTGTCCGGGCTGCTACTGCTTATTACGCACATTGTACAAGGAAAATGTGTAAGGTGTGTAATACGACCATTTTACAAAACACCTTGTTGGATCTGCCCCACCGGATCCAAGTGATATGTGCACCATTCCTCCAGGATCTCCGCTCATTAGGCAGTGGACTAGTTGTGATGTACACTGTCTGCTGGTACAGTTATTCTTAAATCCAATGGTTCTTAACATTTTGACGTATGTGGACCACCAATGAATCAGACCTGGAACCCGGGGACCCTCACTGAGTCATTATTGGAAGCTGGAGGCCAAGGCTAATACATTTCCCGGATTTCAACTTCATAACAATAAATACACAAAAATACAAAAAACAAGTTTACTCCAAACAATTGCTCAAATATAGAGAAAGTTTCCTCATTCTCAAGTTTGCTTTTTTATTTCTACATACTTTATTCATTTTAACGTAGTAATTATAATATTATTTAATTTGGTAGCATAGTTACGGACCCCCTGAGTAGGCCTTGTAGACTCATAGGGGTTCTCGGTCAAAAGGTTAAAAACCACTGCTTTACACAGCACAGTTCTAGTGGTCGAAGAAATGAAGTGGCTGATTTAGTACCATTCTATAATAAATACATATATTCTACACATTAATCACAGGTGTGTTTAACTACTCTTGTGTGTTCATTTTGAGGCATAGTGTTGACTGGTGTGATTTGTTGATAAGCCCTGACGGTTTTAGGAATGCACACCATACATGGGCTTCGATGACCATCTGACTGTAGGGACAGGTGCTATTTTCTTTAAAAAACAGTTTGGGGGGTTGGGGGTGTTTATATAGCGCGAACTCGACCCAAAGGTAACGGACCGCTTTACATGAGCACCAGTTGTGTTATAGATGGACACATTCATTTTGTTAGACACAGGGAGATTAAGTGATTTGCCCAGAATCACAGGATGTTGAGTGTCCCTGCCAAGACTAGAACCCGGTTCCCAAGCTTCAAGGTCGATTGCTCTAGCTCACTCTGGGGTTCCGAATTTAATTGCGGTATAAGTAAATGTAAATGTCATGGTACTTATAGAGCACACTGTCACCAGACGGTCACCTTGCGATGTTGCCTATTCGGCTTCCTGGCGCTGATACTCATACCGCTGTGGAACCCCTCCTGGCTTTCCCTGTGAAGGGTCCATTCCTGGGCACCCCCAGGGTGAAGCCAGGCATCCTTAGCACTGTTGGGGCCGGTGTGGAGGTTAAGCAAGCTATTGCCCAGAGTTGCAGCGTGGGGCCCGTGATTAGAATAGGCACCGAGGCGAGAATTAACAGGTCCGAGGAAATTGAGCCCGAGACCCCGCCGAGGCGGATATCGAACCCTGGTCCCTGGCCAGAACTCTGCATCAGGGTCTGCCGCTCTAACCATTGAGCCACACTCCTATTATAGCACCTATTAGTTTTTCCGATTTCCATCGGGTAATAACATCTTCATTTTGGAGCTCTCCGCATCAACATCGGTATGCCCCAGATTTGACCTGCAGATATTTACCTGGGGAAAATGTTGAGTTATGCAGACCCACTCATAATTGTAACACCCATGCAAACAGGGGTTTGCACACACAGCGTAATTTACACAGTATTCCTAACATAGGCCTAAGTGTCAGGCTTTTTGCATCAATGCCTACTGCCCTTGTCCACTGCAAGTCTTTAACACTGCTCTCTTTTTTCCTGCCCACTAATAATACATGCACCAGATTTTTACTATTAACCTGTTGAGTTTGATCTTTTCCAATACACCAACGTGCTCAAGTCCAGTTCACAGCAGGGATCCCCTCACCGGGTTCTTCACTCTTCTCAAATGTTAACAAACACAGGCAAACTCATTTCCTTCCATTAGGAATTATATTTGGCTGTTCACTTTCTCCAAACTCACAACAAAAAAATCTTATGAGACCAACTCTTCTAAATCCAACCCCCCCAAAAAAAGAAATGTGTTACAACCAAGATTATAGTTATCTGAAGCTTGTTTTGTAATAATAAAACATCATTATCTATCCATTTAAATGCAGGTCTGATGGCTCAGGAGACTAATTCATCCATTCAAGGGATCTGTTTTTGCCCCCTTTGTCACATTTATAAATGTGGTGCGGCCAGTTAGACTTTCATCCTTCCTAAGTCAATTACATTAAGTTGGGTAAGAATGGACACTTGATCTTTTATTTATCAACAGCGTGAAGTGAATCGTTGGGTGAGCTTGTGCTCTACAAATACGCCTGCTGTTATATTATGGTAAATATATACGGATTACTGACTTTGATCAAAATGGCCGCCCCCAGGTGTGGCAAGGGACCTGATCTTATGGCACCTGTGGTGTCTCTTTCCTGCTGGGGTCTCAGTAAGTTAACCGTCCAAATAATATCAAAGTCTTAGGTGCAGCATGCCCAAAGACGGACTGGCCGGACCAGGCATCAAGCGTTTCGGCGCGAGGCTGCAAGTGTGGGGGGCATGTATGCTAATGCAGTGGGTTAATATGGCTGCTGCAAAGGACATGTACCATGCAGATCAGAGACCAGTATTTTATTTGCAATACTCAGTGCGTTACTGCTTTTCTCACAGAAACCCTTTTGTTACTGTGCAGTATATAAGTTACAATCATAATCTAGCACAGTGAGCTAAAGTGTCATGAAAGAGCTGTATGCAAACTGCAGGTACAAGTCAGAAGGTTATGTTTTTATCCGAGTCTTTCATTATCCTAATGTTTCTAAAAACGGTTTGTTTGGGTAGAAATACAGGGGCATATTATCAAGGGGGTTTATCTCCGCTTTTTTGGCTTTAAAAGCCAAGAAAGCGGAGATAAAATTATCTCCCTATTACCTAGCTGTCGCTAACACCAGTTAGCGACAGCTAGTAGGAGATAGCGACCATCTTGGGCCCCGCTTTGCATGTCAGTGATATTTATCACTAATGACATGCAAAGTGGGCGTGCCAAGATGTTAGCGACTGTAAACAGTTGCTAACATCGCTATCTCCTATTACCAACTTTTGGAGATATTCGCGCTAAGCGCGATTATCTCCGAAAGCTAACACCTGCCCCTGAGCAGTTCTTAGCCATGTTATCCAATGGTAGGTGGATAACATGGCTAAGAGCATTAGCTCGGTAATGCATGAATATCGCTGACTTTTCAGCGATATTCATGCATTTCGGCCGATTTTTATCGCTTAGGAGATAAACCTTGATAATAGCAAGGTTCCTAAACGATAGAAATCACCGCAGCTCGGCGATAAAAATATTGCCGCTAAGCCAACATAGCGATAATTATCGCTGGTTATTGGTAATATGCCCCATAATGCCTAAAAAACGGCTTTAAGACACTTATTAGCAACTAAATAAATTCGGTGGACCGCGTGTTAAACTGTTCGACTATAACTCGGTAACTCACTCGCGCACTCACGGTTCCCACCCAAAGGTTAAGTAGAATTCGTCTACTTGATTTCCTCCCACAGGTTCATGACCCTTGACCTATATTTTACAATTAGGCTTTTGTCTGTCAATAACCCAGTACTACAACATTACAAAACGAACACTGTAATAGGTAGTCTTTGAATTATAACAACCCCCGACCCGTTAAATATAACAGAGCTATAGAATTACTGCTACCACGTACGCAGCAGATTCTCCAAATTGTCCAAGTTTTCCACAGGTCTGAGATATGCTATCTACTTTTCTGTCGCTTTACAGCAGGTACTTGATGGCATATCAGGCGCGTGGTCCAATCAGCGAAGGTGTGTGCACTTCTTTGGTGCTTCAGCACAGCCAACCGCCACGCACCCGAATACAAGAGCACGCACGCGCTGCCTCCAGTGTACCCAGCTGGCGCGTGCTCTGAAGAGAGTGAATACTCCAGTAAAGCACGGCGCAGTAGAATCAACCTGCTACACTTTCTCTGCAGGTGGACCCGTTCGGTCTTTGAAAAGGGTAGGGCTCAAACCTCTGACGATTTCTTCCAGGGGAACCTCTGAACGCCTGCCTCCCTTCCACAAAATGGCGCACAATCCAAGAACAGAAGTGAAATATTAAATTTTTTTTGTGACATTTGTAATAAAGCTTGAAACACTGAGAGAACATATTTGAACCAGTTGTTGTTGAATGGTTGCATAGATTGATGCTGTGGTGGCGCTGGGTGATGTTGTGGTGACGAGTGGGGGCTAATGTGTGAGTGGGCAGTGTGTGAGGGTGCAGTGTGTGAGGGTGCGGGGTGTGATTGTGCTGTGTGCCCTAAAGTAGTGTGAGTGAGCAATGTGTGAGGGGGCAATGTGTGAGGGGGCAGTGTGTGAGGGGTGTGATTGTGCAGTGTGTGTGCCCTAAAGTAGTGTGAGTGAGTAATGTGTGAGTGTGCAGTGTGTGAGGGGTCAGTGTGTGAGGGGGCAGTGTGTGAGGGGCGATGTGTGAGGGGGCAGTGTGTGAGTGGTCTGTGTGTGAGTGGTCTGTGTGAGTGGGCAGTGTGTGAGGGGAAGTGTGTGAGGGGGCAGTGTGTGAGGGCACAGTGTAATGAGAGTGTGTGAGGGTGCAAGGTGTGCGAGGGTGCGGGTGCAGTGTGTGTGGCCAAAAGTAGTCTGAGTGCGCAATGTGTTGAGGGGGCAGTGTGTGTGAGGGTGCAGTATGTGTGGACTACATTACTGTGAGTGAGCAGTGTGTGAGGGGCAGTGTGTGAGTGGGCAGAGCGTGAGTGGGCAGAGCATGAGTGGACAGAGCATGAGTGGGCAGAGTGTGAGTGGGCAGAGTGTGAGTGGGCAGTGTGTGAATGGGCAGAGTGGGAGTGGGAAGAGTGTGAGGGGGCAGTTTGGAGTAGGCAGTGTGTAAGGGGGCAGCCCTATAATACTGAAGTCTAAAGTAACTATTGTTTAGATGTACTACAGTTTATTTATAGTAGTAATTATTAGTTATTTATATTATCAAATACTTACCATTATGTTAGGACTGTCCAAAATAATATTTCAGCCCAATACTTTTCTATTGCGAGTTTTATTGGAGCCTCTTTACAACGTTGGCACGTTTAGCTATCAACAGTGCCAGACCCCTTCTTTTGTGCAGTGATCTCATCAGCATGCCAATTATTGAAAAGGAAGCCTCGTCACCACTGCGAACATCCGACAATTTCTATGCCAACTACCATCCAAGAAACATGTGACACATCACAGACTTGCAGGACAGGCTAGCATTCAGCTACTGCAGAAGAGGGAACCCCTGTATCCGATTAACATGACAGCAGGACCTCTGGACACTTAATGACAGCTGTGGAATCTTACATACGATTACAAAAGAGGAAGTAGTTGTGGTGCTTTAGAGCCACTTCAGTGACATTTTTTCTTATTAAGGACCCAATGCATGTGTAACATCGTAAGCCAGGTCTGCCATGCATTGCATTTTGAGTCGTTTAAAACCATCCCACATTTTACAATAGACGTACAAATACTTTATATAATGTGCATTGGTCGTCCTTTAAAAAAGCCAGAACTGCCACTGAAGACATTGGGTAGAAAGAGGTCGTTCTCGCCCATTCAGCGCCTTACCCGCCTCGGACACGCCTCTAGCAAACCCGCAAGTCTGTTATCGAACGACTGGGTCAGAGGCACATGCGGATTCCACAACCAATCAGCACGTGGGCATTTTGTGCGGCGTACTACGATTGGCTAACATGCTGCATTCCACGTTACCTTATACGTCAGACTTTATCGCCCGTTCACGGACGTCTCGGAGAATATGATGAGCGGTGCGGAAACTTTGAAACCCCTAACCTTAACAAAGTGCAACTGCAAAACATAGTGTTCGACCATGTAAAATGATTCAAGACACTCAGCATCCTCCACAGTAAGCCTGAAAGGTACACTATTCTTTACAATTGTTATTTGTTTTCACATTTACATAGCATGAAAAGGCCTGAAGGCATCATCACAGCCCTTAACAAGAGAAGCAGGATACACGGGTCAAAGCGAGTTCCAGAAATTAAACTGGGGCTTAAACATCGGTGGATGCGTGTAGTACGAGATACCACATGAGACAATTGCAGTTAAAGCATCATATGGAACCCATGACTCCAGGTCGGAATCGTGTCAGCACCAAATAGCAATTTTCCAGGGTCTTGCTTGGGTTCTCAGGATTGCGTCACCGAAGACTTTTTAAAGCTAGACCGGACAGATCAATTATAGGCGGCCATGTTGGGTGTAGGTCTCGGCGGGCTATTTGTAGATTAACGTTGTTTGGGGCCCCTGGTTGCTCAGTCTCTCTTGCTACTTGGAATACTCAGGTTGCTTTTCCACTGCTGAACCGGGCCCAGCGGCCCTCATCAAGGAATCCACCAATGCCGCTTGATGACTACAACTCCCAGCAGGGCAACAGGACTGAGCCGGAAGCACAACTGCAAACCCGATGGGAATGGCGCGCAACACTAAAATGCACGTGCATGTTCACAGGTAGTAGGAGGCGAGGTAGGCGTGGCTGCCACGCCCCCAGGCCGAGGCTGAGCTCTGCTGCTCGTGCCGATTCCCTGGGCTCCCGCACACCGGTGCCGCCTCCGCTGCTCACCGGCCCCAGCATGGTCATGGCCGAGCCCCCGGGGCACCCCCAGCGCGACCCGATGTGGGTGGCCTTCTACGACATCGAGAGCACGCTAGGGAAGGGCAACTTGGCCGTTGTGAAGCTAGCGAGACACCGCATCACCAAGAGCAAGGTAAGTGCCTGTGAGGACCTAGAGAGGGATTCCTATGCAAGCCGGGCCCCTGGATCACCGAGAGGGAGGGGAGTACACGTGGGGAGCGAAACAAACAAAAACAAAAGCGGACACTTTGGGGGAAATTAACAAACATGTGTGAAAGTTGCGGGAGGTGTGTGTGCGAGTCTGCGTGTCTGCATGTCTGCGTGTCTGTGTGTCTGTGTGTTTGTGTGTCTGTGTGTCTGTGTGCATGCACACAGACTTGCTGGGAATGTGGACGGCGCCGACGTGCGCGTCCACAGACCAGAATCGCCACGTGTGCCCTGGTCTGTCTCCCTTGAGAGGGATCTTAGCAACAATAGGTCTCGAGAGCGAGACCTAATAAAGAGTCCCCTCTGTCAGCAATAAAAGGATACATCTCGACCAATCAGAAAAGCAGCAATGTTCCAGAGGTGAGACAAACACTTCGATAGGGAGGAAGGACATTGAATAGGATCAGAGAACTGGGAGCGACAGGACAAGCGTCCAATCATGACCAAAGGACTGGGCCAAGGCCGCCTCTATGAGATTGAAGAGTAAAGAATAGATAATGGATAACAAACAGCTAAAGCTATCTGTAGAAGAGACATAAAAATGAAAACGTGTTATGGCAACAAAGTTCCAATGATCCAATGTGTTCTTTACTGGGCAGATTATCATAAAAATGTACCGTATTTTCCGGCGTATAAGACGACCCGGCGTATAAGACGACCCCCGACTTTGGCAGAAAAATTTTAGGTTTAGTGCTATACTCGCCGTATAAGACGACCCCCCACTTCCAGCGCAGCATAGCCATTCCGAGTATGTACCGGTATTTTGAACTTACCGTATTAGTCTAGTCCTCCTCCCTGTGGGTGAGCAGTAAGGCTTTATCAGTGGGCAGTGGGTACCTATAAGCGTTTATTTTACAAACTGAAAGACTGAACGCAAAGAAATTGGTTGTAGAAACAATCTTGCTTTACTCGGAAACATTTTATTTAAAACCATATCAAAAACTGTCACTTCTGAATAACGGCAAACATAAATAACGTAGTGCATGAAACAGTGCAAGTGCATTAAACGTTCCATAACTTCCCATAAATCCAAGCGATTTCTACAGGATTTATAACGTTCCCTTTAAAAACCTTCAAAATCCTCCTCTTCGTCATCTGATCTCATAAGTAAGTCTATGAGATCTTGTGGTACATCTGTAAGGCAGTCATCGTATGGATCTTGTACCAATTCCGTATCAGATGATGTGGTCTCTTCTTCGGCATCCTCTTCACCTTCCCACAGATAGTCGTCCTCCATACCATCTAATGAGTTCGATATGCCACACTTCTTGAAAGACTTTATGACTGTTTCTGCATCGATGTCGTTCCAGGCCTTTATGACAAAGTTGCACAAAACATCCAACTGTGGCGCACGCATGTTTCCTCCTTTTGTGAATGTTTTTTCACCGCTAACCATCCACTCATTCCACTGTTCTCGGATGCGATCTTTAAATGGCTTGTTTAGGCACACATCCAGTGGCTGCACCAACGATGTCAGTCCTCCAGGTATAACAGCAGCATCCGTTTTCAGTCTTGCCAGCCTTTGCTTGGTGCTGGGAGTTAAATGAGCCCTGAACATATCCCACACCAGTAGACTACGCCTTTGTAGAAGTCCACCTGGTCGCCTGCTCCATACGTTATCAAGCCATAGCTTTACCCCTTCTTCATCCATCCATCCTTTCTCATTAACATGCACAAAACAACCAGCAGGAAACTTGAGTTTCGGCATTGTTTTCCTTTTAAAAATAACCATTGGCCTCAGTTTGCCACCATCAGCTGTGCATGCAAGTACCACAGTGAAACTGGACTTCTCATGTCCTGTTGTTTTTATTAAAATTGTCTTTTCGCCTTTTTGATGGACAGTTTTGTTGGCGATCATATCAAAATTCATCGGAGTTTCATCCATGTTTCCGATGCTACTTAGCGCATACACATGTTCATTGCGCAGCCTAATGACGTAGCGATGGAAGCTATGCATTTTGGCATCAAGATCCGCTGGTAATTTCTGGGCAATTTTTGTCTTTTGCCGCAATACCAGATTATGCCTTCCCAAGAATCTGGTACACCAGGACACAGTGGCCTTAAATCTGTGGCTGAGATCGGGATTAGATTTGGCCCACTGAAGTGCAACCAAGCGGATTTTATTTCGGGTCACGACATACCCGCTTTGCCGATGCTCGGCCACCATGGCTGCTACATGCTTTTCCAGTTCTGGCCAATGTGCGGTGCCTCTTCTTAGTGCACACTTGCCCCTTGGCATACTCCGCAATGCTTGCTCATTTGCTCTCCAGGCCCGAACCATCTTCTCTGTCACTCCATATTGCCTAGCAGCAGCACAGTTATTATGTTCCGTGGCAAAAGCCACAACTTTGAGTTTGTAGCTGGCTTCATATTTTCTTCTCCTTGCCACTGCTGGAGCCTTGCTGAGTTCTAGACTGCCAGCCATTTGCTCTGGATGCGCTGCTGGAGCCTTGCCGGGTTCTTCGCTGTCTGCCGTTTGCACGGAATGTGCTGCTGGAGCCTTGCCGGGTTCTTGACTGTCAGCCATTTGCACTCGATGTACGGTACTGGTGCTGTACAGAATGGACAGGTGCAGAGACTGTCTTCAACACCACACGTACGGTACGGCAAATACGCTATCTGGTCACGAGACTGTTTTTCCTCTTAGCAACAACCAGCCAATCACGGCAAGTGCTCTACTGCCTTCGGGAACATTTGGGAACATTGTACAGTCCCCTTTCTATGCCACGCCCATGCCAAGGGGAGAGGTGAGCGTGCCAAAACGTGCCAAACGTGCCAAACGTGTCAACACACCGGGCGCTGCCATCTTCGGCGTTGGCTGCCCATTACCATGTACCGTGTTTCGGACGTCCTGCTGCCTCGTCCTGCTGCCTCGTCTGCCTGGGGATGTGCAAGCGGTTGGAGGCGCGTGTACAGCGGCAGCGGCAGTCGAGGTAAGACTCATGGCGCCATTTGCTCGCTTGTGAAGCGGTTTGACACCTTCGAGTGAAGTCCTTGCTATGAAAAAAACGCTCGCTTTCGATACTTCATGGCGCGGGGCCTGGGTGTGGACGCTGCCAGGGTCGGTGGCTGTATTTTTTGACATAAGGTGTGTTGTTTCTGGTTATTTCCTATTGTGAAGCGGTCTGACACCTTCGAGTGAAGTCCTCGCTATGACAAAAACACGCTCGCTTTCGATACTTGCACAATTCATGGCGCGGGGCCTGGGTGTGGACGTTGCCAGGGTCGGTGGCTGTATTTTTGGACGTTGCCAGGGTCGGTGGCTGTATTTTTTAACATAAGGTGTGTTGTTTCTTGTTATTTTGTATTGTGAAGCGATCTGACACCTTCGAGTGAAGTCCTCGCTATGAAAAAGCGCATGAAAAAATACCATAAAATTTTGTACCCGGCGTATAAGACGACCCCCGACTTTCCAGAAAATTTTAAGGGGTTAAAAGGTCGTCTTATACGCCGGAAAATACGGTATATTGTTTAGTATATGTCAAACAAAGGCAAGTAAAAAAAGAGAAATTACTTTTCTCTCTAGTATTTCCTCTTGCTTTAGATAAACTGTATGTACAGTGAAGAACTACAATTTGTGATTTTTATGTATCTTTCAATCAACATACACTCAATGCTGAGAAACCGATGCCATGAAAGCTAAACAGTGCATACGGGTTCATATTCGATTCTACCAATTTAGACAACAACAAAAAAATCTTGATATTGAATAAAGGACGTGGGTCAACCTTTGATGGAAAATTAGGCGTTTCACTCGCATGATATATGGACAGCGCGTATTTCGATCACTACAACAAAGACAACCCGCGCCATTCCACTGCCACTAAACATGCCAGGACAATGAAAAATTATTTCTCTGGATTAGTGTAAAGAGGTGTCAGCCAATGAGAGTGACAAGCAATCTATGAAATCACGTAAAACGCGAATTGCATTTTTAGACCAAAGACAGTTCCAACATGTCAAAACGTAACATCCAGTAAAGTAGTGTAACGCAATATAACGCAATTAAAGCCAGCATCACGCAGCAGCATAAAACAGCCTCTCATAATAGAACACGTAGTATACCATGCCGCGTTAACATCGGATTAAGGATAGGCGCCAATGTGGCGTTGGGATTCGGTTCCTGGTATCTTCTGGACAGCTCTGCCGCGCCCTTCTATGGCCCCCAATGAATCCTTCTGAAACAATAAGTGTGCTAAACTGCTCATAAAGGGCCATCCAGTGTAGAGAAAGCGCAGTTCTCTTTGCCAGATCCTGCATCTCTAAACAATCATCCACAATAGACGTTCCAGATTGCTGCTTCTTTTCAGGCTGCCAGCTGAGGGTGTGAGGTGTAGTGTGACAGCATGAATCTTGTCTATGTTCTAAAGGGACCATCCAGTGAAGAGGAAGCGCAGTTCTCATTGTCCAGTTATGCATCTATTACAGTCCCCCACAATAGACGTTCTGGATTGCAGCTTCTTTTGATGATGTCAGCTGAGAGTTTGAGGTGTAGTGTGACATCATGAGTCTTGACTATGTCTCCTAAAGGGCCCATCCAGTGTAGGGCGGTTGATTTACACACAGAGTATAACTCATGCCGCACATTCTCAGCACCAGTGGCAGTGTGTGCAGTGGGGAGTGGCTCTTGTTGAAGGCTGCATTCTTGTGTGCCCTGAAATCACCACCTTATTGGTAAAAAACGGAGTCGCCATGGATTGCACGCAGTACACACACACACACACACACACACACACACCATACAAAGTGCAGGATGTTGAGTCATCAGTATTCTAATAACGGAGCCTCTCCTTGTTTCTGTGACCACAGATCTCACCTCCTTAATAAGCGCGAGCCGGCAGACCGGGGCTCACGTCCCCCACTTGTAGTCTTCGTCCGGCCAGTACTTTGCAGCGCTAGAGCCCGGTCCCGAGGCCTCCTCCGTCCTTGGGCCCCTACACTCACATCCACGGAGCACAGCGCAGCAGCAGTTTCAGGACACGTTTCCAGGTACATTCCTGCCTCTTCCTCTATCAGTCACCCCCGCCCCAGACCGGGAGACCAGCCTATGTTCCCTCTTTTGTGTTGTTCAAGACATTATAGCCTAGAAGTGAAATTTATTTTTTTTGTATCAAAAAATACATATACCCTACGTCTGCGACAGAATAACAACTTTTAATAACAGATGTAAGGATGTAAAGTAAACATACGTGTTTAATTAACGGATATTTACTCTGGAACAAATGTGCCTGGGGACATAACCCAATAGTTCTAGCGCCTCATGCGATACGGTCACACACTGGCACTGGAGCACGTCTAAAGATGTGTGCAGCAGTTTCATGATGCTCAGGTAAAACCAAAATTATTCACAAGCCTTTGCACAAGAGCCACTTGAAATGGAGAAGGCCTCTGCAGATGTGAGTCAGTGCAAATCTTTGTGAACATGGAACAAAACGGTGACCGAGTCTCTCCCTGGTGGCAGTGCCAGTGGGCCGCTCTCAGAGTGTAATGGGCCCATGTTTTGCGTTTCCTCGGGTCCGATGGTGTCTATTGGGGTCAGCTGGTATTGTATAATATCTACTCAGTAGCGTTCTTGTTGCATTATGATGGTATGGTAAAATAGTTCAATGTCCAAAAAACGCACGTGTCACACCTGTGAAATTGGTCAGTTGTAATTTCCAGCGGAGTCTTCAGCAAATTACGAGCGGTACAAATCGCAGATTATCGTGTACCACAAGCATCTGCGATTTGTACCATAATAAAACATATTTTACTCTATTAAATCTGCTGGGCTGTATAATTACATATCAAACGAATCCTAATGAAAAATATAGCACGAGAAACGAAAATCAAAATGATTAAATGAAAAGACGATGACATAAATTGTCACTTAGGAGCACTGGGGTTAGCGAGGAAAGGAGCATGGCAGGCACATTACCTACCAGTGCTGACATCAGCTGATTCGTGCATCAGGTGCCAGTACTGGCATCTCCCTTCCCAATGCACGGGAATTCCTGTTTTTACTTCCGGGAGAGGGCATAGAAGGGGCATTTGGAGTGCGCGGTCTGGCATAGAAAAGAAAAACCCTGCACCGACAGCTGTCTTATAAACCAATCTGCACTGGCACGGGGGGGGGGGGGGGGGAGATGGGAGGTGGTAGCAGGAAGTTAGGTGGGCATGGATAAAAAAGGCTGCCGCATTTAAAACACACACAAAACTCGAGGCACTTATCTTTATGTTCAAACAGCTTAGAGTGTTTGTCATCACCGATTAGTTGTATATGGCTTCGTCTTAAACACATTCTTTTGTGGAGAAAGCTGGGACGACTTTACTATGCTCACGTTCAACCGTGTTTCACAAGAATTTGCTAAAATGCGTTCTAAACGTACCAAACCATGTTTAGATTTGTTCCAGTGGAAATCCTTTTGATTCTGTTATACACATTAGCGGGTGGGTAGCAATAGGGTGCTCCGGACAAGTGTTAAAGTGCAAGTAGAAATGTCTGCTCCCTCTGTCTTCAAATAATCGTAACCCCACACTGCGTGGAAGCTCTTATTAGTTTGTCATTTGAGGGATGGATGCTTGGGGGTATGTGTTCTTGTGTGACGTGTGCCTGTGGGATGTGTTCTCGTGTGATGTGCGCTTGTGTGAAGTGTGTTCGTGGCATGTGTGCTCGCGTGTCCTGCTCTATGATGGCCCTCTGGAGACATGTGGTGTAACACGCGCCTCTCCCTCCTGCCACCCCACACAAGCCCCTATGCCGTGCTCACCAAGTACACCATGCCGCAGACCTAAAAGCGGAAGCGCTCCTGGTCCCGCGCAGTCTTCTCCAACCTGCAGCGGAAGAGCCTGGAGAAGCGCTTCGAGATCCAGAAGTACGTCACCAAGCCAGACCGGAAGTAGCTGGCCGCTATGGTGGGGCTCACGGACGCGCAGGTGAGAGTTTATTGCTGCCTGGGGTGACCTGCGTGCGCCACACTGGAGAGAACGAGGGCCACGCAAAGGTGACGCACTTTCTCTTTGGCCTTAGCACGCCACGCCCCCCGGCCGAGGCTGAGCTCTGCCGCCAGAGCCGGAGCTGCTCGTGCCGCTTCCCCAGGCTCCCGCACCCCGGTGCCGCCTCCGCTGCTCCCCGGCCCCAGCATGGTCATGGCCGAGCCCCCGGGGCACCCCAGCGCGGCCGGGTGCGGGAGGCCTTCTACAACATCAAGAGCATGCTGGGGAAGGGCAACTTCGCCGTTGTGAAGCTAGCGAGACACTGCATCACCAAGAGCGAGGTGAGTGCCTGTGAGGACTTAGAGAGGGATTCCTATGCAAGCCGGGCCCCTGGATCACCGAGAGGGAGGGGAGTACACGTGGGGAGCGAAACAAACAAAAACAAAAGCGGACACTTTGGGGGAAATTAACCCTTTCGCTGCTGCCGCAATTTTACTGCTGTGCGGTAAACAAAAGAACAAGGCGGGCCGTGACGAACCCCAGCCGTCATCACGTCACCAGCATGGGAGGGGTTAATAAACATGTGTGAGAGTTGCAGGAGGTGTGTGTGCGTGCGTGTGTGTGCGCGCGTGTGTGTGTGCGCGCATGTGTGTGTCTGTGTGCATGCATGCGCGATAGGCTGACTTGCTAGGAATGTGGACGCCGCCGACGTGCGGGTCCACAGACCAGAATTGCCGCAAGTGCCCTGGGTTGTCTCCCTTGAGAGGCAAGTGGGCGACAATAGGTCTCAAGGGCGAGACCTAAAAATTACCATGATCATCAGCTACATTGCATAAAATCAAATTAATTTTTAGCCTAGGTAGGGAGATTAAGGGCCAGATGTAGGTAATCTCAATTTACCTATTCTTAAATACCGAATCATACCGATTCGGTATTTAAGAATAGGTAAATGGGATGTAGGTAATTTGTTGTTAAAAATTACCGAATCGGTAAGGTTCGGTAATGACCGAATGGTATTTACCAATTCGGTAATTGCCATTCATTCCTATGGGCCTGAAGGCCCATAGGAATGAATGGCAATTACCGAATCGTAAAATACCGATTCGGTAAAAGGGGGAAAACATTGATGGGTGGCAGGGTGTCACTTTGACACCCTGTTGCACCCCTCAATTGTGTATGGGTGCACATGGGGCATGTATGTCTGCCACATTGCACTGTTGGAAAAGCAAAAAAAATGCTTTTTCAAAGGTTTTTATTATTTACCACCAACTTGTAGTTGGTAGTAAATAACGAATCCTCAACTGAGGAATGTACCAACTTGAGTGCTCCCTACATCCTGGATTCGGTAATTTACTCAATCGGTATGCTAAGAATCCGGTATTTTACTGAATCCTTAAATTACCGATTCGGTAAAATACCGAATCCTAAAAAAATGCCACCTACATCTAAAAAGCTCAATACAGGTGGGTAACTGCCGAAATTCGGTAATTTCGGCCGTTATCGACCGGTATTGGGCGACCTACATCTGGCCCTAAGTGATTTGCACATAATCACTAGTAGTTGAGTTGATGCCAGAGCTCAAACGTACTGCTTCAGATCCAATGTCAGCAGCTTTGAGACCATAATGCTGCATCTTATGGTCCTTTTTCTTCTGGAGAGGTGACCTCACAGCGAAGCCTATACAAACACCTCCCCATCCCTCCACATAGGCCTAAAAGACTCTAGGACCGAGGTGACAACACCTGCCCCTTGCACTGGGCCAGGGACAGACTGATTTGCATATAGCCAGGTTCTGAACTGGGATGGTGCAGTGAGATAAATAACGGTGATGGATCAAGCCCTGATCTTTGGACTGGGTAAGAGTGGTCTGCTTAATTCAGACACTCTGTTCATCACCATACCCTTTTCTGAATCGTTTTTGGCCACTATAGGTGTGGCAGGGTATACTCAGACATGAGTCCCTTTCTCACTGCACCATCAGGGTTCAAGCAAGCCGGGCCGAAGATGGCTGAAATGCCAGAAACCGGTCCCCGGTAGCTTGTCTCCTTTCTGGTGAAGAATTGGCATGGTAGTTTAGTCTGCCCTGTTCCCATGATGCACTGGGCCAGGGACAGACTGATTTGCATATAGCCAGGTTCTGAACTGGGATGGTGCAGTGAGATAAATAACGGTGATGGATCAAGCCCTGATTTTTGGACTGGGTAAGAGTGGTCTGCTTAATTCAGACACTCTGTTCATCACCACCCCCTTTTCTGAATCGTTTTTGGCCACTATGTGTGTGGCAGGGTATACTCAGACATGAGTCCCTTTCTCACTGCACCATCAGGATTCAAGCAAGCCGGGCCGAAGACGGCTGAAATGCCAGAAACCGGTCCCCGGTAGCTTGTCTCCTTTCTGGTGAAGAATTGGCTTGGTAGTTTAGTCTGCCCTGTTCCCATGATGCACTGGGCCAGGGACAGACTGATTTGCATATAGCCAGGTTCTGAACTGGGATGGTGCAGTGAGATAAATAACGGTGATGGATCAAGCCCTGATCTTTGGACTGGGTAAGAGTGGTCTGCTTAATTCAGACACTCTGTCCATCACCACCCCCTTTTCTGAATCGTTTTGTCCACCATAAGCGTGGAAGGGTATACTCAGATGTGAGTCCCTTGCTCACTGCACCATCAGGATTCAAGCAAGCAGGGCCGAAGACGGCTGTAATGCCAGAAACCGGTCCCCGGAAGCTTGTTTCCTTCCCAGTATAAGAATTGGCTTGGTAGTTTGGTCTGCCCTGTTCCCATGATGCACTGGGCCAGGGACAGACTGATTTGCATATAGCCAGGTTCTGAACTGGGATGGTGCAGTGAGATAAATAACGGTGATGGATCAAGCCCTGACCTTTGGACTGGGTAAGAGTGGTCTGCTTAATTCAGACACTCTGTTCATCACCACCCCCTTTTCTGAATCGTTTTTGGCCACTATAGGTGTGGCAGGGTATACTCAGACATGAGTCCCTTTCTCACTGCACCATCAGGATTCAAGCAAGCCGGGCCGAAGACGGCTGAAATGCCAGAAACCGGTCCCCGGTAGCTTGTCTCCTTTCTGGTGAAGAATTGGCTTGGTAGTTTAGTCTGCCCTGTTCCCATGATGCACTCGGCCAGGGACAGACTGATTTGCACATAGCCAGGTTCTGAACTGGGATGGTGCAGTGAGATGAATAACGGTGATGGATCAAGCCCTGATCTTTGGACTGGGTAAGAGTGGTCTGCTTAATTCAGACACTCTGTTCATCACCACCCCTTTTCTGAATCAGATCCAATGTCAGCAGCTTTGAGACCATAATGCTGCATCCTATGGTCCTTTTTCTTTGGGAGAGGTGACCTCACAGCGAAGCCTATACAAACACCTCCCCACCCCTCCACATAGGCCTAAAAGACTCTAGGACCGAGGTGACAACACCTGCCCCTTGACAAGGCCACTTCTCTTGCTAACCCCCTCCCCATTCCATTATAGACTAAGGCTATCACCTGGTGGGGCAGGTGTCAAGAAAAGCTCACAGCTGATGCTGCTACTCCAGGGGGGCGTAGGTGAGAATGTCCCCCTCCCCCAGCTAGGCCCCGGCCTACTCCCACCCTCTCAACGCCCCAGCCATGGCCTGAAAGTAACGTGCAGGCGGGGGAATGACACTGCTTCTGTGTCGGGCCGCTAGACGGGTCAGGGGGCCGAGGTGAGAATGTCCTATGGGCCAGAACAGCACCTGGCCCCCAGTCTAAGCTTGACAGCATGGCAGAGGAGTGCCCATGACACTGGCAACAAATTATTGTGGTCTGTCCATAACCAGAGAAGATAGTACGTTTTTTGGGACTGGTATACAGAAGCCCTGAAAAAACAGCCCACCGATGACCCTGAGGCACCAGCCCTTCGCCCAATGCCCGACTGCCCACCTTCCCAATCTGACTCTGCCCAGAGACGCGTGCTGCTAAAAGGACGTACTTTCCCTGTTTGCACCACTGTGCACCTTTAAACAGGCGCGCCCAGGACACTCGGGGAAAGTGCACCCTAATATGAAGATTGCACTGCCCACAGGGCAGCTGCGAACTTAACCTGCCCTGTGGGCAGAGCATCCAAGTGGAACATGAAATAGCTGTTAAAAAGCTTCTCCGTGTCTCACTGTGCAGGTGGCATCCGGCCTACACTTTCAAGAGGGATTAGCATAGCTGCCTAGTTTGCAGTTTGCTTCTATGTGATATTTCTATTATTTCATTGTGGATGTGTGACATGTCATTGCCTCACGTGTGACACTTTGTGTGACACTTTGCAGTGAGTGAAAGAAGCGGTTATGAGCGAGTAATCAGTCAGAAGTGGAAGAGTCTACAGCAAGCAACATCATAAATGTGGCCTTTGTTCTTTTACACTATATATGCAGTTAGGGGAATCTGTAATGAACATTTTATAAATGAGTAGTATATTGTCCCATTGAGTAAAATATTTTCCAATAAGGTCATGAAAACTGCATGTGGTCCTTAAAAAAAAAAAGACAACAAAAAGTAATATACTTCCAGCAGTGGTGTAACACGAAAGTTGGGGTTGCCCTGCAGAATGTGAGGAGGGGCCCCTGAGTCTCCAATATCTCACAGGTATTTAATGGTACGAGCTCAGTGAGGGTCATTGATTGGTTTAGGGCCCCATAAAGAGTTGTGTCCCCCCCCCCCCCCCCCTGTGCTGCAGGAGCTGCAGGGGCCTGCGTTACACCCCTGACTTCCAGCCACTAAGGGCTTCTTTGGAGAACACATACCATAAACAACTTACCATGTGCAACGCGACATTTGGAAAGTTTCTAACCGATATTTAATATTGGCTTACTTTATTACCTTCCCATGTAATAAACTACCCACCAAGCAGCCTGTCAGCTAAAATAGTGAACGACTTGCTGCTTACTGATGCAGCTTCGCTGATGACAGGGCACAATCTACAGAACAGCGATGAATCCGCTCAACACCATTGGTCCAGTTCCTCTCTTGTTCTAGGCGCTGTAGTTATGGGCATGATAGGACACATGGTCTTAATCATCCGGCAACCAGGTGAAATTATTCCTGGCTTAGGGAGGCTGCTGAGAAGACTGATAGGGCTTGAAATGCAGGAAAACAGAATCCGAACAGCATGACCTCCTGTCCTCTCCAGCACAGAGCAACGTGAGGGTCGTCGTACTGAGAGGTGCCACTTGACTGTTTTGGAGGCGGGCGTGCCAAGGAAACAAAACAAAGATGTCGCCTGGCGCCTCAGTCTGCCTGGGCCCATTGAGAGACACTGCTGTCTGGGTAATCATGATCGGCTGCTGAATGCTCGCCCCTATTATGCTTCCCTTAGACAAACCACATGGGCCATCCAGAGAAGCTTAGACGCTGGGCTTTATTGATTGGAAGAAGCCCCGTCCACCTTCAAAGATCGCAATAACCACACAGACACTAGCGCTCACCCCTCCCGTTCCTGTGAAAAAATGTATAGCAACTATCAGAGGCTCTGGGCAACAGCAAGCACTCCCAGAGCAACTCCAGTTTAGAATGCTGGCTGCTAATGTTACATGCAACATCCTGAAGCACTCCTCGCACTCAGATGGCCCCAGGGGCACTATTATGCTTGACTAATGCATTTCAGTGTGGTAATGCGGACTCCAACACTAAAATGCGTTAGTCTAACCCCTGATGTGTGGTACTCAACAGGGCTGGATTAGACATCCCCTTGCAGACGGGTGCAGTGAGTGACTGAACACACCTGTAGGGGGAAACAGCCATTACAACGCAACTTTCACAACGCACTACCATTACAACGAAACTTTTACAACACAGGATCCATTACAACGCATGCCATATGGGTATTATTTAATTTAATTTAATTTAATATGGGTAAGTATTTAATTTAATTTTAACACCTACACTATCAAACACTTACCCTACTATTACACCCCCCTGGAGTTAGAATAGTAATTTTAACCCCTACATTATCCAACACTTACCCTACTATTACACCCCCCTGGAGTCAGAATAGTAATTTTAACCCCTACACTACCCAACATTTACACTACTATTACATTCCCATTGATTAAAATTAAAATAAAATACTTACCCATACTTATGTTGTAATGGCATGCGTTGTAATAGCATCTGCGTTGTAATGACATGCATTGTAATGGCATGCGTTGTAATGGATCCTGCGTTGTAAAAGTTTTGTTGTAATGGTATGCGTTGTGAATGTATGCGTTGTAACGCCATACATTCCCTGTAGGTGGATATCTGGGCGGGATCCATTGGACCCCTATACAACTTTGAGAGAGCTGGCCTAAGGGAGCTCACTGACAGTGCACAACCTGTTTGTGGAGTACCTTCAAGGCGACTCCTAATGGCATGTCTGCCTCTGTGCCCATGTAGGTAATACGGCGCGGGCACAGAAGGTATACACCTGTTACAACGCATTTCTTACAACGCACTACTGTTACAACGCGACTTTTACAACGCATACCATTACAACGCATTGCGCTGGGGGGCGCTCTAGGATAGGGAATAAGTATAATTTACTATCCAACACCTTCCCTAGGGTCCACGGGGACTGGAGTTAGAATAGTAAATTATATTTACCACTATCCAGCACCTCAAAGCGCTATGCGTTGTAATGGTATGCGTTGTAAATGGTCGCGTTGTAACAGTAGGTAGTTGTAATGGTATGCGTTGTAACATGGTACATCCGCACAGAAGCATGGTGATTTCCTTATGTTTATGAGACGCATGGGAATGCCCTCTAACGATTGCTCTGGTGGTACCTGTGCACCAACGCTATCAGTATTACAGAAGAGGCTGCACAAGCTTCTGTAGACCCGTCTGTGATACCAAAGCCCTGCATACGCCCATTGCATGCCCAGCACACTTTCTAATATAGGTCCAAATGTGTCCCCGCATAATGACTATTACAGAAGGCCCGGAGCTAGCATCTGTGGCCCCTTGTATAATCCATTCACTGAATTTTGCATCACTTCTGCAATCCAGAACCTATTTTTTGCTCCACCTGCCACATTGTGTCCTAGTCAATAAATCAATTGAACTCACACAAGTACGTAGAAGAGTCTGTATTAGCTTCAGTTGTTATACAAACTCATTGACTCATTGCTGTATGCTCTTATTGAGTAGCACACATAGGAATAGCACACATAGGAAGGATACACACCGTACCATGGTCACCACCGTCCCTGCTATGTCTTCATCATCTCCTCATACTGCACCGAATTATCTGAACACAACACTAGGCCCTCGTCACCAGCCGTCTGGACTACGGAAACTCCCTCTATGCCGGAACCACCGCCAAACTCCAGAAGATGCTCCAGCGAATCCAGAATGCCTCAGCACGACTCATCCTGGACATCCCTGGTCGCAGCCACATCTCCGAACACCTGAGAGACCTGCACTGGCTCCCGGTCAACAAGAGAATCACCTTCCGTCTCCTCACCCACGCACACAAAGCCCTACACAACCAAGGCCCAGGATACCTCAACAGCCGCCTCAACTTCTACGCACCCAAACGCCAGCTTCGATCGACAGGCCACGCCCTCACCGCCGTCCCCCGCATCCGAAGAGCCACCACAGGGGGACGGTCCTTCTCCTACCTCGCCGCCAAAACTTGGAACTCCCTCCCGACCCACCACCCGCCTGACCCAGGACCACCTCGTCTTCAGGAAGCAACTCAAGGTCTGGCTGTTCGAGCAGTAGCGGACCCCCCCCCTAGAGCCTTGAGATCCTCTGGGTGAGTAGTGCGCTATATAAATGCTTTGATTGATTGATTGATTATCTACTTATTTCGAACTCGGTAGAGCGCCATTTCTTCCTGTTCCCAACTCAAACCTATTTCTCCTCGTATCTCTTCATACACTCCCTTTGTCAAAATAGTGATATATCTATGTGGTTTGAGTGTCAACTGCACAGAGCTCTATGTAAGTTCAACTTAGGTGTGCGAATGCCGTTGTGAATTGGGTCCAGGGTTTTTGCTCTAATATTTCAGTCATTGAGTCCCATTTCGGAGGACCTGGTGATAACTCCATTTAGAGTGTCTTAAAATGTTTAAGTATTCCCTCTTCAATGTAAAAGGTTTTCCCAAGTAGGCGGCACCGATCAGGTGCATTAACCACCTACACATTCTCAAATTCCCTTTGAAAACACGGAACTACATTTGAAATTTACCAAATCATTTCTCAGGAAAATGTTGGTAGGTTTGAATTGCCCAAAATTCACCAGGAAAAAATTGCTGGGTGTGTAGTGCTTACTGAACAGCTAAAAACCTTGCACAAACAAGGGATTTGCACTGAGATTGGAACCGACAGACACAATCGGAACTAGTGTCTAGAGTTTTTTTCTTTCAGGTTTGTATAATATTTCTAACTTACAGAATTGTTCTGCCATCTCAAAGTGAGCCTTTTCCCTTAAAAATAAATATTGTTTTCTTTCATTCTTTAAATTCAGTCTGAGTAGTTTGAACATAGCTTATCTTTATTTATTTATTTATTTTATTGAGCAGAAGAATAAAGTATTTCATTACATCATGAACAATAAAAGTCCAATAATAATTTTATTTTTGAAACTACTAAATAAACTTCATGATAAAACGATAAATCACTGAGATCAGTTATAGCTTTGATACAGTTATCTCGGCCCTCCTTAAATAGGAATAAAGTGCAATGTGAACACAGTACTTTTAAGAAGCGGCTTGTAACATTACAAAAAAGATTGTAAAAAGAAGTGACAGCAAACAGCAGTACCCCTTCCTACCCTAGATAAAGTACAGTATAGCAAAATCTTTAGATACTAGGGGCCTTATTTATGAAGGCCTTGCACCACTGGTACGTCACTTTTTCCCATTTTAAAAGTGACGCACCGGCAGCGCAAGACCTTCATAAATAATGGCCCTAGAAGTGCAAATTTCATATCTTTTATAAATACACAGAGATCAGTTATAGCTTTGGTATAGATATCTCCGGCCCTCCTTAAAGAGGAATAAAGTGCAATGTGACTTCAGTACTTAAAAAGCGGCTTGTGACATTACAAAAAATATGTATTTTATAAAAAGAGGTGACATCAATCAACTGTACTCCTCCCTACACCAGATAAAGTTCAGTATAGCAAAATCTTTAGATACTAAAAGTGCAAATTTCATATCTTTTATAGCTAAAGCCAGGCGAGGATCAATAAAATGCTTAATCAATTTCTATGGTCAAACACGGGCTCTAACGTGGTGGCTCTAATTGACACTTAAATCCTTCTCCAGTTGTTCCATATAGAACCAGACCCATGTAAACCTTTTAATCATCGAGCCTAGGCCTCTTCAAATGTCCTTGTACGAGTCATTTTCCTATACCATTCTAAGTATTTAGGGACTCTAGTTGTCCTCCAATTCAGCAAAATCAAGAATTGTGCCACTAAGGAGGTAATCGCAATAAAAGCTTCCTTGCCTTTTATATTTTTGGAAGTTTGCCTCTGTTTTGACAGGACAAAAAGGGCCACTGCTGCCTCCGGGTCGAGTCGGCTCTGTAAGCCTTTGCTAAGAGCACAAAATATTTCTTCCCAAAATTGGCCCACCATTGGGCAGGTGAAGAAGATATCAGGCCAATCTGATCCACCTGATTGCTGGAAGCGAAAGCACCTATCTTGTAAAGAGGGGTACATCCTCTGGAGGGCTTTAGAAGTATAATAAGTCATCCACCATGACAGAAAAGACATATGCTAAAAATTTGCGCCTCTTAAAGCCTTGCTACCAAGTTGTGAGATCGTCTGCCAATCAACTTCAGAAAAAGAGCATTGCGTTGTCTCAGTAACTTTAGCCAAGAAATTCTTTATGAGATGGTTTTCCCCTTGACTCTGCAGAAATCTATACCAATTACTCACACCAATTAGCCTTGCTTTAAAGAGAGCAGCCGTTAGTGATGATGGGTCAGCACAGGATACGAGACAGTATTTTTTCCCCTAAACACGCAATTTGTAAGAATCCCCCCAAAAATTGCATACAACGATCCCTGCACCTAGCTTGAATTTTCTGCCCGGTGACACATCTCCCTCCCAGCAAAAATGGCCCAACTCCCTGAAGCCGTTTGCATTCCAGAACCTTAAGTGGCTGGACTGGATATGTAGATCTAAGACTTTACATTCCTTTAACTGCAAATATTCATAACCTGCCGCTTAGCGCTTATAGATTATAGTATGTTTCTATATGTTCCTTTCATGTCTCTGTCCTCAATATTGGCTGTTCTTATTTAGATTTCTCTCAGAGTGTTGGAATTTTTTCTACCAATTCTTCAACTGCCGATTCCTTCCAGTGTTTTGAAAAATATTCAGTTTTTAATCATGACATATTACTGGTAAGTTCAAGATTGCTCTGAAATGGTTGCGCTGAAAGAAATCACTTTCCGGTCTTTTCTAAGTGAAAGATAACAGTTCAGTAAAAATTGGATACATCTTTGGATTTTTGACTGTGGATGTTGGAAGGCCATAACACTGCCCAAGTGTATATAATATTTTTGGGTTGAATATCTAGAAATGACAAATTAAATTTCATATTTCTTCAATAGAAAAAAAGCATTTCCATCCCAGTAATAGGCAAATCCATGCACATTTTTGGTTCCACGTATTGACTAAATTGTACCAATTATAGATGTACAGGCAACACTTCCAAGCCATGCTCACTGCCAATGCTGGGTCACTTTCAATGGATTTGGGATTTGTAACTTAGTTAGACATGTGAAAGCATAATACAGATAAACACACCCTGCAACATTCAGTGCCAGTGACACTGTCACAAAATGGCTATGACCAGGGAAGGGAGAACTGCCTTGGATACCCCTGGTATACCCCTAAGTGCTTAAGCATACCAAGATCCAAGCACCTCTTTCAATGCAATCAAAGTTGACAAAGTTATTATCAATTCCTGAGTTTGAAATCCCCTTTGTCGAAATCCATCTCTAAACCTTGAAGTGTTTGTTGTTACCAGGCTTCCATTTTGAATTTACCATGAATTCTAACCCCAGAGCTAGGAATATTTGTTTTATGTAAATGTCAACCACTCGTGCCATGGACGTCTTGAATGACAGATAGAGGTGAGAGAGTTTTAAGGGCCAACATTGTCTAAGGGTACAAAGTGTCCTAATGTTTATAAGAAGTAATCAAAAAGGCATTGAGTAGGTCTCACCACAAAACAAGCCTTTTTCATATTTGACAGTGGCAACTAAGCAACTGTATCAAAACTGATAAACAGAAATTGTCATAAAACTATTAATCACATTTTGGATATTTCAGAATTGCATTCTAAAATGAAGGTGAGGTTTTTTTGCACTTATCAGAGCAGCATTTTTATGTCAAATATTAAGGTTGATAAGGCTGCCCTTTGAGGGATATCACATTCTACTGGCTTGCTGCTGAAAGTAAACATTGCCAGTTTCACGGTTTGGCATTGCCTGTGAAGGAAGAAGCCCAGCACACATTCTCCTATTTTGTCGCCATTATGACAAGGCGGACAGTGAAGTCGCTTGCAGGGACTGTCCTGGATAGTAGCGATATCAAATTCAGTGCTGACAGCAGGCCGAAACCTAGCATGATGGTCAATGAGAATAGAATTTGGTTCGCTGAAACCTTGTAACTTGCTTCTTACTAAATGTTTGAGTAATTTAGACAACTGGGGAAGATTAGTGCTTGACCCTTGGTTCGAAAGGTCAGCCGGGTCTTCATGAGGTTTCTTCAGTAAAGGTGTTACAACCACTTTCTTTTAATGCAAATGGATGGATCCTGTGATTTGGAATTAATTAATAACTAGTGTTAAGTCACAAGTCTTTTGTGAGAAGAAAGATGTATTTCAAAAGTATACTTAAGGCTCCCTGTTTTCCGTTTTTACTGATTTTTACAGATAAATACAGACAGAAACCCCTTTATTTTCTCGTCTGTATTTATTTTCAAATGTGGATAAAAACGGAAATTGGGTGGTTTTTCTGTGATTCTAAATACACTTTGCCTTGACTGCCAGGCCAATAACTATGTGGATTGATAGGTAAGGGGTTAAAAAAGAAAGGGAGTTTAGGAAAGAGGCTTAAACAGCAGTAGATACGCACAAGGCTGACACTGAAATGTGCATATTGTCATGTAAGTGATTTGATTTTTCTTCTGCGGGTGTCCATATCACTGAAACCTGGCAGGCATTCAAGAATTACTGCATATTTATTGATGAAATAAATGTGGAAATATACCAGTTTCAGCTTTATTTTTTTCACAAAACCCATAATAAATATGGATAAATAAAGATAAAGTTGAAAAAAATATATATGGATAAATACAGATGGTAATGTAAAAAAAATGAATACCATAAAACCGGGAGCCCTAATTATAATGTGACCTTTATATAGGGTTAATTATTCGATTTTGCCATTTTGTAATAGCTCAGTTACAGGTTCAGTGACAATTGAGAAAAAAGTGATCCAGAAAGGACCACTTTCAGAGGTTTCGGAGACAGAAAAGGCAAATTCCCTATTTGTTTTTTTGGATTCCAATGGAAGGATTTCCAAGTGATTGTGGCAATTTAATTACAGAGGTCTTGAGAAGCTGCTATCTTATATCTCAAAGTATGGTAATGATCTTTCAGACTTATTTCTGAGCATAAGGGGTTACTGGCATTCTGTTACCTAATATGTTCTTATGTCTTTAATATTTAAACCATTGTGAACCGTGCATGGAGGCAACTAGCTCAGACACTTCTGAATAGGAAGCCAATGGAAGGCCCTCGCCCCCAGAGAAATAAGAGTATTTCTGAGGCTGAAGCTGAATTTTGTGTTACTGGTTGAGAAGTTTAGTCAGGAGACACACCTGGAGGGTGGAGGGGGGATACAGCAATGCTCTGATTTTGTAGCCAGTTATGCAGACTTTCTTGACTCTGGAAAGAAGAGTGCACACATTAAAAAAAATGTCAATTGAAATAATACGCCCTTTACTTAGATAAAACAATTGAGCAAGTGTAATTTCAACATTGAGAGGGACATTCACCTTCTTACTTTCATGACACAAGCCTGACACTGACCGGCCACCATAAAGCAGTCACTGGCACTGATATGCTCGGAAATGTACTACTTTACATTTTTAGCAATCCACTCCTGGAAGCAACAATCTCACCCAAAACAGAGCTCATGAAATAAAACCCATGTTAGCCCGCATTTGAGGTCGGCCGTGTGAAATTTTAATTAGGGTCTCACAATTTGCATTTTTTTTTAAATTTTGAGTGACACGAAATTTGCAACACTTACGCAATTTTGGACTACGCAATTTCTTGTCATTTTTGCTCACAGGAGGCTGATTTGAGCAGAAAACGTTTCCCCGACATACATTTGATGCTCAGTCACATGCCTTTTTTACGTGAGGTGCACTCTCGTGAGAAAATTCCACGCGAGGTACCAGCAAACTACATTCTGAGCAATTTGCATAATTTTGTGTCATTTTTGTAAATTTTCTCGAAAAAACACGTGATGTTGCGAGTCTCGAATTAAAAAAGACGGTGACTATCTACTGTGCGCTTCAACTCTTATCTATCCACTTTGTCCCCCCGCCACTTGTCAGGTTTACAAAGCTCTTTTTGTTCTAGTGTGATATTGATTTTGTTTTTAACACACAATCAGCCTTCCCGCGCGGGCAGGCGCTCCCAGGGGGCACTGCGGTGGCCTGAACACCGGGTGATGGTCGAAAGCAGGAACCTATTCGGATTTGGTGCCTCCTTTCCCCGTGAAAACCCAAGGGGACGAGCAGGGGGACAGAATCTAACCTGGACATCTCATTCAAGGGGCGCCTCTGGTGACATTTGACCCCCTCCCCCATACCACTCTCCTTTGTATCAGAGTACAAGGGATGGAAAGGTCTGGAAGTGAATGAAGGGATGTCCAAATGTATCGATTAGCCACTTTCTTTTGCGAACACACAATGCCGCATCAAATAGTAGGCGGGACAAAGCATACAAGAACGTAAGATTGACAGGTGGAGGCACCGCTCAGTGGCCACTTTATATGGTGATTAAACAAATTAAATAGTATGGCCTGGATACTGTAATGCACACGGTGCTGTTTACAGCTGATTCCGTAATTGTACTTCCTGTGTACACGGGCATCTACGGTAGTGGTATGCTCTGGGAAGTGGCAAAGTGGATCCTAATTCTTTCACGACAGAATCAAGTCAAGAGCACGTATTTCCAATGGCGAGACTCTTTTTCACTGACAAAATAGGTCAGTGGGATAGTGTCCCAGCTCTATAGAGCTGTGAAGGTCACAGACGCAAGTCCTGGTGGAATGTAATCTTTCAAATGGCAGTCAAATAAGTGTCACTCAAGAGCCGGTGGTTTCCGGTGTTCGGCACCTACACTTAATCATCAATACCTGCGCTTTTTATGATCACCAGTTAATGATACATACATTTATGGTAGGTACAGGGAGAGTAAGTGATTTACCCAGAATCACAGCCAAAACCTGGTTCTCCAGTAGCTCTGGCCATTATGCCACATCCTCGTCCCACTTTCGTGGTTAGCAGTTGGTTCAGCTTTAGGTGGCACTAACAGAAGAAATGGGCTGGTGCAAGCTGCCTCTTGAAGACAGCCCAGCACTTATTTTTTTTTTTACAAACCACTCCAGGAAGTTTTTTAGTCATTGTAAATTTGTCATATATATTTATATTTTTGTTTGTACATTCTGTGCTTGCTGAGTTTGATATTGTGTTCCTTTTGTCTGCGTTGTTTTGATTCTATGGCCTGCTATTTTTGTTTGTTCCATTTTTGTAACAGTTCTCTCATGTAACGTAACTGGTTCTATTGTACAGTGCTCTGACACCTTCGGGTAAAGTCCGACCTTTATAAAAATTCATTAAGTAAATAAATAAATAAATAAATCAAAATAAATAAACAGCAACACCGAGTATGAGCCCTGGAAGTCAGAGTAGATCGGATGAGTACTTATACAAATATTTTAAAATGGAAAACATTGATCGGCACTACAGCTGCTCTTCCATGTATACCACCTGGTAGTCCTGGAGGAACTGGGGCTATGAACTACTTTGCTTCCTCAGTTCTTCACGTTCGCAAACCTTTGCCGATCTTTGGTGCTTCCTGGTGCGTTGTTGGTTCATGTGAGGGTAGGGAGTTTGAAAATTAGGTGAACACCGCAGAATTCCAACAAATTTATGAAGACGTGACAAATTCGTTCACCAAGGATCTTTTTTCTGTGAGCGATTTTCGTGAAATGTACGTTTTGTCTAAATGTTTCAACTTTCACACCATGCCGTTTATCAATAAGCTATGGTCAGCGCGTTTTATGCGACAACCACATTCCTACCCGAGTTACACAAGCTCCATACCATGGGTGCTTGCAAACATTTGCCCAGGGACCACAAAGTATGGTCTGCAATGTGTCCGAGGGCCGCAATGATGCCAGCAGGGGGTATGGGTGGATCAGGGATTGTGTAAAGAGGTCTAAAAACATGTTAAAAATGGGAAAGCATTCATTTGCAGGTTAATAAATGCTTGCCTGTTTATTTAACTTTTTTTCCTGAATATTAGTGCTCAGCAACTTAACAGTAGCTTGTGGTGCTGTTCACCAGATGGGCCCCATGTAAAGAACAAGAGGACCGCAAGCGGCCCCCAGGCCGTACTTTGAGTATCACTGCTCTAGACATACATAGTTAAGAGGGGTTTTAATAGCACATTTCATAGACCCTTCTCCTCACATCAAGTGCCCATCAAAAGGAGACAATAAATCAGAGTACCAGCAATTCCAGCTCAGCTGCATAGCTAGTTGAGGCAGCTGACCTGCAAATGTTTAGTCATTGTAGTGACTACTACAGCAGCAGCTGATATAGCTCAGCTGGGCCTTGCACCTGCTGCAATTGTAATTGCAATCATATTGCATCCATAATGAGGGTTTGAAGTGCTCTACTTTGAGTAGCACACTGCTGCGCAACACAAGGTTACTGGTCAATCCAGTGGTTATTGTTGAGCACTGCGTTTAGTCATGTGCTGTCAAGAAATGTTTTTTAAAGTATTTTTGAAACTTGCAAGTCTTAGTTATAAAAGCAGTGAAACAATCTTCATTTTAATCCTCTGTGATACCCTTGAGGCAGACAAGACCTTTAGAGTCAAATCTAGACAAAGTGAAGGCAGTCATTGTTATCTCCGCAAAAGACCTTAGGATGGGTCGTGGGGAGTGTGAGCAGCCCCTAATTAGCGGAGTGCGGCCATTCCCCAGGACACAGGGGTACAACCCTGATAGCCACAGTCCGAACAAGCCGGATCAAACGTTCTACTGGCCCGGGACTGGGGCAATCAAGTTTTTCTCCATATTGTAATAATTACAACAGCAATAATAATATATACTAATAAAAATGCCACTTTTATATATATAGTGCTTCATACTGCACTTCTGTTTCCAAGCGCTTCTAAATACAGATGTTTCCAGGACTCACTCATGAGAATCAATTCACTCTTTGTGAGTTCGTAAAGTTGAGTGGGCCTTGTCGATATTTAAGCTCAGGATCTGCCCATCACTATTTGCTGTAGCAGTGAATGTTTAGCTCACTGGCCTGTCCCTCCGGCTAGAGGGACACCAATCATGCAGTTGTGAACCATGTTCTTGTGTGGACGCAATTGGATTGTGGGAAAACTATGGAGATCTTCCGAGCAGAAGGCACCAGCCAGTGCAGAGCCCTCTTGCTTAACGGCAAAGATCAGTTTCATGATTGAAGGTTACAATTCCCATTATGCATCCTATGTGCCTGCTGTCTGTGATCTCCCGGCTCAGATTCAAAATGGCTGGGTTGACATAGAAAAGCTATGCAAATCCAAATCCCCGTCAGGGAAAATTAACCCAGCATGAGTTTACCACTTAACCCTAAGCCTTTCCTCAATGGACTGACTGGCAAGCCAGTAATGGTCAAACTAAAATGGGGAATGGAATGCAAAGGGTAACTTGTATCTGTCGATGGATATATGAACATGCAGCTGGCAAACACAGAAGAATACATTGATGGGGCGTTACCTGGACATCTGGGTGAAGTCCTGATAAGCTGTAACAATGTCCTCTATATCCGAGGAGTGGAAGAGGAGGAAGAAGATAGAGAAATGAGAGAATAAAGTCTGAAGATGGTGGTTAATCTTTAGTAGATGTATCATTTATGGTTCGCTGTCTGTATGAATGTAGAATTTTGGTTTATACAATAACACTTTTTTGTAAAAAAAAAGCTATGCAAATCGCTCGGTCTTTATAGCTGCATTCTTGACTGCCGCGCCTAGGGGTAGTAGCTAACACATAAGAACCTAAGGTGGCTTACGTCTGGCTTCTTCAAAGGTTCTGCATTCCTTAGGGAGCAATGCATTCTTTTTTTCTACTTTTTTGGATTGTAAACGTATGGTTACAGATAAAAGGATCTGGTAGCAAATGTTGTTAATCAAATTTACAATTAAACAAGCCATTATGAATGAAAATAACAAAAGACAAAATGTAAAGTTTATAAGTGATAACATGAAAGGTAAAGACTTATTCTAATGAGGAAAGCAAAATTACACTTTAAATTTAAGACAGTTCGAATGCAAAATAAAAAATGAGTATATGGAATACTGACTTAAAATACTTCGAATATTTGCATATAGCACTAACCAGAAAAGGTTGATAATATAGTAATCGCTAAAGCAATTCGTTGTCATTCAGGGCACCAAAGCTGTGGAAATCACTCCCAAGTGTCGTTCTATCCACTGTGTTTTTCACTTTGTACCCCACCACGGCCCCCATTTAATAATCCCTAGTTCTTACAGTAAAGCCTGTTGGCACCGCATAATGTGAGGGGGTGGTGGGGGAGCTGTGCTAAAAGTAAAATAATTATGATTCTATGCATTTCCTTTTCTGTCACTTTAACACCTTGGTTGCTGAAGATATTCCCCTGCTGTGCTGGGCCATAATGTTAATGGGTGTGGTCATGACGAGCTCAGCTCGTCATGAGCACACGAGCACTGTGCCTCATGACGAGCTGAGCTCGTCATGAGCACCGCAGGGGTTAATACTGGCAAAAATCATGAGCCCCCGTGTGATCTGACTGCTGGACAGGTTAGTTCAACGTTGAAATGTAACCCATTACTATAATCATTTGTCCCCCAAAGTGCATTTGTCTGCCTGACTCTAACATGGCTGCTAGACAAAACACAAAACCCACAGGTATGGTATATTGGCAGAGCTTAAACAATTCAATTAATTTAACAATGCCTATTGTACTGTTTATTGCAGGTTTCTCTGTGGAATGGCAGCAGACAATCACGCCATCAACCTACAGGTCAAGACAGAGCCATCGAGTCCACCCCTGCAGATGGAGACGAGCGGCTATTTCAGCCCGAGCGGGATGTCAGACACGAGCAGCAGCTATGGCCTGTCCATCGGAGGCCAATCGCAGGGCCTGGACTCACCAACTACCCTCCTGGGCTTCTCCGACTCAGGAGACAAGCAGTTTGCGGACAGCCCCATATCGATGGAGGAGGAGTCAGCCATGCAGTGCATGCTCAGCTCACTGCCCAAGCGGCTGTGCCTGGTGTGCGGGGATACAGCATCCGGCTATCATTATGGGGTTGCCTCCTGCGAAGCATGCAAGGCTTTCTTCAAGCGAACCATTCAAGGTAAGGCCTGGATTTCTCAGATGCTTAGGGCGGTGGCGGTTTGATTCCTCTCTAAGCTCACAGCTATCAGTGGAAAGTTGGAGTGGCCTTCAGCAAGTTAAGCAATTTATCCCCTAGACCTCCTCTTAAATCAGTGTAATATTCACCAGAAATCCATTACAGCAATTTAAGTTAACCAGAAAGTAGAGGCAACCAATCCGAAGTCTCAGAGAGGCCGTAGAAGCCAATGAGTGATGTGGGGAGGCGTAAAATAGTATCGGAGAGGGGTCAAAGAAAACACTGGGCATGGATAAAAAGGCAGTGGAAAAATGAAGGAACATTAATAAACTTAGCAAGAGGGTGAATTTATTATGTATGGGCTAAAATACAATTCTCCTTGAAGCTTCTGCAAGAGTGTGTGTGGGTGGCAGGTGGGTGTATATTGATGCCAATTTAATCTGGCTAGAAACCTGAATTTTCTCCGCTACTGTCTGTGCTGTGCTCCAGCAAAATTTCAAAAGGTCGAGACGGTCTTTGGGGCAACATGGAAGACACTAGCATGGTAGCAACACCAAGTGGTATAGAGGGTTATGCATGCCCGCAGGGTGGGAATATGCCCACCACTGCAGTACGGGAGAGATGGATGTTGGAATTCTCCAGGAGAGGGCAGCAGGGAGAATTAGACATTGTGAAATAGTGGGATTACCCAAAATGGTTCTATCTATAGGTATTCGTTTTTTGCTGATTTGAAGCCAGTCCTTTCCAGTTGCAGCAATTAAATTGTGTGAGTGACCATAAATCTCCTCTGATGCCCTTTTTGGTATAAGTTTTCTTCCATCCCCTTATATGACCCTGGTGACTCCACATCTCATCACCACCTTGTCGCTAAAGAAAACAAGCACTGGCAAAGCCCATAGCTCTGGCAGTGTCAGCCTGCATTTTGACTTTGTCATAGAGTGTTTTGTTTTGTGATGAATTTTTCAAAATGATATTGTTGGGCCCTTATCAATCAAAAACAAATCTCTAAAAGCAAAAACATTTTTTGTCTCAAATACCACATATTGGCCTAGTGGTCCCTGGCACTGAAGGAAGGAACTACTTTGTGAGTGGAAGTGCTCCTTGTGAAAGGGCAGACTACTGTCACTCAGAATGAAGTAAGCGAATGGCTGATGTCTGCTCACCCACTGCCCCATACTGTATGCTGTAAAACAAATGTGAATGACATAATAACAGACCAATGGACGAAGAGAGCTGGCTGAAAGCCCCTATACATTTCAGTTTTTGTTTACAACCTATACAGCTTCTCAACATAGGGGTAGCCAGTGCTAACAAACAATCCACAAGACAGAAATTCTGCAGAAAGTCATTGAAAGGGCCAAGCCTTTAATTGTTTTCTAAAGACCACTTCATTAGGCCAGTGACACATCCGAGGTGGAAGGGAATTGCAGGGTTTGGATGCCAAGGACTGAAAAGAGCTTTTATCCGGCTTGCTTCTTCTCATCCTGGGTAGAAGGGCCAGTCTTTAGTTGGAGGGCTTCAAAGCACTAGTTGGAATATAGGTCTGAATCAGGTGTCCAAGGAAAATGGCGCCAGTGTTAGCGAAGGCACGAAAAGCAAAGCAGGGGGCCTTACATTTGATTCTCTTTTGTACAAGAAGCCAGTGAAAGTATGATAGGTGAGAAGAGATCGCCTGATGTTTGGGGATATGCGGAAGCAGGCATGCTGCTGCATCTGCATTATTTTCAGACATTTTCTTAAAGCCAGAGAGATTTCCAGAACCAATACTTTCCAATAGTCTAGGCTGGATGCAATTGTAGGTTGGACCACAGCTTTTTGGGTGGGAGACTGGCGGGCCCATAATACATTTTTGAAGCTTCCGAGGAGACCATGACAACGGAAAGACTGCTATTAATCTGGAGTTGTACGGTTAATTTGTCACCACCCAGAGGCCCAGATTTGTTACTACCAGCTTTAGGGCAGGATAAGAGCCTAAAACATCCAGTCACTAAGCAGGGGTCCAGAGATGAAGGTGGTTCCCTACTACCATCACTTCTGGATTTACGCTGTTCGGAGTCAGGCAACGAAGTCCTATCCAGCTGGCCATATCAGAAAGGCAGTTCCTTAACTGCTCCGAAATATTTCCCTTCTATGGCAACAGCGAAATTACGAGTTGGGTTTCATCCGCGTAAGTGATCAAGGTACAGCCAAATGATTCCACAATGGCAGCTAGGGCGCAGACATGAATGTTGAAAAGGGTTGGACGAAAGAAAGAACCCAGAGGCAACCCACAAGGAATTGGCAAAGCGGAAGAGCTGAATGGATTGTCTTAAACTTGAAAACATAGGCCCTTAAGAAAGGAGTCATGTTGCTCCAGGGCCTTGTTGTTAAACCCTCACCTTATGAGTCTCCATAATGACAAATTATGGGACACTGTGTCACATGCAGAGCTCAAATCGAGCACGAATATTGCTGCCAAACAGCATTGATCAAAGGCTTGTTCTAAGTTCTTCTCAAACTGCTAACAAAGCAGACTCCTTACTATGATGAGGGTGAAAACCCGACACAGAAGAGTGGAGCCGATTGTGAGATTCAAGGTAAGCAGAGAGTTGTCAATTGATATGTTTTTCTAAGATCTGCATGTTTCCACGCAAGGGGGACCTATGCCTTGGAGATTGAATGATTAAGGTGAATGGTCAGAGATGCATAGATGAAACAAGCACCATTATTATAAATGGAGTGGAGTGGGGTCTAAAGGGGAGTCCTCTTTAACTGTGTTGGCCAACACCTGAATATCCTTCAGCAGAACAGAACTAAAGGGAGACTGGCAAGGACCCAATCGATTAAGAGGGTCAGAGATACCTGGAGCTGTTGTATCCCGAGCATCAGTGGGGAAAGCGGAATAGATATCACACATTTCTTTCGAGATGAAGTGTGCCAGTGGTAGTAGTGCCCGCAGTGGCTTCGGAGGTAGAGTCTAAAATCAATGTAACAACTGTAATAATCTCACTGGGCGAGTTGGAGGCTTCAATATTTAAAGCATCGAGTGTAGAATGAGCAATCCTGATGACTTTGCTGTAAAGTTTAATTCCTTCCTTGTAATTTCTTTTGCAAATATGGTCATATTGTTTTGCCACGCCCATTCTAATTTTGCACTCCTTTTTAGGAATAAAAAGAAAGGAGCTAAACCAGGGAGCTAGCTGTTAAGTGGTTGTCTTGGATTATCCCTTGGCAGAGTTCCTCTATGCAGAACTTCGCCAAGTGATCCAAAAACTTAGCCACGCTACGCGGAGTTCCGCAAGGGGCAGAGTGCGTTAGGTCACAGTGTTTGCACTGATTTTTAGTGCCAGGTGTTTGTCCCACACTGGAAAATCAGCACGAATGGCACCATGCGCAGCACAAGAGGGGGGTGTATGTCGTTACAACGCATACTTTTACAACGCATACCTTTACAACGCATTTTTTACACCGCAACATCCATTACAACGCATTCCATTACAACGCATGCCATTACAACGAATTCTTTGAAACTACCTTTACAACGCATTCCACTACAACGCATACTACATTTACAACGCATACCATTACAACGCATACCATTACATTGCATGTATGGTAAGTATTGGATAGTGTAGGGGTAAAAATTACTATTCTAACTCCAGGGGGTGTAGCAGTAGGGTATGTGTTGCATAGTGTAGGGGTAACAATTACTATTCTAACTCCAAGGGGTGCAACAGTAGGGTAAGTATTGGATAGTGTAGGGGTAAAAATTATTATTCTAACTCCAGGGGGTGCAACAGTAGGGTAAGTGTTGGATAGTGCAGGTATGCATTGTAATGGTATGCGTTGTAATGACTGCGTTGTAATGACATGCGTTGTAGTGGTATGCGTTGTAGTGACATATGTTGTAATGGTTGCGTTGTAATGGTATGCGTTGTAATGAATGTTGCGTTGTAAAAGTTTCGTTGTAAAGGTAGTGCGTTGTAAAAGTTGCGTTGTAAGTGTCGTTTCGCCAAGAGGGGGCTGCTTCTTTTTGCCGCTCGAGTGGATTTTCTACTTGAGTGGCAGCTTCCTTAACACAAACGGATGTTTTTTCAACGTGAGCAGTCGCAATCATTCGCAACCGCCCGCATTGAGAAATCTCACTGGAAGGTGGTCTAACATTGGATTTTTCTTGCTTCCGCTCGCCAGCTTAATATTGATGAGAGCGAGCAAAGAAAAAACTCCGCTCCACTTTGCAGTGCAGAGTTCTTTGGAATTCCCCATGTTCCGCGAATTGCGGAAAACTCAGTAATCTCTGAGAATGGAGCAGAGTTCAACACCCAGGCCTATCCTGGATGTAGTTGTAAAACGAGTCAACTTATCCAAAGTAGCAGAAATGTAAGTCTTCACTGCAGAGTTCCCCTCCTCTATAGGGGTATTTAGGTGCAGGCCAAAGCTGAGATTCAAATACTGGTTGCTAGAGTCTTACTCCCAGATATTACTCCTTCCCATCTACTAACCTATAAAAAATCCCTGATATACTTTTTTAGGTAAGTTCTGATGGCTATCAAACAGACCTATTGCTAACAAAGCCTGTAGAGATTGAGGGGCTGTACAATATGGGCTTTCACACTCACAACACTATAAATACTAAATATAACCAACTGAAGTATGCCATGCACGCAAAGGCTATCGCAGGAGAAACCTTACCAAATTTGCTCATGTCTCATGTGTTACAGGACCCGTAGTGGAGGGTGGCAGTTTCCTCCACACATAAAATAATTTCAATATATAATCCTCCATAAAACGTTCCAATATAGGGCTAAATTATTAAAAATGGTTAAAGACCAACCCCCTATGTGCCTTAGATGTAACAATATTAAAGGATACTTCTTTCACACATTATTGTGTTATCACGGGATTCATACTTATTGGTTCACGTTACTGAAAGAGCTGAGCAATGTCCTAGAAAGCATAATTCTGCATAATCCCCAATTTGCACTGCTGGGTGTCCCAGGAGATATAGACCTTCTACAGGTAGAATTACAGTTTTTCCCACTTGTCATGGTGGTGGTAAAAAGGGATATTGAACAATCAGGAGGGTTTCTGGTTTTGCTGACGCAGGAAAAATGGCCACTGGGAATGGATGCATATGTGGGAGTCAAGAGAGTGGTGTATACGAATAGCGGTTGTCTCAATAAAGTTCAGAAAGTATGGATATGATGGTTAGAATTCTACAAACTTGACGCTGGATCTATGGATACCCTATGAGTCAGGCTTCTGACATTGTGTAAATATGGTCCTGAAGCCTAGATCCACATAGTAACTCTAGGGGTCACTGGAGTGGTTGGATCCCAGAGAGAAGTTTATGAACAGACGGGGTGTGGATGGTTGGCTTCCTAGGGGATGCCCCCGTATATGACCGTTCAATAAATAACATTGCACATTGTATTCCTCAATCGATATGCCAATATGTGCTACATGAGAATCTATATGTCTTCAACCTGATCCTTGTTTGCATGTAAAAATCTAGATAAAAAACTTATCCATACAGAAGGCTTCAGTCTTTAGCTTTCTTTGCCAAGCCTCTTTCAGCGACCGGCTTGAGACTTTGCCGTTCACATCTTGGTTCAACCCAATGGATTATTCTTCCCAAATGCTATTAGCTGTTTGGGTGTTTCCTTCTGCCTCTACTCCAGTACTTGCATCGAACTGCATGAGGGAATATTTCCCCACTAAGCCCTCTCTGGCTGCTCCTGTTGGCTCTCTCTCTCTCGAGTCTCATTTTAATGTGCTATTAATGCATGCATTAGCGCATTAATCTCAGACCAAGGGGCCAATACTAAGAAGTCACACAATGCAATGCAGAGAAAACAATGTGCTGCTCTGCCTTACACGGCAGAGAGAGGGCAGGGATGTGCCATATCTACTAAGGTGTGGAGCATTCCTGCTTTCTCCTTGCACTGGCAAATGTGTAGCGTCCTCGCCAGCTCGGTAGCACGTAAATGAAGCACGCCACACAAGGAGCTCAGTATTACACCTCTTTATTCTCTAAAGTGTAACCGCTAACTGACACGTACTGCACTATGAATTTTGATCAACCACACCCAATCAATTATGACACTAGACAACGGAGTCCATTAGGGCCCAGAGGGGTCCCATGCTCTATAATACACAACACTCTACAGAGCACTGAGTACAGCCTAGCACCAACGTAGGCACCCTCGCGCCATGGTGCAAGGTTACCTGTGTTACAGCCAGGATCGTTCTTACGGAGGAAGGGACACCTTCCTGCACAAACACTCTTAGGCTTTATTCCTCTTTCTATGTGTGCTGCAGAGTGCATCACGTGTAGAAAGAGGAACATAATATGGATTAATAAACATATTTATCCTCATTACGCCAACACTGATGGTCTTTCCAGGTGTTTCTGCCTTAGTGATGAGATCTGAGGTTGGGTAGTTCTCCCCACTTTATGCTAGATGGGACATGTGTCAGACCCAGCATCTTTTGGCTTGGTTTCCCCTGTCTTTTTGCTTTTGGCCTCTTGAACGTATTTTTTAGCTTTTAAATGAAAATAAACCTCAAATGTTTTCCTACAGCCCTGCTCGCTCTATAATCAAGTGTCAAACCTAAATTGAACGTACCCCTCCACACAAGGGCAAATATATAGACACACAGTCTCTCTCTCTGGACCTAGTAAGGACAGCCCTGAACCATTGTACTCCCTAAAGATACAACCCCATGTTCGCATATCGGGGTACCCTTGTTCTCCTATACTATGGTGTCTGGACTCTGGCACACTGATGACCGGTGTTAACTTGTGTGTGCTCTCTGTCTAAAATGTAATTGCATTTGGTTTCTCCATGATTAGCATTTTGATTTACCAGTAAGTCCCTCGTACAGTGCACTACATGTGCCCAGGGCTTGTAAACCTATTGCTACCAGTGGGCCTGCAGCATTGATTGTGCCACACACGAGTAGCCCTCCATTTATGTCTCAGGTCTTTCACTGCAGAGCCTGTGTGCGCAGTTTTTAACTGCCATGTCGACTTGGCAAGTGCACCTACTTGCCGGACCCAAACCTTCCCTTTTACTACACGTAAGGCACCACTAAGGCAGGCCCTAGGTAGCCCAGGGGACAGGTGCTGTTCTTTTAAAGTGGTACATGTGCTTTTAATTTTTACATGTCCTGGTAGTGAAAAGTCACTAAATTCACTTTTCACTACAACAAGGCATATCTCTCCTATAGGTTAGCATTGAAGCTGCCCTGTAGCATTTTACACGGGTATCTTCCAATTGGGAGCTGATAGATTGTGTGTGGAATCACAATTTAAAAACACATTTTTAGTGAAGATGGTTTTTAAATTGCAGGTCTGAAAATGCCACTTTTAGAAAGTTGGAATTTTCTTACTTTAACCATTTGGTGCCTCTGCCTGTCGCTCGATTACACGTCTAGGTTGGATGACAGTTGGGCTTTGTAAATTCACACTAAACTGTCACACACAAAGGGAGCTGAGGTGTGCTAGGCATATCCTGATGGCCCATCATCAAGCTGGTGGGTCTTCCTGAGCTAGTGTGGTGCGAGAAGTTTACATTTGACCCTGAGTAGGGCCGTGCCTGACCCCACACAAATAACTGCATACCCCACTGTACTCTGTGTGGAGTCAGGGCCAGCAAGGGCAGGGTCTTGTGCTCTACAAAGACCCTTATTTGACGTCTTCCTAATTCAAATCACTAAATGGGCATAAGTACTGGACCTCTGACACAATGGCGCAAGGGGGCCTGCGTTACAGCCAGGATCTTTTTACGAAGGAAGGAACACTTTACTGCACCAACACAATCTTCTTAGGCTTTTTTCCTCTTTCTATGTGTTTTGCAGAGTGCATCACACGTAGAAAGAGGTAAAAAACGAGGGGGAAATAAACCTATTTCTTCCCAATATGCTTCACCTGGGAAGGCTTGTCATTTTGCCGTATTCCCAGGTTTTGTAGTCTAACTAGATCTGGGAAAGCACCAGAATCCATGGGTGGAGTGACGCATTGGCAACGCAAGGGCTTCATAAATCTGGGCCCTAACCTCTTTGCCGAAACTTGTTATTTTACTGTGCTCAAAAGTGAGAACAGTATTGCTCAACTGGACGGGGAAGGGGTGTCTTTTTTGGGCCAGGGAGGTCTCTGGCACTGAGACACTTCTAATATTTATTAGTCTCCTCACGTCAGCTCCCCCACGCTCATGCAACTCTGATGTCTGGGCCCTGGTACATCTCAGGGAACAATGCAGTCGGACAGGCGCGTGACGGCAGGGCCAGGGGTTACAGCTACATGATTAAATGCCTATTGATTAGTCTTCATAACTAACTATCCCTGCGGAGCCTGATGCTTAAAGCGACAGTACCGAACACAGAGACACTTCCTAGAAACACTGTCAATGGCGGAAACAAAACCGGCACAACTGCACACATCCGCGCCTGCATTACATCAACGCTCCCTGGCTGCACTATTTTGTGAATGAACTTGCAAAGTAACAGGGACCCCCTGATATTGGATCAAATTCCTGGGTCAGGGTAAAACAATATATGACAAGTAACAGGCCCAGGCAAAATTAGGAAAAAGGCAATAAAAACAAACAAAGCAAATGTACACTTTAAATTGCAAAATTATTCAGTTTAATACATTTTATAAAAGTAAATGCCAAAATTTGAGCAGAAAATAGGCGGGTAATGCTCTCAATCGGGTTGCTGCCCGATTGAGACGACACGCGCACACGATTCTTGACCCGTTCTCAAGTTATTCATGATATCGAACTAGTATTGAGTGCCGGTCTTTTCTGCAGCTCCTGACACCCATTTTTATCTACATTGATTTCTGTGCACCAGCAACTACAGCCGCACATATCGTCTGCTTTTTCAAGCATATTACAGTTTCTCCTTGGGTGTCGTCTATTTCCCGACCTGGTCACCCTTTAAAAGATTTATCATCAATTTCTGTCATTATATACACAGACATTTCATACATTTTGAGATATCTTATATGTGATGGTATTTCCTGATGAAGACACTCCTGTGTCGAAACGCGTCGAATGAAATCTGTCCTTTCTCTCTACACTAATTTGGATACAGTGAACACAAATGATTAATTAGCCTTGATTTTGTGTATAGAGAATTTGTAATCTTTTTAACAGTAAACATGCTTGAAATAATTTTATCCTACTTTTATAAAATGTATTAAACTGAATAATTTTGCAATTTAAAGTGTACATTTGCTTTGTTTGTTTTCATTGCCTTTTTCCTCATTTTGCCTGGGCCTGTTACTTGTCATATACTATTTTGTGAATGACGCATAATTAGCGCCTACAGCACCAGTAGTTTTTAAAATTTGCTCTATTTAACTCAGCCTGGCCCATATGTATATATATATATATCTTTTGTTTGGTAGCTCAAGTCGCGTCAGGGCTTTGGCACCTCTTTCTGCGGTGCAAACCTCCACGGCGGAGCCAAGCCGTATAATATACTTCCACCCTCTTTTTACAAGAAGAAACTGAGTCGCACTCACAAGCACTTTCCAAGTGTTCTCATTTATTTTTCAAGGTTTTAAGGTCATCGCATAATCAACGCGTTTCAGTGTCCCCTGACACCTTGATCACGGTTCATATATATATATATATATATATATATATATATATATATATATATATGATTCAGCACGAACAGAAAAACTGAACTCGCGGGGGTCAAATCCAAGACGGATTTTATTGCACACAAATTACAGGTTCAAATATATGGAAAGAAAAGGTTGCTGCTAGGTGGGGATGCACTTACAGTTAGGAATTGATGCCAGCGCAAGGGCGCGAGCTGCGAACAGAGTCCCTTTCCTGCCAGACGCATTTCGGGCCAACGCCCTCTTCAGTGGCAGCACATGTGACATGACCGCAGGCTGCAGGCACCAGTAAATACCCTCAGTAATTATGCACATGTGTAAAACCTGAAGCAATGCTTTCTGGGACTGGTGGTTCGGTAAAACCCAAGTGGGTAGCCGCCGCCATTCGCATGCAAAAAAGTGTTAAAGGGATTGCCAATGTCCCCGCAAACACTCCGCAAGTAAAGGCACCTCCTGTACCACAGAAAGCTGCCCAAGTAAGGCAGCTGTGGACCCGCAGTTGTAAGCGGTAGTGCAACCCCGCGACCTGGCAGGCCGCAAAAAATGGAAAGAAAAGGTTGCCGCTAGGTGGGGATGCACTTACAGGTAGGAATTGATGCCAGCGCAAGGGCGCGAGCTGCGAACAGAGTCCCTTTCCTGCCAGACGTGTTTCGGGCCAACGCCCTCTTCAGTGGCAGCACATGTGACATGACCGCAGGCTGCAGGCACCAGTAAATACCCTCAGTAATTATGCACAGGTGTAAAACCTGAAGCAATGCTTTCTGGGACTGGTGGTTCGGTAAAACCCAAGTGGGTCGCCGCCGCCATTTGCATGCAAAAAAACTGTTAAAGGGATTGCCAATGTCCCCGCAAGCACCCCGCAAGTAAAGGCACCTCCTGTACCACAGAAAGTTGCCCAAGTAAATCAGCTGTGGACCCGCAGTTGTAAGCGGTAGTGCAACCCCGCGACCGGGCAGGCCGCAAAAAATGGAAAGAAAAGGTTGCCGCTAGGTGGGGATGCACTTACAGGTAGGAATTGATGCCAGCGCAAGGGCGCGAGCTGCGAACAGAGTCCCTTTCCTGCCAGACGCGTTTCGGGCCAACGCCCTCTTCAGTGGCAGCACACTATATATATATATATATATATATATATATTTTTTTTTTTTTTTAAGCCAAACTTTAGCATGCAATTTATTATTGAATGCTGACTTGCAAGTCTTCTTACGATTTAAACTATGGCGGTGCTACGACCAGTAGCGGCTCCTCGAGGGGGTGCTGCGGGGCGGTGAGACGGGGTGGCAGAGGGGCAGGGTGGGGGTTAGTAAACTCCGGCAAACGGCCAAACGGAAGTAGGTAAAGAAATAAATAAATAAAACGAATTACATTGCGCACGCTGCAACGCCAAATGGCGATGCAGCACGCGCAATGTACATCATTTGATTTATTTATTACTTTACTTACCTCCTTTTGGCCGTATGCCGGAGTTTACTAACCCCCACCCTGCCCCTCTGCCGCCCGCACCTCCTTCCCGCAGCACTCCCTCGAAGAGCAGCTACTGGCTACAACACTTTTGGTGTTTCATTCATAAAAACAGCTGCAGCACTCCAGCTGTTTGTGTTCTCCAAATGAACATCTTATCTCTTTGGTGCTCATTTAGAGAAAGTAAAGACTGTGGCAGTAATACTAAGATTGAAGTAATTGTGTATCTATGCATTGTAAAAACACAGGAAATGTGTGTGTCAATGCACTCACTGAAAAATCAACCCAGTTGTTTTTTTACACACACAAACACTCACATTTAGCAAGGGTCATGGTAATACCACAGTTTTAGTAACTTTTCCACATAAATCTTAGTTAATTTATTACAAAATATTTTGATTTAACTGGAATATATAACACGTAGCACTTATTCGTAGCGGGAAACAACCTTTACAATGCAACTTTTACAACGCACTACCATTACAACAAAACTTTAACAACGCAACATCCATTACATCGCATGCCATTACAACGCAACCATTACAACGCATGACACTACAACGCATACCGCTACAACGCATGTCATTACAACGCAGTCATTACAACGCATACCATTACAATGCATACCATGACAACGCATAGTACCCTTACACTATCCAACACTTACCCTACTGTCGCACCCCCTGGAGTTAGAATAGTAATTTGTACCCCTACACTATCCAATACTTACCATACATGCAATGTAATGGTATGCGTTGTAATGGTATGCGTTGTAAAGGTAGTATGTGTTGTAATGGAATGCGTTGTAAAGGTAGTTTTTAAGAATTCGTTGTAATGGCATGCGTTGTAATGAATTTTGTGTTGTAAAAAATGCGTTGTAAAGGTATGCGTTGCAAAAGTATGCATTGTAACGTCATACATTCATTAGCAGCAGCTTTTTCCTAGTGCTAACAGTCACAATGTTCCCATACAGCATTTCCTAATGCAGTGATTTCACTGTTCCCAATCAAGAATAATTGTCTTAAACACACTGAAATCCATTTATTGCACGTTACATGATTTTGTAGACTTTAATCACTACCTAGACTATGCTTCTATGTGTACTTAGTCATAATACCATTTCTTGAAAGTTCATCAACTTTGCAAAACTTCAAAAATTAAAAAAAGAAGAAAACTCGGGGAGAGAAGAGTTTTGAGATAAAAACACAAAATGTTACTTTTTTTTTTAGGAGAAATGGGTCTACAAAAAGCGTTTTAGCATAATAAAATCAGACATTTAAAAAATATTTTTGCAAAAAAAAAATGATTACAATGTAACTTTTACAAATGTGGCAAAGACAGGTAGTTTGTAAATTTCTTATGTGTAGCGGCAAGTCGTGCCACACTTTAGCAGTGAGGAAGGAGAAGGCTCGATCGGCAGATCTGGTTTTCCAAATGTGTGGGATTTGTGCAAGGTAGGAGTCCGGACTAGCGAAGGTGTCTAGAAGGTTTGTGAAAGCAGATGCTTCAACTCATTTTTAGGCAAAAGAGGACTTCTTCAGGATTGCAAGGGGTTCTGACTACATTGGTGGTATCTCCGAAGAAGCCTGATCGTGAGCCGAATTGAACTAATTCCTTTGTCTATTCCCTCAATATGCAGTTACTGAAAAATAATTGGGAAAGGTAAGCTCATTAGAGAGAACGTCTAGTTGCGTTTTGTGTGATTCTTCAGAATAATGTGCTTAGGACATCCTGTTTAGGAGAAATTTTCTCCACTAGACTGTTTCCTCATTTCCCCCAAATACAAGGTACTCTAGTGCCGTAAAATCTATCCATTGAATTGCCTCCATATCCAGGTCACTAGCTCTTCCCTGCTCCCTAAACTATCTTTTTTCCCTGTGTTCTTGTCTTGACCTTTAACAGTACCTCGGCCCCTTTAACCATGCCTATGATCTAGTGCTTCTACTCTGCCCATTCCGCTTTACATTTACACCCACGGATAGCCAGAATACCCTACTCCTCCATATACCATGGCCCCTCTTCATCTGCCTGTAATCTAGTATTTGCACATGTCTTCATCCTAGTAACTCTAGTCCTTCCTACACCCTAATATGTCTTCCAGCTTTGCAATCTATCACTCCTACTCTCTTTTCTTCTTGCCAATTTTTGTTCTGGTTGCTTGCCACATGTTTCTTTTTTCCTTATTTCTTGAATATCATAAAACTTTCGAAAAGAAGAGTGTTCCTCATTCTGGAATGGTGTTTTACCAATTGGGGTAGTCATCCTGGCATTCTACCCTTTTCTTCTCTTTCAAATTTAGATAGCTCCAGTTATTTGAATAAACACAGTGCCAGATTTATTCCATTCGGACTGAGTCAGCAATTCTGGCAGTGCTGGATAGGTTCAGTGGATTACTGATGTTTGCTGAGTAAGAGTCTTGAAGCACTTATGCCGGTCAGACCCTTTGATAATATAACAAAATAATATTTTAGTATCTCATTTGTACTAGATGGTAGTCAAGGGACTCGTGCTGGACTGGTTTACGTTTTTTGGACACTCTGACATTGACTGTTTGTAAGGTGTCGCACCAATCCAATTTCTACCATCTGACTAAGTGCTTCCCCCAGGGATCGGGTCTGTTTTTAACCCTTTTTAACCTCAATCTCATTATCCAGGTTCTACTTGTCTTGTTATCTGACAACTGAATTTACAGCTATGGTGACAGAACTCTGATCCTCCCCTGGCTGATTAGGGATCATGTGTGGTCAGTGTCCTGGCCTAGGCCCTGTTTGGGAGCCATCAATAGCTAGATGGGCCCCAAATAACTTTAGTTAAATTCTTCCAATATGGCGGTGATGGTGTAAGATGGCAGCTAAGCCCTGTTGTCTCAGTAAATTGGGCAGAGCTGAGGACACAATATCCGTTTTTGTTCACTACTGGATTAATCTAGATAATTTTCTAACTAAAAGTGCTGAGGCTGTCAGTCTGTGTCTTTTACAAGAACTGGTTTAATAGCTAGAAATTAAAAATGTCATAGTAATCATGAAAGAAAGTTTCAATTCTATTAAGGACACTGAGGTGAGGATTATGCTCTACTCTTTTTATTTCCCTTCAATCAATCAATCATAACACTTGTATAGCGCGCTACTCACCCGGAAGGGTCTCAAGGCGCTTGGGGGAGGGGGGCTGCTACTGCTCGAACAGCCAGGTCTTGAGTTGTCTCCTGAAGGCGAGGTGGTCCTGGGTCAGCCGAAGGTGGATGGGGAGGGAGTTCCATGTCTTGGCCGCCAGGTAGGAGAAGGATCTGCCTCCGGCGGTGGCTCTTCGGATGCGTGGTACGGCGGCGAGGGCTAGGCTAGCGGATCGTAGCTGGCGGGTGGGCGTGTGGACGGTCAGGCGGTCGTTGAGGTACTTGGGGCCCAGGTTGTGGAGAGACATCTGTGCGTGGGTGAGGAACCTGAACGTGATCCTCTTGTTGACGGGGAGCCAGTGCAGGTTCCTCAGGTGGCCGGAGATGTGGCTGCATCGAGGGATGTCTAGGATGAGTCGGGCGGAGGCGTTCTGGATGCGTTGTAGTCTTTTCTGAAGCTTGGCTGTGGTTCCGGCGTAGAGATTGTTTCCGTAGTCCAGCCGGCTGGCGACGAGGGCCTGGGTGACCGTCTTCCTGGTTTCGATCGGGATCCATCGGAATATCTTGCGGAGCATGCGGAGGGTGTGAAAGCATGAAGAGGAGACGGCGTTGACTTGTCTGGTCATCGAGAGGGAGGAGTCCAGGATGAAGCCCAGGTTGCGTGCGTGGTCTGTCGGCTTGGGGGTGTTGCCCAGGGCTGGGGGCCACCAGGAGTCGTCCCAGGCGGTGGGTGATGGTCCAAGGATGAGGACTTCCGTCTTGTCTGAGTTCAGTTTCAAGCAGCTGTTCTTCATCCACTCGGCGACGTCTTTCATCCCTTCGTGGAGGCTGGTTCTGGCGGTGTCGGGGTCTCTGGTGAGGGAGAGGATCAGCTGGGTGTCGTCGGCGTAGGAGATGATGTTGAGGTTGTGTTGGCGTGCGATGGCTGCGAGAGGTCTCATGTAGACGTTGAAGAGCGCAGGGGCGGCCTTAGGCATGTGCAAGCTGTGCACCTGCACAGGGCCACCAAACCCCAGGGGCCACCACGCCAATATATATCCTTAATATATTAATCCTCTGAGGATGGATACATATTTGCGTGGTGGCCCCTGGCAGGGATTTGGCGGCCTTCGGCTCTGTTCCACTTCCAAACACCCTGATCCCCCCCCCCCCCACCTCTTCACTGGCCTCCGCGCTCCGCCCGTACCCCCTCTACCGGGGCCCCCTACCTACGCTCCCTGCCCAGGGCCGCCATGAGCCTAGAGCCGCCCTTGAAGAGCGTGGGGCTGAGTGACGATCCTTGCGGGACGCCGCAGATGACTTTGGTGGCCTCGTAACGAAACGGGGGGAGGCGGAGTCTCTGTGTTCTTCCAGCGAGGAACGAGATGATCCACTTCAATGCCTTCTCTTGGATGCCGGTGTTGCTGAGGCGTTGGACTAGGGTGCGGTGGCAGACAGTGTCGAACGCAGCGGAGAGGTCCAGGAGGATGAGTGTCGCTGTTTCCCCATTGTCGAGAAGTGCTCGGATGTCGTCAGTGGCTGCGATGAGGGCGGTCTCGTGCTGTGGCTGCGAGGGGTCGAGGGATCCATTCGTCTCGAGGAAGGCGGCAAGCTGTCTGTTGGCGATCTTCTCGATGACTTTGGCAGGAAAAGGGAGGAGCGAGATGGGGCGGATGTTCTTGAGGTCGGTGGGGTCCGCTGTTGGTTTCTTCAGTAGGGCGCTGAGCTCGGCATGCTTCCAGCTCTCCGGGAAGGTGACGGTGTCGAAGGAGGTGTTGATGATGTCTCGGAGTTGGGGTGCGATGGTGGAGTCGGCCTTGTTGAAGACGTGGTGGGGGCAGGGGTCAGTCGGAGATCCGGAGTGGATGGTGTTCATCGTGCGGGCTGTGTCTTCGGTGGTCACTGCGGTCCAGGTGCGGAGGGTGGTAGTGGGGTGCATTGGTTCGACGGTTGGGTGCAAGGATGGTGTGCCGAAGCTGTTGTGGATGTCGGCAATCTTGCGGTGGAAGAATGAGGCGAGGTAGTCGCAGAGATCTTGTGAAGGGGTGATGTCGTTGTTGCCGGTGCTGGGGTTGGAGAACTCCTTGACGATGCTGAAGAGTTCCTTGCTGTCGTGGGCGTTGTTGTCCAGTAGATCCTTCAGTGATTTCTTCTTGGTGGTGCGGATGAGCTGGTGGTGCTTGCGGGTCGCGTGTTTGAGGGCGGTCATGTTGTCAGTGGTCTGGTCGAGGAGCCAGGCTTTCTCGAGGGTGCGGCAGGTCTTCTTGGAGTCCTTGAGTTCGTCGGTGAACCAGGGGGCCTTCTTGCTTCTGGGTTTGCTGGGAGGGTTCTTCAGTGGTGCGAGGTCATCGGCGCAGGCGGTCAGCCATTGCGTGAAGTTGCGGGCTGCTTCGTTGGGGTCCGGTGTGCTGGCAGGTGGGTTCTGGCTGAGGGAGGCGGTGAGCTGGTCGGCGGTGATCTTGCTCCAGCTTCTGTGAGGAACCTGTTGAGGGTGGTACTGGGTGGTGGTTTTTCTGAAGCTGAAGTGGACGCAACTGTGGTCGGTCCAGTGAAGTCCGGTGGAGTGGCTGAAGGCGATGTGCTTGCTGGATGAGAAGACGGGGTCGAGCGTGTGGCCGGCGTAGTGGGTGGGGGTGTTGACCAGTTGCTTGAGTCCGAAGTTGGCGAGGTTGTCCAGCAGGGTGACGGTGTTGCGGTCCTTGTTGTTCTCCAGGTGGAAGTTGAGATCCCTTAGGAGGATGTAGTCGGCAGAGGGGAGGGCGTGTGGGCTGATGAAGTCTGTGATGTCTTCGCTGAATTGTGTGCGTGGTCCCGGGGGTCTGTAGATGAGGGTGCCTCTGAGGGTCGTCTTTGGGTCGGTGTGAATCTGGAAGTGGAGGTGTTTGGCGGCGGTGTAGGTGTCGTCGGCGTCGGTCGTGATGCGGATGGTGTTCTTGTGGACGATGGCGATGCCTCCTCCCGTCTGGTTGACGCGGTCCCTCCTGATTATCTTGTATCCATCCGGGATGGCGATGACGATGTCGGGGGCTGAGGAGGCGTTCATCCATGTTTCAGTGAGGAAGGCGACGTCTGGTGATGTTGTGTCGAGCAGGTTCCAGAGTTCGACGGCGTGTCTGTGGACGGGGCGGGTGTTGAGCAGGATGCACTTGAGGTCGCTGCTGGGGTTTGGCTTGGCGGGCGCGGTGCATGTTCGGAGGCAGGTGAACTTGCAGGTAGTGCAGGTGAAGGGTCCGTGGAAGCGTTTCGGGGCGGCCCGGCAGCAGGCGGGGTTCCGGCTGGCATTGAGTGCATTGAGGGCGGCGGCGTCGTAGGTCAGTCGGGTCGTCTTGCGACGGTGGGGGCCAGGGGTCCTGGCGCTGGGCGCGGTCCAGGCGCAGACGGGCGCAGACGGGCTTACCTTTGGCGCGCCTTCGGCGCACAATCGGCGCTCCCGCTGCGCGTCCGCGCGGTCGCCATTTATGGCGAAGTGGGAGGGAGGGAGGAGCAGCTGGGAGGCGGGAGCGGGGAGGGCACAGAAGGAAAAGGGGGCGTGGCCGCTAGCACAGCGGTGGGAAGCGGGGAGCGGGGCGGGCAAGGGGCAGAGACACAGTAAACAGCACAGGCAATGACAAATACTCAATAACAGTAAATGGGAAATAAAATTTAGATTAGCAAGATGCAGGGAAACAAAAAGGAGACAAAGGAGACAAAATGAAAATCAGCAGAACACGCAAATACGGCGGGGGTGAGGCAGGCTCAGCGAGGCTGCGGGCAGCAGCGGGGCGAGTTGCACACGCAACAGCTGGTGGCCGTGCGGCGCGGGGGTGTCCTGAGAACAGGTCACCCTTCAGCAGCTTTCAATGAAATATATCAAAAGCTATCGCTCAGATGGTGCACAAGGAAAAAGTCAACAACAATCCATTAATGAATAGTCGAGGATGTCCGCAAAGATGGGAGCACCCTAGAAAGCTTCCTCTTTCATGACTGCAACAGGTTCCTCCACTATTTTCCATTATTCTGCTTTGGAACCATCGGAACCTGAATGAAGCCAGGACGAGAAGAATGAATCAGAACCTTCCTGCCTTAAGCAAGTAAAAGCAGAAGACACACTGATGAAAACATGCAGTAAAACAAAACTGAGAATGAGATTCAGAACTCTGCTTATTTAGACCGTAGTCTTTAAACACAAAAAGATTTTGTAAACAAATAAAACCATATAATTCCTTAAAACTAGCTTAGCTTAGTGCATATGTTTAAAAGTCTGGTATCCACCTTCTCTCCCAATAGCATCAACATTTTCAATATTATATACACTAATTAAATAATTAAACTAGCATAAAATTAATTGAACAGCGGTACCATTAATACTCTAAATTAAAAGGGTTACATTGTCCACATCCTTTCCCCAATAGCAGCAATAATTTAAAACAGTTGGATCCATGAAATATTTGTTAGGCTAAGATATTTATATACTCAGAATAGGAGGATTTTGACAGTAAATAAAATGTCTAACCTCGCTTGAGTTTATTCCGTACAAAACGGTTTATGCCTTTCATGTAGTTCCCTAGTGCAATAGCAATATCAAGACTTGTCATTTCTGTCAGTAGAACAATAGCTTGGGCTCGTGACCGTATTCCATATTTAAAAAATACTGGGCCTAAAAACAATTTCCTCAAATCTAAAACCGCAAGGCAATCTAGCAATATGTGCAAAATTTTGGATCTGGTCCCAAGCCCACATTTACATGTTCCGTATGGGTATAACATTTCTGCATTTATTTTTCCCTCCATTAGCCATGGGTTAATGCCAATTCATACTCTAAGGATTTCGCACCTAAGCCTGTGGTTAGGTAAAGTTTCCAGATAAGGATACCATGCAGCATTTACGCAGGAGTTTATTATACCTTGAACTGATGTTTTTCTTAAACAGGTACTCCAGATCCTGATTCCTTGACTGCTCCATACCTTGGTACCTGAGCGATCTCTTTGTAAATTCTACATCCAGAGGCTGCTTTGTTGAACTCATATTTAAACTCCCTTCTATTACCTGGATTTTTCTTCTCGCTTCCTTTGCCCATTTTAAACTACTGTACCTGATCTCCTCACTACACCAGTGTGAGCCTTTCTGCACTCCCCCTGGGTCCTGGCATTTCTAGAATCTTAACAGAGACATTTGGACTTGGCTGATCCACGCTATTGTTCCTATCTCCATTCTAATTGCCTGAATCATTGCGGAGCTTAGTAGGGACAATAGCGTTTTTAAGGCCTCACCTTCATCTAGATCCCACCCTCCTTTACCAATTAGATGGAGAACTTCTGCCCCATACAATACTTGAGGTGGAATCATATTTCAATAAGCTTTAACATTGGTTTATGCGACATATCCCCATAATCGTTATTACATGTTTTCAGCCCACAAATGGATGAAAAAGCTTTTTGAGGGGGGGGGGGGGCTTCTAGGTGGGTACACCATTTTAGGCAGCTGTCGAACCAAAGGCCCAGATATTTATATTCTTTTACAATTTCCAGTTTTATTTGTCCTAAAAACCACCTAAGATTTTTGTCTTTCTTACCAAAACATAAAATCTTTGTTTTACCCATATTTGCAACTAAAAACTTTGCCTCACAGTATTCTCTAAAAACATTTAATTTCTTTTGGAGCCCAAGTTCAGTTTGATCAATTATCACAAGGTCATCAGCATATAGAAGACTTGATACTTTTTTGCCACTCATTCTGGGGTTTGCACTGCTAGTGCTGCTGGTAAGTCAGCTAGGAATATTGCGCAGGGGGGGGCCTAGACACAACCCTGTCTTAGCCCATTCCCTATGGCTATTTTCTGTGTCAGTGTCCCGTGTGTGTCCTTAATTACTTGGGCCCAGTTCCCCCTATGCAGTTCCTTTAGGTTGGCCAGTAGGCCTTCTGGTATATCATACTTTATAAGGCACTCCCATAAGCTCTTGAAATCCACTGAGTCAAAGGCTGCCCGAAAATCAACAAAGCAGCAATACATTTTCCCCTTTTGCTCTATTGATTTCCGGGCGAGTGCCCAGGGGGTGAAACAATGTTCTATGATGGAATGACCTTCTTTGAATCCCCCTGTTCAACCGGTACCACTGAGTTCTGGTCAGCCCAATCTTTTAGTTTACCTAGTATTATTTTTGTGAAGATCTTTTCCCCAATATCTATCAGATTAATTAATCTGTAGTTCTTTGGGGCATGCATATCACCTTTCTTGTTTATAGGCCTAATTATTGCACCCTTACAATTATTTGGGAACTTCCCAGTATCTAAAATAACTTGAAACATCTTAGAAAATAATTCTGCCCACCAGTCCATCTAGGTTTTAATTATCTGGGCAGGGAGGTTGTCTAGATTAGCAGCCCTTGCTAAATTCAGAGATTTCATCGCGTTCTTCACTTCTGAGGCCGAAAAGTCGGGTTTTGAGTCTGCTACCAGACCGCTCCAATCCGGTTGCACACCCTCTTCTGGTTCTCTCCCTCGGCTATATAATTCCAGCAAATATTCCTCCCAAACAGCTTCTTCTACCACACAGTTCATTGTGGCTACCGGGGCGATCCACTGCTGATTGAACCGGTTTACAGAACTGACGTGTTTTCTTTGTTTCTATTGCCTCAAGCAACTTTGTCCAACAGACTTCTTCATAAGCTCTTTTTGCCCTCCTAATTAACGTTTTATATTCTCTTTTTAGTTTTGTGGGAATATCGACCCTACCCTGTTGATACTTTATTCTAAGGCTACATGCTACTCTCCTTAATTCTCTCTTCTTTTCCAAACATTTCTTTGAGAACCACCTTCTTTGTCTCTCCGGCTTTTTTTGGTTCATTTTGGCTTTTATTTAATCTTTCCTCAGACCATCGCAAAGGCTTTGGACCACTTCTTCAATTTTTTCCACATAATATCCAAGCACTGACCACTTACTGTGCCCAGATCTAGGTTCTGCTGCAATCTTACTAGCCGGGTTATATATACTTCTGTTAGCCTTGTTGTGATCCGCCTGGGATATCCCACCTGTTGTTCGATGACTTTGTTACGGGGATTCAAATGAACATCTAGGAGGTCTAGTTCTAAAAGGTTATGGTCACTCCCTTCTCTGTTAGTAATCCTAAATCCTTTAATTAAGTGAAAATTCCACGGTGACGTAAAGACGTAATCTATTGGGCAATTTTGTAAGCCTAATTTAAAGGTTTTGTTCGCTGGACAGTCTAGGGTTGATCTTCCATTTAGGCAAAAAAGGCTTTTAGTCCCCAACTGAGTATCATTGGATGTGGCACACAATCTGGGAAAGTTGCTTGCGTTATATCATAAGCCTCCAACAATTCTTGGAACCAGCAATCTACTTTCTTTGGGTGCAGTTTATGATTAAAACCCCCCATTAATATGACCAAATCCATGCCATACTTTTCACATATTAAGTCCATGTCTTCTTTAAAATATCCCATTTCAGCGGCATATTCCTCTGTACTACCCCATTGCATATACACATTTAAAAGCATCAGCATTGTATTCTTTTTGTCAGTGGCAGATAATGTTAACACACATGCAAGCAACCATTTACATTTTACAGTTAATTCAGTCACCTTTTTCACTATTTTAGTTGACAACAATGTCATTATTTCCCCACGCTCGGCGCCCGAAACCATCGAATGTCGGGTACTTGCCCCATAGCCAGGTTTCCTGGATACAGATGATCTCAGTATTTTTTCCTTATTCCCTTATATTTTCTTGTTTAGATTGATCTCCGAGGCCATATATGTTCCAGGAAGCTATTCTTATGCCATGCGGCGTACCCTTTACCTATTCATAGTCATCTAGGAATCCTTCCTCCCCAAGCACCTCAGTATACCTAGTTGAGGGGCCTACATGGCTTGTTCCCTGGCTCCAGTTTCCCCACCAATTTTCCACATCTGAATTATTTGCTACTATTTTAAAATTTCCCAAGGCTACTCCTTCATCTTCTTCCAGGTCAAATATCCGTACCTGTCTCTTTCTTAATCCTACGTGGCACCTTAAAAAATTCTTTCCTTGCAACTCCTTCCCTTCTACTTCTATTTCCACTTCCTCTTTGGGTATTATCCGTTTCACTTTCATATGTACCTCTCTCACCGCTTTTTCAATCATAATCTTTACCAGATCCGAGTACACCAATACTCTGGTCACATCCTTTCCTTCCTTATTTTGCTTAAATCCCACTTGCCTTAAGTCATTTGACCCTATACCTTTCAAGTTTGGGCACTGGGCAAACGCTTGCAGAAGTTGTGACCTATTTAGCGGCTACCTCTTCCTTAACTTCTTACCACCTTTACCTATTGGGATTGGTTCAAAATATACCACTTATTCACTTTACCCTCCTTCCTTACCCCTTTTGATGCCAGATGTTGTACCATGAGTGTGCCTTGTTTATATGATTATTGGGCCTACTAATTCCTGCCTCCCGAGAATTCCCGGGTTGTAACCTTCCTCCGTAGCCATGACCTGAACAACTACCAGGGATTTTGGGCTGAATTGGAATTATGTACCTTACTTGTTTATCCTGCGTACATGAGTTACTATCTAATTGCGTTTCTTGTTTCTTTGGGGTTTTCTTCCTCGTTATTCCCCTAATGGGGTTGAGTGACTTTGATTCTTGCACCCTATCCCCACCCTTCGCCTCAACAACCCTTGATCTTTTCACTATCTTGTCACTCCCCTTTTTTGTGGTTTCCTTCCTCCTCGTCCCACTCTGTTTGCTAGCCCAAATCTGGGGACCTCGCCTCTTCTTATTACTCTCATTGGCCATCTTGAAATATAAACCTCATGTATTGCTTTAGGTGAGTCAACTGTTTCGGCATGTTCCTCAACGAAGGGCTGTGATTCGGGGCCTGGGACTGGTCTTACCATAGATAGCATTTGACATCTAATCCCCTGTAGCGCACCCTCTATCTTGCCTAGATACTTTTCTTGTACTTTTTAAATGTCATTGTTTGACAAGTTAACTTCTAGAAGCCCTTGTAGAGTTCTCTGTAATATTAACATAAGGTCCAACATTGAAGAAGCGGGCGTTGCAGAGAGTTCCAGATTTGACCCTGGGGTTAAGTTCAGTTCCACGCTTTGTTCTGCCACTGTTTTCTGTTTATTAAGCTGATTACGATTTTCATTCTTTTCAGCCTTAACTCTCTACCAGGTGTCCCTTCTTCTTCTATCCTTCTATCCTCATTTGAGATTGGGCAATCCCGGAATCCTATCTCCGGATGATAAGTAAACTGACCACGTGGTGAAGAGGACAACCGTAGTGACGATAGTCCCTTTTGGTCCAATAAAAGCTGTAGAGACTGATTGGCCAAGATTAGCGACTCAGTTGTATGCTCCTCAAGGGGTAGAGAGATATTCCCATTCCCACTCCTTCTTTGATCGAATTTGAGGCGGAACCACCCCGTTTTTTGCTTATGGCCATGCTTCTCTTTGCTTTTTTCCCTTCTCTGGTCTCGGCTCTGGGCTCCCTCCACTTTCTCTAGAGGCTCTTGAAACCACTGAGATTGCTGTTGACCTCAGTTTATGCCCCAGGGTACTTTTATTTTTCTTGGGGGCCATCCCCGATGCTCGTATCTGGGATTACAAACTCTTTGTACTCCCAGGTTAGGCCCTAGCCCCTTAAAGGCTCAGGGAGATCAACTAACAATCCAACCAGCAATCCGTCAGACAGTCCGTTATTCCATAGGCTCACACAAAATCGTGGATTCTTAACAAAACTGATAAGATGTAAAACAATAACAGAGTAAACAGAGACTATGCAAATACATCTGAGAACATGCATAGTTGAACTAAATATTTCTGTGGAAAGAATAAATAAGCAATACTTATGCCATACGACTATGGATGTACAGTGAAATAATCCAATACTCTAATTAACTCTGTGGGCTGGGAACAAGGATCTCAGGATCCTTGGGCGGGAATAATCCTTGCCTCTGTATCCTTAATAGAATTGAAACTTTCCTTCATGATTATAGGAACATTTTCATTCAGCATCGGAGGCAAGGATTATGCTTGTTCAAAGCTTATCCACCACCAACTACGCCATATCGACAACTGGCTTAAAATCGAACCTTTTGAACATGGAGTCCAAAGTCAAGTCTGCTGCATTGATAGTGTGTTCAAGGCGAGCCCCAAGGGAGAAATCTTTAGAAGCCATCACTCCTCTAACAGAATCGGCGCCAATTGCGAGACATCAGTGCCCGCTTCTTGCATGACTCAACAGATCCAACAAGTGATAATGGGAGGGGTGACCACAATTAAAGGTTTCCTGTGAGATATTTGATGTTTGCCTGGTGGACCGAGCTCTTCCTTCATGCTCTCATAAGCATTGAGACAACAGATCACACATAACTTGGGTGACTTGTCAAAAGCACTAGAAAACACCAATATGGAATTGGACTGGTACACTGGAAGATATGGAAGGTTATCCCATGTGGAGTAAGGACCCTTTCCAAAATATCCAGAGCCCGCACATCAGACACGTCAGAAGGAGATCGTCAAGATAGATTATGAGGAGAAAACCCTGTGCCCTTAGAGTTTCCGTTACCAGCTTGAGGACCTTGTTGAAACATCATGGAGCTGAGGATAGACCAAAGGGCAGGGTTGTAAACTTGTAGAATTGATCTCTCCATGCGTTCTGAAGGAAACAATGGTTTGTGGGGGAAAAATGGGAACCGCCAAGTACGTGCCCTTCACATCCAAGCACACCATCCAGTCTTCGGGTCGAAGGAGATTGTGCAGAAGATGGATAACATCCCTGTTGAAGTGTCAGTAAACCAACCACTGATTGAACTCTCTCAGGTTTATCACCGGGGTTAACCACCATCGGCCTTGTCCACAAAAACATTTTTGCTGAGGAAGCCTAATGGATGGAGGCAGGTGAGGGAAACCACAACTTTTTGCAGCAGGTCCGTCACCTCCTTATCTATTATGGGGACCTTATCCTCTGCAAAAATGAACAGGAGGGGGCGGGACTCCTGGATCCAGAATCCGTAGAATTCTATATGAAAACCCTTGATGGTCTGAAGAACCCATGCATCTGAAGTAATTTGCCCCCAATACTGTTCGAACTGCGCCAACCGGCCTCCCACCTTCATTTGGAGAAAGGAGGAAACTCTCCCCTGTTTAGGCTTGGAATTGCCCTCTGGAGGTTGCTCTGGAACCACAGCTGTGGTGACCTCGTCGTATCTGGAAGAACTCTGTTTTCTTTGGCAGGTCTTCGAAGTTCTTGAATCCTCTCTGAGATCCTTGGATGTTAAAACAGTAGGCCAAGCAGCCTCTGCCATGTCTGGCCCCAACAAAAATTTGTGGATGAAATATTTTCTTTATGAAGGCCTGCACCTTGTCTAAGGCGGTGAACATTGGCTACAAACTTGCTCAGCTACTTAATAAATTACTCCCCCAAGAACCCGTGCTGAGCCACTGTGCCGCGTCCTCCATTTTGGGGTCAACCTTTAAGAGAAGGGAGTGATGCCTCTTCATTAAGAGATCACAATTTGCATTCCGTAAGAAGACAACAGCATGCTGCGCCCACACTGAGATTTTCTCTGAGGAAAGGAGGTTGCCTGATGCCTTGGACTCCTCTGCCAGCTCCAAAATCGTGTTAGGACCACAGATGTCTAGTTGCTTGTTCTTGCAGGACTTCCAGGATCTATCAAAGCTTTTCTTTAGGTCTCCAATATATTTCTGGAGTAATGTGGCCATTCTTGGACCAATCTCCAGGGTTGCTGCCACCTTACCCGGTCGGGCAGGTTGGGTCACTCGACCCTAGGGTGGCACTGACCTCTTTCTCTGGGGGTTTTTCAAGGTGCCCTGCAACAAATTGAGAACCCTGACTGGACAGGGTCCACTTCGCCGAGCAGGGGTCCACGAGGACCTCAGGGAGCAACATGTGCGAGGGACCTCTGGGTCATTTGTTAGCTCTGTAAGGGCCGATACCAATGAGGGTTCCATGTCCTGGAAGGGCCACCCTCATCATTTGAATCGCCATGGGAGTCATCCTCCTCCGCATCGAGGCCTGGGGGTGGAGGTGAAGTTGGCCATGTCTGCTAGGGCATCATATGCACCCGAGTCTGGGTTTGCCAGGAAAGAATTTTTTAGGCTTTTGAATGCCCCCAAATCTATCCCAGAATAATTTCCTTTGCTTAGGGGGTGGTTTATTGGGAGGGGTGGGCGCTAGGCTAGACTGGGGGTTCTGGTAGGCATAGACCATTTCTATAATGCGGCGTTCGAAAGGTCCCATGGATGCAGCCACTGCCTGCTGGAAGAAGGCATCCACGACCTCACAAAACTCATCATGTAGAGGAAGGATCTGTAAGGACTCCTCCTCTGTGTAGTCTTCCTCCATGACCCCTTCAAATGTATATGTAACTGCAATGGCTAATAGTGCAATGCGCTTGTCAACCTGTCAGGCTGGGTACTCACCACAACTGAGACCAGCTATATGAGGCCAGAACTTTAAAACTTATGAATTTCACAATAGGGAGCAAGTTTGGGCAGCCTGAGGCTTCAATTTTGGCAACTGAAACAGCCAATGGTTTGGCCGCGCTGAGCACCGGGTGTCAGAAACGCCTGGGTCCTGCCTTTGATAGCCAGAAAGGGTGGGGGAGGGGAGAGGAGATGGCATATGCAAAGCGCGTTATAGGTGCCGATCAGGAGCGGTTGAACAGGGATTGCAGACCCGCTCACACGCGGGCCTGAGGCTGTGAGAGTAATTACCGATCCGTGAGTCACGGACGTCTGGGCTTCCAGGCAGCTCGAGCAGGCACAGACTCTGCGAGGGCGCTGCCTGTCAGATCTAATGAAACTAACGACAGCGCGCCTTCTAGTAACCCCTGGGCCTATCGCACTGACGCAGCATGACGCTTCTAACAGGGCACAACGAGTGGAGCGATGAAAATGCTCCTGTGGCGTGATCCGCGCTCAAATTAACACAAACAAATTTTGTAACCCACAATTGTTAAGCAGTAAAAGCACAATATGAATAGTGGTAAGGAAGGGGCGGTTCCTCCATTAGGGCGGAGGAGCGCCGCCCTAGTGCTTTCTCGCAGTGCGCGAAGCAGAAACATAAAATAGTATTTTAAATACCATTTTATGTTTCTGCTTCTCACACTGCGAGAAAGCAGAAGGGTATGCCTGGATGGGGGCGGGTGGGTGGGCGGGTCGGGGAGGAATTGCTTGCCCAATGCTGTGGGCCCTGACTGTTTGGTCAGCCCTCTGGGGCCGACCAAACTAGTCATGGGCACCCTGGATTTTATCTATGTAGGCTACATGCAGACTAAATAAAGAAAATGGCCTCCACATAGGCGCCCGGCTGGGCGCCGTCCTCACCAATCACAGCGCAGCCATTGTAGGGTTGTAATTGGGAGAGGAGGGAGGCTGCCTTCTTCCTGTTCCTACCGGAGGCAGGAGAGCAGGAAAGCAGCAGGAAAACACGGGACCCGGCCAGGAGCGGAGGCGGCGTGGGACCAGGTAACGTAAGTTCTAAAAATATTTTTAAATCCCCCTAGCGCAAACCCCCGCTCAACCCCCACCCTTTCCCCCCCCCCCCCCCCCCCCTCCCACCTGCGAGTCATGCCGGCCGCGACTGGGTAAGGAAAATATGTTCTTAACTGGTTGGAATCAGGAAAAAAATGAGGAAGCTATCCGGGGGCTCTCGCCTTTGTGGGCATTCTGGACTGTTCATTGGTGGATTGCTGTTGACCTTTTCCCTGTGCGTCATGGGAAAGATAGTGTTTGAGTTATTTCTTTGAAAACTGCTGGAAAGGAAATAAAGAAAGTACAGCATAATCCTTGTCTCCAGTCCTGACATAGCATTCTTTTTTTTGCTCTAATTATATTCATATAACATGTGTATTTGTCAAGCGCACATTCACCCCTGATGGGGAATCTTAGCACTGAATAACAGATGTTTTAGGTGTCTGCTTTTTGTACAGGGGCATCTCCTACCTGTTTGCATCGTGCTGGAGAACGGGAGTAGGGACACTGAACTTCACCCTTTGCCCTCACGCTGCCGCGTACCAAAATCCTCGCGACCGCCGAGTGGAGGACTACCAGTCCCAGAGCGAGTAGCGGCTGGAGCCCCCTTCGGCATTTACCACGCCCGGAGGCGCTACAAATTACGCTGACTCCCCGCGTCGCGGAAACGCGCGCTGGACGCGACCGGGAGAAGCCCGGGACTACAGCGGGACCGTCTGTGGCCGTTCGGGGCCAGAGGAGGCCGAGCTGGGCCACCCCCCTAAGGTCTCGAACATCGGTGTGACTGTTAATGCAGGTGATTAGGACGATTGTGAATACTAAAGGACTGAGCCGATATCTGTTTAAAATATTCCCTATCTGTTTATATTATTAACATGTGCTGTATTACTAATCATGTCCTCGCGATCAGATAAAGAGGGAAAGCTAACATCTAAATCCACCGGTGGAAGCCTTATCGGAACTCTTGATAATTATATCACCCGGGCAGCAGCTGCCCTTGACCGGGAGATAGCAGACACCGAAAAACGGCTCTCACTAGAAATATTTTCCAAACGATCCTCTTTGGGATCTATCAAGAGCTGCATAACTCCTGAAAATTGAATAAGTCAACGACTTGTTGATCTACGATTGCCAGAGATTAGCATGGGGTCGGATGCACAAAGTATCATTACCCTGGGGAATAGTACACAGAACAGTAATACTACTCACAAGGAAAGTGGGCCTTGTAAGACACCCCCCACGAAGACACATGTATGCCCCACTGTTGAAACGATAACCACAAGCACCAAACTAATAGGGAAAAGAAAGCGGGGTGGGGGCGGGCAGAAAGGCAAACGGGCAAAGATCCCCAAACTAGCGAACAAAATTGTTAATCCATCGGGCACACATAACCACACACAGGCCGCCGCTTCTGCCCAGAATTAGAGCGTCCCCCTTCCATCTAAAAATGGCCATTATCAGTCGCTGAAAAGATTGCCAATGACCCTACAGGGAGATGGTTGGCTGATAGGGCAGGTGGAACAGATTGTAAAGTCTTTAATGCTCCCCCTCATTGAGAGACTGAAAATAATTAATGAAAATCTAGGCAAGTTACAACAGGCCACATTACATAACACCCAACTGCTACACTCCCTAACAGACAACAAGAGGTCGGGGGGACAAGCTATATACCCAAGCAAACGGATTGATACTAACCAATCCCCGCATCCATCCCCAGTCAACCTGTAACGTCAACAGAAAGAGAGACCTTGACTAACGGGGATAGTAGACCAGTGGACATAAAGGACAGACCTCAGGGCACGGAGGGAAGTCGCAGTCTTGTGGGGGCCCCCAGATACATCAGGATGAGGGCACACAACCAGCCTTACTGACTAACGGATCCATACAGACTAATAAGCTGGCCCAGGGTGTGGGTAATCGAACTATCCTAGACCTACCCTCACAAAGTACCCCTTTAGTGACAGTCCTGGGAAATGTTCCCCCCCCTCCGTCAAGGAGAAAGAGAGGACTTTTCACAGTTTAAAAACAAGGTTACACACTGGCTATCCCGAAATACTGTAGGAGGCCATATGGTAGGGCATAACATAATTATGGCCCGACCAGTAGCCTGGCTGGGATATTCTAGGAAAACCAGAAATGGAGACTGTATAGTAATAAACTTTAACAGGGAGGTACTTCGCTGGGGGGACAGGGTATAGAAATATTGCCCCTCGGGTTTTTCTATAGACCAGGGCAGCGGGGCGCTTTCAACAATAGGAACAGGATGTTTGCTAACAAACTACCTTACCCTAGAGAACCAGATGGGTGGGACACAATACCTCTGAGGTCCAACAGAGTTTAGATGAGGGGTGGACCAGAATATCTCCCACATATGGAGGTCACAAACAGATTTAATGCCTTCTCGGGCCTTAATGATTGCGATTGACTGTGTGGTAACCCAACTAGCTACCCCCTCATAACCGTCCTAGCACTTTGCCTGTATATCCCTTACCCCTGGTTAGTTCAGTGAGAGGTTGTAATAGTCCAGTTGTTGTTATCCCTAATAAAATGGCACCATCAGTAGAAGAAGGTTCCTGTGAGGTTAACCACTTTGGAACAACTCAACTTGATTCACCCAGAAAGCCTGTTCCTGTGACCATGGAGGTAAACTCAGAATTTAATGTTCTCTCATGGAATGTTGCGGGCTGTCAGGAAAGGTTTTAGACCCCTTATGGGTGCAGTTTGTAAGCCAACACTCTATTATCTGTCTCCAAGAGACATAGGCCACCAACTGCAATACTTCACTGGAGGGTTATAAATCATTTTGTGTTCCAGCAATAAGCTCAAACAGTGGTAGGCTTGGTCATCTTTACCTCCCTGGCATTAAGATGCAGCATAAGGGCCTTTTCCTCAGGTAACAGAAACATCCAGGCCATTATCTTGGGGAAAGAAGACAGCAGTCCCTTCCTACTATGCAGTCCTTTAGAAAGGCCCTGAAGACTCGGCTATTTGCCAAAGCCTACCTGTAGTTTTGTTTTGCCCTCTTTTGAACTTTTTTGATAGGCGCCTTGATGCCTTCGGGTTTTAGTTCCGCAATATAAGTTATTTTTCATTCATTCATTCATTCATTCATTCATTCATTCATTCATTCATTCATTCATTCATTCAGCCTGTGTGTGATAAACTTTTATAACGCAAGTAACCAGGGCGGGGGATGTAGGATTACTGAACTGCATAATTTTATTACTCAGTGTCGTGGACCAACAAGAAGGAACCTCCTACTTGCAGGCGACTTCAACGTACACCCTTGCGGTGACCCTATGGTAAATACTTTAACGACCATAGGTTGCCACACGATAACGGGGTTACATTTTGAACACACAAAACAGGGAAATGCGCTGAACCTCATGCTAGATGAGCGTGACCTTTTGTTTACCATGAGTATTGCACCACCATTATCCACTCATAAGGAACCTACTTTTAAGGTTAGAAGTCTTGGGACCTTTATAGACTTTAATCTAGTTTCTAGAACTATTATGAGCCTCCTCTTGGCCTTCTGTATAATACCGAGCACACACAGCGACCACAATCCAGTCTGTGTGTTGTTAGGAGGGAACCTTATGAAAAAAAAGGATAAAGTTGTAGGAGGAATTATGCTGCAACCTATAAATGGAGGGCGACGCATTAAATGGAATCAGGTCATACCGCCCGCCTTCCTTGATAGACTTAAAAAAGATTGCGCTGCTGAACTTTCAACCTGCCTTAGCACTGAACCCTTGGGCGAAGGAGTCCTTAAAGCCTTCGAAAGTATTGCCCTTCATGTAGGAAAGATGTTACATGCCCCGGGGGGGGGGGGGGGGGGGGAGGAAACTCCATCTGGAGACCCTAAATGGTTCTGCCACAAAGCAGCCAGAGACTTGAAGAAGGCCCTTAAAACAATTCCCTGAGATAGATTCATGATCCGCACATTTCGATCAACTTATAAAGGTCTGCTGGCTAATAGGAAAAAGGAGTTGAAAAATGCGCTTTGGAAGGAGCTCTTAGATCCTTTGACCCTAGCAAGCAGCTCAAAATTCTGGTCCACAATTAACCGCTCACCTTTATTAATGTCAGGGGTTAAAGAAGTGGGGTCAAATATCACGGAGGATGAATGGGTGTCCCATTTTACCACAATCTTTAAGGATACCGTTATATGTCCAGTCCAACCAAAAGAGGTGCTGGGGTTGGCCTCTGTGGTGTTCTCAGTTGTGGAAATGACAGAGGGAATTAACAACCTCTCAAACAAGAAGGCCCCAGGTCCCGAGGGCATCCCCCCTGACTTATTTAAATCTAGCCCTCTATTCTGGGCCCCAATTCTGACAGCAGTGGGAAATGCCGCAGCGGAAAAGGGCTGTCCAACCTCCTGGGGATTATCAACAATTGTACCCGTTATCGTAAAGGTGGGCTCGCACACCGCTCACTCATCAGCGGGATAACCCCACAGGATCATGGTCAATGTAGTACCACTGTTCAGAACATCATATCTTCTTCTTATTAATATTAAATATCATATCTTCGCCATCCCTGGACACGTGTTTCGTGGTATTTGCCACTCGTCAGCAGGGAGCAGGTCAGCTTCAGGGGTTGCCGATGGCTGCCGCATATCACCGGGTGTAGTACCAATACAGAGGCGCGCGGGTGCAGAGTCCCATGCTTGTCAGCAACAAGAACAGGATATCGTAAAGGTGGGCTCGCACACCGCTCACTCATCAGCGGGATCACCCCACAGGATCATGGTCAATGTAGTACCATTGTTCAGAACATCATATCTTCTTCTTATTAATATTAAATATCATATCTTCGCCATCCCTGGACACGTGTTTCGTGGTATTTGCCACTCGTCAGCAGGGAGCAGGTCAGCTTCAGGGGTTGCCGATGGCTGCCGCATATCACCGGGTGTAGTACCAATACAGAGGCGCGCGGGTGCAGAGTCCCATGCTCGTCAGCAACAAGAACAGGATATCGTAAAGGTGGGCTCGCACACCGCTCACTCATCAGCGGGATCACCCCACAGGATCATGGTCAATGTAGTACCATTGTTCAGAACATCATATCTTCTTCTTATTAATATTAAATATCATATCTTCGCCATCCCTGGACACGTGTTTCGTGGTATTTGCCACTCGTCAGCAGGGAGCAGGTCAGCTTCAGGGGTTGCCGATGGCTGCCGCATATCACCGGGTGAAGTACCAATACAGAGGCGCGCGGGTGCAGAGTCCCATGCTCGTCAGCAACAAGAACAGGATATCGTAAAGGTGGGCTCGCACACCGCTCACTCATCAGCGGGATCACCCCACAGGATCCTGGTCAATGTAGTACCATTGTTCAGAACATCATATCTTCTTCTTATTAATATTAAATATCATATCTTCGCCATCCCTGGACACGTGTTTCGTGGTATTTGCCACTCGTCAGCAGGGAGCAGGTCAGCTTCAGGGGTTGCCGATTGCTGCCGCATATCACCGGGTGTAGTACCAATACAGAGGCGCGCGGGTGCAGAGTCCCATGCTCGTCAGCAACAAGAACAGGATATCGTAAAGGTGGGCTCGCACACCGCTCAATCATCAGCGGGATCACCCCACAGGATCATGATCAATGTAGTACCATTGTTCAGAACATCATATCTTCTTCTTATTAATATTAAATATCATATCTTCGCCATCCCTGGACACGTGTTTCGTGGTATTTGCCACTCGTCAGCAGGGAGCAGGTCAGCTTCAGGGGTTGCCGATGGCTGCTGCATATTACCGGGTGTAGTACCAATACAGAGGCGCGCGGGTGCAGGGTCCCATGCTCGTCAGCAACAAGAACAGGATATCGTAAAGGTGGGCTCGCACACCGCTCACTCATCAGCGGGATCACCCCACAGGATAATGGTCAATGTAGTACCATTGTTCAGAACATCATATCTTCTTCTTATTAATATTAAATATCATATCTTCGCCATCCCTGGACACGTGTTTCGTGATATTTGCCTCTCGTCAGCAGGGAGCAGGCAGGGGTTGCCGATGGCTGCCGCATATCACTGGGTGTAGTACCAATACAGAGGCGTGGGTGCAGAGTCCCATGCTAGTCAGCAACAAGAACAGGATATCGTAAAGGTGGGCTCGCACACCGCTCACTCATCAGCGGGATCACCCCACAGGATCATGGTCAATGTACTACCATTGTTCAGAACATCATATCTTCTTCTTATTAATATTAAATATCATATCTTCGCCATCCCTGGACACGTGTTTCGTGGTATTTGCCACTCGTCAGCAGGGAGCAGGTCAGCTTCAGGGGTTGCCGATGGCTGCCGCATATCACCGGGTGTAGTACCAATACAGAGGCGTGCGGGTGCAGAGTCCCATGCTCGTCAGCAACAAGAACAGGATATCGTAAAGGTGGGCTCGCACACCGCTCACTCATCAGCGGGATCACCCCACAGGATCATGGTCAATGTAGTACCATTGTTCAGAACATCATATCTTCTTCTTATTAATATTAAATATCATATCTTCGCCATCCCTGGACACGTGTTTCGTGGTATTTGCCACTCATCAGCAGGGAGCAGGTCAGCTTCAGGGGTTGCCGATGGCTGCCGCATATCACCGGGTGTAGTACCAAAACAGAGGCGCGCGGGTGCAGAGTCCCATGCTCGTCAGCAACAAGAACAGGATATCGTAAAGGTGGGCTCGCACACCGCTCACTCATCAGCGGGATCACCCCACAGGATCATGGTCAATGTAGTACCATTGTTCAGAACATTATATCTTCTTCTTATTAATATTAAATATCATATCTTCGCCATCACTGGACACGTGTTTCGTGGTATTTGCCACTCGTCAGCAGGGAGCAGGTCAGCTTCAGGGGTTGCCGATGGCTGCCGCATATCACCGGGTGTAGTACCAATACAGAGGCGCGCGGGTGCAGAGTCCCATGCTCGTCAGCAACAAGAACAGGATATCGTAAAGGTGGGCTCGCACACCGCTCACTCATCAGCGGGATCACCCCACAGGATCATGGTCAATGTAGTACCATTGTTCAGAACATCATATCTTCTTCTTATTAATATTAAATATCATATCTTCGCCATCCCTGGACACGTGTTTCGTGGTATTTGCCACTCGTCAGCAGGGAGCAGGTCAGCTTCAGGGGTTGCCGATGGCTGCCGCATATCACCGGGTGTAGTACCAATACAGAGGCGCGCGGGTGCAGAGTCCCATGCTCGTCAGCAACAAGAACAGGATATCGTAAAGGTGGGCTCACACACCGCTCACTCATCAGCGGGATCACCCCACAGGATCATGGTCAATGTAGTACCATTGTTCAGAACATCATATCTTCTTCTTATTAATATTAAATATCATATCTTCGCCATCCCTGGACACGTGTTTCGTGGTATTTGCCACTCGTCAGCAGGGAGCAGGTCAGCTTCAGGGGTTGCCGATGGCTGCTGCATATCACCGGGTGTAGTACCAATACAGAGGCGCGCGGGTGCAGAGTCCCATGCTCGTCAGCAACAAGAACAGGATATCGTAAAGGTGGGCTCGCACACCGCTCACTCATCAGCGGGATCACCCCACAGGATCATGGTCAATGTAGTACCATTGTTCAGAACATCATATCTTCTTCTTATTAATATTAAATATCATATCTTCGCCATCCCTGGACACGTGTTTCGTGGTATTTGCCACTCGTCAGCAGGGAGCAGGTCAGCTTCAGGGGTTGCCGATGGCTGCCGCATATCACCGGGTGTAGTACCAATACAGAGGCGCGCGGGTGCAGAGTCCCATGCTCGTCAGCAACAAGTACAGGATATCGTAAAGGTGGGCTCGCACACCGCTCACTCATCAGCGGGATCACCCCACAGGATCATGGTCAATGTAGTACCATTGTTCAGAACATCATATCTTCTTCTTATTAATATTAAATATCATATCTTCGCCATCCCTGGACACGTGTTTCGTGGTATTTGCCACTCATCAGCAGGGAGCAGGTCAGCTTCAGGGGTTGCCGATGGCTGCCGCATATCACCGGGTGTAGTACCAATACAGAGGCGCGCGGGTGCAGAGTCCCATGCTCGTCAGCAACAAGAACAGGATATCGTAAAGGTGGGCTCGCACACCGCTCACTCATCAGCGGGATCACCCCACAGGATCATGGTCAATGTAGTACCATTGTTCAGAACATCATATCTTCTTCTTATTAATATTAAATATCATATCTTCACCATCCCTGGACACGTGTTTTGTGGTATTTGCCAGTCGTCAGCAGGGAGCAGATCAGCTTCAGGGGTTGCCGATGGCTGCCGCATATCACCGGGTGTAGTACCAATACAGAGGCGCGCGGGTGCAGAGTCCCATGCTCGTCAGCAACAAGAACAGGATATCGTAAAGGTGGGCTCGCACACCGCTCACTCATCAGCGGGATCACCCCACAGGATCATGGTCAATGTAGTACCATTGTTCAGAACATCATATCTTCTTCTTATTAATATTAAATATCATATCTTCGCCATCCCTGGACACGTGTTTCGTGGTATTTGCCACTCGTCAGCAGGGAGCAGGTCAGCTTCAGGGGTTGCCGATGGCTGCCGCATATCACCGGGTGTAGTACCAATACAGAGGCGCGCGGGTGCAGAGTCCCATGCTCGTCAGCAACAAGAACAGGATATCATAAAGGTGGGCTCGCACACCGCTCACTGCTCAGCGGGATCACCCCACAGGATCATGGTCAATGTAGTACCATTGTTCAGAACATCATATCTTCTTCTTATTAATATTAAATATCATATCTTCGCCATCCCTGGACACGTGTTTCGTGGTATTTGCCACTCGTCAGCAGGGAGCAGGTCAGCTTCAAGAAGGGAGATCAAAACAGTATTTTAAACTATAGGCCTATCTCCTTAATTGATTCTATTGCAAAAGTTCTAGGGGGCGTTATATTAAAGAGGCTGACTACTTGGGCGGAGGAGAAAGAGATCATTTCTGACATCCAGCACGGGTTCCGCACAGGGCACTCAACCTTGGCCCAATGCCTAAACCTCATTTTGATTTTGGGCAAGTACACCCTTTCACGTCCTGGGACTATCTACATGGCCTTCATGGACCTTTCCTCGGCTTTCGACTGTGTCAACCGGGGAAAGCTGTGGCAGTCCATGGAGGCCATGGGGGTAGAGCAACACCTGGTGAACTTCCTAAAAGATCTACACAGAGACACAAAGGCAAATGTTAGATACACCATGGATCTCAAGGTAACAAGAAATTTTAGTACTAGTCGGGGGGTCAGGCAAGGGTGCATCCTGGCCCCCTTTCTTTTTAACCTTTATATAAATGACCTTGAAGAAACACTGGTTGACACAGGGGCGGATTACCCCTACGTGGGTCGTCGGGGACTGCCCGTCCTGCTGTATGCGGACGATGCTGTCCTTCTAGCCCGCACCCCGAAAGGGCTACAAACAATACTCGACGCCTTTCACGGGTTTATGGCTAGTCGCGACCTATCCATAAATAACACAAAATCCTACGTGATGCAGGTGGGAAAAGGAGAAAAAAAACAGTACCCATTTAGGGTAAATGGCACCAGGGTGCCTACGTGTACCTCTTTTTCCTACCTGGGCGTTTTCTTGGATCATCAGCTGAACTGGGCCTCACTCCTGAATAAGAAAAGGGGAGAAGTTATTAGGGCTAACGCAGCGCTCTTTGATTTTTTTGCTAGAATGGGCAATAGACCAGTGGTGGCCATGTTGAAGGTTTATCGTGCAAAGAGCATCTCGATAACTAGATATGGAAGCGAACTATGGGGATACGGCAACCTAGAGGGTCTCCAGGTGGTCGAAAACATATTCCTAAAACAGCTCTTGTATGTCCCACAGGGGACATCGAATATGTCTGTGCATGAAGAGACTGGCATGCCTTTTATCAGTGACACCCTGTCCTTGCGACCCCTTACCTTTTGGCTTCAATGCTGGCTCAATAAACAGCTTGCTCATATTCTCTTAAAAGAGATATTGAGCCTAGATTGTATGACCAAAATTCCTTGGATGAAATACCTTAAAACTAGTTTTGGGAAGGAGGGACGCTAGTTTTGGGAAGGAGGGACAAAACCGGAAGGAATCACTAGAAAAGACGTAGCATATATTAAACAGTCCTTCACTGCACGAAAAATAATGGAAAGGCAGGAAAAGGACCTGTTGAAGCCCAATGTGCGTCACCATATGATGCTCAAAACCTCGCCAGGTGAGGAACCATATCTACTTTGGCCACTACCAGCCTATGAGCGTTTTTTTACTAATTAGGTTTAGGTTTAATTTGTTTCACTTTTTAATAGCAGTCCCAAGGGGGTGTCATAGAGGGACAGTGCTAGCACCCTGTGGCTGCGACAACTTGTCTCCACAGGATTTGCTGCACTTTATGTTTTTTTGTAAATATTATGAATTCCCCAGGGCTTTTTATCTTAAACCTATTTTTAAAAGATTGCAATTTGTACAAGCTCGCCCTGCCCTACTGTATTTACAATTGTTAAAACCTGATTGTATAGCCCATGTGACCGGCTTTTTAAAAAGCTCAATGAAGTATAGAAAATGCCTGGATACCTAGAACTGTATAAGTAATCCCCCAAATGATGCTCTTCCTAACGTGCAATAGCTGGATTTTAACGTTATGAAAAATTTGTTTTAACTGGTGTATATTGTAACATGTATTTTAACTGAAAGCTTGAAATATATTCTGTTCTATGAACTTTTATGGTTTTGTACAAAAAAACTTGAATAAAGTACTTTTGAATTTGAACAGATGTTTATTGTTACCCACCTCAATGGTACTCATTTTATCAACCTCAAATAGATGTAAGCTGAGTGGACCCGCCGGGATTTGAACCTGTGACCATGAAGTCGAACACAGGCCTCTGCATTGGATACATTAGTACACTGTGCCACCCGACCTGGCTGTATATCCCGTTGATTTTCAGTCACTTAGCAAGGGTAGTCTCACTATATTTGTGTGCCCTTGGACTGGTATAGTGTGCCCAAACAGCTGCATCAGTAGCAGTTTACCCAGCAAATTATTGAACATTACATGTGGCACCGGCTATTTCCTCATTGTGGAGATGCACATTTAATCCAGTTCCACAGTGTACTAAGGATCCCGCTATGCAAATGCAGTTTTTTCCTTTTTATTTTGTTATTCACGGAGAAATATGCTTCCACTGTAAAGGAACCTCTTCCTCTACACCCCCAAGAAGTTTTGGGGTTTTCCGTTCAGCTCTTTGCTGGAGAAATCTCTGGGCACTTCTAGTGTGGGTAAGACACCAAGAAAAGTTTGTGAATGCCTAGTTGAGGGTATTCACAAACTGTGAATACAAGCGTTGCCTTGATCTGCCCACACCATCCCCGCTTGTGTGGGATTTACTATGGTGTAGAAAACAGTGTGGGATTTACTACAGTGTAGTTGTAAATAGTGAAAACAACAGATCATGGGAGTCAGTTTTGCCGTCGACTTGTGGACTTGCATATGTATGCGGTATTGCAGTGCAGAGGGTTTTACACAATAGGAGACACTGAGCATCTAATATGGTGACGTGACGGGTTGGGGTCACCCGACAGGAAAGTAGAGCAAAAGAGTGACTGGTAGTCCGCTGTTCCTTTTTCCCCAACTCTTGTTCCCTCCCAGCAGGAGGAATGGATGCCAGAGAATAGAACTTTATTGCACCATGCATACAACGAACAGGAGAATGGCTCCTTTAACTGGGGATTCATGCCAGACGAGACTCCTCCCCTGATGACGTCAGCACGCACACGGCGTTAAGTGCGGAGCCTTCCTGGATTCCAGGGTGCACAGCCACCGGAGGAGAGACGGAGCCGAGTGCGAAGGTGATAACAGTGACGAAAGGAGTCCAAGAAGAGAGTGAGGAAGAACAGAGAACTGGTCCTGCTGTAGCTGTGATTGAGCAAGGAGGCCAACGACACCGCGAGCCGCCGCGCCACGCTCCCGGAGGAGCGTGGCTTGAACAGGTACGGGGCAAGTTCTCAGGGTGGGTGGGAAGGAGCGTATACCAGCTATCGAGAAACCTCCAACCCCCACCAGTTTATAAAACCTTTTCTATTCACCCGCACAAGCACAAGTCCAAACCCTTTTTTTTGTGTCACAAAGTGCACTGTTTGTGTGGTGTTTCCCCTCACTTTTCGGTCCCTTACAAAACGGGCTTGAAAGGACAAGTGTCCTGATATCTCTTTTCATTTCTTTTATTGCACAAAACACTCCATGGCCTGAAGGCACATCTGAGATCCAGGATCCAGACGCTTGGAGTTCCTACAACTCGACCCTAACCAGCTTCAGGGAAGCCCAGAACAACCTCTAAGACGGATCCCTTCGCATTTGCCAAACAGAGACTTACAAGTAGACATAAACATGTCTTTGGGAAAATAAAACCCTACCTTACCTGATCTGGCCTACGTCCTGTCATTTCAACCCCGCCACAGCTGGTGTCAGATGTGGGATCAACATCCCAGTCCACCAGCCAACCCATGATGGACGCCCTTATTCAACACCTTATTAAAGGCCAGGAGAAGTGGAAATGGGCCATCGAGAGGCAGATGACCTCGGCGCCGGCAGACCGCGATGGGTGGACAGGTCCCCAATACCTCGGTCCACGTGGAAAGGCATGCCTCCATGCCGAACCCCTCTGAAATAACCCTCCAGAAGTGCTTGCCCGGGGAGGATTCAGATGCCTTCGTATTGAATTTCGGGAGGGCGGCCCGGGCATGTGGATGGCCAGAGGACAAATGGCCCTTTTTCCTGGCGCCCCTCCTCACCAGAGAAGCCCAATTTGCCTACCAAGTTGCCAATCCTACGGGGGATACCCCTTACCAGATGATTAAGGACGTAATCCTCGACCATCTCGGTCTGGACTCGAAAGCCTACTGAGTGAGATTCCGAAAAGAACAAGGAATATCAGGAGAGAACCCAAAGACTCTATTGTTTTTCCTTGAAATGGCCGCTGACAAGTGGCTAACGCCGGCCACAAGCACCAAGGATGAGATTATGACAAGGGTGTACCTGGAACAATTCATGGAAGCTCTCCCCTACGGGACCCAGAGGTGGCTTAAGTAACACTCCAACCTCTCGGCAGAGCAAGCCGTGGAGATGGCAGCAAATTACTCAAGAGCACAACCAAGAACAATGGTATGGAACACTGAAAGGCCTTACAAAAGCGCTCTGCCCCAGAAGTCCGACAAGAAACCAAAACCCTTGAGGGACTTTCCAAAATCCAAAGCGGCTCGAATGGAGATTTCACAGTTCAAAGGGCCCCAGTGTTTTGAATGTGAAGACTGGGGCCACATAGCTCGTCTATGCCCCAGAAAGAAACCAGTGGAGGAGCCCATGGAGGTTGGGTATATCCCGAAGGCAGTACTATACTCCGCAGAGATGGGGACATCCTTTTATGTCCATGTGCAGGTGAACGGCAAAACACTAAAAGCACTATTAGACTCCGGGTGTAAGCAGCCAGTGGTTCAGAGAAGTATCATCCTGCCCTCCCAGATCATTCCTGACACTTTGGTCCACATACGCAGTGTACACGGGAACATAAAGCCCTACCTACTGGCCCTAGTCACTATGGTGCCAAAAGACAGAAGCTTGTGCACAGTAAGGGTGGGGGTGGTGGACTCCCTTCCCGAAGATATCAAACTGGGAGTTGACAATCCCAGGTTCCTCTCTCTGTTCCAAGATAGAGTAGGGAGGGAAACAGAAGTACAAGCGATCCCTCTTCCCGCCTTCACCTCCCCAGACCCTTGGTTGTTAGATCGTAGCTTCCGCTTCGCACAAACCAATGAACCCACTTTGTTTAACGCTTGGGAGCCCGCCCATGTTAATCAGAGTAACATCTGGTTTTTGATCAAAAACGACCTCCTGTACAGAGAAGGGCATCCGCGGGAACCCGCACAACTTCTGGTCCCTGCACCATTCCGAGAGCAGATCCTCTTTTTCTCACACGACCATATCACCGCAGGACACACAGGCGCAGAAAAAACTACTGAGAGTATACTGCGCCATTTCTTCTGGCCAGGTATCTATAAAGATATCCAGAGATACTGCCAAACATGTGAAATCTGCCAAAGAAAGAATATGCAAAGACCTCCAGCAGTCCCGTTACAACCCATGCCAATCATAGGAACACCCTTTAATAGAGTCAGTATGGACTTAATAGGACCACTACCTAAAACGTCAAAAGGGAACCTGTATGCATTAGTTATTATGGACTATGCCACCAGATTCCCTGAGGCGTTTCCCCTCAAGTCCCCCACTACTAAGAACATCGCAGAAAAATGTGTGGAGTTGTTTTCCCGGGTTGGCTTCCCCAAAGAAGTACTAACGGACCAAGGGACTCCATTTGTGTCCCGCCTGATGAAGGAAGTCTGCAGATCATTGGATATTCATTGCCTCCGTACCTCAGTATACCATCCCCAGACTGACGGTCTTGTCAAGAGGTATAACCGGTCCCTAAAGACCACTCTGAAAAAGATGCTCACAATCGAGGGACAGGATTGGGACCATCTACTACCACTCGCCCTATATGTGTTACGCTCCCAAACACAAAGCAGCCTGGGCTGTTCGGCATTCGAGATGCTGTACGGACAACAGCCCAGATCCCTCCTAAAGATGACCAAAGATGTGTGGGAGACAGAAGAAGAAAACAATTAGCGTTTCTTATTAGAGTATACCCAACAACTAAGGTCAAAGCTAGGAAAATTGAGGGATCTGACCTACTCAAACCTGGAAAAAAGTAGGAGTAAACAAAAGAAGTATTACGATAGGGGAAAGAAATGGAGGCATCTATCAATTGGGGACTGGGTACTAGTCCCACTCCCTTCTTCTACCCGTACGTTCCAGAGTGAATGGTTAGGCCCATACCGGGTAACAGAAACCCTGGGCAACACGACTTATCGAGTACAGATATCACCTACCAAGACGCAATGCTACCATATCAACATGCTGAAGAAATGGCTCGCCCCCCCCCCAAAGCAGCCCACCTGTCTTAGCCTACATATATTTCCCAGGACTCTACCCTAGACAAACTTGTGATCAACGAAGATATCACGGATGGGATGTGAGAAGATCTACAGCAAACCCTGCGTTGTTTTTCATGCATCTTTTCGGATATACCAGGAAAAACGACACTGGCAGAACATAAGATCGAAACACCCATAGGAAAAGTAGTAAAACAAAGGGCCTACCGGATACCTGCGGTGATGAAAGAGGCGGAAAGAAGAGAAGTGCAGGAGATGTTGAAATTAGGCGTGATACGACTCTCCGCCAGGGATTGGTCATCTCCAATCATAATGGTCCCAAAACCAAACAGATCAACACGCTTCTGCATGGACTTTAGGGCCTTAAACGCTATATCAACCTATGACGCCTACCCCATTCCGAGGGTCAATGAACTTATAGAAGAGCTAGCTGAAGCCAAGTTCATCACGACTTTTGATTTAACAAAGGGGTACTGGCAGGTGCCCCTCTGCGGAGAAGACCGAAAGAAAACAGCGTTCTCAACTGATGCAGGATTGTTTGAATTTATTGTTCTTCCTTTCGGTCTCCACGAGGCATCTGCCACATTTCAAAGGCTGATGAATACCATCCTTCAGAAGTACCCCTCCTTCTGTTCAGCATACCTGGACGATATAGTTGTCTTTAGCCCAAATTGGGCAGAACACTTGAAACACTTGGAGACCATTTTACATGCACTCGAGAGTGCAGGTCTACACATCAATGCAAAAAAATCACGGCCCGCATATCAAAGAGTAAAATACCTCGGATATGTGTTGGAAGATGGATTGATCGCCCCACAGGCAGAAAAAGTAAAGGCCATAATGAATACACCCTTTCCAACCACAAAAAAAGAACTGCGGGCCTTCTTAGGCCTAATTGACTATTATCGGAGGTTCATCCCCCAATTTGCAGAATTGGCAGTCCCTTTGACTAATCTCCTTCAAAAGGAGGTACGGCCCGACAGCTCCTATATCCCTCCTCTGAAATGTTAAAGTCGCTGAAAAAAACTATCACCTCTGAGCCTGTCCTCATCTCTCCAGACTACAGAAAAACATTCATCTTGTCCACAGATGCATCCAACACAGGGTTGGGGGAAGTCATATAACAAATAGGGAGTGACAGGCTTGAACACCCTGTACTATTTGTCAGCAGAAAATTGTTTCCCCGAGAGTGCAAGTACCCCACAATAGAGAGGGAGTGTCTTGCTATTTAGTGGGTCATCGATAAACTGTGTTACTACCTGGAGGGAAAACCATTCATCCTGTACACGGACCATGCCCCCTTACAATGGATGTGTCGGAACAAATACCAGAACCCCAGGGTACTCCGCTGGTTTTATCTCTACAGCCATTTGCCTTTGAGGTGCACCATCGGAAGGGGAAGGACGATGGGAATACTGATTTTCTGTCCAGGGTCTTTCCTCTCCCCGATCGGGAGAATCCAGGGGGGGAGGAATGTGATGTGTTGGGGTCACCCGACAGGAAAGTAGAGCAGAAGAGTGACTGGTGGTCCACTGTACCTTTTTCCCCAACTCTTGTAGCCTTCCAGCAGGAGGAATGGATGCCCGAGAATAGAACTTTATTGCACCATGCATACAACGAACAGGAGGACGGCTCCTTTAACTGGGGATTCATGCCAGATGAGACTCCTCCCCCTGATAATGTCAGCACGCACACGGCATTAAGTGCGGAGACTTCCTGGATTCCAGGGTGCACTGCCACCGGAGGAGAGATGGGGTCGAGTGTGAGGGTGATTACAGCGACGAAAGGAGTCCAAGGAGAGAGTTAGGAAGAACAGAGAACTGGTCCCGCTGTAGCCGTGATTGAGCCAGGAGGCCAATGACACCGCAAGCCGCCGTGTCACGCTTCCGGAGCAGCGTGGCTCGAACAGGTACGGTGCAAGTTCTCGGGGTGGGTGGGAAGGAAGGAGCGTAAACCAGCTTTCGAGAAACCTCCAACCTCCACCAGTTTATAAAACCTTTTTGATTCACCCGCACCAGCACAAGTTCAAACCCTTTTTGTTTTGTGTCACAAAGTGCACTGTGTGTGGTGTTTTCCCTCACTTCTCAATCCCTTACGAAATGGGCTTAAAAGGACAAGTGTCCTGATATCTCTTTTCATTTCCTTTATTGTACGCAACACTCCTTGGCCTGACGGGACATCCGAGACCCAGGATCCATACGCTTGGAGCTCCTACAACTCGACCCTAACCAGCTTCAGGGAAGCCCAGAACCATCCCCAGAACCATCGCTAAGACGGATCCCAGCACATTTGCCAAACGGAGACTTACAAGTAGACAGAAAGGTGTCTTTGGGAAAATAAAACCCTATCTTACCCGACCTGGCCTATGTACTGTCATTTCAACCCCGCCACAGGTGATAATCTAACAAGATTTAGATTTGGCAGACAGGTTACCCTGTCACAATGTGGCGAATGCCTTGTCCCCCATATTACAAGCGCATTCTAGTAGGCTATGGCACTTGTAATACTGAAGATGGTAAACCGGTCTCGTTGTGATGGAGAAACCTGTCCACCAAACTCTAAATTAGGCCCTAAGACTGCAAACAACTGTTGGATCCGCACTATAAACACCTGCACAGTGTACATGCTTCCTGAGAGCCGTCACACTCTTCACAGTATTCCTGTTGCTCTCCGTCCCTTACTTTCCAGCCACAAGAGGTTCAGCACTGTGGTAGGCCAAAGCAGACATTAATATAGGAGTTGTCCATAGCACCTGATTTAGTTAAGTGGTAATGGAAAGTGCTCATCAGTTGGACCATTCTCCGTAGATGAAAATCCTATGTCAAAATCTCTTCTGCTCTAATCTCTTTAGGGGAATGATGGGAATCGATCAGGATAGGACATGTTGAGGAGACCTTTCTTTAGGTGAGTGCTGAAGAAATTTAGCTTAGGAAGAGAGCATAGCAGTTCCAAACAGATTTTAATGGAATTATGAGTATGACAATGATGAAACCCGGTGGGAAGGAGGCGGGGTTTGCAGTGCAACAAGCAGAATTTCTGAGACTTAATGTAAAAATGTGGGTTTAAACATTGCAAACTCAAATGCAAACGGAATTTTCCAGGTACTGTCTGTTGCATTAGATTGAATGTGCAGTGCACACAAACATCTCACCTTTGTGCAAATGTAGTACTTAATTTGTGCAGGTGGCTGCAGGTGGTGAGGACAGGGAATACTTTCTCCCCATCAAACTTTGGCCAGAAGAAGGAAGAGGAAGGTAGGAAAACAGTGACAAAGGGAAAAAGCAGGCATGAAAAAGAAATTGCTAGAGTGAGATAAAGAGACCCGAATTATAGGGTGGAGGAAGAAAAAGGCATGACATGAAATCAAGACTGGGCAACCCTGGTTGTCAGCAAACCAGGGGCCTCATTTATGAAAAGTGACGGATCGCTGCGTGAAAACAGCGATGCGTCACTTTTCATTGCGCACTCCTTACGACATTCCTGATGCGTCATATTTAATGTATGACGCATCATGTCGCAAGTAAGTGTGAGCGGGAAATCCGTTACGCTCGTGGATTTTGCGGATCTTTGGGAAATCCGCAATCCGCGAATTTTGCGGATTTCCCGCAAAATCCGCAAAAAAAAATCCGCGAACGTAACGGGTTCAAAAGTTGAACCCCCACTCATGCAGCTATTTTACAATGGCGCCAGCAAGCTGCCAGCGCCGTTGTAAAATAGTTACAAAGTTAGCTTGCACAGGAACCACTAGATAAAACGAAGCAGGTGCTGCTTTATTTTATCTAAGTGCTTCCTGTGCAAGCTAACTTTGTAACTATTTTACAACAGCGCTGGCAGCTTGCTGGCGCCATTGTAAAATAGTTACAGCTCACACAGGACTCAAGGGACCCCTGCGCCCTTCGGGACGATTGCATAGTAACACACACATGGACGCTCTAACTAGTTGATGCTAAAATTCAGTGACTCATTCATTATCCCAAAAACAATCGTGAGCGTCGTCGAGGCTGGACAGGTGTGCCTTCTTCCCAAATCTACCGTGGAAAATCAGCTGTGATGCTGGATAGGCTTTGCATCCTTGACTTTCACGAGCGCAATACCCGTGCTGTTCCTGTGACCAGGAGCTTCTTTCTCTTCATCTGCTGAACTGATCTTTCTCTGACCTTTTATTCACACAAGACGAGGCACATACCCTACTGGGCACATTGTGTTCGCACGGGTTTCTGCAAGTTCGCACGCGTTTTGTACAATTTCGCAATTTGCAAAATTGTACAAAACCCTCGCGAACTTGCAGAAACCCGTGCGAACATAAAAAAAAAATCCGCAAATTCGCGGTAATTCGCGGATTTTGCGGATTGCGAGTTCGCAAATCTGCAAAATTCGCGAACGCGAGATTCGCAAAATTCGCCCATACCTAGTCGCAAGGAGTTACAGATACGTCAGTATTTCTGACGTATCTGTAAGCGCAAAAGTGACGCATTGCTGGAGTGTGTCACAAAAGTGACGCAGCTCCAGCAATGCGTCCTTTCACATGGGGAAAGCCCCATGTGAAAGGGCTTGCGTCAGTCTTACGCCTGCTGTGAGGCAGGCGCAAGATTTTGACGCAACAGCGTCCTAAAAGTGACGCAGTGAAATCTCATAGATTTCACTGCGTCACTATTACGAGGCTTTTTGCGGTGGAACGCCCCCTCTGCATACATTATACCTGACGCAGGTATAATGTGGCGCAGGAGTTTACAAAGTGACGCATCTACCTAGATGCGTCACTTTTTAAATATGGCGCAACGAGGCGCATTTTTTACACCGCTGGTGCGTCACAAAAAGTGACGCACCGGCGGCGCAAAACTGACGAAAGGCCTTCATAAAGAAGGCCCCAGACATTCAGCAGCGCCCACGAAGGGCTACAAAGTGATATTTAAATGCAATTACAATTACAAAGAAAACCCACTTGTTTTTTGTAACAAATTTAGCTGTGTTGTGACGTGCACGTCTCACGTCTTTGGTTCCACAGAGGCAGGAAAACGGATGGTTGACAGGATGGGGAATGGAAAGCTGGAGCGAGGTGTAATCCCATTGTGTAAGGGCTTCTTTGCACAATTGAAGCTTAAGCTAGGAGTTTAGTATTAAGGGTAACACGAGCTTTTATTGGATTAAGAAGGATGCAAATCTTCTTGGGCAGAGAGAGGCCTGCTTAGAAGCGCTGAAACGTTGACGCGTCTGTAATTAATTCACGCCTCGCTGAGAGATGCAGTTAGTTTGCATCCACCGCTGGCCTCCATCATTCTGGGAGCGGGAGAATCAACTCACAGCTCCAGAAGATGGGACTAGGGAGTATATTATCAAGGACCGGTGTTAAAATTATCGCCGTTTGTTTGGCAGGACACTGCTGATAAAACAGCGATAATGGGCTTGATAATACGCCCTTGTTAATTCCCATAGAAACCCATGTTCTGGTGTTAACATGGGCTTCTATGGGAATTAACAAGGGCATATTATCAAGCCCATTATCGCCCTTTTATCTGCAGTTTCCTGCCGATAAAACGGCGATAATTTTAACACCGGTTCTTGATGATATGCCCCCAAGTTCCTAGGCCATTTTATTCTCGGCTTCCTCCGATCTTTAGTCCACAGATTTTACAGGAGTACCTAACTCCACTCTGCAAACAATGCTTAACAATCATTTGCAATGCAATAGATCTCGCAATTGCGAGATTTTGAGCTATTGGCATTGTAAATGGCAATGCCTTTTATTTATGTGCTTAAAATAACCTGCAATAATAAAAGGCATTGTCATTTACAATACCATTAGATCAAAGTATCTAAAACGCAAAACCTATTGCATTGCAAATGCTTGTTGTTTACAAGCGCCACATGCTGCGCTTTCATGTTAGAAGAGGCCACAGCCCTTTCTTGATAGGAGCCAAGTTTAAAGAAATGTCTGCAGCCCCTATTAAAGTGAAAGCATGGTATGGGGTGATTTTACCAAAAAAGCATCTGCTTGTCAAGTTGACAAACAAATGCTTTTTTTTGTAAAAGCGCCCCGTGAATGTGTGCATGGCGCGCTGAATGTTGCAGGAAAGCATGTAGTGCCTGCAGTAGGAGAAACTCATTAAAGAAAATAGTGCTTACAGACTAAGAAAAGATGTACCGTGTAACAACCGAAGTAAAAGGGCCAGTCCTCATGGGAGGTTACAAATGAAGACAAGGCGGTATTAAGGAGGGACTAACAAGTATATTAACAAATCAGAAGCCAGCATTTACGAAGGACAATGACACAAGCCAATGGCAAATATGGGCAGAGTGTGGGCGGGGGCTTCAAGTCCATACTCCAATACAGCATGCCTTGCGGAGCAGCGCATGCGCTGCCCTGGCTCGACCTAAAAATAGATGCAACCGTGTGGCCAGAACTGCTGACTTTGACTGAGCAACCGGGTTCGAGTCCCAACCTCGGCTCAGCTTCATGTGGTTTTGAACAAATCACTTACTCTCCTGGTGCCTAAGAAAAAACAAAAATTGTAATGGAATCTCATGCTAATGTGAAGTGCTTTGCGTTACTGTAAACAATTTACAAATAACAAAAGTCTGGGACTAGGGGGCCTCACTTGTATTCTCATATCTTAGACACTCTAAGAGCACTATTTTCCTCTGTTCAATGTGCTCCTTGGTATGGTAACTGTTAATAGTCTTTTAGAGAAGTTGACAGAGTAGAGAAAAAAATAGATCAATTAGCCGAGGCCATCATGACGAACAATCACCAATGTTGCCCCCTGCTTTGGTTTCGAGAGCTTTTGTGACGTCATTCATTCACTAGCAGCCCTTCAATTGTCCCCACCTCGTTTAAACCTAAAATCTAATCTCCCTGACTAAACACTGTGTGACCCTGGGCATTTTATCTACATGTGCCTCCGACTGTATTGTAAAGGGTGTATATATGTACACCTTAAATATGAAAAATGACTGCACAATATTCTGTAAAGAAAAACCCAATTACATGTGTGTGCGACATCCTAATCTCTGTTCTATGGTTTCAACAAGTCCATTGTGCTTCTTTGAATGGTACCTTATATCCGGCTACAGTTAGTGTCCATTGTAAAGAGATGTCTTGCTTTTTTTTGCTAAGTCTGCACCTAGTACATAAAGTCGAATACAATACCAATTACTATACTCTTAAGGGGATATCCTAAATGCGAGTGCGACAAAACATTCTAAAACATTTGAGTAAAATCAAAAATTGTGTACTTGAAATAGGCACGCTTATCACTGTAAACAAATCCAAACATTCTTTTATCTTTGACATTCTTTTACATCTCACATTAAGATGTAATTTATACATCATTACAATCACATGCCTCCTCGAGGTGTTAAATAACAGAAATTGTTGCCCAACTCAGTGGTGCTCATTTTATCAACCTCAGAAGGATGAAAGGTTCTGTAGGCATTTGAACCTGTGACCATAGGGTCAACTAGGGATTCCTGCATTGGACAAACTAGGTGAGCGTCATTAGCGACAGAGCAAGAACCAAAGACGAGGACTCCTGTAGGTCCTGAACTCTAAAATGAATATCTCTATGGGTTGAGTGTGGAAAAAATGTGCATGCTTTGTGGAGGTTTAGAAGGTATTTGCCACTGGGCTACGCAATACAACTGCGACTATATGTAAATGTATTCCTTGTTTATCCTTATTTATGGATATAAATGACTTTAGAAAAGATATACCTTGAAGACAACAGCTGGGGCCATTTTATGTATTAGGGCGCATTTTCCCTGTTTGCGCTTAGCCCACGTTAAAAGAGGCACCCCAGGCACAAACAGGGAAAGTGCGCCCTATTACATAGAATGCGCTGCCACTAGGGCAGCCACACACTAAATTTCATTTAGGTGAAATTCGGAGCGGCATTAAAGCAGCCACTCTGTGTTTCGCAGCGCAGGTGGCAACCCGGCTGCACTTTAAAAGGAAATTAGAGATCCCTTTTGAGGTGGGTGCAGTCAGTGACTGCACCTGTCTGCAAGGGGAGTTCTGGGGGGTGCATGGGACCCCCTTTCCACCTTACAGAGGCTGGGGCGTAACACAGGCCCACGCATCCCCCGCAGTGCGGGGGGGGGGGCACTCAAGCTCAAGGGGGCCCCCTCAGCACAGCATTTCGGCCGGAGAGCTCCTACTAGAGCCCGGAGGGGACCCCTCCACGTACCTGGCAGGGAGGCCCCCTCAATTATCGTTACGCCACTGTACAGAGGGCTGCTCTCAGGGTGCGCACTGACAGCGAGCCACCTTTTAGGTAACGCACTCTAAGTGTGCCTCTTAGCAGCTTCTTTGCCTCTGTGCCCGCATCTGTAATAGGTAGGGCTGCAGAGGCAAAGGGATTACCTTATTTACATGGGCCACACCTCCATGCAAATGAGGGAACGCTCTCTGAAGGTAGCACTAGCGCTTTAAGTGCGCCAGCGCTATTGGTATTACAGAAGGGGACGCACATGCTTCTGCGGCCCTTACTGTTGTACCAAAGTACCCTGGGGCACGCAGAGCAGGCACAAACACTTGTTGCTCCCTTGGGGCACCTTCTGTAATACAGCCCAGGTCTTCTTCTTCATGGCAATTCCATATTGTGTAGAAAAGCTAAAAATAATATATATACTTGTCGAGAATCAACTCTAATGAATTTTATGTGGAGAAGTGTGGTTCAATGGTTAAAGCGGCAGACCCTGATGCAGAGGTCTAGCCTGGGACCAGGGCTCAATTCCCCGCCTCGGCGGGTCTTGGGCTCAGAAAATTCCACGGACCTGATAATTCTCGCCTCGGTGCCTATTCCAATCATGGAGTCCCACTCTGCAACTCAGGGCAATAGCTTGCTTAATCTCCACAATGGCCCCCACAACGCTAAGGATGCCTGTCCTCCACCTTGGGGGTGCCCAGGAGTGGATGCCTCACAGGGAAAGCCAGGATGGGTTCCACAGCGGTATTTGTACAAGCGCCTTGAGACCCTTGCGGGTGAGTAGTGCGCTATACAAGTATCAATTTACATTTACATGCCATAGAAATTTGTCGCAAATATAGTGACTCACGTGCTTTAGAAATTGGCTTGTTTCAATCTGCATGATATGAACTGGAAGTAGTAAGTGTGTAAAAAATGTTTCCCCAGCAGTCTGGAAAAAGCTGGAAACCTAGCAGACAGTGCAAAGAATGAAAATCATTATCATTGCCAAAATCTGCAGACAAAAAAACAAAGTCACATACTTTTCTTTAGGAGACATCAATTGAACTGACATGCTAGCCTTACCACAGTCCATTTTAATGATGAATATAATGATTATATTTATGTCTGTGTATGGAGTAGCATTCTTATATCGTAAACTAGCCGGAGCACAAGAAAGTGCTTTACAATGGACGGGTGACACTGGGTTAGATTCTTGATCATTTCAATTGAGGCAGGGAGACAGTTTGTTTCAATTGTGTGGAGTGGTGGACTTCTTGGAAGAGTTGTGCCTTCCATTTTGTTCTGTCTTACAGCAGGGTTGGCGCAGTTTTGACGTTTGTGGGACGTGCTTCCAGATCCTGCATGCGGTGATAGAATAGTTATGTCTTCTTTTGTTTTCCTTTGTGCAATTCTTTGTCTCCATTGTGTTGACTTCCTTGCTCCTGTTCTTGTACCGTCACCCAGAGGTTATTAGTTTCTCATCAAGGGCCACAGGGGTTTTGTTACTGAAGGCTTTGTTGGGTTGCAGATGGTCTTTAAGAAGAATCAGGCATGTAGGGGGAGCATACTAAGGGCTAGATGTAGGTAAATCTTTTTTACCGATTCTAAAATACCGAATTTTACCGATTCGGTATTTTAGAATCGGTTCATTAGATGTAGGTAATAATTCGGTATTTTTGACCGAAACGGTAAGATTCGTTAATTACTGAATCGGTATTTACCGATTCAGTATTTGCCATTGATTCCTATGGGCCTGGCCCATAGGATAGAATGTCAATTACCGAATCGGTAATTACAGATTCGGTAAATACCGAATAATTCAAGGGTGGCAGGGTGTCACTTTGACACCCTGTTGCACCCCTGATTAGTGCTTGTGTGCCATATGGCACACATAAATGCCCTAAGGTAAAAAATGGTGGTAAATAACGAATCCTTAAAGCCCTGTGGCACCGTTTACAGTGCAACCTACATCTCAAAATACAGATTCAGTAATTTTACTGATTCAGTAATTTTACCGAATCTGTAAATTTACCGATTCGGAAAAATTACCGAACCGGTAAAATTACCGAATCTCTATTTTGAGATACCCTACAACTCAGTATCCAAATACGGTCGTTAACTGCCGAAAATCTGTATTTTGGGTCGTTACCGACCAGTATTTGGATACCTACATCTGGCCCCTAGTTCCATTAGTGTAGAGATGATGTAGTCAAACATTTTAAGCCATTGGATAAATGAGCAGCAACTTGTAGGATGCCTTTCAGTTGTGTCAGGGGATCTTAGGGAGGCCGTTAGAAAGTGCCTTGTCTCGACCAAACTTGAATAAGGTCCTCAAGTCATTTTCAGGGAGGAAGGGTTTCGATTTTTTGAGGAGGGAGAGCTGGTATCATGCGATCATGGGTTGTTCATGGTGATGTGTACTTTGAAGGTGAAGTCTATGTCAAGGGTGAACCCAAGTGATTTTTCATTGGCTGCCAGCTTTCAGTGAATCCTGCTAGGGCTATCTTTGTTTGCTAATTGTCCTATTTTACACCAAATATTGCAAGCACATCCTGGCCTCGGCTCAATATCCTGTCATTCCGTGCAAACCACTCCAACCTTATGTGCCTAAAATTCTGTATTTAGTCTGCTCCTCTTGTAAAGTGATGTAATTTCCTTGGGCCAAGTTCATGCAATAAAAAAGCTGCAAAAAAATATATTATGTCCCAAAGAATAAAGCCAGCACCAGCCAGTAACCTCCTTTAAATTCTGATCAGGGTCCATCCTTCTGTTGCTGCCAAAGCTGGATCACCTTGGTTGGGGGACATATACTTGAGCTGTTGCCTGCTGCACAATACCACCCACGCTTACCTCCTCGCCTGCATACCCCTGGGAGAACCCTCCCTGTACGTTTGCTAAAGATGTAAATTGATACTTGTATAGCGCACTACTCACCCGCAAGACTCTCAAGGTGCTTGTACGAATACCGCTGTGGAACCCATCCTGGCTTTCCCTGTGAGGCGTCCACTCCTGGGCACCCCCAGGGTGAAGGCCAGGCATCCTTAGCGTTGTGGGGGCCGTTGTGGAGATTAAGCAAGCTATTGCCCAGAGTTGCAGAGTGGGACTCCATGATTGGAATAGGCACCGAGGCGAGAATGATCAGGTCCGTGGAATTTTGAGTCCAAGGCCCGCCGAGGCGGGGAATTGAACCGTGGTCCTGGGCTAGACCTCTGCATCAGGGTCTGCCGCTCTAATCATTGAGCCACACTTCTCCAAGATAGCGGGCAACATATGGGCAGCCTTTGCTCCTATACAAAACACTATGGCTAGGGTCATTTGATGTACATAATTCAGTCCTGGGTACACATGTATTCATCTTCAAACACAAATGAATTGAACATAATGCACATACACAAGGTACGCTACACATTTGCAGGGCATAATGGATGTGTTTTGGTTTCACTCTGCACTTTAAAAATATTGTTACTTTATTCACTCCTTTATGGATGTCGAACTGAGGTTGCCAGGGGTGGCAGTTGCTAGCCTTGTTTGCCCACTATTACCCTTAGCAGTGTTTTATCATTGACCTGACCCTGGTAACCAGGATTTCTTGTTGCAGAAACTGTAGCAGCAGAAACTAAATGAGGTATTAGCAGCATATCTACTGTAACGTTTTCATGCAAAGAGTTCTATATAGCGGTACAGAACTAAGCAGACAGTGATAGCGTATCAATTCGGTCCCCTACAGTGCCTGTTGTAGTACTGACTACCTGGATTCCAGCACTGGCTTTGCTCTTACATGGTAGATGTTGTGACTATATTTAAGAGTCCTGTTTACTTTCTGTAGTTTCAACTTTTTGTCCTCACCAGCAAATGTCAGGCTATTGAGGAGCTAAAAGTGGAACTTGTAGACAACACTGTTGTGTCATCAGGGGTCAAAGGGCATTGATGTCACTTGCGCTACTCCTGGCATTTTAGTGAATCGGTGTTCAGATGGGCATCTTGTGCATATATATATATATATATATATATATACATATCTTTCTATGTGAAGTAGTAACTGTTGTGAAGTTAGCACACCAGTAGTTGGGAGTGGGAGGAGCTAGGGGGCCAGAGGAAGAGGAGGAGTGGACACAGGAAAGGGTTGGTTAGAGTAGGGACATGGCATAGATAAGACGTGTTAAATAAAGCTCCAGTTCAAGACAATTATAAGTGTCTGTGTTTATTGTAGCTGGATGCTACAACTGGCGACGAAGGTGGGATCTCGTTAAGTGCAGCCCACGAGACCACCCAGAGACACCCTGTCCCTTGCAGCGTCGAGAGACGAGCTCCGCTGCTGGAAGAAGCTGAGGCCGACCGAGGAGGGTCAAGAGCAAGTGACCACGGCCCCAAAGACGCTGGAATCCCTAAATACATCGTGACCTGGGAGCGCTGGAACGCTCGGTCGAAGAACCGCCTGAGCGCGATCCCCGCCGGGGGTGTGTCACCCAGCCGTTACAAAACAGGAGTCGGGAGCCCACTCCGACCCTGTCCAGTGCCCCACAGCAAGTCAAGAGGTGCCCTGGTGGAAGGGGCGCTCCCCCGAGAAATCGCCGTCCAGCGCGATCAAGCGCGCCAGAACCGGAGCCTGTGCCGGTGAAAGTGCCGACCTCACGCCGGATGCGTGGGTTTTGGCACGCGATCGGCCGAGAAAAGCGGGAAAGTGCTGAGCAAGGCGGGAGCCCACCCCAACCTCACCTGGTCGCTGTGGTGGCCAAAGAAGAGTGATTCCTGGAGCGCGCTGCCCTGCAACTGCCGGCCGGTGAGTCTGGAGTGCCTGAATCCAGAGAGAGAGAAAACCTCGTGTGATTTCAGTGACGGCGGCCATCTTAGAGTCAGGCGCTCGTCAGGACAGACCCCTTGATTATCATAGAGCGGCCATTTTAGAGTCAGGCACTGGGAAAAAACAAACATTGGTCAAGTAAACAAGCATTGGTAAAATAAACAAGCATTGGCGACAGAAATAAACAAGTGCTAGCAAAGAAACAAGCATTGGCGGAACCAAGTGAGAGTGCTGCAAAATGTCAGACGAAGAGAACGCTCAGCCCCCACCAAGTGGGTCGCTCCTGCGGGCACCCGCACCTATCAAGGTGACAACAGGAGGGAGCATGGGTCCCAAATGGCAAGAGTGGTTGGAAGAGTTTGAAGATTACACTGAAGGGTCGGATATCGTAGACGAAAAAAAGAAGTTGATTGCTCTGCGCAATCTGGCATGGCGTGAGATATTCAAAATACTCAAAGACCTTCCTGCTACCGACGTGGATACTTATGCTAAAGCATGTGAGGTTTTGAATAAAAAGTTTCTTCACAAGCGTAATGTAGACTACGAGCGCCACACATTCCACTCCGCTCGGCAAGGGAAGGATGAGCCCATGAGTGCCTTCATGATGCGTCTGCGGAGACTAGCCAAATACTGTGAATTTGATCATTTCTCTACAGATGACTCAGGAGGCGCCTGCTGAGAAAAGCACATGGACTGGATGAAATAGAGGAAATGACACGAGCTTACGATCAGGCGGAGAAGTACGCAGCCGTCATGGAAACGAAACACAAAGGGAGTCATGAACTGGTGCGGCGTGTGCACACCAAAAGTGACAGTCGGAGAAGCTCCAGAGACAAACAATGGAGGTCGCACACGTCTTCCCGTCAAGAGCAATCAAGACATCAACGACGAGAACCATGGAAGAAGGAGAAAAGATCGGAACGAGTGAGAAAATGCTACCGATGTGGGTATGATTACCCTCATGTAGACAGCTGCCCGGCCATGGGCCAGAGATGTCGGAAGTGTGGTCAAACTAACCACTTCGAAGTAATGTGTGGGGACTACAATAAAGAAAAACGAAGTGGTCCCACAGGGACAACCCGATCTGACACACGAAGCAGAGCCCCAAGAATGTCTCGGTCTGACACTCGAAGACACCACGCGCGAGCTGTCCAAGATCAGACGGAACAGTCCTCTGGATCGTCACATTCTAGCAGAGAGTCACGTCGGTCTAGGTGGGAACGAAGGTCACCTTCCAGAGAATCCAGACCGTCGTCCCGAGACTCGGCATACACCATTGAATATCTGAACTTGGCAGCAGATCCAGACCAGCTTAAGAGATACCCTCGGCTGGATATCAAAGTTGGAAATCACGACACAAAGTTTGTGCTAGACTCTGGTGCATCCTTAAACTACATTCCAGTTACCGAATACGAAAGGATGAGTCCACGACCTCCTCTGACATTCGCACCGGTGAGGGTTTTCACGTGGATGGCCAAGAAGCCACTCCCCTGCCTGGGGAAGTTCTCAACGACCCTGACACACGACAACACAACTATATCAGCAGTCATCCATGTTATCAAGGGCGCCGAAGCAGACTGTCTTTTGAGTCTACCAACCGCTGAACGGCTCCACCTGGTTGAAATCCTTTTCAAGGTCGGCGACAACCAAGATGTGACTCGCCAATTTCCCGGATTGTTTCAGGGATTGGGCAAATTGAAAGACTGTCAGGTGCGATTGCACATCAATGAACAAGTCAGGCCCGTCGCCCAACACCCTCGACGGGTACCCTTTCATCTACAGACTGCTGTTGAGGAAGAACTCCAAGACTTGTTAGCTGCGGACATCATCAAGCGCACTGACGGCCCGACCCCATGGGTATCACCAGTCGTTATCGTCCCAAAGAAGGGCACGGCCAACAAAGTCAGACTATGTGTGGACATGCGCCTGCCCAACACTGCAATAGAAAGAGAACGACACCCGGGGCCACATTTGAGCGACATGATCGCAGCGCTTAATGGGGCCACTGTGTTTTCAAAGTTGGATTTGAATAAAGGGTACCATCAATTGGAACTAGAAGTGGGGTCCAGATATATCACCACCTTCGCAACCCACCTGGGGTTGTTTAGATATAAAAGACTGAGCTTCGGAGCTTCCTCAGCGGCCGAAATATTTCAAGAAACAATTCGGCAAGTCATTCAAAACATTCCTAACACGCTCAACTATAGCGATGACATCCTTGTCTATTGTTCTGACGTTCGAGAACACGACATCGCACTCAATTGTGTCTGCCATGCCCTATTGGCGGCAAACCTGACTCTGAACAAAGAAAAATGTGAGTTTCACCAGGCCACGCTGAAGTTCTTTGGTCATATCTTTTCTGGAGCCGGCATGAAACCTGACCCTGACAAAATTGTGACCTTAAACAACACCAAGAGTCCCCAAGATGTCAGCGAACTCAGGTCGTTCCTTGGAATGGCCAGCTATTGTGCTCGTTATATTAGGGACTACGCAACGATCAGCCATCCCCTCCGCATGCTGACCAAACAGGGTCAGTCATTTGAATGGACTCCCCAGTGTGAGCAGGCATTCAAAGAAATCAAGAAAGCGGTGGAATCAGCGGACCACTTGTCATATTTCAACCCAAAGCGAAAGACTGAAATAACTGTGGATGCCAGCCCCGTGGGGCTTGGAGCGATCCTGGCACAATATGAGAATGATTCGGATCAACGCCGCATCATTGCCTACGCGAGTCGTAGTCTGACTGACCCAGAACAGGCCTACTCCCAGCCCGAAAAGGAGAGCCTAGCCGTAGTGTGGGCATGTGAACATTTTCATGTTTTCATTTATGGCAAACATTTCACTTTAATTACAGACCATCAAGCTCTCATCACCATTTATGGAAACCCAAGATCCAAGATGCCCCCGAGGATTGAAAGGTGGGGCTTACGATTACAGGAATATACTTTCACCATAATTCACAAACCAGGGAAGTCTGAAAATCCAACAAACTACATGTCCCGGCACCCCCTTCCATCGTCAGCTTCCAAGTCCTCCATCGCAGAAGAGTACATTCACTTTGTAACAGACCAAGCTCTACCGCCAGCTATCCCTATGGAGACCATTCGAGAAAGTACAGCACAGGACGTCATCCTGCAGAAAGTCCTTCACAGAGTCCGCAACAATCGATGGAGACACGATCCTCAGGACGATACTGCCGACTCCTCGACCCAACGTGAAATGCAAGCCTTCCGGCACGTGAGTGGTGAGTTGTCGGTCACAACTGATGGCATACTGTTGCGAGATCAGAGGATTGTAATTCCCACTCAACTGAGACAAGGAGTGGTTGCTCTTGCACATGAAGGGCATCGGGGAATCGTGTCCACCAAAAGAGCACTAAGGGAACGAGTGTGGTTTCCATTCCTCGATCAACTGGTGGAAGCCACCTTGAAGGATTGTCATCTCTGTCAACTCACTAGCAAGAGCGATCCTCCGGCACCATTACATATGACCATCCTGCCCAGTGGTGCGTGGCAAGAAATCGCCATAGACTTTTATGGACCCCTGTCATCGGGCAAATATGTGCTAGCCATCATCGATGAGTATTCCAGATACCCCATTGCCTGCTTTGTTCCGTCCACAAACACTGCCAGTACTCTTAAAGTACTCGATGAAGTCTTTGCAACGTGGGGGGTTCCCAAGATAGTTAAATCAGACAATGGGCCCCCTTTCAACGGAAATGACTTTGCAGCTTTTGCGAAACACCTAGACTTTCACCATCGCAGGATTACACCCCTCTGGCCACAGGCAAATGGGACAATTGAGAGATTCATGGCCACACTCAAAAAGACCTTCCAACATGCTACCGCAGAAGGGAGGGACCTGCAAACAGCACTCAATGAAGTCCTTCAAGCTTATCGTACAACTCCTCACGCAACGACTGGCCAATGCCCGGCGACTCTTATGCTGGGACGTCCCATGAGGAATCACATTCCAACGTGGGATGGAGCCCTGGAAGCATCATCATCTGCGAAAGACTCGCGTGAAGTAAGAGCCACTGATGAACGCAACAAAGGAAAAATGAAGGCCTACGCAGACCACAGGAGAAGAGCGAGGTCATTATCATTACATGAAGGGGACCATGTTATCGTCAAGCAAGAGACGCAGAAAAAGACAGACTGTCCCTTCAAAGACGAACCATTGGTGGTCACAAGAAGGAAAGGAACCATGGTAACCGCGGAGTCCGAGCAGCGGCGAGTCACGAGGAATATCTCGCACTTTAAGAAACTGCCACAAGATACCTCAAGAACCATGATGAGTGAAATGGACAATCCCAGAGTGGAAGAACTGCATTCAAATGATCATGAGAACATTGCTCCGATCATTGAGACACTGAGTACTAATAGTCCGAGAGCCAGGTCGCCACGACCTCATCGTGACGTACGTCCACCCAAGAGACTGATCGAGGAGATGGACTGAGAAGTCAGTATGTTTTGTTTGTTTTGTCACAAAGGGGGGAGATGTTGTGAAGTTAGCACACCAGTAGTTAGGAGTGGGAGGAGCTAGGGGGCCAGAGGAAGAGGAGGAGTGGACACAGGAAAGGGTTGGTTAGAGTAGGGACATGGCATAGATAAGACGTGTTAAATAAAGCTCCAGTTCAAGACAATTATAAGTGTCTGTGTTTATTGTAGCTGGATGCTACAGTAACTAGGTGTGCTTCCTGCATATAATAATAAGCAATGGCAAAGCCAATGGGTTTCACCTCCGCAAAATATATTCGTTTTACAAATGTGTTTTTAAGACTTGTTGCACAGTGGCTCTAGCAGCTGTACAACATGGCCTAAAGTTTTTAAAAAACAACACTCTGACGCGGCTAGTGTTGACTGCAACATATCTTTTTTTTTTTGCTGATCAGTGAGGCGCTTGAAAATGAGAGTGACCGTGAAGCCTTTAAATTTTAAGAAATGTAAGCCTCTTTTACGTTTTTTAGGTCTCGGCTAAAAGACGCGCGTAAGCGCGTCTCCGCCGAGATCTTATGTCAGCGAGTGGCAGTCCCAGGAGACAGTCCAGGTCACGCGCATCCTTCCAGGCGATTTGTAGCTGGAACGCGCGCTGTGGCCAGGCGCTGTCTCCTGGGAAGCGCAAGCACAACACACGCATGCGCATACACACACACACACGCGCCCATGCACGCACGCACATACATACATACAGAGACACCACCCCTGACTCATACTCACGCGCGCGCACACACACAAGTGCACCGAGGCCCCCCCTCCCCCTCCCCCTCCCCCGCCGTCACGCACATACATACACACACACACGACCATACACACACACAAGTGCACCAATCGCGCTCCAGACCCCCCTCCCCCGCCGTCACCGTCGCGCACATACATACACACACACGAGCATACACACACACAAGTGCAGCAATCGCGCTCCAGAACTTACCTTACCTCAGCACGCGGCGCCCAACCTCCTGCTGGCGCGGCCCCGGGGCTCTACACCGCTCACAGGAGCCCCGGGCCGCGAGACGCTACGACTCCGCCTGCCTCCTCTTCCGGTGTGAACGTGGCCCCGCCCCCGTCACAGGCGACCGTGCCTGACTTCCGGGGCGGCGAGCTTGGTAACGAATCTGGTGCTATCTCTTGGTTTAGAAAACGTAATTGTGTCGTCCATTGTACCCCTTGAGACATGTGCACGATACTGGGATAGTTATGCCTCTCCAGTCAAGAAGGCATGCATTAACAAATCTTTCAAGGGCTTTTGGAGACTCAGACAGACACCATGCCTCAGCTGTCGATCAATGAGAACACATGCTCCCACTGCAGGTAAGGAAGGACAACAGCCAGCTGAAGCACTGGAATGCAGAAGACCAGCCAGCAAGAAACACAACAAATATATGGTGTTAGGGTTCTCAAGTCCTCCTTTGCCCATTAGTTTCTATCTCACCCAAAGTTGCTTTGATCTTCTGTTTCTGCATTTCGAATAAACACAGAAAGGACTTCCCACTGCATGCAGAACACTGGCACCCAGCCTGGGCGATGGCTGTAAATAACTGCTCCCACGTGCCTCTAATTTCAACAATAATAATTACACTAAACAGCTTTATCCTGCCCATCTGCTTGCATGACATGGCAGCTTGGCATGGCACCCTGGCATTGCCATCCACTGAACTTGGATCCGCAGCTTGTCAGGCACCTCCGCATGTGCAGGCGCTTCAAGACTTTGAAGGGGACCATATTGCCCGCAGACCAGCAGTTGGCGAAGAGCTCGCATCATATTTTACTTCTATTACAGTGATGGAGCAGACAGATGGTGAGTGGTGAGTGCAGAGTGGTGAGTGCAGAGTGGTGAGTGCAGAGTGGTGAGTGCAGAGTGGTGAGTGCAGAGTGGTGAGTGCAGAGTGCAGAGTGGTGAGTGCAGAGTGGTGAGTGCAGAGTGGTGAGTGCAGAGTGGTGAGTGCAGAGTGGTGAGTGCAGAGTGGTGAGTGCAGAGTGGTGAGTGCAGAGTGGTGAGTGGTGAGTGCAGAGTGGTGAGTGCAGAGTGGTGAGTGGTGAGTGCAGAGTGGTGAGTGGTGAGTGCAGAGTGGTGAGTGCAGAGTGGTGAGTGGTGAGTGCAGAGTGGTGAGTGCAGAGTGGTGAGTGCAGAGTGGTGAGTGGTGAGTGCAGAGTGCAGAGTGGTGAGTGCAGAGTGGTGAGTGGTGAGTGCAGAGTGCAGAGTGGTGAGTGGTGAGTGGTGAGTGCAGAGTGCAGAGTGGTGAGTGCAGAGTGCAGAGTGGTGAGTGCAGAGTGGTGAGTGCAGAGTGGTGAGTGCAGAGTGGTGAGTGCAGAGTGGTGAGTGCAGAGTGCAGAGTGGTGAGTGGTGAGTGCAGAGTGGTGAGTGGTGAGTGCAGAGTGGTGAGTGCAGAGTGGTGAGTGCAGAGTGGTGAGTGCAGAGTGGTGAGTGCAGAGTGGTGAGTGCAGAGTGGTGAGTGCAGAGTGGTGAGTGCAGAGTGGCGAGTGTGCAGAGTGGCGAGTGTGCAGAGTGGCGAGTGTGCAGAGTGGCGAGTGTGCAGAGTGGCGAGTGTGCAGAGTGGCGAGTGTGCAGAGTGAGTGTGCAGAGCAGTGAGTGCAGAGTGAGTGTGCAGAGTGAGTGTGCAGAGCAGTGAGTGCAGAGCAAGTGTGCAGAGCATTGTGTGCTGTTGAGTGCAGAGTGCTGTGTATTGGCAATATTAATGACAATGGCCATTTATTTTTGATTTAAAGAAAAAAAAAGAAATGTCATGAGCAATGCCAATAGCTCTACCTTTAATGATGCCGAGACCATTGCATTGCAAATGCTTGTTTTTTTATAACAGGAGATTTTGCAATCACAGCACAAGCGCTGTGCAGGCAAAACCTAAGAAAGGACCAGCTGCAGCTGGAACAGGTAAGCTCGGTGAGGCTGGGCGCAGCAGGGGAGGAAGCGGAAAGACGATGGAATGGGTATTTTTTTATTTAATTATACCTATACCGTCATCTGTCAACTGCCCCACGATCCCACCCCGCCCACCACCTCACCGCATTTACCTGTGCAAGCCGCCGCTGGAAAGGGCCTTCTCCTGACAGGAAGATCATCTTGTGCATATACATGACACCTAGGCCCAGATTTACAAAAGTTGTCCCGCAAAGTTGCTGTGTTGGGTGCGTCAGAGAAAGAGAGCAGGAAAGCAACATATTTACTAAGATAGAGCGCTGTCCTGCCCTCCTCTGAGCTCTGGACTATAATTAGGTTTTCTAGCTCCATGCACACACATTTTCACCATAGTTGAAAGGTGTCTTCCTCATGTCTAGCATAGGTCTTTTACTTCCAGGAGAAAATACTATTCCTAAATAAACTTTAAACCTTTTCCTACTTTGGATGTGTGTACATTGCACCATACTTGCAAAGTCAGATACATTTGGAGAAATAAAAGCATTTCTCCTTTTTACATCTGCCTAAAATAGGCAGTATTTGTTGGTGCAAAACCTTGTCACTATCATTAGTAGATAGAGTTTTGATCTAAAAACCTTGGGTGGGTGGAGAGGGTGGGTGGAGAGGTGTGGCTCACTTGGTTAGAGGCGGCAGACCCGAGTGCAGAGAACGGCCCGGGACCAGGGTTCGATTCCCGACGCGGCAGGGTCTTGGACCAGGATCAGCGGACTGATAATTCTCGCATCGGTGCCTACTCCGACCAGGGATCACACTCGGCAACTCTGGGCATTAGCTTGCCTCATCTCCACAACGGCCCCACACAAACGCCGGGGATGCCTGGTTTCACCTTGGAGACCCCCAGGAGGGACTATCTCACAGGGAAAGCCAGGACGGGTTCCCCAGCGGTCTATAGCGCTACGAGGCCTCCGGGTAGCAGTGCGCTTTACAAGACACAACAATTTACAATTTACAATTTACATGGGAATGCTGCTCGTGTTCCAACCATGAAACTACCCCCTTGATGCAAAGTAAAGCAAAGCTCTGCTTTGCATTACTTTTAGGCAACTTTGCAGCTCAAAATACATTTTACACTAGAAAGTAAGCTTAGAGTAAACATTTTGGGTCTGCTTGTCTCACTTTTGTGATGTAAACCCAGCACAAAATGGAAGGGAACCTGTCACCTAGCGCATAGACAACACATGTAAAACTGAATGGCGCCAATCAGCTTTTATGCTTGTAGTTGTATAAGTATTCTCCATAGCAGCGCTGCTCTGGCCTATATTTTGTGAACTTCCCCCACCACTGCTCCACCATAGCTCCCAGTGAGGAAAGGCTGGTTTCCCTAAAAGCACTCCGCTCACCTCGTTGGACGCTAGGCCGCAGGCGCTTGGCCCAGTTTACATCTGAAAGGCGACTTCTGCATCTCTGCGCTTTAATTAGACTTCTGGAGGCAAAATGCAAAATGAAAGAAAACGAGGCGATTGTCATGTTAATCAATATGGCCTGATCAGGGCATCGCGGGCTTCCATTGATCCGGGAATGGGACTGCTGCTCGACCCCTAATTGATTTAGAAACTGAAAAAACAAAAGAGGGCCCATTTTGTAAATGGTGTTTCGCCAACCAAGAAGAAACCCTGACATTGATCGGTGTGTGAATATTCAGCCTGGTGATGGGGGTTAGGAGAGGCAGGCTGTGCAGCAGCAGGCCCTTGGTCTGAAACTGGAAGGGTTGTATGTCAAAACATCTTAAATCATGTCCTTGATGCTAAATTAAGACAGTGCGTGCTCCAAACACCTTTTATCACCATGTCATGAAAACAGAATTCTGGAGGAGGCAGTGTGTGTGACAAGAGTGTTGGCGCATACTTTTTGTGTGGCATTGTGATGGTGGTGTGTTCTTTTGTTTTTGTGTGCTGCTTCAAATTAGTGCTGCTTTATTGCAACATGATTTTGTTGTTTTCTACTGTGGATGTTCCTTGGCGTTCGTTTGACTACTTTGTTGTGATACGCCCTGTTATGCTTTAATTGAGTTGTAAAGTTTGCGCTGTTTTGTTTTGTTGTTGACTTTAAATATGCTTTCGAGCCAAAAGCAGCACACACCTTGAATGTTCCTGTGACAAGTGATCACTTACCGCAGTCTATGGTGGTAAAATAGAACTGTCCCATAACTTTACTTAAGGCACATGTCAGCCAAAACTATGGCAGACACTTGGGCATATTTACAAAGAAATGATGCAGCGCTGCAAGCAATTTAGCAGCACTGTGCTGCGTCATCTAAAAACGCAGGGTTGAGCCGTAGTCACAAGAATATGGCGCCCCCATGTGTTTTCCCTTGCGTCGGTGCTAAAAAAGCTATGTACATCTAACTTCTAGAAAACAAAAACCACGACCATCCCTTCTCAAAATGTTTTACTGAGCACACTAGCATACATTTCTTTCAGGCATATGGGACTCCTTGGTGATTCTTAAAAGCCCCAACCCTATGTTGTTGGTGCTCCATTCATTTTACGTGCTGCGTCATTTAAAAAATGCAGGGATGAGCCGCAGTCACAAGAATATGGCGCCCCCCTGTGTTTTCCCTTGCGCCGGTGCTAAAAAAGCTACCTAGCTCCAATGAAGACACCCTTACGCCATGGTGCAATGGTGCCTGCGTTCAGGGATGACTGCTTATTTGCAGAAAGGGACACCTTCTTGCACATAAACAATCACTAATGGTGATTAGCTCCTTCTAAGTGGGCTGCAGAATGCTGCACACATAGAAGGAGCAAAAAAAACGAGGAGAAATCAATGTATTTATCCTTTTTGCACCAATCTAATGGCTGCTTTTCAATGGCGTTTGTTTTTGGCGCTGCCTCAGATTTACAGATCCTTGTAAATCTGGGGCAGCGGCAAAAAGCAATGAGGGTTGCTGTGAAAAGCTCACAGCAACACCCATTGTACGCCCCTTTAAGGCAGAAACCTGCCTGAAAGGGTACAATATTTACAATGTAGTGTTAAGCCAAGAAAAGTGACTTACGGCTGCATTTCAAAGATGGAGCAGAGAATTGCGCCACCAGAACATTGTAAAAAGTGACACTCTGGTAGCACAATGCTCTTGTAAATATGCCTCACTTTGCTTAACTTAGCGCACCCTGTGCTTATTTGATGCGATTTGGCCAGTGCTCTCTCTTCTAAGCCTAACCCCTCCACAGCTTGCACTATGCCTGAGCACTGCTTATTAGGGATGTATGTCGTTACAACGCATACTTTTACAATGCATACCTTTACAACGCATTTTTTACACCGCAACATCCATTACAACGAATTCCATTACAACGAAATCTTTGAAACTACCTTTACAACGCATACCATTACAACGCATACCATTACATTGCATGTATGGTAAGTATTGGATAGTGTAGGGGTAAAAATTACTATTCTAACTCCAGGGGGTGCAACAGTAGGGTAAGTGTTGGATAGTGTAGGTATGCGTTGTAATGGCATGCATTGTAGTGGTATGCGTTGTAGTGACATGCGTTGTAATGGTTGCGTTGTAATGGCATGCGTTGTAATGGATGTTGTGTTGTAAAAGTTTCGTTGTAAAGGTAGTGAGTTGTAAAAGTTGCGTTGTAAGTGTTGTTTCCCCGCTTATTAGTATACAGTGTATACGAGTTGCTGTTATCAAACATCGACTTCCTCTGCTATTAGTAACAGAACACTGAATCTGTTCTATTTCAAAGGAACATTACCCATTTATTTGGGAGTGCTGATACAGCCATTGCCAAAGCAAATAGCTCTAGCCTTGTGTATGTAGCGAACACATTTGTGTATCGTTGAGCACAAAAATATTGCACGTTTTGCTTGGGTTAGATTAAGTCTGGTAAACAGAGATTTTAAGAGAAGAGTACTGTTATTGTGGGTGTGCACAGATTAGGAGATTGTGAATTTGCAAAAGGTGTGTGCTTCACAACTTTGCATATTTTTTTTATTGAAGTTTCACCAGGTTTGCAAAGTTGGAGATTTTTTTTTTTAAATCTGCAAAAAGTAAAAGCCATGCTTATATTTGGGAATGTTTCCTTGCCTCGCCAGGCCATGAACATGTCACGTCACGTACCAGTTGTATCTCATCCTTTCCTCAGAAACCGTGTACTTCACATTTTTGGTTGTCCGAAGTCGTATAGCGGATCTTCTGGCATCCAGAAAAGTAAAGTATGGAGCTCACCAGGCAGCAGCTATTGCATTTCCCCAATTTCACTCTGAGCTGACAGCCTTAAGTGACAACGGGGAAACCCATTCCATACAAAAAATAAAGAAGATAGGACGGGGTGACATAGGACCATGGCGTACTTCCTCTCGTCAGGTGAGGCGACAGGAAGCCGCCACTGGCCGTAGCCCCATTGGCCGGCACCTCGCCAGGTCAAAAGGGGGCCTGAGCAATGGAGTCCCTGTGTCCTAAGCTACGCCCCCCCACTAAAGGTGGCGGGGGGTGCTCTGTCCAATATTTGCATAGGTTGAAGTTTGAAATATTTGCATATCTCTGCAGTATGAAGTTACCCAACTTCATCTGATTAGATGGGCAAAGTTTCATATTTGCACATGTCCTATTAAAGTGTTTCATTCAACAACGTAATGGCAATGATGTATATTAAATGTAGTCACACTATCTCTTGTGAAAGAGTAAACACACAGCTAGAGTACACGCAGATCAAAATCGCTGTAGTAGGCAAGAAAATGGGCAGAATAGGTAGGTCTCTCTTGTAGTGTAGGTACATGTGTCATATACCACATAAGTGAGGTGCATTTAGCATTTCAGAGTGCAATGTGTTGTACCCCAACTCACAAGGGAATATTGGTGTTAGTACCAGCAGTATCACATCTAATGTCATTAGTAAATTGTACAGTGGCTCATAAGGTTTGGCATCGACTGATTATCTGTGTCATCCAACCATTCTATTGTTTCATGAAGACTTGAATGCTACTTTAATAGCATTTATTTTCAATGTAAATAGAATGTAATGCTTGACTCCGACCTCTCCATCAGATCTCAGGTCAATAAAGTCACGAGAAGGTGCTTCAGCACATTAAAAACCTTCCGCAAAGTCCTTGACCTACTCCCCATCAACGCCAGAAAGACACTAGTACATGCCCTAGTCACACCCCATCTCGACTACGGCAATGTCCTGCTTCGAGGTCTAAGTAAAAAATGCCTACACCAACTGCAATGCGTACAAAACGCTGCTGCCCGCTTGGTACTCAACCTACCTCGCAGAGCATCTGGGAAGAATGCTCTAGCAAAACTTCACTGGCTCTCGGTCAAAGATCGCACCAAATTTAAAGCCCTGTGCTTTACACATCGCATTGCCCAGGGCAAAGGCCAAGAATATTTGCAAAAACTCCTTACAATCCATCGTCCCATCAAAAACCTGAGATCGGCAGGAGTGATGCTGTTCAAACTCCCTCGCACCCGTAGAGCCAAGATGGGTGGCCGCTCTTTTAGACTCCTGGCCCCTAAGCACTGGAATGAACTCCCACTGGATCTTCGCATGGAACCTTCAGAAACCAGATTCCGCGCCAAACTTAAAACCTATCTGTATCCAGGCATCAACCGATCCTCCTTCCTCTGACCCCCGCTTTCACTCTCCTTCACTTTTGTCTCTTGAGATGTAGTAGCATTCTAGCGCGGGGACACACTATCTTTAGTGTAGCCAGGCGCTTTAAAAACGGCTTTATTATAATTATTATTTATTATTAATGTAGATTTGTGGGAACAAACATAGCCCAATACCTGCACTTGACGGTTGGAAGAGGGGGATCAATGCATTGACTGCACTTATTTGGTTGGGATGGACAGGGCCTAAGGGAGGGAGACAAGAAGGTAGGTAGACAAATCAGTGAAGTGGTTACATGTGATGTTAAGGACAATCATAAGTAAGCATCAAAATGACTGGGAAAGGAGTCAAGAGGGGTCTTGTTATGTGGTGTCAAACCTGATGGTATTGTATTTGATGAAAATATATAAGGAAATTATGTGAGATATTGCCACCACTTTAATGTGTTTATAATGTATTTCTTGATTAAAAATAAATGAATATATTTATAAATAAAACCTAGAATGTAGATTCGTTTTTCAATATTCTAAAGGCCTCATTATGAGTTTGGTGGTGCGGGAGCGGGATTGCCCCGCTTCTGCACTGCCAAACCCACGAACAAACTGCCTGCCAGATTAGGAGTTTTCTCCTGTCTGGCGGGCGGTTCTGTGAGGTTCCTAAGGCTTGCCTATAAAATAGGCACTGCAATGGGAACGTGAAAGGCAGTACCCGCTCGGCATGGACTACTGTAGTCCATGCCGTGCAGGTACTGGTGTGCATGTAATATGTGCCACTCCTGTGTGCATCCACATGGTGTGAAGCAACAGGGGGCCCTGTAGGGCCCCCTTTATATACTCACCGATACACTTTTCATGGCAGTCCCACCGCCATGAAAAGTTTGATGAGGAAATTTGTAATATGCTTGGCGGGGTCACATGTCACTACAACGCTTGCCATTACAACGCATACCATTACAACGCATGCCATTACAACGCATTATAAGGTAAGTAATGGCAATTATTTTTTTTATTAGGGTGGGTATGGGTTTTGGGGACATGGGAATAGTATTTTTTTCCTCTACACTATCCAACACTTTCCCTACTGTTGCACTCAATGGAGTGGGAATAGTAATGTTTACCCCTACACTATCCAAAACTTACTCTACTGTTGTCATAAAAGTTTTACCCATTGTAATGGCATGCATTGTAATGGAAAGCGTTGTAATGGTAGCTTAAAAAAATGCATTGTAATGGCATGCGTTGTAAAATCATGCAAAGTAAAGGTAGCTGCAATGTAAAAGCATGCGTTGTAACGTCATATATTCGTACCTTACACCATCGTCTATATAATCGGAACTTTTAGGGTCAGAAAGTTCAGAGAAAGACATCTGGAAATCTAGCCTTTTCTTTAATGCCACAGGATGGCTTAGTGAGTTGCAAGATTTCAGCTGGCACAGACCCTCATAAACAGGACACTGGCAAGATCAATTCATCCTTCCATCCATTCAAAATTGGTAAAAAATAGTACTATTAAATTTGGTAAGAGTACACCATTTATTTGCACTGCTTAGAAGCAGCCAAACTACTAGACACAAATTTTACGTTTAATTTGCAGTTGGCAGCCTTTTATGGGAGTTGATTATGCTCTATTAGCGCATTCTGGCAAAGGGTATTGTGAGGCCACAACTCAGCTGTAATTAATTGTTACATTGGAATATAGGTGTAATTTTATTAATACGGATACTAATAATGTCAAGTTAGCCTGCAATAAGGTAATATTGGACAGGTTTTTCTAGAGGTATTTGTATATAATATTAGGCACTAACAAATGGACATAATCAGGGCTACTGGAATCATGTGATTATGCTGATGCAGTTTTTGCGCATTATTATGGATTTGCAACATAATCCATCATCTGCTGCATAATCTGCAGATTTTAACAAAATAAAATTCATCAAAAGTTACTAAAAACACAGCGACATGTGTTCATGCATAGTAGAAGGCCCTTCACAAAGCCTAACTGGCCATCTTTCATTTGCTTATTTCTGTAACTAGTTGTTAAATTGAGACTAATGTGATGAAATATTTGCCCACACAGTGTTACTGTGTGTAAAATTATCAAATAAAAAATTATTATTATCAAAAATTTGCCACGTTATGCATCATAGTTTGGGTTTTCTTACCACATAATTTAGTCTGCCATGCCTCATAATTTGGTGCTCCTCTGCCGCATAATTCCAGTGGCCCTGTTAATAAGAAGTCTATTGCAAGTCACAAAGGAATGCCATGATCATTCTGAAGAACCAGACCACAGGTTGAGTCTTTTTATATTGTAATATAACTCTAAAGGGAATTCCATGTCCTCAATGTGCACATTTGTGGGTCATTCATTCCTTTTAATATAAAAGTTCTTAAACAATGATTACATAAAATAAAAAAGCACACAAATGAACTATACAAAATGTTCAATGTGTATGTTTGTTATTTTGCAGTAGAAAAAACGTGACGTTCACGTTATAATAAATAGGGTGTCATGAAAGAGAACAACATTAGTCAATTCAATTCAAATAAAGCTTTATTCGATTTTTTACAAGGAAAATCATAAAAGCACATATAATACAGCATAAAATGAGTATGAATTGCAATCAAAGAAACATACTACATGTTGAAAAAAGTTTTAAAAAATTGAGTTTGTGCAAATTTGTGCAAATTTTGGCTGGCGGGGAACAGAAGACAGTTAATTCATAGATGCTCTGCACCTTACTGCGAATTTCAAAAAGCTAGTAGCTGCATTGATTGTAAGTTCATCTTCAAGCATATATAGCTTAAGTAAGGCTAGCCTGCACTGTCTTAAGCCCCAGAGTTTAAGGAGTGGGAGAAGATGTTTCCTTCTACCCCAGTCATAAAATTTGCAGAATAATATAACGTGAATGTTGGATTGCTTGGAAACATTGTCACAAGGACAGGCCACCAGGGTAACCGACCAATCGTTTACGGTGGGAAATGTTAGTAGACGGAAGAAACAATCCGTCCTCATCCTTGTTAGCAACATTCTCGTATAGGGTGTAGTGATCGGAGAAAGGTAAGATGGGATGCCGGCATCATAAAGTAAGAGGTTGTGGTTGGCAATCGATAGTTTGTTACCTTCAAGATAAGAACGTCTGTCTGAAAGTAAGCCTAAACAACGAGCCTTGAGGTCCTTTTTAGAAATCGTTTGACACATTGCGGGGTTAATGTACATATCGGCTAGATCCAGTGAGGTTAAAAATTTCTGTACATAGGCGAGCCAGGGTATTTTTCTTGAATTAGTTAAGGCCATGCAGTCCTTAAATATATCCTGGTTTAACACCTTTTTTTCCGAGGACCAAACTTTATGCCATAGCAGGATTGGTGCGGTTTTAATTATGTCCGAGATATGTACTCGTGCTAGCTCATTGTGGCAGACTGTGGTTGAAATGGATCGAGGAACAGCCAACAGAAATCTTAAAAACGCGTTCTTGCTGATTTGGATCTCTCCACATTCCGCCAGGCCCCAGATACCTGCTCCGTATATTTGGCAGCAAATATGTCCAACAAAATTCTAACTGGTTTCCCACCTAGTTTAGTCGCAAATTTCTTTAAGGCTCCAATTTGTCTGATAAAAGCCAGGTTTCGAGTGTGTACGGCATTCTTCCAAGTGCCTGTGCTGCTAAAAAGTATACCCAAGTAGGTGAAGGTTTTTGTGAGGCTGATCTTGGTTGCATCGATAAACGTATTGCAAGAGATGTTCTTTTTGTTACTGCAACACATTGTAAAAGTTTTGCTTACATTGATCTTAAGGCCTCTCAAGCCCATAAAAGTAGAAAAGGCAGTCAGCGCTTTTTGAAGCCCTAGTTGGGTCCTGGACATGATCACGGCGTCGTCCGCATATAGAAGGATTGGAACCGCAAGGCCATTTATTTTTGGATAGTCAACATCTAGTTTGGCCAGGCAGTCGGCGACGCTGTTGATGTATAGATTACAAAGAAAGGGGGCAAGGATACAGCCCTGCCTGACCCCCTTTCTGATAGGGAACTTGTTCGTGCAGGCTCCATCCTTCCCATATCGGACCTTGGCCCCAGCTCCTCGATAGAGTTCTTTTATGAAAGCTAAGATATTGGGGTCAACGCCCATATTGGTGAGGGTAGACCAAAGTAAGCTATGGTTGAGGCAATCAAAAGCAGAGCTTAAGTCCACAAAAGTCATATATATATTGCCTCTTTTTGCACATGTATGTCAATGATCAGAGCTAGATTTAAGCATTTTTCCACTGTCCCGAGGCCAGAAACGAACCCATATTGAAATTAAGACAAAATGTTATTTTCCTGTGCCCATGTTTGTAGTTGGTTCAAAAGGACTCTCCCGGCCACCTTCATCATGGAGTCCAATAAAGAAATTGGTCTATAACATTTTGGGTCCGTTCTTTCACCTTTTTTAAAAATGGGTATTATGATCGCTTCTTGCCATGTTGCAGGGAATCCTTTACGGGCATAAGAATTAAGGACGTTTGTAAGAATAGATGCCCATAATTGAATATTGTTTTTAAATAGATCTATAGGGATTCCATCTGGGCCGGGCGCTTTAGCATTTGAACTTTCAAGGATAGCCAGTTCCACTTCTGAGTAATTAAAGTAGATGGAAAGTGGGAACGGCTCCGAGTTATTGATTTGCGATTCATTACTCTCCATTGGTTCAATTCGGTCATCTAGTTTGTACAGTTCGGTAAAGTGATTTATCCAGACTTCTTCTGTGATGGCAATTTCTATGCGGTCAGTTTGACCTATCGCTAAAAAAGGGGGCGTTGACCTCCCTCCAGAAGGCCGTATTGTCTCTTAACTAGTTGTTAAATTGAGACTAATGTGATGAAATATTTGCCCACACAGTGTTACTGTGTGTAAAATTATCAAATAAAAAATTATTATTATCAAAAATTTGCCACGTTATGCATCATAGTTTGGGTTTTCTTACCACATAATTTAGTCTGCCATGCCTCATAATTTGGTGCTCCTCTGCCGCATAATTCCAGTGGCCCTGTTAATAAGAAGTCTATTGCAAGTCACAAAGGAATGCCATGACCATTCTGAAGCACAAGACCACAGGTTGAGTCTTTTTATATTTTAATATAACTCTAAAGGGAATTCCATGTCCTCAATGTGCACATGTGTGGGTCATTCATTCCTTTTAATATAAAAGTTCTTAAACAATGATTACATAAAATAAAAAAGCACACAAAGGAACTATACAAAATGTTCAATGTGTATGTGTGTTATTTGCAGTAGGAAAAACGTGACGTTCACGTTATAATAAATAGGGTGTCATGAAAGAGAAAAACATTAGTCATAGTAAAAGGATATTGTGGAAAAGTAAAAGTATTTTTGTAGTACAGTCACTGGATGGAGAAACAGGGGGGCTCATTTATGAGGCTGTGCGTCACTTTTACGCCGCCGGCGCGTCACTTTTTGTGACGCACCAGTGGCGTAATAAATGAGCCTTGTTGCGCCATATTTACAAAGTGACGCATCTAGGTAGATGCGTCCCTTTGTAAACCCCTGCGCCACATTATACCTGCGCCAGGTATAATGTATGCAAGGGGGGCGTATTGACGCAGGGAAGGGTCGTAGAAGTGACGCAGTGAAATGTATGAGATTTCACTGCGTCACTTTTAGGACGCCGTTGCGTCAAAATCTTGCGCCTGCCTCACAGCAGGCGTAAGACTGACGCAGGCCCTTTCACATGGGGCTTGCCCCATGTGAAAGGACGCATTGCTGGAGTTGCGTCACTTTTGTGACACACTCCAGCAATGCGTCACTTTTGCGCCATACAGATACGTCAGAAATACTGACGTATCTGTAACTCCTTGCGACATGATGCGTCATACATTAAATATGACGCATCAGGAATGTCGCAAGGAGTGCGCACTGAGAAGTGACGCATCGCTGCTTTCACGCAGCGATGCGTCATTTCTCATAAATGAGGCCCGGAAGTCCAAGCATTTTCCATAAAAAGATCCAAAGTAGCATGGCAACCAGAATCACCACTTTTTGAAAAGACTTGTAGTGTAGATGAAAAAGAACTAGAAAGGGTATGATGCAGTTGCAAAGTTTGGGAGATGTTGTGATAAAATGAATAGCCTGCTCTGTCCCCAGACGTGCCAGTCTTGCCAACGTTCTCTCTTTTCATTGTGCACTCACTTCAGTGTTTGTAGCAGCGCCTACAAATTAACCGCAAGAAAGCTCAGCAACCTATATTCACTTTATGGGAGAAGTCAAGGAGCTGTAAATGTGTATGTATGTGCAGACTTGTACATAGCGCACACATGCCTGGGAAGCAATGTAGTGCTGAGCTGAGTCACATCAGTGGCTTCAGGGGCATTATGGTGTACCCATTGGCTATAATATACTATTGCAGCCGATGTGTGATGTAATTTTCTTTTTACAAGTGAGTTCTGATGCCAGACTCGCTTGTAATGAGAAAATCGGTGGCAAGACTTTATAAGAAGGTTACACTCTCCTTGCATTATAATAAAAAAATTACTAATAATAGCATGATCAATATTAATATAACAGGTGTGTATTCACCCCAGTGGGTCACTTGGCACCACTGACAAAGATTTGCTGTCACCTAGCTCAATGGTACTCATTTTATTGACCTTGGATGATGAAAGGTGTGAATCCGTCTTTATTATGCAATGTCCATATTCTTATTGTTACTACAAGTAATGGTATACTGCTACTAATCACAATAATAATACGTCAGTGCTGCATTAAAAATGTGTTACTGATACCCACATTAATGTCACGCACGTTAGTGACTGACTTTTCCCCGGCTCTTACACAGAAAATAGTCCACCACTTTCCACAGGGGGGCGTCCGTCTTTGGTCTTCCAGGAAGCGGCCGCATTAGACGGTAAGGTGCAGGCCTCATTCAGAATCCCCATAGCGCCTCGATAGCGTCGCACTCACGGCAACAGCCGTATCGATAAAGCGGCTGCACTAACTTTTCATTAGTGGCCCGCCCGGCGGCCTGCGCGTGTCCGCCGGCGCTAATCCGCTGTCGAGGCTCCGGAAGAGAGGAATCCATCAGCCGCAGAGAGCAGTCAATATTCATTAGGGCTTACATGCACTGAGTGCTGCTGGGACAGCTCATCATCACGGGGCCCCCCGGGGGACGCCAGGGCACTAATTGCCAACACACACACAGAGCCGCATCTCCCGCCTCCTTTTATTTTATTTTTTAATTAAGTAAGCAGTACAGTGCCACGAAGGACAGGAGAGGAGTCTGCGCCCGCCGACGCTGAGAAAAGGCTGTTATGAAATACCAGGCCAAGCAAAAGAAATCTATGTGAAGGCTGCGCGCGCAACAGCCCCTCCCTCCCCCCCCCCCCCCCCCCCTGCCTACGTAGCGCCTCACCGGCAGGACGACTGTAAAACTTCCCCAGTCCTCAAATCCTGTAAGAAACTATACAACAACTTAGCCCAGCTGCTTAGCAAGAGACAAAGGGTCACCATACATGCCTACAATTTGAAGGGCAAAGTGTGAGATTTGGGGGGGAAAAAAACGAATTGTTAGAATATATTTTTCCCGTTGACTTAAAATCAAGCAGAAGCAATTTTAGATGGGAGAAGTGTAAAAATAAAGGGATTTTTTTGTTTTTGGCTTAAAAAATCGTGAGTCTAATTAGCGAGTACTAATTTACAGCCAGCAATTGCTTCCCTCCTAAACTCTCCATGGAAAGCGCATGACACCTCTGTCTGGAAATCTCTTGACAACTATTTTGCCACCACCAAACCACCTTGAAACTCAAACTTGTGAAACCTGTATGCCCACTGACTCATTTCTGTAATTGCCCTAAACAGCAAGTTATGAGCACCTCAATACTAACTGGCACCGGCCCTCAGGTCTCTGTACTCACAAGCGGACCCATAATGATATGTATGTTATAACATTTCTGTAACCACGGGACCTTGTGCACTAAGTGAGCTGTACTTCTCTATATTTATTATATCATTTAACTACCTACTGGTACTTGTTTTACTTTACTTTATTATCTCATTTTTCCATTATATGTAAACTTATATACTGCTATATTTTATACTGTCCTTATTTGATGCGACCCGCATTGGTTTTGATATATGATATATGATTATTAGTTCTCTGCACCAGTTTACCATTCCGGCTTTTGTATACCAGCACTCGGCTTTTCAATGTGCAAATTCTGTATTGTCTTTTTTCCTCCCCTGTTCCTTTTCTTTGGAAAAATGCTCAATAAAATTCTTTGAAATAAAAGAATTGCGAGTCTCCCACATGAACAGGTTCTGTTGGCATGTGTGGGTCATTTACCATCATTGTTTGACTGGGACAGAAAAGGGGTCTGGCCAAAATAAAAGTGGACCCTTTAGCAAATCAGATAGCTAAAAAAAATGGCCCACATTTGTACATTGGGCCAATTTTGAACTTGTAAAGACACTCTGTACATGTGTTTTGCCTGGTATGGGAGACTGCAGACATTTTTGCTTGCTGCAAGCAATGTTTGTCCTAATATCAGGGAAATCAACAGTAACCAACAGTCCGTAAAATAAGCTCTCAAACAACCAAAACCTGTCCCAAACTCTGATTTGTCAGTCCAGTCTCTCTGTATGCCCCATCTCCCTATAGGCCAGTCCAAACTTGTTTTCAATTGGTGGCGGCAGGGCATCTGCGGCAATGCAGCTGATGCCCTGTCCACCAAACTCATGGTTCCCTTGTTCAATTCAGATTCTGGGGAAGTGCCAGGTTTCCAACAGCACAGCCTCAGGTGGCTCGGCCGGTGGAGTCCCTTAACCAACAACCCGTCCTCCAAAGAGTCTTCAGTCAGCCCTATTTAGGGTGGTCGCCCCATTGCACATTTTTCCAGTTTGGAACTTCATTGGAAATTCTACCAGTCCCAAAAAAGAAATCCGAAAATAACCCCAAATACTGGCAGAAAACGAATAGCAGATCAGGGCCATTTTATTTTTGTTGTTCTCTAAAAAAATCCTGCGTTTAGAGTTTGTTATTGAAAACAAAACATTTTGCAGAGTAGGAACATTAAACATGGCACCCGATCAGGAAAGCTTCACTGTCTTCAGCGAAGCCCTTGCAGTGCCGGCTCCAGTCACAATACCTATTGCACTGTCTTTTCAGGACAAATTTGGTGCAAATAAAATGTTTCTGAATCATTGGACCCTTATTTCTTCCAGTTCCTTCATTATTATTTTGATCAAATTCACATGCATTCTGTACAAAGTCATTATCCCGCAATTACAACATGACAAATGATCCTATTTAGCTTAAAGTTATACTACAACACATAAGGCACTATAACTTGTGCCCTAAGGTACCTAAATAACGTGTGCTCTTGGCATGCACTGTTAATTACCCCACACATTATACCACTCATGACAGCTTCTAGGACATCATTGATATCAAAGCTACATTTGCAATGAAGTTATTGATGAGACAACTGTGCATGACAGGTGTGTGGGTTAAAGTTACCTTAGGGCATGAGTTATAGTTCCTTGAGATAAGTATACCTGGTGAATTTCAGTGGATTTGTACGTTTAAAACGTTAAGTTGTCACTGCCATTTTCACCTAACTCTAATGTTACTTTAACATTTTTTTGTACATTCACTGAAAAAAACAATGGTTAAAGTAATGTCATAGTTAGGTGTGATAAAAAGATCTATTTTTGTTTTTTTTAAAAACCTTAGACATTCACTGAAAAACTCAAAGGCTACAACACCGTTATAATTAACTGAATATGTCAGTCACAACATTAACGTTTCAACAAAAAAAAAACAGAAATTCACCAGTTATCAATAACAGAGCAAACTATAGCTTTGCACCCTTACCAAGCACTGCTCATGACCTCACATATTACATCACTCATCACATGTTTATTGAAATCATTGATGACATCACTGATGACATCTCAAATGACATCATTGATGATATCACTGATAGCATCATCCAATCTTCTTTTGTAAACACTACTCTATTAATCTATAATGGCATTAGAGGCCTGAAAGTAAGTACGGCATAGCTCAGACTAATATAAAGCATCCTTAATATCATAACAGATACAACTGGAGTAGCAAGCATGTTTTATGTGCAACATTGACACATATATCATGCACTCCACAGGTAGCCTAGATTTCGTTAACAATCAACCACAGATATATGTGAAACCGTCATTGCACATAGTGTTCAAAATGCACTCAAATGTTCAGAGAAAGCATACTCAACGTCTGTTCCAAAATGAATGCTGTACTGCGGATAGCTTTTATCTGTATCAAATGCCTCACAGTCACCAGACCTACATTGATAGATTAAGTTGATATGAGTAGAAAAGTGGGTTCTGTTAACAGTGTTTACTCTTTGGATAGAGTTTAAACATCTGTACCACATTGTTTGCAGATAGTGAAACTCTCATGAGAAATACACCGCATAGTATTAAGAAGTATCTAATCAGAACAGTTTATGGTCTATGCAAAACGTGCCAAAAAAAGACACTATGGGCTGGAAGTGGTAAAGATCGTACTGCCTGCAGCCTTCATAGTGAGGTGAAAACTTTACAGATAGCCTATCTTTTGAAGCAAAAGAAACACGCGCATAGGTTAGTACCTGATGCACACATTATTCTATGTTATGTAGAAATTGTCATGCTAAGACGATTTTGTCTAATATTTCAAGGCTGCTTACAATCCTCAGTATCTACTATGTAGAACCTTTGCCCTGTTGGAAACTTTTTTGGCAGAACCAAAAAATATGTGTGGAACATACTGGACACAAGTTTTCAATTGTCATCTGTACACAGAGTTACTCTTCAACACAAAGATTTATAACGTGTTCAATACCTCTACACAACTATGATGCTTTGGAAGCACGTGCGTTTTGCAATGTGGCGATGTGAACATCAGTAATTGTTATATTGCCTACATTTGAGTAAGGAAGAACTTGGAATTTTTGAAATCCATGATAGTTATGATTTTTCCCAGTGTAATGTTAAATAATGCAGTCCATGCTGCACATTGGGTGGAATGGAGAGACATTTGTAAAATGTACTTATTGGTAGGAGGAGCCGTAAGGTTTCCGAAAGACAGGAAATAAGAAATCTTGCTTCACTGTTTACATTTTAAGAATGTTGTAAACATATTTTCCATATTCACATGGGGAGGTGAAAAAGGACAGAAGTATACAGTAGAGCTATAGCGAAATTCGAGGTGTAATTTGGTAGAAAAGCATATCAACTTAGAACAATATATTTGAAGGGTGGATAACAAAAATGAAGGCAGTCACATGGCAGCATTAATAGTGTGGTGGCTTTACCTTTGTGGAAGATGAGTTCCATGGGGATTGATGTATTTTAAAAGCAGCTTGCAAACAAGTGTAGGGAAAGTTGAAGGCTACAGAAATCCTCACTTTCAGGAATATGTTGACACATATAAAGAGGTAGAAGAACCAGAAAAATAAAATAGAAGTTTAAGTTAAAAGAAATAGCACCAAGAAAAAAGATGAATTGTGTGGATAGGCCATGGTGCTACCCGTAGTGTCAAAGCAAAATACTGTTATGATAAGACAAACAAATCTAGACGGAAGTGCTAAAATAAATGGCTTTATCAATGCTTGTTCAAGCTCTCTTTTTGTACTATTTGACCGCTGGGCGCTGGGCTTTCGTGTGCCCCCCTTTCTGAAAGTTTGAAGGAAATTCAATATTTTTTGGCATCACTGAGGCTTAAATTAGCTGAAAATTGCTAATAAATGTATAGCTATCCCAGAAACAAGACTCTAAAATATGTCTTGTCCAGGAGTCTAAAAATCTTTATGTTGGAACTTATGCCAACATGGAGGCTAATAAAACTTTTGGGGAGCACTATTAACTCAATTGCATAATGTACAGGGGCCACCAATAGCTTTTCCATATAAAGGGTCCAAGGCGCCAACTAGAGATGTGTTGCAGGTTGGAGAGAGGCAAGGGATGTGTCTGGGGTTTGGACATTTCTGCAGGAAATTCCATGTGAACTAAGAACAGGCCCAAGACATTATTAGCATTATTTGTCTCTGAGTGACGTGACAAAATGACATGCCAAGACTGGCGCAGCGCTAACAAACTTTCAAGCATACGATATCACCATAGAATAACTTGAAGGTAAAAATAATGCAGTGGCAGTTTGCAGGTGGAACAAACAATAGGAAGAGTTTGAGTGAAGTGGCGAGGACATGGTATCAGACTTGACAAATTATGTTTTCTCAGTGCAATAATGGAATAAGGAAGTGGAGTGATGCAGAAAAGAAGAAGGTAATGAACTAAACAGATGAAGGCTGGCCAGGGAATGTAGATGTTCTCAAAGGTTAAAAAAGTTTGCAGAACAGTGAAATATGAATGTAGTGTTATATTTTCGGTGGTAGTGCCACTGGGTACCATTGCAAGCTTTTATCCCACACGTTGTTTTCCTTTTCCCCATGTGGAATCTCCATTGTTTTCTTTCTTCCACCCAATGTCTCTCTTCTTGTTTGTGAGCCGCCAAGGAGCCTTTTCTGCTGCACCTTTGCTCCACTCCATTTGACTCACACAAGCAGCTGCTTTCATCTATGTTCTAACCTCCTGTAGCAAAGGGATGTACACCCTTTTATCACTGAGTTCGGCTTGTGTATTATACCTTTGTACCCTCTTCATAATGGCCAACACTTCTCCTCATTATTTCGCTCTACAGCTGCCCTTTCTTTTCATTTAATCTTTCCTCCTGTCTCTCCATCTCTTCAACCCTCAACTCTCTTTACTCCACATAACCTTCACCTTTATCCCATGGCACTCTCATTTCATCCTCTTAGGACTCTTCATAATCTCTCAAAAGTCACAATAACATGTCTCGTCAACCTAAACCAGAGGTGCAAAACAACAAACATCTTACCTCACCAAAGAAAAGTGAGCTACACCAATACAGCTCTGCATCCCCACACTCAACAAGTATCCTAAAATATGAATACGGTAACCCCTATCGTAGGTTCTGTCCATTGCACTAGACCTTATGCATTTGATTTTGGTTCTATAGCATAGTTACCCCCTTGTCTGTTTATCTTGTCTGCAGGCAGCATCGAGTACACTTGCCCGGTGGTGAACGACTGTGAGATCACCAAGAGAAGGAGGAAGTCATGCCAAGCTTGCCGGTTCCGCAAGTGCCTCAAAGTTGGGATGTTGAAAGAAGGTAACGGTAATAAGGCAATGTTATCACATTTTTGACGGGATGTACTTAATTCCTGAACCAAAATTACTTTATTGCTATTAGCTCAGATCCCTCAACCGCCCGGTTATTTGGCATAAAATATTGTGACAAATGCTGTCAGCATTTATCCTTGAGTGACAGAGAGAGGAAGCCATCACTAAAAGTGGGAAGAGCCACTTGCCATACATAGCAAGTAAATGATAGTGATTCTGAGTGACAGTTGTAATGGAGGAGGCTTCCATCTTGAGTAATGCGAGGAGACTAATATTCTGAATGGTGGGGAAAGGGTATCATTTTTAGTAAGGTGAAGAGGACGCCATGTCAAGTGAGGTGAAAGGATCGGTTTCTTAGGTCAAGCGAGGAAGTAGCTTCAGGTAACGTGAAGAGACCATCATCATAAGTTATGTGAAGTAGACGCCGATACCACGGACATTAGGAGGCTGCCATCTTGTATGACATCAGTTCGTAGCCACCTCAAGTGATGTTAGGGACTTTCCATCTTGAGTTATGTTAAGAAGCTATCATCCTGAGTGTTGGGTAGAAGCTGCCATTTTAAGTGATGCAAAAAAGGTCCCTGCTTAAGTCCATCACATTCAACGCTGTGGAGATTCTGTGTTCTTAAGAGATCTGATCAAGCTGTCATCTTGGTGATGTGAAGAAGGTTTTTCCACAACTGATGAATGAAGCTACCCTCTTGAGTGATGTTAAAATGCTGTTGTGTTGAGTGATATAAAGAATCCTTCATCTTTATTGATGTAAGAAAGCTTCCACCTGGATGACGTGAAGAAGCAGCAATCCTGAGATATGTTAAGATGCTGTCATCTTGAGTGATGGCCAAAGCTTTCATCTGGAATGACATGAAAAAGAGGCCCTCTTCAGAAAACTTAAGCTGGGAACATCTTGAGCGATCAAAAGAAGCTGTCAACTTAAGTGATGCTAAGAAGCAGTTGACACGTGTGCCTAGAAGAACCTGACATTTCGAGTGATCAAAAGAGGTTTATCTTGAATGACTCTGAGAGTCATTTATCTTGGGTACTCTGAAGACACTGTGTTCTTAAGTCATGTGAACAAGTTGTCATCTTGAGTGATGTGAAGACATTTTCATCGTGAGTGATGTTAATAGGCTGTCATATGTAATAGTATAAAAATAAATTAGGTCAGGAGGTCTTCACCTTGCGGAATGTAAAAAAAGTCGCCATTATAGGAGTTGTTAGGCCATCATGATGACGTGATGGTGGGGTTTGACGGGGCTCCCAAACCTTATGAATAATGGTGAAAAAGTGAAAAAGACAGGCATCATGAGTGATGTCACGAAGTCACCATCCTGAAATATGGCGAAAGCCCTTGACTTGTGAGTTACTGAAATGGGTTCATCTCAAGTCATTAAAGGAGGCTTTACTTCAATCTAATTGAAATGCCTGTCTTCTTCTCACAGTTTGGGGTTCTCATTTCTGAATAGGCGTGAGGGTTCATCCCTTTGAATCTGAAAACCTAATGGATTCTGGGCATCCTTTAATTTGCCCACACCTTCTATATTTAGAAATGTTTTTATCTGATGTCGCTGTTCGCGTAACTAGCCATTGTGTTGTTCATGCAATGCACTGAGGAGGCTCTCAGCAAGTCCAGAGAGAACCTCTCTACCTTCTGCAAAATGATACACCTGGAAGTCCTAAGAAATGCCCTCTTGCCACTGCTGCAACACTGCCATGACATCATCTCATTCTTCAAAAACAAATCTATCCAAAATCCAAGAAGACATTATGATTAATACCGGTCCATCCTCTTCCCATTTATATCCCTACTGCCTCTACTGATGTTGCTGACATAACTCGCTCTTCTGGAACAGAGGATGCATTTTAGACTGCATTGAACCATACACTGCATTCTTGAGGAGACAATGTATCATTTCACCTCAGACCTTACTTGTGTGATTAATGCATTGCTTTTAGATGCTTCAGCCCAATGTTTAATTTTCTAAAGGAAGGAGCCCAAAAGTTTGTTCAGAAACCCACTGTTGGTATTATCGTAGGTTGGAGTGCCAATACCAAGGCAGTGTAGTCTTCATGCCTCTTCCACCTCCACCCAACACTTCCACCTCCACCCCAAGACACTCCCTGCCTCATGATTTCACTCTAGCAGGTTCTTTTTCATCCCTGCTTTCTCACTTTGTCACTGTTTCCCAACTTTCTCTTCCTACTTCTTTCCACATTTTGTGCTTTTACTCTCTTGCTCTGGATCAAAGTTATTTGAGGAAAAATATGTGTCAATCTCCAAATATGAGTTCTGATGGGCCCCACCTGCAACCACCAGCTCAAATTTACCCCTGGCTCAGTCCCTAAATCACTAAATCATGCTATTAATACACTTCATCTCAATAGAAAAGAGCAGCAGACAGGTCCATTTTGGTTAACTTTTGATCAATCTCCAACTTACCTTTCCACAGTAACATTTTGCAAAATAAGTCATAGATCAACTACACAGCTACATGGAACAAAAACAACTTCTAAATGTCAATTAAACAGGATGCAGAGTCTCAAGATGCACAGAGACCAAACTGGTTCCTATTAAAGAGGAAATCCTTACTGTATTGAATGAAGATTGGCAATCAGTTATGATTCTTCTAGATTTGCCTGACGCATATGAAACAGTTGCTCATTCAGTACTTCTGAGGATGAGCCAGGACTGAGCAGGAATCTCTACGAGAGCCCCTAACTGGATCCTCTAGATACTCAGTGACCACAGCTAGAAAATTTGGAGAAGATCGATACTTCATCTGTAGGGACAATCAGATAGATTCATGAAGCTAATTTGTGATCGCAATTGCAGCGAATTAGCAATTGCGATCGCAAAATGAGTAAAAGCAATTCATGACATCGAAAGTCGCAAAAGTGCGGAAGCGCAAAAAAAAATAGCGAATTCGCAAATAAATTCGCAGAATCCTGATACCTGCCCATTTGCGATTGAGAAATAGCGAGAAACCAAGGATTCTGCGAATTCATTAGCGAAATCGCTAAATAATCGCTATTGCCATTCATGAAAAATCGCAGATTACGAAAAACACAAAAATCGCTATTAGCGACGCGCAATTTAAGGAGAACCCAAACCAGGTGGTAACCAGCAAAGAAAAAAAAAAAAAGTTGATTAAAGTTAACTGTATACAGGTGCTGGCCTGACCAAACACACTAAAGGACATGCAGCTGGAGACTGAGGACTCTCACAATGCCAGGACTCTACACGGTGGTCAGGCGGCGTAGGCTGCAGCGAGCAGAACAGAACAGGCGTTGGATCCAGGAGCGGATATTCCGGCAGCCGGTCGCCCTTCTGGGCCAAACCAGGGAGCAAATCTATGCCAAGTACCGCCTAAGTGGCCCAATGATCATTAAGCTGATCCAGGACCTAGACCCCCTGCTGCAGCATCCAACAAGGAGAACCAATGCCGTTCCCACCCATGTACAGGTATTGTGCAGCCTGCACCTACTGGCCTCCGGAAGCTTCCAGGGGATAGTTGCTGTCGCTGGAGGTATATCCCAGCCCGCCATGTCCCGCTGCCTAAGGAGTTTCCTGGATGCAATGCTGACCTGGCTACACCACTACATTTCATTCCCCACCACCCAACAGGACCTAAATGACACCAAGCTGAAATTCTACAACATTGCACATTTTCCGCATGTTATTGGATGCATTGACTGTACCCATATCCACATCTGCCCACCAGCACAAACGGAATACATGTACCGCAACCGCAAGTCCTATCACTCCCTCAATATCCAGATGGTGTGCAACGCAAAGAATTACATCACGGACATAGTGGCACAATATCCGGGCAGCACACATGACTCCTTCATCTTCCGGCACAGCGGCATTCACACACGACTGGCAAGGGGAGACTTTGGCGAAGGACACCTACTGGGTAAGTACACATGTCCCCAAATACTACACTTTGAGCATGTATCTGCGCAGAATAGGCACTCACCCTCTGCTCATTACCCGCAGGTGACAGCGCCTACGGTCTACGTGAGTACCTCCTCACCCCATACCTCAACCCTGCCACACCACAGCAACAGCGTTACAATGCTGCACACATACGGACAAGAAATTGCATAGAGAGGACATTTGGCCTATTGAAGAGCCGTTTCCGCATACTGCACAAGACTGGTGGGGCCATCAAATACACACCTGAGGTCTGCTGCCGCATCGTGGCCGTGTGTGCAATACTCCACAACATTGCTACCAAGCGCAGCATACCAGTGGAGATATCTGGCAGTGAGTCTGAAGGTGACAACCGGCCGCCTCCACATGTACGTCATGCACGCTGAGAAGATCCTGCTGAAGGACACAGGCGCCGCAACCACATCACTATTAACTGTTTCTAGTGCACCCATTCCCCTATCACAACACTGCACCCATGCATGACAAATGTAATAATGGCATGAGTGTGAATCAAGTTTGACCATTACTCTTTATTGTTTATGCACAATAAATTGGCCTTTAATTATTCAACTGTCTGATGGAGAGAGTATTGCTCCATACCTCCCCATGCTGGGGTAGGGGGTTAGCAGGGGTTGACTGCATGGCCTCCCTCAGAGTGTGTGAGTCCTCAAGGTCGGTGACGACGAGACGCCCCAAGTCGTCTCTCTGCATCCTGAGGGACGGTGTTGGCCCTAGTTGCTGATGTTGGCCTGCTGCTGCGGCGACGTGCAGGCATCGGTGGCAAGGATGCACTGCTGTTGGTTGACGCAGCCTCACTTGCGTCGTCAGCCCCCTCTGCTTCTTCATGGCAGTGGCCTGGCGGCCGAGCAGTGCTGCGGTGAGTAGGTCTAGTGACCTGGCCACATCCTGGCAACACTGCACCATCTGGGCCTGCATGGCGAGTGACCTTCGTGCCAGCTGTGATGTAGCATTACCAACTACATGATTGGAACTAGTGTAGGCCGATAGGCGGGCCAGTAGTTGGCGGTGGCGTCGGCGGGTCATGTCCTGCTGGGCTACAAGCAGCTGGTTGTTTTCACGGACTGCAGCGGTCATCTGGGCTATGTGTTGGCCGTTCGCCTGCATCTGTGTGAACATTGCTGCCATGTGACGCGCCTGTGTGCGATGCACCGCCAGCATGCGGCGTTCGATGGCCAGGCCTGGATCTGGTGTTTCAAGTGCCCTGCCGGTGCCTGCTGGGCCCTGGCGCTGCTGGCGCCTCAGTGCGCTGGTGTGTGACCTGGCACCAGCTGTGCGCCTCGTCTGCCTCCGAGGCGCTAGTGGTGGAGCCTGTACCACTGCTGTGGCTGTTTGCTGGGGTGTTGGCTGCACGGCTGTGACTGCAGGGGTGGCCCTGTCCGCACGGGGTGGTGGTGGGAGCACTGCTGGTGGCAGTGATGGGCCGGGTCGTTGGGAGGACTGGCTCTCACCCTCAGTGTCCTCCTGGCTCTCGGCGATGTGCAGCGCCTCGCTGTCTGTGCTGGCTTGCTCACCTACACCTGTAATGTGAAAGGGTGCATGATTAAAGTTATGTATATTGCACAGGCAATGTTGATACATGCATGCAGCCTTGCTTTCCCTGACTGGCTTTTGGATTTACTTTGCATTCACTGCTCTGGCAGTGTTGGGCTAACTGCGGGTACATGATTACACTACAACTTCCACAGTGCAATGGGGCTTTTTTGGTGAGCATGGGCTGCATTGTTGGGGATGTCATGTTGCTAGCTCAGGACTTAAGGTCATTGTTGGGGGACTGGGTCACAGTCGCATGGCACTTACCTTCAGGTTGTTCGCTGGGTCGAGATGAGTCCAGCTGAAGGACCCCCACGCAGGCTTCTGGCGCAATGGTGTCCTCAATCAGGTCCTGGGGTGTTCGGTGTGGCTACAGGTTCCCCTCCACCGGTGGCCAGTCGCTCCCCAAGCCTCTCAGCAATCCGCTCCTTAGAACGACCTCTCAGGTCGTACCAGCGCTTTTTTAGGTCGTCAATTGAGCGCTGGGTCACACCAACAGAATTGACCTTAGCGCGGATGCGCTGCCAGATCCTGCGCTTCTCTGGCTCTGGCACCCTCCAGGAGTCTTTTCCAAAGAGCCGGGCATGATCCTTGCAGACCCCCTTATTAGGTGCTCCAGTTCTAATTCGGAAAACTTAATTTTCCTCTTTCTCTCCTGCCCACGGCTCCCTGCTGCATCCTGGGACATCTTGGGATACTTTTTTCTGGCTGGGGTGCTTCACAGTGTTGGTTTTGGTGCTCCTCAGTTTCCTGCTGCCACTCCCTGGCTCTGTGTTCTGTTTGTGGGTGTGGTGAGCCTACTTCCTGGTTGTGATGTCATCAGTGGGCTCGAAATACGACTTCCCGTTTTTGCGATTTCGCAGTTAGCGAGATCGCAAATAGCGATATCGCAATTTGCGATATCGCAATTTCAACATAGAAAATTGCAGATTCTGCGATTATTTTGCGATTGCAGCAAGATCGCAATCGGCAATTGTGATCTTTTGCGATTCGCATTTTTTGATCACATTTGTACATGAATTCCATTCTGCGATTCTCAAACTGCGATTCGCAAATTTTCGCAATTTGCTAATCGCAGAATGGTACCTTCATGAATCTGGCTGAATGTCCCTTGGAGTACCACAAGGGTCTGCTCTGTTATCAATATTACTTAATTTTGTATGGGTGCCTGCTAGCTCTGGTTCTTGGACAATGTGGGGCACACCGTCACATTTCTACTGATGATACCCAGTTTCACATTCAACAGGGTGAGTTTGACCAAATTAAAATCTCAAACTTCCCTAAAAGTTTCTTAATTTGATGCAAGAAAGTTTCCCCTGACTGAAAGGGGAAATTATATATCTGCATATTTGGTGAAACGCATTCTTCAAATGGCCTTAGAACCTTGGCAGCCTACCAACTAAAGCGACGAAGGCTTAAAACCTGGGAGTCATGTTTCATGTTGAAATGTCCTTTTTAACCTAGATCAGCTCTGTGGCGAATAGTGAAAAATGCATTTAGGTTTTTTCGCAATTTTTATTACTTTGAAAAAATAGGGCATTAGACCACCTTACAATAGAACCTAACTACGCTACACATTTTTCCTGTTTTTTAAGTACAGTGAGATTAAGTGATTTGCCCAGAATCACAGGATGTTGAGCCGAGGACAGGCTACGAACCTAGCACCATATGTTCCATGGTCAACTGCCCTAACCACTCGGCTACATCTCCTTCCCGGAACCTTATGAATCCCTGCTCCATAAAATCTTCCTTTTACTCCAATGCACCGATAGGGTGGAGTTTCTGAGATCTGTGAAATTGACAAGGTTAAACTATGGTAACAAAGTAAAGACAAAACCACTCTAAAAGAGACTGAATAACTTTAACAACAGCAGAACCATACAGGCAAACAATATCCGAACCCTTTTAAGCATAATTATGGAGAGCCTGCATTGAAATCACTTTGTTAATTACTGATGGAAGAGTGAATCAAGTCAAAACTCTATTCACAGTAGACCAAACAGGCTGCCAAAAAAGTCTGAAGCGTCTGCAACCACTAGACCCCCAACTTTTCTCCCCCACTATAGTCTTCTCAGGACTCTCCAGCCAGCCTCATCACATCAGATAACAGAAGAAGCTTTAACCCCTTGCATGCAGGGCTGATTCCCCTGCTGTGCTGGGGGGAGAAGGGGCGCGCACAGCGCCCTGGTCGTCATGACCACACCCGTTCCTGTAGAACGCTCGCACAGCAGGGGAATTAGCCCAGCGTGCGAGCATTCCAACGGTCATGACAAGCTCAGCTCGTCATGAGCACACGAGCACCGGGGCTCATGACGAGCTGAGCTCGTCATGAGCATCGAAGGTGCTAAGAAACTAAAACATGAAGGCAGCTCTATATGAGTTCAAGGTCCAAAAATATGGAACACAGTTAACTCAAACTTGAATGCAGAACTCAACTATCTGCATTCAGGAAACTCGTAAAACAAAACTACTCAGGCTGGCTTCTGACTAGTTCTCTGAATTCTGGGCAATGCATGAGCAATAGCGGAAAGGGCTCATATCCTGTACATGACTGGACTTGAGTCTGTTAACAGGACCAAGCTTCGGCTTAAGCTGTTGGATATGGGTGTAGAGGTCCCCTTGGTAAATTTTGTATGCACTCTACATGAGAACTTGACTGCCAAGGTGCGTTATGGCCCAGCTGGTGAAACCTCCAAGACTTTTCCTTTGGTTTACGGGCGTGTTGGGGTGCATTATGGCACTTCTTTTGTTTATTCTATACATAAACAACTTATGTCCCATCTGGGTACCTCCACAAACGATGTTGCCAAAATTGCCAGCACAAAGGTTCCAGTATTACTTTATGCTGATGACGCCGTATGTTAGCCAGGAATCCTATAGATTTGCTCAGCTTAGTAGAATCCTTTGTTTTGTTTTTGGGCAGTCTGCACTTTGCAACACATTTTGGGAACTCTCATATTATGGTATGTGGCCCAAGGAAGAGATGTAAGGCTCCTATGACAGTTACGGGCCAGACCTTGAGTTGTGTGAACAATTTTTGTTATCTTAGGGTTACATTAAATTCGGGGGGATCCTAGCAGCCTCAGATCAACATTCGCCCACAAAATTTAGCCCGGCAGCAGGGCAAATTGTGAATTTTATACAGCCCAGTTTTAGAGGCCCAGTTTTAGCAATGTGTCCCGGTGACACTGTAAGGTGCAGGAATTCGGAGATATCAAAATCCCTCCACTCTGTAGACTGAGGAAAATTAGATTTGTTGGCGCCTTTTTAATCTCCCAGTGTCTAGCTCTCACTTTATTTTACATTTAGAGCTGAACCTACCCTTTATTTCTGAAAGGATCAGGCTGGGCCTGTTATTGGTATGGGTTAGTGTCTGGACCAACAGTGATGCCATTTTAATAGGAAGGTAATTTTAGACTGTTTTAAGCTCCACAAAGGCCTATCTGTTCCTTGGTTCCACTATGTAAATAGCATTTTTAATGAACTAGGGTTGCCTAACTTGTTTTTTGTACCGCACACTATAGTTAAACTATTTGTTAAATCCAAGTTCAGGGATCTTTGTTTAAAACAATGGCTGGACTTGGAAAAGACAATGGGCCTCATTTATGAAGGCCTTGCGCCACCAGTGCGTCACTTTTTCCAATTTTAAAAGTGACGCACCGGTGGCGCAAGGCCTTCATAAATAAGGCCCTAAATATTCTGTGGAGGATTATGCTGTATCTTTAGCATCCATAGATCTGGTGCTTCAACTTGCCCTTGAATTTAACAGATGGGAAAGATCACTTCTTTTTCGCCTCAGAGCAGGTACTGTGGGGGAGGCAGTGTATTTTCAGGAGGAAGTCTACCAATGGGGTGTTGGTTTACCTGCCTGCCCTATGATGGGTCCTTACCGCAGTCTTTGTTGACTTTCCGTTTTTTTTCTTCAAGCTTTACAGATATTATTGTATCCTGTTTTTTAAACCGATCCTAAAATGTTTAAAAATTGTGAAGTGCAAAGAAGCCCTTCTTTACCTGCTGCAGCGTGTTGGCCTGGAGATGTGCTGCAGGGCTTATTCTTTTTTCAAATCAGTGGTAAGAGAAAGGAAACCTATGGGAGGATATTAAGCCGCTCCTATTGCCGATGAGCGTTCCTCGCTGTTGATTTGATGTGATCTTTTGCGCTGAGATTGTTGTACTTGTATTTCTTGTCTGTGTTCACAGATAATAATGCACTTATGGTGATTGAATTTATTTCTTTGGAAATGTAATAATGTTGATATTCCAAAATTATCGTTTTAGGAATTATGATGTGTTCCTTATTTCATCTTTTATGGTTGTTGCAACTGAATAAAGATTGTCCAATTGAAATTGACTGAATTTGTGACTTGCCACAACTATGGACTCTCGTTCGCTATTGATAGGCACCTGGAAGCATCTGTTAGTTGATAAAGTGCTTTACAAACTGGCTAAATAAATGAGAGTTGGTCTGTGACGCGCGAGTGGTTACGGGTAGGACATCCTAAAAAATGTAATTGGGAACTTCTTCACATTATAGACAAAAGAGAGCTAAAATACCATATGTAGATAATCTGTGTGACTATATGTTGATGAATTTATTGTGCACTTGTGTTTGATTCGTGTTAGAACAACCTAGTGTGTTAGTTGCAATCTTGACACTGTTTTGGTTGGAAATGTGACTGTGATTCTTGTTGAGGCATTCAAGTGTCTGGTAGGGTAAGTTTCCATGATCCACCTGGTTAAATATCTACTGTTTGGGTGGATGCATGTCAGTGTTTTGGTTGGGTATGTCTCTGAAAAGTTGGAATTGCCTAACGCCGATTCGGGCCTATGTGGTAACTGTGGACACAGTATTTCCACCCCCTGTGTACCAAGGGGCAAATTTACAAGGTCTGGCGCATCTCTGCAAATCAGAAGGGTGCGCCACAACTGATGCGCCGCATTTACAAATTGCGACGCGGCTCCAGCAAGGCTCGGGGGTGCCCTATGCCTAACATGCTGTATCACTCCTCATGCCTGCTTCAAGCAGGCGCAGGGTTTTGACGCAGGATGAACGTAAAAGTGACTCAGTGAAATCTTGTAGATTTCACTGCGTCACTTTTACGAGGCGTACCTACAAGAGAACGCCCACCATGGGCTGGAACGCTCACATGAAACCTATAATGTGGCGCATCTCCCTAGATGCGTCACATTGTAAATACGGCACAACATGGCACATGATTTACGCCGCCGCTGCGTCACAGAAGTGACGCAACGGTGGCGTAAATGTGTCGCAAGGGGCTTGTAAATCTGCCACCAAGTATCTTGGAATCAGCCCCTAAGAGTCAGGCCAGGGTCTTTGTTCTCTTCCAATCTATGGAAGATAACATTTCAGACACGTCACTCGTGTCTTCTCTGGCTTCTGCTCTTTCACTCTACCATGGGGTGGCAGTCAGGAAAATACCCCTGGTAGGTTGCCTCTTTAGCTGCCCCCCACTAGGTTCCGTACAGGCTGTAGCATTGACTTCACTGAAAGCATCTCTTTCCTTCGACCATTGTTGAGAACAGACTGTCTCACAGACATGACACAAATGCATATTTTTAAGCAGTGCTATCTCCAGGAATGGGAGACCGTGCTACAAAGCCCTTTCAGTTCACACCATAGTCTTTGTGATGCTTGCAACACCGGTACCTTTCTCAAGGTCTCATGAGCCATGAGCTAGTTTATTTTGTATTTGTTTATTTAGACAATTCAGAGGACCCAAAGAGGAAGGAGCGTTTTGGAAAGCAAATTAACTAAAATGAGTACATCAATAAATATGTGCAATAAATAAAGAAAAAATACAGTCTCAAATAAAAAATGTAAAACATGGAAGAATCAAAACTATTCAATAAAAATACCAGAACGATCAACAGGGAGTCGGATGTTGCAATCATGAATCCAGATTGCAAACTCAACACATACCAAACTTTACTCCCTCTAGCCTGTGATAGGAATGAATAGATTTTAACAGTGGGTAGCATTTCCTGATCTGATACCTGCAGAAGGAAGTGTCAAGTTATAAAGCAGTTAGAGCTAGATGAACAAAGCATGTTTGCTGTAGCTAAGGGCCCAATTTTTTGTGACTGCAAAAATTATTTTTGTAATATACAAACTCCAAGCTGCGATTCTGCAACTTGTTACCGAACAGCAGTTTGGGGTTGCTAACACAAACACAATCACTATTTACAAGAGGGATGTTCAGGGTGTCTCTTCCAAATAAGGAATATGAATGGTATCTACCAATGTTTTGCGACCTAAATGCGGTTGCAAAACATTCGTACTTTACCACCTACTGAAAGTGGGTGCTTAATCATTCACAAATGGAAAGGGGTCCAAGGCGATCACTTCCCATTAAGATTGGTTAAAAAAATATTTATAAGACCAGGCAGTGATCCCATGGCCACTGCCTACTCTTAAAAATAAAAATTAAACATTTCATATTTATTTTTCAACACATCCCATTTTTTTTATGGAAAACACGCTGCATTAAAAAATATATATATGTTGCTTTATTTAAAAGCAATCACAGACATGGTGATCTTCCAACCCCAGCAGGCCACCGTTCCTGTAATGTCAACGAATCCTAGCGAGTCACTAGTGCGACCTACCTCATTAATATTCATGAGGTAAGTCAATTTGCGAGCCACTAGGAATCGCTATTTTGGAAATCAGAGCTAGATAACCCCTTTATACATTAGTAATAGCGATTACCAAAAAGTGATTCACAAAAAATCGCTATTTGATAATCGCTATTACTACTGTTTGTGCATCAGGTGGTCGCAAACAACCCTTATATATTTTTTTCACAGTTTTTTATAGTGCAAACTTTACACAAAGTTATTAGAGCGCTTTACATAAGCCCTGGTGTGTATTTCTTCTAGTGCAATCACTAGCAGATAATGAGTTAATCATTTCAAAACTGTTGTTCAGCCAATTTAGTAGTCACTCGCAATTTATACCACCGAGCTGATCTTATCCTTGCACAAAGTAGTCTCTCTGTATCCCCTAATTAAGTGCCCGCTTCAAATTAAAATGCAAATGCAAAAAATGTCACAGGCGAGGAAAGGGACTTTCCACACGAGCTCTTAACGCTGCGCAGAGCAGCCCCCCTGAGAGTATTTGCTTAATTACATTAGTTCATTAAACTGAAGAAAAGGACTCCCGGGTCGGCCCGTAGCACGATCTTGCCACAACCAGCGCCGTTTGAGAGAAGAAATTGCAAGTTTTTTGAATTCAGTTCAAGTCATGAGGAGAAGGATGGGCAATATTGTGAAGTATCCCTGACAAGCCAGTGCCAACGAGGGGGTGGGAGGGCGGTTCAGGCGTGATTCACTCTGCCTGGACTGGCATCTGGACGGGAGGGACCATCCTTCTCTTCATGGTATTTGCACAGATTTACAGGGCTTAATTTGTGCCGGGGTAAGTGGTTGCACGTGGTGGGCTCCAGCACTCATTTTTGGTGACCGAGATGTATTTTTCATCATTACAGCAAGATAGAGAAAGCCAGAAATAAGAAGAGAAATATGTTGCAAAAGAGACCGAAAGAGAAAGCAGGGATGGAAAAAAGCTGTAAGAGTGAGATAAAAAGACTGCTAATGTAGGATGGTGGAAGAAAGAGGCATGAGCAGTGCCCGACTGGCTTTAGCAGGCACTGGGCGTTTCCCCAGTGGGCCGACGGAGTGGGGCCGGTTTTGTGGCCACAGAGACGCTTTTCTTACAGGGGGCCGGTTTTGCAGTGGTGCTGCAACATCGCCCCCCTGCAAGAAAAGGGGTAGCAGTGCTTCTTGCTACACCCCCCCACTCCCAGGGTGGATCCATCAGCAACTTACCAGTGCTGGTTGTGGTTCCCAGTCCATGGAATTGCGATGAGGCAACCCCCCCACCCCACCGTATTTGGCAACACTGGTATTTGCCAGTATCTGGGGTGGGTTGCTCAGAAACACTTTTGCTCCCTGCACTATACTTTTACAAATGAAGGGGCAGATTTACAAACCCCTTGCGCCACTTTTCCCATGTTAAAAGTTAATGTTAATGTTAATGTTATGGTAATTTGTATAGCGCACGGCTGCCCCAGCCAAGGGGCGTCCCGGCGCTGCGAGCAGACAGTTTACAGAGAGATAGGGGCGTAAAAAGTGAAACAGTTATTGAAAGAGATGAGTTTTGACCGCCTTTCTAAAGGCTAAGAGGTCCTGTATCCCACGGATAGCTTCGGGCAGACTATTCCATAACTTGGCAACCAGGAAGCTGAAGGAACGGCCGCCTACTCTGGCCAGTCTAGTGCGGGGGATGATCGCAAGATGTTGCCCCTCTGAGCGAAGCGATCTTCTAGGAATGTACTCTGACAAAAGCGGGCGCAACATTGGGGGAGAGGCAGTTTTAAGGATTTTAAAGGCTAAGCACAGTGCCTTAAACTGGATCCTTTTGCCCACCGGGAGCCAATGCAGTTTTTTCAAGGCTCCAGATACCGAGGAATGGCGAGGGAGACCTACCAGAGCCCTGGCTGCCGCATTCTGGACTCTCTGCAATCTGGTGATTTCAGCCAGATTTGCCCCCAATAAGAGAGAGCTGGCGTAGTCCAGTCTAGAAAGAATGGTTGCCTGGACAATTAACTGGCGAGTGCGGCAGTCAAAGAACTTCAAAATGGGCCTGATGTTACGCAAGATGCCAAAGCACGTGGCAGCTACTTTTTTAGTGTGGTGAGTGAACTTTAGAGCAGAGTCCACCCAGACTCCCAGATTTTTGACGCATTCCTTTGGCATAGGGGGTGGGCCTAGGACATCAGGCCCACCCCAAAAGTGACGCAAAAGTGGCGCAAGGGGCTTGTAAATCTGCCCCTAAGTATTCTCCTAGAGATAGATTTGTGACAGGTGATTGCTGGTGGTAAATCCTGGTTTCTGTTATCTTCAGGTGTGCGACTGGACCGCGTCCGTGGAGGCCGACAGAAGTACCGGAGGCCATTGGATTTGGACAACTCAGGCACCTGCTCCTTCCTGGGCTCCCACCACAGCCTGCCACTGAAAAAGCCAAGTAAGCAAAGCCGTAATGGAGGACAGGTGACATCACATGCAATAATACGTGTTTAACCATCAATTCGAAATGGCGTTATCCTGGGTCTTTCATTAAGGGCCTTGACTTGGACGCGTTTCAATGTTCAGACATCACTAGTGTAGTAAAGATGCCCTGGGCCCTAGTCCGAACAAGTAAAATGGCCCCCTTGACTGCTATTGGGGTAGTCATATACTGAAAATGACAGGCTTTATTTGGTCCCACGTGGCTCAGGGCTCCAGTGCCACTGCACCTGCTGCACCAATGGAAGCTACACCCTTGGCAGACGTGTGACACACCTACATTCATGAACTCACATACAAACATGGCTCAACTCTTTCCCATAGGCTACACAAACACTTTAATGGCGCAAAACGACACCAGAAAAACCTTTTTCTACTCTAAGCAGTCTCAGGTCGGTTCCTCGTGTGACTTTTCTACGTGAGGTATGGACGCACAAGTAATCCTCACTTGAGATACTGCTGAGTCACGTTTTGTACAATTTTATCCTCTGCAATGTGAGTCTTTCGGGGAAGGGTGGATCCTATCGAGACCCTGATAACGAGAGAGAAAGAGCGAGAGAGAGAGAAAGAGAGAGAGAGAGAGAGAGAATTGCCATAACAGTGAAAGGAAGGAGTGAATGGGCACTAGTGTGGCGGGAGCAACAGGCTTAAAGATAAAGGGGGACATTCACAAAGGTGACCTTATATATGAGTAAATCTACATGTGTAAAGTAACTCTCCCATTTTACAGTAATGTAAATATTTTTGGTATTTCCCATTTACGAATGTAAGCTTAGGCAAAAGTGTAGACATACATGTCCACACCCCACTGAAATCGGTGATTGACTCAGTAGAAACATCAATTATCACAGTAAAGTTACATCTGATAGGTATCTTTCCAAATGTGTTTTACATTGTGCACACTCAGTGTAGACCTCTGCAATCGGGGTGGAGATCTCTCTATGGTAAAGTACAAGGAAATTAATAAAACGTATTAAATCACATTTTTGTATGTTAAATAATATGGTTTTCTGTCTGTCCATTTCTAAACCCATGGACGTCATTTAGGGGTCTCCAGGGGTTGGAATTGAGACCCCTGGCTTGCCCTTTGCGACCCCTGGCGCTGCCTTTGCGACCTCTGGCCTCAGAGGGGGCACATCAGTGCAGGGAACTCAAGGGCAGCTCCACTTTCCTTCAATGCTTTATTACACTGATTGTGAAAAATGTTCTATTTTTCACTATTAGTGTAATAAAGAATGAGTTACAATTTGCTAGAATATAACCCTCCCTGACAGCTGAGGTTAGCAAATATTTATTTTAATTGTATGTTGTGTGTCAGCTTGTGGGTTAAAGTGAAAGTGAAAGCAAGTGTGTGTGTGTATGTGTAAGCATGCATGTGTGAGTGAAAGCAAAGGGTACATGGTGTGTGATGTCACCTCTGCTACCTCTAGCATTTTGGTGAATTGATGTTCATTTATAAACCCCTCTCTATCCCTTCCATAACCCATTCTTACCCCTCCCAATAAGCTTTACATTTAGTCATGGGTTAACCACTACCACATTTACTACAAAAATGTTTACCTCTATGTGCACACATCAAAGATAGGGGAGTTAGAGGTGTAGACAATGCATGTAGGTATCTGAATAGCATTTAGTAGAATGTTAGTGGTAATATTATAGCACTAATAAACATACTGCAAAATGCGGTTTGTGAATAGGCCCCTATGTGGGTCGAGGTTGTGTCCCCGCCCCCTTATTTTCCCACCCTTCCTCGAAACCCTCCTTCATTGCCCCCTCCCGGGGTTTACAAGTTTTCAACGGTGTCAGTCTGAAAGCAGTTTTATTTTCCCCATATAGTGTCTCGGTATGAGTTCAGTGACAACCTTTTCTGTAAGGAAAATCCTCTACTGGTGAATCTTCCTTTATGAGAACATTTTCGAGTCCGCCAGAGCTGAAGTTAGGGGGGCAGACATGCTTTTAAGACAGAGAGATGCAGGAGTGACCACATTGGAAAGAAACCGTCCTGCATCAGGAAAAGCGGGAGTGACAGCTCCCATAACAGAGAAGATTTTAGAGACAGCCCCCTGCATCATGGACGGAGTAAGAACCTTTAGTAGACAGCGTCTAAGTGAGCACAGCCCTAAGACCCTCCTTCCAGTGAGCGATTGTGAGAATAAAAGACACCTCTTAACGAGGAACAACCTAGATGCAGTGTCCTTGAGGAGTCTGTAGTTGAGACATCCATAGATACCCACCAGAGCACAGCCTATAAACAGTGCGACAGACAGAGGGAACACATCCAGAGACAGCTCCAAACAAAGCACTGCCCAGAGGCATCCTCCTGCAGCATGGGCAATGGGAAGGTCAGAGACAGCAGCTACTGAAGCAGAGAGATACAAAGGGGCAGCTCCTCCTAAATGGCAGAGGAGCGCCGCCTCACCTGCTGTGTAATAAATAAAATGGCATAATAATGCCATTTTATTTTTACCACCATCAAGCGATGTGTACAGTGTGAGCGTGAGGTATTGCAGGATTACAACTGCCCCTGCAGTGCGCATGTCGGGTTGGCCGACTGGCTACCTACGGCCAGCCCGACAGGCGCTCTGTACACCCAGCAATCCCCATGCTGTGCAAAAGCTGGGGGATTGCTGGCACAGGCCCCCAACCTCAAAAATAAGCCCTGGGTTAGCCTGCTCCCACCAATCCTGGGGCTGGTCTCATTCTGAGACCGGCTCTGGGATTGGTCAGGAGTTGCGTTATACTGAGCAGGAAGGGAAGTCCTTCCCTTTACTGCTCGCGGGCCTCACGTCACACCACCTTCGCCGGGAGTGCTGCACCAGGCAGGTGAGTTGGGCGCCCCCCATATTTTTAATATAGCCAGCCGCCGCTGGGATATGCCAACTTGAGCACGACTCACATCGTAGAGAGAGGTGGCAAGAGGGAGGGAGAGAATGATCTAGTGAAAGTTTCAGGGGACATAATACATTTCTAGAAGCATGTACTAAACTTTGATTTGTGCTTTCTTCTCAGTCAACAAAGTAGTGTCCCATCTGCTTCTGGTGGAACCTGGGAAGATCTACGCAACTCCAGATCCTGGTATACCGGAGAGCGACGTACGGACGCTGACCACTGTTTGTGAGCTCATCAACCGCGAGCTGCTGCTCATCATTGGCTGGGCCAAGCACATCCCAGGTATTTTACCATGGTATCACCAATGCCAACACGCCGTGTAGGACTGGCTTGTCGGGCAGTCTGACACTGGCATATTGTCCAGTATGGAAGACTCGGATTGGGGGCTGCTTTTCATTATTTGGTCCTATAGGCCATGACAGGACCAAAAATAGTCTGCACACTGCCTCTTTCAAGCAGCCCCTTCTGGCAGTGCCAGGCTGCCAGCCAAGCCAGTCCAGCACTGTCAACAAATATCTGCAAACCTCTAAACTAAGAATTGTGAGTGAAGTCTGGGGTTTACGAGAGCGCTCCCTTTAAGGTGGATGGAGAATGAACACTTTTTGGAGAGAGATATAGGTTTGAAAAGCTGGTGACCCCATTAAAGTCTATGAAGGCATTTTGTTTGTCAGGTGAGTGAATAGAACTAAAACGAGAGTGACACCTGCCAAATATGGCTTAGTTGACAGGTGCGCAACACCAAGACTGCAAGTGAAGGGACACCAAGTTGAGCGCAACTGGAGTGGAAGGTAATTGACATGGGAAGCTTTTGCACCTTGTTAAAAAAATTAGCAAGCCACAAGGTAGCCAACATCCATGTCAGATATGGCCCTATGGTTCTGTCATGAAACCAGCAGTGAGGACTGTGCTGCATTCTCGCCTCATCGTCCCCTCTCCTCAGAGACCCCCACAAAACCACACCCACTATATTAGGTCAGTAGTTATACTGCATAAGGGTGTCAGGATAGGTAAAAGTGGTCCTAATCTTTCTTAAACCATTCAAGTTGTGTGCTCCCATTAGCAGGAATGAAGGAATGTTTTTTCGCACTACTATAATTTCTTTTAATGTTACACACCGGCAAAGATGCAGTAAACTGATTATTACTGTTTTCGCTAATTTCATTTTCGTTTCAAACTTAGTCCCATACTTCACATTTGTAACGTGGATCAACATTGATTTTGTCTGCTCCATTATGTCATAATTGGCAGACATCGCTTCAGCTTTCCTTAGTACGTGTTTTATTATTGGGCAACATTTTAAGTAAATGGTTTTAGGAGTTCCTGCATTGGTCAAGCATTGTTGCTTCATAACTCGGGCACTGAGAAAAAACAGGTTGAGCGTTTATAGTGATTTGATTATGATTTATTTTGATTTTGACTTGTTAATGATTCTTTTACAGAGCAGCTATTACCTAAGTGTTCCTAGGTGTTGATGCACCCCCTTATCTGTGAAAGAGAGCATCGACGAGCTAGTATGTCCAAGAAATATGTCTTAAGCACCTTTCGAAATTTAAGAGAATGTTCTATCTGCCTCAGATGGAGGCAGCACATTGCTGTCTTTGAACACAGATGATATGGGGCCGATTCACAAAAGTAAACTGAGACGAAAGTCTAACTTTTTATGCCTTTTGGTGTTCACAAAGGGCATTTACTACTCGTAAATGCCCTTTGTGAATACCAAAAGTTGAACTTTACGACTTTCAGTATTTACAAAGTGCATTTACGAGTAGTAAATGCCTTTTGTGAATTCCGAAAGTAATAAAGTTAGACCTTTATCTTATTTTACCTTTGTGAATCGGGCCCATCTAGTTTAGTGGCCCATTGACTTATACAGCCATTCAAGGAATCCGTGTTTGACATCAAGGTCACGGGTTCAAAACCCTGCGGGTTCACTCAGCTGTTCATCCTTCTGCATTCATTAAAATGAGACACATTGAGTTAGGTAACAATAAACATCAGTTATTCCGCGCCAAGATGCCCGAATCAAGGAACATGTGCTTTACAAATACATATGTTATGTTAAGGGTTTAATGTAACATAATACCCTAGGCTACATGTGTTAAGGCTCAGCCTTCCAGAATACTGTGAGTAGTAAGTGTGGAATGCTGGGCATGTCTTCTATGTCTGTGTGTGACATATAAAGTGTGTGAAAAGTCAGACCAGTTACCCAGTTCCTGGTGGACCGACACCCCATTTAAACCTGTAACCAGCTCAGTAAAGAAGTTCTGGCGTGCCCTACAGACTCCGCCCCTCATTAGACCTTGATGGTTACAGGGAGTAGTCCGGCTTCTGAGACCCTCATCACAATCTCAGTTCAAGCAGAATCTACTGGATCTAAGCTGTTTTGTTTGTAGGTTTTGCTACCCGATGCCAGGAAGTCAGCAAGTGTGGATCTTGATGGCAGCCTTTGAAAAAATACAGTGCAAAGTCATAAAACTGAAAATATTGGCCGTTGCCAACTGCACCAAAATCTAAATACAAGCTAAATACACTACTGAGCACTTGATCCCCAATTAACTAAAATAGAGTATTGTCCATTGCTACAATGATAGGGAATTGAGTTTGGCGAAAAGCAAAAAGTGAGAGGTGGAATAGCTGAATAATTCTCAGCCAGTGGTAATTACTGGGGACCACGTGCCATTCAATAGTTTTTTACCTATTATGCCACTCGAGCAGGTGCAGCCGGTTAAGGTAAGACGGGTGGGGCGATGGGGCGGGCGGGGTGGGTGAGGGGGAAGTCAACAGACGATGGAATAGGGAAAATAAAATAAAAAAAATAAATAAAACCACTTATCTTGAGCTCGCGATGCAGCGAACTCAAGGTAAAGTGGCTTTCTGTTTTTTAAAATTGTAATTCCCAATTCCATCGTCTGTCGGCTCCTCCCCCACCCCACCTCACCGGCTGCGACTGCACTTGAGGCTAAAGCTAGCCATGCAGTTATGGCTAGATTTAAGAAAGCAAAACTATTTTGGAAGTTAAGTTACGATTTTGCACCCATGGTTTTGCCTTATCGATTTTTCAGTATATTTTTTCAGCAAGATGTGGCCGTGGAGATAATGACAAGCATACAGTGGACAGGAGGCTGCCCGGTTAAAACAGTGTGTTGGTCACTCCGTGGGCCTGTCCCAGTTCTGGCACTGTTGGTCACTGACACTCGGTGGCTCTGTCCCAGTTTTGGCACTGTTGGTCACTCTGAGGGTCTGTCCCAGTTCTGGCACTGTTGGTCGCTCTATGGGTCTGTCCTAGTTCTGGCACTGTTGGTCACTCGGTGGGTCTGTCCCTGTTCTGGCACTGTTGGTTACTCCGTGGGTCTGTCCCAGTTCTGTCACTTTTGGTCACTCGTGGGTCTGTCCCAGTTCTGGCACTTTTGGTCACTCCATGGGTCTGTCTGAGTTCGGGCAATGTTGGTCACTCTGTGGGTCTGTCCCAGTTATGGCACTGTTGGTCACTCCATGGGTCTGTCCCAGTTCTGGCACTCTTGGTCACTCTGTGGGTCTGTCCCAGTTCTGGCACTTTTGGTCACTCCATGGGTCTGTCCCAGTTCTGGCACTTTTGGTCACTCTGTGGGTCTGTCCCAGTTCTGGCACTGTTGGCCACTCCGTGGTCTGTCCCATTTCTGCCACTTTTGGTCACTCGGTGGGTCTGTCCTAGTTCTGGCACTGTTGGTCACTCGGTAGGTTTGTCCCAGTTCTGGCACTGTTGGTCACTCTGTGGGTCTGTCCCATTTCTGCCACTTTTGGTCACTCGGTAGGTCTGTCCGAGTTCGGGCACTGTTGGTCACTCTGTGGGTCTGTCCCAGTTATGGCACTGTTGGTCACTCCATGGGTCTGTCCCAGTTCTGGCACTTTTGGTCACTCCATGGGTCTGTCCCAGTTCCAGCACTTTTGGTCACTCTGTGGGTCTGTCCCAGTTCTGGCACTGTTGGTCACTCTGTGGGTCTGTCCCAGTTCTGGCACTGTTGGTCACTCCGTTGTCTGTCCCATTTCTGCCACTTTTGGTCACTCGGTGGGTCTGTCCTAGTTCTGGCACTGTTGGTCACTCGGTAGGTCTGTCGCAGTTCTGGCACTGTTGGTCACTCTGTGGGTCTGTCCCAGTTCTGGCACTGTTGGTCACTCCGTGGTCTGTCCCATTTCTGCCACTTTTGGTCACTCAGTGGGTCTGTCCTAGTTCTGGCACTGTTGGTCACTCGGTAGGTCTGTCCCAGTTCTGGCACTGTTGGTCACTCTGTGGGTCTGTCCCAGGTCAGGCACTTTTGGTCACTTCTTGGGTCTGTCCCAGTTCTGCCACTGTTGGTCATCAGTGCGTTTGTCCCAGTTCGGGCACTTTTGGTCACTCCGTGGGTCTGTCCCAGTTCTGGCACTTTTGGTCACTCGGTGGATCTGTCCCAGTTCTGGCACTGTTGGTCACTCTGTGGGTCTCTCCCAGTTCTGGTAATGATGGTCACTCCATGGGTCTGTCCCAGTTCTGGCACTTTTGGTCAATCCGTGAGTCTTTCCCAGTTCTGGCACTTTTGGTCACTCGGTGGGTCTGTCCCAGTTCTGGCACTGTTGGTCACTCTGTGGGTCTCTACCAGTTCTGGTAATGTTGGTCACTCCATGGGTCTGTCCCAGTTCTGGCACTTTTGGTCACTCCGTGAGTCTGTCCCAGTTCGGACATTGTTGGTCACTCCTTGGGTCTGTCCCAGTTCTGGCTCTGTTTGTTACTCAGTAGGTCTGTCCCAGTTCGGGCACTTTAGGTCACTCCGTGGATCTGTCCCAGTTCTGGCACTTTTAGTTACCCGGTGGGACTGTCCCAGTTCTGGCACTTTTGGTCACTCCGTGGGTCTGTCCCAGTTCGGACATTGACGGTCACTCCCTGGGTCTTTCCCAGTTCGGGCACTTTTGGTCACTCTGTGGATCTGTCCCAGTTCTGGCACTTTTGGTCACTCGGTGGGTCTGTCCCAGTTCTGGTAATGTTGGTCACTCGGTGGGTCTGTCCCAGTTCTGGCTCTGTTGGTCACTCCGTGGGTCTGTCCCAGTTCTGGCACTGTTGGTAACTCGGTGGGTCTGTCCCAGTTCTGGCACTTTTGGTCACTCGGTGGGTCTGTCGCAGTTCTGGCTCTGTTGGTCACTCAGTGGGTCTGTCCCAGTTCTGATAATGTTGGTCACTCCGTGGGTCTGTCCCAGTTCTGGCACTTTTGGTCACTCCATGGGTCTGTCCCAGTTCTGGCTTTTTTTGGTCACTCAGTGGGTCTGTCCCAGTTCTGGCACTTTTGATCACTCCATGGGTCTGTCCCAGTTCTGGTACTTGTGGTCATTCCGTGGGTCTGTCCCAGTTTTGGCACTGTTGGTCACTCGGTGGGTCTGTCTCAATTTGGGCACTGTTGGTCACTCGGTGGGTCTGTCCCAGTTCTGGCACTGTTGGTCACTCGGTGTGACTGTCCCAGCTCTGGCACTTTTGGTCACTCGGTGGGTCCGTCCCAGTCTCTGCACTTTTGGTCACTCCGTGGGTCTGTCCCAGTTTGGGCACTGTTGGTCACTCTGTGGGTCTGTCCCAGTTCTGGCACTGTTGGTCACTCTCAGGGTCTGTCCCAGTTCGGGCACTGTTGGTCACTCCGTGGGACTGTCCCAGTTAGGGCACTTTTGATCACTCGTTGGATCTGTCCCAGTTCTGGCACTGTTGGTCACTCAGTGGGTCTGTCCCAGTTGGTCACTCGGTTAGGCTGTCCCAGCTCTGGCAATTTTGGTAACTCCGTGGGTCTGTCCCAGTTCTGGCGCTGTTGGTCACTCGGTGGGTCTGTCCCTGTTCTGGCACTGTTGGTTACTCCGTGGGTCTGTCCCAGTTCTGTCACTTTTGGTCACTCGTGGGTCTGTCCCAGTTCTGGCACTTTTGGTCACTCCATGGGTCTGTCTGAGTTCGGGCAATGTTGGTCACTCTGTGGGTCTGTCCCAGTTATGGCACTGTTGGTCGCTCTATGGGTCTGTCCTAGTTCTGGCACTGTTGGTCACTCGGTGGGTCTGTCCCTGTTCTGGCACTGTTGGTTACTCCGTGGGTCTGTCCCAGTTCTGTCACTTTTGGTCACTCGTGGGTCTGTCCCAGTTCTGGCACTTTTGGTCACTCCATGGGTCTGTCTGAGTTCGGGCAATGTTGGTCACTCTGTGGGTCTGTCCCAGTTATGGCACTGTTGGTCACTCCATGGGTCTGTCCCAGTTCTGGCACTCTTGGTCACTCTGTGGGTCTGTCCCAGTTCTGGCACTTTTGGTCACTCCATGGGTCTGTCCCAGTTCTGGCACTTTTGGTCACTCTGTGGGTCTGTCCCAGTTCTGCCACTTTTGGTCACTCGGTGGGTCTGTCCTAGTTCTGGCACTGTTGGTCACTCGGTAGGTTTGTCCCAGTTCTGGCACTGTTGGTCACTCTGTGGGTCTGTCCCATTTCTGCCACTTTTGGTCACTCGGTAGGTCTGTCCGAGTTCGGGCACTGTTGGTCACTCTGTGGGTCTGTCCCAGTTATGGCACTGTTGGTCACTCCATGGGTCTGTCCCAGTTCTGGCACTGTTGGTCACTCTGTGGGTCTGTCCCAGTTCTGGCACTGTTGGTCACTCCATGGTCTGTCCCATTTCTGCCACTTTTGGTCACTCGGTGGGTCTGTCCTAGTTCTGGCACTGTTGGTCACTCGGTAGGTCTGTCACAGTTCTGGCACTGTTGGTCACTCTGTGGGTCTGTCCCAGTTCTGGCACTGTTGGTCACTCCGTGGTCTGTCCCATTTCTGCCACTTTTGGTCACTCAGTGGGTCTGTCCTAGTTCTGGCACTGTTGGTCACTCGGTAGGTCTGTCCCAGTTCTGGCACTGTTGGTCACTCTGTGGCTCTGTCCCAGGTCAGGCACTTTTGGTCACTTCTTGGGTCTGTCCCAGTTCTGGCACTGTTGGTCACTCAGTGCGTTTGTCCCAGTTCGGGCACTTTTGGTCACTCCGTGGGTCTGTCCCAGTTCTGGCACTTTTGGTCACTCGGTGGATCTGTCCCAGTTCTGGCACTGTTGGTCACTCTGTGGGTCTCTACCAGTTCTGGTAATGTTGGTCACTCCATGGGTCTGTCCCAGTTCTGGCACTTTTGGTCACTCCGTGAGTCTGTCCCAGTTCGGACATTGTTGGTCACTCCTTGGGTCTGTCCCAGTTCTGGCTCTGTTTGTTACTCAGTAGGTCTGTCCCAGTTCGGGCACTTTAGGTCACTCCGTGGATCTGTCCCAGTTCTGGCACTTTTAGTTACCCGGTGGGACTGTCCCAGTTCTGGCACTTTTGGTCACTCCGTGGGTCTGTCCCAGTTCGGACATTGACGGTCACTCCCTGGGTCTTTCCCAGTTCGGGCACTTTTGGTCACTCTGTGGATCTGTCCCAGTTCTGGCACTTTTGGTCACTCGGTAGGTCTGTCCCAGTTCTGGTAATGATGGTCACTCCATGGGTCTGTCCCAGTTCTGGCACTTTTGGTCAATCCGTGAGTCTTTCCCAGTTCTGGCACTTTTGGTCACTCGGTGGGTCTGTCCCAGTTCTGGCACTGTTGGTCACTCTGTGGGTCTCTACCAGTTCTGGTAATGTTGGTCACTCCATGGGTCTGTCCCAGTTCTGGCACTTTTGGTCACTCCGTGAGTCTGTCCCAGTTCGGACATTGTTGGTCACTCCTTGGGTCTGTCCCAGTTCTGGCTCTGTTTGTTACTCAGTAGGTCTGTCCCAGTTCGGGCACTTTAGGTCACTCCGTGGATCTGTCCCAGTTCTGGCACTTTTAGTTACCCGGTGGGACTGTCCCAGTTCTGGCACTTTTGGTCACTCCGTGGGTCTGTCCCAGTTCGGACATTGACGGTCACTCCCTGGGTCTTTCCCAGTTCGGGCACTTTTGGTCACTCTGTGGATCTGTCCCAGTTCTGGCACTTTTGGTCACTCGGTAGGTCTGTCCCAGTTCTGGTAATGTTGGTCACTCGGTGGGTCTGTCCCAGTTCTGGCTCTGTTGGTCACTCCGTGGGTTTGTCCCAGTTCTGGCACTGTTGGTCACTCTGTGGGTCTGTCCCAGTTCTGGCTCTGTTGGTCACTCTGTGGGTCTGTCCCAGTTCTGGCACTGTTGGTAACTCGGTGGGTCTGTCCCAGTTCTGGCACTTTTGGTCACTCGGTGGGTCTGTCGCAGTTCTGGCTCTGTTGGTCACTCAGTGGGTCTGTCCGAGTTCTGATAATGTTGGTCACTCCGTGGGTCTGTCCCAGTTCTGGCACTTTTGGTCACTCCATGGGTCTGTCCCAGTTCTGGCTTTTTTTGGTCACTCAGTGGGTCTGTCCCAGTTCTGGCACTTTTGATCACTCCATGGGTCTGTCCCAGTTCTGGTACTTGTGGTCATTCCGTGGGCCTGTCCCAGTTTTGGCACTGTTGGTCACTCGGTGGGTCTGTCTCAATTTGGGCACTGTTGGTCACTCGGTGGGTCTGTCCCAGTTCTGGCACTGTTGGTCACTCGGTGTGACTGTCCCAGTTCTGGCACTTTTGGTCACTCGGTGGGTCCGTCCCAGTCTCTGCACTTTTGGTCACTCCGTGGGTCTGTCCCAGTTTGGGCACTGTTGGTCACTCTGTGGGTCTGTCGCAGTTCTGGCACTGTTGGTCACTCTCAGGGTCTGTCCCAGTTCGGGCACTGTTGGTAACTCTGTGGGTCTGTCCCAGTTCTGGTGCTGTTGGTCACTCAGTGGGTCTGTCCCAGTTCTTGCACTGTTGGTCACTCAGTGGGTCTGTCCCAGTTAGGGCACTTTTGATCACTCGTTGGATCTGTCCCAGTTCTGGCACTGTTGGTCACTCGGTGGGTCTGTCCCAGTTGGTCACTCGGTTAGGCTGTCCCAGCTCTGGCAATTTTGGTAACTCCGTGGGTCTGTCCCAGTTCTGGCGCTGTTGGTCACTCGGTGGGTCTGTCCCAGTTCTGGCGCTGTTGGTCACTCTGTGGGTCTGTCCCAGTTCTTGCACTGTTGGTCACTCAGTGGGTCTGTCCCAGTTAGGGCACTTTTGATCACTCGTTGGATCTGTCCCAGTTCTGGCACTGTTGGTCACTCAGTGGGTCTGTCCCAGTTAGTCACTCGGTGGGTCTGTCGCAGCTCTGGCAATTTTGGTAACTCCGTGGGTCTGTCCCAGTTCTGGCGCTGTTGGTCACTCGGTGGGTCTGTCCCAGTTCTTGCACTGTTGGTCACTCAGTGGGTCTGTCCCAGTTAGGGCACTTTTGATCACTCGTTGGATCTGTCCCAATTCTGGCACTGTTGGTCACTCGGTGGGTCTGTCCCAGTTGGTCACTCGGTGGGTCTGTCCCAGCTCTGGCAATTTTGGTCACTCCGTGGGTCTGTCCCAGTTTCGGCACTGTTGGTCACTCCGTGGGTCTGTCCCAGTTCTGGCACTTTTCGTCACTCTGTGGGTCTGTCTCAGTTCTGGCTTTTTTGGTCACTCTGTGGGTCTGTCCCAGTTCTGGCACTGTTGGTCACTCCGTGGTCTTTCCCAGTTCTGGCACTGTTGGTCACTCCGTGGGACTGTCCCAGTTCTGGAACTGTTGGTCACTCCGTGGGTCTGTCCCAGTTCAGGCACTGTTGGTCACTGCATGGGTCTGTCCCAGTTCTGGCACTGTTGGTCACATCCGTGGGTCTGTCCCAGTTCTGGCACTGTTGGTCACTCCGTGGGTCTGTCCCAGTTCTGGCAATGTCGGCAGCCGCGGTTGGCAGTAGGAGTTCCAGCAGGGCGGTGACGTGGGGAAGGGGAGGGGCAGGGTGGGGGGTAGTAATGTATGGATTACGGAGTTTAACAGGTAAGTAAACATATAAATAAATAAAACGAATTTCGTTGCGTGCACTGCATCACAAAATGCGACGCAGTGCGCGCAACGAAATTCGTTTTATTTATACATATGTTTACTTACCTGTTAAACTACGTAATACATACATTACTATCCCCCAACCTGCCCCTCCCCCTCCCCACGTCACCGCCCTGCTGGAACTTCTACTGCCGAGCGCGGCTGACTGTTGGTCACTATTGGTGTGAAATTTCTCAAAGTCCCCGCTGCATTGCATAGCTCATGAACATTGCGTGTAAGGGCAAGTGTAAGGTTTTTGAGACAGACCAGGTCGACCAATTCAAGTTGAAATGTCTCCCAGAAGGCAGTTCTCGCTCGAACCTATCCCCCACAGTTAATCCAAAAAGATTTGACGTTTTGAACCCGTGTAATTTGCGGTATTTTGCATTATGCAAAATATGCAAATTTCCCAGGCATAATGAACATGTTGCAGTGGCCTAGTGGTGGCGTTCATTACGTATGCGCAAGGAGCTGTCGGTTGACTCCCAGGGAGCTGTCCAGGTGCTGACGGGCAGTTTGTCCCTGCATGGAGCTTTCTATGTGGTTGCATGGCGGGAGCTGGACACCTGCGGACAGCGATTTAGGTATTACCGGTCTCCGTCAAGGTGCGGACGTTGTGCAATGTATAAGTAAAAAATTAACAATAACAATTGTAATTAAGGCCGTGCGGGAGTCGTTCATGGACTGCGTGGAGAGCGGCCCGGGTGGTGACAGGAATTCAAGAACCGAAGGTGACGTGGATAGGGCACCTCAGGGATGTGTCCTAAAAACTCACAGGGAGCGAATCCCTGCAGTGAACTGTCCGAGTACTGCGCTGGGAGAAGGTATCGAACTACTGAAGCAAGGGAAGTTCCCTCTTTTTTAGCAGCTTTTCATTTTCACATGTGCTACTAGAATGCTGCAGTTTACAAATTTTACACTCGACAATTTCATTTGTGCAAAGCAGGAGAAATGTTTGGGTCAAAAAATGCCCACGAACGGGGTATAACAAAAGGGAATCGGGGAAGAAAAACAAATCCCCATATAATGTTCCCTTTACCCAGGGCCACTTAAATTATAGGGTTGGTGACCACCAAATTATGCAGCAGAGTTGACTAAATTATGCAGCAAGAAAAGACAAATTATGTGGCGTAATGTGGCACATTTTGTGATAGTATTATTTCAGTAATGTCATTTTTTTACCCATATTAACACTGACTAGAGACATTTTCACCTCATCAGTACCACTTTAACACCCAAATACAACAATAAGTTATGGAAAGATGGCCAGTCAACCGTTGGGAAGGGCCTTCTACTGTGCTGCAAAATGTGTTCCTGCTTTTTTCCTGACTTTGAGCTATAAACATATTTTTGTTGAAATCTGCAAACTATGCAGCAGATTACGGATTATGTGGCAAATGCAGTACCTTATGTGAAAATACCACTGTCGCAGAATCACATGAGGCCAGTGGTCCTGCCTATGTCTCACGGGCAACCTGAAAGTGCCACTACACAACGATGGGAACTTCCTGGTATGGGTACATTGATTCGCCATTCTTGCTACCCTTGCTATGTTGGACCTTAGGTCCAGATTTGCAAAACATTTTGAGCTGGGTTTGTGCCACAAAAATTATATAAACCTGCGCAAGCGTAAAAAAAAATATTCACATTTAATTGCATAACTTGTTTTTTTGTTGGAAAGGTGCCTCAAAGTAATGAAGAATGGCATTACTTTGTAATAAGGGGACATTCCATGAGTGGTACATGGGCATTCCCATGCAACCATCCATGCTTTTTAATGCAACACCCTGTCTACTAACAATAGTAGGCAGGGTTATGCACCATAAAATAACGCCACTTTGAAGTAGGTGTTAAAAAGGAGAAATATATGTATTTCTCTAATTTCCCATTTTGCTTGTTTGCTGCACTGTGCAGCACACATCCGAAGTGGGAAAAGTTTTAAAGTTAGTCTAAGCATGGTATTTTGTGCTGGGAGAGTACCTTTCCAGTACAAAACCTATGTTAGATATGACGCAGGTGCATGTGTGGTGATAGGTAGCCTGATTGTGGTCCACTGCTGGGGACAAAGGAGGATAGTGTCATATTTCAGGAGATTTAGGGGCATATTACCAACGATTAGCGATATTTAACGCTAACGAGGCTTAGCAACACATTTTTTAACGCTAAGCATCGCCGGAAATTATCGCCGAGATAACTTGCTATTAGCAAGGTTTATCTCAAAAGCGATAAAAATCCTCGCGCTAACTGCCAAATGAGAGATTATCGCTGGAAAACCAACGATAATCTCTCAAAGTTTGGCGTTAGATTGATGATAGGGCCTCACAAACTTAGCCATGATATCCACCTTCCATAGGATATCATGGCTAAGTCAGGAAAATACCAGGTGTAAAAAAAGCAGCGCTAACCGCGGTTAGCGCTGCTTTTTTTTATCACTAACAGGGTTAGCGATATCCTTGATAATAGGAGAAATGTCGCTTAACAACATTTCTCCTATTATTTTTCTCTGGAACGCCCCCTAAGGGGAAGCGTAGAGAAAAAGGGTGCTAACATGCAAATTTGCGTGTTAGCACCCTGTTGCTGATAGGGAAATAATTTTATCTCCGCTTTCTTGGCTTTTAAAGCCAAAAAAGCAGAGATAAATCCCTTGATATTATGCCCCTTAGTGCTTTCTTGCTCTCTCTCTCATACTGCACAGCTCAGCAACTTTGGGTGGGCCATTGCGTTGTGTGATATGATACTTTTATATATCTGGGCCTAAGTATCTGCAGGGATATATGCAGGTGCCTATTGGGGCGAAGTCGCTCCGTCATAGCTCAGCCATCTTGATTTTCACAGGTACCCTCATGAACCTTGCATGTGTGGTCCCACATTAATTGGACAGGAGTGGTCCCAGCATGTTTTTTTTTTTTTACAGAGGTGTACACTTCATAATTTGTTTAACGCAGCATAACCTTTTACAGGAGTGAAACTCACATGATTTAGCTAGAGTGGGCCAAGCATGGTTTTTAGATGAGTCCACGTGCACGACTTTGGCATGCGGGAGGCCTGAATGATTTAGATCGGAAACGATAATACTGCTTTAGGGAGGCGAATGCCTCATGAATTCTATGGAGCTTGACCCCATACGATTTTGCTGGTACTATTTCTATGCGATATCATCCCTCCGCTTGCCTCTAATCTTACCCCTTTCTTTTCTTTCTTTCCCTTTTCTCTTTTTTTCTTTGCATTTCTTTTTTTCCTTTACACCTCCTCTCTCCTACCCGCCTGCCCCCGCTTCTCCTTATCTCCTATCCTTTCCTCTTCCCTCCCCTATTGCTTTTAAATTTGTTCTTTTACCCTCCTCCATACTCATATCCCCAACCCCGTTTTCATCTACTTGATTTCCTCACTCTTTCATCTTCTTCTCTCGTTCTCCTCTATTCTCTCCCCACAATTCATATTTTTCCTTCTCTCCCTTTCTTTGGCTTTATCCACCACATTCTCCTCTGGTCATCTCTATTTAATTCCCTCGGTTTCTCTGTTTTCTACTCTTCCCCTCGCTCTTTCTATTGTACCTAAGTTGCAGGCGTGTTACCACCCTCACTCCCATTCTCCATCCTTGCACGTCATTTCTCCTTTTCTCTCCCCGGTCCTTTCCCTCGCCCCATCTCTCCTATGGCTGCCTCCCTCTCTCGCTTCCTCTATTACCCCTCTGCCCCTCTCCTGGTTGCGCCTATCACCTGTCACTCAGTCGAGGTCCGAAAGACCCTGTCCATGGCGGTCAGCACCCTGACCTTTCAGAAAGACCTCCAACCGCACCTCTCCTTTCCAATTAAAGCAGCATTTTTGAATAAACCCAATCAGGCTGCCCCCTGATGGCGGTATCTGCTCCTCGCAGCCCGGGTTGGCGCCCATTGACAGCCCAACAGAAGGCGCGGCGATTACCATCTCGCAATCACCGTTATCAAGGGTCACTTCAGCATTCTCGCGCTGCGGGTGCTCGAGGAGACCCCCCCAACCGCGGGACCCTCAAAGGACGAGCGCGCGGCCTGCCGCCCGATAGGAATCTCCAATAATTCTCAATTAGGGCCCAAAAAAAGAGCACTCAATAAAACAATTACCGCCCTTTTCCTTCGTGAGCAGATAATCAGACGAGCCCGCGGCTGGCAACCGCTGCGGCATAAAGGGACGCGGATTGAAAAGTTGACAGACGCTGAGCTTTCTCTTTTCGACTTTCCTCGACTCCTTGGGTGGGTGGGGGCTGGCACGGCCTGTAGAGCGGGGGTCGGTTAAACAATGGCACCGAGGCTTGAAGATCCGGTGCTTATTATTTTGTACAACAATTATGCCCTGGGCCCCGAAGTAGTTTTGAGGAGGCGACCACCTGCGCTGTCGAAAAGAAAGGTTGCCGAGTTTGGATTCCTTTCATGACCTTCTCTCGTTACCCCTTCACTTCCTACTTCATCTCCCTCTTCCAGGTTCAGGTTTTTTTTCTCCCTACTTTCATCTTTTGTCACCGTTTTTGTCTTACTCCTCTTTTCTCACGTTTCCTCCTTCCTTTCTCACCTTTCCTCCTTTCTTTCTCCTCTTCTGGAAAAGTTTGCTAACAAGCAAGACCTATTCCGCAACAAGCATTGGCAACGCCAATAGGTCTCGCCCATGGGCGACCTATTGGGCTTGTCAATCGGGTAGGGGTGGCTAACGGTAGCTCCACCTAGTAGTCTCAAACAACGCTTGGGACGGGGCTGGTAGCCTGCACAATCACAACAGTACCTGTTTTTGGTTTATCGCGTACAGGCACAGCCATCAGACACAAGCATGACTGAGGTGCTCCCGAAGTTTAAGATCCGTGAGTCTCATCCCCTGGAAGCATACTTTTGGTGCACAAACACAATGAGCCATACTATTGAACTCAGCTGTAGACTTATGAAAAAGGATGTATAGTGTACCTTTCAGTGGTATTGTACAAGGTGTTTCATTGTTTTGAGGTTTCGGCATGGCCGCAATGTTTAGAACCAATGCGTTGGCCATATTGAAATGCCAGCAAAACTACGGACAATATCGTTCAATGACAGTGATGTGAACTAGCGGCAATAGCTTCATAGGATGCGGAGCACTGCAGATGAAATGAATGCCGATCAAGCAGCCTGTTAACACTGTCTGGCTCTACTAAGCCATGAAAATATTGAAAATAATAAGATGAGAAGGAAAGAAATGAGAGGACAAAATATAAACTTGAAGGTTTGGCCCAGCAGTTCTGGAACTGAAGTGCACTCATTTTCTGGTAGATGTACACATAATCATAAAAAAAGCAATCACGCCTAGGGCAATACAGCGAATGTCTGACGCGACTGACCCATTGCCCCATGCAGAATGTTATGAATGCAAGAAGAGTGCGTTGACTCCATTGCCGTCTCTCCCTTGCTGTCTGAGTGACAGCTTGTTTTCTGATCTGATTTCTTTCCCTTTCTTCCCTTATCTCCAACATCTGTAACATATCTCCTATATACATATTATGTATTTTTATTAAAAGATCCTGGCACACAAGTAGGTATGTCATACCTTCCGTAGAGATTCGAGCAAGAATTATTACAGTGCAGATTTATTGCCCCATCAGGTTTGTTAGAGGCGGCACTCAACGACAAAATCCTTGCCCACAAAGGTAATCTGTGAGCTTTTGTGGGACAAAATGCAGGTCTGCAGGCTGAACAAAGTCCAATAGCAAACCACCCTTAAAGGCTTATTGACTTTAACATATGTGTTTTATTATAAATAAACCAAACCTATTGCCTTTGTTGTAATGTTTATAAAAACAGGTCAGAACTTTGGCATCTGTCATAACTTTTATGAGTTGCCCGGCATCATAACCAACTCAGACCGACTGTATTGAGTGTAAGCTTTCCCACAAAGCAATGAGGTACACAGTAATGCAATTACACATATGTTCAAAATTAAAGTTGACAATACCGTAAAAAATCCCTCCAGAGAGGGCCTAATAAGCATGCCTGATAAGGGTAGAAGTAAATCGTTTTTTAAGTGTGAGTGCAGATAGATGGAGCGACAGATAGATAGAAGGATACATAGATAGATATATAGATTGAAATGAAATGAAATGAAATGAAAAAGGCACTTGTAAAGCGCATGGCTACCATGAGGCCTCCCAGCGCTAAGGACCTGTTGTGAGAGTGTCCACTTTAACTGGATGGATATAAAAATGTTTTCAGCTGCTTACAAAAAGCCAAATCGTTTTCTTCCAGTCGAATGTGGTCGGGGAGAGTGTTCCATCTTCTGGAGGCCACGTATGAGAAGCGTTGGCCCCCGCTTCTGGTCCTGTAGATTCTCGGGATAGTAGCTAGGCGTTTGTTTACAGAGCGAAGAGCTCTGTTGGGGTGATATGGGGCAATGATTGACTGGAGGATTGTCGGGCTTTTCTTGGTCATGATCTTGTGAGTGATGCAGAGGACTTTAAATGAAATCCTCTCGGCGACTGGTAGCCAGTGAAGAGAGGCTATGGCTGCTCGGGCTGACTCTCTGCGGGGAATATTCAGAAGCATTCTAGCTGCACAATTCTGGACTACCTGGAGTCTCATTATTGTGGACCGTGGTGATCCAGCATAAAGAGCGTTAGCATAGTCCAGGCGGGAAAGAATTAATGCTTGGACCAAAAGTTTCTTGGTCTCCCAGGTTAATAACGGAAAAACTTTTCTCATCATCCTGAGCAAACCAAAGCAGCATCCTGCAACCTTCTGTGCTTGAACTTTCATGTTTAGCTTATTGTCCAGCCAGACTCCCAGACTCCTAGACTCCTAGACTCTTTATTTGATCTTTGGGGATGGGTGAGGTGCCCAAACAGTTAGGCCAAATAGGAGTGGACCCCTCTGGAAGAGGTTTACCCAAGAGCATCACTTCTGTTTTTGCTCCATTCAGTTGCAGGAAGGAGCGTTCCGTCCAGGCTGAGATGACAGACAGATTCACTGAAAAAACAAAGTTTAAGGTGGCATTATAGTTAGGTGTTGAAATAAAATAAAAACTCACAAATAACAGTTTACTGAGCTAACTATAACTTGTACTCTGGAATGCATTGCTAGTGACCTCTCATATTACATCACTGATGACATGTCAAGTGATGTAATTGATGGCATTACAGATGACCAGATCCAGTCACTGGGACAACATCGCATAGCATTTGTGGATTTGATGTAGTTTAACTTGGGACATCTGTGGTTAATTACGATTGCCACTTTAATCTCTATGGGGCTTGAAGTTTAAGTTACAAGCCCCATTAGAAGTGCAAATAATACGGGAACAATGCAAATCCAGAGTTTTCCACCTGGACACTGCTGTGCACCTCATGAGTGTGCAGGGAAACATGCGATGGAGCTCCACCTGGAAAAACCGACACTGCAGGCTCTAGCAGAATTATACCTCAATAAAAGTTTTGGAGAATGAAGTATAGGAACCAGTGTTTCCACAAAAAATACTACATTCTTGACCAGGACAGTTCACCAACACTGATTCCAACATGTTTGTCCCCATTAATTCACCAGGACACTGCATCTGCTTGAAAGGTGAAAAACACTGGACCCACAGGGTTCTCGCAAGACTTGTAAATCTGTTACTGGCCCCATCGAAGTTACCGATCCACAACATGTAGTGTGAGTCTTTTAATTAATGAAAGGAGGTAAAATAAGGTGAACATCTACAATAAAATGGAGACAAATTAACAGTAATGGTATGGAAATAGCAAATCTGTTTGTTTTTCTCCTCTGAGGCGGAAGCCGGAGGAATCTTGTGCTCTCTTGTGCCCTGTTCAACTTGCTGACACGAGGTTGTTATTGACTGTAATAATAACGATCCTTTTTAAAATCTGTAATATATTTTAAATTGTGAGCTTTTAAATTCGTGCCCCCACCTTGGTGCGAGATTACTTCGCCTGAGGCCAATTTGTACGGCATTTCACAGCGCAGCCGTTACCAGGCGCTGGTAACTTCATTCTGCAACTTTAGGCGCCATCTTGGGCAGGGAAGGCTGGCGGTATAGTTCATCGCCCCTCCCACCCTCCTCCCACCCACCCAACCATGAATATAAACAACAGACCCGCCCGACCACGCAGCGGGGGGGCGCATCGGGCGCGCCAAAGGCAAGCCCATCTGCGCCCGTCCGTGCCTGGCCCGGGCCGAGGGCCACCCCCCCTAGTTGTCACCCTCTGCCCCTACGAGGCTTCTACTCACCAACCCAGCTCCAACAGCTGCGTCCCCCTGTCCTTCATTCCTGCCTTACACTTGATCCACATTTCCTTGCCGGAAGTCCGGTTTCACTATGTTCAGGTTGCAAAACTTCCATACCCCTCGTTTTGAAATTATCCCCCTGTAACAAGGATAAATCCTTGAAATCCTACTCATTTGCCCTCACCAATGTCCGCTCGCTCGGTAAACACCGACAGGACATATTCGATCTGATAGAGGATAAAAACTTGGACTTACTCTTTATGACGGTAACGTGGATGGACAACGCGTCTGATCCTGATTTTTCCACACACAGATTGGATAGACAACGTAAAAAAGGTGGTGGAATTGCCATCATCGCACGCGATGTATTCTCGGTAAGGACTAACATGATTACACTATCCTCCTGTGAAGCCCTACAATTTTCCATCAAGTTGACCCCATCTTATACCTTGAAAGGGATTCTCCTTTACCGTCCACCGGGGCCCAGGACTGAATTTATCTCTGACCTTAGGTCCACTCTTGAAGCGTCTGCCCTTGACAGCTCCCTCACTGTACTAGGTGATTTCAACTTTCATTTCGATAAACCCGAAAACCCAGACACCGCCACTTTCCTAGCGGATATGTCCACCTTCGGTCTCCAACTGCTGGTGAAGTCACCTACGCATGAAGGGGGCCATATATTGGATGGCATCTTTACTAATTTGGTGGGCTTACAAGTCACCCAAATTCTTCCCCTTATCTGGTCAGATCATCATGTCATCCTGGCATCACTGTCTATTCATGACTCTGCCGCCTCTAAGTCACGCCCCAATCCTCGCCAACCGTATTTGGCGTGGGGTGATATCGATAGCTCCAGTTTGGAAACTATTCTGACAGAATCCACCCCCCTTCTATCAGATGATCCTAACACCGCTACTACTCAATTTTATGAGTGGGTGGGCTCTGCGACCACCGAATTGGTCCAGGTCAAACAACAATCTCGTAACAGATCTGTCCCGTCGGCCCCTTGGTATTCAGAGGTGTTACGTATCCACAAACAACAGTGTAGGAACAAAGAGAGGCATTGGCGAAAGGATTATTCAGAAGAAGCTAAAATCAAGTACAAAGAATCGGTGGCTAAATATAAAATCTTAATTAGTGAGGCGAAGAAAAAGTACTACTGTGAGAGAATTGAATCAGTAAAAAACTCTAACAAAGCACTATATGAAACCACCAAGCAGTTAGCTGGATATTCCCCCAACCTGACGCCTCCCCCCTCCCAATCACTCTGCGACGATCTATCCAATTTCTTTTTTAGTAAAGTTGAAGACATTTACCGGGTCTTTGCGAATAACACCAATACCTCCACTAAACCACCCGCCTCCTATACTGGTCCCATTTTTTCGCAGTTTGCAGATGTCTCCAGCTCCCAGATTCGGAACATCATATCATCTATCAAATCGGGCTCTGCACTAGACCCATGTCCCCTGAAAGTCTTGCTTCTGGTCATTGAAGTGGTTCTCCCGGCTATGACTGCAATTTGTAATTCTATGTTTAGTACAGGCATATATCCAGATGTCCTAAAAAAGACCCTTATTAAACCATTGCTCAAAAAACCAAACCTCGACATGGAAGAACTAAAAAGCTATTGTCCTATCGCTAGTCTCCCAGTCCTGGCGAAAATAGTCGAAAAAGCTCTAAATCTTCAACTATCAGCTTTCATCGAGGAACATAATCTCCTTAATGAATCTCAGTTTGGCTTTCGCCAATACCACGGAATGGAGACGGCCTTGGTTAAAGCGGCGGACGATATAAGATCTATCTGTGATGTTGGAGGAACAGCAGTCCTGATACTGCTTGACCTATCGGCGGCCTTCGACGCGGTCGACCACACCACCTTGATCGACTGTGTCGAAAGCATGGGTATCCAACATAATGCCAAGAAACTTCTTGCATCCTTTCTGGCGGACAGGTCCCAGGTGGTCACTATTGGATCTTTTCACTCACCCTCCTTGTCACTGCCATGTGGAGTCCCTCAAGGCTCATCCCTTAGTCCGACACTATTTAACATTTATGTGTCGGACCTTGCCAATGTCATTCGTGCACATGGGATGAGCCTTACCTCCTACGCAGATGACACCCAGCTGGTCCTCGCCGTCAAGAGTGATGGGCATAAAATAGCTAATAACTTTAATCTGGGCATGCTGGCAATAGGGAATTGGATGGCCTCCAACTGTCTGAAATTAAATTCCGACAAGTCGGAAGTGATCATTTCCGGAAATTTGACCCCGGAATGGTCCTCCCTTTGGTGGCCGATATCATTGGGCCATCCACCGGCTCCGGTCAGTAAGGTGAGGAATCTGGGAGTCATGTTCGACGATTGTCTTACTTTCCTTCCTCACGCAAATCAGATCTCCTCCTCGGCATTTCACAAACTATGGCTGATCAAAAAAATCTTGCCATTTCTTCCTGAGACAGCTGGAAAAACCTTGGTGAGCTCCTTGGTATTGTCTACATTAGATTATTGTAATGCACTGTTTTTAAGTGCCCAAGAAAGAGTACTATACAAAATGCAAATTATCCAAAACGCAGCCGCCAGGCTCCTTGGAAGAATCCCAAAACATCAATCTGCGTCAGAAACCATTAGAAAGTTACATTGGCTTCCTGTTAGAAATAGAATCAAATTCAAGGCCCTCTGCATAGTGTATAAGGCTCTACACAACGTGGGACCAGCCTTTTTTACTCAAAATCTTATTCCCTACAGTCCCTCTAGAACACTACGCTCCTCCAGCTCACATGAACTGGTGGTACCTCGTACCAAATCTGTTTTATGGGGAGACAGAAGATTTCTTGTAGCAGCACCCAAACTATGGAACACCTTGCCACACTCGATTAAAACAAGCCCCTCACTTTGGTCTTTTCGAAAGCAACTCAAGACCTGGCTTTTTAATCTGTAAACTATATGTCCCCCTTGATGGTCAAACACTACAGATATTCTCTTAGCGCTGAGATGCCCACGGGCCTTCGTTCGCGCTCTATAAATGCTGTTAATAAATAAATAAATAAATAAATCCTTCATGTTATGCCTCCTTAGCCTTAATTGGGGTCAATTTCACCCACCCTGTTATTACTTACACTTCATACAAAAGCATTTTCGAAATTAGCTCACTGATAATGGGCACCCAAGTGTCTAAAAAAATTGACAATGTAAATAAATGAGATGGCAAGAGGATCATTTATCTCCTAAGGAGGTCTGGTTTTGTAGTGGGTGTCCTGCAGATTTAACCCCACAAATGTATAATGTTGCCACTCTGTCTTGTCAGCCTTGTGCAAAACACCTATCTGTATACATTCATAAAGGGGCATTGGACCAGCCCTATGTATATATTGGCCTGTTCAACTTTAACTTCCATTATGCTTTCACCCTCTACAGCATGCACAATGGGGCAATGGGTCAGCCCACTAAGTCATTAGTTGTCTTGCACTTTGAGCGATGGTATTTTACTTGGTCACATAGGCACATCTGCTAAAAAAGAAGTACATTTCAGTGCCAGGGCTGGTGGGCCAATATATTACTTTACAAATTGTTTTTATGTCCACGCTTTATTGTATTTTTATTTTGTTATACTTGTGTGGTTTAACTATGTCCTCAGCAAACAGTAATTCAAAGCCAGTAATGCCTTTCCTTTGTCCAGTAAGAATCATATTTTCCTTTGATGTGCATTAAAACTAAAAATGATTTATGTTCCTGTTCTTCGAATTGCAAGCGTGCTTTGCCTGTCACTACGTTTTTGCAGTGGGCCTACCCTCACTAATGTGAGATACAGGTCAATCATTAAGATGACCTCTAGGTGGCATTTGGATTGGAGCCATGGTTTCTTCAAGTGGTGAACTACGTGTGGCAGATCACAACACATGGCTAATGATCCAGGCAACCCGGGGGGTGAGGGGGAGTGCTCAGGTTTTCCCCCTGGCCCAGAGACAGATGTCTTTGGGGCCCATTGGCGAAAGGGGGGGCGGGGGGAAGAAAGCACCGACCCGAGGCTCAATGTAAGTGTGATAAAGGCCGCTTTATTGGAAGCAGGTGCATTCTACACAATAACATCCTTGGCCTGCGCCGCACAATCTAAACCTCATGCATATGTAATTTCCTGCCTCACCCCCACCCCCTCCCCTAACTGATTCCCACAATCCACAACAGTACAATTAGCATAACGTCACTTTGCCTCTCCACCTGGCTAAATACTTTATTGTGCTTGACCTACCCCCGATAATCCAAACAGTTCTCCTGCTCTTCCCCCATATATTAGGAAGAAACGCCCCTACATACAGAATGCATCCCCCACACCTGCTCCAGCGACAAGGAACCCCCCCCCACCCATCCAAACCCCCCGAGTGCACCAGCCTCCAACAAAACACTGCCCAAAATCCCCGTCACCCCCCAGACTCCCCTGCAAAAGGAAATCCTCCCCTGTATGTAGCGATGGCTGCCCTTGGGACCCCCCCCGTATCATGACCCAGGGCGGGTGGGAGGGAAACATTTTTTCTAAACGCCACCCCCCGCCCGGCGGCCGAGACACCTCACTTAAAATGGTGTCTCTGTCGCGTGGCCGGGCGGGACCCCAGCCCAGCCCACAGGAAGCCCATCCAAGCCCCGCCCCCAGCCCAAAAACTACCAGACCTAAGCCTGTCCCCGGGCGGCGCCGTTTCTACCCCCTTTCCCCCCCTTTCCCTGGCCCCCAAATTTCCCCGGGCGGGGCAGGCCTCCCTTCGGTCGCCTCCCCGCCCCCCCCAGGACCCCATTGGTGCCCATTGGCGAAAGGGGGGGGGGGAAGAAAGCACCGACCCGAGGCTCAATGTAAGTGTGATAAAGGCCGCTTTATTGGAAGCAGGTGCATTCTACACAATAACATCCTTGGCCTGCGCCGCACAATCTAAACCTCATGCATATGTAATTTCCTGCCTCACCCCCACCCCCTCCCCTAACTGATTCCCACAATCCACAACAGTACAATTAGCATAACGTCACTTTGCCTCTCCACCTGGCTAAATACTTTATTGTGCTTGACCTACCCCCCGATAATCCAAACAGTTCTCCTGCTCTTCCCCCATATATTAGGAAGAAAAGCCACTCGAGGGACGTGCTAACGGTCCTCGACCCCCCCTAGGACTCCCCCCCATTAGTTTAAAAAAAGAGAGGGTACCCCACTTTCACCAGGGAACAGGGTAGGAAGACAGTGAGTCAAAGGGGAATCCCTGGAGTCTACTTGTTCACCTATGCCCTAAACCCTGTCTTGTCAGGGAAGAAGGACCTATGGTGCACTGTATATCAGATAATATAAAAAGGCTTCCACAAAGAAATAGAATCGTTAACAATCTAATTTTATTAAAAACCAATGTCTAGGCAGTAAATAAACAAAGCAAATTCATACAGATCATTACAATGCAGTTTAAAATTCAAGGAATATGCCTTGAAGGGATCATACACAAATAAAAACAATGTTACACAAACACAATAATAAAATGCACAATTGATTGAGACATATCTAGAACATATAAACAATTTATGAGCAAAAGACAAAACTACATATCATGACAAAACCCCTCGTATTACTGTGGCTCACAGATATCTCTGCCACTAAATTTTTCCTAGATCCAACAGCCTCAACCACTTAGACTCATGTAAACATTAGTGATAATGTTGGATATCCATCTAAAGTTTACCAGGCCCTGACTGGATTCTTTTTGTCAAAAAACAGTGCGTCGACGCGTTTCAGTGCAGTACAGGTGATTATGTGGCACCTTCCTCAGGACTTTTCTTGCTGGGGTTTCAAGAAGCGGTTAGTTACACCGTATCCCCAAATAGTGTAGGAGACGTTCCAGTATAGGATCAGCTTTGCGTTACGCTAAGATTCTGCAAGCTTTAGTGTGGATATTTCCTCTCCCCTGAAATAGGAGCTCCTTCTCTTGGGGTGTCTTCCTTTCGTGTTGTCAAATTATTTCACAATTTTGTTAGGTATCTCTAGGTATTTTAAAACCTTCCTTGAACGGGCACTCTAGAGCAAGTGAAGGAAACGAGGCAGACACGCGATCCCGGTGATATCCAGAACATATCCAGGTCTTGGGAATACCGACGACATCCTATGCCCGTTCAAGGAACGTTTTAAAATACCTAGAGATACCTAACAAAATTGTGAAATAATTTGACAACACGAAAGGAAGACACCCCAAGAGAAGGAGCTCCTATTTCAGGGGAGAGGAAATATCCACACTAAAGCTTGCAGAATCTAAGCGTAACGCAAAGCTGATCCTATACTGGAACGTCTCCTACACTATTTGGGGATACGGTGTAACTAACCGCTTCTTGAAACCCCAGCAAGAAAAGTCCTGAGGAAGGTGCCACATAATCACCTGTACTGCACCTAAACGCGTCGACGCACTGTTTTTTGACAAAAAGAATCCAGTCAGGGCCTGGTAAACTTTAGATGGATATCCAACATTATCACTAATGTTTACATGAGTCTAAGTGGTTGAGGCTGTTGGATCTAGGAAAAATTTAGTGGCAGAGATATCTGTGAGCCACAGTAATACGAGGGGTTTTGTCATGATATGTAGTTTTGTCTTTTGCTCATAAATTGTTTATATGTTCTAGATATGTCTCAATCAATTGTGCATTTTATTATTGTGTTTGTGTAACATTGTTTTTATTTGTGTATGATCCCTTCAAGGCATATTCCTTGAATTTTAAACTGCATTGTAATGATCTGTATGAATTTGCTTTGTTTATTTACTGCCTAGACATTGGTTTTTAATAAAATTAGATTGTTAACGATTCTATTTCTTTGTGGAAGCCTTTTTATATTATCTGATATACAGTGCACCATAGGTCCTTCTTCCCTGACAAGACAGGGTTTAGGGCATAGGTGAACAAGTAGACTCCAGGGATTCCCCTTTGACTCACACTCCCCCCCCATTAACCCGGGACGTGCCGCATGACCCCGTCGGCAGGACCACCCCCTAACTATATGGAGCGCCGCTGACCCCCTCAAGCCCCGTGCTGTCCGGTCCATGCCTTCCAACCACCGGCAGGTCTTCCCCCTTACCACAGGGCCATGCCCTCCGTCCCAACGCATAGGGTCATGCTCTCTACCACCACGTATAGGGCCATGCCCTCCATCACCAATGTATAGGGCCATGCCCTCCGTCACCAATGCATAGGGCCACGCCCTCCGTCACCAATGTGTAGGGCCATGCCCTCCGTCACCAACGTATAGGCCATGCCCTCCGTCACCAACGTATAGGGCCATGCCCTCTGTACTCAATGCATAGGGCCATGCCCTCCGTCACCAATGCCAAGGGCCATGCCCTCCTTTACCCACGCATAGGGCCATGCCCTCCCTCGCCACTGCAGAAAGTCATGCTCCTCGTCACCGATGCATAGACCATGTCCTCCGTCACCTGCGTAGGGCCATGCCCTCCGTCGCCAATGCCTAGGGCCGTGCCCACCGTCACCCCTGCATAGGGCCATGCCCTCCGACACCAACTGAATAGGGCCATGCCGTCAGTCAACGTCACCCCCCCCCCCCCCGGGGCGTGCTTCCCGGCCGCGGAATCGAGCTCCCAACAGGTTTGCCACACTAAAACGGGGCCGTTCCCCCTCTCCGGCGCCCAGGGCCCCCCGGTCAACACCAGGCCTGAGAAGCCACTCTGCGCCCGCAGGCAGTCCGCCGAAGCCGGCCGTTCCACCAGAGAGGAGCCCTCCGGATGCGTGTCCCACACCTGCGCCCGTCCGCCAGGAAGAAACCCCTGCCGCAGTGCCCCCCAACCTCCCCGTCACCTACCCTACCCCGCAGCCCCCGACATGGCAGCAGCACCGTTCGGCGTCAGACCCCACTGCGCGGTGCGACCCCCCTGTCCTCCGGCGGGCGTGCTCCCTGGCCACGGAGTCGAGCTCACTACGGAGAATGACCAAACTGACATGGGACCGTGCCTCCTCTCATTCCAGAAAGAAGTCCTCCACACCGTGCGTCACCCCAGAGCCTGTCCGCCAGGAAAAAGCCCACTGCAAAGAACGCACCCCTCCCGCGCGAACCGCAAAGCACACGGCCCGGCGAAACGTCAATTTTGTGTGCCGTATTCACAAGTGCCTATGCAGATATCTTGTAAGGTGTTGCACTCTAGGACTTCAACTGCGAAAATTGTCACTTTTATAAATTTCAAGAGGTTGCCTCCTCGTGTCCTACTAATAAATTGGAAGTACGTACCTCTTACCCACGCGCGACTCGAAATGCCCCGACCCATTGAATTGTTAAGTTTGTTTGGCGTCTTCCCAAGTGCATTAGCAGATCTTTTGTAAGGTTGTTCGCTCTAGGACTTCAACTATGAAATTGTCACTCATACAAAATTTTTCTGCACTTGCCTCCGTCCTTCATACTAATAAAATGGTTCTACAGAAGACATCAGCGTGGCACTCCGCAATGCCCCTTTGCATAGAAAAGATGAGCAATATGTAACTTTAAAGAAAAGCATGTATATACTTCAGAGCTTGGGATTCTAACAATAAAACGCAAGACCAGTAACCTTGGCCCAGATTTACTATATTTGACTGAAACGGAGGCGCCAATGCAACTCCGCCCTGCTCGCTAGGAAACCGTGTAGCACCAAATTTACCAAGAGTTACCTTTCAATTAGGTCTTTGATGGCACTCGTGCTAAAACCGACTGCACTGGCGCCACATGAATGCACACTTTGCGTCCCACTACTATCCTTCCCAGCTATGACAAGAACCTGCAGGAGTGACATTAAAGGTGCCAGGCGTGTCCGGTAGTGGATGACAGAGGGATGAAGCGAAATCAGAACTATGCAGTCTTGCCATTCGACCCCCAGACACTTGATAGCGCCAGTCACTGGCATCTGAGCAAATGTGTGGGCACAGCCACTTTGCTCCACATGTATCAAACAATTTGGCATTCCCAAATCCTGTGAAACCGTAATTGCGCCTGTTTGGAAATTAAACATAGCCTTTCAACACGTACGCCAGGCTTTGTGGTTGCAATTGTAGGAAATCACAAAGACCGTGATTACCCGATATTCCCTATTTTAAGGAATGCAAAACAGAATTACTGATACATGTCCTTTTCCATTTACCAACTAAGCCCCGAAAACGGACATACCGAACCCACAGTAAAAGCAGTGCATTAGCATCCGGTGGAGTACTGTATTAAACAAAAGCCCTTTGCATCATATGCATGGCTACATGACGTAGGGGTCCGAGGTATCTGCGATACTGTTCCTTACCATTGCTACGTACTCACCAGGATGTTCTGGGTGACAGCACGTAACGACTCAGACAGCCAGGACACAAGGGGGCAAAGTGCAGGCAGCAATACCTTCGGTATAGCAACTATGTACGCTCTCAATTCACCCTGGGAGCTGAGCAAATCCACCAGTGTGTGGAGCTCACGCAAAACTGCCCCCGATGACAACTACAAAGAGATGCAGGGCCGATAACCACAGACCGCGTACCCCTTTCAGTTGCCGGTCACTCCATCAGTCCGTGACACATTGCATGGGCTTCACCTTTCCGCTTTCTGTTAATCAATGCAAAAAAGCACAAGCCTACCAACAATATCGGAGCTGCCTGCAACAGGTGACAACTGCCCTGAAAACACTACTTCAGACCACTCCACGTAATACGCAGACTCCCTGACCTATCCCTACCTCACAGTGTGGTACTCGCTAACACTCTGTAAATTTGGTCAAATGTGTTAAAATTACAGTTTTCTCAAATTCATCGTCGACTCGTGCGACAATAATAGTAAAGACTCACGTGTGTCCTAGTCACGCGAACAAGGCATGTAAGAAGCCGGTAGAACTTATTTTGCCTATTCAGAAGCCGCCTTGTGCACAGTTTTCTTTAATTCCGAGGCCAGGTATTGAAATTAGGGGGTGGCACAATACCTGGCACCGTGTATTGTGCCAATTAAGTAGAAATCAGCACAAACTAAATACAGTAACTCACAAAGTGTAGAACAATGGCACACAATGCATAATAACCCAAACTAAAAAGAAAAAAGTAGCCACCGTTGTCAAAGTAGGAGACATTAAGACGGGTGTGCGCATCCCCGTGATATGAACACACACATTTAACCAAAGAATGGAAAGTTGCATCCATTGGGGAAATACAACCAGAGTCCAAAGTGTGCGTAGCTGTGTTATACATGCTACGAGATGACTCACACTCTGGTACTTCTTTAGCTTATTAAATATTGACCCCCTTGTGTTTACAACACAAACGGAGATGAGAAAAGCAACAAAATACAAAAACTAGGAACCAGTACGGAGATACAGCCTTCCTTGTACTACGAAGGGCTCCAATGCTCTCTGTCTTGGCGGTAAATATTCTTGACACCACTAGTGCACTACGTGAAACCCACCGCTTGTATAACTCGTGACAACGAAATGCGATGCTACTCCATAAAGAGTTATGTGATCAACGGTAAAGCCAAACCTCCAATAAAAGTGTACCGCGGACAGCTGCGCCGTAGTAACGCACCTGCCCGCCACCCTCCCCCACCCACTTTCAGGAATGAAAACCTCCCCCGCGCCCCCGCCGATCCATGTTCCCGCTCCGGGAGCCGCCGAGGCCACAAACCACCGCTCCCCGATTGTGAGGAGCAGGCAGGCCCCTCAATGAGGCCCCTGGACTCTGCAGCGAAACGTAGGACCTTGAGAGAAATCTATAACATGTTCCAAATGTAATATTCAAGGCTTCAAAATATTCTGTAGAATCCAGATGTCTTAAAAACTACAGAATGGGTGTACACACGAGAAAATAGTTATCTACACTTAGAAATTGGCCACACATGCACACCCCCCACTACGAACACCATTAAAAGTATCTGAAGAACAATAATCCACCTTTTTGAACCGCGACAATATCTGAATCACCATAATTCACATTTACAAACCGCAAACAATCCCACGTAAGGTTCTTTATTCCCCCCCTGCCCCAAAGTAGCACCCCGGCGGCCGTATGGACCCTTCGGGTAGGGGCAGAAGGGACTCACCTAGTCCCACGTGGGAGCCTGACCGCCCGCACTAGCCAGAACAGGCCCATCCGCTCGGTCGCGTGGAGCCGCATGCTGCTCTCCCGAGCTCTTCCTACGTCCAGCGATGTGCCCCGCGCCGGGAAATCCTCGTTTCCAGCCTGAACTGTCCCATCTTAAAGCCTGCAATGTCCCCTCGTACGCCCACGATCGTGAAATCCATTCCTCTGCAGGCCGCGACTCGCTCGTGCCGCTAAATGGAGACATTGAAGCATCGTCCATCCCAAAATTTTTCTAAACGCCACCCCCCGCCCGGCGGCCGAGACACCTCACTTAAAATGGTGTCTCTGCCACGTGGCCGGGCGGGACCCCAGCCCAGCCCACAGGAAGCCCATCCAAGCCCCGCCCCCAGCCCAAAAACTACCAGACCTAAGCCTGTCCCCGGGCAGCGCAGTTTCTACCCCCTTTCCCCCCCTTTCCCCGGCCCCCAAATTTCCCCGGGCGGGGCAGGCCTCCCGTCGGTCGCCCCCCCCCCAGGACCCCATTCTGCAAGGTCCATCTCTTTAGAGATAACTCTGACAGCTCTGGCCAGGAAATAATCCAGAGTGCTACTATGGGATGTATTAAGTTTAATTTTCTTCTTGTCTCCAAACAGCTTTCTTTTTCCCATACCCCCCCTGACGGCTCGGCTGATAAAAATATTATTGATATATTATAAATTACAGATAGGTCAGGCACTTACAAACTATAAAAAAGTCCCCATATGTATTGATAAGGGAAAATGGCCGGTTACGTACCATTAATGTTCATTACTCCGAAACTTAGACCTCCACATCACAGACTTGGTTCACGTATGTAAGAACTGTGACAGGGAGGTCTAACGAGGAGGTAATGGCTGGTTACTTACCGGTAATATTCATTACTCTGAGTCTTAGACCTTCTCGCCACAGTCCTTAACCCCTTCCGCGCGGATGACAAAGCCAGCTCGTCATGGGCGTTACCTGCGCTACGCGCATGACGAGCTGGCTTTGTCACGTAACGCAGGATTTTTAAAAATCCAGCGCACAGCGGGAAAACGCGGTAGCGCAGAAGAGGTTAAATACGTGAACCAGGACTGTGACAGGGAGGTCTGACGAGAAGGTAATGTTTCTAAACTTCAATATTCCAACCATTATCCCGGGTAGTGATAACAGGTTGGCACTCAACGCTAAAGATCTTGATCCAGACAGCATAAGGGGTGGCCCAGCCTGACCTCTTTTGTGTAATGACAGGTGAAGAGAGGCCTGCTCTTGGTCTGGTGTTTGCCCAGGCTCGTGCCCGGGCATGTCTCACCTTGCGGTCATTTTTGCTCCCATTTAGCGGCAGGGAATCCGGGGCTTAAAGTCCTGCCCTCAAACCACACAGTCTCACAGCCTTTAAGCGCACCCCCTCTGACTGTTCTAAGTCCAAAATATTGAGTGAATAAAATATCATCATGTAAAGAAAATCGAGGACAAGAGTATTGTGATGGTAAGTTTCTATGGTAAGCAAAGTTTTTCTATACTTGATTCCACATATATGTACTTTGAAGATGTTTATATATTTCAAAGTAGGTAGACGTGTATGTTACATTCGTTATCTGTGCTTACCTATTGGCACTTACCTCCTCAATATTTAGATTCTTGATATTTTTGACACAATATTCTGCCCACAAGATATTTTTGTCCTCAATATTCTTTCAGTGATCCCACCTGAACACTCAGAAATTGTATATTTTTTACAATTTCAAATTTTATCAGCTTGCTAGAGTCAGATAATCAGCTTATTTATTTTTGTACCTTGGTAGAACATCTTGCTGTTGACTAGTGTTTTCAGTCCAGATCCTAGCTGTGTTGGCCAAAGCAACTCATCTTCACCTGAGAATCATCTTATTTTCTCCTTTAGGTTTCTCCATCCTCTCCTTGGCTGATCAAATGTCCCTGCTACAGAGTGCCTGGATGGAAGTTCTCATTCTTAGCATCGTTTTTCGGTCATTGGCCTTGAACGAAGACCTGGCGATCGCTGAGAACTTCCTGCTGTGCCGCGAGCAGTGCCGCAGCACAGGGTTGTTGCACCTCTACACAGTCCTCCAGCAGCTCCTCAGAAAGTACCGCAAGATGAAGCTAGACAAAGAAGAGTTTGTCGTCCTCAAAGCCATGGCCCTGGCAAACTCTGGTAAGAATGCCTGCTGTGAGTTTAAGATTACTGTTCACTTAAGGTGGCAGTGTAGCAGAATTGTTTTAATTACTGTAAAGGAGAGGGTGTAAAGCATTTATTTTCATTATATGAGAAAATGTTATTGAGTATGAACAAGGTCTCTGGGATATGAGCATGGTAAAAAATATTCACAAAGGCAATACAAAAGCAGGAAGTAAGTATGTAAGTGTGATCAAATGTCTTAGGGACTGATTTAGACTTCAAATTATGTTTTTTACCTTGTCAGGGCAACAGAGTAAAATAGTCTATACCCTAACAGAGAAAGCGTTAGAGATGTCTGCTGGCCCAGTGGACATCTCTTAACATTCACAGAAGCCACCATCACAGGGGTTCGTGTCTACATATTAAAAGTTTGGCAGACGGTATTGTTTTTGAAAATACAAAATCTAATGGCCCCCACACCATGGGGGTTGTCTCCCATGGTATGTGGGTCAATTTACAGTTTTCATTGCCCCTTACTGCCAAGTTTTACCCAACAGTGGCAGGGGGTGAATACTGGCCAATCAAGCGCTCACTCTATTACGGATGTGGTAATCTAAAGGCCATACCAACGGAGTATGTGAGCAACGGAGATGGAGTAGTTTCTGTTGCTGACATACTTAAGGCCTGCCCATCAGTAACTGAGGCGGGAGCACCTTCAGTTTGGCGAAGAAGGCACTCCGTTGGGGTTGCAGCAAAATACCCTACCTGCCAAACTCCAAACCAGCAATTAAGTTGCGATTAATTTGCTGAACTTAGAATGCAGATGATTGGCATCTAATCCTGGCACTTCACCAAAGCATGATGATTCTACTAAAATAACAGAAGAAAGCAGTGCCTCAAAATGTAAATCTATGCAAAAAAGGGAAACATTATATTGGACTGTCTAGCAGTGCCCTAATTACATGTTTCAACAATGCTTCTAGTTCCATATACAAAAGAAACATTTCAAGTTTGCACTACTAGTATTTTATCAATTTTTTGTATCTCCTCTACACAAAGACATACATCATATGGTGTGCTCTTATACTACATCAATGTTCCAGCAACAATAAATACCATTAGAACTGATATTGATATTTTTTGGTTGTGGCAAGCATGCCCCTGAGAAAAGTGGATTACCAGCCAGATAGGAGACTATGGGCCGCTCGCAATGAGGGCTGAAGTCTACTAACTAGAGTATTCCATCCACTTGCCTCGGGGGTGGATACATTGTTCACCTTTGCTTAGTGCCGCTATAATGATGGGTATTCCAATATTACCAGTGAGGGATGATATGGGATGATTGGGCAAGCTGGCCTACACCAGGCCAAAAATACTTCCTGCAGCACAGCAGTGGTGGCTGCCACAAATAAAGGGTGGTGAGGTGGATGGGGGAGCGTGGGAGGGCAAGGGGGTTTCGCACGGGAGGGGGGGGTTAGAGATAATAGATTTTTTTAAACTACCTTTAGCCACTGGCCCCCTCCAGCATCGCGTTTGCCACCTCTCCTCTTCTTGGGTCCCAGCAGCCCCTGGGACAGACTCCCACCCGCTCCCCGTACTCCAGGGAAGCTCATGGATTGGCCTGAGCAGACTCAAAAGGTGCCCTGCTCAGACCACGGAGTCCGTGAGGGTTTCTCCAGCCCGGATGCTCAATGCATCTCGGCTGGATAAAATCTAAGTGTGCATGTGTGTTTTATTCGGCCTGAGATGGCCGGCCAACACACATGAGCACTTAGGGAGTGGAGTGCACGTAGCACTCCTCCTCCCCAATCCCATGCCTATGCCCTGCCCCTCCCTACAGTGCTGGCTAAGTGCCGGAAAATGCCAAATAAAACGATGCAAGAACATTGTTTTATTTTACATTTGCTGGCTCCGCGCCAAGCAGTGAGGCAACGCTCCTCCGCCATTGAGGAGGAGCCGCTGCTGCAGCTCAGCCTCTCTTTACAGTGCATCTTGGTGAAAACATAGCACAGTGGTTTATCTTAGGGATTGGCATGTTAGGGTGGTAGGCACTGCATTTTTTGTCAGAAGGACTTTGCAAGTGGATACAGCTTCATTGATCCTCCACCGGCTGGAAGAACTAGAGCACTAACCTCTTTCACATAGTGTCCTTCGAGCAAAATATGTTAATACATTAATGGTGGGGAGCCAATACGGACAGTGACTGTCAGCAACACAGCACAACTCTTTTCAGCTACTGCAAGGTTACAAATGAAAACAATGCCTATGCTTCTCCACCACATTTCTTCGCTCCGGATTTGGTTGCCAGCCCTGGGGCCATATTATAGAAAGTGCCCTAGGGGCGTAGCAGGCATATGTGCCTACGTTGCGCTCCTCCGAGGCACTTCGGTATTAGAGCCCCTTCTCAAATACAGATAGCACTGGCTCACATGTAGCACCAGCGATATCTCAAGAGGGTGTTCCCTCATTTACAGGGAGGCTTGGCCCCAGGCAAAGGAGGGAATCTCTTTGCATCTGCATCATATTATAGATTCGGGGGGAGAGGCAAAGAATCTGTCAGGAGGTGCACTGACAGTGAGCCGCAAAAAGGTGGTGCACAGTTAGTGGACCTCCAATGGCAGCCCTCTATAGGAGGCCAACAGGGTCCTATGGACCCCCCAAACATCCCTTTGCAGACAGGTGCATTCACTCACTGCACCCGCCTGCAGGGGGATCTCTCTCCCCTCTTAAAAGTGCAGGCGTGTTGCCCCCTGCACAGTGAAAAATGGAACGGCTGCTTTAAAGATGTTCCGTATTTCACTTAAATGCACTGCCTCCAGGGTAGCACCACTGCACGGCTGCCCTAGGGGCAGCGCCTTCAATATAACAGGGTGCACTTTCCCTGTTTGTGCCAGGTGCACCTCTTTTAAGGCGCGCCGTGGTGCAAACAGAGACAGTGCGCCCTATATGTAATAGGGCCCTCTGTGATTTTTACGCCCTTGTCCCGGTTTTCCAGCACTGCACATGCTTACATCATTCCTGTGATGTGTCCTAGAAAAGGCACTGGAACAGTCAAAAGTCCCTCAGTAATAATGGTGTGCATAAAAAACAAATACTTGTGAAAGCTTCACAGAGAGTTAGTGTACATGCCAGCCTGCCCAACCTTCAGCCTCATGCTCTCAGGCATTTGGCGGCAACTAAACTAAAAAACATTTTTCCGTCTCTTGCCTTCCTCCTCACAATATCTCACTGCTTCAACCTCATCCTCTCTGTTTGCCTCTCAACCTACCTCGTCATCTGTATGTAACTACACCCAGTCTATTTCAAGTTTGACTACCTCTTCTCTCTTTCAAAACACCTCTCTCTACCCCATTTCTCTATACCTGTATCACAGGCTCACATTTCTTTCCGCCATTGTCTGCGCCTACCCACAAATCTTTACCTCTCAACCACCTCTCTCTATCTCAACCTTCTCTCTACCTCACCCTCTCTCTGCATGCACGGCACAGCTCTATATTTATCTCACCTGGTTTGATGTGTTGAGGAAGCTTGCCTGACCATGCTCTGTCAGTACTGTGTGTGCTTGAGAGCCAGCAACATGAAGAAAATGACCTTCCAAAATTTCCAACTAAGAAATCTCAGGGGGCATATTTAAAAGCACCTATCTCCACCGGAGCGTCACTTTTTTTGACGCTCCGGTGGCTAATGCGCCATTTTCCGTGAATAAAAGGTGGTGTTAAGCCACTTAACGTGGCTTAATCCACCTTGTAAACATGCCCCTTTCCGCCGCAGCCCTCTGCTGCAAAGGGGCATGCAATGGGTGTTGCTGTGAGCATTCCACCGCATCACCCGTTGCATTTTGACGCTGCTCCAGATTTACAAGGCTGAGGCAGCGCCAAAAAACGAACGCCAGGGAATACCTGGTCGTAGCATGGCGAGACGAGGAGAAATTATTAATTTCTCTTCGTTTATTTGCTTTTTCTGTGTGTGCTGCTCCGCAGCACACATGGGCTAAGCAAATCCCCATGAATGCTTGTTTATGTGCAGGAAGGTGTCCATTCCTGCACATAAACAATCCCCGCTGCAGCACAGCCACCCTTGCAACATGGCAGCAGGGTGTCTGCACTGGCTCTAGGCAGCTTTTTCTGCGCTAGGGGAACACAGGGGTGTGCTGTATTCTTGTGAATTCTGCGCATTCCTGCGTTTAGAAAATGACGGAGTACGGCGTTGCCAAATTTGGCGTAGCCCCGCGCTCTGACTTTTTTTTGTAAATATGCTCCTTAGTGTCATGAAGCAAATATCAACATTAGAAAACCTGACCAACCAAATCATACAAAAAAGAGACAGTGACCACAATTCTTCAATTAAATTAAGACAAAAACCTTGAATTGGGAAAAGCACTAGAATTCTCCACTAGGAGAAGAAAGAAAATGAGCCAATCCATTCCAGGTAATTTGGAAAGAAATCATACTCTTATTCTTGGGCAGATCAAAAAAATTATTCATCCACATTTTCTGAAAAATGGAAAACATGTTACTATGTTACCAGTTCTGAGCATAACAAAGTAATATGATTTCTCAAATCTTGATGGCAAAGAAAAAAAAGCGTATGAAAAATGGATTGACCAAGCTCCAGAAATAAAATCTGACCAACGAGATTTTCACAAATTGGAGAAAATGGTTCGTTAATCCCCAGTATAGTACATAAAATGACTCGCCAAGCTTCAAGAAAGTTTAGCAAACCACTCCCTAAACTTTCTCAAAATAGAGGAATTTGCTAGCCTCTCTTTATACAAATGAAGCACAAGCTGAAAGGCATTCAAATTGACAGAGAATGCACAAACTAACAAGACGCAACTTGTGATGAAGAAATTATATATGATGGTTTATGGCCTATGAGCTCTTTTTTGGCCATGCTCCTAAATTTGGGCTTCTTGGCTTTAAAGGCAAAGTCCTGAATTTTCAGATTGGCAAAGTACTATGCCTGAACCAGTAGCAGAAGCTAAGCGATTGTGCAACATATTCCTCGTCCTTTCAGGTTAGGTAAATCCCAAACCCAACCAGTGAAGAGTTTGACCTTTTGAAGGGCATCGTAACCTGTCCTCTTATATTTTCTCCCCCTCTTTCTATTTTCTATGCAAGAGAAAGGAAGCAGCGAGGGAAGCTTTTGAGAGCTAAATGAGTCTCAACGGCTATTGACAGCTGTCACTGACCCCGCACTTGAATGGCTTTGTCGTATTGACAGGCCTCGATGAGAGCCGGGCAAACTGATCAATAGTAGACCAGGGTTTGTTTTTTGTTGGCCTGCAGCCAGAGAGTGGTAGGGAGCAGCCTTGTTCATTATGAAGAATCAGGCTGGCTATGGCCGGGCTACCAGGCTCTTAATGAAAAGGCCACTTCGCTTTTCTAATGGCGAGTTGGCTGAAAAATCTCTAGGCCAAGTGAATTATTATTATGGGAGTAAAATTTGGCGTCAATTTTGATTGGTGAGTAACGTGTTTTACATATTTTGCAAAAACTTTTATTTTCCTCCCGATTATGTTGTTTTACATACTCTTCACCCTCAGAAGGCTAGTTAACCACTTCGCCGCATGGCTAATTCCCCCACGGGTGCATGGCGCCGCAGTGCTCGTGATGAGCTCAGCTCGTCATGCAGCACAGTGGAGTTGTGCTCATGACAAGCTGAGCTCGTCATGACCACGCCCACTCAATGGAACGCCCTGCACAGCAGGGACATTATCCCCTCGTGGGCGTTCCACAGCCGTTATTAAATTATAAATGTAAGATAAAACTATCGATTTAGAATTACTAATGTTTGTACAGTTTAATTATGGTTTGTATGGAAAGAATACATGCATTTTTTCTAACTATAATTGAACTGTAACCTTTGTTTTTTTCGTTGAATTTCAATGTTTAAAAAAAAAATTGAGTTTCGTAATGTGGAGTGTCAATCAGTAGAGTGGAGGAGAGTGTCATCAGTGGCGTGTCTTTGAGTGTCATAGAGTGTTGTTCTTTGGAGTCTTGCAGGATAGAGTGTAGTAGAGAGTTGTATAGCAGAGTGTACAGGGATAGAGTGGAGAGAGTCTAACAGAGTAGAATAGAGTGTAGTATAGGTTTTGAGAGTGGAGTTACGTAGAGTATACAAGAGTGTTATACAGTGGAGAGGTGTAGACGGGAGTGTGGAACATTGGTGTAGAATGTAGTAAAGTATTGCATAGTGGAGTAAAGGGAATTGGAGTTGCAGCAGATAGAGTGGAGTAAAGTATAATAGAGTGGAGTGCTATGTTGTAGAGTAGAGTGGCATGGAGAGGAGTAGAGAAGTTTGTAATAGCATACAGTGGAGTAAAGTGTGATAGCATGTAGTGATGTGTCACACAGTGGAGTGGTCTGGAGTGTCATAGAGTGGAGTAGTGGAGTAGAACAGAGTGCCACAGAGTGGATTAGAGTGTTCTACTGTGGAGTGGGCTGGAGTAGACTACAGTGTGGTACAGTGGTAGAGTGGAGTAGCGTAAAATGGAGTAGTGTGTCATAGAGTCTAGTTCCCTAAAGTGGGTTGCAGTGGCATAGAGAGAGTTGTGTAGAATGTTGTACAGTGGTGTAGAGTGTCATACAGTAAAATACAGTAAACTAGAGTTCCATATACTCGCATAGGCTAGAGTACACTATTGTATAGTGGAGTGCTATGGAGTGGAGTATTGTGTGGTACAGTGGAGGGGCTTAGAATGTTGTTGAGTTGAGAAACGTGGAGTGACGTACTGTGGAATAGTAGAGTGGCATACACTGAAGTGTCATACGGGGTCATAGAGTGGAGTAGTGTGTTGTATAATGGAGTGCATAATGGAGTGTGGGGGCATGGAGTGGAGTAGAGTGTCATACAGTGGCATAGAGAGTAGTAGAGTGGAGTTGTATACATTAGAATAGAGTGTAACAGATTGGAACAGCATAGAGTGGAGAGCTGTAGACTGGGACGCATTGAGGTAAAGTGTTGTAGAGTGGAGAACAGTGGAGTACAGTGGCATAGAGTAAAGCAGCGTGCTACAGACTCTCATTGACAGGAGTACATTGTTGTGCAGGGGAGTGCTATAGAGTGGAATACAGTTTGGTACAGTGGATAGGGGTACACTGTTGATGAGTGGACTGGAATAGCATTGAGTGGAGTGACAGAGAGTGGAGTAGCATACAGTAGATTGGAGTAGAGTGGAGTGGCATACAGTGGAGTGGTATACAGTGGAGTGACGTAGAGCGAACTGGCTTAGAGCAGAGTGGCATCAAATGGAGTGGTATAGACTGGAGTGGCTTCGAGTGGAGGGGTGTAGAGTGAAGTAGCGTACAATGGAGTTGTGTAAAGTGGAGTGGTGTAGATTGGAGTGACGTGCAGTGGAATAGCTACAGTGGAGTGGCGTACAAGGGGTGGCATAGAGTTGAGTGTCATACAGTGGAATAGCATACAGTAGAGTAGTGTACACAGAAATAGCACAGAGTGGATTAGCGTAGAGTGGAGTGGCGTACACTGGGGTGGCATAGAGTAGAGAGGCGTAAACTGTAATAGCATACAGTGGCATGGCATAGAGTGGAGTGGAGTGGCATAGAGTGGCGTTGAGTGGAGTGGCATAGAGTGGAGTGGCATAGAGTGGAGTGGCATACACTAGAGTAGCGTATAGTGAAATAGCATACAGTGGCATGACATACAATGGAGTGGCATACAGTGGAGTAGCATAGAGTAGAGTAACGTACAGTGGAGTGGTGTGGACTGGAGTGGCGTAGAGTGATGTGGGATAAAGTGGAATAGCGTAGAGTGGATAGCATAGAGCAGAGTGGTTAGACTAGCATATAGTGGAGTGGCGTAGAGTGGAGTGACATAGAGTGGAGTAGCATAGAGTGGAATAGCATAGAGTGGAGATGCATACACTGGAGTTACATGCAGTGCAATAGTGTGGAGTGGAGTGGCAGAGAGTGGAATGGCATACACTGAAGTGGCATAAACAGTAACGCTATATAATGGAGAGGCGTACAGTAAACTAGCATAAAATGGAGTTGTGTAGAGTGCAGTGCTGTAGAGTAGAGTGTGGTAAAGGGGAGTGGAGCGGTGTACAATGGAGTGACTTTGAGTGGAATAGCATACAGAAGAGTGCAGTGGAGTGGTGTAGAGTGAAGTGAGGTACTGTGTAGTGGCGTATTGTGGAGTGGTGTACAGTGGCATAGCATACACTGGAGTGGGATACAGTGAAGAGGCATAGAGTGGAATGGCCTAAAGTGGATTAGGGTAGAGTGGAGTGGCCTTCAGTGTTAGGGGGAACAGGGGAGTGACATATAGTGGAATAGCGTAGACTGGAAAATAATTGATTGGAGTGGCTTATAGTGGAGTGGCAAAGAGTGAATTAGCATACAGTGGAGTGGCTTACAATGGAGTGGTGTAGAGTTGAGTGGTGTGGTGTAGACCGGAAAAACGTAGAGTGGAATTTTGTAGAGTGGATCGGGGTAGAGTGTAGTGGGGTTGACTGTATTTGGGTTTAGTGTAATAGCGTACAGTGGAGTTTCGTGGAGTGGCGTAGAATGGAATAGCATCAAGGTTATTGGCATAGAGTGGAGTGAAATAGAGAGGAATATACAATAAAAATGATGGATGGAATGCTTGAATTAATCTCAGGTAGGGCCACATCCAATACATCCGAAACTCCCAAGCCAGGCCCTCCCTGAACCAGAACACAAGCAACCCAGGACTGGTTTCCCCCTAGTTATTGGATCATCAGCTGGGCACAGCTGGTTTCAGTGAACAAGTGTGCATGGGACCCCCGTCTGGTGATACCCACCTTACTTAGAACAACACACTAAAGTATACAATTAAGTTATGGATGGAATGCTTGAATTAAGTTCCGCCACTGGTAATTATTTGGGGCTGCATCCTAATCCATCATTATTTTACACACCATGTCACATCAGTTTAGACTCAGCTATATGCATATCACTCTTGACCCTGCTCCGATCGGACCAGACCAGCCTGAACTGCCAAGCCAGAAAACAAGCAACTTAGGACAGATTTTGCACTAGTTATGGCCTCAACAGTCGGGCACAGCTTGGTTCCAATGACACAGTGTGCACGGGAACCATGTCTGGGTTGCTTGTGTTCCGGTTCAGGGAGGACCTGGCTTGGGCTTGCCAACACTTGTTTCTTGATAAAACAGCATCACCTTATCATGTCAAACAAACTTTTAAATTCAGACTGTAATCCCAACCTTATCGGTTACAAAATTCTAAAATGGTATCAGGTCAAATATAAGAGACTCATTAAAGCAAGGCTACCATTTCAATTGAGTTACCTAAAGTTTTATAAAGACATGGGTATGTGAGCCATTCTAACATCTATGTTGGTGTGGCTATGATGGCCCTTCTGACATCTGAAGCAGGATGAGCCTTAGGAGAAGATTGAAGATTCAATCCCAGCGTTGGTGTGCTCCAGGAAAACCACAGATAATGTTGATGTTGATTCTTCCACACACCTATAGTGAACCAGAGAATGAGGAAAGTATGTGTGGACAGAACCGGGTAATGTTCTGAGGATCATACAATTAGGTGTGGGTGAAATTGCATTTTTCCCCTGAAAATATGTGAAATTTCAGAAAAAGTATGTGACTAAATGGGTACATTATGCAAACTACACTTTAGGGTATATCGTGTGAAAATTGAAAGTGAAGGCATACTTTGCATTCAAATGTCACTTGAGATAACAGCATGGGTACAGGATCTAGGAGAAAATGTTTCTTGGTAAAGTTATCTTTTCTATTGAAACCTATCTCCTACTAGACATTTCTTTCTCAAACCATTCCCGTGCAGCAAAAATGTGTCAAATTCCTAATTTTCAACATTTTGCGTAATTTCCTTAACACTAAATTGTGTGAATTATACAAAATGATGCAGGTATAATGAAAAGTTGGCACTGGCCTAAAGAAAATACACTCAACGTGATTCTATAGTGGCTTGGTGGCCAGTGCAGCAGACGAGCCCCATAACTAGATATTACCATTGTACACGCATGTATGATGTGATACCTTACCAAGATACCAACCAAGAAATATCTTGGGTCTGCAGAATTACATTTGGAGGAAGCTCTGTACTGTAGTAAGTTGGTCTTGATTTTTACCTTAGTACCACCACACAGTTCAGAAGGACGCCTTCACTTCAGGCTAAGGGAGCAATGGGAAAGTCACCAAAAACAATCAGTTGGTCTTGGTCCAGCTGCCTAGCTTGTTCAGTCAAACAAACCCATTGCATAGTGGTGGTCAGTTGCATCCAACTTCACACAATGATGTAAATGGCAGTTCTAGAGAAAAAGTAATGCATTTAAAGGTTGGTGAGGATTCAACTGTTTGTGAAGACATCTCTGAACATCCAAGGTTCATTGGCTTCTTGAAGCACGCAAGCTAGTAAATGTTTCGTTAAATCTTTTTATTACCTTTTCTTCGTATACGGCATCAAGAACACCACAACAATGCGGAGGTTCAAGCATATTACAGGTTACACAGTACAATTCCCAGCCAGGTGACTTTGGCAAATTGTTTTAAGAGTGCATGGAAGGAATCCAGGAACTAAGGAACCAAATGCAAAGACATCATGCCAAGGACCAGAAGCAAACCTGGATCACGTTATGTCCTCTGCAAGTCCTCCTTTTATCTTTCTTGTCAACGTTTGAAGAACATATTGAACTGTGTGTGGGGTTTCCTCACTCCTGCTAGTTTTTCATCTATTATTCTTTTATAGGATGAAGGCATATGTAGACATAACAAAAAACACAAAAAGTCCCTGAGCAAAAAACAAACATAAACGTTTGGATCATGTGTTGGCCAAACAACTGTACGATGCACTAAGCCAAAGTATTTGCAATTACTTAAATATGCAGTGAGTTTCCAATAGAGAACATGAGGCACAATAAAGCTGATATATTAAAAAACAAATGTATTCAATTTAGACAAATTTATATGAGATGTTTTAAAGTTTATATGTAATTATTTCGCCATGTACATCAACTTTCTCTTACTACGAATATGAGACGTTTTTTTGAAAACATATATATAAGTGTTTTGTCTAAACTGAATAAATTTGTCTAAATTGAATACATTTGTTTTTTAATATATCAACGTTGTATTGCCTTATGTTCTCTATTGGAAACTCACTGCACGTTGTAGTCATTTTGCTCAGGGACTGTTCGTGTTTTTGGTTGTGCTACCCAGTCCCTATACAAACAATAGGGTACATCCCTCTTGTTGATTATTATGGCATATGTAGACACCCCAGGATAGTGATGACTAACTCCTTTATTTTTATCTGCTACTCGCCCGTCTGATGGTGGTGCGCTTTTGAAGACCAGGCATCTGGCAAGCTTGCCATGGCACATGCCACCATAACCAGCTTTGAGGCTATAGTATAAATAGAGAGTTATTCAAATGGACAATAATGCAGTCTGGTCCTTTAAAAACGAGGACCGCCACATGAATGACTGAGCTTTCCTGATCCATTCTTAACATCCTTGAAGTGCTAATGTCCGTTTTCCATTTCAACCCACTCCCACCATTAAGCAGTAATCTGCAGTGGCAGCCGGCATGGCTTGTCGGTGGGGGGCAGACGCAGGGATTGCGGGGGGAGAGGGTCACGATTGCGGGAGGGAGTGAGCAAAACAAAAAAATAACTTAACCCTGCTGCCGGGTCTCACGTCTCTGCTCCTTCTCTCCTGCCTCCGACTTCAGGAACAGGAAGAAGGCAACCAGGCTCCCTCCCCTAAGCCAATCACAATACTGCAATGCAGCTTTGTGACTGGTCTGAGTGCTGTGACACGGCGGTCAGCCAGGGGCTGGAGGGGTGAGCATGTTCTCCATGCAGGCTGTAATCCAGCCTGCATGAAGAATGGGGAAAGTGTGCATGACTGGTTTGGGAGGCCCGAGGCGGCGGACCAAACAGTCATTGCGCACTTAATAGTGGGCAAACTACTCCTCCACTGCCCTGCTCCGAGAGCAGAGCAACCCCGCCTGCCAAGCAGCACAAACTTAAAATGATAATAACTGAAAGTTATTATAATTTTATGTTTTTGCTTCTCGCACTGCTTGAAAGCAGTGGGGCGATGCTCCTCCACTATAGCGGAGGAGCCTCCACTGGTCATCTGTTCCTTTTTAGGTCTCGGCTAGCGTAGACTGCGCACATGGGTTGTCGCTCTTTGAGATTTAATGACTGAGTAGCGAGGTTATGCCCCGCCCCTCTTCTCCATTGGCTGGCCTCCTAAACGGCGGCCAGCCATTGGAGAAGAGGTCTTAGTGACGTTCTCTTTTCGATCTAAGCTCCATCCTTTTGCGATTAGAGGGCGTGTTTTTTACTTTCTTTCTACCTAGTGACGTTCTCAGTCAAAAACACGCCCCCCAGTCTGAAAAGGACAGGGCTTAGTTTTCTGAACTGCTTGTTTTTCCTTTATGTTTGTGCGGCTGAGAGCTTTCTACTCCCCTCCCGCCACCCTGGGCTCTCCGTTTGTGCTGCGTGTGGGTTTTGTTTCTGTCGGTTTTCCGGCCCTTCTCGGCCGCCGTTGCCAGCATGTCCGATGCGGTTTTGTCGGTTGTGCGTCTGTGTGTGCGTGTGGGGAGTGGTTTGAAAGTTTTTTCGCCCACCCATGGGGAGGGTGGTTGGGTTGGCGGTGGTTTCGCTGCCGTCGTCGGTTGGCTCTTTCCGCACCTCCATTCTCCCCGTGACTCCCTGCCCCTCCCGGGGGTGCTTTATTTTCCTGCTTCCTCTCCCGGCAGACCTGTGCTCGCCACCCTCTTTGAATTACCCTTTCCGTGGGCTCGGAGAGCCAATTGCTGTTTCCCGTACTCGCCTTTTTAAAAAAAAAAACAAAGCTAACACATTTCTAATGTTTCCCCTTTGGAATGTCAGCGATTTGCAGATAACCCACCGTCTCCTGGCAGAGACCCTTCTGCCTGTACATGGTCCAAACTGTTCAGTTTTAGAGCTCCCAGTTGGGTTCTTGCTTCAACCCCCGACTATAAAACATTACCTATGAAAATGCTGGTGCCCAGGGGTCTCGTCTCCTGGCTAGAGCTATCTGGGGGTGTGAGTAGTTTTAATGTGCAAGGTAAGCAAGCCTGAGAGACCTCTGAAAACTCCCTGCCTTCCAACCAGCTACAGGGACACCCCTCACCCTCGCTTTCTCTGTCTCGCACACACAGTTCTCGTGATTAATTTTAAAACAGAGTTATTATTTGCTTACATGGTAGCCTAGCTTCTGAAGTCTTTTCTGTTATGAGATGTGTTTTTTTTTTTAGGGAAGCCTTGCCTCCTCCTCGGGTATCTCCTGCCGGTTTCCTTCTGGGGTGTTTTTTTCTTGTTCCACCTTTTGTGCTGCTTGCTTTAGATAGAAGAGAAGCAGCTGTGGCCCGCGCTGGTGTGTCTTATAGCAGTTGATCGATGCCATAACGCTCTTTTAGGAATTCCAAGAGTGGCGTCGATCAGTCTGTCCAAAGTTTGGTACAAAAGTCCCTTTACTCCCAAAGTTTGTTTGCTCCTTTGTTGGCTCTCAAGACTGTGTTGCAATTTGGCGCTGGCTATGAGAGCGTTTGCTCTGAATGAGAAGGGGCAACAAAAAAGTAAAAAAATACAAAAATGTGTCAAGTGAAGCAGAGTCTCCAAATCCCTACATTCCTTTGCAGTTTCACCTGTGGACGTCGGACTACCTATATGGACCCTGCCCCCACATGCAAGCTCTGGGCAGCAGCAAAGAGGGCGTGCCACCACCCATCCCCCTTTTAGCTGTGTGAGCTAGTTTCTTCTAATTTCACACATGCAGGTGTCCACGTGGGCTGCACTGACATGCCTTTACAGAAAATGTGATGAGGAAGACTTGTTCATCTGCTTTAATTATTTTTCACATTGCACACTTTATTCAGATACATAGAACTTTATTGTAGATGCAGATTATTTTCACTTTTTTCATACTACTAGAGATGTGAAGATTTCCTTTTGGGGCTCAACTCTGGGGTGAGAGTATGTATACTGTACAGTGTTTTAAAACTTTTCACTTATTTTCCGTCTCGTTTTACGCTAAACATTGATTAGGTGAGCACTTAAATAAATACATCGAATTTCATTAAATAATCATTTTAATTAAGGATCCCTTGCAGACTCACCATTGCTTTTATGTTGTACTTCAATATTTTATTGTAGATTTGAAACAATTGCTAAGCATTGTAAAAAGTGGCAATAAAGTTCTATTGTACCCGCAGAAATGTTAAAAAAAAGCACATACACATCATTCACTCTTTGCATGGCAGGGAGCACATCCTACACATGGCCTTCGCTTAACATAGCCACTTCACAGTTAATTACAACCTTACTTAAAAACAAGTTATCAATTCTTACAACTGAAAAAAGAATGTTAATCCATGTGAGTCTGGCTTCCTCTGAAGGGCTGTTTGCTTGCTCTGTGGACAGGCACTTTTTGTGACAGCCCTGTGTAAAGGAAGCACTAACTTACATACTGATGTCAAATTCTTTGTTTCTTCCGATGGGTGACAAGGCCTTTCACTTCCTCCACGCCACCACCCCTCCCCCTTTTCTTTCTAAAACACTGCAAGACCTGTCTGGCGCTGGCTTCTCCTTCCTGTTAGTGCTACTGAAGGTCAGATGCGGGATTGGAAGTTTTCTTTGCATATTTTCATAAATGTGTTTTCAATTTTCTGTTGACTCCTTAAAACACGTCGTAGAACTTCAAATGCCTGTGTGTCTTTTGTCTGTTACAGCTTACTGTGTGGGCGTAGCTCTGTGTGTGTGTGTGGCTCTGTGTGTGTGTGGCTCTGTGTGTGTGTGGCTCTCTGTGTGTATGGCTGTGTGTGTGTGGCTCTGTGTGTGTGTGGCTCTGTGTGTGTGTGTGGGGCTCTGTGTGTGTGTGGCTCTGTGTGTGGGGGGGCTCTGTGTGTATGGCTGTGTGTGTGTGGCTCTGTGTGTGTGTGCCTCTGTGTGTGTGGGGCTCTGTGTGTGAATGGGGCTCCGTGTGTGTGTGGGTCTGTGTGTTTGTGTGTGGCATTTGCGAGAGATTAAGCTATTGGCATCGTAAATGACAATGCCATTTATTTATCTGTTTTCAAAAACAACACATAAATAAAAAATGTGTCATTTACAATGCCAATAGCTCTAACTTTTGCAAAGGCGAGACCGTTGCATTGTAAATGCTTGTTTTGCTGTATGGTCTGGTGAACTCACAGGTATGCCCTTGTGGTTCGTTAACAGATTGGTCTCCTGAGACCACACATCCTCTTCATGGCTTCACCGCTGCATGCGTCAGACATATTGACTTGTAAGTCACACGCAACAAGCCTTTTCTCTGTTGCCTGGATCGGGTTCTTCCATTCCTTTAGTTGCTTCTAAGTCTCCTTCTGTTTCTTTGACAAAACAATAATTGATTCTTTTGCCTGATTGTTTTAGGAAATAACATTGTGTCACAGCTGTTTTGCAATTGTGCATCTGCTTAAGCGCCAGGACCATTTTTCCGGCGACAAGACAGAAAGTGGGAGCGACAGCCGCAATTAAAAGATTGATTTTTTCATTATAAGGTGATCAATCTTGTTGATGGATAGATAGGCTTCTTTCTAATGAGATAGCATCTTTAATTACTCTTCAGCACATGGCAGGGCGGAGAGAGGTCATACCAGGGAAAGTTGAACTTGCACAATCACCTTTAAGTTCTAAGCTCACTAAAGTCTTTTTCTCAGCAGCAGCTTGGCTGGAGGCAAAGGTCTGCTTGTAAAATTCAGAATATGCTATTATGGGTTCCTCGGATATCTCTGTAGGGTGTCTGAGGGCACAGGCCACCATCAATGCTCGTGACATAGTGAGACATTAGCATGCTTATTCATCTAAATAGTGCAGATGACCACATCTTTTTTGGAGTTGGAGATACATATATAATAAGGATGGTTGTTGTCCATTCTCTTATCGCTAGGACAGAGGAACGGATAGCAAATATATGGCTATCTGTGTGAATCAATTACTTAATTCTTTAGATGCTTAGCGGCAAATAATTGGAATAAACTACCAGCGGACCTGCGCCTGGAACCGGAGGAAACTAGGTTCCGAGCGAAACTAAAAACATTCCTTTATACCAAATAATTGTCTGCTCAGTTTCTGTGCTCCCTGTACGCTGCCCCTCCCACTTTTAGCGCGTGGACACGCCGGTGCGCGTAACTCAGCGCTTTATAAATGTCCCTATTATTATTATTATTATTATTAATTTTGCAAGCCAAAAACTTCTTTGTGGCTCGAGATCATGATTTCCCAAGGTAGACCATTATTGTGGGCCTGGTCTGTTTCTTTTTTTTTCCTGTCACATGGTCCTGTTAGTGATTACAGCATTTGATAGTGATGTAAAAACGTAGGGGCAGATTTACAATTACTGGCGCATCCCTGCATATCAGTAGGGATGCGCCAGTAATTGTGCACCGCAGCTCCGCAACGATGGATGCGCCGCATTTACAATGCGGCTCACCATGGGGCAAAAATGGCACAGATGCGTCATGCATCTGTGCCGTAAAAGCGGCGCATTGCTGGAGTTGCGTCACAAGCGCGACACAGCTCCAGCTAGGCTTGGGGGGCTCTATCTCCACAATGCTGCGTCAATCCTTACGCCTGCTTCAAGCAGGCGCAGGGTTTTGATGCAGCATGGGCCCAAAAGTGACTGAGTGAAATCTTGTAGATTTCACTCAGCCACTTTTGGGAGGCGTTCCTGCTCTGGAAGGCCCCCCCCCCTGCGATGGATCGCCTCCTTCTGGCGCAGGGCTTTACAACGTGATGCATCTGGGAGATGCTTCACGTTGTAAATACCCTGCACCATGGCGCATCTTTTGCGCCGCCGCTGCGTCACAAAAGTGACGCAACGGCGGCGTAAAAGAGGCACAAGGGGCTTGTAAATCTGCCCCGTAATGTATTGTTGTGACTGTGAAACTATTCCTTGCCCCCGCGTAAACTGCCCAGCATTTTTTTGGTACCAGTTGATTATGCCTCCACTGTAACTCCTTGATGTGCCTTCACTGTAACCTCTTGATGTTATAAAGTTGACAAACTTTAGCATAACTTTATCAGATGACAGCCGGTCATTGGGTATCCCGCTGTGCAGTCCAGCCCTTCACTCCCCAATCTATTATTAGCTAGAACTGTGGTCCATTGGGTTCAGATGGAATAAAGCAGGACTACAAGTCCAGAGCACATTGGACTGTTAAATGCAAGCCCGGAAATAAACCAGGGAGCCCGAGAACATGGAGTCGTCTTGCAACCTTAATGCAGCATTTGGACTGGTCTCTCGGGTAGGTTTACGGCTCTTCGAAACATAACTTCTCTGCGATGTAATGGTGGAAACCTAAAAAAGACGAGAGGAGCACTACTGAAAAGTAGAGGCAAAATCTATATTCTACACTTGACGAAGACTCTCTTCCACCACAGCAGGTCAAAGACGCTATTGGTGCTAAGCTGCTCAAAGACTTTCAAAATCCCCCACAATCCCTTTGAGATGTTGATCTTTGTCCCCAAATCTGCATAGTTTTAGAGAACTGCTGAGCAATTTTTGCTCTTTCTCACCTCCTCTCAGCCAACTGCTTTTTTCCCCAAAGAGTTGGTGAACTGAGGAAATGCTACATTGTTTTAGTTTCAGACATCCATCTATCAAGGACCCAGGGAATATGTGTCAGTTTATACTAATCCAAAATATAAGTGGATGCCACCTGCACATGCCCCATCAAAAATCATCTGCAGTGGGTGGGTAGCATATTGCGTCTCTTCTTGTCTCATATATTGCTATCATATCGCTATCTCCCCCCCCGCTGCTACTGACGAGTCTTGGGGGGCTACACAACATGCTTTAACTTTATGCTTGAATGGGTCAAACAGGAAATCGGAAAATTTCCAATGGGGTAACATAATGGTAGCCTGTCAGATTTAGGGGATATTTTTCCTTACTCCTGGTTTCCACTGTCCGTTTATTTGAAGAAGCCTGTCTGGTTGCTACAGACTCTGCCAGTAAATATACGCATTCCGCCTGTGTTGCTTTAAGGGAGGAGGGTACTCGGCTTTGGAGACTTGGTTGCGTGACGGCGTTTCTATTTGCAGCGGAATAAGCGCTGAGAATTTTGCGTTACTGGAGGAAACTGCAACCCGTTTAATTTGTGGGAACTTTAGACGCCACTACGCCAGAAACCCATTGCGGTTTGGAATTATCACCGCTTAAAAACAACAATTCACACACAGAATAGAGCCTTGAGAAAGTCGCGGGACGGCTTCCCAAATGCAACGAAATACGTGTTGGCTGTAGAGAAACCATCTGGGAAGAATTGTACACAATAAAGTGACCAACAAAAAAGAAGGAAGACTAACTTTATTTACACAGAATTAAACACCCCATATACCTATGTTGTTTAATTAGTGATACGTGTGCTAAGGAGTGTTGGTTGCTTTAAGGGATGAGGTTGTACTCGGTTTCACTTCTCACAGCCTTCTTTCTGAATAAAAAAAAGAAGGTTTGTGATGTAAAGGGAGCACAATTCCTCTTTGCTGGTGCATAGGGGCATATTATCAAGCACAGCGTTAAAATTATCGAAGTTTTAGGGACAGAAATCTGCCGCTAAAGCAGCGATAATGGGCTTGATAATATGCCGTAGAGAATTCCAATAGAGACCCATATTAACACCAGAACATGGGCTTCTATTGGAATTCTCCAGGGCATATTATCAAGCCCATTATCGCCGCAGTTTTCTGCTGCTAAAACGGCGATAATATTAACACTGTTTCTTGATAATATGCCCCTTAATTTGTAAAACAATATGTGCAGAACCCAAAGTTTTGCTCAGAAGCTGTTACGGGTGCCATAATTATGAGGGCTGCTCAAAACCGAGGGTGTCTAGTTTTCATTCCATCTCAGCCCTCCTTCAATCACCACCATACATTCCATGTCACTTTTTTGCACTCTTGCAGATTCTTTTATTATCTATGCTTTCTCCCTTTGTCGCTGTTTTTCTGTCTTTCTGAAAGTGTGCTGAGGAAAAATATGTGCCAATCTCAAAAATGAGTGCCAGTGGGCCCCCACCTGTTACCGACGCCTCAAATTAAGCACTGTTTTACAACAAAAATTCCCAGCCTCACTAATTCATCTGATTTCCTCAAATGCTTTAAGCTTTAAACTTCCCAGTACCAAGTCAAATTATTTTAGCCCTCTAAATCGTCCTACAGTCCTCTCAAATTACCTTCCAGGGCCCGTATTATACAAAGAGTCCCGGGGGCGCAACAGACTCTTGTGCAACACATTCTGTAATACAGATAGAGCTGGCGCACATATAATGCCAGCGCTGTCATTGGAGGGCATTCCCTCATCTGCATGGGGGTGTGGCCCCCTGCAAATGAGGGAATTTCTTTGACTCTGCGCCCATGCCATAATATAAACGAGGGTGCAAAGGGAAAGAAGCTCTCAGGAGGTGCGCTGCCAGAACAACTCCTAAAAACGTGAGCCCCCTGATGGAAGCTCTTTGGATGTCTTTGGGTGCCGAAGTGGCGTGCGGCAGTCGGATGCTCAGATCTGTGTGCGTCCTGTTGATGGAGCGGTAATTTCTTCTGGTAATTTCTCAATGCAAAACCCTCATGCTACCTCTAATTTACCGCTCAAAAGGTGTTGGGCCCTTCACACCATGTATTACCTTCAGGAGACTTTATTAATCATGAACAGTCAAAAATGCAATTATTATTTTAAGCCAATAAAGAGAGTTGTTGAGTGTTTAAAGGGTTTTATTTTCTAGTAAAAAGTTAATTTTCTCTGACCCTTTATTCATTAATAAAATATCAATCAGGTTACAGAATTTGAAAACCAGGAAAAATAGCATTAATAGAGAACACATTACAGTCTGCATATAGGCATAACATGTAGGAATGTGGCGCAAAATGTCATTCAAGACTCAAAGAGTTTCTAAGAAAAATATAGTCTTGCAAGGCTAATCAAAAATCAAATAGTTTGCAAAAATCTCCCATTAAGAAAAATAAATGCATAAGTCAAATAAATCTTTTCAGACCTAATTAATTTGTCTAAGCATAACTTGAAGTTTAGCATCTAATTCTATTTAATCAGCTGTTCTTCTGCATCTGTCTGTGTCTAAAGATCAAGCAGGGAGGGAGACAGCCCGCCCTTCACGAGACCTCAAAGGAATGTGGCCAAGATATGACGTGGAAGCAAGAAACCTCCCGCTGATTCTCCTCGGACGCCCCTGCAGCACCCGTGACAATCTCGTACCTAACCGATAGGCTGTCTGGCCTAATCTGTTCCTTCTCTTCAAGAGCTCACACACCCCCTAATGAGTCTAGAAGCCAGCTGAGCTGAGAAAGCCCGCCCCTGTCAGTTTTTATACACAAAATTTTGGCAGACTACACAAAATGTTGCATTTCAGGAAAACCTGTATGTTGATTGGTTAGTCATGGTGGCATGAGTTCTCATCACCCTGACGCATTCTAAAAACCTGACCATGCCAGTTTTTAACAAATGAAGCATACATAATAAATACATTTTATAAGTTTGCAACAATTGCTAGGGAAAATTTTCAATAGTCTTCCTTCCTTCCTGCCAAAGCGCAGTCAGATGGACACTTTTAACTAACACTGGTACATTTGGCAGAATCACAAGGATGTACAGTTCAAGGTGTTCTTGACTTCTTGGCATGAGGAAAGCTGCCACAGTCTGCGCATGCTCCCTTCTCATTCAAAGCAAGCCATAGCTTTTGATGGTTTCACAGGCAGCCATTTAATGGTAGGCCCCAAAAATAAAACAAACACAAGATAATATTAATTTCATGTAAATCAGCACATTATGTTTCCAAACTCCATACTAATGCTCATTATAAATGTTTTCCTAGCCAAGCTACTAGTGTAAAGCAGCGTTTCTATTATTTATGACAACATGTAAAATAAATGTGCAAGGTGCAACAAAGTAAAAGAGGTGTTATTAACTGAAAATATTTATCAAAATATGCAACAAGTCAAAGTCTTTTAAGACAGGAATAGTGGATTTAGATTACATGGGATGCGCTGGGAAGAGAGAAACACATTCTATTAATCTTCAAAGCTAAAAAGGCCACTTTTCTCTACATTGCAAAAACACATGTTAATTCAGCAAAAGCATGTCAGACTAAATAGGCCTCACTTTCATGTTTTTTTATGTGCCATGTTTTTAACTTGCACCAAAATGTGCGTGCAATTTAAATACAGTCTGTCTGAAGCACAAAAATAAAACAATGCCTGACTGCAGAGGAAATTGCTCCATCAATCCACCCTTCTGATGATTCAAATCATAATAAATTGATTTATAATTCATCACACATATTTCATTTTCACAAGTGACATTTTTTTAAAATTGCAAAAGCTGGGCATATAACAATTTTAAATCTATTTCTAAGGCAAACACAAGTCTATCTGTAATCAGATCATATATAGCCAAGCTCAAATGTTTTAGTGCAGAGTTCTGTAAGTAGCTTCTTGGAACAGTTAGTCTTCTTTAAAATAAATAACTAAAATAATAAAAAAAAGAATTCAACAGGACAGTTTCAGCATTTCTTTTCTCTTTGTCATCAGCTTGCCATCAGAATGGCTCATTGGCATTCTGTACCCTTTTCAATGCAAATTAGACTACTTAGGTGCTGAGAAACTCGGACAGAGCACCATCAATCCTTGGCACTTTTTCAACCAATGCCTTTCACTCTTATCTTCACTTTGATCAGATTCAGATGATTCACCACTTCATCTCTCAGACCAAAGCCGTTGCACCATCCATTATGCAGATCTTGTGTAGCAGCTGCAATCTGGTGAGAAACTGCACACTGTACATCAACCAGACCTACACAGCCATGGCTAGTGTTCACCTCAGTGTTTTCCACAAGTGCATTTGCATATGCATTTTCAAGCCACTTTGGTGTTGGTGAGACACCGTCTTTTGCAAAAGGTAACTCAGTGCTGCCATTGTGTTGCTTTATCATGCTTGACACTTCAGGCAGATAGCTGCAATCCATTCCTTGTCCAATCTGTTGTTCTGCACTCATTATCTTTGAGACCACATTATGATCTGATTTCAGAGAAACTGGCAATCTATACCTGGGCATCAGTCTTTGCAATAACACTTTTGCCACTTTGCATTTATCACTTTTCCCAAAAATAGTTCTGATACAACCCTGTTGTGCTGCTTCAAAAACATTTTCTTGAGCCTCTTTTAATACACCTGTGAAGATTCCATAGAATGTGCATGCTAACAGAACACAAATGTGTGCAACTGAATTAGCATTTCTCTCTCCCATGACAACAGTGACTCTCATTTGAGCAGATATACTGCATGTTATGGTAAGGGCAATCAATTTCGAATTTTGGGCTGGGGCAACTACTGAGAGCCATGAAGCTTTGACAACATAATGTACAAGGAGCACAGCATGTGCTGCTTTTAATGTGTCACCTTTCAAACATGGGCCATCTACAAAATTGACATTGTTGGGCTGACTCAGACGTTCATCATTAAAGTCTGAATTTGGCTTTATGCATATTTTCATGATATTTAGACACTCATTTTCAGTTTCATCACAAACCAAATCATTTGCTGACATTTTTGTGAAGTTAGGGTCAAAGGTCATTGGGCAATACATCACAGAGCTTTGAACACAGTCATCTTTTTGAATAGGCAATGAGAGAGTGCAGCCCTCCCTCTCACTGCAAATTGGTGCATTTTCTTTTAGATAAACTTTCATTCCTAGTGCTGGGGCGCAACATTCTTTCTCTTTCAACTCTAGGAATGCTTTTGTGCAATTGTTGTCCAATGGAAGCGGATCAGACACACCCTTGTGTGTCAGCCTCAGTAAAGGCTTAGCCACTAGGGAAAGGTTTAGTAACCACTCTCTACAGCAGCTAACCATTCCCAAAAATTTCCTGACTTCTTTCGGAATTTGAGGTGGATTCATCTTGGAAATTATTTCCACCTTCTCTGGTGACACCTTTCTACCTCCCTTTCCAATTTTGTGTCCCAGATATTCATCTGCTTTTTGACAGTACTCCTGACTATTCTCATGCAATGGCACTGTTACATGGACTTTGCAAAAATCAATAAAAGTAAGCCATTCTTCAGCACATGGAATGTGAAAAAATATATTGGCTGGATTCGGTACCACAGGACAACATGGAAAAAATATGCTTTTAATCTCCTGCACTATTCTGTTCTTTTCATTTATTTTCTGTGAACCTGTGATCAGAAAGTTACACAAACTTCCAATCAAGTCCATCAAAAATCCTTTTATTGGTAAAATTCCTGCAACTGATGGTGTTCCTGAATGCATGTCATTTGGTTCTAATTTTAATAAGACATGTTCTGCACATTTTATTAATCTGGCATCCTTCTCTGTGAATTCTCTAATTTCATTTTTTTCCAAAGCAGAAGGTAATTTTTCAACTGTTTTTTCTGAAAATAATGCTACAGCTGTTTCTTGTTGGGCCATTTTAAAATGCACATCCTCATCAGGAATCTGAAAAATAACATTATCTGATGTACAGTAATCTGTGCTATTTAATTTGCAAAACAATTGTTTTTCTGCTAGGCCAGAGTCACAGACAACAGTTTTGCAGTTTTCCTCAAATGGGCCTAATTTTGGTGCAAATTTTTCTAAAACTGGGTTTATAATTTCTTTGTTTAAACCTCCTGCATTTAAATCTGGACTTTCCACTACCTTCACAATGGACTTGGTAAATTCAGAATTGTGAGTGTTAAAACTCTCATTTTCAAACACAGCAACCTGATGGACTGGGTTCTTATTTTGCCTCTGGAAATAATTCACATTTGCTCTGGACCACTTATTTAAATTAATTTTAGCTTTTTCCATATTTTGTGGGACCATCTTTGCTTGGAAAAATCCTGCCATAGGTACCTGTTTCTGAACTGACATTTGCATTTGCTTAGCTTGCATATTTTGCATCTGCATTTCTCCATGTTTTTGTGCATCATGTTTAAATTTATATTTCCTCTTCCAATGCTCAAATCTGCTATAAAGATGGCAAAAGGACACATTTTCCAGCAGTACAACATCCATACCTGAATGTTCACAAACCAAAACACCTTTACTTCCATCCTGTGTTCTTTTAATCTGTACCCAATCAACATCCTTTGCTAGCACTTCACCCTTCAGGAAAATAATCACTGCTATATTTTCCTCCATAACAACAGAAAATAATGGTGCATTCATGCAAACCCTTTTCACTGTCTCCTTACCTGGCCTTTGCAAAACTTTAGATTCAAACCACAATTCAGTCTGCATGACAATGTAAAAGAACATTTCCAAATTAATGCACAACTCTTTTAAAATTTCAACAAATCCCTCAACATTTGGGTACCACAGCATAATTCTGTCTCTCAATTGTGGGATTGTGTTCAGAAATTCTGCAAATTCACTTTTATTCTGTGGCATAGGAACATGCACTTCTCCCACCTTTTCTCTCAATGAGTAAGCAAAAGCTTCTCCCTCATTCTGCTTATTATTTTTCTCAACTAAATCTGGTGGCTTCTTTTCCTTATCCAGTTTCAATGCAAGGTCTGGTGGTTTCTTTTTCTTCTCATGTTTTCTTGCCCATTTGTCTCCTAATTTCTCAAACCCATTGCATTTAAAAATATATTTTATTTCTGCAATGTGCAGTTGCATTTCTGAAGAACACATTTTCTCCTTTGCTTCATCATCCACGTGTACCCTAAAACTTTTCTGAAATGGAAAACTTCCTGAAACATCAGTTTCATATTTTTGAGCCAAATCTGCCAGGCCATTATGTGTAGTTAATGCACATGCAACTGTTTCCTTACTCAGGGAAATTAATTCTTTTTCCTGACACTGGTTCACATTTTCATTATTTAAACAGCATGGACTGTTATTTTTTCCATGTTCTAGTGCTGAATTTAAAACACTACGCTGTTTCTCTTTTTCAGGGCCTGTGTTAATATGTTCTCCCATGTTTTCTATCTTTTTAATCACTGCTGCTTCCTCTAAGCAGGTTTGAAAAATAACATTTTCAATTACATTTATTTTATTTGGGGCTGCAGATGTTGTAAATACCATGTTTCCCTCACCTTTCAGTGCTTGGGGTAATTTCTGTTCAATAATCTGTGTATTCTGAGTTTCTGAAATAAACTCTGCCATAATCACTCCTTCTGCAGCTCTTTTAACCTTTTCAGTAGGGGCCATATTAATTGGGACAATCATAAGTTTTCTATGCATTATCTGTGCACCTGCAGTTAGCAATTCTTGGACTGAATCAGGCACATTTGAAGCAGTAACACCTGGAGGTATCACTGTCAGTGCTGAATCAACAGGTAATGGGTCAATATAAAATGTTTGCACAGTTTTCTCAATCTGTGTTTTTCTCTGTTCAACAGAAGCAGTAGCCACTGTAGTGCTTACTAGTACACTATTTTCAGTATTTTTAATGGGAACCACATAAAGTGGTGGACACTCAGTTAACAATGCATCCATTATTTTATCCCCTGAATCATTATTTATTTGAAGCTCTTTATCATCATTAATTCTCTTCTCCTGCATTTGGTGCTTTACCTTTTTATCCTCACTTGCTTTCTCTCTTGCTACCTTTTCCCATATGCTTAAGGCCTCAAATTGTGCAGCTTTAGATGGTGTATTTATTTCACATAACACTTCCCTTAATTTGTCAATAATTTGCAGTTCAAAAGTACCATCTTTTGGAAACCTCAAAACACCCTCTTTTTCAGTAATCTTGCACCATTGTTGAACCCACATACATGTATTTTGTCCCAAATTGGTAGACATAAAATGCACAGGTGTTCCTTCAGGAGCATCACCAATAAAAAACGAATTTTTCACTTTACCTCCTAACAGCTTCTTTAAGCCTTCAAACAATTTCATTTTTGCAATAGTTCAATGCAATTTCTTTTTCCCAAAGCTGTCAGTCTCAATTTTAGTCAGTTTTACTCCTACCACTGACCCTCCACAAAACCTTACTGCAATATTTTCTTAATCAATAACTCTATTAGTAAGAACATAAATACATTCGCTACTCTGTCTGTTGTGCTAAATAAAGGATAGATTTATATTCACTGCGAGTAACACATTCCGCTTACCCTTCACAAAGTAAGACCTTCCGTTTACTCTTCAAACACTACAGGTAAATCCCTTCCGCTTACCTGTCACACAAGCTCAGAAGAACCTGCTACTCCTTTGGACTTATCCTTCAGGATATATCTTAGTCCAAAGTTTCACCAGCGAACCCTTTTGCTGTCACTCAAGCTCAGAAGAACCTGCTACTCCTTTGGTGTGACCCTTTCTAGGTGATATCAGACCAAAGTTTCACCAGCGAACTCTTTGCTACAATCACTCACACAGAAAATAGTCCCTAATTTAACACTGCCAGCCCTACCTAGCTTCTCAGTGTTATTCCAACAGACGAGTAACCTCACTGCAGTGTGGCTTCCATTTACCACCCGCTATTCCTTCCCGGGATTCCACAGGTGTGCATACCTGCGTGTTTCAAACAATATAGAACAAGACACTAACTTAACATGAAGAGTTAAAACATGTAATCAATAACCAAAAATTATGTCCTATGAAATTACCAATATAATCAATAACACCATCAATTCAAAATGAGCAAAATGTCACCAACAGTAAAAAAATCCTTACTATTTTCAACACTTCAAAAATACATATTAGCATATTAACAACATTTCACAACCCTATTGATACTCACACCACTTCTTGCATCACCTTTCAGTACTGCTTTGCCAGTCTTCAGGTTCCGAGCATTGGAGTCAGGAATCAGGACTTGGACATTTATCTAACTTGGGCAATTATTTTACTTCCCTCTTAAGGTCAATGATCCATTAGTTGAATAGTTGATGGTGAAATCAATAATCATTAATCACCAAACTAATCAATAATAACCATCCTCTGATTACCAAAAACTGATGGAGCGGTAATTTCTTCTGGTAATTTCTCAATGCAAAACCCTCATGCTACCTCTAATTTACCGCTCAAAAGGTGTTGGGCCCTTCACACCATGTATTACCTTCAGGAGACTTTAATAATCATGAACAGTCAAAAATGCAATTATTATTTTAAGCCAATAAAGAGAGTTGTTGAGTGTTTAAAGGGTTTTATTTTCTAGTAAAAAGTTAATTTTCTCTGACTCTTTATTCATTAATAAAATATCAATCAGGTTACAGAATTTGAAAACCAGGAAAAATAGCATTAATACAGAACACATTACAGTCTGCATATAGGCATAACATGTAGGAATGTGGCGCAAAATGTCATTCAAGACTCAAAGAGTTTCTAAGAAAAATATAGTCTTGCAAGGCTAATCAAAAATCAAATAGTTTGCAAAAATCTCCCATTAAGAAAAATAAATGCATAAGTCAAATAAATCTTTTCAGACCTAATTAATTTGTCTAAGCATAACTTGAAGTTTAGCATCTAATTCTATTTAATCAGCTGTTCTTCTGCATCTGTCTGTGTCTAAAGATCAAGCAGGGAGGGAGACAGCCCGCCCTTCACGAGACCTCAAAGGAATGTGGCCAAGATATGACGTGGAAGCAAGAAACCTCCCGCTGATTCTCCTCGGACGCCCCTGCAGCACCCGTGACAATCTCGTACCTAACCGATAGGCTGTCTGGCCTAATCTGTTCCTTCTCTTCAAGAGCTCACACACCCCCTAATGAGTCTAGAAGCCAGCTGAGCTGAGAAAGCCCGCCCCTGTCAGTTTTTATACACAAAATTTTGGCAGACTACACAAAATGTTGCATTTCAGGAAAACCTGTATGTTGATTGGTTAGTCATGGTGGCATGAGTTCTCATCACCCTGACGCATTCTAAAAACCTGACCATGCCAGTTTTTAACAAATGAAGCATACATAATAAATACATTTTATAAGTTTGCAACAATTGCTAGGGAAAATTTTCAATAGTCTTCCTTCCTTCCTGCCAAAGCGCAGTCAGATGGACACTTTTAACTAACACTGGTACATTTGGCAGAATCACAAGGATGTACAGTTCAAGGTGTTCTTGACTTCTTGGCATGAGGAAAGCTGCCACAGTCTGCGCATGCTCCCTTCTCATTCAAAGCAAGCCATAGCTTTTGATGGTTTCACAGGCAGCCATTTAATGGTAGGCCCCAAAAATAAAACAAACACAAGATAATATTAATTTCATGTAAATCAGCACATTATGTTTCCAAACTCCATACTAATGCTCATTATAAATGTTTTCCTAGCCAAGCTACTAGTGTAAAGCAGCTTTTCTATTATTTATGACAACATGTAAAATAAATGTGCAAGGTGCAACAAAGTAAAAGAGGTGTTATTAACTGAAAATATTTATCAAAATATGCAACAAGTCAAAGTCTTTTAAGACAGGAATAGTGGATTTAGATTACATGGGATGCGCTGGGAAGAGAGAAACACATTCTATTAATCTTCAAAGCTAAAAAGGCCACTTTTCTCTACATTGCAAAAACACATGTTAATTCAGCAAAAGCATGTCAGACTAAATAGGCCTCACTTTCATGTTTTTTTATGTGCCATGTTTTTAACTTGCACCAAAATGTGCGTGGCAATTTAAATGCAGTCTGTCTGAAGCACAAAAATAAAACAATGCCTGACTGCAGAGGAAATTGCTCCATCACTGTAAGGAAGCAGGAAATCCACTTGAGGGCTTCTTCCTGTGTGCCTATGATATAGAGTCTTTTGATGAGAGTGTTGTGGGAGATAGTGTTGAATACCATGGAGAGGTCGAGGAGGATCAGGGCCACGGTTTATCTGTGGTCGAGGAGAGTTCTTATGTCGTCTGTGGCAGCAATCAGCATGGTCTCAGTGCTGTGATTTGCACAGAATCCTGACTGGCAGGTGTCCAGTGGGTGGTTTTGTTCCAGGAATTCGGTAAACTGCTATTTGATGGCTTTCTTGAGGACTTTGGCCAGGTAGGGGAGCAGGAAGAACAGCCGATTAATTTTTCAGATTGCTGGGGTCGGCACATGTTGCCTTTAGGAGGGGTCTGACGTCTGCATGTTTCCGGCTGTTCGGGAAGGCTCCTGAGGAGATGGAGGTGTTGCGGATGCTAGTGAGTTGCGTGCTGATAGGGTACGCTGCAATGTTGTAGAGGTGGTGGGCGGAGAGGTGGGTGGGCACTTCGGAGTGGATGGAAGACATTGTGGCTGAGGAGGACAGGCATGGCAGCCAGTCCCAGAAAAATAAAATGATACTGTTTAGTATCAGTTTACTTTTCTGTGAATGACTGATGAGTGAAGCGATGCTCCTCGCCCATTACGGAGGTGCTGCCCCTGACTGTAAGCTATGAACTGCTGGTTGTGCTGGGGGAGTAAGTGCACTGCTGGTTGTGCTGGGGGAATAAGTGCACAATACATGGCCAAAGGCCGGATAACAAGTGCACCTCCACTGGGCATGGTCACATGCCATGTATTTTGTTTAGTGCAAACAGATGGACTGATCAGTGGTCATAATCAAAGTGAATCATTACAAAGCTCAAGTAAATCACAAGAATCCTATTTTAATTTCATGTCAAGGGTCATCATGCTTGTGTATTAAGATTACTTCAAAATCTACATTATAAAATGCTAACAAATAACTTTCAATAAAACGTCAGTCATCTTTCCGCTGTGCTTTCATCCTAAAGCAAACAAATCCATTTAGAGACTTTAAAACTTTACCATAGATGTCATTCTTGGCTGACCATTAGTGCAGCTGAACATTAATATAGTTTCAACTTTGAGTGCCATCCCATTGCCAGGTAATTCTCTTTATTAGCATGAATATGCCATAGTACATCAAACTAAACAATACAGTAATAACTACAATAATAAAAAGATCTTTAAACACAAGGAGCAGCACCTTTACCATTTATTATTGCCTGGTAAATTATGCGCCTCTGTGCCTGACCACATAAGAACACTGTACATAGTGCTGTCTCCCCTGTCAACAGCATAAAATGATGTAATACCAAAGGGGTGCAGAACCATTTCACTTCCCATTGGCTAGCAGTAGCAGCTGTTTGGCCCAGATTCACTACAAACTCCATAGAGAATTAGATCATAATTAAAATATTATTGGAAGGTAGCCTGTAAGCACATAGAAACGGTCATTTTAATATGCATTTTATGCTCAGAAATGCATAATGACAACGTTAGACCAACACAATGACCTGTCGCCATCTTTTTCTTATTCCACGCAGATTCTACGTCCATCGAAAGTATGGAAGCAGTGCTCAGCCTGCAGGACCATCTTCACGAGGCCCTCCTGGACTACGAGCAGGAACACCACATGGAGGATGCCCACCGAGGGGGCAGGCTCCTTATGACACTTCCACTTCTGCGCCAGACCGCCGAGGAGGCTGTCCGCGGATTTTGCCAAATCCGGATTGAGGGGAGGGTACCCATGCACAAACTGTTCCTGGAGATGCTCGAAGCCAAAATTTGACTTTTGTGGTTGGAAGAAAAGGGATTGGGAATGAGTTGAGCAATAGTCAGCCCCAAGACAATATGCCCCTCATTCTGGACCTGTAGATGGAGAAAAACAGCACCAAATGCTATAAAAGGTACATTTTCTCCAGGACATTCGCTCCAATCTATTGACCATCACAACTGGAAGTCGTTCGTTGAAAATATTTTTTGATCTACAGAACATGCAATGCCATAGACTATCACTTGAAGCTCAATCGCGTCAGATGGCTTACATGGAGTTAGAACACTGGAATGATGTGAGCACCATTAAAGACTGTGGAGTGACAGAGGCCTCCTGGGTCAACATTCCAATGTTTTTCTTTCTGTTCCTCCTTGTTTCATTGTGAACATTCTGCCATCAATGGGTGGAATGTTGTAAAAGCATTCTTTTTATATATGTATTTAATATTTATTGGTTTTTTGTATAGAGTTGTCCTGATTCAAGGCAAGTGTGTCAGAATGCATAACATATTGGAGAAACCTGTTTAAGTAAACATACATCGTACGTTTAAAAGGACAAAATATTCACAAATGTAATGAGTGTAACTGAAGAGATGACAAATATGGTAGGTCAGGTTCATCTACAACCAATGTTAGACACATAGAGCAAGAGCTGTCAGTCAGCCGGTCTTGAACAAAGCAAAGTAGCTATCCATGCCCCTCCGCTGTGGGCAATATCGAGGGCCTCATTTATGAGTTTTTGCTGTAGGGTAGCACCGCAGGTCTTCCTTTTTCCCTGCACTGGCACGCTGCTGTGCGCCAACGCAGGCACAATTTGTACCATGGTGCAAGGGTGCCTGCGTTGCAGGGTTAATTATTTTTGTGCAGGAAGGGAAACCTTCCTGCACAAAAACAATCACACGAGGCTTTTTCCGCCTGAATGCAGCACACATAGAAAAAGGGAAAACAAGAAGAAATAAAGATATTGGGGAGGTGTACGTTTTTGGCGCTGCCTCAGGGTTACCATTTCTTGTAAATCTGGGGCATTGTCAAAAAGCCATGGATGTTGCTGGGGACGCCCCTCAGCAATACCCATTGCACGCCCCTTTAATACAGAAAACTATGTTAAAGGGAGCAATATTTAGAAGGCAACATTAAGTCAAAAAAGGTGGCCTGGTGCTGCCTGGTAAATATGGAGCAGGCTCCTGCGCCACCGGAGCGTCACAACAAGTGGCGCAAGAGGCTTATAATCCATCACATCCATCGCAAGCTGGTTGTCAGCAAACTGCCTTAAGTTAAACACAGGCAAAACTGAGGTTATCATCTTCGGTAATTCCTCGAACCCCTGGACACCCGACCAGTGGCCTGCTGCCATGGGCTTGCCCCCAGCCGCCACGTTAAGGTGAAGAATTTGGGGGTGATCTTGGACTCTAAACTTTCCTTTGGGGATCAGATTAGCCGGGTCGTAGCCTCTTGTTTCCATCTTCTTAGGATTCAGAGTAAAATAACATTTCTTCTTCCTGAAGATAGTCTCAGGACAGTAGTCACTGCTTTCATTTTGTCTCGACTGGATTATTGCAAAGGCCTCGATCTCAACATCATAAAAAGACATCTTAACCAACTCCAGGTGGTACAAAATACAGCAGCTAGGGTGCTTTTGGGCACCCCAAGGTTTGTTTCAGTGAAGAAGGGACTTCAAAACCTTCACTGGCTTCCGGTGAAACAACGCGTGTAATTTAATTCTCGTTGTATGGTCTTTAAGGCCCTTAAGGGGCCTGGTCCTGTTTACATGAGGCAACACCTGCAATGGCATGTTCTTGGCAGAGCATCGCGCTCGGCAGAGGCAAAACAAATAATTCCACACGTCAAAAATGCCAGTTGGGAGGGTAGGAGTTTCTTCGGTTGTGCCCAAAGGCCTGAAACGGCCTTCCCCTCCACCTCAGAAGTGCAACTGAGCTCCTTTCTTTAAGAAGGGGGATGAAAACCTGGCTATTTCCCTGTTCAGTCATCCCTTCTCAGCAACCAAACAGGCAGCTTCCAGCGCTAGGACTCCTTTGGGTAGCAATGCGCTTTACAAGCTTCACTAACATAACATAACATAAATACGCGCCCTAGTCATTAAATGCACTCTCTTGTTATAAGCCTTTGTGTGGGCCTGTAACTTGGGAAAAAAGGACTACCATAGCCAAAGGCAGTGGCTTATAATGCTATGTAACATAATGTAACGTGATCTCTTGACAAAAGCATTTTCCTGTACTGCATTAGCAAAGTTGTTTTATGACCTAAATTGACTAACGTGGAATAGACCCACACAGTAGTAAAGTACACAATCACATTCTCGATCATCTGAAATATATATATTTTTGTCAAATGAAAATGGAATTTGGTACTTAAAGACATATTTATTTTAGTGTGGCAATCAGTGTTGTCACCAAGACTTCTCAGCCAAGAATTAACTGTGTAAAGTTTGGTTCAGTTTTGTATCTTTTGTTCCCTGAATGTTAATGGACTATACCATAGACATGAAGCCCCCTTCCCCCGAAGCAGTGCATGGTGGGCTGGCAGGTGAAACACATTTTATAAATTCGGACCCTGAGTATTGACATATAGGTACAAAGTCTTGATGTCCAGACCAGCAGCTCCATGTAAAGGCCTTGCAGTTGACTGTCCATACATCCTTCTGTGCAACAAGCTCAATTCCCCAAGTCACACAGTGCAGTATGTGTGGTTGGTTTGAACATATGATATTCTGATAAGACAACAGTCTGTGATCAAAAGCGATCATTTTGCAGATGAAAAATAAAGGGGTTGATATCTTGCAAATCCATCTAGTCCCCTGTAAATTGCTAACAGTAACAATATTAACTACTCCTACTGCTCATGATTCAGACGTTGGTGCATTTTTTGAAAAAGTTCTAACACTTTGACTCCCTTTGAGCCATTTCTCTTTTTTACCTTAGAACAAATAAATAGCTGGGCTGACCTTCAGAGAAATGTTGTTTCATTCACTGCATGTTGCTTTCACTGTATGTTACTGTAAAAGAAAAACACAACCGTCAGGAAAGCCTATAAAGTCTAATATGATTAATGCATATTAGAACATTGGAATGTGGAGCGCTCCATTGAAAACAATGGAGTGCTCCGGGATTCTAATGGCTGTCTGAAGCCCGGAGCATCAATAGTCCAAAGTTTTTTCACAGCTGTTGCTGTGTTTCAACCCCCTTGGGCTCTGTGAGGCCTTTGTTTTACAAATTAGAACATTCTGCCCTCTAGGGGAAGAATGTTCTAATAGCCTTAGAGCCCTCCATTGTGTGCTCTACCGGCCATTAAAGGCCCTGCTCGGTTTTTAAAGGTCCTTGCTTTCAGCTCAGGCCTTTAACGCTGGAGTGGGCATTTAATGTCCATAGAGCCCAGTACAGAAGGCTCTAAGGCCATAATAGCCAATTTGGAAAAAAACAAATGCGAGTCAACTGCAGTTTCAACAGACCAGACCTTCAACCCTAAGGGCTCGATGTAGGTAATCTCGATTTACCTACTCTTAAATACCGAATCATACCAATTCGGTATTTAAGAGTAGGTAAATGGGATGTAGCTAATTTCTATTTTTAAATTACCGAATCGGTAAGATTCGGTAATTACCGAATCGGTAAATACCGATTCAGTAATTGGGGGAAACATTGAAGGGTGGCAGGGTGTCACTTTGACACCCTGTTGCACCCCTCAATCGTGTATGGGTGCACATGTTGCAGACATACATGCCCTAAGGGCGTGTATGTCTGCAACATGGCAGCGTTTGAAAAGCAAAAAAAAATGCTTTTTCAAGGCTTTTCATTATTTACCACCAACTTCTATTTGGTGGTAAATAACGAATTCTGAATGCCCTGTAGCACTGATTACAGTTCTACCTACATCGCAAAATACAGATTCGGTAATTTTACTGATTCGGTAATTTTACCGAATCGGTAAAATTACTGATTCGGTAAAATTACCGAATCTGTATTTTAGGTGGCCCTACATCTCATTTTCCAAATACCAGTCGGTAACGGCCGAAATTCGGTATTTTCGGCTGTTACCGACCGGTATTTGGCTACCTACATTGGGCCCTAAATCATTTGGAGCACAAAATTGCTAAAATCCATACACAAGCTTGTTATTTGTATACAGCTTTTTCTCAGTACTAGTGTCTAGAAGCAGCAACACATGACTACCAATGCACCTAACTGGTACTAGTTAATGAGCAGGTGCCAAGATTTTCTCACAAGAAAGCATGTGGGAAGGCCTTGCAGAACTTTTAATGAAGGCTCTGGCAAGGGGTGAATACACTATTTTCTAACATTCTTGCTTTGTGGGACTAATTCTCAGAATGAGGCAACGCTTAATACACAGTGCAGAAAATGTTCAATTGTACAACACAATATAAAACGGCCTCAGTGCATGAGATATGCCTGTAACTTAGCAGGCATAATATGATTTTAGTGGTCTGTAAACAGGTAAAAAAATGATGTAGCAATTCAGTAATAAAATGTAACAGTACATGTTAAGGCACACTTGCGCATTGGCAGTTTTTGCAATACATGTAATGGTATTAAGGCACATATATAAGTAAATCTATTTTCTCATGTTACAATGTCCCACTATCAACTTTTCTCACCATGTGCAGGATTTTCTTACACTGCCTCTGGAACTTGTGGGTATTCACACTGAATGTGGTTCGATGTATGTACAGGGTGGTGCTTCAGAAAAGTCCATGCTTATGTTTTGCAGATGACTTCATATTTCCTAAATATTTTAATGTGCTGGTAGGACACCTATAACAAGTTTAGGATTGCTTGTTGTGGCCAGAATCTAAGTGCATAGACAAAATGGAAGGTTTCTTCTGATAAGTCCTTCAAATGATGGAAGGGAGGTACAGTATGTGTGGCCTTCTTAGCAGAGAGAGGCACCTTCATCCCAGTACAGTTTGGTAAGACCTAATGAAAGCTTATGGCAATAAGTTACTTTTGCAAAGCTAACCCACCTTCACATCCAGAAGTTTAGATTACAGCATTATCACATTCACATTATGTTATGGACTCATTTTCTTGTTTGGTGCCAACACTGTAGTACTATTTGTAAGGGTGAATTGTCAAACTAAGCTAGCTGAGACTTATGTCCTTGTATGACCTCTTAGGAAGAGGCACATTTACTGCATGAAGTACTCATGTATTTCCACTTGGTGTTGATTTCCTGAGGCTCACCACTATTAATGAATGTGTTGTAACAGAAAATATTGCGATTGGATTATCAATCTGCAGATATTTCTTGCCAATAACTCAGACTCCTAAAATATTGTCACTATAGAATTAATAATAGTCAATCTACACTTATATTAACAACATTTTGGTAGTGGATGTTATGGACGCTATATTTGTGCAGGACAAATCTTAACCACAATATTGTGACATACAACTACCAATTAATGCATTTATAACAGTGACAACATTAGTTAAACAGTAACAATAGTTTTTCCGTAGCACAGATAAGTAAGACACAATTGTAAAAAACATCACAGGGCCAGGAAATCAAAAGTTGCAATTCAAAGCACCTTTACAATTGCCAATCAAAACTAATAGCTACTGATATCCCTAGGATATTTAAATAAGGTTCTTGACGAAATAAACCTATATGCTCCTTGCGCATCCACTGCCAACCAGAAACTACCCAGCATGTTGAGTTAAAATGATAACAACCAATCACCTACATGATTCAACACAGGCTTCACTCCCCGCCATAGTTGAATATGAGCCAATGGGGGTCCATGGTAGGTTCAAGAGTAGTTTTTATAAGGTTGAAGTGCTTTATTCAGTTAACACATCTATCCTTCTTGGATGTGTGTTTTTTAACTTGAGAGCTCCATCCCTGTAGTGCCCCACAACTTTATTTGGAGATAATGAAGTAAGGACAAAATGAATGAAAAGTGTTTCATTAAAAAAACTGTTAGTATATTGGTATCTCCCTGCAATACATCTAAAATCAAGATTATGCATTAGGATCCTTCACATCTTAATTAGTCAATTTTAAGTCATCTGAAAAACATAAACTTTGATTTTTCCGAAGTCCCACACTGTACTTTCATCTAACCACATTGAATGTGGGTACCCATAAGTTCCAAAGGTAGTGTCAGAAAATCTTGCACTTGATGTGAAATGTTGCCGTTGGGTCTTTCATATGGAGAAAAGAGATATACTTATGTCTATGATTCAATACCATTACATGTATTGCAAAAATGCTAATGCTCATGTATGTCTTAAAATATACTGTTACATTTCATTACTTAATTGCTTTGTGATTTTTATATCTGTTTACAGACCACTACAATTCTAGTATGCTTACTAGGTTACACAAATTTGTCATGCATCGCAGCCATTTTATTTTGTGTTGTGCAACTGCACATTTTCAGCACTGGTTATTAAGTCTTCACCCAGCTAAATCCCACGATTGGCAGATCTTGCACAAACCTATCTGCTTAGTCCTTTAGGGTATAATTCATAGAACGCCTCCATGAGTAGTAGTTGTCTTACTTCAGGTGCGCTTACTTGCAGATTTCTAAGAGGAAATTGATACTCATTGAAAAAAGCTTTGCAAATTGAACACTCAGATCCATCCTACTTAATTGTAGAGTCTTGCAGCCAGCTCTATCGTTCAGTACCCAAACAAATAATGGTTAAGGCAGAAAGCCTTGTATACACTTACCTTTCAATATTTTGTCCCTCCATATTTTGGCCACAGTATTCTTGCACTCGATATGCCAGACTACGATCGAACAATGCATACTGAACCTACGGGGGCATATTAGCAAGAACCACGTTAAAATTATCACTGTTGCAAAAAAGGCCATAATGGGCTTGCTAATATGCATTATGGAATTCCAATAGCAGCCCAGGTTAGATGTGCAGGACATCTAACCTGGGCTTCTATTGGAATTCTATAACTCATATTAGCAAGCCCATTATCGCCGTTTTATCGGCAGTTTCCGGCCGCTAAAACAGCAATAATTTTAACGAGGTTCTTGCTAATATGCCCCACAGTTTTTTGACGCAGGCTATAAACTCTACAGAAATAGTACCTGAAACTTGCCAAAGTCATTGGAAGCCCACCACAGATGCTTCTAAAGCTTAGTTGTTGTGTTCGCATGAGGCAGTATGGAGATAAGAAAAGAGTTCCATTCCATATCTGTGTCACAGAATCCAGTTGCTGCTCAGCCAAGAGATGATGGATGATGCATAGATCTGTTCACATTGTGTACAGTTTGTCATGAAGCAGAGACTTTAAACTGTATAGGATTAAAAGTTAATAATCTTGCTTAGTGCCTGTGTAATTCTTTTTAAACCTAGGTGTACTAGTTATAATTTGTTTAAATGGCTACAAAATGGGAAAGATTTTATTCACATACATTGTCAAGAGAAAACTTTATGGCTGCATCAGGGCATGCACGGAGAATTGTCTAAGATTGTTATAAATTATTACGTTACTGTAATTCGTAGATCGAATATTACCATGTCAGCGGCATATTGGTATTTCTAAATACTGAATTGACGGTACCGTCAAGTAGTTTCACAAATAGGCTAGGTCAAGTAGTTCTCTATGTAGGCAAACAGTAGTGCCAGCAAGGTGGCTCAGTGTGCTATTTCCCACCAAAGACATCTGCAGTGATTTGTAAGTCACAAGTCTGAATCCTTGCAAAGCCCGCTCAGCCTTGCTTCCACCTGAGATTGGTAATTTAGTTTTTACTAGTGCCCGTTATTTAAAATGCTTTAAAATAGCAGAAGTGTGGAACAATGTGGTATAGAGAAAATATGCAATTATTTGGCTGTTCTGGAAAAGGGTCATATAGTAAGTGTATCTGTGATATAAAGTGTGTCTGATAATGGAATGGAGAAAGAGTGGTAGCCAGAGAGGATTACGAGGAATGTAGGGAAAGGAAAGGAAAAACTTCAGAGACTGGCATAGAACACAATGAAATAATTTCGATGGTGAATTGTTGGGTTTTTTTTCCATTGGGAAGTATCAAAGTACAATGATGAAAGACATATAAACAAAGCATTACAAGTCTGGATTCATAAATAAATAAATAAAGTCGAATTTATAAATACCAGAAAGAAATCATCCAGAGTGTATTCCATGCAATGGAATCAATCACAAATTGATACAATATTTACCTCTAAGAGAATAAACACACTGCAGAGAGCTAAAAAAAAAATGTCATACAATCTCATGGAGGTAGCCAGGTGGCAAAAAGGTCAGCCTTCCCCTGACCGGAAGACAAATCTCCCGCAATGTTCTCCTATTAGGCAGTGTCTTGATAATGGTGAGCTCCAAACCATACGTAGAAATAAACTCTTGCTCCCAAGCCTTAGAATCAGGTGGTTCCTTTTGAAGCCAAACCCTGGCAATCCCATCCTGACAACCATGATTGCAAAAAGATCAATACTGCGGAAATTAACCAGAATATTAGAAGAATGCCACAACAAAATCAGCTTAGGATCGCATTGAACGTTTACATTCATCCTGTTATTTAACTTATTGAAAACCCTAGACCAGAAAGGAAACAGTGAGGGGTAGGTGGAAATGACATGCTGAGTGTATGTGTCAGGGTCTTGGCATCTGAAACAATTGGAAATTGTTGACATCCCATTACAAACCATCGATAGGGCCTATAATACATATCATGTAAGATTTTAAATGAATGGATTCTCAAACAAGAAACGTTAAGCAATTGTAAAGCCAAAGAATTAGAATACCTAATATCTTGTAGAGAAACATTGAGAGCCAGTTTATTCGACCATTTTTCAGCCATTTGACCAAAATAGTGCATCTCTGGCCGATTATTCATCAGAATCTTATAAAAGAGGCTGATGCACCCTTGTTTAAACCCACTCCGGAGAGTGCACTACGACGAATCTTGATCCATTGAGATTTTCTGACCTGGTAAATTACAGAGAAACTCCTGGACGTGTAGGTGACTAAAAAAGCCCTGTTTGTGCACCCCACGAATCCTCTAAAGTTCCTCAAACGAGAAAAGGTGTCTTTCGCAAAGCCGTTCAATGCCGAAAGATCGCCAAATCTGAATATAGCCTTCAATAATGAAAAATGGAGGATTAGGGTTGGCACCTAAGGCCATAATGCGGTTAAACCTGGAGACAAATGTGTGACCAAACTTTATTGAAGACAGCAAGTGTCTTAAACCTAGTAGGTTTAATATGTATGGTATCAGCAGTCCCTAGTGAAGGCATATGAGCAGACTGAGGATATGAATAATCTGGATAAAGTTACTACAAAAATTGCTGAGCTGTTCCTAGAGAGGAGAGATATGCGTGAGGGGATGTGGGGGGTATTGTAAGGGTAAAGAAATATTACCCCTGGGTATCCATTTTGTTGGATTTAATGCCCTCACACACCTTTGCAGGTATCATGCTTCATCATTTGGGCTTTGCTCCTCGTTGGGTCGGCGGTGCAATACCCAACGGGCGACACCTCAAAGAGGGGCTCTTTAGCGGAGATCTTTTTCCAACAGCCGTTTGGATGAAGTGCGGGTATGGGGCCAGTAAGGATTGTAGACGTATTGAGGGTGGTTAAAATAAAGCTAGGGGTACCATTAAATGATTTATTCTGGCGGTCCGCAGCTCTAATTAAAATCAGAATCTAGAGGGTGAGTCTCTAGTATTATGCTTCCAGAGGCCTTCCAGAGAGTGCTAATATCTGGTCAACATGTTTCTCACTTGTGTTTGTTAACGGGCCATTCGTCAGGACCTATGAAAAATATTTCGCAGGTATCTAATGAGTAACAGTCTACGGTGAGTCACTAATGTATTCACATTGCACACTAGTGAGAGTAAAAATAGAAATATTCAGAAATGGAAAAATATGGGGGGGAAACCAGTTATGTTGTCCCTATTTTACCCATCTTCCATGTGTTTGTCTGTGTTAAGCTGTCAATACCTGTTAAGGAAAAAGGAGAAGCAAATCACAAATGGAAAACGCATAATCACATTGGATGACGACATATCAACATGCCAGTGGAATATATCACCAGCGTGTATTATCACACTATGGGTTGTGTACATGCACTCTTCTATGTGGAATCTTGAGTGAGAGTGCTCCTGTGGAGAAAAACATTTAAAAATACCAAAAGGTATAAGATGCAGCGTGCAGTCCTAAAGTGATGCAGGTTTTAAACTCACCTAAAAAGTGTAATGTACAGTTAGCAACAGTATCCAGCGGGTAAAGCTTCAGGTAAGGTCTTCCACCGCAAGGCTATGTACAAGGGCGAACTGGGGTTAAACAACACTATATGAAAAACAATTGGAGACACTTCTGTATGTGAATGAAAAGATACTAGGTGGTGGTCAGTTCATTCATGGGGCAAAGTCTGTTGTGGCTCATTTGTATAGACCAATTGATTGCCCACTTATAAACCCTGCATTATTAGATTAGAGGTTGGAGGGTCATTTGGAGACATGTGCATGAAATGATGGTAGTGGGTGGTGGTCTGCTCATTCAAGGGGCAAGGTCTGTTATGGCTCAATTGTACTTGTACAACTCATTAGGTTGCCCACTTATAAAACCCTGCATTCTTAGATTAAAGGTTGGAGGGTCACGTGAAATGTTAGGTACCCGCCGGCAAGGTTGCCCTGCATTCTTAGGCTTAACGAGGTAGAGGGTGAAGTGGTTAGTACTCTGTGGGCAAAAATGTGGCTGAGACACGTGGTTGTGGGTCCAGAGTATAAATGCGTATATCGCTACAACTGGATAACCCTCCCGCTCAAAACCACAGTATCCTTAGGGACTGTTAGTGCGATTGAAATGGTCCGCTTTTGTCCAAAATCCTGCATATATCTAGGCGGGATACTCTCTAACAATCTTAGTGTCTGTATGTAGCATATAAATCATAGGTACAAAAAAGGAACGGAGCTCGGGTTACCGCACAACCGGTAAGCGGTTTTCACTAGATCTCTCGCAAAGGGAACCCCCTGCATTGTGATTAAAAGGTCCTCTGTGGGTAGCACTAGAGTTGAAAAGGGGGACACCACTGTATGGGGAACTTACTTGGGAGTTCCTGAGCTGCTCTTCTCGTGCCTACCCCTTGCCGCTGGATCCGGGTGGAGGCGGTAGGCGGGGAAGGGGCATAATTTAAAGGAATGATGCTCGGGTCAATCTGCGTACCTGATAGTAAAGAGGACAATACAAACACCTCGACAAACTACCCTGTGGAATCTACCAGCCGTCAGAGGTCACTACCCTTGCGGTGGTTGCGCGGCATGTCCCTTCACAAAAATCCACAAATCCATTACCCTTACAGACTCCTTTGTGTGGGAGATGAGGGGTCACACCAATTGCAACAGCTCAAACTGCCTCTACCTACTCATATGCCCCTGCTCCCTATACTACGTGGGTATGACGACACGAAATATGAAAACAAGAATCTCAGAACACCGGAGTAATTTTAGGTGCAAAAAGAATAACACCAAGATGTGCAGACATTACTTGGAAATGGATCACACCCCCGACTCACTGCAATGGTTGATACTCGAAGCTAGCCAGAAGGTATCCAAACAGAGTCTTTTTTACAAAGAACAACGATGGATACATAGACTATCATCTGACAGCCAGGGTTTGAATGAAGACATCCCGTGGAGTACACTTTGAATATTAACGAAACACGGCGAACTAGAACTCCCACTGCTGCGCCAATGTTTTGTAGTTCTTATGCGGTCTCGTGAGACTAAGCCCCAAATCAAACAGCGAGACTACGCGATGCCGCGATGAACTTCTTCTGCTGGCTGCGATCTAATCCAGTAATAGATGTTATAATTATACCTTTGTCCTAAAGACAAATTTTTAATAATAATTACCAACAAATGTAAACCTATGGTACAGATTCAAGGGCCGGAAATTCGTCTAATAAGCGCATTGATTGGCCAACGATCTTGCACGTGATGCTATCCTACCGGGTTGATAGGTGGCAAACGATAGGAACCACAACCAATAAAAGACGCTTTTGCTTTTCGATCGTTGCCTCCCCCAACCTCAGGAATTGTCCGAGGCAACGACGGAGAGATAAGCGAGAGCTATATCTGCAGTTCTCACTATCGTGTTACTTAATACTCTTTTAACCCTTGTTGGAGAGATCCTTAAGTGAGAGAGTTTGGTTTCCTCTTTGATACTACCTAGTCAGAGAGCCTGTGGGTGAGCCTAGCTGGAGACTGTCTGTGAGAATGAGCTTTAGAGCTAAGACAGTTATAAGGGACTCACTATAGATAGAAAAGATTAGTTCTTTTTCTTTTCCTCTTAATGTGAGTGTTCCCCCCTTTTTTTCTTACCTCTTTAGAGCGTGGCCTCCCTTACCCTGAGCTTGGTCCAGGCGAGGTGAGGTAATATCCCCGGTCCGTATGGGTGAGTAAGGATCTTTGGCGGTCCTTTTCAGAATTACTGATCTATATTGAGTAATATCCAATTTACTTATACCACTTGGCATCCCTTTTTTTAGGTGATTGGTACACCAGCTGACATGGAGGAATAGGAATACATATCCTTTATGTTGTCACTTTATTTGTTTCCTTTATGATTTTTTGATTGTGGTTCACACTAGCAGTTGCAAAAGATTTTCTAAGAACAGAGGCCCTGAAGAAAGCCTAGGGAGGTACCCCCCTGATTGGCAGAAACATGTCGGCCCCAAAGCAGTTATTTGTTTTCACTGCGTTTTTGCGCTGTTCTAGTTTTTAAACAGAAAGAGGCTTACAGTTATTAAAGTTGTCTTACTGTTTGTTCTCTATTCTATTTTTAATCTTCACTTTCTATACACATTCACTCTTTGCACTGCACTTGGTCCCATTTAGTGATCCCACGCATGGTCTACAAGTGATTGTGGGCTTGACCCTAGTCCTATCAGGTGGATCTGGAAGCAGTCTCAATGATCTAGAGACACTCCAGTCCAACCTTTGGATGACCAGATGAGAAAATAAGATCACTAACAAGATTTTTATGGGAATCCATCTCTGGATCTTGGGTCTAAGCATGAGCGAATTTTGCGGATCTCGCGTTCGCGAATTTTGCGGATTTGCGGATTCGCAATCCGCAAAATCCGCGAATTCCCGCGAATTTGCGGATTTTTTTTTTTTTTGTGTTCGCCCGTGTTTCTGCCAGTTCGCGAGGGTTTTGTACACTTTCGCAAATTGCGAACTTACCTGTCGGGTCGCAAGTTTCGCGAACTTGTTGTTTCTACGTGTCCAGCCTGTTTGGGACACTCTTCTTCATCACTGCCACTCTCTGTCACCACTGCCACTCTCTGACTACTCATGCCACCCTCTGGCCCACCCATGCCACCCTCTGTTTCATCACCACACCCTCTGGTTGTCCAGTGTACATTATTTTCGGCAAAGCAAAGCACACCTTCCCTGCCTCAAGTGACCTGAATTAATTTGGGGCTGATTCATGTGTCACAGAATATTTTTTTAGCTGGCACCTGCTTCCTTAGTGCGCCCTGATTAGTGATCTTTTGCACTTGCTAAGTGCTTTCATTGTTGCAAAATTAGTTACAACACCTGCCCTGCCCCAACTGACAATAATGAATTAGGGGCTGATTAATGGATTTTAACTTCCAGCCTGGCTCCTGCTTGTCTCCCTTAGCTGTAATTCAGGACCTTTGTGGCATATGTGTAACTATTCTGAGGTTCAGAGCAGGGTCACATACTAGTTTCAACTGGCAACTGAACTCTGGAGGGGCCCCTCAGGAAGCACTCCAGGAAATGGCTACTAATGATGAGCCTGAACTTTTGAACCTGGTAAGTAGTTACTTTCAGTTTTGCTAAAATCGTATTTCTGCAATTTTGCACTTATTCGCGGGGCGCGAACTCACGCGAACAGTGCGAGCAGTGCGAGCAAAATCCGCTGCTCGCGGATTTGCGGATTTTGCGGGAAATTCGCAAATCTCGCGGATTGCGGATTTCCCGAAAATCCGCAAAATCCGCGAGCGGAACGGATTTTCCGCCCACGCCTACTTGGGTCTCACCTACGTTTGCTGGTGGTTGGACGCGTTGGATTATTAACTCTATATAAGACCTATTGGTTATTCTACTCAGTACTTTGGTGACTTTTGAATTGTATAGGTTTTGGAGTACATGACTGCCTCTTTGATGCTTAGACCCCCAGGTTTCTTTGTAGTTTCAGTAAAGCCATAATACCCATGTCCCAAGGAAGGGGCAGATGTTGCCTGCTGGCATTCATCTCTTAAAAAAAAAATTGGTAAAAATAACGGCACTGTACAAAACAGATATAAAAAACACGGTAAAGTTACCATTTTAATTAAATGACATCTGACAATAATTCCCTAGTGCGGATGGTTCCATTTCCTAAGGACTCCTGAGGATTCCTGACACAAAGTTTCATAGTTAAGTGCCCCCATATCACTAGTACCAAAGGTTATCTGAACCCCTAAGAATGGACTGCGTTTACGTAGTGAGAGTCTAGGGGTTCCAGTTTTAGACCTGTAATGACCTGTTTTTTATCAGTATTAAGTTTATATCCCGAAACAGTCCCAAATTTCTCTGCAATATCCTTGATGTACGGAAGGGCCTTAAAATGGGAGAAGGTCAGAATGGCAATATCGTCCACATAGGCTAAGACCTTGGCACAAAACTTTTTAACCGACAGTGAAGGAATACACTCAGCGGCTTTAAGTTATTGATTGTAAGGGTCTAAATATATAGAGAAGAGCAGAGGAGACAAGAGGCATCCCTGTCTGGTGTCCCTTTGAATATTGGACTTGTCTGACACCCGGCCTGTCAAAATAATTCAAGCTGTCAGTGAGGAGTATAAAGATCTACTAGCAAAAACAAACCTTGTACTCTGGCAAATTTGAACTGGAATAGGCAGTAAAAAATCCAGGAGACGCTGTCAAAGGCTTTTTCTGCATCCAGCAAGATCAGAGCTGCAGGCTTGTGGAGTTCTTCTGCTACCTCCAAAGGGGCGATAACAAGATTAATATGTGATGAGGTGTCCTGACTGGAAATAAACCCATATTGAACAGAGTCTACCAGGGAAGAAATTATTATCAACAGCTGACTGGCCAGAACTTGTGTATATAGCTTAGTGTCAGATTTCAAACAATGAGCTAGGTTGATACAAACCACAGCTGAGGGGATCTTTCTCTTTTTTAAGAAAAACTGTAATATGTGCCTTCCCAGGATCCTGGCACTGATACAGAAAAAGCAGAAGAGCTAACTAACTCGGCAAAATGTGGCACAACTAAATCCGAGGTCTTGTAGAATTCAGTATGAATAGAGTCAGGGCCTGACGCTTTGCCTGAAGTTGATTGAGATAGGGCTTTTCTGATTTCTGCAATTGTTATAGGAGCTGCCAAAACAGCCTGCTGATTGTCAGTTACAGTTGGTAAGTTCCCCAACCTAATCCATTGTCCCTGCCAATGGAATGTGTGCATCTTCCTCATATAAATATGAGTAGTAATTTAAAAAAATGATCAGGACAGCATCAGTGCCAGAGACCACATGACCCGCAGTCGTCCTAATACTAGATATAACCTTCTTAGACTGCTGGTCACAAAGCTGAAAAGCAAGGATACGCCCCATTTCTTCACTGTTCTTGAAACAAGATGCTTGGCAGTTCCACCATTTTTGATAAGCCTTATTCCCGCCTAACCCCTCTTATGGACACCAAAAATCCGGTAGTGTTTTTGTATAACCACTGGGGCTGTGTGAGGGCCTGCATGGATTACCTCATCCTGTATGGATATGGCACCACTCAGACGCATAGGAGCTAAGGGCCGGTAAGCAAGATGAAGCTAATTCAATCAAAGGGACTCCGCCCTCTAGACCCCCAGCTATTTTATGGTGTGTAAGAGATGCATGGCCGCAGTCCAACATACTCCTCACTTTAACGCTTCCTGCATTGTCAACATACCCTGCTCTCACAAAATTAGCAGTCATGGAAATTTCAACTGACCTGCTTTACCTGCTTAGGCTCTCTGCCCCATCGTCTCCATCACCAGCAGAAGTTGTTCGGTCTTTCTCCTCATACTTCACCATGGCGACTGGGGTTCCGGGCACTGACATCCTCTGAAACTCAAGTGATGCAGACAATTTAATACCGAAGGCTCTTTTATCTTTTTGCACTCTTTGGTCTCCATATCCATCACCAGCAGCTTGGGCTTCTTAGTCTCTTTGGGCTCCTTGGGATTCTTTGGCTTGGACTCCGTGGGCTGCATTGATTCTAAGGAGTCGACAGCCATCTGAGGTCGGACCATGGGTCCCCTGCCCAAAGAGGTGAAATCACCCACCTTGTCACTTCCCCGATGGTCGACGTCACTCCCTGTACTGAGGGCCTTGGCGTCCAGGGCTTCTTCCCACCTAGAGTCTGGCCTCAGATAACTCATCTGGCTGCACTACGGGTCCTGTGGTGATCCGCCATTGCAGGAATTCAACCCTGCATTCACTAGCCCAAACGCCTCCATTGTGACCGCCTTGCCAGCTGCCAACCCATACAGACGGCAGAAGATGACCCCCAGCATCGAAAGAACCACGAGCAACCTGTGACTGAACCAGCAGCTTGCCGGTAAGCACTCCTACCAGGAATATCATCACACATCACAATTTGGGGACAGTATAAACATGTGGGGTCCGGTGCGGCTCAGCATGTTGACAAGAAAGTCTCATCCCTTTTAGGCATGCAGCTGACTCGCAGGCTGAGTGGGGGTATTCGCAGAGGTCACACAATGGAGAGACAATCAGCAGCCCATTGCCATCTTGCCCGCCATGACAAGAACCCTTTTAATGGTTCATTGGTGGAATTGATTGTGAAAGGCTTGGCGAACAATGCCTGATAGATGAAATTCTATTTGTTTAGCATAATGTATGGTATTTAAAAATTAGGACATGTATATTTACTTTTTACATGCCTTGGCATTGAAAAATCTCCAGAGTCGTTTTTCACTGTAGCAAGGCTGTCTCTCCCATGGGGAAACGCCGGAGTAAATGATATTACCTTATAAGGCTCAATTTTGGAACAATTTATAATGCTTAGTTTCGGTTTGAGAGCAGCTAGAAAATCGATGGAAGGACTTATTTTAACAGTAATTTAAACTCTAACATAATGGTAACGTTGGAGTTTATATTACTAGTTTGAAAATGATACTTTTAGTAAGTTGCGATATTCCTGATAACCCAAATGCATCTTTTTGCTAGTGTCCAGTATCAGATGAGTGGTGAAGGGTTCCACTGTGGGGAGACGTGGATTTCTCCCACACAGTGGACAAAAAGCTTGTGTTTGAAGAGGTGCTTTTCTTCCTTGAGCAGAATGGTCTGTGGGGCTGTGTCCAGTCCTTTCCTGGGCTTCAGAGGGTGCCTTTCCTGTCACTGACAGATGGTCTTATACCTAGGTCTGCATCCCTTTGTCTTCCTAGTCAGCTTGGATCGAAACCCAGTGGGAGAGGGGAGCTGAACCCAGAACCCGGGTTTTAGTGACCACAAGTGCAAGTTTGCTCATTATGATAGCCATTCCTCTGGGTAAGCACAGGGAGTTTTGCCATGTTGGATTTAGGTTGAGAAGAGCACTGTGGGATAGTTTACAGTAAAACACACAGAAAGAGCTACAAAATTGGGTTAGGTCACCCAGGGGAATGTTTACCCCTTTGATAGGGAGTGTCAGGAGTTTCCCCCACCGACAGACTTGCACTGGCAAAAAAGAACATTCCTGGACCTGTAAAGATCAGAAGAAGGACTACTCTGCTGTCTGAGTCCTGAAGGAAGACTGGATCTGCTTGCCTTGAACCCAGGAACCCAGAAGGGACTCCAAGGGGAAATTGACTGACCTCTTGTTCGAGCTACAAAGACACAACAAGCTTCAAGAGGTCGTTCATGCAACTGCTCAGCTGACTAGTTTAAACTGGAGCTGCCCTGAACCCCCAAGTGCTGACCCGAAGGTCCTGGATCCTTGGCTCATGTCAAAGTGTCCTCTTCTTAACATTTCCTGAAACCTTGGACCTAAAACTTTTTCCCAACCATTTCCTTTAAAAACCAACAGGTTACCAGGACCAATCTTTCCCACCAAAAGCCAACCACATCCAGCGGCTATCCGACTACATGGAGCCCTCTTCGGCCACAACCTACTGCCTTACTCAGCTGAGGAATTTGGACTTCCATTCCAGAAATTAAGTCAAAAGGCAAAACTTTCTGCCATGATGAACCCTGTATCCAGCCTGCGCTCCATCATGGTCGGGCTTAACTTTTTACTTTGCCCCGGTGAAGTGCAACCATTTGACCGCAGCTTGCACCTCATGCTTTTTTATACTATTTTGAACCTTAAACTTTACAGATTCATAACTCCAGTTGTACTCTTTGGATTTTTGATGCTCTGGATTAATTTTATTTATTAAAATATTCTCTATTTTTCTAAATTGATTTCAGATTTGTTCTTGTTTTCCGTGTTTGGTTTCTCACTGTTTGAGTGCTGCATAAATACTTTACACATTGCCTCTACGTTAGACTTTACTGCTTTGTGCCAAGATACCATAGGGTGAAGCACAGGATGTTTAGTGAATTTTATGGGTCACCTTGACAAGGATTGTGATTAATATTTGAGGTGGGTCCTAATCTCCCTCAACTAATGCTCCCAATTTATCACAAGTTCCTTCCGAAGAGCTGGAATACGAATGGAGTCCTATGCTGGTGTAACTAAAATATTTATCTGATTATCAATGCCATTTTGATCCATCTAAGATAAACCTATGCATTGTTGTTTGAACAATATCAATTTCCTTCATACAGGGAGAGGAATATGATACTTTTTAAGATCCTGAGATGGTTGAGTTTAAATCCAAGGATGTCAAGCCACTGCTTTCCTATAACATGACAGTAGTCATGTTATAGGAAAGCAGGGGTCTCCTAAAACAACATGAGCCTCTATCTTGATATGAACAAGCATCCTTACTTTCTAGATGACTTCAAAAGCACCAAGACTCAAATTTTCTAAAATGTTGCAGCGGGTTTGCATCACGAAGGTGATATAAACCAGAATAAAGTTTGAAGTGAGATTTACTTTTCGACACAAATCTTGCCTTGCTCTGAAAAGTGGCCCTAAAGTAATGCAAAGTCATGATATACACCACTTTTCTCTACTTTGCACTAAGTAGGTCATACAAAGGGTGTAAAATGAAAATTCCCATGCAACCACCCAGGGTATTTGGTGCTAACCGCCATCTACTAAATAAGGTAGATGGGTTTAGCCAAAAATGTAGGATTCTTTGATGCAGGCATAAAGTTGGAGAAAAGTTTTCTTTTCACCAAACTGTTAGGAAACAGGCTTTTTACAGGTTCACACCCACTTTTTGCTCACCTTTTGACTACTAGGTACTGATGTAATGGCTCTGAAATACCCTAAGCCCTGCTAAACAGGACTCATTGCATGAGCTCTGACCATTAAAATGAGGCATGTTTAATTGGCTTGTCCCCAACCGGGATAGCCCAACTTACTTATAAGTCCCTAGAATATGGTACCAAGGGTACCTAGGGCATACAAGTTGATGTGACTCTCGTGGACTGCAGCACTAGTTTTGCCACTACAAATCCAGCAAGGTAAAAACAAGGCTCCTAGTCTCTCACTGCAGACTGGAAGGGTAGTTTAAAACTGCTAACTAGACTTTGCCATTTATAGTAACCGCAAAGCCCAAACCTCCCTTTTTAATATACGTCAGTCCGAAGCTAGGCCTATCTAGCCCTAAGGCGACGGGAAACATCCTTAACATCGCGGTCAGTACACCGCAATGCTGTTACATCGCGGCCGTTACAACGACCGCGATGTAACCACGCTATGCCATTACAACGCAAGTCTTTACATCGACTTGCGCTAGATGGCGTGCTAACATTAAAAATAGTGTAGTTTACTATCCCAACACCTTCCCTACTGATAAGTGGACTGGAGTTGGAATAGTAAATTACACTTTTCTAATGTTAGCATGCCACCTAGCGCAAGTCGATGTAAAGACTTGCGTTGTAAAGGCATAGCGTGGTAACATCGCAGTCGTTGTAACAAATGCGATGTAACAGCACACGTTGTAATAACTTGCGTTGTAACATCATACAACCAAGGTGACAGTGTGCTGTATATTAAAGAGTGGAACATGTACTTTTACATGTTCCAGCGGTAAAAACCCTAAATTGTCATTTCTACTGTGGAAAGGCTAGTAACACCATTAGCAAGTACAGAGTTACAGGCTGACATGGTGGCACTTTAAGGGATGAAAAGAATCAGTGCATTCAATCCGATTTAATGGTTAAATCAAAAGTAATGTTACTGGTGGGCAAAGTGCAACTTTAGAAGTTGTCACCTTAGTAGCCCAAAATTTCAAGGGTCCATTTACTTTTGTATACGGGGGTTATATCCCGTAAACAGCTTTCTGCCCTCCTAGGGAGACGTGCTTATGACTCCCAGGATAGGACAAAATAGTGGCCAGTTTGGGAGAGAGGTAATGCTTCCCTCATGCATGAAGCCACATGGGTGTTGGCTCAATAGGCGGCCTTCAAAACTGAACCTGCCTTTGAAGGGCAAATGGGAAATACTTTGAAGAGGGGCAGTTCTGTTGTGTTGGGAGACAGGCTACCACTAGGGACAGGGAAGGTTGCTACATCTCTGGATTCTACTAGGAAGCTCTGGAAGCCAAAAGAAGGATTCTACCTTATTGTGAGTTGGCAAAATGGTGCATCTTGGGATAGTTAAATGCCACACTCCCTGGGAAATTGTCATCAGGAAGGAGAGAACCTAGTAGCCCATTGGCTACTGCTGATGTCTTCTATGAGTGCAATTCCTGGACATAAATAGGCCATCCCTCACAACAAGAACTAAGATCTCATCTGGACTAGAAGAAGGACAGAAGAAGGGCCACCCTGTTGCACTGTGGAAGTGGCATAGAGAGGCTGCACCTGCGAGGATCATACCTGCTGAACCTAATGGCTAGCAAAGGAGAGGTACTCTGCCTAGTGTGTCCTACTAGTGGATAAGTCGTCTTCAGCGCCCTGCTAAAGCTAAGACACTCAAAGGGTCAGTTGCCTGACCTTCAGTTCATAGCACAGGGTCACAACAACTGAGAGGCCTGCTGGAGCAAGTTGGTGGCCCAGAATCATGAGAACACTGTCAACCACTGCAGAGCAGCCCCAGAGACCAGGACCCGATCTTGCTGAACCCGGGAGGGTCGTCAGAGTGTAGCTTGTCACCCAGAAGCTGAGTTATTACCCAGGAGCGGATTTAGCTGTGGCCGTGATATCCAGCGACTGGTAGCATAGTGATGACTGGACTTCTACCTGCATCGAGAAGACTCTGAGGGACGTCGAACTTGTGACCAGACCCGCCTTACCTCCTTCATAGACCAAGGAGTAGCTGCAGGAAGACCCCCGTCGATCACATTGCATCCACAGTATTCTTGAGTATCTTGAACATCCTGTATCTCTTGCATCAGGACCACTTACATAAGAAACCACTGCAATGGATAAAAGTGCTTGGGACTGGCTGAGGATTGCTCCTACGTTTGAGATCACTGTTTCTAAGGAGTAAGGACCTTTCTGGCCAATTTTACTGGCTTCCTCCTGGAATTGGTCACCTAAAGTGACTCTAAGTGGCCGCATTACAATTAACCTAAGTATTTCTCACCATCGCTTCCAAGTGTCAGATTTGTTGAATTTGCCAGTGCTTGTTTGCAGCTGTAGGAAATACTTTGATTTACTATACCTTCTAAATTATATATCTCCGTAGCCCTCCAGTGGAGCTTTTTAATTGTCGTGTCAAAAAGTACATAAAAATACAGTACATTTTTATAAATTGGTGTCTAATTTCCTTGGTGTCTTGTCGATTTCTTCTTCAATTGTTTTGGTGCTGTTTTAATGCTTTCCACGTATTCCTTTGTGTAAGCCTTGCTGCTCAAAGCCACAGCTACCTTGAGTTGAGCTAAAGGTTTGACAAATGAAACGTATGGGTCCTAAAGGGGTTGGTAAGTGTATTAAATGGTGAGGTCGCACAACCACACTGTATAATACACCCCATTTCCTCACATAAACGGTTCCAACTTTGCATGTCTGCTGTGCTGTACAATACACATACAAACTTGGAAATGTTGTAAACTATGTAAAAACCTTCGAGTACAAAACCTACGCTAGACATACCAGTGACACCCATGGACTCTGGTGCAAAGGTGGATGCGTGGCTTAAGGCAGCCTAAAGAGCACCAGCACAGGGGGGAGAAATACAGCACCATATCTTAGACAATACGGTGCTGTTCTGCTGCTCTGCTGTCGCATTTACCTGCAATGTAGTGCAGCAGCTTTGACCATCATTCAGAGGTAGCTGCTCTCATCTGGCAACTGTATTTTATCCAAAAGAGTGGCACAGCACTTTTTTTCTTTCAGAGTCTTCCAGTACTTAATATGTGACGGTCACTTCAGGTGATGGGTACTGGCACTCGCTTATTGGGAGGCGGGACATATTGACCAGATTTTGATAACTGAGGTAAAGACAGAAAATGGGAAAAAATAGAAAAACTCTAACAAAGGATAAAAGCAGGGATGAAAACCAAAACTGCAAAAGTGAGATAAAAAAAGAGATGGTGTAGGGCAGAGGAAGCGGGAGGCATGAGGTGGGATCACGACAGGCTGCCTTGGAACTGAGCAATCCCTTCGTTCAGCAATGCTGGTGGAGGGCTCCTAGGAAAAGCTTTAATCCAAAGTGCCTATTTGTTTATTTATTATTTTCTTTTTAAAAATTAACTAGTGCGTACTGCAGCTACAAGTGTCCCACCCTTGTGGAGTCAACTGTAGGGTAAACCCTTTGCTGGCTTTATTTTTGTGTGTATTTTATCCAAAGGGGCTCACATCCTACAGGGTGCTGGGCTTGGCATTTCAGTTGCTCCCTAACACAGTGTTTGCAGCAGCTGTACAGGGAAACCCACCAAAAGTGCATCCCTAGACACCTAAAGTGAGTCTAGACACCCCAGGGGCGTGCCTAGACACCCTAGGGCAACAGCCCTAGGGTAGTAGTGCACGTTTATTATAAATCTCTATTTCATTTAATTTCATCCCGCCCCTACTGGAGCAAGGCCTCATCACCACAATGGCCGCCACCAGATTTAGTGGCGGTCATGTGCACTTTAGAGGGAAAGGCATTCTTCCTACACTCCTGGAGTGTAGACTACAAGATCTCTGTCTAAAACTGCGTCTTTTCCAAATTGAGGCCCTCAATACTCCAGATTCTGGACTGCATTTTATTGTGTTACCAGGTTTACATGTATGAGTTTTGTTAAGTTATACCCAAGTGTGTAAAAAAGGGAGCAACTTCTCCTCCACCCATTGCAAAAGAACACCAACGTTACGAATTGCGTAAAGCTGAGGAGGAAAAAGAAAGCATGTGAAAATCCTGGACAATGTGCTTTCCTCAGGAGGAACAAAATCGAACAACACCTATCTTTTGCTGGAGAATGCGCGTGCACACATGAATTTGGTGCGGAAATCTTCTGGGGAAATGTGAATTGCACCAGAGGAATATAATCAGCCCCCTGGGGCCCTTCGAATGACACAGGGATAGCCTCACATGATGGCGGATTCCCAGTATGCCTGCCACGCTGCTGGTCCTGGGGTGTGAGCCTCGAGACCTGATTGGACCGCCCACCTGGCTGAGGCTTAACTGCAATCTACAGTCAATAAAATCTCTGAGGAGCATCACCCCCCACCTTGAAGATGCCTGGGGTGAGATGCTGAGCGTACGCCCTTCTCTTGTTCCAAATTGTTCCTTTATTCCTCTGGTGCAGACCCGTCTGGAGAAACTATGGAAACATTCTTCATGCCCTGGTTGGCTGGGGAGTACACATTTAACACAGATTGGAGCCCTAGCTTCTGGTAAGTGCTCTTGAATACATACATATAACTAAAGGCCTCCAAACCCGGTGTTTATTCTGTTTTCGCTTCACCAGTATTCTTTCCTGCCCAGCTGGGAGAAGAATTGCCAGCCTTGGGACCAGTGCTTGATTTGTAAAAAAAAAAAAAAAAAAAAAAGTGCCAGGCCCTTGACAGGACAGGAGGCCAGCAGCTTGCACAAGCAATTGACTTTGCCATTGCTACCAATGACAGTACCAAAACAGCTACTAACCATCAGATTCCTAAAAGTTTGACAGTTCAGACTATTTCAGCCTCCAAAGCTGTTACAAAAGTTTAGGTGGCCGGTATTAGTCATTTCAAATGTACATAGAATGAATTAACAACCATTGTTATGCTCATCGCTAAATTTAACAAACAGCGCCACCACTGTTATAAGAGCCGGTGTTGACAATTAAGTGCCGGTGCTGAGCACCTGAAACCATCTGCTCAAATTAAGCACTGCCTGAGACTCTGTCTCCACCTTGAGACTAGCAGTAGGCCTGACGGTCTCCAGAGTCCAGATCCAGTGGAAGCTACGGTCGACTGAGGACAAAGATACAAGGTTCAGCAGAGGTTCAGCTGAGACTGAAAGCTGCACAGAAGAGCAGCTCTTGGAATGGACAGGCCGGGAGTCATCAGGTCCAGTGGCGTACCAAGGGGAGAAAGTCTACCCGGGCGGCACTTGTTTTGGGGGCGGCGACACTTTAAACCTCATTGTCGTCTGTCTCTCCCCCACTCTTCGTTCTTACCTGTGGCCGTCACAGGCGGCAAATGCAGGGACCGCCATGGGCGGCAAAAGTCTAGCTACACTACTGATAGAGACAAGTGACTCTGCTCACCAGAAAAAAGACCTGTGTTAAAAATGTTCCATAGAACGCGGGGCTTAAGAAGAGGATGGATAAAGTGAGGTGGGGGAGTATTAAAAATGGACAGAGAGGAAGTGGGAACATGCCAATATAGATTACAACAACCAGCAAGGATGATTTTTTTTACAGAGTTTTATATAGCGCCAACTTGACCCGAATCGGTTATCAGAGCACTTTACATAGCACCAGTTGCATTACATGAGGACACATTCAATTTTTGTGAGGCACGGGGAGATTGCCCAGAATGTTCAGTGTCATTGCCCAGACTAGATCGCAGTTCCCCAGAATCGAGGTCGACCGCCCTACCCTTAGGCCAACTCCTCTCCCCTAATGACGATTGACTCCCTGCAGTCAGAGCAAACATTGCCTTGGGGGTGCCTCCCCCCCCCCCCCCCCTCTATCCAGTGTACTGGTCCCCAGCACATCTGCCCACTTAAGAACAGTAGGCAGTGCTGAGCCCATGAGTTTAAATGGCATGATGGACACAGTGGGACCTGTTAACAAAGGTAAATTCAGTTGTCAACTTATGTTTACAATCAAATTAGTTTTACTTACGTCTGCTAGGAATTCACAAAGGGACTCCTGGCAGGCGTAAGCCCATTTTTGTGTGTGAAAGTCTCTGGAGTGCAGCGTTCTCTGCACCATAAATTCCACTCAAGCAGGGGGAAGTGGGCATTCTAAGGTGTGGTTGTCTTTGAAAGTTTGTGAGCGCCAACACACATGGCGATTTGTACTCTCTCCACCATGGAGGTGGTCGGAAACTTACTCCAGCCAACCTGTGATTTAACTTCCCTTCAATGGTGAAAAGGGGGTCGGATCACTCCTAGATTTGGTGGGGAGTCGGGAAGGGGATTGTCTACTTGGAACAAATATTTTTCAGATCGAAAAACAAAAAGGAAACAAACTCTGCATTTGCACCGGGGAGTTGCTTGTTGAGAACTCCGTAAAGCTGGAATGTTTGCACCTCCGTGGCACTTTAGTTTCATATTACGGAACGGGCCACAGACACTAGCATGGTCCCTTCTGCAATATGCGCCGGCACAAATTAAGCACTGCTCAGCCTCCTCATATTTTAGGCCTCAGCACTGGCTCCCGGTAACCAAACAATCAATCTTAAAATACCTATGTTTGTTCTACCAAGACTTATTTTTGGTCCGAGCGCCCTCTACCGTCAATATTCTTTTTATATAATGTGCCCCATGAAAATTCTGCGCCCTACCTCATCTGTCTGACCTTTTTGTGTGATGAACGCAGAGAACCTGCAAGGGTGGAAGAGCATTCTTTTGTTTAGGAACATAGGGGCATATTATCAAGAAAGGGCGTTCCATTATCGCCGCTTTTATCGGCAGGAAACTGCTGATAAAGCGGCGATAATGGGCTTGATAATATGCTCTATGAATTCCAATCGAAGCCCATGTTAGATGTGAAGACATCTAATATGGGCTTCGATTGAAATTCAACAGAGCATATTATCAAGCCCATTATCGTCACTTTATCGGCAGTTTCCTGCCGATAAAAGCGGCAATAATGGAACGCCCTTTCTTGATAATATGCCCCATAATATTTGCATTCCGTTGTTCTTGAGCTTTGGCTTACTTTTAATCATGTGCTTTTCTGTAGCGCTCCAGGAAATGGCTGCAACCCGTCTGTCTCCTTTGGCTGCCCCTCTACTGTCCACACTTCATTCTGCTATGACATAACACTTTACTACTAAGAAAGTGGGGCCTCATTTATGAAGCCCCTTGCGCCATGGGAACATCACTTTTTGTGACGTTCCGTGGCGCAGAAGCCTGCGTGATATTTATCAGGCAGCACTAAGCCACCATGGTCTGGGACTGCCGGCCACCCCCGCCTTAACATGCAAACAACATTTAATAACACTTAAAAGTCAAACAACAGAATTCTTTGGAAGGCAGGGGGTCTCACGACCCCCAGGCCGTATTTATTAAAATATGAAAACAAATTAAAAATTGATAAAATAACGTTATTTACATAATTATTAAATGCAAAATTCAGACATTAGATTTACATCAAGTTAGACAGGTATGATGGGCTAACCCTAACAAATATCTAATACAGCGTGTTTCCTAACCGAATCTAACATCCTACGTATCAATTTTGCATTCTAATAATTTCTGGCCCCACGGCAAGGTCGTTAACCGGTGTCAGATCCTTTACCCAGCTATGCCCTCACGTCTGAGTGCGCATGCGCGACAAGGACCCGGTTACCGGGAGAGTATGTCCCTCTCCTGGTTGCCCTCGTATGCTCTGAGAACTCCATTTAACCAAAAAGGAGGGCACTTACACTCGCGCCATTTGCTGAGGTCATAGTGTATGTGTGGGGTGGCTACCAGCCCGAGGAAAGCGTGACTCCCTCCCCGCACCCTTCCAAGCAAGCGAATATCCCTGAAGTTCTAGGAGAGACCATTGGCTCCTCCCCCTGGGCAGCCCCATTCGCTAATGGTGCCGCCCCCTAAGGACCTTAAATTGCTGCTCACCAATTATGACCTTACCGCCACAGGCCAGCATAGTTGACCAACTATCTGCCCCCCCCCCGACTGCCTACACTGAAAGGTCATACCCTCCTAGCAAAACCTTCTACCCATGCTAGCATGTTCCCTATCAATAGGGAATTCCCTGACTCTGTCAAGTGGACCCCATCCCGCAAGTAAAACTGTTCCCCCCAAATGCAACCATGAGGTACACTCTGTAGGTGAGGAGTTCCAAATAGTTTGTCTATTTTATTGTTGACCCTCTTTACCGAGTGATTCAACCCCCTGACTGATTCACCCCCCTTCCACTGAAGCCTCGGTATCAGCTGTGACCACACTATGGTGCAATCCGGTAACAGTTTTGCCAGCCAACCTGCTGCTGAAATCATTTCCTCCAACAGGACCCTTCTGACCAACTCAACTAAATCATTCCCTCCCAGGTGCGGAATAACCACTGAGGGCTGTGGGGTCTGTCTTTCAAGTAAATCCAACATGTAGCCCCTAAGCTGACTGAGGCGGAACCCCCCTTTGCCATGAAAGGAAACAGTGAAACCCCCGCACTCCGCCCTCCGTCTACCTGATCCTGCAAGAAAAATTGATTTAGCACGTTTCACATAAGAATGCCCGACGACCCATACTACGTGTGTCCTCCTTTTGTCTTCCTGCTGTTGCCGAGATGTTGATGGTTGGTTCTGATGACCCTGTAGTAATTTCCGCCCTGCGTCACAGGCCCGAGAAACTAGAAATAAACATAAACAATGCAGGCGTCAGGGGTGTCAACTAACCCTTACAACATGTGCAGCCGCACATAACGCTTATAGGCATTGGAAGACCATCTCCCAATCCTTTTCACACTATTGACATTCAATCCCCTTGCAGTGGCCTCAGTGGCTGCCCCTATCCGGAAAGAATGTGTTCCAAATTCTTTGGGGTTTAGGCCTGCTTTAGCAATACTCATATCTAAGACTCTTTGGAACTGAAACCTGGTCAAAGGGGTACCATCCGCATGCATTAGCAATGCACCCCTTGCCTCACCTGTCCGTTGTTTGATTAACGCCTCCACATATGACACCGGGCAGCACGGGTTATTCAGTGCCCGATGTAATACAAAACTCTCACCCCTGGCCTCCTGACCAGTCTTGGATTTCCGGATGGTAACCCTCATTGTGTCACCCCGTATACTGGTATCTCTGAGCTGAAGGCCACCTATCTTGTTGAGTTTGTTCTTAGCCACTAATTCGCTTACCCGAAAGGCCCTTTAAAAAGCAAGGGAAAAAGCAGCCTTGAATAATATCACCTCTAGCGAAGAGCTGCATGTGTCCAGCAGGGCGAGGAATACCACTGCCAACCTTTCAAGACCTATCGGTTTTCTGCTATCGGTGGTAGCTGCCTGTAGGCGCCGCCACCCCTTCAATGCCTTTTGTATTAGAAAACTGTTCGTAGGATCCCTGGCTCCCCTTGCTTGCGTGAAAAAGGAAACAGCTGCCTTATGTCTGCTAGCTGTCGCCGCTGAGCGCCCCTCCTTGTGTAAAGTGTCCATGTACCCATTAAAACTAGCCTCCTGATCCCATTTGTTCTCCCAACCCTGACCTAGAAATTTACAGTAAAACCTGAACGCCCCTTCGTAAGCTGTCCTGGTCCTGGGAGCTAGGCTGGCTGCCAAGAGGTCATGTAGTTGGGGGCACCAATCTGCCAAAGTGTCGATGGGAAGTGGGCTGGGAAGGCCTCTGCAGCTGGTAGGTGTTCCCTGAATACCTGCATCTTAAAGCGAGAAAGGGCGTCAGCTGCGTTATTCAAGACCCCTGGAACATGTTTGGCCCTGAAATGTACATTCAATTTCATGCACCTCAGCACAATCTCCTTTATCAGGCGCAATATGAAGTTACAGCGTGCTGCCTGCTGATTGATGCATTCAACCACAGTCATGTTATCTGACCAGAAAATGACCGACCGATTTGCCAATTGCTCGGGCCATACTTTCAACGCAACCCAGATTGGGAACAATTCTAGAAAACCAATGTTTGCTGTCAAACCGCTCTCCACCCACCAGTTGGGCCATCTTTGGGCCACCCACTTATTGCCCAGTATAGCACCAAACCTCACACCCCCAGCAGCGTCAGTCTATAATCCTAACTCTGCTGAGGTCAGCGTGGGGGCACCCCACAGTACTCTGCCATTGAAATCCTCCAGGAATTCAATCTATATCCGCATGTCCTGGCGAACCTCGACTGACAGTCGTGTGCGATGATGCTTGTCCTGCAAGCCCTTCATGGCTTGAGCAATTGAGCGGGAAAACAGGTGTGCCCTAGGGATGACCCTCAATACAAAATTCAGCTGGCCAACTGTCTGCTGCAAATGTTGTAAGGTGACTTTCTTTTTCAGCAAACATAGCTCAAGGGTTGCCTTGAATTTCTCAATTTTTTCTTTGGGTAACCTGAAACAGCCTTCTACAGAATTCAATTCAATTCCCAAGAATTCCAGACATGTCAATGGCCCTACTGTTGTTCCTTGAGCGAGCGGGACCCCAAAAGCACGCAAAATTCCTGCAATGCCCACGCGCACTCCTGTGAGCCCGCCAAACCCAGGAAAATAAAGTCGTCTAGGTAATGCATGACGTACTGGTGGCCTGTGGATTGTCTCAGAACCCACTCAAAGAAAGAGCTGAATGTTTCAAAATAAGCACATGAGATCGAGCAACCCATGGGCATACACATATCCATGTAGTATTTGCCTACGAAGGAAAAACCTAGCAAGTGTTGGTCTGCCGGATGCATTGGGAGTAGTCTGAATGCTGACTCAATGTCTGATTTCGCCATCAGTGCCCCAGGACCCAGAACTCTCAACATTTCCACTGCCTGGTCAAAAGACGCGTATTTCACACTACAAATGGACTCGTCAATCGCATCATTCAATGATAAACCCTTGGGTGCAGACAGATTGTGTATGAGCCTATACTCGCCCTTTTCTTTCTTGGGGACCACTCCTAAAAGTGAGCAGACAAAATTCTGCACAGGGATGTCAGGAAAAGGCCCCGCTACTCTACCTAAGTGCAGTTCTTTCTCTATTTTCTTTGCTACCACCCCGGGGTTGTTTTTAAATGACAACTGGTTCCTACACTGCGGTGTCCCGGTATAACCCCCAGCTGGAATCCGGAAACCATGTGTGAAACCGTCTTGGAGCATCCTTGCAGAAGTATGGTTTGGGTATCTATTAAGCCAAGGAATCATAGCAGGCATGACAATTGGTGAATGCGCCATTATGGGATGTCCTCCGCTACTCTGGTTTCCTCCTCCCTCTGTTACCTGACGCACTACCCTTTGACCGGCATGCCGTTTCTGGGTGGGAAGGGAGGCCTCATATGTAACACGCGTGCCTGAATTTGCAAGTGCCCGGTGGCCTATTGCAAGTTCGCCTATTGAAGTCCCAGCACACTCCCTTCCCACCCGTAGTACCCCTGGCCTTATTGGCCACTTCCCTGCCTTGCGCTGGCCGAATGGGCTGCTGAAAGGGCTGCTGGGGCTTGTGTGAATATCCTTTGTTCCAGGTAGTGCTAGTACCTGCAGACTGGCCCTTTTGAAACTGAGAGTGCCAAGAAATTGAGTCAACTTTATCCCAAGCTAAAGATCTGTCAAACTCCCTCGCTTTCCTGAAAGCTATGTCGTATTCTTTCCATGAGTCCCCCCTATGACTCTCATTAAACATAGTATTCCTGCTCTGATAGCAACCCATCTTAGCCTGCATACCGGGGGAACGTTCGGCAGTAACTGCACTAAACACAGAAAACGCCCTGATCCAGTTGATGAGTGTCTCCTCCACCCTAAATTTGTACAACTTAGATCGCCATTCACTAGGCAACATCATCTCCTTCTGTGCTTTAGCATATTCCCACTCCCTGTTGTCAATCAGCAAAGAAAAAATATTTATATATTTGTCAGCCCAAATCAATTCCTTTACACTTTGCGATACATGCTGCGCCAAACTCTCCACCCTGGAGGGAATCGCGCCTTTACCCAGGACCGGCAAGGGAACCTCCTTACCACTTTCCGCGGTTTGCGTTGGTTCCACGGTCTTGACTGTGCCCCCATTGCTCGCTGGACCTGTTTGGGGAGAAATCGGTGTGCTTGACGTGCTACCTTCGCCCCTAGCCACCATGATTTGTGCCAACATTCTCTGTGCCTCTGCTGTGGGGTCTGCTGCGGGAGGTAACATTCCCCCAATCCCCAACCATGGAAGTACTGCTGCTATCTGTGCCACTAATTCTGGTGGCACCTGACCGGCCCCAGGTGATGGGATTGCTGGAAGTACCGGCGGGACAATGACAGGGACTGGGTTGATCGGTGGCACGACCTGCGGCGGAACAATGACAGGGACTGGGTTAATGGGTGGCATGACTGGCGCTATCGGCACGCTTACTGGGATTAGCGGAGCAGGCGTGGGTGACCCAGGTGCAACCGGCGCTCCATTCAGTACTGGCCTCAGGGACCCCCCTCCCACAATGGGCTTGGGGGGGCAGCCACTACCCTTCCTAGTTCTTCTACGTTTAGGAGGTGTCTCGAAATCCCCCTTGGTTTGGGTGACACTATGGTCCTTTTAGGCCTTCCCGACGGTTCTGCCTGTGCTTCAACCCTCGCATCCAACTCAGCGACAGTCTTACCCAATTTGTCCACTTTTCCCAATCTTTTGTCCATTGCTGACATTCTGCGCATCATTGTTTGAAACATTAACTCCATGCGTGAATTCCCTGCACCCCGCCTGAAAGACATGCTGCTTTTACACCTACACTGCACAAATGCGTTAATTATTGGCACAATGTGCCTTGTACCTGTCCAAGTCGGAGGCTCACAGGCTGGCCGTAGGCCCCACGCAACTGTGACCGCACACACCAGCTAGCCTGGAGTGTTTAGGCGAGCGAACTCTAGCCACGCGGCCCGCCAGAAGCAGTGAAATGCAGGCCTGCCTGTGTCCTCGGATTCCGCCGTTCACCGTGAGCTCCTCAGCTACCCGGTCCGCAGCGGCCCTTGACTTTAAGCCTAAAATGAGAAAATCATTTAAACCAAATTTTTTGCTGCACAAAATTAAAGGGGGTTGGTGATTGGTGATTGTCCACAAAAGATTGCCGCTAGTATTTTACCCTCATAGCCCCACTGATCACCTTAACAAAGGCTGCCACTAGGCCGTGATAAACAATATGCCAGTGTAAAAGAAGCTGTCTTATAAGTAATTTTATATAGTGCAAACGTGACCTAAACCAGCTAACACAGTGCTTCACTTAGCACCCATACATTCATGAGGACACTTTACTTTCGTTGAGTACAGTGGGATTAAGTGATTTGCCCAGAATCACACCTTATCACAACTTGTCCCGCTTCCTAAAAATTGCCTTTTCAGGCTTTGTGACACAATTTAAAACTCGGCCAGTGAGATTAAGTGATTTGCCCAGACTCACACCCTAACACAACTTGCACCGCTTCCTGAAATGCCTTTTCAGGCTTTATGACACAATTCAAACTCTGCCAGTGAGATTAAGTGATTTGCCCAGACTCACCTCTATCACAACTTGTACCGCTTCCTGAAATGCCTTTTCAGGCTTTGCAACACAATATAAACTATGCCCCCACGTAAATACACAGCGATCCGTTTTCGGGCTTTGTGACACAACTTAAACTATGCCCCCATGTAAATACACAGCGATCCGTTTTTATGCTCACAGGGGCCCTGGACCGGTCTCCCCTCAATTCGCTACCGAGGCCGACCCTGCGTCGCACATGAAAATCAGATGCCCAGATAGCACACGCTCCGATGGGCCAGCCCTCTATCGGCCGTACCGCGGAGCCCGCCACGTACCTTGTGGTCAAGAAAACCTGTTCTATACCCGCTCGCTCTCTGTGCCTGCATCTCCCCTTCCGCTCGACCACGGCACACCGCCGCTGACTCGGCGCAATTGCAGTCTCCGAATGCGACGACTCGGTTCCGCTGCAATCTACGAACGCGAACTCCCGCTCTCCGTGATACTTGAAATGCTGTGAACCTAAAATATAAAAGCAAGAAAATTAAAAGCCCCACAGCGGGGCGAGGAGGGAGCCTGGGGAGCGCAGGCAAAAAGAGGACGCTTCCCGCGCTCCCCAGGCTCTTAAACCCCCCCTCGCTACGGGTCCCGCCCCCTTGACCCGGAAGTGCAAAACGGCTTCCGGGTCAATGGCGGGACCCGCGGACCAATCAGGGCGGGTGAAGGGGGGGCCGGGCCCAGCCATGTGTGCGTGGGGGCCGAGCGCCCCCCCTTTCATTTTTTTGGCTTATTGCTGCCTGATAAATATCAGTCCCTTGAATGCAGTGTTCTGCGTTAAAGGGGCGTGCAATGGGTGTTGCTGGGGGCGTTCCCAGCAACATCCATGGCCTTTTGATACTCGTAAATCGTAAATCTGAGGCAGTGCCAAAAGCTTACGCCTCCCCAGGGGAGGCTTAAGGGAGGCGTAACGGGGAGAAATATGTTTATTTCTCCTCGTTTTTCCTTTTTCTATGTGTGCTGCATTCTGCAGCACACATAGAAAGAGGAAAACCCTCTTGCGATTATTTTTCTACAGAAAGGTTTCCCTTCCTGTACAAAATAATCATCCCCTCAACACAGGCACCCTTGCACCAATGTGCAAAGGTGCTTGTGTTGGCGCCAGCAGGCCATTGTGCGCCGGCGCAGGGGAAAAGCTTTTCCTCTCCCTGTCTGTGTAGAGGTTTTGTGTGCAAGTGACACTTCTCCTGCTGACCTGTCAGTGTTCCTTCCAGATACCTCCACCCCTGTGTGAGCCTTCCTCTGATCCCTGATGCCTCTTGTGAGAAGTGAGCCTGGCATATGATGCCCACTAGTTCTAGGGGGCACCTTGCACCAGTCTAATCGACCTTATTGATGGTGGTTGTAATGTCAACCTTATAGGAAGCTATCCTAGTGGCAGCATGGACCAGCAGTCATCAGGCTAAGACTTCAGAGATCATGTGAAGCTGGTTGTTTTACCAAATATAGTCCCTTGAATACCAAATGAAAGGACACCACACAAGGTATATATCAAATATATATGTATTTATTCTAAACAAAATCCCTCTGCACTCTTTATGAGGTCAGAGGTAAAAGCACAATACAAGTTACTCAATTAGCAGACGATCAGTTGCACAAATACAGTTATGCCCCAGGGGCCTTTAAAAACATATATTATAAATACAGGGTTAAAGAACCACGTCTGGAATTGAAAGTAGGCCTAGGGCCTAGGGAATCGCTGGGGCTACACTAATCAACCAAAGGTTAGGAAGTAGGAGGCACACAGGAGACGCGTGCAGTGTCTAAACACTGCCGCAAGTTACCATTGACTTTCTATGGGAAACGAAGAAGTTACAAAGGTACTGTTTAAGGACACTTAGGGATGGACTACGACAAAACCCCTTTATAGTAGGACACTTCGAGAGTCAAGACCCACGGGAGCACCGGAGTACTTGTGTTATCTCACCCTGGGAAGCCGGGTGCATAGGTGCCTTTTGGTGTCGGGTATCGTCGTCATTTTCTATGGAGATCTGCAAAGAAGTGCTGCAGGCAATCAAAGGAAAAATGTCCGGGTGGATCGAAGACCTGAAGAACCTGAAAGCAGAAGGGACAAAGTCTGGGTAACTAGCCAGTGACCAGAAGGTACCAGGTAGGAACCAGGCGATGTCGCGATGATCTCAGGTAAAGAGATGAAGCTTGTCTCTGCAGCCACGAGGACCAGGAGATGTCGATTATGACCAGGAGCTGGATTCATGCTGTCCCACAAAGGATCTAGTTGACTGCGGTATCGGTATCCGGATTGGACCCAACAAGCCTTGGCAAACGCAATCCACACAGGAGATGAAGATTGGCTTCGGTGCAGACCAGCAAGGTCTTTGGGGCTTCTCCTTTGTAGGGAAGCTGCAGCAAGTCTGGAGCAACCAGGAATGCAAGTTGGATTCACGATGGAATCCTCCGGGGGCTCACTAGCCAACGGACCAGGAACCAGGAAGACGCGCCAAGCTGAAATGCAAGAGTGGGCCCCACGGACACTCGTGGAGTGTGGAGGGCTGAGCTTCCGTGCAAATGGTGCTCGGGTCTGGGGCTTCTCGTACCCCAATGCACAACTGCGAGAGTACCTCGGGAGTCGAGCAGTTAGCAAAATGCAGGATGTCCAGGAGTTGCGGTCCCACGTCTCTCGTGTCCGCCACGGGTCACAGCTTTGCTGGGTTCGTCAAGCAGGATCAGATATGTCTGTGTCCTCCTGAGTTGCAGAGTCTTCGAGTTCCGGCGGGAGCCTTCAACAATGCAGACTGGCAAGTTACTGGTGGTCCCTTTTTGCACAGGGTGGTCACTCCTTGACCACAAGGGAGATGTCTTCCGTATTCCAGTCAAAATGGAATGTCCAAAGTCCAGGATATGTCTTGTGAAGATTCGTCAAGTGTAATCTAAAGTCTAAGGGACAGAGCTCCTATACTTATACTAAGGTAAAGGGCTGGACTTCCTGGCTAGGTAACTCCTATGGGTGGACCTGAGAAGGGGGTGGTTACACCCCTTTTCCCTTTGTCCAGTTTCGCGCCAGAGCGAGGCTGGAGTGCCCCAGCAGCTGGTTTGAACCGAGCGATGCATGGAGCACCATTTGTGCCCCAGGAAGTGTCTGGAAAAGCACTCCCTGCCCCAATACACTACAGCCTGTCTGGGGAGGTGCTGGCACCTCCCTTGACAGGAAACCTATGGTCCAGGCCTCCCCTGCCAGAGTTGCATCCAGCAGCAGTAGGTCAGATTTGTGTCTGTGGCAGCAGCATCTATGTTGTGATGCTGAGGCTCTGTTTAACTTTAACCGGGTAAACCAGTAACTACATGACTTCTCCCTCTAGAAGGGTGGAATACTACCCCCGCCGCCAGGACAGGCGGGGGGGGGCGTAGTATTCCAAAGTGTTTCACACCTTACACAACATGTTTTGATGAAGCCAAACCAAAGTTAGCATTAACCGCGAGTATTATCATGCACTTTAGAGTATATGGTATGGCTATATCATAGAACAGCTATAAGGATATGGTTCCAAAAGCTGCAGACAGGCTCAGCTCATGCTAGGGCACCCTCTCACATAAAACCAAGCACTCTGCATCCAGGATTGTTAAAGCCTGCCATAGGAGTGACTTATAGGTTACTATGTGTCTATATATAAGGTAGATATAGGTACACTATATCTAAGTAAGGGGTGATTACACCACCTTACCCAGGCTGTGTGAATAGACCTGTGGTTTCAGTTTGGAGGTTCAGCCAGGGGGGGCATAATACATGCTGTAGCCTCTGGTAGGCCTTGGATGTACCTATGCCCTGGGTACCTATGGTACACTATACAGGGGCTCACAAAGGTGACCCAATCTGGTATGTACCTAAAGTACATGGTATCAATTTAGAGAGAGAACAGCTAGGCTGTGATCCTGATTAGAAGGGCCACAGCCAGTCTAAAGTCGAAAAAGCCAGAAAATCGCAGCAAAAAGTGGGGGTGACCATAAGAAGCAGACCCTACACTCCTACACAATCCCCCCCCACCTCCCCCACCCCAACGCAGGGACATTAAACTAACCGTGACCAGTTGAGTCTTCATGTTCTAAGTGGAAATATGGAGAGTCCATCTGCATTGGCAAGACCAGTCCTAGGTCTATGTTCCACTGTAAAGTCCATCCCCTGTAGGGAAATGGACCACCTAAGCAGTTTGAGATTTTCACCTTTCATCTGATTTAGCCACAAGAGGGGCTTATGGTCTGTCTGAATCTTGAAGTGAGTACCAAACAAGTATGGCCTCAGCTTCTTTAGGGCCCACACCACAGCAAAGGCCTCTTTCTTAATAGCTGACCAACGTTTCTCTCTAGGGGTCAGCCTTCTGCTAATAAAAGCTACTGGCTGGTCTTGACCATCTTTATTCAATTGTGAAAGCACAGCCCCCACTCCCAACTCAGAAGCATCTGTTTGAGCAATGAATTCTTTGGAGTAGTCTGGACTTTGCAGGAATAGGTGCAGTGCACATGGCCTGCTTCAGGTCAGCAAATGCCTTATGGCAGCTTACTGTCCACTGAACTTTCTTTGGGATTTTCTTGGAAGTTAAGTAATTAAGGGATGTCCCAATGGAACAATACCCTTTGACAAATTTCCTGCAATACCCAGTCAGGCCCAAGAAAGCTCTGACCTGTCTGGGTGGTGGGAGCAGCCCAGTCCTTTATGGTCTGGATCTTGTTCTCCAATGGTTGAACCTGACCTCCACCTACAAGGTGGCCCAAATACACAACCTTACTCTGCCCTATCTGGCACTTGGTAGCCTTGATAGTTAGGCCTGCCTTCTGCAGGGCCTCCAAAACATTTTTCAGGTGGATCAGGTGATCTTCCCAGGTGGAGCTAAAGACAGCAGTATCATCAAGATAAGCTGCACAGTAGTCATCCAGGCCTGTGAGGACTTGGTTCACCAACCTTTGAAATGTGGCAGGTGCATTTTTCAGACCAAAGGGCATTACCACAAATTGATAATGTCCTCCTGGGGTTGAAAATGTTGTCTTTGGCTTTCCATCATCAGCTAGTCTGATCTGCCAGTAGCCAGCTGTCAGGTCAAATGTACTCAAGAACTTCACATATGCCAATCTGTCTATGAGTTTATCTGTCCTGGGTATCGGATGGGCATCTGTCCTAGTGAGAGCATTGAGGCCTCTGTAATCCACGCAAAACATCATCTCTCTCCTACCATCTTGGATGTGAGGTTTAGGCAGCAGGACTACTGGACTGGCCCAAGGGCTCTTTGACGGCTCAATGACTCCCAATTCCAACATATTGTGGACCTCTGTCCTGATACAGTCCCTGACATGATCAGTTTGCCTGTAATTCTTACTTTTAAGAGGTAGACTGTCCCCAGCGTCCACTTCATGAGTGCAACAGGTAGTCTGACTTGGAGTCATTGAAAACATATGTCTGTAGGCCTGCAGAACTTGTTTGTAGTCCCTCTGCTGCTGATCAGTGAGGCTGCCTGCCAAGGCTACACCATCAACTGATCCATCATCAGGGTTCTGAGAGAGAAGGTCTGGGAGAGGGTCACTCTCTGCCTCCTGTCCTTCATCAGTAGCCATGAGCAAGCCCATGAGCAAGCCCATGTCAGCCCTGTCAACAAATGGTTTCAGTCTGTTGACATGGAGCACCCTGTAGGGCTCCTGGGAGTTCCAAGATCAACCAAATAGGTTACCTCTCCCTTCTGTTCAACAATAGTGTGGGGTCCACCCACTTGTCTTGAAAAGCTGCTGGGGCCACTGCTCCAACACCCACACTTTCTGCCCTGGCTGGTAAACAGTCAGCACAGCCTTTTGGTCATGCCAGGCTTTTTGTAATTGCTGACTGGCCTTAAGGTTTTTGGATGTCTTTTTCATGTACTCAGCCATCCTGGAGCAGAGACCAAGTGCATAGCACACAATGTCCTGTTTGGGAACTTTGAGAGGTAACTCCCATCCTTCCTTCACCAGACAAAGGAGTCCTCTTACAGGATGCCCAAACAAAAGTTCAAAAGGGCTGTATCCAACCCCCTTTTGTGGGACCTCTCTATAAGCAAATAAAAGGCAGAGCAGTAGGATATCCCATCTCCACCTGAGCTTTTCAGGGAGTCTTAATCATGCCCTTTAAGGTCTTGTTGAATCTCTCAACTAGACCATTGCATTGTGGATGATAGGGTGTGGTGAACTTATAGTTCACTCCACACACCTTCCACATTTCAGTCAGGTAACTAGACATGAAGTTTGCACCTCTGTCTGATACAACCTCCTTAGGGAAGCCCACTCTTGAGAAAACTCCCAAAAGGTCTTATGCTACAACAGGTGTTGTTGTGGTCCTAAGTGGGATGGCTTCTGGGTATCTGGTGGCATGATCCACTACCACCAGAATAAACCTGTGCCCAGATGCTGTTTGGGGATCCATTGGTCCAACAATGTCAATCCCTACACGTTCAAAGGGGACCCCCACCACAGGTAATGGTATTATGGGGGCCTTTGTAGTGCCACCTGATTTGCCACTGGCTTGGCAGGTGACACAGGAGCGACAACACTCCTTTATGTCTTCTGACATGTGAGGCCAGTGAAAGTGAGGGACAAGCCTGTCCCAATTCTTGTTCTGACCAAGATGTCTTGCAAGGGGAATATCATGGGCTAATGTCAGAAGGAAGCCCCTGAATGCCAAAGGTATGACCAACCTCCTGAAAGCACCAGGCTTGGGGTCTCTAGCCTCTGAATACAGGAGCCCTTCATCCCAATACACTCTATGGGTTCCATTAGCATTCCCTGCAGCCCCAGCAGCAGCTTGCTGTCTGAGGGGTCCAAGAGAAGGGCAGTCCAACTGCGCCTGCCTCAGATCTGCCCTGGAAGGTCCCTCTGTCCCAAGAAACTCAACCTGATCAGGCTCAAGCTCTTCTAGGACAGTTCCTTCTTGGGTCTCACAATCAGCTTCCTCAGAAGGCTGATCCTCATTCTGAGGCAAGGGGGAAGGCACTGCCTTAACCCTACTGCTTCTCCTCCTGGTAGGCAAATGGTCCAGTATTCCAGAATCCAGTCCCTGTTCAGTGTTTCAAATTTTTGACCTGTGACCTGGTCACAGCTAGCACATGTGCTGAGATGCCTAACATTTCTGCATGTGTTCTATACTCCACTTCAGCCAATGCTGACGATTCCAGGTCATTGCCAAGCGAACATTCTACAGGGAGGTCTGAGCTAACAACAACCTTCTTTAGGCCAGTTACCCCTCCCCAGGAGAAATTAACAACTGCATACTGTGTGTGGTAGTGACATTGCTAGCATTGGTAACTAGGTAATTTTCACCTAGTATGATCTGTCCAGGGTCCACAAAGCTGGGTGTCACCATAATGACACTAGCACATGTGTCCCTGTAGGCCTGAGCCACTGTATCATTAATTAAAGTAGTCTGTCTGTACTTGCCCAAGTTACTGGGACTCACAGTAGAGGACATAGCCATGTCCACATCACAGACAAGAACAGCTTGAGTTGGTATTCTGACTAGGCCAGAATCCATCTCAGTTCCCAGGGTTAACCCTACTACACCCTTCTGTTGAAAACCACCACTATTAGCTGAACTAGGGGGAACAGTTGCCTTAGGGGCAATGGTGGCTGGAGCTGCCTCCTTCTTGGTGCATTCACTGGTCTAGTGAGTATTTACCGTACATACTTTGCACCATGGTTTCTTTGGACCTTCTTTCTTTTTAGATTGTTGGGGACCCCCACCATTAGAAGCTTTTTGGGGACCTTGAGAAGACTTCTAGTCTTTTGCTTTCTCCCCACCCTTTTGGTCTTGCTTCTTCTGATTACCACCTTGGTTCTGTACCTTCTGCTTCACCCTGGTTCTGACCCATGTGTCTGCCTTCTTACCCAATTCTTGGGGAGAGGTCAGATCAGAGTCAACCAAGTGCTGATGCAATAACTGGTTCTGACCATTATTAATAATCTGTTCTCTCATTATAAGGTTATACAATCCTGTATAGTCACTTACTTTACTGCCCAGTAACCAGCCTTCCAGAGCCTTAGTAGTACAATCTACAAAGCCAGTCCAGTCCTGAGTCTGTGTCTTCTGGGTGTCTCTGAACAGCAACCTCTACTGCTCAGTGGTTAATCAAACCCATCTATCAGAGCACTCTTCAGGACAGTGTAGTTGTCAGCATCCTATTCACTAACTGTTAGGAGCTTATCTCTGCCTTTGTCTGCAAAGGAGAGCCACACAATTGCTGCCCACTGACTCTGGGGTACCTGCTGTACTTCGCAGGCCCTCTCCAAAGCAGTTATCCACTTGTGGATGTCATCCCCACTCCTGTAGGGAGGGACAATTTCTGTTCAGGTTTTTATGGTCATGAGACCTTTCCCTACCACTAGGGTTGTTGCTGCCACCAGTGGGTTCTAACCCACTCAATTTCTTCTCTCTCTCAAGAGCTAATGTCTCTTTTGCAAGGGCAACTTCTTGACTCTTAAGCCTAAGCTTGGCCTCTTTCATCCTAGCATTATGCTCTCTTCTCTGAGGTGAAGGCATTCTCCTCAGAGCAGAGGCATTAGACCCTACTGATGAATCAGAATGTTCAGATCCACTGGAAAGTGATCTGGGTCTTCTGTACTCACCATTAGGCCTACTTTGGGGTCTGGATTGGATTTTTCCAAGGCCAGTCCCAGGTCGTCCTAAGTTTACCGGGTTCAGTTCATTAACCTTTATCTGGTGCAACTCCTCTTCCTCAGAGTCCAATGGGTCTGGCCCATTGTTATCCTCTTCAGTAGAAGGTTGGCCCCCTCTTTACTACCTTGGTTACCTGGGTCTGATGCATTCTCTACATCATGAGCTACTAAGATATCTACCAGGTGGTTAAAGGTTGAACTCTGTCCTTGTCTCAGCCTTCTGGCTGAACACAGACCTCTCAGTTCTTGAAAAGTGAATGTGTCATATTTAGAAGACACCCTTATGTTGTCTTCTGGCAGAGGCCCACTAGGCCCTGCTTCCAAGGACATTGCTAGTGAGATGTTATGTGTGCACCTACCTAACTACTTGTTTCCTACTAGAACCTCTCTAGGAGTTGTAGTCAGGGTGTGCTAGGCCCTTACCACCTACAACTGCTAAGTTCAGTAGAACTTATGTGCCATAAGAAACTTGATTTATATGTACCTACAGGTACCTTAATGTGATCTTTTCAAATGATATCTCAAGATTATTTGGTAAAACAACTGCAAGCTCTTATCCCATCCGCTGCACACCCATGTGAGAAGTTAGCCTGGCATATGATGTCCACTAGTTCTAGTGGGCACCTTGCACCAGTCTAATCGACCTTATTGATGGTGGTTGTAAAGTCAACCTTATAGAAAGCTATCCTAGTGGCTAAGACTTCGTAGAGCATGTGAAGCTGGTTGTTTTACTAATTATAATCCCTCGAATACCAAATGAAAGGACACCACACAAGGTATATATCAAATATATATGTATTTATTCTAAACACAACCCCTCTGCACTCTTTATGAGGTCAGAGGTAAAAGCACAATACAAGTTACTCAGGTAGCAAACGATAAGTTGCACAAATACAGTTATGCCCTGGGGCCTCACAAACCATATACTAAAATAGTGGTATAAGAACCATGTCTGGAATAGAAAGTAGGCCTAGGGCCTTGGGAATCACTGGGGCTACACTAATCAACCCAAGGTTAGGAAGTAGAGGCGTGTGCAGTGTCTGAACACATACGTGAGTTACCATTGACTTTTTATGGGAAACGAAGAAGTTACAAAGTTACTGTTTAAGGACACTTCCGGATGGACTACCGCAAAACCCCTTTAGACTAGGACACTTCGAGAGTCAAGACCCACGGGAGCACCGGAGCACTCGTGTTACCTCACCCAGGGAAGCCAAGTGCATAGGTGCCTTTTGGTGTCGTGTTTCGTCGTCGTTTTCTATGGAGATCTGCAAAGAAGTGCTGCAGGCGACCAGAGGAAAAGTGTCCGGGTGGATCCAAGGGTGGATCGAAGATCTGAAGAACCTGAAAGCAGAAAACAGAGTCTGGGTCACTAGCCAGTGACCAGGAGGTACCATGAAGGAACCAGGCGATTTTGCGATGATCTCAGGTGAAGAGGTGAAGCTTGTCTCTGCAGCCACGAGGACCAGGAGGTATCAATGATAACCAGGAGCTGGATTTAAGCTGTCCCACAAAGGATCTAGTTGACTGCGGTGTCGGTATCCAAATTGGACCCAACAAGCCTTGGCAAACGCAATCCACACAGGAGATGAAGAATGGCTTCGGCGCAGACCAGCAAGGTCTGTGGGGCTTCTCCTTTATAAGGAAGCTGGAGCAAGCCTGTAGCAACCAGGAAAGCAAGTTAGATTCAATATGGGGTCCTTTGGGGGCCTACTAGCCAATGGGCCAGGAACAGGGAAGACGCTTTGAGCTCAAATGCAAGAGCAGGCCCCACAGGACAATCGTGGAATGTGGAGGGCTGAGTTTGGTGAAAATGGTGCTTGGGTCTGGGGCTTCTCGTACCCCAATGCACAACTGCAAGGGTATCTCAGGAATCGAGCAGCTAGCAAAATGCAGGATGTCCAGGAGTTCCGGTCCCATGTCTCTCGTGTCTGCCCCCCGGTCTCAGCTTTGCTGCGATCGTCAAGCAGGGTCAGAAATGTCTGGAAGTCTGTGTTCTGAGTCACAGAGTTCTGGTGGGAGCCTTCAACAATGCAGACTGGCAAGTTACTGGTGGTGCCTGTTTGCACAGGGTGGTCACTCCTTGACCACAAGGGAGATTTCTTCCATCTTCCAGTCGAAATGGAATGTAGAAGGTCCAGGATATGTCTTGTAAAGATTCCTCCAGGGTAATCTAAAGTCCTAGGGACATAGTTCCTATACTTATACTAAGGTTAGGGGCTGGACTACCTGGCTAGGTCCCTCCTATGGGTAGACCTGAGAAGGGGGCGGTTTCACCCCTTTTCCTTTGTCCAGTTTTGCGCCAGAGCGGGCTGGAGTGCCCCAGCAACTGGTTTGAACCAGGCTATGCATGGAGCACCTTGTGTGCCCCAGGCAGTGTCTGGAAAAGCATTTCTGAATGCAGCCCTCCCTTCCCCAATACACTACAGCCTGTCTGGGGAGGTACTGGCACCTCCCTTGACAGGAAACCTATTGTCCAGGCCTCCCCTGCCGGAGTTTCGTCCAGCAGCAGGAGGCCAGACTCGTGTCTGTGGCAGCAGCATTCATTTTCTGATGCTGAGGCTCTGTTTAACTTTAACCTGGTAAACCAGTAGCTACATGTCTTCTCCCTCTAGAAGGGTGGAATGCTACACCCTCGCCAGGGGGTAGTATTCCAAAGTGTTTGACACCTTACACAACATGTTTTGATGAAGCCAAACCAAAGTTAGCATTAGCCGCGAGGATTATAATGCACTTAGGAGTATATGGTATGGCTATGTCATAGAACAGCTATAAGGAGATGGTTCCGAAAGCTGCAGAGGGGCTCAGCTCACGCTAGGGCACCCTCTCACATAAAACCAAGCACTCTGCCTCCAGGATTGTTAAGGCCTGCCATTGGAGTGACTTATAGGTTACTATGTATCTATATATAAGGTAGATATAGGTATACTATATCTACGTAAGGGGTGATTATACCAACTTATCCAGGCTGTGTGAACCCATGGTGTCAGTTTGGAGGGCCTGCCAGTGGTGGCATAATACATGCTGCAGCCCCTATTAGGCCTTGGATGCACCTATGCCCTGGGTACCTATGGTACACTATACAGGGGCTCACAAAGGTGACCCAATACCCAATCTGGTATGTACCTAAAGTACATGGTATCAATTTAGAGAGAGAGCAGCTAGGCCGTGGTCCTGATTAGCGGGGCCACAGCCAGTCTAAAGTCGAAAAACCAGAAAATCACAGCAAAAAGTGTGAGTGACCATAGGAAGCAAACCCTACTCTCCTACACCTCTTCCCCTGCTCTTGGTCCCCCCTTAAAGCCTCTGATGGAGGGCTGCCATGGGGTGTCAGTATACTCCTGGCCAGGGGTGTCTTAACAGCATTATAGGCCCCCGGGCAAAGCAGAGCGCAGGGCCCTGCCTACACAACCACTCATAGGAATAAAAATGTTTTATGGACAATTAGTGTTAATTTCTGGTCTGCATGGGGCTCCTATGCTCACGGGGTCTCCGGGCAACTGCCCAGTGTCCCCACGCATTAAGGCTGCACCGCTTCTGGCCTGAATTTATCAGTCTGGATCAATGTTCCCTCTAATTTGTTTCCTCTATGTGCGGCAGTATAAGGTCTCTGTGCGCTGCAGCCAATGCTATGTGCGCCAAGAACCAGACCAGTGCATGTGGGTGCAGCGACAACTATCAGTGCAAAAATCACTCCAAACATTTTGCTTAAAAAGTTAAAATACAGTTCATTTCCGCACATAAAGCTCCACATGATGGGTTTTAAGGCAGGTTTGCAATTCACATACACACACCATGACATGAATTGGTTACACAAGCAAGCTCACTTTGGCTTTAGCAAAAGCACAAGACTCCAATGGTGGTACAAAGATAAGATTTCACAAAAGATTCTCAACTAGAGCTCTGTTCATAGGGTGGGGAAATGTTGGGAGCCTATACAGGATTGCATAACTGGGGAAACATGCAGGGGGCACATGGTATGCCCCCCTGTGTCCATGCACCCCTAGTTCCTGCAGGGCATGAACTGTTGACACAGCGACCTCGAATCAATTCTTTGAATGCTCCGAGAACCCTTTTGAATTCAATTTGGAAAATTCTCTTTCCAATAGAGGAAGTTTAGGTGGCTCTCCCTCCTCCAGAGCACCAAATGATACATGGACATTTAAGAAACAGACACTTATGAATATATTCTACATGTACTGAGTGAACTGCGTGTTCCTACATACCCAGCCACCTTTCTTTACCCCATTATAGCAGTTGGCTAGGGTAGCAATGTTGATTAGTTCAAGGCCTATTTAGAAGAGATGGTGTGGACTAGCAATGCCAATTTTCTTGCACGCAACAACACTACTCAAAAAAAATGTCCAGTTAGTGCCTTTTCTTTTAAAAGGGAAAAGTACACTTATTTCACAACCATATGCAACTATTAACTGATGAATATATACATCAGGTAGATGAAAATAACTGTGGTGACATTCTCATATCACATTTCAACCTTAGTGGGTACAGAACCACATAATCACAATCATCTCCACTTGTATCAGTTATAATATCACATTATAAGGTAGTATCATTATATATAAATCAGGATGACTGGTATGATCAAGTTATTACCTTTACCACATTAATAACAGTATCCATGTCATACTGTGTAAAGGCTATACATTAAAAGGGATGTCAATAGGTAGAAGGCAGGCCTACAGGTTTGTCACGATTTCACCATGTTTATAAAATAGCATTATATTGTGATTTACCCTTGTATCATAATTTAAACAAATGGAATTAATAAACATTTTGAAATGTGTTCTTAAAATGTATATGCATTGCACTGTTCATTATTAATGCTGTCAATAAAGAAATGCAATTCAGAGCAACCATTTTGTGTGGAGGGGTCTTTGTTCCCTTGGCTGGGTAGCAGGGTAAATTACTTACCCCAGTTGGTTGGGGGGGGGGGGGGGTACAAAGGCTTGGAATTTGATGAGGAGCAGAGTATGATAAAGTGTCATCTGTGCACGTCTGAGCCTGGAAAGAAGGAAAAGAGCGCCCTTTGAAGACAGACTAGTGTCACACAGACAGCAAATGGTTCACTGAGTTAAATATGTGATGCTGACATCTGATGGTAATGCTCATGACATGTTTAAATGCCAAAGAGACCAATTCAGCCTTCCATCCCTCCCATATCAGCAAATTGAGAAACTTTAAATTAAGTAAGAGTAAGCCCAGCCACTTACAGGTCTTGGAAACCACAAATGTGTGAAATTAAGCACTATATAAGAAACCAAGTTATTATTTTAATGCTTCTTGACAACTTAATTTAATGTAGCTCTCTTTCAGCATATTTTGAGCCGGCTGGAGCTTTCTCATTTGAAATTTTCAGACAGATCAAGCAGCATTGGTAATTTGGTGGTTCAAAACGTCTAATCATTGTTACATTTCAGCACTGCGCACTACACCTCCTTTGAAAGATCTGTTGACAATTTGAATTACATCAAGGCCCAATGTAACTAAGTGGCATTTTACTATAAAGACAGGTCATTAAGTTAGTGGAAAAGAGGAGTGACTGTGGTGGTTTACCCCCTTTTATCAAGAGAGCAATAAGTTCAGATAACTTTATTTACAATCTGCTAATGACTAGCCGGTGCTTTATGTCCCATAAGCAGCTACAGCATTCATCAACCAACTGGAATTTGATGTTCTGCTATTTTCTGTAATTTGGTGATATTCCTTCACCCAGGTTATCGAATATCTATTGGGGTGAATGAAGGGTTCTGAGACCTGGAGAAGGTGCTCATTATGAGCTGGGCCAGGCTGCAGGCATCTGATACATCTCCGCCTTTTACAGCCTCCGCAATGTCAAAGGGAATATGAGGAAAAACACAATTATGAGGGTGAAAGGCTGTACAGAGATCATGAGAACGTGGTAAACATCACTATGGTCGTAGGGTGTTTGGGATTATCTGCTTAAGGGGTTCACTTTGCAATGGAGTGCGCTGCAATCATGAAGGTATGGAACCACACCTCCACGTGAGAGCATTGGATAAGTACACATAAGGTTGCACCACAACCCTGGTAGCAAAGAACGGAACTGTTATTATAGAGTCAGGTGGCAGCACAAGGATCCCCAGGATGGGAGGCAGCGCCAGAATCAGGGGCTGCATTGATCTTAAAGAAATCGCAGCGGTTATGGCTTCAGGGGCTGATTACATCTCTGGCTTCGTGTGGGCAGCACTGGGTTCAGAAGGATAGCAGTGAGGTCATGGGGCAGCACGCCGTCCCTTCTGGTAGAGGGCATGGATGGGTTTGTGTGGACACTGCTGAGAGCATGAAGGCAGGACTGTTCTCCCGCGCCCTGAGGCCCCCTCTGGGTACATGGAACAGCAGTAAGATCCTGAGATGGGGTGAGAGGGCTGAGTATATGCAAGGGCTCCAAGACCGTGGCTGCAGAGGGCAATCATTAGACCACGGGTCCGAGGGCACAGCACCCCAGGGGTGAGCTGTGGGTGATAGGTTGGGTTACAAAGTTGATGAGACAGTGCCAGACTCTCCCATCCATCTGCCAGTGACGAAGGGGCTGGCAGGGAAGACGATCCCAAACGGTCCGGTGTGTCTCCCAGACCCCGTCCCCTTGGGACTCGCCTATCCCCTTGTTTAAACAGATTGATCTGTTTGTGCAAGACAAACTCCCCGCCCACTGCGAGCTCAGGGATGGCATCTGGGGCGCAGGGCCGGACTGGTGCTTTCGGGCACCGGGAAATTCCCCGGTAGGCTGGAGGGGGTGGGGGCCGGTTTTGGATCAGGGGGCCAGTTTTGTGAGTGAGGGCCGATTTTCGGTCCGACCCGACCGTCACAGCGTCAGTGTGTCAGTCACTCACTCACAGAGAGAAGAAGGTGTTGGGTTGTGACTCGGAGTTGTGCCAGAGATTGAGTGAGACTCGTAGACTTCAAGTTCCAGGCCTGCCCATACTCCTGGCAGCACCAGCAGCAGCAAGCCTGATTGACCGGCGGTGTGTTTCACACTGAAATGCAACCACAAAAAAAAAGCGGAAGCATTTCAGGAGGGTGGAGGGAGGTGCCTGTGCGCAGCGCGCAGTCATGCCCTGCCTCCTCCGGCGTGTTTGCGCGCCTAGGGTGCAACTCTGATTTTCCAGCCTGCGCATTGCTTTGTGGGCAATTAAAACTGCGCAGTCAGCCTTGCAGCCATCATCACGACGATTGACGAGAGCCAGCCAGGAGAGGACCGTAGCGGCCATAATTTAATTATTGTACTGTGGTGCCCGCCCGTGGAAGTAGTAGCCCTCCTGTCCTCCTGTGTCTGCCACCAACAGCAGGAGCCGGGCCGACCCGTGACCGTGGTCCGTGACCGTGAGTAAGTGTATTTTTTCCCCCCTGGCCCACCTCCGGCCATACCGACAATTACTCTTATCATCATCATTAATGACTCATCTTTAATGTCTTCACAAACATTGAAGTTGGCGGCAGGGCTGGGCGGCGTGCAGTGGTGGTCACACACCTCTCTTTTCATGAGGAAAAGCCCCTTCATTGTCATTCTTCTGCAAATCATGTTAGCATTAAAATCTTTATACTGAGTTTTAGTAGTGGGGCCCTTCCCTATCTTTCATCAGTATGTTTCATGTTTTCCAGGACTTCAAATAGCTTGCAAAAGGATTGGTTTTCCACGTATATTAATTACGGATTGTTTTTCTAGTTTAGGTCAGATTACGAATGTCTTATCGCAGTACTTTTTGATTTGTTACTTGGCTTGGCTGTCAGAAAATTAATTTGCCTCGGTGCATTATCTTATTTTGAACAATCATAACTTTTTACACAAATTCTTTAATACCGATTCTAAACACTGTAAATTACCTGTGTTATTGTTACCCAGTCGGCCTCGATGGAATTCGAGCTCGGGACCTGCAGCTCACTGGGTACATCAGCAGCGAAATGTCATGTTGCTATGAAACCAAACAAGTCATGCCCTCTGAGGGTGGTATTATTTCCCCTCTTCTACTGCTGACAGGTGCTGTCCCTTTCCTCGTGCTACTTTAATGGCTTCTGCTGTGGATGACCCCTCAGTTGATTTACTTTTACAAATTCCAGAGTTAGGAGTAAAACTGCTTTTTCAGTCGAAAATAAGGGAGGGGAACGGATTCATATGGCAAATAATGAAAGTGTTCATTTAAATATAAAAGTTGTATCAAAAAGAATGCAAAATGTCAACTGAAAGTAATCCAGTAAAGCAAACTATTTGACTGAAGCGTTGGTACATACTTTATCTAGATAGGTCGTCATCATTACTGGAACCTAGAACCACAGTAGCTTCCCCTTAATGGAACTCCGGGAACCATTTTGTACTAGTTAATCAATAAAGCCCAGGCCAGGAAGGTGTCCTGACTGAACAAGGCCCACTTATAGTTCAACAAAAAACACAACTTTGTTTCAGGTCCGTTAGAGGGCACTTATTCAAGTGAGAGGGTAGAGGAAACAAGGTAGAGTGGGGATACGTTTAAAAGAGTTTTGATGCGGCCAGTGTTGACTACATCATATGACAGAAATAGTACCTCAATCACGGTATGAGCAAGGGATGGCCACCGTAGGGACACTAATCAAACCTAAATAATCTCTACTTGGTCCGTGTGCCACAGAAAGAAGGGGAAGGGACGAGTTAGCAAAGAAGAAGGACAATGATACTAACCAATGGTTCCAAGCCCATTATTGAACACAAGAGCCTAACAAGGGAGAGGGCATTCACTGACACATGCTATCACATGTTCACGCCGGCAAGACCTAAACAAGCATTTACAATGCAATGGTCTTGTCCTTGTTAAAGTTAGAGCTATTGGCATTGCTCATGACATTATTTTTGTTTTTAAAACATAGAAATAAATGGCATTGTCATTTCCAATGCCAATAGTTTAATCTCTCGCAAATGCGAGACCTATAGCATTTGCACCCACACACACACACAGAGCCACATGCACCCACACACAGAGCCACACACAACCACACACAGAGCCACACACAGAGCCACACGCACCCACACACAGAGCCACACGCATCCACACACAGAGCCACACGCACCCACACACACACAGACAGAGCCACACACACACACAGAGCCCCCTCCCTCTCTCTATCTCTTTCCATCCCTCTCTATATCTTTCCATCCCTCTCTATCTCTTTCCATCCCTCTCACCATCTTTCTCTCATTCCACTCCTTCCTCTCTCTCATTCTCTTCCTCTGTTTCTCCCTCTACTTCTCTCTCTCCATTGCTCTTTCTTTCTCGCACCTCCTTTTTCGCCCTCCTTCTCCCTCCCTCCCACTCTTTCTTTCTCTTGCCCTCTCTCTCTCGCTCTCTCGCTGCGCTCGCTTGCTACGCGCCGGACGGGGGCTGGCTCGCTACGCGCCAGACGGGGGCTGGTCTGGCAAAATTTGCCAGGGCTGCTTTCAGTTCCCAGTCCGGCCCTGCGGGGCGAGAGCAGACAGCAGAGCGAGGCGCGGGCAGGGGTTGTCTGTTTCAGTTTGTAAGTGCCAGTCCCAGCTCGTTGGATCAAAGACACGTCGCCACCCCCAGGCTGCAGATTGAACTGCTGCTTTTCAGGCTCCGATCTTATGCTGAGTAAACGAGTCCAGACCTCGGCTGCTGGGGAAGCTGAAGCTGCTCTGGGTGTCAGAGTCAGACACTTCCGACCCATCCTGGTCTCTGGGCTGTTGCTGGGGCTGCAGACCATCTCGAAACGAAACACTGCTGTATAACTGTGATTTCTTGATAGGGCACATCTGCATGGCAGGTGAGTGCCTTTGTTAAAGTAATCACGTTAATTGCAGCGCTTGGCGGGCGCAGAGCCATGATTACTTCAACAAAGGAACTTAATCTGACCTTTTTTGCGCCGCATGCATTTTGAAAGTCGTGGCGCCACGGTCCTCAGTTGACTGTGCGCGCTTTATATTTTACAGTGCGCGCTCCAGGAGATATAGGTGCGCGCCAGCGCACCCGCGCACGTTAGAGGGAACAGTGGTCTGGATTTGTTGGGCCTTCGGGTACTGCTTGGTCTTCCTACTCACTTGTTTGCAGCTCTTTCTTGATAGATACTTCCTTTGTGGTGGTTATGGCTCTTTCTTGCTTTGCCTTCCTTTGGGTAACTGTCCTACTGGATTGGGTTTTCCGCATGTAATGTGTGGGTGCCAGTGTCTTGGTCTATAACACCTCCTGTGATCCAGCTCTAAGTGACATTTGGGTCTGGTTGTGAGGAGTGCCTTGGATAGGGTCCCTGCCCTACCTGGTGTCTTCTTTTCTCATGGTTTTGAAATGAAAATACTAAAAATACCAGTATTTATAAAGCACACAGCTACTTCCTGAGTGGTGTCCCGGCGCTGTGGGCAGTCGGGAAGATTAAGCGAGCTATTGCCCAGAGTCACATGGTGCTGGGCTAACCTGCTACTAGCGATCGAACCGTGAACCCCATAGTCCGGAGTCAGGCACCCTGGTCACTGCGCCACACCTCTTCCCTAAACCCTAATCTCTAAACTTCCTAATTCAGTGTGCCAGGGTTGTGGTCTCTTTGACATTGCTGTGGGTCTGGGTGCACCGCCATCAGGGTCATGCATTGTTGTGCCTCATAAGTAAGAATTAGGATGAGGAAGAGCCATGTGGAGGTACTGCCCCGATTACATACATTTATTTGTTTGTTTGTTTATTTAATAGTTTGATATCTTGCCAATAAGGCAATACAAACAATACATTGAGATACATTAATATTAAGATGCAACATCATTCTTAAAACCTCCATCCCACATAAATGAATGTCATTCCAGCAATACACATATTAATCTATGGTACACCAATCATACATTCTGAATATTCCAAAAAAACACATTCAGGAATGTATCTAAAATAAGACAATCTCCTTATTATTTGTGCAAAAAGCAATTGTTTAGGTGCAAAATACAATTGTAGCATTACATACTGGTAATCTTCATTAATCCGTAGTCCTACTCGCCATAGACCTTGGTCCAACGTGTTCTATTCAGCCTTCAGTGGTAATATGCATATTTCAGGAGGATGCTGGGAACGCCCATTTATGGCTCCCAGTAGGGGAAGCGGAGCCTATATTCTTACCATTAACAAACAGGAGTTTCTTGTTCCTGCAGTGAATCATCCTCACAAGTAAGGACTCGGATGAGAAACAGTAGGGCCAGGAGTAATAAAGGTAACCTGTTAGTAATCAGGGCACTGCTAAGCAATCTGAACATCTTCCTGTTCGTTAAGACTTATAAGTCCTTTCCCCACATTTATCACTTCTTTGTCCCTAGTCCTGATGTGTGTAAGGTCATTCTGGACCAGACTATCTTTAGGCTAGGATTGGTTTCTATAGCCCAGAGAGAGATATATGCTAATTTGGTAATCATCCATCCAAGGTCGCTATGGTCAGCGTCGGAATGGTAACTAAGCATGGGCGAATTTTGCGAATCTGGCGTTCGCGAATTTTGCGAATTTGCGAACTCCCAATCCGCAAAATCCGCGAATTCTCGCGAATTTGCCGATTTTTTTTTGTGTTCGCAAGGGTTTCAGCCAGTTCGCGAGGGTTTGGTACAAGTTCGCAATAGCGAACTTACTTGTCGGCTCGCAACGGTCGCGACTATGTTGTTTCTACGTCTGGTTCATCATTACAGGTTCCCAGCACCCTCTGTTTCACCACTGCCACCCTCTGTTTCACCCATGCCACCCTCTGTTACATCAATGCCACCCTCTGGTTCATCATCACTGTAGATTATGGGGGGGAAAGCAAGCACACCTGCCCTGCTTCAACTGACATGAATTAATTTGGGGTTAGTTTATTAATGTGTCACTATTTTAAAATTCCAGGTCTGGCACCTGCTTCCTTATCAGTAATTTGCTTTCTGTTGCAGTGCAATTTTTTTTTCCAGGACCTTTGTGGCCTACTTGTAGCTATTCTATGAGCCTGCTGTGAGGGTCAGAGCAGGGTCATACAATTGTTGCAACTAGCAACTGAACTCTGGAGGGGCCCCAGTCAGGAAGCACTACAGGGAATGGTTACTAATGATGAGTTTGAACTCTTGCACCTGCCGAGTGCTTTCAGTTTTGCAAAACTCGTTTTTCTGCAATTTCGCGGGATTCGCGGAGCGCAAACACGCGCGTGATCGGATTCGGAAGCCGCGAATTTGTGCGAATATGCGATTTGTTTTTTTGCGGCGTGTTAGTTCGCAAGGTTTTGTGCATTTTCGCGAGCCGCTTGTAGCGCAAGGCGCGAAGTTACCCTCGCGGTCGTTCAAGGGCGCGGCCATCTTATTTGCATGACGTGTTTCCGGGCGCGAAGTGTAATCTCACAAAGTGTGCGGCTCGCCAGTACAATTTTGCGAGTGTTCGCGATGAAAATCTCGCGCGAACTTACCCGCGCGGTCGTGAACGGGCGAGGCCATCTTGTTTCTCATTCCTTGCTATGGTTCTGGGCATGCTTTTTGTATGCTCTCTAAATCTCTGCCATCCTTTGCTTGTTTGAAGTTTTTTTTAATCTATTTTACTTATTATCTATCCCTCTATTTTTCTAGCCCTATATTTTTGTGTTTACTGCTACTTTTGGTTCATTTTAAACTACTTTTTTAAACTCTTTTCTTTTCTTCTCTTCCCTATTCTATTTTCTTTATTCCTTTCCGCCCAGACCATGGTGAAGGTAGCCGGGAAGCATCCCGCGAAGGGGAAGGGTCCCGCACCCCGTGCCCGGCTCCCGTGAGGGCATTTGAGGGGGGAGCAGGTCGTACCCCGGGAGATCTTTAGCCCGGAGGAGGTGGCCGCACTCATTTTTTATGTTCAGCGCCGCCTCCCCAGGACCATCATGGCAGGCGGCAGGATCGGTGTCGGGTACGGGATCCGGGAGCGCCGGGAGCGCCGGAAGCGGTGGGAGAAGGTGTGCCGGGCCATGTACCACCATTCTCGGGTCCGGCGCACCTACAACCAGGCCACCCACCGCTGGACGGATGTCCTGGACCGTGAACGAGATCTGCTCGACCTGCTTGGCCTTGAGATCCCCGGGCTTGGTGAGTAGTAGTAGCTATTTCTTTACTACTCTGTTTTCTCCTGCTGTGTGTTATTATATTGCAAATTGTTGTTTTTTACCAAGAGCAATAATGCTGCTCATTACATTGTAGGTAAATTATATTTCAAAATCTTCTCTGCATTTCAGGTGCACTGCTCTCCTTCTCAGTAGTGTTGCTACTATGCTTATTTGTTTTCAATTTTGTGTTCATTTCATTGGCCTGTGAAATTATGTATGAGTGTAGTTTAAAGAACTGCGTAATGCTACACACTAAGGTTCAGATTTTTAATTACCGGCGCATCCCTGCAAAGTAGCAGGGATGCGCCAGTAATTGTGCGCCACGCCACCATCACCCATGGTGCGCCGTATTTACAATGCGGCGCACCAAGGGCCCAAAACGTCACCAAAGCGTTACGCATCTGTGCCGTAAAGGCGGCGCATTGCTGGAGTTGCGTCGCAACGATGGAGCAGCTCCATCAATGCTCTGGGGTGCCCTATCTCCCCAATGCTGCGTCAAGCGGTACGTCTGCTTCAAGCAGGCGCAGGGTTTGAGTCACGCATCATTGTCGTTAAAGTGAGTGATTGAAATCTTGTAGATTTCCCTGAGCCACTTTTAGGATGCGTTCCTGCGCAGGAACGCCCTCCCTTGCGCCGGAACACCCCCTGATGGCGCAGGGCTTTACAACGTGATGCATTTCCCATATGCGTCACGTTGTTAATATACGCCGCACCATTGCGCCTCTTTTGTGCTGCTGCTGCGTCACAAAAGTCACGCAACAATGGAGCAAAAGAGCCGCAAGGGGCTTCTAAATCAGCCCCTACAGACTCAAGTCCAGTCCTTCCTTTGTACACATGGCGATAAGAAGAAATAGTGGTGGTGGATTGATAGTTTGAGTATTTTAATGACTGGTTAATGTAGTAGGAAACTTTAGTGTTGTCGCTGATCTGCAATCACGATGGACTTTGTCTGTCACTTCGCGTGCTGCGGACTGCTGCCTGCCAATCCTAGGCAAACCTTTTTAGTACTTTGTTTAGTGAGTTACATAAGAAGTTTCCAATTCGACGGTCCGCACATCAAGCAATACTAATAACGTAGTAGACCACATGAGATTGGTCAATAATATATCCAGTGGAATAGTTGTCTATTTGCTATTTCGCCAAAATATTTTGTTAGTTCTTTTGAAATGTTTGATTTGGTTGACAAATATCATCCATGTTTTCTGTTTTTCTTTCTTTCATGTTGTACATCAGCTCCCCCCAGGGGCAAGAGGAGGACACAGGAGGAGGAGGAGGGTGCTGTTCAGGATGCAGGCCAGGATCGGGCAGGCGAGGGCTCCTTTGCTGGCCCCAGTAAGTTTTAATTTTAATATAGAGTACTTATTTTTTCCTAGCGTTCCTCATTCGATTTTTTCTAAATCGTCTTTGATCTTCTTGTAGACTGGATCTAAATTCTTATCCTGCCTCGACTATGACTCCGTGTGGTATTACTAGATTATTCTTATTAGTCTGTCTGTGTAGCTAACTAAGATTGCACATTTGGCAATTCCATTGGACTCCCATTCTAGTCAGCAATAGCTCTATGCACTGAGTGCAGTCCTCTGGGATTGTCCATAATGTCTTTTCAAGTCTTCTAAATGTTTATGCTTTGACAATTGCCAACAATAAAAAAGGTGAATGACCACCAAGAAAGAATAAGATACTACTTTACTTTTGGTTTGGATAGGAGGACAATCCATTCTACTACTGTTGCAGGGACAAATCGGCACAAACAGAACTATGTACACTAAATAATGCATTGCTTATCAATTATAATAGGTGCTGTTAGACTTTCCACATACCTCAGTGATAACAGACTTTGTAGTTGAACCCCCAATCTCTTTACTGACTAGATAATGTGGCAGAGTCATTTAGCTCCCAAAGTCACCGATGATTGATCCCCAATGATGTCAGAGGCACGGACTCATGCTTGCAAACATTCCAAAACCTTTAGCTCATCCACTCTAGTCTGGAGGACCAAAAACCACAGAGTCTATTTAAGTTCAAAAGCTTTATTAAAAGTAAACACATTTTGTCATAAAAGTAAATGTTTAACTGAAAATGGAAAAGTGCTTAGTGCTGACGATTAATTGGACACATTTCTAGTGGTCGAGCCGAGCTCTCACCTGGTTTGAACTTGATCCTGCTCGTGTTCTTAGAAGTCAAGCTTCTGTCTGTTAGGAGAAAAAGTGGTGCGCGTTAAAAATAAAAAGCAAGCATTCATCAGTTGTGCCAAAAAGTGCAGCAAGACAACAGCCTTCCCTGGAAAAAGGGACATTTTTACTTTAGAGTAGACAGTCACAAATTATTAAATTGTATTCTGTTTTTTTCACATTTCTTTCTTCCTCCTAGACCAAATATTATATAGTAGTGAGTGGTGTATTCTAACATTATTAAATGTACTTTGTAGGTGGAACATCTGGAGGCGGGGCCAGCGCGGAGGTGGTGGTGGCATTGGACGAAGACAACTCTGGGGAGGAGGCGGTGGAAGTGCCGGACAATTCTGTGAGGCATAACACGGTGGTGGCGGGCGGAGGTAAGCTATATATTCCTTACTTAGTGTGCTTTCTGCACGGGTGTATTATAAATCAACCAGGTAGTAGCCTCCTCTAAATGTACTTCAACTTAGCTGTGAAGTTTTTGGCGAGAAGAATCCCAATCAGATCTGAAATGAACTTGATGAATGGGATGAACGAAAAGCGAAAGAAGGGTGTAAGTAAGTGTGGAAGGACGAGAAATGTAATGATGACTGGCAAAGAAGAATGATATGTGGTTGCTTGGTCCCCGAGGTGGCTGGAAAGGAAAGAATATGGTATGGTGCATGGCTGGGTGAATGATGAAGCAAGGATGGGTGGAAGGAGAACAGCCTGGGTGGGTGAAACAGAAACTGTATGTGTGCATATACTTTGAATGGATGGATGCCTGGATCATGGTACTATCTGACTCTTAGATAGCATATGTGTATCTAGAGAGAGTAGATGGTCACTGGATGAACTAAGTGTTACTTTGAGGAGCATGTAACACCACACCCGCACGTCCGTTCCAGTGTAGGAAAGGCAAGGAAAAGAAGTTGTAATTTTGTCCAAATACTACCATGAATAGTAGCAGTAGTTTGTATTGCAATTGCAAGCACAGCATATATCCGGTTATTACGGTGGACACTCCCTACCTCTCTTAATAACTTTAGTTTAGTAGTAGTACGTCATTCATGTGTGGGTGTATCACTGTTCACTCAATAATAAGCAAAGCACCTAAAGTCATCCCATATGTCATCAAATACATCCCATGTGAAGTGATAGATAATCAGATTATTTAGCTTCTTCATTTTCCTTTTCTAATACTCATTTGCACTATAGGGTGAAAGCTAAATGAATTAAGCAGTAGCCCTTTTAACAGAGTATTCTCAGTGCCACCCGTAATAGAAAAGTAAGAGCTTCACCACCTGCATGTACTGGACCGGTACAGTAACGCAAGTCTGTCTTACTCATCATGGTGTGCGTCTGTTTTTCTCGGGTGCAAGTTCACTGCGCTGGCATTATGCCGGCTTGCATAAGATAATGTACCAATTTTCCTAAACAAGAGAGAAGAATAAGACTGGTGTACTGTCATAGTCGACTGTAATGGAAGTCCATAGTGCTCGTAGAATTTGTTCCTTAAACTCCCACTAATGTTAGAGCAAGGATGAAGAAGTCGGAGGTTACATAGATACTGTCCTCAATAGTTATGTACTGTGCTTTCAATTTGCTACTTGTACTGTGACACAACTTTCTGCTCAATCATTTTGTGTTAATCTTAAGGAGCATTGGTTACAGACTATGTCTTTCTTTCTTCATATAGTTGCTCCTTCCAAATCCAACAGACCATCAAGGAGGAGGGAGCTGGCTTGAATGGCCCGGCAACGGAGGCTGGATGCCACTGTCGCTGAATATCGGCGGCTGGTGGCCCTGGAGGAGGAGGAGACGCAGTCTGGTACTACAACAACATCCACTGGGTCAGCTGCATCCTCCTCCGTGCCCCCACGGGCTACCAGCCAGCACAGTGCTCCAGCGGGACGGAGCCGGGCTACCAAAGCCAAACGCCACCGCCGAGCAGCAAAGACAGCAAAGACAGCAGCTGCCCCCACAGGATTTGCAAGGCACGCGGGTGCCGCTTATGCCTCAGAGTGTCCTACCTGGAGCAGGAGGTTCTAAGCTATAAGAACTTGGTGGAGGGCCTCCGCTTCGACCATGCCACCCTCCACAGGGAGCATGATGCCCTGGCCGCTAAAGTCAACAGCACCCTGCCGTAGTGTCCCTTGCCCCTTTTTTTAGAGACTTTTGGGGGGTGGGAATTGGGAGTTGGTTTTTTTTGGGGACTTTTGAAGGACAATCGTTGGGGTTAGGGAGGGTCTTGCGGGAGATTATTTTGTTAGGGCTATAAAAATATACTTTTTGAAACTTTATCTGACCATACCTGTGTTTTTACTGCTTTTGAGTCTGGTGGGTGGGGGTTTAACAGTAAGTTTGTTTTCCTGAATAGTCCCAGGACTTTATTAGTACTACCGTCAATCTCTCGTCTCTCCTAATACTCCATTATACTACCTCCAACCAAACACTTATCTTACCTGTAATTTGTGTTTGAAAGTAGGGCTAGGCCCGGGCTGGCTCCACGGGAAATGGCGATTAAGGTTGGCAATCCAGGGCGGATGAAATTTCCTCCTCATTGCGGTGGTACTAGTGGTGTGACACAGTGGCAGTTGCATGGCTATGGAAAAAAAGAAAATGAAACCTGGTTTGTCCTTACTGTAGCATTACAACGGTACAATAGAGAATATAGCAGGTGACAGTACACTAGACTAGAACAGTGCCACAATGTAGCCTAACAAATGGTAAAGTATTGATAGTATAACTTGTACTTGTGTAGGATTTCTTTGACATTGGCTACTACTACAAGAAATAGTACTGAAGCTGAGTAAGTCTAGAATATATCCTCAGATTCCTTCACCAGCCTGTTGCTATGACCTTATCCTCCCCAGCAAGTGTGTGGAATTATTGATGTCATTTAGTCACACATCAAGCAAAACCACACAGCCCGGGGGAAGAGGGTTAGGGTTTGTAAAATGGATGGCAATGGGGGTTTCTTTTTGGGTAGGTTTTGTTGAGAGAAAAAAAAAACAAAAGCACAGCATGGACAAACAATAATTGAACATAAAGAATTTTTTGGGTACAAAGCTAACCATAAATCTTTTACGTGACATAAAGGAAGTGCATGCACTACTGAATGCATTGTTACTGAAAAGTAAGTAGTACTTTCGACAACCGTGAATGACAGAATGCGACAGTACAGGGCTACATTAAATTAGGTTTAAAAAATAGCCGAAGTAAAACCTACAGAATGGCTGTAGGGATCAATTTAGAAGCAGAGAGAGATCCAAGAAATGCAGTCACACACACTCATAGAAGAAAAGAATGGATACTGTATCTGTATTGTTGTAGTTGTCCTGTTGAATTTGGTTAGTAAGTTGCATGCAGCAAACAATTCCTCTTATTAGCGGCACTCCTCCATTCCAGTTGACGCTTCGTCCATCAATGTTGATGACCAGAAGACACCCTGTCCACTGCCTTCCTGGCGGATGCTGAATTGCGGCTCGCTAATGTGAAGCCTGACTCCATCCTTTTTTCCCCATTGCACAGACTGAAAGCCGGCCTGTAATTATTGAACGAAAAACAGGAAGTGATATAATATTACAACACCACTGATAAATAAATATAAGGTATGTACGCTGTGTAGTGCAAAAAGTCACACTTTGATTTTCCTAATAGACAGTACAATATTTTTGAAAGTGCCTACTCTGTCTGAGTCACCTTTTGAAGGATAAATAAGTATGGGCAAATTAATTTAGCGGATCTTTCCCCTCAAGCTAGGTGGGTTTTAGAACAAAATTAGAACTTCCCAGCAGTGCTCCCACCCAGACCCTTACTAAAGCCAGTCGCAAAAATGTAGAAGACCCCCAAACAGATCTCAAAAAACGAGGCCTAGCAGAAAACTGGTGACAAAACGTACTTTGAAAGTAAAAGTAGGCCCAAATACCCCCTTACCCACCGTGGATTGTATTCAAACAACTTGCAAGCAAGCAAAAGTATCTATAGCCAGCATCGCTCCAAGACTCGAAAACCCCCCCCACCCAAACACATGCAATAGAAATACTGCTAGCCCTAACGAGCCCTAAGTTAAGAATAGTGGCAAAGGCTTTCTTTAACTATGCCAAATCCCCCCTTTCCCACCATGGATTTTCTTCAAATGACTTGCAACCAAAATTACACATTCTCACGAGTGCTCTAAGACCCCAGAACTCAGTTGCAAAAATCTAGAACACCCCGAAACACATGCAATCCTGCTGCTAGGGCTAACCCTAACGAACCCTAAGTTACAAAAAGTGCCAAAAGGCTTTTCCTTATGGATTTTGTCCCAACCACTTCTATCCGGTATTAGACCTTCCCTGGAATGCCCCAAGACCCGCCAACCCACCCGCCAAAAAGCACAACACCCCCAAAGAGCCCAAAAGGAAAATCTCATACTTACAATATTTCTCGGCCTTCGGTCCAAACGCGCTGTGCAGCTAGGCCATAACTCCAGTTTTCCACCACGGATTTCCTGAAAAGCAAATGCAATCAAGATTAGAGTGTCCCAGCAGTGCTCCCAGACCCCAAAACTCACCCACAAACACCCGGAACCCCCCCGAAGACCACATCAAAGGCAAGCAAGTCAGCAAAAACACAAAAAAAATTCCGCCTCCGATTTGGTCCAAACCACTTTTATCCGGTATTAGAGCTTCCCAGCAATGGCCCCAGAGCCGTCAACCCAGGAGAAAACTAGTAGAAGACCCCCAAACAGCCAAAAAGCAAAATACAAAAATGGGGACTTAGTCATTTTTTTGCCAATTTCCCAAATCACTCCGCGCGCGCTCTGCAGCTAGGCCCTAACTCCCCTCTGCCACCATGGATTTGCTTCAAACCTCTTGCAAACTGAAGTATCCATAGACAGCAGTACTCCCAGACCCCGAAACCCACCCACAAACACCAGGAAGCCCCCCAAACAGGCCCCCGAAAACGCTACATTGACAAAATGTCAGAAATAGCAAAATAAATTCAGCGTGGATTTTGTCCCAACCACTTCTATCCGGTATTAGACCTTCCCAGGAATGCCCCAAGACCAGCCAACCCACCCGCCAAAAAGCACAACACCCCCAAATAGCCCAAAAGGAAAATCTCATACTTACAATATTTCTCAGCCTTCGGTCCAAACGCCCTGTGCAGCTAGGCCATACCTCCAGTTTTCCACCACGGATTTCCTGAAAAGCAAATGCAATCAAGATTAGAGTGTCCCAGCAGTGCTCCCAGACCCCAACACTCACCCAAAAACACCCGGAACCCCCCAAAGACCACCTCAAAGGCAAGCAAGTCAGCAAAAACACAAAAAAATTCCGCCTCCGATTTGGTCCAAACCACTTTTATCCGGTATTAGAGCTTCCCAGCAATGGCCCCAGAGCCGTCAACCCAGGAGAAAACTAGTAGAAGACCCCCAAACAGCCAAAAAGCAAAATACAAAAATGGGGACTTAGTCATTTTTTTGCCAATTTCCCAAATCACTCCGCGCGCGCTCTGCAGCTAGGCCCTAACTCCCCTCTGCCACCATGGATTTGCTTCAAACCTCTTGCAAACTGAAGTATCCATAGACAGCAGTACTCCCAGACCCCGAAACCCACCCACAAACACCAGGAAGCCCCCCAAACAGGCCCCCGAAAACGCTACATTGACAAAATGTCAGAAATAGCAAAATAAATTCAGCGTGGATTTTGTCCCAACCACTTCTATCCGGTATTAGACCTTCCCAGGAATGCCCCAAGACCAGCCAACCCACCCGCCAAAAAGCACAACACCCCCAAATAGCCCAAAAGGATAATCTCATACTTACAATATTTCTCGGCCTTCGGTCCAAACGCCCTGTGCAGCTAGGCCATACCTCCAGTTTTCCACCACGGATTTCCTGAAAAGCAAATGCAATCAAGATTAGAGTGTCCCAGCAGTGCTCCCAGACCCCAACACTCACCCAAAAACACCCGGAACCCCCCCAAAGACCACCTCAAAGGCAAGCAAGTCAGCAAAAACACACAAAAATTCCGCCTCCGATTTGGTCCAAACCACTTTTATCCGGTATTAGAGCTTCCCAGCAATGGCCCCAGAGCCGTCAACCCAGGAGAAAACTAGTAGAAGACCCCCAAACAGCCAAAAAGCAAAATACAAAAATGGGGACTTAGTCATTTTTTTGCCAATTTCCCAAATCACTCCGCGCGCGCTCTGCAGCTAGGCCCTAACTCCCCTCTGCCACCATGGATTTGCTTCAAACCTCTTGCAAACTAAAGTATCCATAGCCAGCAGTGCTCCCAGACCCCGAAACCCACCCACAAACACCAGGAAGCCCCCCAAACAGGCCCCCGAAAACGCTACATTGAGCAAAATGTCAGAAATAGAAAAAAAAAATCAGCGTGGATTTTGTCCCAACCACTTCTATCCGGTATTAGACCTTCCCAGGTGCCCCAAGACCCTCCAACCCACCCGCCAAAAAGCACAACACCCCCAAACAGCCCAAAAGGAAAATCTCATACTTACAATATTTCTCGGCCTTCGGTCCAAACAACCCTGTGCAGCTAGGCCATAACTCCAGTTTTCCACCACGGATTTCCTGAAAAGCAAATGCAATCAAGATTAGAGTGTCCCAGCAGTGCTCCCAGACCCCAAAACTCACCCACAAACACCCGGAACCCCCCCAAAGACCACCTCAAAGGCAAGCAAGTCAGCAAAAACACAAAAAAATTCCGCCTCCGATTTGGTCCAAACCACTTTTATCCGGTATTAGAGCTTCCCAGCAATGGCCCCAGAGCCGTCAACCCAGGAGAAAACTAGTAGAAGACCCCCAAATAGCCAAAAAGCGAAAGTACAAAAATGGGGACTTAGTCATTTTTTTGCCAATTTCCCAAATCACTCCGCGCGCGCTCTGCAGCTAGGCCCTAACTCCCCTCTGCCACCATGGATTTGCTTCAAACCTCTTGCAAACTAAAGTATCCATAGCCAGCAGTGCTCCCAGACCCCGAACCCCACCCCCAAACACCAGGAAGCCCCCCAAACAGGCCCCCGAAAATGCTACATTGAGCAAAATGTCAGAAATAGCAAACAAAATTTCAGCGTGGATTTTGTCCCAACCACTTCTATCCGGTATTAGACCTTCCCAGGAATGCCCCAAGACCCGCCAACCCACCCGCCAAAAAGCACAACACCCCCAAACAGCCAAAAAGAAAATCTCATGCTTACAATATTTCTCGGCCTTCGGTCCAAACGCGCTGTGCAGCTAGGCCATAACTCCAGTTTTCCACCACGGATTTCCTGAAAAGCAAATGCAATCAAGATTAGAGTGTCCCAGCAGTGCTCCCAGACCCTAAAACTCACCCACAAACACCCGGAACCCCCCCCCAAAGACCACCTCAAAGGCAAGCAAGGCAGCAAAAACACAAAAAGAATTCCACCTCCGATTTGGTCTAAACCACTTTTATGCGGTATTAGAGCTTCCCAGCAATGGCCCCAGAGCCGTCAACTCACCCGCAAAGAAGTGGAACACCCCCACAAGTGCTGAGTCTTTCTTCATTGGGCGTAATCCAGCCCTCTGCTTTGATGGAAATAGGAGTCTGGAGGAGGAGGATAGAGGAGCATGTTCGTCTGAACTTGTGAACCTGAGGAATGCAGACTGCGGCACCTTCAAATCAATAAGCAAACAAGTGAAGACAGTTCTGCTGATGGGCTTGTTTTTGTGATAAGGTGATTAAAGTTTGAATTATATTAACTGTGCACAACAAAGAAAGACAGACACACAGGAATAAAAATGAATAAGGACGAAAAAGAAAGTTATTGATTCATTGTCTCATTTTCAGGGCTCGGTGTCAGGGTCCAGGAATAAGAATAAGGCTTCGTCATCATACTCTGCGAATTCAGGCAGGGTGAGCGCAGTGTCACCTAACAGAGAAGAAATTCCCTCATCTACGTTGCTGTCCACCTCGTCTTCATCCGGCGTGCTTTCTCGTACTTTGTAATCTGGTGGTATGAGGTGCTGATTCATCTTGATCATTGTTAACCTCTCCACATTTTTGGGCGAGAGGCGGCTACGTTTGGGAGTTACAATGCCACCAGCAGCACTGAAAACACGTTCAGAAGACACGCTTGCGAGTGGGCAAGACAAGTAGTTGAAAGCCAGGTTGGAGAGCTGTGGCCACAATTCTTTTTTCCCATGCCAATACGCCAATGGGTCAGCATTAACATAGACCTCTGTTGAGTCATTCAGATAGTCCTGCACCATCGACTCAAGGTCCTCCTCCAAGGTTCCTCCACTTTGCTTAGCTGTTGCTCTGACCTTTTGAGAACCAAACCCAAGGTGAGCTAGCCAATCCTCTTCAGCCTCCAATGTTACTGTTGTGTCTGGTGCAGATGATCTGGTTGCCGGTGTCTTTAACGGCTGGGAGGTCACTTGTGCCACAGCCACAGGTGCAGAAGTGGATTGTTTTGACTGGGGATGGCCTGCTGATGCTGATGTACTGCCTTTTCCTTCAATGAGCTGCCGTTCTCTTTCAAACCTCTTGGCTGACAAGACTAGCCAACGTTTGTACTGTGTAACATGTTCGTCATCAAAAGGAAAGAATGCTCGGCCTGCCAGCGCCTTTTTGTAGCGTGGATCCAGAATCGTAGCACAAATGTAATGCTGTTCTGAGTGGATCATTTTAAGAAGTTCATCACCTTGTAGGTGCTCTAATAATTTCTCTGCCAAAACAAAAGGGTCTTGGTTTTTTTGATTTTTTGGAAACACAGAAGACACCGCCTTCAGTTGGTGCTCCAGCATGTACAACAATGGGATAGCTTTTCCCAAATTACAGTCCTCCTTGCTGACTGCACGCGTGAAGAACTCAAAAGAACGAAGCATGCCTGTCAGGCTTTTAACTATTTCCCATTGCGCCGCATCCATCCTCATGTCCTTGTGAGCTGTACCCTGTTTTAAGAAATAGTGATCGAGTACCGTATACTGCTCATACAGACGCTCAAGCATGTAGAAGGTTGAGTTCCAACGTATTGCCTCCTCCTGGATGAGTGCTTTCACTGGCATTCGACGTTCATGTAGCAGGCTCCTCAGATGCTTCCGGGCCTTAAAAAAATGGCTGAAATGGTTGCACATTTTTCGGCAGGTGTCCACTACCTCGTACGCTGGACTCTCTTTATCACTCAAGAATTTTTTAACAACCAGGTTTATACAGTGCGCCAAACACGGCACTCTGAAATAGTGACCCAGCTCCATGGCCTTAACTATATTGGCGCCATTATCCGTGGAAATATAACCAATCTGGCGTTTTTTTGGGGACAGCCAGTGAAGGACCTTTGTGTTAAACTCATCCAAAATGTTTTGTGCTGTGTGACGTTTCTCCAAACCAAACATGGCTAGTGTTGCATGTTTCCGAGCAGCTTTAAAAACTTGGTCCGGGTCAACACCTGAGTTTAGCTTTGGTTTAACCCCTGAAAAAGAGACCCAGTGTGCAGTGATGCACATGTAATCAGCGCCTGCGCCACTGGTCCACATGTCTGTTGTCAGATGTATAGTGTGAACAGCACTCTTCTGCAAAGCTGCCCCAATCACCTCCAGCACATCTTCATGTAGTGCTGGAACCGCAACTCTGGCAAAATAGAACTGGCTAGGAACCTTCCATTTAGGGCAGAGCGCTGCCACTAATTCTAGAAAACCAACCCCTTCTACAAAAGAAAAAGGGAGAAGGTCCAGAGCTAGCATTTTAGCCAGCTTAGTGTTATACAGACGCGTCAGTGGGTGGTTGCGTTCATATTGCGCTTCTGTAAACAACATCTTTTTAATGTTGCCCTGGACCAAGCATTTACGGGATGATGATAATGATATCTTCGACCCAGTTACGCTCGCTGTTGAACTTTTTCGTATTGGTGTCTCACTCTCTCCCACACTCTTAGTGTGGCTCACATGGGGTGTGCTGCTGACAGGGGTACTGGGTGTAAGTGAAGTGTTTGACACGTCTTCTTCCTCCTTGTCATCATCAGATGAAAAATCAACGTTTTCATTACGTGCAATTCGGGCTTCCTTGATCGCCTGTAGGTGCGCAAACCATTGGACAGTGTGCTGTCTCTTAAGATGACCTCTCTGGCCTCCGGTACCATAGTTGGTACCAAACTTACCACGACTAACTGCAACCTTACAAATGCTAAAAATGGCGAAGTTTTCCCTTTTTGGGCAAACACTAAAGAAGTCCCAAGCTGGGGACTTGAATTTTCTGTGGGGGCTGGAGGAGGCGGCGATACTGGTGGCGGTGGTCTTGCTGCTAATGCCAGATGAAGTGGAGGATGTGGATTGCCGAACTTAAGTACGTTGTGCACTTTCACCACCACTAATTGAGGTCGAGGTGGATGGAGGTCTCTTCTGGCGAGGAAGAAATATGGAAGCGGTACGTGTTGGTGTACTAGTTAACTCCAATGATTGTTGTGTTTCCATTGCCTCCTCGTCGACATCATCATCATGCTCAGCAGCTTCTCGGGCTAGGGTCGAAATGTCACTTTGCTGCATGCCCGCTGGGGCTGCAGTGACCTTTCTGATGACTGGGTCGTCGTTGTGAGAGCCTTCATCAGCAGCAGTATCCGCCACTTCTTGTTGAGCCTCATCACACTCCATAACTATGAGTTTTTCGACGACCTTCCTTTTACGCTTAAGTACCTTTGTCAGATCATGGTGTGCCTCACTCTCAGACGGACGTGGTGGTTCCCAAACTTCATCCATATCATCAGAAGGAGGTGGGCTTGAAGAAGATGTAGACACCCCCTTGATCTTTTCCTTGCTAGGGATGTGGAAGACAATGAATGATCATCAGGAGGAGTGGCTTCCTCAAATGATACCTCGGCTTGATTGTCGATTTCCTGATGTGCCCCTACTTCGGGAGGAACAACTATTGTGGGCACTTGTGACCCTCCATGCACCTCTGCTTGCGCATCTCCTTGCGCTGCCTCTCCATCCCCATGTACTTGGGCTTGTACTTGCACATGTGGTTGTTGTTGCGGCTGTGGTTGTTCAACACTTGTCAGATGAGTTACAACAACCTGTGTTGATTCAGGGACATTGCTGCTACTTTCTTGCGATGAGCCAACATCACTGGTCGATGGTGATTGAAGAAGTACACTGACTGCCTCTGCAGCACGCTTGGACTTAAGTTGGCGTGGTGGTGGCGGCACTGAGCCCAATGGAGCGGGGGTGCTGCTCCCAGCTTGGTCCCCAGCAGATCCCGCTGCTGCTGCAGGCGTACTTTTTTTTTACTCCCAATAAACGGGGCGGCCGGCACACCAGCCTCCTTGGTAACTTGCTTCTTCTGCTCCTTACTGACAACTTTCTTGCTAGAGGAGCTACAGGGAACTTTTTTTGGGGCCATCTTCTTCAGAGCAGGTCAGAACAGCAGGCCGCAGTTGCACGAGTTGCAGAGTTGTCTGTGGCCAGACGTGACGTCGCGTGACGTTATGCTGCACACACACACCGCTGCAGGACTTCTTCCTGGCACTGGTGGTTCTCTTGAGTCTTGTGCACCTAAAAGCAATGGAAGACAGAGGAACATCAGTTCAGTTATACACCCCAAAAAATCGAAAAACACAGAAAATCAGCACAATCCCATGCCCTCCATGATGTTTAAATTCAAGACACCCCACAGAAAGACTAGGCCCATGCAACACTCACTACCCCTGGTGAAAAGGCCACAACAACAGGCCCAAAAAACGAAAATCACAGAAAAATCAGCACAATCACAAACCATCCAGGCACTCCATGATGTTTAAATTCAAGACACCCCACAGAAAGACTAGGCCCATGAGCACTCACTACCCCTGGTGAAAAGGCCACAACAACAGGCCGAAAAAACGAAAATCACAGAAAAATCAGCACAATCCCAAACCATACAGGCCCTCCATGATGTTTAAATTCAAGACACCCCAGAGAAAGACTAGGCTCATGCAACACTCACTACCCCTGGTGAAAAGGCCACAACAACAGGCCAAAAAAACGAAAATCACAGAAAAATCAGCACAATCCCAAACCATCCAGGCCCTCCATGATGTTTAAATTCAAGACACCCCACAGAAAGACTAGGCCCATGCAACACTCACTACCCCTGGGCATTAAGGTTGAAAACTAGGCAAAATGGTTGCAGGCCTAACAACACGGCCTGCATTCAAAATGGCCACTTGCCTCCCAGCACATGGCCTGCCTGTACCAGCACTCAAAATGCCCCCCACCCACATGGCCTGTCACCATGAACACCCCAAAAAATCAAAAAACACAGAAACATCAGCACAATCCCAAACCATCCAGGCCCTCCATGATGTTTAAATTCAAGACACCCCACAGAAAGACTAGGCCCATGCAACACTCACTACCCCTGGTGAAAAGGCCACAACAACAGGCCCAAAAAACGAAATCACAGAAAAATCAGCACAATCACAAACCATCCAGGCCCTCCATGATGTTTAAATTCAAGACACCCCACAGAAAGACTAGGCCCATGCAACACTCACTACCCCTGGTGAAAAGGCCACAACAACAGGCCAAAAAAACGAAAATCACAGAAAAATCAGCACAATCCCAAACCATCCAGGCCCTCCATGATGTTTAAATTCAAGACACCCCAGAGAAAGACTAGGCCCATGCAACACTCACTACCCCTGGTGAAAAGACCACAACAACAGGCCAAAAAAACAAAAATCACAGGAAAATCAGCACAATTCCAAACCATCCAGGCCCTCCATGATGTTTAAATTCAAGACACCCCACAGAAAGACTAGGCCCATGCAATATTCACTACCCCTGGGCATAAAGGTTGAAAACTAGTCAAAATTGTTGCAGGCCTAACAACACTGCCTGCATTCAAAATGGCCACTTGCCTCCCAGCACATGGCCTGCCTGTACCAGCACTCAAAATGGCCCCCACCCACATGGCCTGTCCCCATGAACACCCCAAAAAATCGAAAAACACAGAAAAATCTGCACAATCCCAAACCATCCAGGCCCTCCATGATGTTTAAATTCAAGACACCCCACAGAAAGACTAGGCCCATGCAACACTCACTACCCCTGGTGAAAAGGCCACAACAACAGGCCACAAAAACGAAAATCACAGAAAAATCAGCACAATCACAAACCGTCCAGGCCATCCATGATGTTTAAATTCAAGACACCCCACAGAAAGACTAGGCCCATCAACACTCACTACCCCTGGTGAAAAGGCCACAACAACAGGCCAAAAAAACGAAAATCACAGAAAAATCAGCACAATCCCAAACCATCCAGGCCCTCCATGATGTTTAAATTCAAGACACCCCACAGAAAGACTAGGCCCATGCAACACTCACTACCCCTGGTGAAAAGGCCACAACAACAGGCCAAAAAAACGAAAATCACAGAAAAATCAGCACAATCCCAAACCATCCAGGCCCTCCATGATGTTTAAATTCAAGACACCCCACAGAAAGACTAGGCCCATGCAACACTCACTACCCCTGGGCATAAAGGTTGAAAACTAGGCAAAATGGTTGCAGGCCTAACAACACTGCCTGCATTCAAAATGGCCACTTGACTCCCAGCACATGGCCTGCCTGTACCAGCACTCAAAATGGCCCCCACAAACATGGCCTGTCCCCATGAACACCCCAAAAAATCGAAAAACACAGAAAAATCAGCACAATCCCAAACCATCCTGGCCCTCCCTGATGTTTAAATTCAAGACACCCCACAGAAATGTGGAATTTGACTAAAAAGGCTCCCTTTTTCCCTGTTGTCCCATCATGCACGCTATCTACCCTGTCATCGACCAGGCAAGCCGATCCTCCTACTTCAAGCACAAACCCGGTTGTACCCCCTCTTGCCTGCTCTCTTTCTCATAAAAGCTGATGCATGCAAAGAATAATGTCCAGCTACCATGTAACCTACGGGTTTCCGTCCCGTTCGATATTTTCCCTTAGACAAGAACGGAGTCAGTCGGATGGTTGACTCGGAAACCCCCCCTCCCTAACTCTGTCACCGAACGAGCAGCTCTCGCTCATCAATGATTTCCTAGTTTGCGAGGACAGCCACGGGTTGGGTTAACAACCAAGGGAAAACCTAATCACACACACGAGACAGCCACGAAGAAGAATAGTTTACTACAGCCCATTCTCCTTCTTCCCCACTGCACACACATACCATTGTGAAATATCACCACCCTTGTGTACGAAGTAAAGAACGCACAATGCCTCGTCCTCTTTACCTTTCCGACAGAAATGACCCTGTAAAAATGCCTCGATTCTCTGTCCTCAGATACCAGCAACTCTGTAACTTGCCACCACAATCACCCCGATGCAATATGTTTGTCTATGTGTAAATGCTATTCAGGTTATTCTTTAAGCGAGAACAAGTATGCTATGTTTACTGTATGATTACATCATGAAATGATTGAATCGAGTCTAAGGGAAACTCCTTTTTTTCGATCGTACTCGTATTGTATAAAAGTGCTGATATGTTTCAAGCAAAGTAGACTACTCCTGAACCCGCTTGGTGAAGGAGCTCTCCCTTAACTCGAGTTCTGGAATAAAACCCTTTCAACTCGAAGACCACGGACTCTGCTCCTCATTTTATGCATTACCATTTCCTTGGGTAATTATAGAAATTCCGAACGGCGTAAATAACTAGCTTTTTATTTAACACATTAATTGGCGCCTGAACAGGGACGCTCCCTCTTCCCTACGCGCCGGCGATGTAAGTCGGGTCCTTGTCCCCTTCCATACTTTCGACGGACTTCAAGTGCACAACAGCGGGGTGTTCCCGCTAACTCCCTCGAGACGAGGAGGAGGCAGACTGCGACTGATCATCCACACGAGGCGGTAAAGAAGACAGCGGAGCGTCCCAACCCAGAGCCTGACCAGTGAGAGTGCCGAGTCCGAGGTCTTTGGAGCCCCGAATTCCTGCGCAAGCGTCAAGAGTCCGATGACCAGGTCTTCAAGTTTTGCTTCTTGGTGAGTACCACTGAGATAGTATAAAGACGGGTTCCATTTTTTGGAAAACGGTAAAGACGTGTTTCATTCATGAAACCGGTATGGTTGCACTATATTCTTGTGTATAAAGTGTTCGTTTTGTTCTTGTATATTCTAAGACTCCTTTAAATCGTAATTTGTTGAGTTTAAGAATGCCTCTGTTTTCCAAATTACGTGCAATTGGCACCAAAAAGAATCTGTTAGAAAAACCAGTTAAAGTTCCGCCTAGAGATACTCCTGGATATTTTATGTACAACAAACATGGGTTGAGTGCCATATTTTTTTTAGACCTTTGGGTAGACTATACCGAGAAATTAGTGATGGCGTATAGGTGGCCTGCCACAGGTACATGGGATATAGAATGCATTATGAGAGTGGAGGAAGAGTTATGGAAAAGAAAGGCGAGGCCCTCACAGACAGAAGCCATTGAGTTATGGCGTAAGGAAGCGCATAGGAGGGCCCAGAAAGAACTAGGGAAAGTCGAGAAAAAGTAAGAGAATGTCGGAACAGGCTAAAGAAAAGCAATTACAGGAAGAAGGTGAGAAAGTCTTAGCTGAACAAGTAGAGAGAGAGAGAAACGCCCTTGTTACTGGTATTTATCCCGTTTTATCTGAAGAAATTGTAGAACACCCCAAGTCCCCAGTGAAAGTAATTCCCACTGCTCCCGAAAATTTCCTTCCTGCCTATCTGTCCGAACCACCCCCCGCTTATGTAAACATGCCTAGAACACGCCCATCCATACGTTCTCCTGAACTAGTAGCCGGTGGTTCTACCTCTGATTTAGGAGTTTCCGGGAACGGTACAGAGGATAAAGATGATGTCCCGCCTCTTGAGTGTCCTTACGACCCCGAACCCGGTAATGGCCCAATGGCCACGATATCGGAGAGATTGAGACTAGCCGTGGGTCAACTCCAAAAGGTCCCTGATATAACGAAGCATTTGGATAGAGTTTACGAATTCATACGGACAGGTGAAGGTCCGGATACTCTGGTCCAGGTCATGAAAAACAGAAAAGTTCCCATCAGAGGACTGCTCCTGCGGTTCATTATAAATTGTCTGATCCGGGAACTAGACCCGGGTAATGGAAGCATAGCCTCTGAGTTAATAGATCTTAGCGATCAGATACACCGAGGAGCACACGATCTAGGACATCAGATCGACAAAGTAACTAAAAGACTGGTTAAGAAAATTGTCACTATTCACTCTGAGAAAGTCACACAAGAGGACGACTCAGAGGAAGATGATAGTCCAACACTAGTTAGAATGAATTTCCTGGGTGTAGCGCGACATTTTCCTAGCTCCAAGTGGCGAACCCCACGAATGTCGCAGAAAATTAAAAGATTAGATCCTTCTTCGGAAGATCTCTTTTAGTCCACAGAAAGAGCCCTAGATGAATGGATGGACAATGAGCCTCCCCTTACACAGCAAGAAAAAGAATTGGCCCGATCTGCCACCCATTGGAGATCACAGCATCGGGTATACGGCCCAGATATAGTAGCGCAAATGTTCTTGGCTCTTCCCCGAGCAGAACAACGACTAGCAGGTATTTATATGGTCCAACACCTGGGTATCTTATATGAGAATAACTCCCACCGGCCAGACAAGCTATACAAATTGTTACAAGAAGTAGTGACAGATAGATGGAGGTCTCGGGGACCGGAATTGATCAACACCATTCTGGATCTGCGCCTCCGTTTCCTCCAACTTACCTTAGCCTCATCAGATCATGAACCTTACGGTATAGGCCAATATCCTTTACGAGAAGTCCACCCCATACCCCAGCCAGATGGTACGCTGCAATGAGTCCATGTGTATACTCCCCTCACCAAGTTAGAGATTATGGAAATGAAAAAGATGGTGCCCTCTCACGAAAAAGATCCCGGAGGATTCCATAGGGAACTGAAAGATATCCTCCAAATGGGTAGTTTTACATATCCAGATATCATAATACTCCTTAAAGTAATTCTACCTACAGGCATATTTGACAAATTGAAGGAAAAAGATTGGGAAGTGGGTGGTAAAAAGATCATGTGGACTGCCCTAGAACAAGAAGAGACAGCCAGAAAACCAGGTGAAGGTTTAGGTGAGCGCGTAAGAGAACTGCCCAGTCTCCTCATACAGGTCTTGCCTCTGTTGTTGACAACGAAAAAGGAAGATTGGGATGCCATTTCTGCCTGTAAACAAAAGCCAGACGAGGATACGGGTGATTATTACACCAGATTGGAGAAATGTTTCTCTATAAACAGTGGTCTTGCACATAGCAGCGAGGCATATCTTCATCTTTTTGTGTCCAAGTTGGTGGACAACGCCTTACCTTCCATCAGGAATAGAGTGTTGAAAGTTGAGAGTACCTGGCAAGCAAATAGTCCTTCACAAATGTTACAGATGTTACAGTACCACCACAACAGAATAAGGGAAGAACAGGAACAGGAAAAGAAGAGGGTAAAAGACACAAAAATGAAGGTACTGGTTGCACAGACGGCACCAGTAAATACGGGCCCCAAAGGTAATGTAGGGGCCAATAGAGGTACCTGTAACTACTGCAAGCAGCAGGGCCATTTTGTGAAAGAATGTCCAGTTCTGAAACACAACATAGCGACAGGAAAGACGAAAGAATGCCCACACACTCCTAGACCAGGTAACACTCCGCAGCCTGAAACCATTACGCCGCCACAGGTTCAGAAACCCGCTACTGCTGCCACACAGATGTACTAGTACGCCCAATCAGATTACCCCGAGTTTGAACCGTGTGCATGAGACAGCCTTGAGAGAGAAAGTGACTTGCCCCTTATTCCAGTTCCAGTAGATCAGAAAGGTCCATATGTACAAGCTCACTTACTGGGACAAGACAGAAAATTCCTCATAGATACGGGGGCGAGCAGGACTACCATAAGTCATAAGGAAGTCCCAGAGGTTCCTCTCTCTGGCTCACATAATATGTCTCTGGGCTTTTCAGGAAAACCGATCATAAACAAAGTATCTGAACAAGTCTCTTTAGGAGTGGGTCCTCTGACACGTACTACTGATTTGGTCCTTACAGAAAAGTGCCCAGAGAATTTACTAGGTATCAAGACACTCAAAGAACTAGGAGCCGTAATATGCTGTTCACCGGAAGGAGTAAAATTGTTCCTACGAGATTTCAAAGGACATTTCACAGTCAAAGAATTCGACCCCAGACTAAAAGACATCCCGCAACATTTATGGGCAAAAAGCTCGACTGATGTCGGTTACATGGACATCACCCCACATCAAGTTACGCTCAAGGAGGGTGTAGTCTTACCCGACAATATAAGATTCCACCCGAGGCTGAACAAGCCTTACTAAAAATAATCCAAGACTTATAGAGCATGGTGTGGTGATCGAGACTGATTCAAATGTTTGCAATTCTCCAGTTCTTCCGGTCCTCAAAAGGACTGATCCTCAGGCACCCCCGGTCTACCGACTGGTGGTTGATCTCCGAGAACTGAACAAATGTGTGATCCCACAATATCCGGTGGTCCCAGATATTTCTTCACTATTGACTGCCATAGATCCCGAAGCTGCATTTTTCACAGTCATCGACTTGAAGAATGCGTTTTTCAGCATTCCTATACATCCCGACAGTCAATATCTTTTCGGATTCAGTCTAAAAGGACGAAGCTTCAGGTTCACTAGAGCTCCCCAAGGCTTTACAGAAAGCCCAAGCATCTACAGCCAAGCACTAAAAAGACAACTTGATAGTATCAATATGCCTGCCAATACAGCGTTGATACAGTATGTCGATGACATCCTCGTCACAGAAAGGACAGAACCAGAATGTGAAAAAGCATCTCTCACAGTCCTACATTTCCTGACAGACAAAGGTCACAAGGTGTCTCCTTCAAAATTACAGTTCTGCGCACAGCAAGTAGCTTACTTAGGACATTTGCTGTCGAAAGAGGGTAGGCAACTAACACAAGAACGAATCCAACTGATTTCGACAATTTCACAGCCAAAGTCACAGAAAGAAGCTCGCGCATTCATTGGTCTCACTTCATACTGCAGACAATGGATCCCTCAGTATGCCCACATAGTCAAGCCACTCATACAGTTAACCACAGTGGAAGCAGCCACTCATACAACTCTCCCTTGGACATCGGAGCACTCCCAAGCATTTGAAGCTCAAAAACTAGCTCTGTGTCAAGCACCAGTTCTGGCCACCCCGAACTATAGCAAACCTTTTACCCTGTTTGTGACGGAACGTGACGGAACAGCACTATCCGTCCTCACACAAGACCAAGCAGGAAGAAACAGACCCTGTGCTTATTTTTCTAGCACATTGGACCCCGTAGCACAAGCTTTGCCTGCATGTCTGAAATCCGTTGCGGCTACAGCCCTGGCCATAAGACAAAGTGATTCAATAGTGTTAGGACATCCCCTGATAGTACAAGTACCACATGCTGTGGAAGTCCTTCTGAACAGAACGCAGACCCAACTCCTGACTGTAGCAAGACTGACAGGATACGAACTAACGCTCTTTCAGCCACACATAGAGATCAGACGATGCAACGTGTTGAATCCTGCTACCCTTTTGCCCTCAAACTCAGATGACACGACACAACATGACTGTGTGGAAATGGGTAAACATCACTTACAACGCATTTTTTACAACGCACTACCATTACATCGCAACCATTACAACGCAAACCATTACAACGCATTGCGCTGGGGGGCGCTCTAGGATAGGGAATATATTTAATTTACTACCCAACACCTTCCCTGCTATCCACGGGGACTGGAGATGGAATAGTAAATTAAATAATTCACTATCCAGCGCCTAAAAGCATTATGCGTTGTAATGGACTGCGTGGTAAAAACCGCGTTGTAAAGGCATGCGATGTAAAAGCATGCGTTGTAGTGACACCAATCCGTGGAAATGATCGACGTAGTGACAAAACCAAGACAAGACCTAACAGATGTTGGACTCCCAGATCCTGATGTAACACTCTATGTGGATGGATCGTGCATGAGGACAAGTGCTGGAGAGTTAGTGGCAGCCTATGCAGTAACAACAGACTGTAAAGTTATGGAGACCCAAAGAATTGACATTCTGTCAGCTCAAGCAGCAGAGCTCATCGCTTTGACACAGGCCTGCATATGGGCAAAACAATTGAAAGTGAACATCTATACAGATTCCCAATATGCATTCGGTGTAGTTCACAATTTTGGAGTGTTATGGCAGGAAAGAGGTTTCCTTACCTCACATGGGGCCAAAATTCAACATGGTCCCCTGATTCAAGCCCTACTAGATGCCATACACCTACCTACAGCCATAGCTATTCTGAAATGCAAAGCACATACCAAAGCTACAGACAGCATATCCAAAGGAAATGACTTAGCGGACCGGACTGCTAAACAGACAGACCAGAGTCCAGTGAACACATCAGACTCTCAGGTACTAACACAGACTGTCACTATGGTAGTGAGAGATCCCTTGAAAGATGTGCTAGACATACAGACACATGCCACCTCAGATGAAATAAAGAAATGGGCTGAACAAGGAGGGGTCCAGACAGATCAAGGTTGGATGACCAAAGACCGAACAGTGTGGTTTCTCCCTGATTCCATGGTACAAGTCATAATTGACACAGCCCATAGCCCCACCCACCTAGGCGAGAAAGGTATGCTGGACAGTTTACGGAATATCTGGTTTAACAAACATCTGAGATCTGCAGCCAAACAAAAAGTAAAAACTTGCATGATATGTTGCCAATTTAATCCTGGTAAAGGTGTATCAGTAGAACAAGGTGGATTCCAGCCTCCTGATCATCCCTTCGAAGTCCTCCAAATGGATTATATTCAGATGGTCAGATGTAGAGGGTACAAATATGTGCTAGTGGTAGAGTGTACACTGACACGATGGACTGAAGCATACCCTGTCCCAGACTATGGTGCCCAGACGACAGCTAAGCAATTAGTGAGGGAATTCTTCCCCAGGTATGGGTTACCAAGAGTCATTTATTCGGACAATGGACAGCCTTTCTCCTCCAAATTGATGGAGGCTGTTTCTCTTTTATTGGGATATTCCTGGAGATTTCATTGTGTCCGACACCCTCAAGCAGCCGGCCTAGTCGAGCGGCACAACCAGACCTTGAAAACAAGACTAGCCAAAATATGTGCAGAAAAAGGGATAGACTGGGTTACTGCCCTCCCGGTCGCTCTCTTTTATATGCGAATGGTGGCACATTCCCGGACGGGACTGTCCCCTTTCGAAATAACATTCGGGAGACCTCCTAACATCTGGGGTGTCCCTTCTCCTAGAAAACTGACTGACATTGATTCTAATATGCTGACAGATTACCTGGCTTCCTTGATGTCTGCACTCCAATCTTGTCGTTCACAGGTTACAGCAGCATTTCCAGACCTCACCACGCCCGGAGAACACGCAATCAGGCCCGGCGACTGGATTTTGGTCAGAAATTTCGATCGTACCAGCCCCCTGGAGAAGAGATGGACAGCTCCTAAACTGGTCCTCCTAACTACGAGGACCGCCGTCAAAGTGGAAGAACGCAAAGGATGGCTCCACGCTAGCCACTGTCGGAAATGTTTTGGACCTACACCCACAGACACTGTGCCTTGTTCAACAGCTACCAACGCCCCGGATATAATTTCACCAATTCCAGAACTCACTCCTCAACAGGAATACCGATCGCGGCTGCGATCTCACCAAAAACAGACTAAAGACATTGCACCTGATCATAATGCACCGGTGGCTAATTAAGCCCAGGAACAAGCTCCTGGTGAAGCGGCTGCTGGGAGATGTTTTGATCTCGTGTTCAGAGACATCTTAGTATTAAATCCATGTACATCATGAGGAGAAATGACGCGGTGCATCAATGGAAAAAGACTAATTATGTAAAATTACTGCATAGCAGGTTCTCGATTTTTCTGTTTACAATGTTACTTGTTTGCTGTGTAGCAGCCTGTCTGGGATGGATCTTATGTACAGATTTCCCTCCACATTCTTCCACGTTTGTAAAGAATACCACTATGCATTCCTATGTTGATCTTCCCCCACACCTCGAGGACAGAAGAAAGGAATTTATAAATAATACATTCATTTCCACCCTCCATAAACACCAGCTCATAGTCAACAAGACAAACTGTTGGGTTTGTGGCTTGATGCCACATTCCGTACATAAGGGAATGCCCTTTTTCTCCCTCCCGTTTGGTTATTCAGGATCCGCCTATGCCTTAGCCATGATATTCTCTGCCTCAGTCAGAAACATTCCCCCGACCAAATTGAAAAACGAGAGTAATTGGAACGAGGTAAAGACCAAAATAGTAAAGGCTGTTTCTAAAATGTTGGATCTCACTGTCACCTGGGGGAGGGCCGAAGATCACGAAAATATCAGTTACTCCCAGGTCCATGACATTGCTTCCTTCAGGGAAATGTTTTCCGTCGATCAAAGACGGACAGATCAAGGAGGTTGGGTAGTACCGCAAAACGGCCGGTTTTGCATAAGGGGGAAAGGAAAAGGGGAAGTAATGGGGAACAGCGAGTGTGATAGGACATACACACTGCCCGCTCCCGATTTTCCGACCATAGTAACTGCCCCAAACACCTATTTCATTTGTGGACCCCATGCACGCACCTGGTTGCCCCAAGGCTGGTCTGGAAAGTGCTATATCGCATTCCTATTACCACCGACTTACACAGCCCCTGCCAATTACCACCTGATTGACCCTCTGACCCAAGTGAGAAGACAACGAAGGGGGGTCATAGATGCAGAAGATACTACAAGACAAGAAGTAAGAGACTTCTTTAAAGGTTTCCTCCCTTTCTGGGGACCTATGGCAAATAGTCGCCACATCCGGCAACTAACCCGTGTAGTTCAGGCCGCCATAGACGAAACAACTGGCGCCTTAAATAACATTACAGCTGAGGTCGCTGCAGACAGGCTCATGACACTACAGCACCGTATAGTTTTAGATGTCCTGTTAGCCGACCGTGGTGGTGTGTGTAAGGTAATAGGGTCCAGTTGTTGTGTATTTATTCCAGACAACGCCCCATCAGTTTATTCTGCTATCTTCCGCCTCCATGTTCTATCCGACAAATTGGATATGGACACCGGCACATGGTCCCTGACCGGCTGGTTTTGGGACCTCCTGTCCACCTGGGGGTGGAAGGCACTAACAGTCCTGGGCCTCGTTTTGGCCACTATCTTCACCTGTTGCCTTTGTGTCCAGTGTGGCCCCGCCCTTTGTGGACTGTGTGCCACTTCCTGTACTCCTCGTCCACGAAACAGAGGAAAGAAAAATGAAATAATTATGTTGCAGGAGCAAGTATACGACCTGATGAATATAGAAATTGATTAAGAATTTCTGTAATAGGGTTTCTATGGGACAAGGAGGGAATGTGGAATTTGAATGTCTGACAAAATATCGAAAACTAGAATATCGAAGTACAAAAATATCGGAACAAAATTATCGATGTCAAAAATATCGGGATCCTATACTTAACTATATATCTACACAAATATCGATTTTTTAATATCGATATACAAAAATATCGTTTACTGTGATATCGACCACATTTATATCGGAAAACAAAAATATCGCAATCTGCAAAATGTAATGACACTTACAAAAATATCGAAATCAAAAATATCGTGAACATAAATATCGGATTTAGAAATATATCGACTTTTGTAAAGCTTTTCTTTACATAATTAAGGAACGCTTTATATGTTTTCACATCAAAAATAACATACAACACTTTAATTTCTACTATACACACACCATAAAATCAAATATTTTTTTTTATTCATTTAAAAATATGTCACCTACACATATAAAAATATTCTATGGTACTGTGTATACTTTTCTAATTATTCTTTGATTTTATATTCTAATACTAATTAATGTCAACAGAAATTCAAATCTACTAACTAACCAATCACAAGCCTAATTTTTTAAATGAACCAATAGTAAAGTAATTACTACTGACACTCCCCTATATAAGCAATGAAAACGTAAGCACAAACTACTTGCCAAAAGTCACAGAAGGAGATTCATCTCTATCCGAATTGCTGCACAACAAGTAGAAGAACGAGACTGAAAACCTACTATTACATCTACTAAGTAAGTAAATAAAATATATCCTACATTATTTTCTATTTGTATTTACTTACCTGCTAAATACCCAGTGGCCCTTTGCTATTCATACTACTTAACATTCTAAATAATGATATAAAATTATTTTTTTTAGATACTACCACTACTGATAATTGTACTCCAAATAATTGTGAACAAAAGATAGGAATACAGAATCAGAAAAGTATGTAAGTAATTTGACATTGTTTCGTTTTGTGCACATTAATCTAAACACCCTGAAATAATGACTTTTGCACACCATCTTTTTATTTTTCTATAGATTCAGCTACAGAAAACTGCACTAATACAGAACTAAGGCTACAGTACTACATCTATAATCCTTTATATTAAGTAAGTACATAAAATAGAAAGTGCTTCATTTGCTAGTAATACTTAATTACCTGCTAAATACCCAGTACCCCTTTGCTATTCATTGCAGTTAACATGCTAATAAATTATCTGCTAGTATTTGTTTAAGAGACCACGAAAACTGAATATTTTACTCAAAATAACTGTGAACAAAGCATAGGAATACAGAAGCCAAAATATATGTAAAGAATGGCACATTGTTTCATTATGTCCACATAAATCTAAACACAATGAAATAATCATTTTTCTCCCACATATTTATTTTTCTCTATAGATTTTACTACTGAAATCTGCTTTACTACAGAACTAAAAACATCAGAACTATATCAAAAATACTTTGTCATAAGTAAGTACATGAAATAGAAACTGCATATTTAGTACTACTAATTATTTTCATGCTAAATACCCGGTGGCTCTTTGCTATTCATAGTACTTAACATCCTAAATAATAACATATTATTATTTTTTTAGATACTACAACAACTGAATTTTCTTCTCAAACTAAGTGTGAAGAAATCATAGGAACACAGAATCGAATAACTATGTAAGTTAAGTTACATTGTGTAATTTTGTGGTCAAAAATCTAAACACTGAAAAAATAACAGTTTTCCTCAACATATATTTTTTTCTCTGTAGATTCGACTTCTGAAAACTGCACTCCTAATTGACTAAGGACCTCAGTAGTATTTCTAAAATACATTTTAGTAAGTAAGTATTATGCAACTGCAATAAATGTGTGAAAACAATTCTAACATTTCTAACTGTTTTAATAATTTTCTATGACATATTCTTTATTTACAGAGCAAACACAGTGAATAGATATACAGACAACATACAGAACTTCACATTCTAAACAGCAGTAAAACTAATAACCTTGGTAAGTATATTAAATGACATATTTACCACATGTTTCAAAAAACCTACCAACATGGTGATTAAAGTAACTCATATGTTCCTTATTTTTTAAAGATAACACTACAAAGTATTCTACAGAAGTTGAAGAAAGAATTATACCTGCCAAATACCAACAACAAAAATTATGTAAGTATCTTCACAATGTGAATAATGAAGACACATCTTTGTAGTAAAAATGAGCTTTATAATTGCTAATTTACCTAAACATTAATAAATAATATACTACTTTCATATTTCTCAGAACAGCTACAACAACATCAAAACTATTTATCCTCAACTAAAGAAACAAGAAAGTCCAAAGTTTAGCTGTACATTGTAAAACACGTAAGTATAAACATTCCTACTTATCACTAACATAGATTATTGATCACATTTAAATTGATATTAACTATTATATATATTTTATAGATATACAAAGTACAAAATGACCGAAGGAGCCGAGTTTGTGACCAGCCAAAAAGGAAAATTATTGTTATGCTACATGGGTTACACGTACACACAGGAAAAACAATATGGCATGAAAGTGAATTGGAAATGTTGCAAATATTATTCCAACAAGTGCTACGGCAGAGCAACAACAAAAGAAGCTACAGTACTATATACTAGGGAACATAATCATCCACCTAATATTACAGAAATAGAAGTCAGAACAGCCATGGAAAGTATAAAAGAAGCTAGTACCGGATCCCAAAAGCAAACTAATGTCATTTTGAAAGAAGCCATTCCAAAAATTCCCAAAACAGCCTCAACCCAAATGCCAAACATCCTATCATTAAAAAGAACTATAGCACGGACCAAAAAAGCGACAACTTCTTCAACACCATGTCCTAGAACATATCAGGATATTAGTTTTAGTGCTAACGAAATAATAACTTTAAATAAACAACCCTTTATAATTTATGACAACGAAAGCAATGAAAATAGACTAATAATTTTTGGTACCAGTATGAATTTAGTGAAACTGCAGCAAAGCCAATATTGGATGATGGATGGGACATTTAACATCTGTCCCAAACCATTCTTCCAATTATACACAATACATGGCCTCTATCACAACTGCAATATCCCTTTGTTATATGCACTATTGCCTAACAAAAACAATTCTACTTATATGGAATTATTAAATGTCATAAAACAAAAAACCAATGAATTCTCTCCGGACAAAATCATTCTTGATTTTGAGCATGCAATGCTCTCAACTATTCTAAAGATCCACCCACATACCTCCATTCAAGGGTGCTATTATCATTTCAACCAGTGTTTATGGCGACACCTTCAAAAAACTACCCTAAGTGTCGAATATGCTACGAATTCTTCATTTGCTTTTCAAATAAAAAAACTTATAGCACTTGCCTATGTCCCTACAACAGATGTAGCTGAACATTACAATATTATCATAGACAGACCATTTTATAAACAAAACGAGGCTAGATTAACTCCTTTTCTTGATTACTTTGAGGACACCTGGGTAGGCAGACTCCACAGATCTGGGCACAGGAGAAATCCAAAATTCCTTATTCCCTGGTGGAATGTGTACCATAGTACCCTTAACGGGGAGTCAAAAACTAACAATGCCGTTGAAGGTTGGCACAATGCATTTGTCCAATCAACTGGCAGAAGCAAACCTAGTCTCGAAAAATTCATAAAATGCCTACAAAAAGAACAGAGCTATCAAGAATTCCGAATGGACCAATCTGTTACCGAAATTGTCCCTAAAACATCCAAGCAAAATAAACAAATGCACAAGTACCTGGAAGAGCAGGTTAAACTGTACCCTAATACGAAAGGCATAGAATACCTAAACATCATAGCCAAAACACTACTGTAAATAAAGCCGAAACTGTTATAAAACACCAAATGTAGCACCTAAGTATGTGAAAATATGTAACGTGAGCTTTTAAAGTATTTAATGTATGCAATATATAATGATATTATTTTAATATATGCACACATTAAAACAAAATAATAAGTTAAAATCAATTCCGTAATAAATATGACATTACCCACCCACAAAAATAATAGTAAGCAAACACTTACCAATTTAGTTGTCTATCCAAGAACGTCCATTACCACCAAAGTAATCCAGGTAGTGCAAAAGTAACCCAAAAAAAAATGTAAAAATAAAACTGTTCCACAATTAGGAATTCCACGCGGTCCTTAGCCATCGAACTACCATAAAAAAAAACGAAAAAGTCGAAAAAAAGAAAGAATCGCTCCGGAAAACCCGAAAAACTGTAAAGAAGTGTTTGTAAATCACTGTAGGATTAGAAAAACGAACACTTCCTTTAGAAAAAAAACGGAACTTCCGATGTTGCGAACACCTAGGAAAAAAACATAGAAAACAGACATTCCCACCCACAATATTTAACAAATAATGACAGACTAACATATTAACATTTATGATTTAATGTTCGATATACCCTAAAAGACTTAAATGAACTCTATAAATAATTAGTAAACTAACTAACACGACGTGTATATACCATACGTAAATATGTTATTTCTAAATCTGAAACATAGCTCCCTCACATTCAACACCACTAAATATAAGCTCACTAGTGTCAAACCATAATATTAATACACATATAATATATAAAATGAACCTTACCTGCAGCGACGTGAAGTGTCTCCCAACCGCGATCAGCCCTTCTTCAAAATAACCCAAAACGACCAAACCTGGTTACAAAAGAAAGCACCAAAAACTAAATAAAATAGTCCCATTTGTCAAATATAATATCTATACAGAACTAAATGTGTAAAAAAAGAAGTATTAATTTATGTTATATAGAAAAATATCTATTTTTTTTTCCTACAAAGAAATCATGATAAAAATGTACATTAATATAATAATGTAATATGATGAAAACAATGATGTTTATGTTAACAATGTTAAAAATTGTAAGTACATTGTCACAAAAAGTAAAAATATTTTTTTTTAAATTTAAAATGTTTATTTATATTGTAAAAATGTTATCTTCACAAATGAAGGTGAGAAAAGCTTTACAGAAAAATATTAGTGTTATTAGCAATTTTTTTCTGACATAACAATATGTGAAAGAGATAATAAAGAATGTTAATGTCATATGAAAATGAAGATAAATAAGAATGGTTCTGTATAGTTGTTATTAATTGTGTTTATAAAAGTTTATTTCGAAAGAAATGTCAATAAAAAGATATTATTATGCATTTATGTTATTTGTTAAAATGTAAATAAAAAAAAAGTTAATAAAATCATGCTGAATATTGTATTTTATTATCTTACTAAAAAGTATCAATGTAATAAAAAATAAATAACTGCATATTACAAGTGAGTATATGTTGGACTCTAATAATGTAATGAAGAATATACAAAATCCAGTGTACATTAAATTACAATACATGTAGCACAGTAATAACATAAATATTAATATTCCTACTGCACTCTACATAAAATGTTAATATGTACTATACACTAATTAATTTCAATAGATTATTCCAACAGTAGTGTACAGTAAATTAAACTTGATGTAATATTATATATGTTAAAAATCCTGTAATTGATTAAATGAAAATTAAATATATATTTATCCTGTAGAACTAGGTACCAAAATCAATAAATTAACCCTGAACCCTACAAATACTCCTTTACCCTAAAAACAGAACACTGACCCTGAACCCCAAAAATAGACCTTAACCTAAAAACTTAAAACTGACCCAGAACACAACAATAACCCCTTTACCCAAAAACTAAAAACTGACCCTGAACCCTAAAATTAGCCCTTTACCCAAAAACTTAAAACTGACCCTGAACCCTAAAATTAGCCCTTTACCCAATAACTAAAAACTGACCCATAACCCTAAAATTAGCCCTTTACCCAGAAACTGAAAACTGACCCTGAACCCAACAAATACCCCTTTATCCACAAACTGAAAACTGACCCTGAACCCTAAAATTAGCCCTGTACCCAAAAACTGAAAACTGACCCTGAACCCAACAAATACCCCTTTCTCCACAAACTGAAAACTGACCCTGAACCCAACAAATACCCCTTTCTCCACAAACTGAAAACTGACCCTGAACCCAACAAATACCCCTTTATCCACAAACTGAAAACTGACCCTGAACCCAACAAATACCCTTTTATCCACAAACTGAAAACTGACCCTGAACCCAACAAATACCCCTTTATCCACAAACTGAAAACTGACCCAGAACCCTAAAATTAGCCCTGTACCCAAAAACTGAAAACTGACCCAGAACCCAACAAATACCCCTTTTTCCACAAACTGAAAACTGACCCTGAACCCAACAAATAACCCCTTATCCACAAACTGAAAACTGACCCTGAACCCAACAAATACCCCTTTCTCCACAAACTGAAAACTGACCCTGAACCCAACAAATACCCCTTTCTCAACAAACTGAAAACTGACCCTGAACCCAACAAATACCCCTTTCTCCACAAACTGAAAACTGACCCTGAACCCAACAAATACCCCTTTCTCCACAAACTGAAAACTGACCCTGAACCCAACAAATACCCCTTTCTCAACAAACTGAAAACTGACCCTGAACCCAACAAATACCCCTTTCTCCACAAACTGAAAACTGACCCTGAACCCAACAAATACCCCTTTCTCAACAAACTGAAAACTGACCCTGAACCCAACAAATACCCCTTTCTCCACAAACAGAAAACTGACCCTGAACTCAACAAATACCCCTTTCTCAACAAACTGAAAACTGACCCTGAACCCAACAAATACCCCTTTCTCCACAAACTGAAAACTGACCCTGAACCCAACAAATACCCCTTTATCCACAAACTGAAAACTAACCCTGAACCCAACAAATACCCCTTTATCCACAAACTGAAAACTGACCCAAAACTCAACTAATACCCCTTAAATTAAAGATAATTAAGTACATTAAAAAAATTAATAACAATAAAAAGATATTATTCTCAACGAATTGAGTAAATAATACATTAGACTATATAATATTAATTACTGAACTAATTATTATTAATTAATTGCCAATTAGGTGTAATGTAGGAAAAAATATGTACAATTATTAATTATTGAATTAATTATTAATAAATTACTTACCACCCTTATCCCCTATAAACACAATAACCAGCTCCCAAACCTAGAAATGTAATTGTACAAATAACAATTTAACATAAATTTCGCAATAGTAAATAAACATGTCTGTACATTGAATTATTTAAGTAAATATTTAATATGTGTTAATTAATATTAATTATTTAACAATTAATTATTAATTAATATAATTGACTATATGAGCTTAAATAATTAACTAACTAATTATAATTATTAAAAAATAATTAACCATTAGGTATAATGTACAAATATTTTAAAACATTTATTTATTAATGAATTAATTAATAATAAATTACTTCCCACCCTTATCCCCTATAAACCCAATAACCCGCTCCTAAACCTAAAAAAATTATTGTGAAAAAATGTATTTTACTAATTGTAGAAAAACAAAATAAACAAATATCTACATATATTGTTTAAAATATATATTTTTAAATTAATAATTAATATTTATTAATTATCAATTAATTATTAATTAATAATATAGACTATATGAGCTTAATTAATTAACTAATTATTTATAATTAATTAAATAATACGTATAATTTAGTATTTGTTATTAACATATATTAAATAATTATTAATAAATTACTTCCCACCCTTATCCCCTATAAACCCAATAACCCGCTCCTAAAACTAAAAATGTAATTTTTTTAATTTTTATTTTACTAAATGTAGAAATACAAAAGTAACAAATATCTACATATAATGTTTAAGATATGTAATTTTAATTTCATAATTAATATTTATTAATTATCAATTAATTATTAATTATTAATATAGACTATATGATCTTAATTATTTAACTAATTAATTATAATTAATAAAATAATACGTATAATTTAGTATTTGTTATTAACATATATTAATTAATTATTAATAAATTACTTCCCACCCTTATCCCCTATAAACCCAATAACCCGCTCCTAAACATAGATATGTATTTTTAAATATTTTATTTATAATTGTTTTATTTATTATAATTCAGCTTTTTTATAACTTTCCCATACAATTATTTTACTTTTTCCTATACTATAGATTATTTCCATTACTACACGATATTTTTTTTTTACGATATTTTGACACTCAATATTTTTTTTGGCGATATTTTTGCATACTCACCTATTTCGATATTTTTGTATCCGATATTTTTGCAACCTATATTTTTGTCCTACGATATTTTTACTTCGATATTTTGTCTTTCCGATATTTTTTTTTCGATATTTTGTCTGATTACCGTGGAATTTGACTAAAAAGGCTCCCTTTTTCCTTGGTGTCCCATCATGCACCCTATCCACCCTGTCATCGACCAGGCAAGCCGATCCTCCTACTTCAAGCACAAACCCCGTTGTACCCCCTCTTGCCTGCTCTCTTTCTCATAAAAGCTGATACATGCAAAGAATAATGTCCAGCTACCATGTAACCTACGGTTTTCCGTCCCGTTCGATATTTTCCCTTAGACAAGAACGGAGTCAGTCGGATGGTTGACTCGGAAACCCCCCCCTCCCTAACTCTGTCACCGAACGAGCAGCTCTCGCTCATCAATGATTTCCTAGTTTGCGAGGACAGCCACGGGTTGGGTTAACAAGCAAGGGAAAACCTAATCACACACACGAGACAGCCACGAAGAATCATAGTTTACTACAGCCCATTCTCCTTCTTCCCCGCTGCACACACATACCATTGTGAAACATCACCACCCTTGTGTACGAAGTAAAGAACGCACAATGCCTCGTCCTCTTTACCTTTCCGACAGAAATGACCCTGTAACAATGCCTCGATTCTCTGTCCTCAGATACCAGCAACTCTGTAACTTGCCACCACAATCACCCCGATGCAATATGTTTGTCTATGTGTAAATGCTATTCAGGTTATTCTTTAAGCGAGAACAAGTATGCTATGTTTACTGTATGATTACATCATGAAATGATTGAATCGAGTCTAAGGGAAACTCCTTCTTTTCGATTGTACTCGTATTGTATAAAAGTGCTGATATGTTTCAAGCAAAGTAGACTACTCATGAACCCGCTTAGTGAAGGAGCTCTCCCTTAACTCGAGTTCTGGAATAAAACCCTTTCAACTCGAAGACCACGGACTCTGCTCCTCATTTTATGCATTACCATTTCCTTGGGTAATTATAGAAATTCCGAACGGCGTAAATAACTAGCTTTTTATTTACCACAGAAAGACTAGGCCCATGCAACACTCACTACCCCTGGTGAAAAGGCCACAACAACAGGCCAAAAAAACGAAAATCACAGAAAAATCAGCACAATCACAAACCATCCAGGCCCTCCATGATGTTTAAATTCAAGACACCCCACAAAAAGACTAGGCCCATGCAACACTCACTACCCCTGGTGAAAAGGCCACAACAGGCCAAAAAAACGAAAATCACAGAAATTTCAGCACAATCCCAAGCCATCCAGCCCCTCCATGATGTTTAAATTCAAAACACCCCACAGAAAGACTCAGTCCACCCACCACTGAGTACCCCTGGGCAAAAGGCCCCAAAACAGCCCAAAAATCGAAAATTCCAAAATTGTAGTTGCAGCAACTGTAATGCCCCAAACAAACTTACTTGTGAAATTTCTAATCCAAAAGTGATCCAAAGAAAGTCAAAAAGGCCTCAAATCCAAATATCCAGCAGCATCCACAAAAAGTAATCCTTCCAGCTCCAGATCCAAATGAAAAGTGACCAGGAGATGGACAAAGCACTGGGAGGAGCCTGCTGGACAGGAACAGGAAGTTGAAGACTGTGGGGCACTTCCTTCCTCCCACCCCCCCCCCCTCCCCAAAATGGACTCCTCGCAAAAAAAGTGCAGGCAAATGTCAACCTGAGGAGTTATTCAGATAAAAATCATCATTTCCAGAAGGTTTATGCTGCTTGCTGGTGGATTTCTTGTGCAGAATTGCAAATTTTGTATTTTCACGAGTGCAAGATTGTTGCTGCTCGCCTCATCTACAAGGTCGCAATTGCGAAGTCCCGCGATACGTGATCACGGCGTACTCGCGTTGACAAACTCTTGCTGTGCAAGTTGGCAAGCCGCGATGACGTAATCGCGCTCGCCAAATTCCCGCGGGATCCCGCAACAAGATCCAAAATGGCGCAGCGCTCGCAAAATATCGAGAAAAACAACTCGGCAAACGCTGAATGACGGTAAGTAAACGCCGCGCGCCGCAAAATTGTATCACCAAGAAAAAAAAAATCCGCTGCGTGCGAATTTGCGGATTTTCGGGAAATTCGCGAGCGTTCGCGGATTGCGAATTTACCGAAAATCCGCAAAATCCACGAGCGTAACGGATTTTCCGTCCATGCTTAATGGTAACGCGGGCACCCGGGCAATGCCTGAGGGGCCGGTCTCCAGTTCCAGCTGTGGGCTGCTTTTTTTAGGCAGGCGATTTGGTGGTTTCTGCATTGTTCGAATGCCACCAGCGCCCAGTGGGTGCCTTAGTGGCCTTTATGAAGGCAGATGGGCCTCCATTACCTCCCTTTTATCAAAGGGCAGAGGTGTCACTTCCTTTCTCTCACTGGGGCTGGCCCATTATCATATGCATATTGAGCGGGGGCAGGGTGCAGTGGGCCGGAGCAAAAGTGGCCTCACTTGTATTCAGGTGTGTTTTACCAGTGTAAGCTAATCCGTGCATTTTTTACCCCCTCCCCTTTTTATATTAAACTTCGCCGAAGCAGGGTTTTGCAAAGGCAATATGCAAAGGTGGGCCACTTTTTTTTTAGCTTGCCCGTGTCAATTTTTAATCCCAATCCAACCCTGGCTATTGTTCATATGTCCACTGCGGGAGATTGCTCTTTTTCCTTCCTGGGCTCTGCATGGTGGAACAAGATCCCTTTTGACCTGCATCAAACAGAGGCTAAAGCTGGGTTTAAGAAAAAGCTTAAGACCTGGCTTTTCCCTCAGCAATTAGCTTCTGCATCTGCTTCTTTTCACAGACCGTATAGCACAGAGACACTCTTGAGAAGCTCTGCGCTCCATAAATCCCTTCACATTCAAGTGGAACTCGAGTATATGAACTTGGGATGTCTGTGCCTGTCTCTCTTGAAATACCACAGATATTGAGGGGCCAGGAGCTGGGTTTCTGGGGCATCAAAGACTGGGGTCCCTAAAGAGCATTTTCAAAACGCCTTAAGGTAAGAAACAGGGCATAACTTCCAGATCAATACAGGCTTTGATGAGTGACCAATATGATTATGGGAAGCCCTCAAGCCAGTAGTGGCAGGGCAGGGCTCTGGGATGCATGTCAGAGCTCAAGCATGAGCCTAACCACCGCAAAGCAACCCTGCTGAGCCGAGAAGCCTAATTCTGAGGTGATAATTCGAGGATCTTCTGTTCAACACGGGAAAAGCGAAGGTCTGACACCTACAGCTACTCATATATGTAGGTGGAAGGATTAGGATTTCCTTCCAGAGTTGGATCTATGTGCAGGAAAACAAGACAGGGAAACTCTACAGTGGTTAAGTCAAGAAGAGGACGAAAGGAGACACACAGGAAGGGAGTTAAAGGACTAAGGGAGACTCAGCCCTTTGTATTTGCAACTTATCACTGTACATTGTATGGTCTGGTTATTCATGCTTCCCCAGAGGCATTTCATACATGTCGCCACCCTGCCACTGCTTATTTGTTGGACTAAGGTTGATGGTTGACACACTTTCTGAGGCACATGGCTAGCTGCAATCTGAGATGGTCACGAGGCCTACTGGATTCCTGCCAGAGTTCTTTAAGCTTTTTGAGAGGACCAAACCCAACACCTACCTGTGATGTTTCTCATTTTGCACAAGGCAGGTTCGCTACCAAAAGGCATAGGTAAGGTTGTTATTAGTGAAATTCTGAAACCTTGGCTCATATAGGTCTATATCACTTAGTAACGTTGAAGTCAAGATCATGGCCAAGGCCTTGGCAAACCTCCTTGTTATGGTCATTCGTATTTTAGGTCACCACAGCCAATGCAGGTTTGTGCAACACAAGTAAACTTGTCAAAATATATTGTGCCTATTCGATGCTCTACTACTGGCAAGAAAGCCCTGTAACTCCTGTGCCAGGTTTTCAGAGCTTAAAGGGTTTAAAGACAGAGGGCCTCATTTACAATGATTTAGCGTAGGGCAGCACAGCAAGTCTTTTTGATGCTCTGCCCTACGCCAAATTAAAAGGTTAGGAATGTATAATATTTATGAGATATAGTGGATTCCTGTTCTTTCAGCCGGTGCACAATTTGGTTCCTAGCGCCAACGCAGGTTTCCCTGCGCCATGGTGCAAGGATGTCTGCATTATTGCAGGATTGATTTTCTGCAGGAAGGCACACCTTCCTGCAAGAAAACAGTCCATTGAGGTTTTTTAATCTTTCTATGTGTGCTGCAGAATTAAGCACACATAGAAAGAGGAAATAAACTAGGAGAAATAAACATATTTCTATGTCATTGCGTCTACCCTGGGGAGGCATACAGTTTTGATGCATTCTCAGGTGTACAGATCCTTATAAATCCTGGAACGCATTAAAACTCATGGGTGTTGCATGAGAATACCCGTTGAAACACCCATGGATTACCTCTCTTATGCAGTGTAAGGCAACGCAGCCTTACTTCATATCTACGAGGTCATGAAAAGGCACATAAAGTGACTTTGCTTGGCCTTATTATTATGGGTCCGCACTATGCAATACCGGGGCATAAGCCCCAAAGTGTTTTTCCATACTGTCCAAGGGCATCATTTGGTTAGTAGGATTGAGCGGGGATGAGCTTTAGATTTTCCAACAATCACGCTGGCATATAATGTTAAAATACAACATACGACAAGCGGGGTGCATGAGAGTGGCCTAGAGGATAGTGAAAAAGGAGAGGAATGTGGAGTGGTAGGAGTACTAAGGAATAGAAAACACAGTAATTTACAAAAGAACCAAACAAATTGGAATTTCAAAGAGGGAGAGAGTGTGTGTATGTTTCTGTCTGTGTCCATGTATAAATTCTTGGTGAAATCTGACAGACACCTTACTATACCCAACTATTTGTCAGAAAATACATTTATTAGGGGTGTGTAACACCCCAAACACGCTCCCTGAAGCACCACTCCTGATGTTGACAAACTCCTCTTACACTGAGCTGCCCTAACCATTCAGTCCCACGAGTTAAACCGATAATGAATGATTTGAGAGTTACTCAGAGCTAGTGGTAGATTGGGTCAAATCTACTGTACGCCTCAGTCCTGGCCTGTGGGATAGACATCAAGTTCATCCTCACAGGTGCAGTGGCGTAGCCAGGCCTTAGGCCTCCCATGGCAGCACCTGTGTTTGCCGCCCGTGTGACCTGATCAAAGGGGGTGGGGTGGTGGAGGGGGTGCTGCCAATTCTTGCGGGGGGGGGGGGGGGGGGGCTGGCGATTCATGCAGCCGCAGAGCGGGGGTCGGCCACTACTCCCCCTCCCCCCCTCCCCACCCCTCCAGCTACACCACTGTACAGGTGGGTTGCAAAGCCTTTCAGAACCCGGCGGTGCATGTTCTTACAGAGGAGTCAGAGGTGTGGGCAGACAACATCCTCCCTGTGCTTGGAAGTGTAAAGTGGGATCTCCTTCAAGGGGCCCCTTTACCCAGGGCCGTACAGGCCATAACACTCACCAGGCATTTTTACCTGGAAGGCTGGAAGGGTGATGCTCGGTTGTCGAGCTCTGGGGCAGGGTTTGTTTTTGGTGCATGTTTTGTAGGGGTGCTGCAATATCGCACCCCCCCCCCCACCCCCCCCCCCAACCTCCCCCTGTAACAAAAACCGCAGGGCACCCTCCTTCTCATCCCCAGCCCAGCGGGAGGGCTGGTCCGACAAAATTGCCAGGACTGCTTTGAGTTCCCAGTCCATCCCTGCCTTGACCACTGGTTGTGATGGGCAGTGCTGCCTCAAATGGTGGAGACGGCGCTGCCTCAAATCCTTTACACGTTACAAATCTTGAGCTACAGATTCCCCCCCAAATATTTTAAACCAAAACTATTGATGAAGAGAATCTTTTTTGCTCAAATATGGTTTCCAGAATGACAATCGTTAAGTGCTGCTAGTCAGCTTTCAAATATGGGTTTATGCCAGACAGTCGCATGTTGCCTCTTAGTGTCGAAACTCCCGTCTGCTGGTCATCAAAGATTGGTTGCTGGGCTCAATCTCAGATCCAGTGTATGGCCTCACATGCCAAACAACAAAGGGAGATTTGTTTTCCACACTGTGGGGTTACTGGGTAATTCAGGCTTTTTTGGAGGCGGTAGTCAAGGTCCCACATATACATACAAATGGCCCTTTCTGGGGGTGCTACTGACAAAGAGGACTTTGTACCTATAATTTTTTTTTATTATTCAAAAACTTTAAATGGTTATTTCAAACACAAAAAGAAAAAAACATATAGCAAAAAGACACATGCCATAGTGGCTAAAGGTATTTGGTAAGGAAGTTTACAGCAGTATAGTCATATGATGCCCTGTAAACACAAAATCTCTCCCGCTATCTCACAAACAAAATTCATGATCATGAATAGGAACTACTGGACCCTGCTAGACTATTTAACCTTTTTTCTTTCTTTTTAAATGGACTTCTGAGGCCTGCATGCAGACCGGCATTAATGTGTCCATGTCTTATGCTTTGGAATATTCAACTCACTTGTATGAGGTAAGCCTGCCATCTAGAGGGCATTAACTGCAAAAGCAGCGAAAGGAGAGTCACAGCAGTATCTTGTTACATACTAATTTCTGAACCCCAGAGTCAGCATATGTGTGTATGCTAACACGAGAAAGGCTGCTGTTTAATTTTGTTCCTAGTAAGAAACGAGACAATTCAAGATGCGGTACCTATCCGGTTGAAACGCCTGCTCCGCCTATTGCAAGAAAAGGGTTCAATTAACTAGCACTCACAACAAATCCTAGGTTATGCTTTTAGAAGTGGGAAATCAGGGGCATATTATCAAGGGTGGTGATAGTGAATTATCGCCGCTTTAGCGGCTGTTTTCGGCTGCTAAGCGGCGATAATTCTATCGCCCTATCAGCAAGCTGTCGCTAACAGCAGTTAGCGACAGCTTGTAGGCGATAGCGAGCGGTTTGGGGACCGCTTTGCATGTCAGCGATATTTATCGCTAATGACATGCAAAGTGGGCATACCCAACCTGTTTGCAACTGAAAGCAGTCGCTAATGTCGCTATCGCCTATTAGCAAGGCAGGCGTAGCGATGGAAATATTCGCGCTAAGCGCGAATATCTCCAAAAACACCTGCCCAGACCAGTTCTTAGCCATGTTATCCTATGGGAGGTGGATAACATGGCTAAGAGCATTTTGTTGCTAATGCGTGAATATCGCTGTATTCTCAGCAATATTCACGCATTTCACCGCTATCGCCGGAAAATGTATCGCTTTAAAGGTAAACGTTGATAATAGCACGTTATCTCAGCGATACATTCCGGCGATGCTCAGCGATAAAAACATCGTTGCTAAGCCTATTTAGCAATAAATATCGCTACTTGTTGGTAATATGCCCCTTAGTTCGATAACCTTCATTCAAATTCTCGAATTGGTAATCCGTTTTTGAAGTCCGTTTTTCGTGAACCCCTCACTTAAAAACCATATACTTTTCCGATTGCAAGTAGGGGATCATCTTTTATAGGGTGGACGTATTTTGCTGTTAAAATTAAAATAAATGGTAACAATCTTTGACTCCTACCATTAAGGAGAAAATGATGACTTCATCGCCCCACCCACACCCCGACCACTCTCTCACATTCTTTTATTGTGAGGTATTAATAGAGGACGTCTAGTGTCTACATTTTCACGAGTAATATTTTAATAGACCGCAAATGTATCACTCAGAATCCATTTAACAATCTGATATGTAGCCAGGAACTCAGTAAGGCATGCTGGCAATATATGAAGCATGATCAATAAATGTGTTTTATTAAAGTATTCCTGAGCATTCTGATTCCAGCTAGTGGCCCTCTTTTACTACACCTTGCAGAGATCAGCTTCAGCAATCTCTCCTTTCTACCGGCAGAATACTTTTTAAAATAAAGCAAGGGATTATTTTTTTACTTCTACATTTTTAAATATGAAAGTATTTTCTCTTTCACAGACAACCACACAGTATTGTCCAGCAATACACTTAACATTTTAATAAACATCTCCTGTTAAAAACATAACCTTTCAAGCAAATTTCCTCCTAATAAGCATATAATCTAAAAAAAAAAACATCATTGATAATATGTAATCTGGACCTGTTTCAGAAAAGGGGGTGGTGATGGACAGAGTATCCGAATTAAGCAGAACACTCCTACCCAGTCAACAGATCAGGGCTTGATCCATCACCGTTTTTTAGCTCACTACACCATCCCAGCTCAGAACCTGGCTACATGCAAATTAGTCTGTCCCTGGCCCAGTGCATCATGGGAACAGGGCAGACCAAACTACCAAGCCAATTCTTATACTGGGAAGGAAACAAGCTTCCGGGGACCGGTTTCTGGCATAACAGCCGTCATCGGCCCGGCTTGCTTGAATCCTGATGGTGCAATGAGCAAGGGACTCACATCTGAGTATACCCTTCCACGCTTATGGTGGACAAAATGATTCAGAAAAGGGGGTGGTGATGAACAGAGTGTCTGAATTAAGCAGACCACTCTTACCCAGTCCAAAGATCAGGGCTTGATCCATCACCGTTTTTTAGCTCACTGCACCATCCCAGCTCAGAACCTGGCTACATGCAAATTAGTCTGTCCCTGGCCCAGTGCGTCATGGGAACAGGGCAGACCAAACTACCAAGCCAATTCTTTTACTGGAAAGGAAACAAGCTTCCGGGGACCAGTTTCTGGCATTACAGCCGTCTTCGGCCCGGCTTGCTCGAATCCTGATGGTGCAGTGAGCAAGGGACCAGGTGTTTGGGTGGCATTTACCAATTATTCCACTTTCGGCCTCAGGGTTTATGATGCCTGCAGAACCCCTCAATGGCCATATATAATTCTGGAAGAACGACTGAGATGTTCATCCTTCACACAATACTTACACTTGCTTTTCAGAGTGATTAGAAGCTGGGGGGGGGGGGGCTTATTTACAAGCCCCTTGCGCCACTTTGGCGTAATTTTGAACATGGGAAAAGTGATGTAGGGGTGGCGCAAGCGGCTTGTAAATAAGCCCCTGAATGCCTTTGGTTGTAAACTGGGCAGATACAACACTCTCACTGTGATGCACTAATTCTGTAATAAATAACACACTATCAACAAAAGAGGACACACGCTTACAACACGGTTAACTGTCATCTAACTGCAGAAACTTGATAGTCTGCAGCAAACAACTGGAAGAAGGAACAAAAGCAAAATCTTTATTCCAGTGAAGGTGGAGAGAGATACATTCCTTCCTGCCCGTAATATCATGACCAGAACATCAGCTGTTATTGTTTTTCTGGTATTTTTTAAAGCAATGGCTACTTTCCTGGACCTTCCTAGAAAGGCATACGGAGGCAGCAAGGGATGCATGTGTATGGAGGCTGTGTCTTAGTGTGGTTGTCAAAAGGCGGAAGCAGAGCAAGTCATACATCCACTGCCAGTCAAGAGATCTGGGTTAAATCCCTTGTTCTTTAGCTCACCATGCCACACCAGTTTAGACCCAACCGTATGCAAATCAGTCTTGACCCTGTTCCTCATGGGAACCGTTTAGCCCAAACTGCCAAGCCAGGTCGACCGGAAACAAGCATTCTGGGACTGGTTTTGGGGTAACACTCCTCATCGTTCAGGCTAGCTTGAATCCAGTGGCACAGCGAGCCCGGGACCCATGTCTGGGCATAACTGGCACACTTAGGGTGAGAAAGCAAAAGACACAAAAATGATTGACGGAATGCAGAACAAATCAAACAATTATCCCAGTTAAGAGATCTGGGTTAATCCATCATTCTTTTATTGTTGTCTTCACTGCACATCATTTTTTCCTGTGATGCTGAATGGACTGAAAAAGACAATTACACTCTAGATATTACACCTTTATACACTGATGTGATCTATTTATAGGATAGGTTATGCTTGCTGTGCCATAGCAAGTCAATCTTCGTTCCCCTTAATGAAGTTGCCTTTTAATGAACACAATCATATGAAGTTAATATCCAAGTTAAGCAGCCTATCATGTGATAAAGATGTAGAAGCCAAGAAGGGCTAATTTCCAGTATGTTGTTCTGAAGCACAATATCTAAAGAGAAAATCAGTTGCAGTCTTTTTAGGATGCAAACCTTGGCTAGCCTTGGGGTCAGGTTGCCCATGCCTTCATTCTTCACAGGTAAATTAAATGTGCCTTGTTGAATGGGCATAGGTTAATAAGCACTATTCAATAAATACACCATCAAAGGTGATGCCAAATGATGTGCCAAAGCCACATATGTATGGGATGGGGTAGCATGGATGACAGTTAGGGGTGGCCAGGGGTAGCAGCCATGACCCCGACTTCACTTCTGCTACCCCTGAGACTTCTCTTCCCACCCCTGGCTCAGTGACATGAGCAGCACCGGGAGCTCAAAATGATCTGGTCGGAGATGTTTATTTTCCAAAGATTCAAAATGCAAAATGATAAGGGCCAGCCTCTTGTTAAAACAAAGTTCTGAACAAATAAATCAGAAAGCAGCAGCACAGGGCTGTTAATGGGGTTTATCAAGATTCATTTGTTTACTGCTGTAACAAAAAGTAGCCACATGGGCGAGATGGAACCCTTGTGCCAGGGGTGGCCTTAGGCATCTGCCAGCTGTGCACCTGCACAGGGCCACCAAACCCCAGGGGCCTCCACGCCAATATATATCCTTAATATAATAATCCTCTGAGGATGGATACATATTTGTGGGGCGGCCCCTGGCAGGGATTTGGCAGCTTCCGGCTCTGTTCAACTTCCAAACACCCTGACCCCACCCCCCACCCCTCTCTTCACTGGCCTCCGCGCTCCGCCCCGCCCGGACACCCTCTTTCGGGGCCCCCTGCCTACGCTCCCTGCCCAGGGACGCCATGAGCCTAGAGCCGCCCCTGCTTGTGCTTGGATCAAGGCCCAGTTTTCAGTTCCATTTCAGCCGCCTTGCAATAGGTCTGGGAAAAAATTGTCAAAAGTTTAATCAGGAAGCATTTAACTAGTGGCCTGGCCCCTCAGCTATGACTCTCTGAAGGTTTAGAGAGAGGTCTCCTGCTTAATTGTCTGTTTTCCAGGAAGACATATGTCTACAGCTTTGAGACTGGAGCTCTGTCTGGGGTCCATGTGTGCTGCAAAGAGAGATTCACCTACCTGTGATCAGATGGCTGAAGCTTCATGCTCTGTGAATGTCTCTGTCTGTGCCCATGGCAGCTGCTGAAATGACATGATATGTGGCATGCCACAGGACAGACCACAGATACTGCATGTGTGACACTGACAGACTGAGCCAGTCTTTGAAATCTGAAGCAGGTAAGTCGATGCTTATCCCGGCCTAGGAAAGACTATAAGACAATGAAGATTGAGGTTCTTGCAGTTGACTCCATTTTTAAATACATGATATAGTCTGTTAAGGTGAGTATGCATATGTGATTTATTTAGGGGGAAAACAAAGAGTACAAACAAGCTCATGAAAAGCGATTTGGCATCATATATCAAAAATAAGGAAAAATGTACACATTATGTTCTCTGATTGATCTACCTTCAGAAATATTAAGCAGTAAGGGAATAGTAAAGGGTTTCTAAAAATCAGACTTGTGACTAGTGACTAATGGTAAGTGAAGAGTGAGGGGACGTTCAATACAATGCACTGGAGCTTCGTATTTTGATGGTCGTACTGTACGGATATGGGAGGCGGGCTGCGTAGCGCAAATGGGGAACGGTGACTGGCCCGGCGTGGGGATGCTGTCATTTTGCAATGCTGTTTATTCATGGGCACTCAGGGTTTCACCTGCACAGATCACTCGCATATAAAAGAAATAAAAATAACTAAATAAAATTACCTCGAAACCCTGAGAGAAAGGTTATCAGCGGATTCCACATCCTCAAGGGTGGAGTACTCCAGTACAGGCTTTTAATAGACCTCCTAATTCGTTATTGTAGTTGCTGCCTTGATTGGCATAAATAAAAACCATATTACCAAACTACAGTATGAAGGCCCTGGACGGAAGCACACTGTCCTGATGGCATGGAGTCGCCCTGTAATCTCATTACAGAGATTTCTGGAACCACATGCAGACCTAGAGGTGGAATTAGGAGCCTGTTGCCAGGCTTGTCTCAGATCATCATCAGGTCATGTTGACCAGTCCTGAACTTTCACTTCACTTCTCAAACAGTCTTCTCCTACTCATCTTAATGCAACCTAAAGCAATATCTTGCAAACCAAAGGTCCACTGGACCCCACCAGCGCCTGATACCCTCACAGGTGACAAGCAGTGCTCTATAAATTGAGTGATTGATTGAAATGTTCAGGACTTCACACAGTCTTGTGATGGCATTGAGAGATCTGGCAGTGCTGCAGGCAACCCTCACTCCACAGTGCGCATGCTAAACTTGGGGCTGAAGAAGGTCACATGCCACATTCAAGCTCCCCAGGGGCATTCTTCAATGTTCAGTCCATCCTTGGAGCTGAAGTACGTGTTTAACCCTAAGACATTCCACAGTGAATGTGTTCTACCCTTAGGGCCATATATTCAACCCTCAGGAGTTCCCTGGTGCGGCATCAGGTCAGGGGCAGAAGCATACACCCCCCTGTTGGGCTTTCCTCGAATGCAGACAAACCTAGGGCTAGAAGTCTATGTTCAACCTTTGAGCATTCCTCTGCACAGACAGACATAGGGGATAAAAGAAGGTGGTATAAATCAAGAATTCATTAGTGCACTGGCAGAAGCTGAAACACAAGTGCCATTCTTAGTAATACAATAGATAAATGTAGAGCCTGCATTAATTCAACGTTCATTGTCATGTGTTAGAATTGGCAGCTTTTTCAGGCTGTGGCTCTGTGCACTTGCATGAAAATAAACTGTTCAGTTGATCAACTGAAAGGAAGGAAGGCTTGTTCATAGTAATACACTTTGTGATAACTTTCTTGACAGCTGCTAAAGCAAATCTAATTTGGAAATAATACATTTGTGAGTTGATTGGGTTGTATTAGCAGGTTTTTGTGCGAAGCCTAATAACTCATTGTGGTTTTTGGGTATACTAATTTCATGCTTTTGTAACCAGAAACACATAAGATCAACACCAAACATTATGGCTGTAGAATCCTGTGTAGAACATGCGGTCGCAAGTTAGATTACTAGCATTTTCCACTCCTCTGATGGCTATGTGATGAGTACTAATGACTTGGAGGAATGGTAACCCCTGTCCTTACTAAATCCACTAGAAGCAATTACATGTTTGAACTGGGCTATAGAAATGGCTAATATTTTGATTATGTGCAATTTCAACTCCATAATATGATACATTAATCAATGGTTAAGCTAAAGATGCCCAAAGAAAAGGCATCCGTTTCTAGAGCACACACTCAGGCCCTCATTTAGATTTGTTCTAGGGCAGCGCCACAAGCCTTCCTCCTACGCTGACCTACGTCAAAAGAAAAGGGTGCGAATACACTGTATCTATGAGATGCGGTGTATTCTTGTCCTCTTACACAACGCTGGTGCACAAATGAGTGCCATGGTGCAAGGGTGGTACAAAAGGGGGTGGTGATGGACGGAGCATTTGAATCAATCAAACACTCACACCCCGTCAAAAGATCTGGGTTTAATCCATCCACGTTCTTTAGCCCACTCTGCCACCCCAGTTCAGACATGGCTATATGCAAATCAGTCTGACCCTGTGCCTCATGGGAACAGTCCAGCCCGAACTGCCAAGCCATGTCTTCCCTGGACCGGAAACAAGCTTCAGAGGACCGGTTTCTGGCATTCCAGCCGTCTTCAGCCCGGCTTGCTTGAATCCAGTGGCAAAGTGAGCAAGGGACTCACGTCTGCGCATACCCTGCCACACTTATGGTGGCCAAAAGCGGTACAAAAGGGGGTGGTTTTAATCCATCACCGTTCTTTAGCCCACTCTGCCACCCCAGTTCAAACATGGCTATAAGCAAATCAGTCTGACCCTGTGCCTCATGGTGCAAGGGTGTCAGCGTTGAAAACAGGGTGTTTTTGTGGGCGAAAGGACACCTTCCGACACAAAAGCAACCCTTATACCACCCCAGGGGAGGCATAGGCTTTTGTCACATTCCCGGGTTTACAGCATGTTGTAAATCTGGGAATGTGTCAAATCCCATGGGTGTTACGTGACATGGGAACACTCACTGGAACACCCATGGCACACCTTACCCATCGCAGTGTGAGGCAACACAGCGACTTGAGCTATGTTGCCTCACACCATATCCACGAGGCCATGAAACGCCACGCAGGGCCTCATAGACATGGGTAAGGCCAGTGTGCTGCCGCAACGTCATAAGAAGTGACATTCTGCTGGTGCACTGGGCTTGTAAATAAGCCCCTCAGTTATTAGAGGTGGAACACAGACACATTTTTGAAGTATGTGCACATAATGGTTTTGGAAAGGAAATTAAAACAAGCACCAACGGGGAGCTTCGTTTACAATGCGGTGTTTACACCGCAGTGCCTTTACAACAATGCCATTACAATGCAAGTCGTTACTACGACTTGCGCTGGATGGCGCTGTTGGACAAGGAACGTTGTAATTTTATATTCCAACACCTTCCCTAATGTTACGTGGACTGGTGTTGGAATATAAAATTATAATATTCCTAAATCCGCGCCCTCCAAGCAAGTCGTTGTAACGACTTGCGTTGTAATGCCCGCGATGTCAAGTACCGCAATCTAAAAGATCGCGTTGTACTGACATACATCCGCACCAACTAGGTCAGTTTCTAATGACAACGCATAGAATTAGGTCTCCTTCTTTCTTGCCTCCTGTAATGGTATTTCATAGGTACCTGAGGAACTAAAGGTGTCAGGGTGAAGTACAATTGAACAATAACAGTGTAACCCATTTGCCCACACAGTAAAACTCTGAGTAGGAAGATGGGGTTAAGTATGGATTTATCGCAACTACAAAGCAGTGTAATACAAAATCAGCCAAAAAACGAGAGTTTATGGTCAGAACAAGATTACTGTTTCACTCTTGATCGGGTCTAGCTATGAAAATGCTCCATTTATACAGACTGACTATCGCAGTGGCATGTTTGGAGTTTGCCTGCTAGCCCATCACAACAACAGCACTGGGAAGCGGTCACTACCCTGAAGCTGGGACGAGGTGCAGTGGGATCACAAACTCTATGGTTGATGAATAAGAATTGTAGGAATGGACATTTGTGCTAGATACACACCTGCAGTCCCTACTAGAGGTTTTTTGAGTGCACATTAGGTAGTTCAAGGGGGATAGTTCTTGCCTGCCCCCCAGTCAAAGTCTCATTGTGGCTCTCTGATTATGATATCAAGGGAAGTACGCCTGCCTTCATTTAACCTAAACAGATTGAGAATTTTAGGATAATTTGGGATTTGAAAAACTCACACACTGGTTGTGGGTACGGCATTTCATCCACTAAGTGCCCGATGTAGGTAATTCCGGTTTACCGACTCTTAAATACCGAATCATACCGATTCGGTATTTAAGAGTCGGTAAATCGGAAGTAGGCAGATGTAGGTAATTCTCATTTACGAATTACCGAATCGGTAGGATTCGGTATTTACCGATTCGGTGAATACCGAATTGGTATTGCCCATTGATTTCTATGGGCCTTGAAGCCCATAGGAATCAATGGGCAGTACTGATTCAGTATTTACCGAATCGGTAAATACCGAATCCTGCAAGGGTGCAGGGGATGTCACTTTGACACCCTCTAGCACTGCAAGTACGGGCTTGTGTGCCATGTGGCACACATACATGCCCTAAGGGCATGTCTGTGTGTCACATGGCACAGGTGTACATGCACAGATGTGCATGTACACCTGAATTCGGTATTTTACCACCCAATTGTATTGGGTGGTAAAAAAACGAATTCTGAAGGCCTGTAGCACTGTAAACAGTGCTACCTACATCTGGGATTTACCGAATCGGTAAAATTACTGATTCGGTATTTTACAGAATCAGTAAATTTACCTATACAGTAAATTTACTGATTCTGTAAAATAATGCCCCCTACATCTCAATCACCAAATACCGGTCGGTAACGGACGAATTCGGCCGTTACTGACCGGTATTTGGTGACCTACATCGGGCCCTAAATCTGCTTTCCCAAGAGTTCACCCAAACACATTTCAGATTCTTACCACATGCAAAGCTGAAAGACAGATTTGGGTTTAAATGTATAATTAGAGTGAAGATGATTCGACCTGAAAGTAGTTCCCTTCTTATGTAGGTAAGGGGGTGGTTCCTCTCAACAACCACCACACACACATGAGGGTGCAGTATGATTTCCGTGGTGGGGAGGTTTCTGAAGATCACCTTAGCCCACTTCTAAAAGATGCAATAAAAAATCCCATTGAGTCTGACCAGCTTACTATGTGATGCCAGTGCTTAATTTGAGCCGGTGTTTGCAGGAGAGGCCCACCAGCATTCATTTTGGAGGCCAGTGCATATTTTTCCTCACCAGACTTTCACACAACTGAAGCAAAAAAAGAAAAAAAGGGGGAAAGATGGAGGAAGAGAAAGACGGTAAAAAGCAACGGAGGGATAAAGGGGGATAAAGGGAGAGGAGTTGGCCCTCGGACCTAGGGAACTGGTTTGAGTCTCGGTAATGACACTAAACATCCTGTGATTCTGGGCAAATCACTTAATCTCCCCATGCCTAACAAAAATGAATGTGTCCTCATGTAATGTAACTGGTGCTATGTAAAGCGCTCTGAAACCCGATTCGGGTCAAGTTCGCGCTATATAAAACTGAAAAAAAAAACTGAAAGAGTGATATAAAGGAATAGAGAGTGTCTGGTGGTGGATGAAAGAGACATGAGGTGGAACCAATGCTCCACAGCCTTGGTGTGGCACCCCGATATTGGTAGCGCTGGCCATGGGCTTCTGAGCAGAACCTTAGACCAGGGCACTTAGGGCCAGATGTATCAAAGGGTTTTGCCCATTCTGTGTCGATGGGGAAATGTGTTGATACATATTGCCCGTATTGTTTTACAGATTGAGCTTTGGGCACAACCATTGCTCCTGCGCATGCGCCCGTAATAGGAAAGGGGGCAGAGAGCCAAAGGATTTACCTCATTTACATGGGGCCACGTCCTGATGCCAGTGAGAGAATGAATGCCCATTTGACATCACGTAGACCCATATGCCAGGCCCCTGAAAAGTATTCCTTCCGTGACATACAGCCTCTCCGACAATTATTATGTACCAATCAATGCACATGTTGAGTATAAAGCGTCCGGCTCAGAGCACTTGAAACACGATGAAGGGAAGGAGAAAGGAGACAGCTCCTAGCCAATGGTAAAATAGAGCACGCGCCAGTGTTCTTCCTGTACAGAGCAGAGGGGAGGACGTGCAGTTCCACCACGCATCCTTCCTTCCTCTCGCGTCATCAATTCGTCAGATATGTATCATTACAGCATGGTCTACACATTTCAACCACAAACCACACCACTCCTGGGCCTGGAGCCGCGGCAGCAGGCTGATCTCCCCCGAAGGAAGCCTGGAGAAGACACCGGGGCTGGTCTGACATTGCGTGCAGGGCGGCTGACTCATGGATCACGTGGATATTACGCAAAGCCCTCATGGCAGCCATGCTGAACGGGCGTAGCTATCAATAGTGCAACGGGCGCAGTGACACCGGGTCGATGGGGCGTCAGGGGCGCTCTGTATCTCAACTGTGCCATCGAATAATTAAATAAATGCAACTAGAAAATGAGAGTATAGCTAAGTTAAACCAGTGAGATGAAAATGACAGACAACAACTCAAGAATGTCCAACATATGCGCCCAAAGTCGAAATTTAAGGCTTGGGATACCCCCTTTTTCATAACCATAGGAATACGTCCAGTTCACCAGTTTCAAATGGTTTCCATAATATTCAGTTGCTGCCATACAGTTTGTGGCAGTTGGCGAACCGCCGTGACAAAGGTTCCATGTATTACAGTTTAATTTTGAAATAGACTAATATTGTTCAAAATAATCTATTTGGCTTTTTTTTTATTTAGCCAGTGAAAAGTCACGTTGCCTCTTTCCTTATGGACACAGGCCATGCTATGTGGTAAAACGTGTTATGCTGCAATTAGATATAGTGGAAACCATTTGTGTGTGATCGACTGGGACTTCCACCGTGAAATGTTCACAAAAGCCAGCATGAAAAAGCAGTTAAAGCAAAGTTTGTGCTGGTGGGCGACGAATGCTAGCAAAGTATGAACAGCTGAAAACTGAAAAATCGATACTTTTTAAGAAGTGTTTACAGAAGGTGGCACGGCCTGTTGGCAAGGGCAGCGCATGTATTTAAAACTTAGGAGGGCTGGTCAGACCAATTTCAAATGTGAGGCCGAAATGTCTGGTTCAGTGACGTAACTCAAAACAAAGGGGCCCTTGCAGAATGTGATGAGCGGCCTTGAGTATCCCCTATCTCACAGATATACATTGATCGTAGGCTGAGTGGCGGACACCTGAAGGTTTGGAGATCTCTTAAAGGGTTGGGGGGGAGGGGTTTCTGGCCACAGGGGCAGCAGGGGTCTGTGCTGCGCCCTTGGACTGGTTTGCTCCTATTGGCACGGTCAACAGCATGCTCGTGCCCAGTAATGCCTTCGCCTAACGGGCTAAAAGGGCTTCTGAGGCATTCCCTCCCCTACCCCCCAAAACCTTCCGTCATGTTTCTTAGCACTGGCAGCTGCAGCTTCCAGTATGCACAATTCTTTAGCCAGTGCTTAAATTGAGCTGGTGGTTTCCAGTGCCCTGCACCAGCCCTTAATTGTCAACACCTGGATTTATGACAGCTGCCACATGGTGGTGCTGTTTGTGTAATTTAAAGATGAACTGAACAACCGTTTTTTATATAGTCATTATACATTAAAAACACATTGGGGCAGATTTACAACTTCTGGCTCATCCCTGCATATCAGCAGGGATGCGCCAAGAAAGATACGCCACGCAAAACTACCCGTGCGCCACTATGGATGCGCCGCATTTATAATGCGGCGCGCCGTGGCGCACTGATAGGCAGATGCGTCACGCATCTGATGGCGTAAAGATGACGCAGTGCTGGAGTTGTGTCACAAGAGCGATGCAACTCCAGCACTGCTCTGGGGTGCCCTATACTTGCTGTACTGCATCACTCCTTACGCCTGCTACAAGCAGGCGTAAGGTTTTGATGCAGCAGCGTCGTAAAAGTGACTCAGTGAAATCTTGTAGATTTAACTGCGTCACTTTTACGGGGCTTCCTTGCGACGGAAGGCCCACCCTGCATACATTACACCTGACTCTGGTATAATGTAGCGCAGGGCTTTACATCTAGTGAGATGCGTCACGTTGTAAATATGTCGCATAGTGGTGCATTGTTTACACTGCCGCTGTGTCACAAAAGTGATGCAACAGCGGCGTAAAAGTGTTGCAAGGGCTTGTAAATCTGCCCCCTTGAAGGGCAATAGGAGGTGCAAGCTGCAGAGATTTCCTGAAGAGGGCCCTGGCACTTATTTGTTTACAAATTAAGCACTGTCTTTAGCTGATGTGTGCTTGGTTGTGCTGCTGATGGACCCCTAATGACAGCTTCGTACAAAGTATTTCGAAGTTCACCCAGAGAGTGAAATGTATTTTAAAAAAGGTCTGTTAACTGTGATCTTGAGGTGTTATGGGTGTGGGGGCAGAGGGGCATGGCCAGAGATATGGTTAAAAAAAAACAAAATATCTGGCTACTATCTTGTTGGCCTATCACAGTGAAAGTAAATGATCATGTAAATTTACGAGTGGTAAATCCGCCCTAGTACCGTGCAACTCGTAATGAGGGCCTAAGTGTTTAATATAAAATAAGTTTGCTAAAAAACATTTTTTGCAATACGCAATCAGACTATACCCAGTGGAACCTTTTTTCGATTAGGACACACTCCAGAACAGAACTGATAACACTCTACGTTACCTCCCAAAAAGAATAAATCTTTCTCGCCAGGAAACTTCAAATGACTCCATCAATTAAAACCATATTCTGGCTCCTAAGCAGCTTTCAGATTTGCTGATTAAACAAGTGTATTTAAATTTCTTCCAGGGAGCAGGCACCCCTGAGTGAGCTTTCTCAGTACAAAACACAGATGGCCTGATGCACAGGGAGCTTTGTCCATATGTCTGGGGGTTATTCTACATTTTCCCTGTAATGGTGATGGTAGCCCTGTCCTCAAGAGGGTGGAACAACCATCATTGTGACTTGGCAGCCCTTGGATTCAAGCTAGCCTGGCTGATGAAGGATGATGCCCTGAAACCAGTCCCAGGATGCTTGTTTCCAGTCCTGGGAGGACCTGGCTTGGAAGTTCGGGCTGGACTGTTCCCATTGGGCGCAGGGTCATGACTGATTTGCATATTGCTGGGTCCAAAATAGGGTGGTGTGGTGAGCAAAAGAACAATGGATTAAACCCAGATCTTTGTGACTGGGGGTGAAGGTTCGAATTGTTCAGCATTCCGTCCATCATTTGTTCCTTTTGCTTTTGGCAGCTTCTAGGTATATGGGGTCAGATGTTTAAGCCAACAGAGCCGACCTGGGCTCCACTAGTGAAAATATGGCAGTTTTGCCAACTTTCAACAAAGGTGGGGAATGGCAAGTATGTTGAGGTGGACGTCCGCAGAGTTGTGGCGGTGCTCCTGCTTCACCGAGCTCTGAAAGAACCCCGTAGTTTGTATCTGTCTTGGCACTTCATGACTTGACACCTCTGGAATGCAGTATATATTACAAAAGCCAACACCGAAACTCATCTATAAAACAGCAAAGCATCTTTCTTTAGGGTGTAGGATAGGCTGGAGGTAGTTTAGGAATATCCAGTTTAGGTTAGGGATAGATAAACAGGACTTCAACCCCTCCACGCTTTTATGTATCAAATATAACATTTTCCATTTAGCAAAACACGCCATTTGTATGTGCAGAAATACACAAATATCAGACTTTGAAAGCACAAAATAACTGTCAACGGCTCAGGCATTACAAATGGTATGTTACTGCTACTAAGACCTTTTTCTTTAAAAAAAAAAATAATTCTATAGGCAGTGTCAAATAATACCTCCAATATGCCCTGTATCAAAATGATCATTCGTCCTCCAAAATTGTTTGCTAAAATTGGCCTCTTTTTTCTCTCAGAAGGCAATTAATGAATGTATTACCCATCTCCTGGGTTGATGCCGTCCCATGCAGTGTAATTACAAAGTTCACCTTTTTGGTCAGTCATCTCTCAGCCCTTATTATTATTTTTTTAATTTTTTATTATTTTTTATAAACTATACAATCACATTTGGCAGTACAGAGGGTTAGCCAAGAGTGAATAGTATTTGTTTATACATTGGTGTTTATATAGCTACCCTTACTGTTTGTATTTTGAGAGTGAAAGAAAGGAAAGAAGGAAAAGACAGAAAAATTAGTGGTGAGACAAGAGAGAAATAGGACAGGCACGGAGAAAGGAGCAGTCGTTGTACATTATAGTTGGCATCAGTTTTACATGTTACATTACAACTGACAAGCTTCAGGATGCTTGAGTCTGCATGCAGGCCTTCCTTGCAATATCAGCGAACACCTCTTGGGGTGGTGGGCCGATATGCTGTTTGTGCATACCGGCTGTTTATGGGGGTTCATAAGAGTCTAGGTAAGTGTCCAGAGCTTCCCACATTCCTCTCGAGGACGCTTTCCAGGGCGAGTGTTGTAGCGCAATATTGTCCGCTCCTCTGAGGTGCGTGACCCAGTTGATCCATCCTTTGTAGCTAGTTTTGCTTGTGTCTTTCCAGTTGTTTAGGACCATTTTCACAGCTGCTGTCAGTAGAAGGTCCATTAGGTCCTTATCTTGTTCAGTTCTCAAGTTTGTGCGTATAAACGCCGAAGTGAGGGTGGGGAATTCCATTTCCGGTTTGCACTTAAACAGATCATTAATGTAATCAAAGATTTTCCCCCAGAATACCTTGAGTGTTGGGCATTGGAAGATAAGGTGTGCTAGGTCGCCCTTCCCTTTGTTACAGTTCGAGCAGAGTGCATCGTCCCTGAGACCTAATGAGTATAGTTGTGCTGGAGTCCAAAATGCCTTGTGAAGCAGCAAAAATTTAGTTTGTGCTAGTACTGGGGTAATCTTATTACACGAAGCCGAGGCCCACAGTGTTGCCCATTCCTTTTCATTGAGTGGGGTGTTATATTGTTTATCCCAATAGGCGACTGTTTTTCCATTAAGTTTGTTGGTTTTGGGACGTAAGAGTTGGTAGAGCTGTGAGACTTGGTGTCCTAGTTTGTTAATATTTGACACATATCGGAAGATTGAGGGTTAGGGGGAAGGAAATTTCACCTTTGATAAAGCTGCTCTTATTTTCAGAAACTTATAAAGTTTGATGTCTTTTAGGTGGTGTCTTGCTTTAAAGTCTGAGAAAGTTATAGGGTATTCCCCAATTGTCGAGTTGGTATGGGTAGTAGATACCTTTCTCGATCCAGGTATTGAAGGTAAGGCTTTTCCCTTTGGACTTAACCTTATTAGCTCACAGTGATTTTGTCTTAGACCCTTTGATGCTGACCTGCATTTTTTTGTCTACCTTTAGGAGTGCGATTTTACTGTTTTTAAAAGATAGGTTTGGATGCATGGGGATATGTGTTTGCTGCTAGAAGGGCAGTGGACTCAGATTGTGCAAGATGGCCTTCTCTATCTGAAGCCATACTGGTATGTAGTCGGTCGACGGGGAGACCCAGTATGATCCTCGTTTTGCCAGAAAGCCTAGTTGGAACAGCCTAAAGTCAGCTAGGTTTACCCCTCCTTGGGTTTTATCCAATTTCAGTTTCCTAATGCTTATCCTTGCTTTCTTTCCACGCCAGAGGAATTTAGTGAGCATGATATCTACTTTCCGGTGAAAATCATCTGTGAGTAGGAGTGGAAGCATGCTTATCAGGTAGTTAATCATTGGGGTGATCATCATTTTGATAGTTTCGATTCTTCCCCACCAGGTTATGAATTTTGGGGACCATGAGCCCAAGAGTTTCTTCATTTTTTCTAGTAGTGTCTTCTTATTGTAATTTAGCGTGTTCATTAGGTCGCTGGCAAAATATATACCTAGGTATATAATATGCCCCGTCTGCCAAGTCAGCCCAGAGTCTCCTAGAATATCTTTAGTGCAGTGAATGTTTAGCGGCTTACATTCGGATTTGTCCTTGTTTAGCTTATACCCTGATAGTCTGGAGTAATCTGCGATCGTGGTCATCAGTTCCCCGATTGAGGACTTTGGCTGTTCCGTTACTATGAGTATATCGTATGCATAGGCGGCTATTTTCACTTCGACTCCGTTGATATCAACCCCTTTTATGTAAGTGTTTAGATTTATTTCCTGGATTAAGTGTTCAAGGACCAGTAAAAAAAGTGCCGGTAACAGTGGGCATCCCTGTCTGGTTCCTTGTTGCAGTGTAAAGGAGTCAGAGAGTGTACCATTAACTGTGATACGGGCTGAAGGAGCACGATATAGGGACATAGTTATACGTATGTATGCCTCCCCCAAGTTGAAGGATTGCATGCAGCGCTCTAGGAAGGCCCAGGAGACTTTATCAAAGGCCTTCTCTGCATCTAATGCTATAGCCACGGCTTGTTCAGGTTTAGTGGACACTTGTTCCAGTATGTGGAATAGAAGTCGGGTGTTGTCGCTAAACACTCGGTTGCGTAGGAATCCGACCTGGGAGTTACTTATTAGTTTGGGGAGGACCCTATTTAGTCTGACTGCCAGGATCTTGGCGTAGATTTTACAGTCTACGTTGATGAGGGAAATGGGTCTGTAATGTTTGGTGATAGGTGGTCTTTACCCTCCTTTGGGATGCCTATTATGTTAGCTTCTGTCATGGATTGAGGCAGTTCCCCCTTCAATGCAGTCTGGTTATAGACCTTTTTCATGGTTGTTTTAAGCTGGTTTATGAAGGTCTTATAGAAATCGGCAGTGTACCCGTATGGCCCTGGACCTTTATTTTTTTGGGTGATTTGACTGCCTTTTCAATTTCTGTCGAGCTAATCTCCTGACCTAGCCTGCTTGTCTCTACAGTGTTTAGTTTCGGGAGCCCGATTCTTTCAAGGTATTTTGTACATTCCTCTTGGTTAAGGTTCTGGTCATTCCTGTAAAGCTCTGAGTAGAACTCTTGGAATGTCTTGAGGATGTCTTTGTGTCTTGTGTGGGTTTTGTTGTTTAAGTCTGTGATAGATGACACAGCAAATTAGTTGCGTTTATGCTTTAGGTAGGAGGCAAGCAGCTTCCCAGCTTTGTTGGCTTCGCATAGGTTAAGGACTTTGCACTTGTTGAACCACAACCCTGCTTTCTCGCTCAGTATTTTGTTATATTCATATTTGTTCTGTGTTAATCTAGCTAGGAGCTTATGTCCTGTGTGGCGTTCTCATGGTCTAATTCTAACCTCTTGATCTCCTGCTCGAGTTGGTTTAATCTCAGGTTTGTATTCTTGTTTATTTTAATTCCAATTATTGTGCCTCTGACAGTTGATTTTAGGGCTTCCCATAGGATGTTGACGCTTGTCTCCGGGGAATCCTTATGTCTTTGGTACTCAGTTATGGCCTCTTCAATCTTTTTTTTGTTCTTGGGGTCTGCTAAAACTTCACTGTTAAATCGCCACCTCCGGGGTACGGCTTCGTTATGGCACCCGCTCAGTTTTAGACTGATGCATGAGTGGTTAGAAATTAATCTTAGTGCTATTTCGGAGTGTTCGATTAGGTGTGTGTGCATTCCAGAGAAGTATGTAGCCTATTCTGGTGTAGGAATTATGTGGGTTAGAATAGAAAGTGTAGTCCCTAGTATCGGGGTGTTGTAACCGCCAAGCGTCTTTGAGATTGAACTTGGAGCAGATGTTTTGGAGTGTAGCATGTGAGTTAGTGGGGTGATATTGACAGGAGGATTGTCTGTCCGTGATGTGGTCTAGTGGGATGTTAAAGTACCCCGCCACAACCATGACATCGTTTTGGGGGCAGCTGTCTAGCGTACGTGACACCTCTGCCCAAAAGGATGGGTCGTTTTCATTGGGGTCGTAAATGTTTGCTAAATGGATCCGCTTCTCCCCCCTCATCAGGTGTGTTACTAGAAGTCTACCCTCATTGTCGTGGGAATGTGAGTCTATTGTTATGTTCGAACTTTTTTATAGTAGGGTCAGGACCCCTCGCTTTTTTTTGTCAGCTGGTGAGCAAGCCATCTGCGAAATCCAATTGCCTCTGACTAGTTTGGCATCCTCCTTGGATAGTTTGGTTTCCTGTAGGAGGACTAGATCGCATTTAGCTTTAGCTAGGTAGTCTATTATCTTCCGGTGTTTAATAGGGTGATTCAGACCTTTGACATTGAGGGATACTACGTTGAGGTCCGTTGTCAGGGTGAGTGTGTTGTTATGAGCCATCAGCTATAGTGTGGTGTGGCAACTCTGTATGCCCAACACTCAGGCGCACTTTGACTCTGAGGTGATCCCCCCACTTGTGCCCGGCTGGGCGCCCCCCCCTCCCCTGTGTTGGCCCTTAGTATTCGTCAGATACTGTTTGTAGTGAAAAAAAGGTGTGAAATAAAGAAGAGGATGGAAAATATAGAAGACAGAAAGCTGAAAGATCCTAGTGTGATTTTCAAGTAACCCCCCACTCTCCCCTTCCTCCCCTTCTTGGAATTACTCGTATGTCGGAGGTGCGACGGCAGGATCGCCGTTCCGCCTCTCAGAGAAATGATATTGAGTAATTGTTGTGCGTACTCCCATGCAAGCATTGTTATCTACGATACAATTATACATATATGCATTGCGGGTACAGTCTTAATTGTTCAAAAAAGGATACTTTGCTCTGGTTCCAGTGACTCCTTGAAGATGGCTTCTTGAGGTTGGCTTTTTGAGGTAGGGGTTGTGTCGTTGATGAGGTAGGTGTTGGTTGTCGATCTTGGCGTCTATGTGGTAGATATGTTCAGTGTTTCCTTCTTGAGCCACTCCCTTATGGGTTCTGCTCACCCGGTATTCGACTCCGGCGACGGTCCTCCTTTGGCAGAGGTGGTTTGTGAGGTTTCCATGTCCAGAGCTGCTGGGCCATCCAGGAAGTTAGCCAGGTCCTTGGAATCGGTGAAGAAGTGGTACTTGCCATTAACATTTACCTTGAATTTTGCGGGGGCAACAAACGAAATTTGGATGTTTTTACTCATGAGTCTGTCGCATAGGACAAGGAATCCCTTCCTGGTGTTCACTGTGGTTTTAAAGTGGTCTTGTGTGAGGATGATCTTGTGACCTTTCCAGCTGATTTGGTGGTTTTTGCAGGCATAATTAAAAATGTCCTCCGTGTGTTGTGATCTCAAGGGCTTACAGATGATAGGTCGTGCTGTTTGTGATGTTGGGGATTTGAAAGCGGGAATTCTGTGGGCTCTATCCAGTTCAAATTGGTGATCAAATTTAAGGTTGGTTCGTTTGGGGATCAGGTCTTCAAGGAAGGCGGAGCTGGACCCTGCAGCATCCTGTGAGCCTTCTGGGATTCCTATTATGCGGATGTTCCCTTTGCTGTTTCTATCCTCCATCTCCATTGTATGTTTCTGGAGTGTCTCAGTAATTTTAGATATTGTTTTCACCTCCTTGCTTGATCTTTGGGTAGAGTCCTCTACATCGCTGATCATTTGTTCAGCTGCTGCAAGTCTGATATTCACTGAGTTCAAGTCTGCTCTGACTGCTGCAATCTCTAGTTGGATCGTGTCTGTGGTAAGCTTTGTCGTTTTCACCAAGTCATGGACCTCAGCTAGCTTTTTTAGGATAATTTCTAGGGTGCTGTTGATGTCTGGTTTTTGTTTGATCGGGAAGTCAGATGTCACTGGCTACCCTTTGCTCTTCTTTTGTTGCTGTAGTCTCAGTTCTCTGTCTGTCATGTTTGCTTGTTTGTCTTGTATGCCTTCCTTGATATCTTGGTGTGTCTCTGTTTACCTCTTTAATACTACTGTTCCTGAGCCTCTATTCTGTCGCCGATCTTCTCTCTGTCCTACCGCTTTCTATGTTGACTGTCTCGTTGTCCTTTTTAGCTGTATATTGACCTCTTATGGCTATTTGCGGGGGTCTTCTCTCTGAGCAGCTGGAAGTCTGATAGGGCTGGTCCTCCCCAAAGCCCTTGGTTCTTTGGTTGGTTCCTGTAGGTTAGTATGGACTGAGTGGGGAGTAGGCAGTGTGTAATCCGAGCCCCGAGAGGCCACGTTGGTCACCTGTCCTAGCTGCAGCTGTGGAGGGCACACTATCGGCCTCGCTCCTCGCTCCTCCTGACAGCCTCAAGCACTATCATTCACGCAAGCTCCCTAAGTCGACTCAGAGCTTACAGTGCTCGTATATGTGGATGTTCAGCAGGGCCTCTCTTCAGGGCCGCCTGGCTAAGTGCTCGGCCAGCAGCCGAGCTCTTTGCCAGGGACGGTTTTCGTCCAATTTTGTTACAGGGCCGATTTAACAGCTATGCTGCAAAAAAGGCCCTGTAACAAAATCGGCCCCCAGGGGCTCAAAACCAGCCCCCACCCATGCAGCACACCGGGGGATTGCCCGGTGCCCGCTACGGCCAGTCCGGGCCTGCCTCTCTTCCATCTGGTCGGTAATTTCTTCCCCACTCAGTGGACCTGGGTTTTACTTGCTGATATACCCCGTTGAATTCTGTGCTACCAGACCTTGCTGTGCCGTTTGAGTTTGGGTTCCGCTCCCTGAAGTGTGTGCAGGTTAGCTAGCAGTGTCCCCCCCTTTAGTCCTTTGTTAGCGCGGGTGTCATTTTGGGGTGTGTGCAGGGCTGAAACCTTATTTTGGTTTCCTCGTACTGTATTAGTTGTACTTTTATAGGGGATGTCTTGGTTTTACTTTATGTAATTTAGCTGCAGGACCTTCCACAGTCGCGCTCTATTCCATGTGCTGGTATTTGGCCCATACGGTCTCCTGTCTGCCAGTCAGCTCCTTCTTAACACTTACTCTCTGCCTTACTCACGAACTTGTTGTGATTCGGCCGCCATTGCTGGTGTGTTGTTTGTCTGAGCACGGCTCTAGTTTCAGTTTCGTTTTTTTCCGCGCAGCCCTTCTCTGCGTGTTGTCCTGATGTGCCTTGTTGTGGTTGTCTTAGTTTGCTTTGTGCAAGTCAGCTAGCTGCATCTCCTTCCGCCGTTGAGCTTGCGATTTTATACTGGCGTTCAGACAACTGGCAGACTCAGAGCCATTCACAGTCGCGGTCGGCTGCCATTACTGTTGAGTTTTTGTTTTCTTTTTTGATCCTGGCTCTAGTGTTGGTTTCAGTTCCTCGATAGGAGCCCGCTCTTCATCCTCAATCTGTTGGTTTAGCTCCTTGCTCCCTTATTGACTCTTAGCGGGCCGCCCGCTCCTGCCCTGGCCTTCTGGTCCCCAACTCACAGCCTTGCAGTGCCATGTTTTTTGTGCGCTCGCTCGCCTTTGCTATCCACTGCCTCTGCATCTACTCTCATCACCGTGTCCCTGTTGTGCCCTCACGCTTGTACGCTTTATCTCCTGCGCTTGTTAAAAGATATGTTTTGCTTTTCGTCTGGTACCTGCTGATTGCGGCGGTGATATTAGTCCTGTTGCATCACAGCGATTCCGCACTCGAGTCTGTGATCGGTCTCGGTTTCGTAGCATACTGGGATGTCACCATCTTCCCTCTCTCGTCCACCCCTCGCTTTGCCACTAAAGCCTCTTGAAGAGCACCAGTCACCAGCTGTTATCCAGATAAGCTGAGGTTCTGGTTTAGACACTGAGTCTGTCCCTGTGACTGTACTGAATGACGTCAGACAAGATTAAAATGAAGACGTTTCCACCTGCCTACTCTTGCTGTTGCAGTTGTGTTGTCCTATTACCTCCAAAAGAGGATCTGGAAGAAAAACATTCTTGCTGTTCTGTGACACTTGAAAGTTTGTGTTGTTAACACTACCATCATTTCTTGATTTAACTATGTCAAAGCTTGCTACGTTAGCCCTCTTAAGTCAACTATTTTCAAGCTTCAAAGAGTTCACAATAAGGTATCACAACATCATTAATTTCAGAAAAATTGATAGATTTGCCATAACCTGGGATGGTTGCCAGTTTCTAGAAGGATTCTGCTCTCTGTGGTTTCCTTCGATGCTACTTGGCACATGCAGTTTAATACGACCTCGTTTTGCACTGATGTATTCATTGATTATGTTTATTGTATCAGTGCTTGTGTGAGGTTTCTTGCTTTTTGTGTTCCCGTTCCATTCTCTCTTGCACCTGTATGTTCTATGACTTTGTTCTGTAGCGGATGAGAATATAGGGCCATATGTATGAACACATTTTCCCATAGACACAGAATGGGTAAAACCCTTTGATACATCTGGCCATTAGTTACTAGTGCTTATGTGCTATATGCCACCATGTTGTTTATTTGATTGCACTATATATGTTTTAGGGATCTATAAATGATGTTCTTAACCAATAGTTGTTTTAATTTTAAGGCTGATAGCTGAAACAATAAACATGGAAATGGAGTAGAAGGATTTATTAAACAGCGCTCTACTTTGCCCAAAAAGAATAATATTAAATAATCCATATGCTGCATATGTGATTGCATCCAAGTCTAAGCAATCCCTTCATTTTGTCTCTTCTCTTGTGCTTCCAGCCCATCCCCTGATTTCGAAAGGCTCAGCAGAAGGCTGGCTTATTAGTAAGCCTGGGCGTAGTTTGCGAAGTAGCGCTACGCGTAGCTATGCGAAGTGCACTTCGCACTACGCGAACTACGCGAACTGCATAGTGCACTGTTCAAAATGCTGTTCGCACTGATTGCACAGTGCCGGATGCTTGTCCGCACTGTACGATCAGTGCAAACTGCATCTTGCACATTGCAAGCGGTCATTTTCTGCTGCTCGAGTAGATTTCTACTCGAGCGGCAGCTTTCTCAATGCCGACTGGTAGTTTCTCATCATGAGCGGTCGCGGGTATACGCGACCACTCACAATGAGAAACCTGACCTCCCTGCGTTGAGAATCTCGCCCGGAGGATTATTTTCCACGCTCGCGATCGGCAACTTGATGTTGCTTGCTCACGGTCGCCAACTTGACGTTGAGGACTGCGAGCAAGCAAAAAATGACTGCTGCACTACGCTACGCTACACATTGTTTGCACTGTGCTACGTGCAATTCGTGTAGTGCGAAGTAGCGCAAACTTCGCAAGCGTAGTGTAGTGCTTTGCCCAGGGTTACTTAATAGAGAGGGAGGTCTTCCTTCTCTTTTGTTGCTTATCTATTTGGAATCTGTTAATTCTTGACCTCCCCAGAATAGATGACCATTCTATGTTTAGGAAGGATCTTAACATTTATCTGCTTTATTGATTGTCTTTATCAATTCTGATGTTGTTAATTCATCGCCAAGATGCCTTATGTTATTGTTTCCATGTTATAATTAACAAATCAACTCATCTGTTGTACGCATCTGCTTTCAATATATTTAATGGGTGCCTTGAGGCACTAAATGCAAGGCTGGTGGAAGAAATCAAGCAGAAATGATGGTTTGTGGCTCTTGCTCTTAGGAGAGGAAGGCTTGTCACCAAGGGATAACTTAAGTGTCTAGGTCCGGATCGAGCTATGTGAAGCCTGAATATATAATTCATTCCTAGCCAGTCAGACCCCTACCACCTAAAGCATACAGCTCAAATATGAAATGTAACAATGCTATCAAGCTAAATCTGGTTCTGTCAAAAACAGCATAACTGATATTTTGCATTATAGACTAATAATGCAAAAGCATTGCACAATAAAAACACTCCTTTGTACAGTACTTATTCCAGTGTTACAATGCCAAACTGGTAATTGTGTTGTCTGCTGGTGTCTCTCTTGTGATCCATTCAAGGTTGTCCCTTTCTCTACCCAGACCAGACTAATTGCTGTATGAATGAAACTCTTTGTTTATTTAGACCATAGTCTTTAAACACAACGGGAAACCACAATAGATAAATTAAAATTCAATTTGTTAAAACTTCCTTATAATATAATCATAATAAGGGTACGGAATCCACGGCCTTTCCCCAATAGCAGCAGCCTTTTAACCCAATAAAATTCAATATTATATATATTAATCTAAATAAATAACAGTACAATTCATTAAAATACCTTATCACATGTGTACTTATTAAAAATACGATATCTGCTGGGGGTCGCGTAACTAACTTCCTTTCCATAATATCAGCAGCAATTCAACACGTCAGTAGTATATACATTAAGCTGAGATATATTGCATAAGCTGGATGATGGTATCTAAGAAGGCGGGATAGAATTACTAACCCCCTTCAGTCTATCCCTCAGGAACATTTTTATGCCCTTCATATAATTCCCCAGTGCAATGGCAATATATAGATTTAACATTTCTGTAAGCATTACTATTGCTTGAGCTTGTGACCTTATTCCATATTTTAAGAGAATTGGACGTAAAAATACTTTCCTGAAGGCTAAAACTGCAAGACAATCTACCAATATGTGCAGAATATCATTTTTAGTGCCAAGCCCACATTTACAAGTTCCATCAGCATATATCATTTTGGCCTTTGTTTTTCCCTCCAGCTGTCAGGGGTTAATACCAATTTGTATTCTTAGTATTTCACATCTCAGCTCATAATTCGGCAAGGTATCCAAGTACGGGTACCATGATTCTTTTACCCATGAGTTTCTTGCACCTTGCACTGATTTTTTAATACTCAGGTGGGTCAAGTCAATCTTCCTTGACTGTTCCTGACCTTGGAGTCTGAGTGAACGCTTGGTAAATTCTATTTCCAGTGACTGCTGGGTTAGACTCACCTTTAGACTACCCGCTATAGACAGGGGTTTCTTTCTTACTTCCCTAGCCCACTTGAGGCTGCTAATTCAGATCTCCTCCCTACACCATTGTGAGACCTTCTTTATACCCCCTGGATCCTGTTGTTTCCAAAATCTTAAAAGTGACTTTTGGATCTCAATGCTCCATGCTGTTGTTCCTATCTCCATTCTAACAGCCTGGACCATTGCGGAGCTTGGCAGAGACAATAAGGTTTTTAGGATCTTCCCTTCTTCCAGGTCCCATCTGCATTTACCACTTAAGTACAGGACTTCTGCCCCGTACTATATCTGTGGGCGGATCATTGCTTCATATGCTTTTAGCATTGGTCTGTGGGACATGTCCCCATATTCCTTGTTAAATTTGTTCAGACCGCATATTGAAGATAAGGCTTTTGCTTTTTGGGCTTCTAGGTAAGTACAGAATTTTAGAGCACTGTCAAACCAGAGGCCCAAATATTTATATTCTTTTACAATCTCCAGTTTTGTTTCTCCTAAAAACCAGCTAAAATGTTTATCTTTTTTCCCAAAGCAGAAAATCTTTGTTTTGTCCATATTTACAACTAAAAACTTTGCCTCACAATATTTACTAAAAGCATTTAATTTCCTTTGGAGCCCGAGCTCCATTTGGTCCAGTATCACGAGGTCGTCTGCATATAAAAGACATGCCACTTTATTTCCACTCATTCTAGGGCTAGAATAAGGCAAATAGCAGGGGAGCCAAAACACAGCCCTGTCTTAGCCCGTTTCCCACCGCTATTTTCTGCGTCAGAGCCCCTTGTGTATCCTTGATTACCTGGGCCCAATTTCCTCTGTGTAGTTCCTTTAAGATGGCCAACAGCCCCACCGGTATACCATACCTAGTCAGGCATTCCCATAGACGCTTGCAATTTACTGAGTCACATGCTGCCCGGAAGTCAACAAAACAGCAATACAATTTCCCCTTCTGCTCTATTGACTTCCACGCGAGGGCCCAAAGGGCAAAGCAGTGGTCTATGGTTGAGTGGCCTTCTTTAAAACCACCTTTTCTACCGGTACAACTGGCACCTGTTCCGTCCGAGCTTTCAGCTTTCCTAATATTATTTTTGCAAAGATCATTTCCCCAACATGTAACAAATTTATTAATCAGTAGTTTTTTGGGGCATGCATATCTCCTTTCTTATGCACCGGTCTGAATATTGCTCCTTTCCAGTTATTGGGGATCTTTCCAATTTCTAAGATAGCTTGAAACATTAGTGAGAAGAATTCTGCCCACCAGTTCAACTGTGATTTTATTATCAGGGCTGGGAGATTGTCTGGTCCTGCTGCCCTAGTTAAGTTCAGGGTTTTTATTGTATTTTTCACGTTTAAGGGCAAGAAATCTGCTTTGAGCTCTTCTACTAGCTCACACCACTCCTGTGGCTCCCCATCTTCCGGTTCACTACCCGGGCTATACAAATCCAACAGATATTCTTCCCATGCCGCCTCTTCCACAACACAATTCATTGAGGCGACCGGGAATTCTGCCGCTGATTGTATCAGCTTCCAAAACTGGCGCAAATTCTTTGTCTCAATTATCTCCAGCAGTTTTACCCAGCAGGTGTCTTTATAAGTTCTTTTCGCGCTACTGATTAACATATTATATTCTTTTTTTAGTTTTACAAGCTTATCAGCCCTTTCCTGTTCATAATTCACCCTTAATCTACGTGCTTCTCTCCTTATCTCTCTTCTGTTTTTAAGCAATCCTCAGTGAACCACTTTCCTTGACTCTGTGTTACCCTTTGGTGCCTCTTTACATTTTTTGAGTCCTTTGTGAGTTCACACTGGAGATTTTGAACCACTTGTTCTAAGTTGTCTATGTACCACTCTAAGCCTTGCCCTCTCACATTTCCCAGATCTAGGTTCTGTTGTAATCTTTCCAACCTTGCCATATATTCTTCTGTTAGCCTCGTTGTAATACGCCTGGGGTACTCCAACTGTTGATCCAACACTTTGACACTGGTCTTCGGGTGGACCTCTAAGAGCTCTAACTCCAATGGATTATGGTCACTCCCTTCTCTTTGATATGTCCTAAAACCCTTCACTAAGGCAAAATTCCATGGTGACATAAAAACATAATCTATTGGGCAGTTTTGTGTGCCTGGTTTAAATGTTTTAATCGCAGGACAATCTAGGGCTGACCTCACATTTAAACAAAAGAGGCTTTTGGTCCCCAAATAAATTCCCAATTTTGTATCGCGAATTGTGGAGGCACAGTTTGGGAAGGTTGCTTGGTTTATATCATAAACCTCCAGTATCTCTGAGAACCAATCATCTGGATACTTTGGGTTTAGTTTATGGTTAAAATCCCCCATCAATAAAATTACATCCGTACCATACTTTTTACAGATTAAATCCATGCCTTCTATAAAATAACCCATTTCAACAACATATTCCTCCTGGCTTCCCCATTGCATATACACATTTAAAAGCGTCAAATTTACATACTTTTTGCTGGTAACCGCTAAAGAAGTCCTGCATGCAAGCAGCCACTTACAATTTACTGTAAGTTGGGTCACATACTTTACTATTCTAGTTGAGAGCAATGTCATTATTCCTCCCGCAGGGCACCCAAACCTTTGTTTCTTTGCTGGGCGGTGGAGTTGACGGATGCCATCAAATGCTGGGGTCTTGCCGCATAGCCACTAATTGCTGTAATTAATAAGTTTATTTAAGAGAGAATATGGTCATTTTTCTCAAAGACATTTCGCAGAAATTTATTTTAAATGTTTTTTTATTGCACATTGCCTCTGCAGGATGTAAAAATCAAATAGATATTTTAGAGGACTTGGGGACCGATGTAGGTAAATCTCATTTACTGACTCTAGAATACCGAATTTTACAGATTCGGTATTCTAGATTCGGTAAATGAGATGTAGGAAAAAAATCTGTAATTTTGACCGAATCGGTTTGATTCGGTAATTACCGAATCAGTATTTACTGATTCTGTAATTGCCATTGATTCCTATGGGCCTTGAGGCCCACAGGAATCAATGTCAATTACCGAATCGGTAAATACCGATTCTGTAAAATTACCGAATTGTCAAGGGGGACAGGGTGTCACTTTGACACCATGTAGCACCCCTGATTCTGGCTTGTGTGCCATGTGATACACAGACATGCCCTTAGGGCATGTATGTGGGCCACAGGGCACAGGTGTACATGCACAGATGTGCATGTACACTGGAATTCGTTAATTACCACAAAATATTATTTTGTGATAAATAACGAATTCTTAAGGGACTGTGGCACTGTTTTCAGTGCCACCTACATCTAGATTTACAGAATCGGTAAATTTACCAATTCAGAATTTTACCGAATCGGTAAATTTACCGATTCTGTAACATTGAAGCCCCCTACATCTAAAACTCCAAATACCGGTCGGTAACGGCGGAAATTGGCCATTACCGACCGGTATTTGGCCACCTACATCTGGCACTTGATACTTTATGTTCTGGGGGCTTCAGAACAGAATTGAAATCAAGTTGTTTGTTATTCTAACATATTTATTGAAAGCTACACTTTTCTGTTTCTGTTAGAGTGACCTCTTTGCAGGGCTTTGCCCTAAAGCTGCCCATTCTGGGACAAATTCACTAATGTTTCACGCAACGCAAGGCAGCAAGCAAAGCTGCTGGGTTGCTTTGCATGAAATGTAGAGAGCAGGCATGCACTATATCTACTAAGATTTGGCACAGTTGTTCCCCCTCCTAGTGCTAGCGTTCTGTGTGCTGCCTGGCATCAACGCAGGCACCCTTGCCCCATGCTGCAAGCGTGCCTGCATTACAGGCATAATTGTTTTTATGCACGAAGGGATACCTTCCTCGACAAAAGCGATCCTTTGCGGCAATTTCCTTTTTTATGAGGGCTGCAGAACGCAACACACATGGAAAGAGGAAATCACATTTCCTGGTAGGCCCACAATATTGGAGAAATCTCAGGTTTACTACCTTTAGTTAATCTGGAATTGTGTCAAATTACTTGGCCAGAGGCATGGAGTCGCCCATTCTCTATACTATACCACTATGAAAAACGCAACGCAACGTTCTTTTAGTGGATGTTTGCTCCACTCGATTTCTCAGCTTTTGTAATTAAAATTGCATACATTCAGAAGGTTCTTTATGATCAAATACAAGTGACCACACAATCAGCATCTATATGCAGAGCGTGCTTTGTTTTATGGTTTTTTTTACATAGTGTATTGCACCTCATTTTTCACTAATTTGCACTGCTCCGTCACACTTGAAGCACACTTTATGCACTGCGCCAATGCAATTAGTTTTTATAGTGATTGATACATTTGTTTTTTGTCAGTGTACCTTTGTATTTTGCCTCTTTTTGATTTCACTCTATCTGGGCCTACCTGTTATACTTCATTTTCACACACCCCCCAGTGAACCATTTCATTGATGCATTGTAGCTACCCTACTCTAGAGTTATAGGGTTAAGTTGGTTGATTGTTACACATGTTGTAAAAATAAGGCATGGATTCAGCCCTCCAGGACCAAGTTGGACACCCCTATCCTGAAGGATTAGTGTTTCTCTCTCTTAGATGAATAGGGAAGACTCGGCAGGTAGATGGTGAAGCACATTGAAGCAGGAGACAGAAGGAGTGGGTAGAATGTTGCTAGTGGGTCGGAGGAATTGTGCAGAACAATATTAGCTAAAAATAGATTAGTGTTGCAGAGGCTTGCAGGGTGATCTGAGGGCAGCAGTGTGCTGGATCAGCCAAGATAGTCTTAGGTTGCAGCGACTCAGAGCACAGGGGAGATCACCAGGTCAGGCCAACAACCAGTGTCATGTCACTTTTTCCCCTTATACACATTTCACAGGTTTAGGCAACTCAGCCTGTTTAAAGGTCACGTGTTTCTTAGTTTCACATCTGGAAGTACTCGAGGCCTCGACTGTGAATGGTGGGGTAAGGAGACAAAGACTTGGCACTGGGACCTAGAATTAAAACAGACTTCCCTCCTGCTTCCACCGCCAACCAAGGCTAGAATCGCAGAGTAAGCAAAAACAAAAGTGCAAAGAGCACGAGAAATAACATCTGAGAGGAAGGCCGGGCGGCCACAAGAAAGTGAAAGCCCATGCATACATAGCCAGACACCAAAGGCAAACAACATTACAAAGAACACAGCCAAAGGGCATATGGGCATGTGAAACTGATGAACAAGATGAAATGACACAGGATAAAGCAAGGGATAAATTAGGAGAGGAGGAGATGCCCAAACAAGCACCCAAGGCTGCCACGCTCAATTATCAAGAACAAAAAGGCAACAAGCATTTACAATGCAATGGTCTCGGCAATATTATAGGTAGAGCTATTGGTATTGCTCATTATTTTTGTATCTTTTTTGTATCCCTAAATAAATGGCATTGTCATTTGTATTGGCATTAGCTTTGTTTTTTGCATATGTGATAACTACTGCATTAGCAGAGAGAGAGCGAGGTAGTGAGATAGAGGTGCATGGAAGATGCATGATGTAGGGTCTGTGTTGCTGCTTAGGATTTCATACACCGAGGTATAGGATTGGCAGCTCTCCTTACTACTCTGCTGCTCGCGTCAATTTAAGCTAAAGCCTTCTTGGATGGCCAGTTACACAATCTAGTACACACAATTGTGACGATAATGTTCTTATAATGTTTTCTAGGCCTCCACCAAGGTGTGATTTCTGTTTTCGCAGAGTATTTTGCTTTTCTGTGTTCCTCTTGTACTGTTTTAGATCTATTTTGACAGCTGGCTAACACACAACACCCATCGCTAACAAAATATATAGAGTTGGCTTTGGACCCGCCCTTTTCAGCCATTGGCTTTCTTTAATCAACCTCTGTCTCTCATTGGCTTCAGGTTGTCATTTGTCAAGCATGTCTTGGCTGAGCCCAGGGAGATATTCACCGCTCAGTTAATGCTATTGGCTGTATGCTTCCGCCAAAAGTCAGCCTCTTATTTTGAACTGCATCAGGAACTAATTCATGCCTGTAGTAGCCCTACCCTCTGTCATCCATATCTACTTATTCAGAGGCAGAAATAAAAATAAAAAAACATAATTAAACAAAGAGTCAATTGTAAATGGGGCCAATGTGAGCCCAGGGAGGATGTAGGTGAGGTGGGGTCAGTACTTAATTTGAGCTGGTGTTTGCAGGTGGCCAGCACCAGCACTTGATTCTCATCGTTAGCCCTTATGACAGTCACAACATTGTGGCACTGTTTGTCTAATTTTGGGGTGAGTACAACAAGAGTGTTTAATAATCCAGTACACATTAAAAGTTAATAATACCACCCGCTAAGGGTATTTTTTTACAGCTTTTGGGGCCTGGAATAGTCTGAATTGTCATGTTCAGTGGCAAATGATGGGGCCCCTCCTGCAGAATGTAAGAAGGCCCCCCCCCCGAGTCTCCCATATCTCACAGATATTCCTTGGCCTTGGCTAACACTTCAACATGTGTGAGGTATGGGATATTGGGCCACCAGATACATGCAGATAAAAGATTAACTTTCCAAGTGTGAACTAGGTCTTTGCCCGCCTGAGGCAGCCCCCCAAACCTTCCGAATGCCCTCTAGTGCAGAACTTAAGTGGGGGCCTTTCCTGAGTTACCTACCCCTCCCTCTCAATCAGTGTGAGGTCACGTGAGGCTCTTGTCGCCACATCTTTACAAATTATTCATCCGTTTGTGACAAACTGATAGCAGGCCTTTGTCCCCGGGTGAGCCACGCCCCTTCCTCAGTCACGGGGCCAGTGAAGTGCAGATAGCTGGGGGGCTGCTGGGCGGATGCAAGTGTGCGCAGGGCGGCTGCCCCGGTACAACAAACAAGAGACTGATAAGCCTATCTGCCCCTTCGAAGCCCAGCATGGGTGCACTCGGGGGTCACCCGCCGGGACCCCAGTTCCTGCTTGCTCCCTGGTCTGCTCCTGCGCTGTTATCAGCAGCACAGATAGCCATCTCTGATTGGTGCAGGGCTTGACTTGTGTCCTGTGCGGGGTGCGCGCAGGGTCTTACATCCTTTGATCCGCAGGTCTTCATGTTAAGAGTGATGGACCTGTTAAAAAGGGTGTTTGCGAATGGTGCAGCCATTTTGATCCCCCAGAACCGATCAACGACAAACTGCTTGAGCAGGAAAGTTAGGAATGCAAGCAGCGGCTTGTGTTTTGTACGATAGCGTGAACTTTGCCGCTGGCCGCACGACGCGAAGGGGAGATAACGCGAGACAGCGTCTTAGTGCCACATGCCGCGCGAGTAAAAACGATAGCGCGCCGGCCCGGGTGCCGCCCCCTATATGAACGGCCAATGAATGGTGAGCTTGAAGAGCGGGAGGCGGACCCACGGGCCTTTATCTAGAAACAGCGTGGCTTGCTCGGTCTTTTCTCGCCGCGTTTCCTGACTGCTCTGCGCTGTTCGTGCGCCGTTGGACTCGTCGATTGCAGGTATGGGTTACTACAGGCCTCCCCCCGGCCCCGTCCCTGGGCATGACCAGGTTGATAGGGCCCAGTGGTTCGTCCACGGGGGGGTGGGTTGGTAGTAGCTGGAAGGTCGTTGGTATCGGAGGATAGGCCGAGCGGATCAAATAGGGTCTCGCTAGGCGGGCAATGCAGGAATATGGCGGCGGGGGGCAGTTTGGATGTGCAGTCGGGTATAGCGGCCGTGCGGGGTCTTTGTGCCGGGCTGCGGAGTAGTGAGAGCGGAGTGAAGCGTGCGGTGTGTCAGAGTGTGTATACGGGCCTGGTGGGCCTCCCCGGAAATTGTTTTGGTTCTGTGGATGTGCAGTCGGGTATAGCGGCCGTGCGGGGTCTTTGTGCCGGGCTGCGGAGTAGTGAGAGCGGAGTGAAGCGTGCGGCGTGTCAGAGTGTGTATACGGGCCTGGTGGGCCTCCCCGGAAATTGTTTTGTTTCTGTCCTGTGATTAAGGCTTGTGCAGGCAGGGCTGTGGGCCGGTGTGCCACAAGCGAAGCGTTTCCCAGATATTCAACATGGCCACGGGGACTCAAAACCACGCGAGACGTCTTGGCTTTCCTGGTGTAGGTGGGGTTATGGGGGTTGGCTCCGGTGGGTTACCTTCTCTTCGCCAGTCACTCCCCTGGACCCTCGGTGTCTGCGTGGGTGTTAGGCGGGGCTTTGAACGCGATTTCCATCTATTAGCCTGGCTTTGTGGGTTGATTACCGGGCCAACATAGCACTGTTAGGCCTACTGTCGGGTGCGGGCAGGAAGTGTTTCGGATGTGGCTATTGTGAGTTGGCAGTAAAGGGGCCCGCCTTACCATGCCTTACTTCAGCGGGAAACTCGAGAGATCACCCGTAAACTATTTAAGGTTTAGGACTTCCCGCATAATCCCCCGCAGCCTGCAAGTCTGCGTTGTATCTTCAATAACTGCTGATCAGTGGCATGCTGCACCTAATAATGCGTGCATCAGTCTCGTGTAACGGGCCGCTCTGGTCGACCCACTCAGACCTTCATCCTCTCCGGTCGCAAACAAAGTTGAACAACAAAACGTCCCCAGCATTATATTGAGACCACATGTGAATCTGTGCTGTGCTGCTGCAAATGCACACCTTGGCTCTGCATTAGAGTGACTTGTGCACTATGTATGTACCAATGCTGCGTTCATGCGTTCCCGCCACCGGTCACAATGAGATCGCCACTCCAGTGACGAGCGCACCGCGTGGCCGGCAATGACGGCGGGATCCCACCCCACCCCGTGGCCTAGTCGATTCGCGCGGACCTTCACCCTCTTGAGGTCGATAATATCGCTGGCAATGAGTATTACAACAATGCACCAGGAGTTGCAGTGTAGTTTGCCGGGCTTTTCACGTACACGGCATTACTATCCGGCGTGTTTATTTTACTGCGTCAATGGAAACGGATAAGAGTACAACACCCTGGGCTTTTCACGTACACAGCATTACTATCCGGCATGTTTATCTTACTGCTTCAATGGAAGCGGTTAAGACTACAACACCCAGAATGTATTAAGCAACTCCCGCGTTTTAGGTTACAGCCATACGTGTTAATGCCGCATCTACACAATGGGATGCGAGATTAGACAGAGGACACGTTTCATGTAATTTTGGACATGACAATTTTGATAGCATCTAGAATTTGCTCCCAACTCTCGCTGCGCCGCGCTCGGGCTAATTCACTTCTCTCGACCTCAACGAGAAAAGGATGGTCAGTTTTGCCCCAGCGAAATTCTCACACCTCACTTTGAGGCTGATTACCGTAAGGTCGGCAAAGAGGATGTGTGGGGCACGGTAGACGCTACAAGGGATAGGTCCGACATCTGAAGTGAGTAGGAGGAAGGCAGGGTTGGGCACACCCACACAATGCCGTGGTCTTGACGGACATCCAGGGAATGGCAAATCATACCAGGCACAGGAAGGTCAAGTGCTGCTGATGGCTAGCCCAAAGCCCGCCCCCTCTCTACTCTACTTTATACGTCTTTTGGATGTATTTATTACAAGCGCTCTAACAACAGACAGTTAAAGCTAATGTAGGAAGTCCCAAAAAGGGTTGTCCAGCGTAGGCCTATGAGGATCTTTCAGGGTTATGTAGGGAATAAGGCCGCTCCTGCAGTGCACCTGGTTACTGCTCGTTCCTTGACGCAGCATCTGTGCTCGTGCTCAGCGAAGGAACGATGACATCATTTCTATGGGAGCCTGCGAGGAACAATAGAAGGAAAAGCAAATAGGATAACACACCATGGGGTTAGGGTTCGATGTTTATTTAGAAACAGCTGTCCGGCCGTTGCCAGGTTGGAAACCCTTCTTATTAATGACTCCATGCACCCCCCACGAGCCCCCTCCATGGCCGAATCTTTATCAGTGCCGAGGAATGGGCTCGGAGACCGTTTCCTGACTTGTCCCACGGAATACCGGCGGTCCAAGAACCTTATTTAAAATACATTTATACCGCGCAGGCTTCTAGTGATCTCAGAGCCATCGGTGTAACAGGTGTAACAGGGCACAATAATTACACGCTGGGTTTTGTAAGATCAGTGCTTCTGGGAATTGCAGTCTGGAAGTTACAGCTGCTGTCCAGAGGCACAGGCGTGGAAGAATAATGGGGCTCGCATGTCTTCCTCCGCGTTATCTGAAAAGTGACAAGGTTTAATGTGTGGCTTCAAGAAAATCCAAGTATTAGTGGTAAAAAAAAAAAAAATGGGGGCCAGGTTATAAGACCATATTGTTCTTTCAGACGCCATGTGGACCACGGCACGAGATTAGCTTCTTGGGCAAGGCAAAGCGGGAAGGATCAGATTGGGTGCGAGCGCGCGGGCAGGGACCGGCACCAGCTACTTCACAAGACTTTCAGGTAAAGCGGGGTTGCGTACGTCAATTACGAGCGGGGTGTCGGACAAACCACGGTTCTCTTTACAGGGCAGACAAGGAGCCGTGTGCAGTCGGTTAATGCAATTTATTTTACAGATACGTCCAGAATCGCGGGCAGCGACCGGTTGCGGCCATCTTAAAGAGCGCCAGGTAATATAGGTGTTACATACGTCGTAGTACGGGCCAGCGGGTAATGCGGGTTTCGTTGCAGGTTTGCGAGCAGGAAGTTCGTGCAGGTTGAGTAACACGTGTTGTTTTGCAGGTCGCGTCCGGCGCGTTCGGATCTCGGAAGGGTGTGACAGCGGACGCTTTTAAAGAACAACAGGTAACACTCGCTTCGATACATGGCACCGTTGTAGAGTCTCGAGTTGCGACATTTTAACTTGGAATAGAAAGCGATAAAGTCCCTGTTGCATCAGAGTTATATATGTTATGCGCACGATGGGTCTAGTCGATTACGTTCCGCTACTGCTGGGATCTGGTAGGAGCGCGGGGGGTAACGCGGGGTTCAGTGGTCGTTTGCATTGAACTGATTTGGACAGATGTAGTGCATTGACGTTTCCTTTCTCACTCGTAGGGATTCCGAGGGGTAGGAGCATTCGCAATGAGCTCCCGCGGTGATGCGTTGCCACAGGATGGGCTGTGGGCAGAATTCCTGGCGGTCGCACAGTCGAAAGGGCCAGCCTGGGCTCAAGGCTTTATCGAAGCACGCCGGCTGGAAGAGGCTGGCAGACCTGGGGCACGCGATGACGCACAGCGCACTTCAGGAGAGGGGACGCGTCGGTCCACCCGCAAGAGGAAGGGCACCCGGAAGGAATTCCCAGCCACACCACCACGCAGGAATGAAGCAGTGACACCAACACTTCCCGTTGAGGTGCCGGCCAACACGGCGAACACGGCGGTAGTACCCACAGTGGTACCGGTGGCGGAGATAACTGACTTGTCCCAATTGGGTAAGACAATGGACGACATGATGGGTTTGATGGCTATGTTTCAGAAGCGTTTAGACTCCATGGCGGCTGCACATGAGAAGTTGGTTCCATTGCTTGGGGCAGCAGCTTCTGATCCAGTGAGCCAGGTATGGGCTCAATCAGGACCGCCATCGATAGCAGGGCCAGCACCGATGGCCGGACCATCAACGTTGATTCCTGCCAACTTGGGTGCCAGCTCTCAGGCTACACAGAGTGTCTCTCTGGCCAGTCATCTAGGTGCTGTCAACAATGTTTCACAAGCTGTGCCTACAACTCTCACGGTCACCCCGCAGATTGTGAATGCCATCAATTCCCAGAGTGTGTCGGCTGTCGCTCAGCAGATTAGTGCTCCTGCGGTCCAGCAGAGCATGGCCCACGGGTTTCCTCTAACTGTAGCTCCGCAGATTGTCAATGCCCTTAACTCACAGAGTGTGTCAGCAGTCGGTCACCTAAGTGTGGCCCCCATTGTCCCTCAGAGCGGGCCTCCCGTTACACCTGTGGGTACCCCCCCGGTCGTGCCCCAGACGGGTACCCCCCCCGGTCGTGCCCCAGCCTGGCGCCACCTCGGGTGCACAAGCTGCAGGCAGGGCACCGGCCTCGGAAGGTACATCAGGCTCAGGGTTGAACACTGGTGGGGCAGCGGTCGGGGCTGCTGCAGTTCCTTCAGGGGTGGGTCAGCCAACGGGCGCAGGGAAACCGGGCTTTAAATCAAAAGGTGGCTGTTCATTGGCCAGGCAAGTACCGCAAGCTGCAAAGGAGGGCATATGGAGAAGGGAGTATATAGACATCCTGACCTTACTTATGCATGACAATGCGGGGGCTTACACGAGGAGGATGGGAAAGAAGGAGGAGGACAAGGTTAGGTTTCAGCGGTGGCCCGAGAAGACCATTGAGAATTGGACTGAGGCTTTCAACATTCTGGCAGCTATAATTGTGCAGAAGGACCCAGATCAGAGCGAGGCCTTGATGGAGTATGCCAATTCCATCCAGCAAGGGGCAAGAGAGTCTGGGGGGATGGGATGGTTTTCATATGATCAGGAGTTCAGAAAGACCATGGCCAGTTGCCCAGAAATAGGGTGGGATCACACTGACATCCAGCTTTGGTTTAAGCACATGTGCAGGACGGGGAATGGCAAAAGGGACACATCGCACAGGTCACAGAGCGAGGGTTCTGAAGCCAAGAGGTGGGAACAGGATCGGAAGTGGGAGCAGTACCCGAGGCGGTCCTTTCAGCAGCCCTTTCGGGGAGGACGGGGGAAGGGCTACGGAGCAGGACCAAGGCGCTTCAACTCAGGGACCTGTAGGCTGTTTAACAATGGGGCGTGCACATGGGGGAGGGCGTGCAAGTTTGCCCACGAGTGCAGCAAGTGTGGTTCGCAACACGCAGCAATCTCTTGCACCAATGTCCAGAACACACCCACCACTTCAACACAGGGTTCAGAAGGTGCCAGACAATGAGATGATTGAAGGGCAGACAGGACGGATAGAGCATGGCGGCGAAGCAAGTGAACATGATATTGGGATCCCACAGCTGGGTGGTGGGATGGTGCATTCCAAGGGTCCTTCCCCTATAGTGCTGCAAAACATCCTGCCATTGCTCAGGGTATACCCGCTTAGGAAGGAGCACGAGCTATTGACTGGAGGCTTTGTGGATGGTTTCAGGATTCCGTACAAGGGGCCCCTGGGCCACAGGGATGCCCTGAATTTGAAATCAGCTAGGGAATTACCTCAAGTGGTCAGCGAGAAAGTAAAGAAGGAGGTTGACTTGGGGAGGGTGGCCGGGCCATACCCTTCTCCCCCGCTCCCGAATTTCTTAGTTTCCCCGCTAGGTGTAGTCCCGAAAAAACAACAGGGTTCCTACAGACTGATCCATCACCTGTCATACCCAGAGGGCAATTCGGTCAACCACTGGTTGGAGGAGGGGGCGTGTTCGGTTTCTTACTGCTCTCTAGACATGGCCATCGATCTGATCAGGAGAACAGGCAGGGGAGCGTGGTTGGCGAAAGCAGACATCGAGTCAGCGTTCCGCCTCCTGCCGGTTCACCCTGACAGTCAGCACTTGCTGGGTTTCAGGTGGGAGGGGGCATTCTTTTTTGACCGTTAAATGCCTATGGGTTGCGCAGTCTCGTGCGCCTTTTTTGAGGCTTTCAGCTCTTTCCTGCAGTGGGCCCTCATGTACAGGCATGGCATCTCACAAGTCACCCACTATCTGGACGACTTCCTCTTTTTTGGCAGGGACGGTTCTCAGGAGTGCGCGGAAGCCTTGCGGGCCTTTGAGATCTTGTCGGACCATCTGGGGGTTCCCCTGGCACCAGGAAAAACGGAGGGGCCCGCGCAGGTGCTAACATTCCTTGGTATTGAGCTAGATACGGTCAAAGGGCAATCGAGACTCCCGGCGGAGAAGGTGTGTGAATTGAGACGAGAGATTAGCGCAATGTTGGGTAAGGGCAGCGCAACACTGGAGCTAGTGCAGAGCTTGTTAGGCAAGCTGAACTTCGCCGCAAGAGTCATCCCAGCTGGTAAGGTGTTCTCCCGCAGGTTGGCTAAGGCTACGGCAGGGATGGTGAAGAAGCATCACCTGGTGCGTCTGGGACCGGGTTTGAGAGCAGACCTGAGCATGTGGGATGAGTTCCTAAAAAATTTCAATGGTACAGTGATATGGAGGGCCCCTGGGAGAGCAGCCAAGGCATGTGTTTATTTTCTGATGCATCCGGGAGAGTAGGTTTCGGGGTAATATTTAGAGAGAAGTGGTGTGCCATGAAATGGCCTGATGCATGGCGCAAAAAAGGGGTGACGGCTAACATCACAGTTCTGGAGCTGTTTCCCATCGTAGTGGCGCTGCACCTATGGCCTGAGGGGCTGGGCAACAAAAAGGTGGTGTTCTGGTCTGACAACCTTGCTGTGGTCCAGGCAATTAACGGCCTGAGCGCAAACTGCCCGTTAGTTCTTAGTCTGCTGAGAGAGCTAGTAAGGGCGGGGTTACGTCACAACATCGAGTTCAGGGCTAGACATGTAGAGGGTGTCAAGAATGTGGCAGCTGACGCTCTCTCTCGCTTTCAGCTGTCACGATTCCGGGAGGCATGGCCGCAGGCAGGGGAGGAGATGACACCGTTCCCGGCAGCACTTTGGCGACTCCTTCGGTGGGGGAGCGTTTGAAAAGGATGGGGCAACGTTCCCTGGCACAGTCGACCAGGAGAAGATATGCGTCCCAGCTGGACACTTTCCGAGCAGTGACAAAGTCCCTTGGTGCAGCAACTTTGAGCTTGAAGGAGCAAGTGGAGGGTTTTGTTGTTTGGGCGAATGAATCAGGCAAGTCCCATTCTTGGGTGTGCAGCCACCTGGCTGCGCTCAAGCACGAAACTAGGCTGAATGGCGAGGACGACCCAACGGGGGCGTTTAGGATTAGGGCGGCACTGAAAGGGTGGGCACGGGACGAGGTCAGGAGCCCTGATAAGAGAGCTGGAATAGAGTTCCCTGCCCTGAAGTGCATGGTGGACACAGTGCCTGCTGTGGCTAACTCGGCATTTGAGGCTCAACTCTTTGCAACAGCCTTCTGCCTGGCCTTCTTCGGAGCCTTTCGGACCAGCGAGTTGGTGGTAAGGTCTAAAAATGATAGGTCTGGGAGAGCACTGGACATGTTAGACGTGTGTGCCAGGGATTCATTGGTTCTGTGGCTGCGCAAATCTAAAACTGATCAGGCCGGGAAAGGAGTGGCCATAACATTGCATGCGTTCGAGGACCCCAGATACTGCCCGGTAACCTTGGTAAGGGAATACCTAACAATCAGACCCCTGCTGGCAGGCCCCTTCCTGATCCACGCAGACGGCATGCCATTGACAAAATTTCAATTTGAACGAGTAATGGAGAGGGTATTAGCAAAGGCAGGCGTGTCAGTTGCCGGGGAAGGCAAGACATTTTCCAGTCATTCTTTTAGAATAGGGGCAGCTACTGCAGCTTATAGGGCGGGGCTGGGTGAAGAAGGGGTCAAAAGAGTGGGGAGATGGTCGTCCTCCTGTTATCAGAGATATGTCCGCCCGTGAATAAGAATATGGCACAATGGAGATGAGCTATTTGCGTGTTTATGTAACGCCACATTGGTATGGCTATTACTGTTGATTTTCGTTTTGCTGTGCAGGGTGTTCTGAAGAAAGGGGATGAGCCATTTGCGTGTTCTATGCAATGCCAATTCTGGATCGCTTTTACCGTTTAATTTTCGTTTGCTGTACAGTGTGTTTTGAATAAAACAATAATGCCAACGGTGTCTTTCCTTGCAGTTGACTGTTGCGTGTGGGTGATGGGCCATTCGTATGTTACCAGACTCGAACAGTGGGCGTCATACAGGAAGTGGGAGTTGGCCTTTGCAAGGACTCGAATAGTGTGGATGGGCTCACCGGGAATGAGATGGGGTCAGCTGAGGCGCAGACTGGACCAATGTGTGTCAGCCCGTGGGGGGCCTCCCAACATCCTCGTGATACACCTGGGTGGGAATGATCTGGTGACAATGGGAAGGCGAGCATTAATGGATGCCATGCAGCGGGATGTCACCGCGTTAACTAACGAACTGGGGGCTACTGAATTTGTATGGTCAGAGATTGTCCCCCGCAGGACCTGGAGGGGGGCGCGGTCACCCCTTGCCATCGAGCAAGGCAGGAGGAGGGTGAACAGGGCCATGCAAAAATTCATGGAGAAGAGGGGCCTGGGGTTTATTAGGCACGCGCTGATACAGGACAGGACAGTGGGCTACTATGAAAGAGATGGGGTCCACTTGTCTGGGATTGGGATGGATGTTTTTCTCCTTGACTTACAGGAAGCTCTGGCAGCGGCAGGGTGCCTATGATCGGAGGGTGCCAGGTGAAAAGGTGGCTAAGTGGTGGGGGGCTCTGTCATCGACGGGGGCCTCCTCCAGAGCTGTGGCGGAGTACAGGGCGATCTGGAAGCAGATGGACAGTAAGGGTACCTCTGCGGCAGAAGGAGACAGTCAATACCTCTGCCTGGCACAGTAGGGGTGCCTGAGCCAAGAACCTGGAGCCGAGGGGGTTCCAGGAAACAGCGTCGGTGCCCCGTTAGTCCTTCGGGCGGTCGGGGGGCCTGAACCGACCGGGGGTGTGCCTCATCGCTCCGCCCTGACAGGGGGGGCGGGAGTAAACGAAATAAAGTATTAACGTATTGCACCGTCAAGAGCATCGACTTACCGTGCAAGATGGCTAATTAGGCATGCGGGTCAGCGAGGGGCTGCCGCATTGGATCACCTGTAAGATGACCCACCTTATCTGCTACTTGTTATGCAAAATAAACCTGCACCACCGTTTTCCACAGTTATGTCTCATGAGTTTCCTTGGTATGTAAGTGTATGGGGCGCAAGGTGGAGCGAGCGCTGGCGGTGTGGACACTATGCCGCTGGCCGCGCGACGCGAAGGGGAGATAACGCGAGACAGCGTCTTAGTGCCACATGCCGCGCGAGTAAAAACGATAGCGCGCCGGCCCGGGTGCCGCCCCCTTTATGAACGGCCAATGAATGGTGAGCTTGAAGAGCGGGAGGCGGACCCACGGGCCTTTATCTAGAAACAGCGTGGCTTGCTTGGTCTTTTCTCGCCGCGTTTCCTGACTGCTCTGCGCTGTTCCCGCCCTGGCCCTGACCCAGCAGCGGAGCAGCAGGCGAGTGTGAACAACTAATGGTCTGTTTTGTGTTGCAGGCGGAGTCACAGGGCGATCTGGAAGCAGATGGACATTAAGGGTACCTCTGCGGCAGAAGGAGACAGTCAATACCTCTGCCTGGCACAGTAGGGGTGCCTGAGCCAAGAACCTGGAGCCTAGGGGGTTCCAGGAAACAGCGTCGGCGCCCCGTTAGTCCTTCGGGCGGTCGGGGGGCCTGAACCGACCGGGGGTGTGCCTCATCGCTCCGCCCTGACAGGGGGGGCGGGAGTAAACGAAATAAAGTATTAACGTATTGCACCGTCAAGAGCATCGACTTACCGTGCAAGATGGCTAATTAGGCATGCGGGTCAGCGAGGGGCTGCCGCATTGGATCGCCTGTAAGATGACCCACCTTATCTGCTACTTGTTATGCAAAATAAACCTGCACCACCGTTTTCCACAATTATGTCTCATGAGTCTCCTTGGTATGTAAGTGTATGGGGCGCAAGGTGGAGCGAGCGCTGGCGGTGTGGACACTATTGGGTCTGCCTGGGAAAGAGCCTGCTGCATGTGCGTCATTTATTTGGGTTCTTTGAAAGAAGCGCCTTGAATCTCTGCACTGTGCCTCCTTTGTACAGCAGACACCGTCCGAGCAGGTAGCCAGAATGGCTCCCTTTCGAGCATCTTTATCCAGAGCGCTTGACCCCCCCCACCCCCAAAAAGCAGGTAGCCTCACCTCGAATTTTGTTCACTTACATTTTTTATTTCATAAGGAGCAGGAAAGCCGCTTATTATGTAATATTCTAGTCTCTTGTTATGATCATTTTGTTTCTTCACTTCCCACTAGCGCCAAGAAGCCTTCGATATATAATGAGATTTTTATATTACTATTGTGATTTTTAGGCGAGGCAATTTTGAATTTTTTCAACTGTATTACATGTTTTCTTTGATATTCTTGTACAAACACATTTTATCTAAGTGTTTATCAGTATTGCTTTCGCGTAGTTTGCAGCTTGTTTATTTATGGCTATATAAATAAAAAAAATAACCAAATTAATGGGGGCTCTCTAGAAAAGCCACTCATGACTTTGGATTCTTATATAGCGCCAACACATTGGGGTCATTGGCTTTTTAAATCCTTACTATGCCTTTTTAGGGCTTTAGTGCTGATTTTCATTTTAAAGCGCTGTCGAGAACCTAGTAAAAGACTCTGCAGCTACTACTGCATAGGGTCTAGCAGAGATGTGCCACTACGCGAGTGATGTCGCGCCCCGTGATATCACTCCCCGTGATGTCACCGGGAGCTGCAATGTTTCCTGTGACCTAAACTAGCGTTTGACTTGTGAGGTTACAAATAGCTTGAAAGCACAAACATAATACCCCGCGTACAGTGACGCCAAACAAACATTTCATTTTAAAGCAAGTTTGCTTGCACTGTGGTTTGGTCGTGACCTCGGATGTCGGGGCAGATTAGCACATTTAATGTCCCTCTACTTAGGAATGTTTCGAGTTTAGTGCTCGGGTCGTTCGATAATTGGGTAATTGACCCCATATGTGCCGCGTGTTCAAGTCATCAACCTTTTGGGGACCTTTGGGAATAGTTGGCAGTTGATACGAGAGGGGTTGGTGGGGGCTCGGATCGGAGGGAGTCATTTGGTAATTAAGTGACCGACCTCTGGGGTCCCTTCAAATCAGATAATTGTGCCTGAGAAGTGGGGGGCGGGGCGTCAAAGGGGAGAAAGTAAAGCGGAAACAGCCCCCCAGCCCAGCCTGTGCGCATCCCACATCAAGGACTTGGAAGACGTCCAGGATAACCACTTAAGATACATGTACAGACAGTTACCAGTTAATGTAAATGGGATGCGTTTATAGCGATAATGATGAATCCGGCCTAAAATCATCCCTTCTGGACCTACAAGGGACAGCCCTATTTCTGTAGGAATCCCCGGAGTCCCACGGGGAGGGGGGGAGAGACAGGGGGGGGGGGAGAGACTCGCGCGGGGGGGGGAGACGGGGGAGACTCACGCAGGGGGGGGGAGACGGGAGAGACTCGCGCGGGGGGGGAGACTTGTGGGGGGGTGGGGGGGAGGGAGACTTGCGGGGGGGAAGGGGGGAGAGTGACTTGTGGGGGGGAGGGGGGGAGAGTGACTTGCGGGGGGATGGGGGGAGAGTGACTCGCGGGGGGAGGGGGGGAGAGTGACTCGCGAGGGGAGGGGGGAGAGTGACTCGCGGGGGGAGGGGGAGAGAGAGACTCGCGGGGGGAGAGAGACTCGAGCGGGGCGGCGAGGGGGGGGGAGAGACTCGAGCGGGGGAGAGAGACCAGCATAAGCAGACAATAGAGCGAAGACACCTACCACAGCGGGAGCCACGAACAGCGGGAGGGGGCGGGAGGGGGGACAGCGGGAGCCACGAATGGCGGGAGGGGGCGGGAGCCACGAACAGTGATACGCCGAGACCGGCCGAGCCCACGGGACATGTCATGAGTGCACGCAGAGCTTCAAAGGGCCCCCGCGCGCCCGCTCCTTTATCTCTGACATCAGCCACTCTGCTAATGGAAAGAAAAATAAAACGGCAAAAACAAAACGGCGGCCACAACGACTTTCGGATTCGGGGCGGGAACGAGGACTGTGGGAGCATGCGACCTACCTCATCTACAACAAACAGCTTAATGGCGGCCGGCGCTTCTGAAATTTTTCGGAATTGGGGGCGTGGTTTTGATGTTCTGAGTGACGGACAACGTCACTGTCTAAAGAACATCAAAAATTACGCCCCCAAATCCGAAAAGGACGGGGCTACATCGGAGTGACTGATCTCACCTCCAATGGCTGGCCTCCGTTTAGGAAGCCAGCCAATGAAGGAGAGACAGGGCAGGGAGGCGGGACCTTCTGCGCTACTGAGAGTCATTAAATCTCAGACCTAAGTCTGCACAAGCGCAGCCTTTTAGGCCTTCGACCTAAAAAGGAATTATGACTTAACAAAGGGCTCAAATGTACTACTAGTTTTGGAATTGATAGAAGGTGCCGTGCATTAGGCCAACTCTAGTTTAATGCACTCACTGCAAGGGTCTTCTTTTGACCTCATGGTTACAGGTTTATATCCCAGCAACCTGCTTAAGGACTCATTGTAGTTTATGAGTCTGCCTGGAATTTATCCCCCTTGCCCCCCCCCCCCGTGGAATTAGCGATTTTTAGATAGTGGAAGATAACAGAAATACTCCAGAGTCTGTAATTTTGGGGAATAACATGAGGGGCCATTCCAGACGAAATACTCTGAGTGATAGAGTGACTGTGAACTAAGCCTGGGTGGAGTTCAAGGAGTGACGCCCCGCGGGACGTCCCGAAATTGTCGAAAAACTCCACTGCACTACGCAGAGTTCTGCGAGCATGCAGAGTTTCCTGGCATCATTGAAAACAATGGGGTAAACCCAATAAATCAATAGGACCTGGGTAAATGTATATATATAAAGAAAGTGGTCCTAGACACAATTTTTCAAACAATGCAAATGATGTGAGTATTACTTATTCACAGTCAACAAATGGTCAGACTTAATCTGAACAAACAAACACATGGAGATGTATTATTAGCTAATTCAGCTATAAATGCAATAAACCCAACACAACAGTATCACGACAAATTATACTGCAGTTTATTTACATATTCATAAAATTTCAACAAGAGGAAAAAAGGAAAGTTGGTGCTCAGGTGATGAGGAGAAGAAGGGTGTAAGTAAAGGTTTAGAATGATTCAGTGCAACAAAGAAAATATTTTTACATTGCACATATGAAGCCTACCCATACACAGTATATATACAATATTATACAGGGGGACAGGGAGGGACTGGTGTAGGCTTTGAAAAATTAAAAATGGGGGATCGTCGACGTTTCGACCTTGGCGCAATAAGGGAAAGTCACGACCTCTGCTGCGGGTCTTCTTCAGGACGGTTGGGGGGCGGGGGACGGGGAAGCACCACAAGAAACTGTGAAGGTGTAGCAAATCCAGATCAGTTGCGAGCATGCAGAGTTTCCTGGCATGCCAGTTCGTGTTGCGTTTTACATCATACACAGTGTAGAGCACGTTCTTGCATTGGAAATCACTTGCCTTCCTTCCTTCCTTAATTCCTTCCTCCTTCATTCCTTTCTTCCTTCCTTTATTTTCTTTTTTTCCCCCCACCAAAGCCATGTCGGAGCAGAGCGAACAGTGGAGCGGCGGCACAAGGCTCTCCGCGAAATGCAAGCAGCAGCAGCCACCCATCCAGCGGATGGCAGCACTGCCAAGGGGTGCAGCCCCAGACAATTTTTTGGGAGGCAGAGGTGGCAGCACTAGTTTTTTTCATGCAGCACCACCTAACCTCCATACTGGAAGAAGGCGGCAGGCCTGGCTGCGGGTACCCCCTGCAAGAGAGTCGGCTGCATTGGGAAAGGGTGCGCAGATGTCTGCGTCCAATTCCAGAACACCGCCCAGCAGCTGACGCACCACTGGGCGGATATCCTCGACAGGGAATAGGACCTACTCGACCTGTTAGGCATCGAGGCTAGGTGAGTATTAACTATTTGTTGTGTTTGTGTTCTACAGTTTTGAAAAAAAAATCCGAATAGCATGCTGCACACACTCAGAGGTAAGTTATGTTTAGTTTACATTAAGAATATTATTATGAGATCCAGTTTGAGCTAGGCAGGTGCTTGGCGCTACCTGATTGTAATCATCAGCGCTCAATTTGGATGATTATTTGAAAAAGATATTGCAGACTCCTCTGTTCTCCTGTCACCAAAGTGAATTAGTGATATCAATGAGTTAGGGTTCTCTGTGACTTTTTTTATGAGGCTCTAACAGTCCCAAGCAATTCACAATAATGTGCAGTACTAGTATGCATCTATGCTTGTGGAAAAGCGAGACTGAGTTGGTCCATCAAGGGGGTTGAGAAATGAGAATAGAATTAAAGATTATTCAATGCAATGCATTAGTTCCAGATGTAGTATTTTGTTAAGGAAATTTGGAATAGGGATTTTAGGATTAGTATGGCCAACTGAACAATAGTCGATACTAATACAATAGGCGATCTGATTCAGATAAGTATAATGTTACTACGTTTGCCTGTCATAATTTTGCGGAGATTAACTGTACCTCTAATCTATTTTTTTTATCTTGTTTATTTTTTACATCAGCACCAAAGGGCAAGAAGAGGGGCAGCACAGAGGCTGATCCGGGAAGAGATGGGGAGGAGGCGCCAACCACCAGCGCAACTGCCGGGCGCTCTGCTCAGCCCAGTAAGTCCTATTATTATTATTTCCCTAACTTTTACCTCTGCCCACTATTATACTACTTTTAATTTTGCCTTACTCATTTTTTTATACTATCTTCTTTTTTTTCCGACTTGCCTATCTATTTTTTTTTAATTCCTACTATCCCTGCATTATCTTTCTTTCCCATTATTTAAATTTTTTTTTTTTTTGGTAACTGACTTTTTCCGTCTATACTAGTCTGTAGTTTTCTTCTGCTTTGTTGGTAATCTTTCTCTCTCCCTTATATATCTTATAGTACTTTGAGTCTAAGAACAGATTCTTGGTACTCTACTATCTACTGTGGAGATTGCAGACCCAAGTAAGCTAGTATTATAAGTAATATTCACCACTTATGTTTGTTGAGAAGGCTTCCTTTTTCTTGCTCATTCTCCACCCGTTAATGAGAGTGGCCATGGTCACTGATAGAAGATACTGCAGTGCTAACCAAACTGTGGTGATGTATTTCGTTTTTATTTTTTTTGGTTTACAAAATTAAGGGAAGGCATATTTGGCATCTAAAAAATGTATTTTTTTTTTACACCAATACAGACCAGCAGTGCCACAGGCTCAAGTGCTGCTGCAGGAGGATAATGAGATTAGGTTTGAAGAGGAGAAGTGGCAGCAGGAAAGGTAGGTGGTAAGTCACATTGCTTGCTTATTGACAATCACTATTATACTCACTAGCTACAAGGGCGTTGTTGTAACTCGTGATCATTTATTTATTTATTTATTTATGAGTTTTATATAGCGCTGGCTAGACCCGAAGGTATCCGAGCACTTTACAAGAGTATCAATAGAGGTAAAATAAATTACACAGAGTTACATACTAAAAAACAGGGATGAAGAACACGAGAATACTCGAGGCTGGCAAACTAAGATGCTAGGTGAGGCAACATAAAGCAGTGGAAAAACAGTAAAAGCGGCAGAAAATTGGAGACAAGAACAATCTAAGGGGCAGGGGAAGGAAGAGGGGGAGAACAGAAATAAAGGGAAATGAAGGTAGAATAAGTACAGGAAAGTCAGAGTGAAGCAAAGCGGGAGAGGGACCAGAGATATTAACAAGAGAGATAACAAGGAGTAGGTCCGTGGCACAGGAGAGACGATAGAAAGGACGAACGGCTGGAGACCGGCTGGGACAGGGGAAGGGGTCGAAGATCAATAAGATGACGGATTATGGACAGGGGAGTCACAGAAGAAAGTCTCAAAATGGCAGGAAGAATAAAGGTCCAAGGGCCCGATGTAGGTAAAACCGAATCGGTATTTGAGAAGTGGTAAAAAAGAGGAGGGCAGATGTAGGTAATTATATTGTAATAATTACCGAATCGGAAGGAATCGGTATTTACCGATTCGGTAAATACCGAATCGGTAATGCCCATTGATTCCTATGGGCATTGAAGCCCATAGGAATCAATGGGCATTACCGAATCGGTATTTACCAAATCGGTAAATACCGAATTTTGCAAGGGTGCAGGGGGTGTCACTTTGACACCCTCTGGCACCCCAATTACAGGCATGTGTGCCATGTGGCACACATACATGCCCTAAGGGCATGTCTGTGTGTCACATGGCACAGGTGTGCATGCACAGATGTGCATGCACACCTGGATTCACTATTTTACCACCCAATTGTATTGGGTGGCAAAATACCGACTCCTAAAGGCCTGTGGCACTGTTTTCACCCCACAGAGGTAACACACACCACATACATGACACGAGCATGTTTCCCCCTTCCTCACTTTTTGTAAGGTCCTGATGAATCGCGGGTAACTTGACCCTTTCCGAGAAACATGTCGACCACTTTGATCACTAGTCTTTTCTAGTGTCACTCAACCTAATCTGTTGACACCTAGTAAGCTAGTCCCACGTTTTAATTGCAGCCAGGGGACCCCCAGAATAAAGTGAATTCCCGTACCCCTAGCTACATTTTAGCAATCATCCCATCATCACACACCATCCTGCCCACACACCCCCACTTCACCATAAGGCTGTTGGATAAAAGATCTCCGCCAAAGAGCCCCTCTTGAGGTGAGCCCGTCGGGGATTGCACCGCCTCCCCGACGAGGAGCAAACGCCAATGATGAAGCATGACATCCTTCGGGGTGTGTGAGGCAAATACATCCAACACAATGGATGCCCCAAGGCAAGGTGCCATTCAAACACCTTTGGTCATGCCAGCTAAACCTTCCCCCCTTTCTACATAGGAACAGTACAGTAATCTTCCTCTTGCACTGTTTTCAGTCCCACCTACATGTGGAATTTACTGATTCGGTAAAATTACTGATTCGGTATTTTACCGAATCGGTAAAATTACTGATTCTTACAAAAAAGGTCCCCTACATCTCAAAAGCCTAATACCGGTCGGAAACGGCCGAAATCGGCCGTTTCCGACCGGTATTAAGGCTCCTACATCGGGCCCCAAGTCCCTCTCCCTCTGTCTGTCTCCCTCTGTCTGTCTGCCTCTGTCTGTCTCCCTCTTCCTCCCTCTGTCTCCCTCTGCTTCACTTTGTCTCCCTCTCTCTCTGTCTCCCTCTGTTTCCCTCTCTCTGTCTCTCTCTCCCTCTATCTCCCTCTGTCACCCTCTGTCTCCCTCCCTCTCTCTCTCTCTCCCTCTGTCTCGCTCCGTCTCCCTCTCCCTCTCTGCCTCTCTGTCTCTGTCTGTCTGTCTCAGTCTCTGCCCCTATCTGTCTGTCCCTGTCCCTGTCTCAGCCTCTATCTGTCTGTCTGTCCCTGTCTCTGTCTGTCACTGTCTCCCTCTCTGTCTGTCTCTGCCTCTATCTGTCTGCCCCTGTCCCTGCCTCTATCTGTCTCTGTCTGTCCCTGTCTCTGTCTCTATCTCTGTCTGTCTCTGCCTCCCTCTCTCTCTCCCTCTCTCTCTCCCTCTCTCTCTCTCTCCCTCTGTCTCCCTCTGTCTCACTCACTCTGTCTGTCTCCCCCTCTCTCTCTCTGTCTCCCTCTCTCTGTCTCCCTCCCTCTCTCTCTGTCTCCCCCCTCTGTGTCCCCCAGACTCCCTCTCTCTTTCTCCCTCTGCCTCCCTCTGTCTCCCTCCCTCTGTCTCCCTCTTTCTCTATCTCCCTCTCTCTGTCTCCCTCTCTCTGTCTCACTCTGTTTCCCTCTCCCTCCCTCTGTCTGTCTCCCTCTGTCTATCTCCCTCTGTCTGTCTCCTCCCTCTGTCTCCCTCCCTCTGCCTCCCTCCCTCTGCCTCCCTCCCTCTGTCTGTCTCCCTCCCTCTGTCGCCCTCCTTCCTCCGTCTGTCTCCCTCTGTCTGTCTCCCTCTGTCTGTCACCCTCTGTCTCCCTCTCTGTCTCCCTCTGTCTCCGTCCCTCTGTCTCCCTCCCTGTGGGTCTCTCTCTCTCCCTCTGTCTGTCTGCCTCTCTGTCTCCTCCTTCTGTCTCCCTCTCTGTCTCCCTCTATCTCTGTCTCCCTCTGTCTGTCTATCTCCCTCCCTCTGTTTCCCTCCCTGTCTCCCTCCCTCTGTCTCCCTACCTGTCTCTCTCCCTCCCTCTGTCTGTCTCCCTATGTCTGTCACCCTCTGTCACCTCACACCAGCTTCCTGGGCACACACACCACACAGCCACACCAGAGTACTTCAAAGGTCTTTAAAAGACCATTTATTTGTTAATGAGGCTTTGTTGTGAATCGCCCGGCCCCAATAGAGCAGAGTGTCTTGGAGTCCACGCTGCTGCGGTGGTGTTTGCTGACACTCTTTATTTTTTTTGTTTCTAAAACACAGGTTCAATGTCTCCAAGGTCCGCGGGCCACCAAGGAAGGCGGGCCGTACTATGAGTACCCATAATATAGAATGAAGCAAATAATTAATAATTGCTTAAATGAATAAACAAGGGAACTCTTCTGAAGAGGGGCATGTTGCTCATCTACTTCACTTACTTTGTTTTATGGTTAAGTCAAGTTTCCTTTCCTTACTGCCAGTGAATGAATTTGTTGGAAATATTTTGTGGTGGTGGGTGAGGCCAGATATTAAAGTTATGTGGTGTTTTCACAGTTTTACTTATTGAAGTGCTGCACAAATACTTTACAAAGGGCCACTAAGCTAATCATGACTTCTCTGTGCCAAGCTACCAGGAGCTTAAGCACAGGTTAATTTGGGGTTTGCCTTTGCCTTATCCTGACTAGGAGTATGGTTGCTGCTTGGCCACGGCTAACATCCCTGTTAACCAGAAACCCAATTTCTAACAAATAAGTCTAAGCAAACCATATTGTGTATACCTCATAACAGCTTGCTTGGCTCCACAAACCCCTATCAAAGGGAAATTGGAACAATTAAAGATCTGCTAAATTAGGCAACCTGATTCTACTCACCAGGGCCAATTCACAAGTACTTGAAATGGAAAAAGAAACAGAGTCAGTCTCCAAGCAAGCAAAATCAACTATGAGGGGGAAATAGAAATTCACCATTAGCGAAAAACAATCCATGTAATTATCAGTTTGGAGGGGTGGGTATACGTGACACTTATGCTGTCTCTTCATGCGCAGTTATCATTTTAGCTTTATTGGAGTGAAGTTACACATTTCGAAATATTTTTCCCTAAATAAAGTTAGTGTGAAATGTATGGATGACCTCTTTGCTTGATATCTCTCAGGCTCTATTTCTCTGTATCTCTTGCTGTCTCTAATTCTCTGTCTCTCTCCTTCTCTCACTCTTACCCTTTCTGTGGATTTCTACTATTCAATGTCTCTCTTATTAAAGCTTTCTCTCTCTATCTTTCACTTTTTGTTTTAGCCTATGTCACTATCCGTGGTTCTCTGTTTAACCCTTCTGCTTTTTGTGGCTTGCTATTTATTTATTTCCATTGTCTGTGGGTCTCTCTTTTTCACTTTCTCTTTCTGCCAGTTTCTCTTTTATTTTTATTGTGGATCTCTGTTTTACCTTTGCTATTGCCCTCTTCGACTCTTTGTGTGCGTGTCTAACTTATTGCTTCACTTGGTATAAATAGTGATTGTATTTGTTCTCTTTTGTCAGCCCTACTTTGACCCTTTATCTTTTGCGAGTTCTACTTTTACCCTTCCTCTTTTTTGTACATCTATCTCCTGTCCCTTTTCCTTTCTTGAATCTCTACTTGACTCTTTCTCATTTTTTGCATTTTTTAACCTTTCTCTTTCTGAGGATATTTCTTTCAGCTTTTACTTGAGTCTGTATTTTACCCTTTCTATTCGTGTAGTTGTTTAGAGCCTAATTCCACGTTCAGTGAGTCTCTCATTTAGCCCTTTTCTTATGGTGGCTCGCTTTTGTACTCTTTCTGTGGTTCTAGCAATTCATGCTTTCTTTCTGAAAGTTCACCTTTAGACACTTGTATGTGTGTCTGTTTTGCCTTTCCTGTGAGATTCTTAACCCCTCTAAAATGCCTTTTTAATGTCTATTATACCAGCTCTCTGAATCTCTGATTTGTCATTTCTCATTCTGTGGAACTCTTTACCGACTTCCTGTTGTGGATCTCTTCTTCCCGCATTTCTTGTATTGCTGTCAACCTTCGCTCTTTCCCCCACTGACTCTCTGTTTGTCAACAATCATCTTGGTAACATCTCTGAGTGACAGCCTGCACGTTCTCTCACCCGCCTTGTGTATAAGACAGCCACGTAGCAGGCTAAGGGAAAAAAGGGGAGTGTAGGTGGTCAAAGACACTTATGTAAAAGTCAAACTCTGGAACAAGCCGATTACATTACGCTAGGCATCAGAGGCACTTGTGTTCAATAGTGCTCGACTCCACGAATTGTTTAATCTGATTTTTAAAATTCCCGCTTTGTCACCGATAATTTTTAAAACTCACTCGAAAATCATTGTTATTTCATGGTTTTAATAGATATTGCCTAGATTGACTTGCACTTAAAAATTCACCAGCTCTACCACCACATACCCGGCAGACATCTTGGGTGGGAGGTAGACACTTGTGGCGCCGCCATTTGCCGAGCGCTCTAGTGCTCAGGCCGGCGCACGAGGGGTGCATAAAAGAGAGCTTTCCGGGTCGGGCTCGTCCTTGGAACAAGCCGATTACATTACGCTAGGCATCAGAGGCACTTGTGTTCAATAGTGCTCGACTCCACGAATTGTTTAATCTGATTTTTAAAATTCCCGCTTTGTCACCGATAATTTTTAAAACTCACTCGAAAATCATTGTTATTTCATGGTTTTAATAGATATTGCCTAGATTGACTTGCACTTAAAAATTCACCAGCTCTACCACCACATACCCGGCAGACATCTTGGGTGGGAGGTAGACACTTGTGGCGCCGCCATTTGCCGAGCGCTCTAGTGCTCAGGCCGGCGCACGAGGGGTGCATAAAAGAGAGCTTTCCGGGTCGGGCTCGTCCTTGGAACAAGCCGATTACATTACGCTAGGCATCAGAGGCACTTGTGTTCAATAGTGCTCGACTCCACGAATTGTTTAATCTGATTTTTAAAATTCCCGCTTTGTCACCGATAATTTTTAAAACTCACTCGAAAATCATTGTTATTTCATGGTTTTAATAGATATTGCCTAGATTGACTTGCACTTAAAAATTCACCAGCTCTACCACCACATACCCGGCAGACATCTTGGGTGGGAGGTAGACACTTGTGGCGCCGCCATTTGCCGAGCGCTCTAGTGCTCAGGCCGGCGCACGAGGGGTGCATAAAAAGCTGCCATGATCACGCGCAGCGGTAACGCGCAGCGGGAGCGCCGTAGGAGAGCCGGAGTCGAGCCAGAGTCCGGCCCGTCTGCGCCCGTCCGCGCCTCGGACGGGCCAACGGCGAGGTATGCTGATCCAATAGCCACACGTAAGATTTACACAAGACAGGAGCTACTTTCCCTACAATACGCGCCTGTATGTGATAGACATAAACTGGATCCATCTGTGTGGTCCGGCCCTGCCATCTGTCAGCACTGTGGTAACACTTTCACCTGGATACAAACTACTGATATGACTCCTAGAGTGAAACTCCTATCTGGAGGCCTAATAAATGCTAGATCAATGCCTAGACATGCTCAGGATATATATGATCTAATACTTGATGAAAATTTGGACCTACTATGCATTACTGAGACATGGCTGAAACTAGGCTGCACCCCAGATGTGGTACAAGCTCTGCCTCCGGGTTATACCATTCTTAGGAAAGACAGAGGAGAAGATAAACGGGGAGGGGGAGTGGCTGTCATCTACAGGGACACTCTTTCATGCTCAGTGTTAGAGCTACAGGATCTTAAAGAAGCTGAAGGAATGGGTTTTTGCATAAAAATTAACGACACCTTCACTTTTGCTGGTGCAGTAATTTATAGACCACCAGGACCTTGTAAAGCTTTCTTGGAAACAATAGGAGGAGCACTCAGCCCTTTGGTACTAAAGTACTCTAACTTCACGGTCATGGGGGATGTAAATATTCACTTAGAAAATAGATCAGACAATGCGGCTGTATCATTTAGGGAGACCATGGAAGTTCTTGGCTTAGTGATCAATGGTAACCAGTCCACTCACGATGCAGGACACATGCTCGACTGTATCGCGACTAACATAAGTATTTTAAGATGTGAACATCCAAAACCTCAGGTATGGACAGATCACGCGCTCATACCGTTCACTCTCACGCTTGAACATAACAAGAAATGTAAAAATCGCGATCAGCAATTTCAGTCCACCCATGAAGAATGGAAGGAACTAATAGCCCACCCAGACCTTGCCAGATTGGCAATGGAATGTAGACCTAATAAGGTAGGATCCCTGAATACGGACCCTAATACGTTCAAGGAATGGATGAATGTACTAAAAAGAATGGGGGGGCAGGGAAACATGAGGAAGACCAAAGGCAAAAAAAAGAAGCAGTCAGCCCCATGGTTTAAGCAAGATCTTAAAACAAGACAAGGAGAACTAGGCAGAGCAGAGCGCAGATGGCGTAATAACTACTGCATGTTAGAACGCACCAAATATAACGCTACCAAGAAAAAATACCATGAACATATTAAGTTGGCAAAAAAAACCTATTACTGCAAGGCAGTTGAGGCTGCAAATAACAAACAGAAAGCCATCTTCAACATCGTTAGGGGTTTTAATAAACCTGACTTCCTAACACAAGAAATCCCGCCTTCAGAGACTCTGTGCGAGGCCATCGCCGAGTACTTTGAAGCTAAAGTACAGGGCCTGACTAGGGATTTCGTAATCCCTAGCCTGACCAGTGATGAAGCTAATGGAAAGGAGAGACTGGTAGAGAAACAATTGACGAGCTTCCAACCTGTCAGCTTAGAGGAATCTCGACAGACTATTCTCCGCACCAAATCTGGTTCTCCATTTGACCCCTGCCCTATTAAACTTCTGCACCTTATTGTGGAGGTTGCCAACCCTGTCATTAACGACATTGTGAACAGTTCCCTGGCCACAGCCAATGTCCCCTCAGAGTGGAAAATAGCAGCAGTGAGACCCCTTCAAAAGAAACAGCTCCCTGACCCTACCACATTATCTAATTTGCGTCCCATTTCTTTACTTCCTGCTCTATGCAAAATCACAGAATCTATGGTCAATCAACAACTGACCAGGTTCTTAGAAGAGAGTAAAGCATGGCATCCTAACCAGGCAGGTTTTAGAGCACAGCACTCAACGGAGTCTGCCCTCTTGCATACTGCAGATACCATCCGTACAGCCCTAGACCAAGGGAAGAAGGCCGTCCTGATTCTATTAGACCTATCGGCGGCCTTCGATACGGTCTCACATATCATTCTGATAGACCGTCTGAAATCCTTTGGCATCACTGGCGTGGTACTTGAATGGCTCAAGAACTTCCTGAGTGGAAGGAGACAAGTAGTGACGCTAGGAGAATTTCAATCTGGGGAGAGAAGGCTCACGACAGGAGTACCTCAGGGCTCTAGTCTTAGCCCGACATTGTTTAATGTCTACACCGCACCCCTAATTAGCTTGATTGCTTCGTTTGGCATAGAAGCTATAGCCTATGCCGACGACACGCAACTGATCCTGACCATGGACAAAGACAACCAAGACTGGGAAGAGAAACTCAAAAACTGCCTTACGGCGACCTTTGACTGGATGCGAATTAATCATTTGAAATGTAACACCGGGAAGACGGAGATAATACCGATGGGCCCAAACAATGAATTCATACCCAGACTGTGGTGGCCTGAGAAAGCAGAAATTCCACCCAATACTGCCATCACGGCCTGCAACCTGGGAGTGACCTTTGATAGAAATCTGTCCTTTAAACAGCAGGCACTGAAAGTGGCAGGTACGTGCTTTGGTGTTATAAAGAGTCTGAGAAAGTTCTTCGATCTCCTTCCCTTGGAAGCCAGGAAAACAGTGGTGGTCGCACTGGTAACATCTCATCTTGATTACTGTAATGGATTATATGCAGGCACCAATAAGGAGGTCACCCATAGGCTCCAAATGGTGCAGAATTCGGCGGCCAAACTCATATTAAAGTGGCCCAGAAGATCATCAGCGACAGAAGCCCTTAAAACTCTACATTGGCTACCTATCATTAAAAGAATTCTATTTAAAATATTGCTCATCACCTTCAGAGCATTTCACAAACGTGGACCACTGTATCTGCGGAAAAAATTCACCAGATATCATCCAACCCGAATTCTCCGCTCGACCAACGCCAATCTTCTGGCAGTTCAACCATTCAGGCTTAAGACTCGTGGAGGCAAGTCCATTGCGGTATTAGGTGCAAAAGCCTGGAACACCCTCCCACCCCACATAAGAGCGCTGGATAGAGAAACTGAATTCAGGAAACAACTAAAAACCTGGATCTTTACCCTTCCGGACACTACTGCCAGATCCCTAGTGTAAGATTTCTATCTGATCAGCTACACAAGTGGGCGCCAAGATGCTCCTTGGAGCGATAGTTGCGCGGTATAAATAAATCCTTACATTACATTTAAATTACTAGCATGATCATGAAAACACACAAGATGTAGACGGAATGTTACACAATGGCAAAACATTCACCGATCAGGGCCACAAACAGAGGCAATTCAGAGAGTATTAAAAACTGGCATTTTACAAACATACTTTAAATTCTTGCTCAATCAATCAATTAGGGTTCTTAAAGAGTGCCGCTTATCACCTGTTAGGGTCTCAAGGTGCTCATAGACAGTGTGGTGCAGAGATCCAGCAGCACCTAAATAAATATGTTTACTTATGACAGTGCACCACATGGTGAAAAGGTCCCTCTATTTTTGAGGAGAGCACATCAATTTCACCATTACCTATATATTTAAAAATATTTATTCGCAACCAGACTAATGGTACTAATTTGGGTGGCCTGGAATTGTCCAAATCATCCCATTTAAAAGACTGTGGGGCATATTACCAAGCAATAGCGATAATTATCGCTATTGCTTGGTTAGAGACAAAAATTTATCGCCGCCCTGCGGCGATTTTTTCGCAGATAAACCTTGGTATTACCAAGGTTTATCGCAAATGCGATAAAAATCGGCCGCAGTGCATGAATATCGCTGGAAAGTCAGCGATATTCATGCATTACCGAGCTAATGCTCTTAGCCATGTTATCCACCTCCCATTGGATAACATGGCTAAGAACTGCTCAGGGCGGGTGTTAGCTTTTGGAGATATTTGCGCTTAGTGCGAATATCTCCAAAAGTTGGTAATAGGAGATAGCGATGTTAGCGACTGTTTACAGTCGCTAACATCTTGGCACGCCCACTTTGCATGTCATTAGTGATAAATATCACTGACATGCAAAGCGGGGCTCAAGATGGTCGCTATCTCCTACTAGCAGTCGCTAACTGGTGTTAGCGACAGCTGGGTAATAGGGAGATAATTTTATCTCCGCTTTCTTGCCTTTTAAAGCCAAAAAAGCTGAGATAAACCCCCTTGATAATATGCCCCAAGTGATGTTTAACAGGGATCTTGTACACTGGCATGTGGGAAGTGGTGGTGGCAGTGACGGCAGTTCCAATTGGTAGTGGAAACTGCTGTGGCCTCCATGACTGGCACCTGTTCACTTACAAGCTAAGCACTGGCAGTGCAGACCGAAAATAAAGTAATGCAAGAAGGTAAAGATCAGAAGGCAGAATTTCCCCATCTATGAATAAAGGATCTGGAACAACATCCCCATCAACATCAGCGCTGCTGCGACCTTCCTGCAGAACAGAAGGGGGCTGCACCTTATCGCTTCGAGGAAAACTAACTACCCTACACAATACAAAAGTACTCCCCTGTCTACATACAAACAATGACGCATCTCATCACATTTACAGTTCACTGCTCTGTTACCCTCCAACTAAGGGGTCGATTAGGATGGCGGACGGACAAAGTTCGTCCGCCATCCTGTCTGGGGCAGGGACTATCCGCCACAAGGGCGGAGGTACTGTGCCCTGAATTAGGATGCACCCGCCACAGTGGCGGGTGCATCCCGCATTTTTAACATTGCGGCCGACGGTGCTGAAAGCACCGTCCGCTGCAATGTCAAAAATGGATGTTGTGCGTTTCACAGCACAACATGACAGGCACCGTGCGGTGCTTGCCATGTTGTACTGTGAAACGCAGGGGGGTACCATAGGTAGCCCCCATGTGCACCTCCCACCCCCCCTTCACCCTGAGGGTCCGCAATGGGCCCCAAAGCAAGGGCCGTATGCCTTTTCGTGGCGGCATTGCCGTCACGGAAAGGCATTTTCCTCAGACCACCCTAATATGGCTGGCGGTGTCTGATAGACACTTCCACCATATTAGACCTTTTCCGCGACCACGGCGGAAAAGCGGCGGACGGTCGTCCCGTCCGCCACGGTCCCCACCGCCATTGTAATATGGCGGGGGGAAATAGGTGGCGGACGGGCAAGGATGGCGGACCTATCGCCACCGCCTGCATGTCGGTGGCGTGCCGTCCGCCATCCTATCGGCCTCTAGGTTCGTGCTCTATAAATACTTCTACATATATGCATACATACGTACATACATACATACATACATTTTAACCCGTTCTCATAACTGTCAATAAAGTCGCCTGTTGCTACAGCATCCAATGTGTTCTTGCTGATGGTTGGCACGAGGTCTTTGGAGGTGCTGGGCAACTTACACAGTCAGTTCTCCTGCTGTATCTTTTACTGAGCTTTTCTCTTTCCTCTCAGCCAGGCCAGGATGCTCTGGCCAAGCAGGGTTCTATACTTTGGATACAGCTGACATGAGCTGCTCCTGGAGAGTTGTGTAAGACATCAAAACGTTTCCGCCTATAAAAAATGTTGGACCAAGTTGAGAAAGTTCCACCCTATTTATAACAAAGCAGACACTTGAAACTAATAGTCTGATGGAAGTAAGTCAGTAATCCTTCTCTTTTTTACTGTGCTTTTCTGCTCAGCAGTGCCAAAGTGTTGTTGAGGTCCACGGTTTCTACAAAGTGTGTAGGTGTAGCTGGTTTCTGTTGGTGGGCTTTAAAAACCTACACATTACACATCATCAGTTGTTTTTTAACAGCTGTTCTTCCACTTTCACTGCAAAATAAATTCAGCAAAATCCAGTCGATTTACTTGCAGGCCACTCAGATCTCACATGTGAAATCCCGGGTTCCAGTAAGTGTGTTTTCTTGCTCGCATGATGGCCCACAGCCCCTGAGGAAGTGATCGTTATCACGAAACGCGTTGGGCATTGACGCTATGTGGAGTACTTCGTGTTGTTCTGAACATTGTTTTCTACCAACCAATAAAGATGGCTTGAATTTGAACTTACATGTGATGGGCCTCCTTACAGCAGGCAACCTTTCGCTGGATGTTGAGCGGCCTCGCCTGAGCCGCGAGGAAGGCCCCGCTGCACTTGTGCAGCTCCGCTGCGGCATCAACCGGTGTTGCAGTTTTGGAACAGGTTTGTCGCCGTTGGTTGAATGTACATGCATGACAGACTTCAGCAGTGAACCACAACTCACTTTGGATTATATTTGGGTGCAAATAACAGGAATGGCACAGCGATCCACTGTGAAATTATTGTGAAGACTCCAAGTACCAGCAGACCACGGTGCTTGCCACGCCCATCTGGGCGGAAGTTATTATTTAAAACTGCTGTTTTCTCTTGCTCACATGATGGCCCACAGCCCCTGAGGAAGTGATCGTTATCACGAAACGCGTTGGGCATTGACGCTATGTGGAGCACTTTGTGTTGTTCTGAACATTGTTTTCTACCAACCAATAAAGATGGCTTGAATTTGAACTTACCTGTGATGGGCCTCCTTACAGCAGGCAACCTTTCGCTGGATATATATATATATATATATATATATATATATATATATATATATATATATATATATATAAACTCCGAAGACAGCCACTACTGGTTCTAGCAAGGATCAGAACCCTCCAGGCAATGAGGAGACGGACCACGGACTGGATACACAGATGATTTTATTATCCAAGGGTTGAAGATAGCGAGGGCAAGACGCGTTTCGGGCTTACAAAGCCCTTGTTCACATGCATCGATTCAACGTTATTTTTTCTTTTTTATAATGCAATGCAAGCCCGCCTCCATGCCCTTTCTCTCTCAGGTCACATGATCATAGACATAAACAAAAAGTTTATACATAACGCAATGTCACAATCATAACTATAAATTCTATTCTATTGTTAATTGTTCAATTATTTTCTTGTGCATAACAATTGTAATAATATTTAGATATTACTGGATAAATCCCAAAAACAGGCATAAGCCTATGTGCAAAATTGCGCAATGAACATCCATCCATAGTAAACAGATATATTCCGCTTTCCTAAATGGTTTGGGATAAATCCCTGTGCAAATTATAGCAGACGGCTATATAAGCAATGACACATGTGCAAAGTTGCGTAATGGTAATAAGAGTATTATGGGATAAATCCCTGTGCAAATCCTAGCAAAAGGCCTGTGCAAAATAGCAAAAAGTACAAAATTATGCAATTTGTATAGAACAATTAAATTAATCGCAATTATTTCATTTGTGCGGGGTACATTCAACAAATTGTACAAAATATCGCGACCTTTAATAGAATGGGGGACGGGACTAGTGGTGAAAGTGCAAATATTAACAGTGTTGTTGAATCGCAATCTGCAATTCATGGAGATTAATAAAGTGCACAAGTGCCAATGGAGGGAAAATTAATTATGAGGAAAAGGGAAACAAAGTGCTGAGAGCTTATGATGATAAAATTCTGTGTAAATGGTACATGTATGTTGATCTAGACACAAAGGAAATCTAAATTTGTTTCCTTATTGTTGGTCTGAATAAATTCATACATAAAACCTATTAATACCAGTATAAATAGATCATCATTTAAAAGTTATAGAAAAAGACACCACATTTATAAATAAGTGTTAAAACCAGTTCTCACATCTAAGGTACAAAAATATATATATACCTAAAAACCCAGTGAAAAAATATATATGTATATATATATTATAGGAGGAAGCAGAGCAATAATTAGAAAAGTGGCTGACAAGGAACTTGACCAGCCACTTTGATTACAATGTATGGACAGAGATATTTACAAGGTGAATTCATGAAAACAGAATACCCCCTAGATCACAGGGAGCCTGACATATCTAGGGGGTAAAGAGGGTATTAACAGGAAGCCTGGATAATACGAGACATTCACGATTTACAGATATTTAGAGTAAGTAATTATAGAAAATGACGTAGATCCTCTGTGTTGTTAAGGCCATTCGGCCATTTGCTATCAAATTCAAGGATCAAACTTGACTCTAATCTCCTTAACTTAAGCTCCCTGTTGCCTCCTCTTCTAAGTTTTGGGACAGAAGCTATCACATAATATGAGAGACAGTTAAGGTCTTTGTTATGCGTGCTCTCAAAATGGCGAGCCACCGGGTATGCCTGGTCGCTATGGAGAATAGCCCTGATATGTTGCAAAATCCTGACGTGCACTTGCTGTTTAGTACTGCCAATATAGTTAAGGCCGCAAGTGCACGTCAGGACGTACACAGCAAATTCAGTTTTGCACGTGTGGCTACCTTTGATCGGAATATCAGCAGTAGAAAACGGTGTTCTGTAGTGGGTCTTATTGATTCCGAACTTGCACGCTCTGCAAGAGGTGCACTTTCTGAAACCTGCTGATACTAGCCAGTTGGGCTTTTGTTGCAATTCAGGGCTACTTTGATCAAGAATAGCGCCCATATTTTGTGCTCGTCTAAATGTAACTAAGGGTTTGTCAGGTAGCATGCATCCCAAAACAGTGTCAGTTCGAATAGTAGACCAGTGTTTGTTTATGATCTGTCTGATGTTATTTTCCTGGCTACTATAGTCAGTAATAAATCTAGGACACTCTATATCTTCTGTTTCACTTTCATTGGTGAGCATACTATTTTTGTTAACCAGTAGACTAGCTCTAGATAGTTTTTCAGCCTTTGCTAGAGCCTGGTTAAAAATTTGGTCAGAATAACCACGAGCTCTCATCCTGACTTTCAATTCGTCAGTGCATCGTTGGAAATCCACAGCAGTACTACATATTCTTTTTAACCTTAGGATTTCTCCGTAAGGTATGCTGTGGATAGTGTGCTTTGGATGTAGGCTTGAGGCATGGAGCATGGTATTGCCAGCCGTGGCCTTTCTGTGCAAAGTAGTCTGGATGTGATTATTGTCATCTACATATATCTTGACATCTAAAAATTCAGCTTGCCTGGCACTTATGTTGGAAGTAAATCTTAGATTAAGGGGATTGTTGTTAATTTCAGCAATAAAAGTTAGCGCTTCTTCTTCATCCCCTTGCCACACAATAAAAATGTCATTGATATATCTAAGATAATTGACAATTTTCTCTCGCACCCAAGTTTGGTGTTGGACCTGGAGGACCTGCTCCTCCCACCAGCCGACGTGTAAACACGCGTAGCTGGGGGAGAAACAGGCCCCCATGGCCACACCCCTCAATTGTTTCCAGACTTCTTTGCCAAATGTAAAATAGTTGTTGTTTAAACACCAGTTAATTAAACTTAGAATCACCTTATTGTGTTCATACATTTCAGCAGGTCGTTGACCAAGGTAGTAAGTAGTAGCATTAAGACCATCCTGATGAGAGATACTAGTGTATAATTGTTCAACATCAAGGGTGATGAGTAACATTTCAGTCTGCCATTCCAGATCCTCTATTTTAGCTAAAAAGTCAGTTGTATCACGATCAAAACTTGGGAGTTTTTGGACCCAATCCTGCAGGAAAAAGTCTATATACTGTCCCACATTTTCTCCACAGCTGTTAATAGCGGAGATGATGGGCCTTCCAGGAATTGGTTTTGTTCCTTTGTGGACCTTGGGAATGAGGTACAGAGACGGCAGAACGGGATGCTCATTGTACATAAATTTAAATTCATCAGCAGAGATGAGGCCTTCTCTACGATATTTCAGAAGCAGTTTGTGCAAAACCTCATTAGCTTTCGAATACTCTTTGTTATTAGACTTCATATAACATGCCAGATCTTGCAATTGTCTTAATGCCTCAGTAGAGTATTCAGATTTTGGCCAAATAACAATGTTACCCCCCTTATCTGCAGTTTTTATTACAATATTGGGGTTGTCTTTTAACTTTTTCATAAGTTCAAAGTATTTAGCCCGTTGCACATTGTACTTCTTTTTCTTTTGATTGTTAGTTCTTTTGTACAAATCCTTGATGTCAGCAATTACACAGTCCTGAAAAACATCTACTGCATCTTTTGCCATGATCGGTACAAAGTCAGATTTACCTTTTAATGGCGTAATGCCAGCACCTTTTTGAGCCACATGGATTTTCTCCAATCTTTTTTGTGTGCTGGTTTCGCCGTCATTGATCAAGGGTTGAGAGTTGGTAGCATTGTCTAAATCATTTATGTCAAGAAAAAGTGGTACATCAGAGGCAGTAAGTTGTGCCATGCTTTCAATATTGTTCATGCCAGTATTTGTGTCTTTGTTAGAAGAGGATTTTAATTTTTGTAGTGCAAAGAATTTTTTCAATTTAAGTTTTCGGATGAAACGATATACATCTACTCTAGTGGGCGCATATTTAAAATTCTGTTCAGGGCAGAAATTGAGACCCAAAAGTAGAAGTTGCTGCTCCGCCTTTGTTAAGGTTACATCCGACAAATTGACAATGGATAGATTTAATTCTGTATATATACATATATATATATATATATATATATATATATATATATATATATATATATATTCCTCAGAAAAAGGCTCCTTCCGAGATACTGGGATCCAGGAGGGGTGGCGTACACTCCTGCGGAGCGTGCCGGTAATCACAATCCAATTTCCTACCACACAACGTTAGTAAATTGAACACAGGTTTAATACACACAACGCGTTTCGCCTTGCAGCTTGTTCACGCTGTTGGACTCACTATAACTCACATATTACATCATTCATGACATGGTCAGTAACATCACTGATGACATCACTGATGACATCTCAAATGACATTGGATGTTAACAGTTTTTTTTTCAACTAATGAAAAACCCACCCATTTCCTTCACTACCACTTTCACTTTGGAGAGAGCAAGACCTATTCTCTTCTTGTCTTCAATTCTTTCCAAAGAATGGCTTCAAGACCACCAAGCAGCAGTGATGAGTCTGATGACTTTCTTGAGGAGGACCCTCCTCAGCCAAAGGTGAAGGAGCACTTCATATGGAAATTTTTTACAATTCCAGAAGGGGAGAAAAAGGTAAATGCACCTAAAGTGGAGTGCAAGATTTGCCAAACTGTTCTTTCTTGTGGTGACCGTACCAAAAAATATAGTTTTGGGAACTCCACGATGATTCGGCATGTTCAAAGGAGGCACCCCCAGAACTATGCCCGGGAGAGTGTCAGAGACCTGGTACGGAATGCCCGCGAGATGGTACCTCAACTTCCACCGGAGGAGCAACATCATCGGGGAGAGGAAGATCAGTGGAGCTGGTACCCAACATTCAGCCTGTTTTCAGTGACATCAACATTAGGTGTAACAGTGTAATGAACTGCTTTGTGTTGGAGAGCAGAGTATCCTCCTGATTGTTCGCAAAAGGGAAGAACACCGCTGCCCTCCACAGCCATAATTTTTCCCCTTTTTTTTGCTCCTGTTGAGCAGTTTGGCATTCCCTATTTTTGTTTTTGTTCTGATAAAAATACCCCAAAAAATTAAAAACGTTCGGAAAAAGAAAAAAAAGAACTAAAAAAGAAGAAAAAAACATTTTTTTTTAGAACTACCTCCAATTCTCCAAAAAGAGCTATTTTCTTTACAAATTCAAAAGTAGTGAGTGAAGTGGAGTGCAGTGGGAGAGGAACGGAAAATGAGTGAGGGAGCAAAGAAAGGGACGAGAGGGGAAGGGAAGTGAAGTAGGGGGATTGAAAGAAGGTGAGTGTGGGAGGTGAGTGAGGGGAAGGGGAGTGAACATGGGAAATGAGGATAAGTGAGGAAAGCGGAGTAAGGGAACGGGGTGAGGAAGGGTAAGAGAAGAGCAATGAGGTTGAGGAAAGAGTGGTGATAGGGAGTGGATAAAGGCAACTTAGCGTGAGACAAGGAGAGTGAGGGAGTGAGGAGACAGAGGAAATGAAGGAAAGACTGAGAGAAGAGGACTGAGTGAGGGAGCAAAGAAAGATAAGTGAGGGAGTGTAGGTGAGTTATACGGAGTAAGTGTGACGGAAGAGGAGTGAGAGAGTGAGGGGACTGTATTGCGCATGCATCAGCTGCATCTACGCAGAAGGACGTCTTCTCGTTTGGAGAGAAGTTTCTGCTTCTGCGCAAAGGCATCTAAAATGGCCGCTTGGAAGCTCACATGCTAAGTATCTGCTTTGCTGAAACTAAAACAAGTTATATACTAAATGCTAATGCATGAAGAGTCTATATAAGTAAATGGGATTAGAGTAGAGATAGGCGGTATACAGTGAAATCATTTTATTTTTAAATTAATGCTTTTTCTTTTGACCTCTCTATTAGGTCGTTTTTGGGCCTCTGAATGATGCTAAAGTCTACCACCCACGTGGTTCCTCATGCAGGCGCAAAGATGACAAGTCAGAATTGATAATGTCAAGCCTTGAAACTCATCCAAGGACGTTCTTAGTACATGTCCTGGGAACCAGCTGAACATCCTGAAGACTCAATGGACAACTGTAAAATGTATACATTGTTGTAAATAAAATTGAGAATACGGGTGGGAAATAAAGCTTGGGAGACAAATTAGTGGGCGGGAACTTAAAACAATGAACTAAAGAAAAATTATTAAACTTAGCATAGTGTGATAATCATCCCCTCAGCTTGTCCAATCAGAAATAGGAGTTTCGTAAAGTGGAAACATTCAGGGGTTTTAAAAAGTAAATTTGACCATGAATTATATATAAAATAATAAAATAAATATGTGTTTCTAGATCTATCACTGTGTGTATATGTGTTAAAGAGGGGGGTTCGTTTGGTTCTAGAGAGATATAGAAATGTTGTTGTTTTGAATAATCACCGAGTTATACACCTTTACTTATTCCATTACTTCCCTATGTTTAGCTAGTCTATTGATATATAGGGGTCCCTTGTTTTCTAAGGAACATTTAGGGGTGATACATGCCATTATGAAAGTATAATTGAGGTAGTTAGTTAGAATAATAGTGCAGTTGCAGCAAGACAAATGCTGAGAGACCGGGATGCTCTCCGAATTCTGATCGAATACCTGAAAAAGCAGAATTAGAATTTTAAAGCAAAATAAATTCGAAGATTGCTGAAGAATTGAGGAGGTAATAGAATTAGAAGAAGATTGCGGAAGAATAGAGGAGGAAGTTAGTGTCAGAGAGGGGTGAGACGCAGGCGTCGAATCCAGAAAAGGTCATCTATCCTGTCCTGAAACCCTTTCCTGAAGTCCTTGTCACCAGAACTTTTCAAGGGTCCTGTTAACTCTTGGCCAGAGGGGTCTGAGTTTCACACCATCCTAGGTAAATATATCTCTGTGTATTGTGTCACTGTACTTCTCTCTCTCTCTATCCTCTTTTCCTGAGGTACTGGTTGTTGTGAAATCTCACTTAATAGAATACTAAATTGGGTACACCTATCTTTCTTCCTCAGAAAGATGGAGTTAACACTGTAATTTGTGTTGCTCATATGATACATTAGATAAACATTCACAACTTTCCTGAGTCTGTAGTTATTTAATTAGATCAAGGTAAATGAATATATGTCATATCATCAATTACTATTCAACTAAATAGGTCCATTGATTAAAGTAAAGGCTTTTAGGATTATTGAAGGGTAAGAGACATAATAAGTAACTAATCTATGCTAAGCATATATAAAATTGACCCCCAGCGGTGTTGACTAGCCTATATGAGTGAGTGTGTATATGGGCCCAGATGAAGATATAGTGATAGATTTCCGCAAGTTGGTAGCCCGCTGCATCACAGCCCAAGGGAGATAAAATTCACTCCTATGTAAGCTAAATCATTTTGCCAAGGTCTTCCACTCCTCCACCAACAAAAACTGTCAAAAATGCAGTGAACGCTGTTGTGTCCACTTCACCTGAACCTCTTCCAGTCATGAAGGAGGGCAGAGGTTTCTTAAATGTGGTGCATCTAAAAAACAAGGGGCACACTTTACTTTCCCATCTTCAAAAAGACAATGGAAGCAATGGAAATGGCCCAATCTATGATCTGCTAATAAGACTTAATTGGTGAATTCAGAGTTTTCAATACTATTATGGGACCATGGGCATTAATGAAGAAAGTGACTCAACAGTGAGATTGAAGTGTTGTTTAAAATACTGAGTGTCCCCTGATGAAGTGAGATAGTGTTGCGAAACACGTGTTGGGCAGATTTCCGATATAAGCCAAAATGTATCAAAATCATTATTTGGATAATGAAAATTAAGGTATCCGCCTCATTAAATGTATTTGTTGAATAAATAATCAGTCAGGCAAAGCTGCTAAAATTAGAGAAAGCAAAGCACCAGTCCCACTATTGCAATTGCTGTTTTTTCAAGTATCATATACGTGGCGTATGTTATACAACAAGGCTAGAGTAACACTGGTCACTACCAAGGTGCTGAATGAGAGTGGACAGCCAGTTAATAAGTGTTATCATTGACACCAGTGAAGTCTCATGTAGGGGAGTGATTCAATTCAGGACTGAAGAGGCTGGAATTTACTAAATTGCAACAGCAAAGGGATACCTCTCCAACCATAGCTCAAAATAATTCTTTCAACAACGGAGATTACTGTTATTATCTCTGAAACTGTTCAATTGGTGTACTTTGTCTCTTTATGTAAGTTTCCCATTTCTTGAATTAAACCATACACCACAAATGGATTATGTCAATATTTACTCATATGCCATAACCTTTTGGCTGTATCAAACAATTAAACATTCTCTAAGAAAAGAAAGTGGAACAGCGCATTAATACATGTACATATTACGCAGGGCACATTATTACAGTGTTCAATACAAAACTATGACATTAACAAATCAACAGGTTTGTCACTACAAATAAACACATTAAACATTACATACAAATCACAGACACATCAAATTACACATGTTATGAACTTGAAAAGAACTTGTAAGTCCTACTATACTTCTGGATGATGGGGCCTATTGTTTTTATCTCCATGGTACTTTCTCATTGTGTGGTCCTAATGAGGTCAGAGTACACGTATCAAACTCTTGATCTATGCATATTTAAAATAGCCCAGACTGTTCATGGCTTAATATGATACTGTGATCTGGTTGCTCTTGGACTCAGGAATGAAATACAAACGTGTTTCAACCTACGTGGTGGGACCTTAGAGTGTTTTGATTGAAGGTCTTCATCAGGGCACAAAAGTGTTTTTTAGGACACGGAAATTCATGGATAGGAGTGGAATAGTGTATGATGGTTTAGGTCTGTCAGTGGCGTAAGTCGAGCTCGTCACAAGAGTCTTTCTCTTAAACTTCTTGTTGCCTTACTTATCAGGATGTCTTCTTCATTGTATAGACTTTTCTTGTGGATGGTTCTAAAGCCCTCGAGAACCTGCGATAACCTTTTACTGCTGCCCCAACATGCAACCCTTTAAAGAATAGTAACACATTACAAAGGATTTACAATGTTCGAAAGGTATAAACATCCAGTGCACGCATACATCCTCCTCTTTTATTCACTGATCCCCGACAAGATAAGTACTTTCTCATACCTTTTGTGTTTGCTTTATTGATATTTTCTCCTATAGCTTCATGCTTGTGTGTTCATGTTTTTCTATTGTGCCCACTGTTCCCTTTAAGGTGCGTGCGTGCGCATCTCTCTGTCTGCGAGTGCGCAATGTCATGTGGAGCGCGCGCACACACACCAGACATCCCGAGGGAGTTTGCGCCTCCACTTTAAAAAAGCGAGTGGCGCGAAAAACTTCCTGGATGCGCGTTTGGACTCCAGAGTGCAGGTAAGGCTGTCTGTCTGGCTTGGGGCTGTTAGGAAAGCACGGTGTGGGGCATATTGTGCGCTTTAGGTTAAGTATTTATGTTAATCACAGTCCCTCACGAGCTGTGATTAACATGAATACTTAGACAAAGGCACACAATGTGCCCCGCACCGCGCTTAGAGTAGCGCAAGTTTAAAAACACAGCATGTACTTGAAGTACATGCTGTGTTTTTAAACTTGTGGTACTCTTGTAAGTAAAGCGCGGTGTGGGGCACATTGTGTGCCTTTGTCTAAGTATTTATGTTAATCACAGCGCGTGAGGGGCTGTGATTAACATGAATACTTAAACTAAAGCACACAATATGCCCCACACCACGCTTTTCTAACATAAAGAGTACAGCAAGTTTAAAAACACAGCGTGTACTTTTAGAATAAATTGAAAGTACATGCTGTGTTTTTAAACTTGCTGTACTCTTTTGAGTAAAGCGCTATGTTTCACAATGGAGGCAAGTTTAAGGTTCAGGTACCCATAGTTGCCAAGGTTTCAGATCGCTGTGTGTGACATTTTTATGATTTTAGTGAAATTATGAGTGACATTTCAACGACTATGAGTGACACTTTCTTTGCAGGCAAAACCAAGAAATGAAAACGCTTGAAACATAAATATCAGAAACTACACCCATTTGAGCAACGTGACTGACACCAAAAGCAATTTTATATAGCATAGCAAGTCAGTGCAACAGTAGGAGATCAAGACGTACACCACAGCAAAAACGGTTTCAGGGTGTCCTCATAGCTATGTAGGTGTTTTGCATGTCAGATTCTGTCCATTTAAGCTTTCTGCAGGGGTTTTTTTTCTTCAGAAAAATCCGCAGTCCAGCCCTAGCTCCATAAGCCCACAAACAGACAAAACACGAACCTGACCTGCCACCTCAAGATCGAAAAGCACTGGTAGCAGAACAGCGATGAAAGAGATAGCTGCAACCTATTCTCAGGAGGCAAATCACCATGATCTCAGCTCTACCCTTCGTGCGCTGACAAAAAGCTTGAGGCCAGTGTAGGCTTCATTGAAGCTTCGGGCAGCAGAGCTCTCAATTAAAATCAATGGAGGGTTTGAAAGAAGAGATCAACTGGAAACTCGTGGATTTAGAAAATAGGTCACGCCGTAATAATCTCCGAGTCTTAGGTGTGCCAGAAGGGAAGGAAGTTTCAAATCCACGTCAGTTTGTGATAGAGTTATTTTCAGATGCCTTCCCAGAGTTAACTCAGTGGAAATGGGAGACTGAAATTCAAAGGGCACACAGATTCCTGTTTCAGATAACACGACAAGACTCGGCCCTTAAACCACGAGCTATTTTGATCTCATTAAACAACTTCTTAGCTAGAGAAGCTCTCTACGATCTGGCAAGACCTAATAAAAAGCGTATGGCTAAAGATGTGGAATTCTTCGTGCTTCCTGATTATTGCCATGCTACCGTTCAACTACGATGGCAGCTTCAACAGCTCATCTCTCTATTCCAAGCGAAAGGACCGCAGGCATTTCTCTTAAATCCTGCCAAACTGAAAGTAATACACAAGGAACGCTCCTTTTTCTTCACTTCAGAGGGAGCAGCCAAAGAATTTCTAACGTCTATATGGGAGAGGGGGGAAAAAAAAATACAATGTTTACTCTCAGCTATTTTTGAGGGAACAAAAAAAAAAGTTTTTTCTCTCTATTTTCTCTCTGAATAATTATGGATTATAGCGGCTCACCGATTAGACCTGCTTCATTGCTTTAAGAGTGTAATAAGAACTCAATGCAGTGCAAGTTCTTTTTTCTTTGTTTTCCTTTCTGTGATTCTACAGGCTGGTAGAAATGGATAAAAGGTTCAGCAAATGAATGATAAAGTCTGCTTAGATATCTTCTTTTTTTCTTCTTCTCCTTCTTTTTTTTTTCTTAATATATTGAATAATATTCTTAGACATGCTGGATCTGAAATGACTATCAGAAAGGAACAATAATTATGGAATAGAGCCATACGATGAGAACCACTTAGCGCTCATCACATCATCAATGCGAGGGACTATTAAGTCCCTCTGCCCTGATAGCTTTGGGAAGTGGGGGGGGTGGGTGGGCTCAGGTTGAGTCTGGGGAGGGTTGGGGGGGAAAACGCAGTTGCAAGTAAAAGCAGAAGGTCTTTTTTTTTGCTATGTGTGATTATTTCTCTAGCTTTCATCTCGTTCTTAAAGCTCTCTGGCATGGTGAAATATTGGAGGTATTGTTTGATTGTATATACTTATATGCTGTATTGCCTGTTCTTTCATTTGCGAAGTAAGGGGGGAAAAAATTTCTTTAATTCAAATGGGAAAACTACGCATTTGCTCATGGAATATATGTGGCTTGAATAATAAAAAAAAGAGGGGGATTGTGGCACAAATCATACAGTCTATGAAACCTGATATACTGTGTATCCAGGAATCACATATAGGGGCTAATTATTATTGCGGAGTTCCCGCATCCTCCGGGCCGGCGGAAGCCACCGCCGGCCCGGAGGATGCGGGAAATCCGCTGCGGAGCCTCCACAGACCCACCGCCAAATTAGGATGGCTGGTGGGTCTGCTTTTATGTCCGCAGCTTTTCCACCGCAGTCGCCTTCCGACCGCGGCGGAAAAGCACTAACATGTCTGACGGTGTCTATCAGACACCGCCAGGCATATTAGGATGTCTGCAATACTATGCTTTTCCACGGCGGCATTTCCGCCGTGGAAAAGCATACGGTTCTGCACTGCGGGGGGCCCGTTGCGGGCCCCCTAGGTGAAGGGGGTGTGGGGGGTGCACATGGGGGGTACCTATGGTACCCCCCTTCATTTGCGTGCACGAAGCGCCAGGCACAGCGAGGTGCCTGCCGCTTTGTGCATGCAAATGCACTGTTGTCATTTTTTACATTGCGGCGGGTGCCGCTTCAAGCAGCACCCGCCGCAATGTAAACAATACAGGATGTGACCGCCAGGGTGGCGGTCACATCCTAATTGTCATGGAGGGACCACCGCTGCCCATGCGGACGGTCCCTCCCACTCAGTGGTGGCGGACGGACGCAAGTCCGTCCGCCATCATAATCGGCCCCATTTGCGTGCACGAAGCGCCAGGCACAGCGAGGTGCCTGCCGCTTTGTGCATGCAAATGCACTGTTGTCATTTTTTACATTGCGGCGGGTGCCGCTTCAAGCAGCACCCGCCGCAATGTAAACAATACAGGATGTGACCGCCAGGGTGGCGGTCACATCCTAATTGTCATGGAGGGACCACCGCTGCCCATGCGGACGGTCCCTCCCACTCAGTGGTGGCGGACGGACGCAAGTCCGTCCGCCATCATAATCGGCCCCATAATGTGGAAGGAAAGACATTTATATAAAGACTTAGGCATGAATTTAGCTGTATGTACATCTCAAGGCTCAACAACAAAAGGAGTTGCAATTCTATTTAGGAAGGATTTGGGCACTCTGATCCGGCACAAGGCAGACCAATATGGTAGATGGGCAATTACAGAGTTCAGAATTAACAACATCGTCTGGACTGTTTGTGCTGTCTATGCCTCAAATGTAGATGATCCATCTATCTTGGACCTTTTGAACTTGGAATTGGCTAACTGGTCCTCATCACTAATACTATGTGGGGATTTTAATATCCATTTAGATTCTAATATGGATATATGCGACTTCTTTTGTTATCAAGGGTCTAAAAAAAAATCATTCAAGGCTTTACGTTCATTGGTTTTGGATCATGGTTTAGTCGATGTAGTCTATGAAAAAAAATTACCATCTCCTGGGTTCACATTTTTCTCTTATCCTCATAAAAAGTTTGTGCCGTTGGACTATTTCTTTATTAAAAAATCATTTATTTATGATACTAAATTCGACTTATTTCCACGCATAATTTCGGACCATAACCCAATACTGATTGAAATTAAAACTGATACATCAATTCTTCAACTAAAGCCCTGGACTTTTGATCGTAAATTACTGTATGATTCGGAATACTTAGACTTGATGACCTTATGGATAAAAGAATTCTTTGACATCAATAGAGGAACAGCCTCAGCTCAAATGGTCTGGGATACGTTCAAATCAGGGATAAGGGGTGAATCGCTGTCATATGTTATAAAAAAACAGAAAATTATACGTGGAAAAAACGAAAAAGCATTTGAAAAAGTATTATTTTGGGAAAAGAAATTAATAACAGCAATTGCACAAAAACGACCATTATCTGACATAGAATCGAGCCTAGCGATCCATAAAGCTTCTTGTTATGAATCCTTTACAAATGAGGCAGCACAACAGATGGCAACTTTTAAATCTCAGTTATATGAGATAGGTGAAAATGCTTGGAAAATATTGGCAAAAAGAACTAGGCAAAAAGAGGCTTATAACACTAGTAATGTAATACAAGACGAAACAGGCCAACTACATAATAAACCGGAAGCAATTCTGGAAGTCTTTCGCCAATTTTACCTTAAACTTTATAAACAAGAGAATGACTACTATTCGTCAGAAGCATGCATGAATTTTGCTATGGAAAATGTCTTGCCATCTCTCTCTTATGATCAAACTGCTTTTCTAGATTCAGCAATTACTTGGGAAGAAATAGAAAATGCACTAAATTCATTAGCAATAGGCAAGGCAACTGGACCTGATCTTATTCCATTAGAATTTTATAAGATTTTCAGAAATAATATTAAACATGATATGCTCATTACTTTTTTGGAAGCTCAGAAAGGCATACCACCAGAATCTTGGGCCCTATCAGTAATCATGACTTTCTTAAAAAAGGATAAGGATCCAACTAATCCAGCATCCTACAGGCCAATATCTTTAATTAATGCCGACAGCAAAATATATTCTAAAATATTAGCCACACGACTGTCAAAAATAATATCCTTAATAGTATCCCGATGGCAACATGGATTCATTCCAAACAGAGATACAGCAGATCATATACGAAGAATTATTGCCATGATGGATTGGGCGGAAGCTTCTAATACACCAATAGGGATTACCCTTCTGGATGCTGAAAAAGCATTTGACAGGGTGGCATGGCCCTATCTCTGGGATTTGCTGTCTATGAAAGGTTTTGGTCCAGGAATAATAAACGCATTTAAAGCTCTATATAAAAATCCGGTATCAGCTGTAAAAATAGGACCCACTAAGTCTGCACTATTTCCTATTCAGCTAGGAACACGTCAGGGATGCCCATCTTCCCCTCTTCTTTTTGCCATATATATTGATATTTTTCTTAATCAATTGAATCGTGATGAGAATATATTACCGGTACAGCTAGGAGGTATCTCCTACAGAGCCCTTGCCTATGCAGACGATTTGGTAGTGGTCACCAAAGATATTGAAAGAGCTTTCTTGAGGATCGAAGAACTAGCTGATATATTTGGATCCTTTTCAGGATATAAATTAAATTTGTCCAAAACACAAATTCTTTTCATAGGTCCTAACTCACCGCCTATTAGAAATGTAGTTTCTGAAGCAGCTTACTTAGGAATCAAATTAACCACACCAATCTCGAAAATACCTAGCCTAAACTATACCCCGATCCTTAAGAAAGTCAACTCAACTTTGGAAAGATTAAATCATCTACATTTATCTCTCCATGGCTGAAATAATGTATTAATGATGTTAATACTTCCGAAATTTATTTACCTATTTAGAACAATTCCTTTGGAATTTCCGCTAGGCTTCTTTCGAGAACTTGAAAAAATTTCAGTAAGATGTTTGTGGGGATATAGAGGCATCAGGAGAGCTTATAAGAAGATGATTATACCAAGAGATAGAGGGGGTTGGGCTGTACCACATTTTTTATTTTACTACCTAGCAGCTGTATTCCAATATATATCTCCTCTGATTGCTGGTAATAAAATCCCCACTTCATTAGCACATTATCCAACTATATATGAATTTGCATTAGGCACTGAAGCTAATCATCATCTTTTAAAAATAATAGAACCAAGCTACTATAAAAAAACAAAATTCAAGATTATAGTGGCAGCATACAAAGTATGGCGAATCATTAAAAAATTGGTCGACTTCAGAAAAGTAACAAGATACACCCCATTAAATTCAATTCATTGCTTTCCCCCCATATTTAGAGACCAGGTGATGAAGAAGTGGAATACCAAAGGTATTTGCTATCTTTCCGATTTATATACAGCTAACTCTGCTTCCTTACTTTCTTTTGTTGATCTCCAGAATAAGCATAAAATCCCTTCTCAAGATTATTTTAAATATTTACAGATTCATAGCTCCTTACATTCATTTTCTAATGAGAGACAAGATTTAAAACCAATTTTGCTTATGGACAGTTTGGCCACTAAAAAAAAATAGGTTATTATTATAATATATTTATGACCTACCTCCCTGATGACTTTAATAATATGTGTTATAAATGGGAAGAGAAATTAGGAATGAAGGATTTATTGCTAAAAGAATCAATTAAATTGGCTAATTCTATCTTATTTTCAGGGCGAACTCAAACTCAACATTATATGGTTATGTGTGATCTCTATTACACACCTGCCAAGGTTTTGAAATGGGGGGCTACGGTTGGGATAAACTGTAATCGGTGTAATATGAGAGGAGCTGACACAATACATATGTTTTACTCTTGTATAAAGCTTGCAAGTATAATTTCTGATATTCAAAAATTTATTGAAAAAACTATAGGCAAAACAATGATCTTATCACCTGAGTTAATACTATTTGGTATATCCAAAGACACTACAGAACTGGAACAACACAATTTATTATTTATTATGATGTCTGAATTGCGTGCATGCATCACACAGGAATGGATAAGCCCGGAACCACCGTCGTTTTCAATATGGAGGGGTCGATTATTAGCTAGATACAAACTCGAACTGGCAATCTATGCAACAAAAGGAAGCAACTAGGCATACAAATTTGGACTCCAATACAACAATGGGTTGATGGGGAAACGACCCAATAAGATCTATAGATGTTCTTTTTATTATCGCTTCTATTTTCATTGTATTTCGTTTTGAATGTTTTTTTGTAGAATGTATGTATATATCTTGAACATTTGAACAATATGACATAATCTGTTTAACTTGCAACAAAAAATCAATAAAAAAAATTTTAAAAAATGAAGCTTCGGGCAGCCAACCCATCCAGCGCCAACTTAGCTACAGATTCTCTCATTGCGGCTGGTCCAGACACAACCCATTCCACCCTCCATGGCACAGGCTTCCTTGCTGTGCAGTTCTGGGGTCAGCAGGAGCGATCTGCTGCTCTCAGTGCTGGAATGTCTGCTGCAATTGTGTAGTGCAGGACATTGTGGTGAGAGTGGTCCCCAGGCGGCACACACTAGCAGCTTCAGTTTAAGCAGGGCCTTGTGCAGTGAGGGAAGAGTGCAGCCCTCCGGCCGTCTCAGGTCGCATCCTCCGGGTGTGCACACTGTACGGTAGCCATGTCAGAAGTCTTGCGCACGTACAGCTACCAGTAAGAAGTAGGCTAAACTTCACAGGCTGCTGCATTAGTTCCGGGGGCAGGGAGATTCACATGTGCCAGCCTGCAGGGTGGTGGAGGCTCAATGGAAATGCAGCCATGAGCAATAAGTTTGCTACCATTGGCAAGAAGTTAGATGGGGAAGCAATACATTATTGCCTGCAGGGACGGCATTCCAGCTAGTTTCATTCAGCATAGAAGCAATACGGCTTAACTATAGACCCAAGCGCTATACCTAAAATGCGTGACTTTCCATTTCAGTGCGGTGATGTGGATCTCCACACTGAAATGCGTTAGTCCCACGCCTGATGTGGGACCCTTGGCAGGCATGCACATAAATGATGCTGTTAATGTCGGTATCTTTCGCACTGTGATTGACTGCTGAGCCCGTCGGTGGCTCCTTAGCGCTGCGAAGTGCCCATGGAGCTATATTTAATGTGAAAATTGATACTTGTGATGCTCCTGTTACTGAGATCTTCATGTAACCTCCAGCTCGATGTGTTTTTAAACTTCCTGTACTCTTTTGAGTAAAGCGCAGTGCGGGCATATTGTATGCTTTAGTTTAAGCATTCATGTTAATCACAGCCCCTTAATGAGCTGTGATTAACTTGAATATATAATAAAAAAGCACACAATCTGCACCGTACCGCGCTTTACTCAAAAGAGTATAGCAAGTTTAAAAACACAGAGTGTACTTTCTATTTTTCGTGAAAATACACGCTGTGTTATTAAACTTGCTCTACTTGTTTGTTTTGTTAGTATAGAGCAGTGCGACGCACATTGTGTGCTTTTTGTCTAAGTATTCATGTTAATCACAGCTCATGAAGGGGCTGTGATTAACATGAATACAGCAGTGAACAACCAGGGTTATGGCAGAGCAGAGAAAGGTGGCGTTTCTTATGATGGTACCACCGTTGGCGTCTTGTGCTTCTAAACCTGAAGTGTACATGTCTGTGTAACCAATTCATGTCATGGCATGTTTATCCAATTTGCAAACCTGCTTTAAGACCCTTAATGTGGCGCTGTGTGTGTGGAAATACACCATCATTTCATTTTTTTAAGTAAACTTTTAGTGACATTTGGCGCTGCACACACACGCAGACTAGTTCCTGGCGCAAGTAGCCACGGTTGCAGTGCACAGAGACCCTCCACTGCCGCACACAGAGGAAAAGAATTAGAGGGAACATTGATTGTGCCCCTCCAATTTATGATTGGGCTGAGTAAGTATCGAATTTTGGTTTAAACCTTCCTTTTGTAAATTCTCTTTTTATTGTTTTATTTACTTTATAAATGATTTTTTCTCTTACTTAATCATCCTATAATCGGTCTTCAACCACTGTTTCCTATTCTGAAAGCCTCATTTGGCTTTTTTTCATTATCTACGGCCTATCGCAGCCTTACGTGCTGCATTGGAGCATATGCACATTCTTTAAACATGCCCATAATGATGTCATGGCCACCGTTGCATTAATGTTTTCTGGAACTGGGGTGCAGTCATGGAAGCTTTTGTTCCACCTTCTCTCCACTTAAGGTTGAATTTTCAGCCTTAAACTTCCCTTTTAGCAAAGGGGCGGATTGGCAACTTTGCGTTTCAGAGCTTGTTGCCAGGCAATCTCCTCAACGCTGGTGGAGGCTGCTGTCCTCCCTTTGTTTCTTGCTCAGGTGATTCTAGTAAACATTATTTTAAAGTCATAGTTTGATTCCCTACAAGCCTCTCCAATACTCAAGTTCAAGCCCACAAAAAACGTGATCTACATTTATTCATATACATGATCACTACCCATATGTGGCGTCTACACCAAAGAGGTTGTTTGGAAAAAAGAATCTGATCGCAGCAATATATATCACCCAAAATAGGACTTGAACATTCATCAGCTGCTGTACTCTTCGTCGTTCTATTTGCAGACAGTGAATATGCCTTTGCCCTGGGCTACCTGCTATCACACTTTGATGACTTGTTGCATGGCATAGGATGCCTCAGAGTGTGACAGCCCAGTTACACATCAGTCATTCCATTCAGCCTGTAGCTCTGTACCACTGTTGAGTGGTGTTCCACCTGCAACCAAGAACAGAGACTTGTGTCTACAATTCTCATAGATCAAATGGGAAGACGGCCATATGAAGTACAAATATGCTTTGATATGCACCTTCTGAAAGTGACCATCAAAAAGAAACACCACGTTACACTGATGGTTGATAACCTTGTAGCAGATGTAAATAGTAGTTCCTAGTTGTCTAAAGTCAACCTCAACTCCGGCTACTGTTGGACCCGGAATACGGATACATCATAATGTTTTCTATTCACATTGCCCTTGGGAGGTACAACGTACTAAATTCTGGTATCTCAAGTGCAACAGAAGTCTTAAGGAATGTGACCCACGAAGTCCTAACAGGGCTAACTAGTGTCATAAATGTCAGTGATGACATTTTAGGGTACACCAAGACCCTCAACGAGCATTACACGAGGCTCCACAATGTCCTCAAGCGATCCTCTATGATAGAGCAAAAACATAAAATATGTATCTTCTCCCACTTTATTGTCAGACATTCAAAGGTTCATGGATATGGTTACATACGGTGGGTGGTTCATCAAGAACTTAACATCTGTTACTAGACCCCAGAGGGAACTGACAGAATCCACATCCATTTGGAACATGGAAAAAAGATCACGAAAGAGATCGTCAAGAAATAAAAAGATGCCATTTCAGAGAAGATTCCTTGATATGGTTACATACTGTGTGAGGTTCACATAGACCTTGTTAACAACTCTTACTAGTTTCTGAGAGACCTGAAAATCTACACCCACTTGGACCATGAACCGAAGATCAAGAGTGAGCATTTCAGATAACGAGAGATGCAATTTCAGCATAGACTAGTCTACAATATTTTGATTAATTGAAGGAGTCTGAGTTAACGGTGTCTGCCTGCCCGATGGGGTTGGAGCAGTTCTCTCACAGACGCACAAATGGGTGAAAGGGCTCCAGTCACATATGTCATTAGAGTTTTGACCTCCTCTGATCAACATTACTCCCTCATTGAGAAGGAAGAGATTGCAATTCTTTGGAGGTGTCAGCATTGAACAGAGGTATTCGTATGGTTATTATTTATGAGTACCACCCTGGTGGCAAATGTGAACTCTCTTTTAAACCCACAATATGGAGAGTTGTGCCGGTTTAAAGAACTATGGTGACTGTACAGAAATGGAAAGAGCCTGTAACTTGTAATTTTTCATTTTTAAGAAGTATTGTACACTGTTAAGTCACCTTAATGTTGGTGACTTGGAAATGTCCAGTGAACAGATGTTCGCGACTCCACGTCACAATGAGAGCCATGAGTTGCTTTCATCTCCTTCCGCAGACAACTTCGGACCGGTAGTGCCACAATATCCTTCTTCAAAATGTCTGTCGGTTCCCATGCCCTGCAGACATCTTGCGCAGGTGGTCTGAGTGTCCTAGTAACTTCCTGAGTGCCAGTCCCCCCCCCCCCCCCCTCACAACTGTTGAGATATCTCGTGCAGGAAAGTGGCTCCTTCACTGATATTTTGTGCAATGACTGAGTGCTTCTACTCTTAGCATTTGATGTATCCCTGATGATGGATGTAACAGTCTAAATAGTGGAGAAAGCCAACCACGCCAAGACGCTTCCCTGGATCCTGCTAACCACGCACGCCATGTTGGAGTCCTTTCTTGAGTGTGGCTAGGCCCCAACACTTCAAGCACAATGCACCCAAAATAGTTGCATTCTGCTCCCATATCTTCCTAGTTAAATGGCTCAAAGGGGACAATATGGGGCGTGAGGATGAAGTACACAAGCTGCCACAAAAAAGAAAAGTGTTGCCACTCAGAGGAGGCATAAAGGGCTCATTTCAGACCCAGGTGCCCAGGCTTCTCTGGAGTGTTAATAATCACGAGCAGACCAGACCTTCCTTCCGGTGACCCCTGGGGGTTCTGATTTAGTACGTCACAGCTCTGTCCAACAGGTCCAAGTTACACAGATGTCCACAGAGAAGCAGCTCACAGCACAAGATAAACAGGCTTCAAGGGGAGATGCTGGTTACAGCAGGCGCTTCTCTAGGCACAGTCCCAATGCAGGTGGAAGCCCAGGTCTCCATCAGCAGGCTGTAGAGAGGAGAGCAGATTCATGTATTTTCTTTGGAGCAGAAGGCCCTTATGGAATGTGGGGGGGCGGAAGGGAGGAGGATAAGATGCAGGCTTTCCTGATGTTGCTTGAATAGAATTGCCCCAATGGCAGCTCCCTTCGCCTGATATGCCATTTCCATGACTAGCTGGTTAACTGGGAAAGCATTGGAGGCATTCTTCTATGTATTATAGGAACACTTATGTACTATAACAGCTGATCAGATTTAATTTTGACATCTATGACTATACTGCATAGAGATTTCCATATACCATTCATGAAGTTAACTCAAACAGAATCGGACTCCAACTGTGAATAATAATACTGTTGTTAAAGGAAATGCTTTGGCATCTCTCTAGCTGGGAAAACAGCCTCTCCCCAGGAATCTATGAACTTGTGCTTAACGAAAAATGCTTATATGTGCATGAGGAACCCATGAAAGTGTTGATACTAAACGAAGACTCTCAGAAAGAAAGAGGCTATTGAGAAGTGCTTTTTTTCAAAATTTGTATGTCAGACTATCAGGGTCACAGAGTACTACAAATACTTACAAAAATATTGACTGTAGAATATTGGCCATCTCTATATTGTCAAGTCAAGTATATATGTCAGTAGTGATTGTACTCTTCTCTTAATTCTCTCTCTCTCTCTCTCTATATATATATACATATAACATGTGATCAAGGCTACGGACAGAGGTCTAAATGCGTCATATGGACATGTAACGGCTAATAAAGCACTTACTAATTCGGAGTCTGTGCCCGACTTTTTGAGGATGACAAATTCGGGATTGTGTTTGAGATATATATATATATATATATATATATTACCTACTGGCGGTCGCCAGTAGGTAGTTATAGTTAGGATTTTTTTCAATGTTAAATCTCAAAATTCTATTTGGAATAACTTTGGCGCCGGTTGACGAATCTGCCTCAAAATTTCCTGAAAATGGCCTCGCGGCGTTCCGGTCCTTCCCTGAAAGTTTGGGGGGGATTCGTCAAGCGGGGGCTGAGATAAAAGGGGGGTCCCAAAACGCGTTTTCCCCATGTTAATTTCCATAGGGCGGTCGATTTCACTTTTAGCCCGAACGGCTGAATGGATTTCCACCAAACTTGGCAAAATTGTAGGGACTGGTAGCCCGATGTGCCTTTGCTATGTCTCAAGATATGTCCTCCAGTGGATTTTGAGTAATTAAGGTTCAAAAAAATATATATATCTATAGCCGCGCTCCGGTACGCGCACCGGTACGCGCACCGGGCGCTTACCGCGACTTGCGCGCAGAAAGCTGATTGGTTCTGGGGTGTCTGTAAACATTCTAAACAGTCCGGAGCGGCCGCCATCTTGTATCTCGGTAGGATCGAGACACGAGAGGTGGCCAAAACAAAGAGGGAAATGACCATAAGGGGGCAGAGTAGACCCCCCTTGACCCCCTAGGTTTGATGTGGGGGCCATAAAAGGGCCCCGCGGGGCAAAAAAAAAATAATTTTTTTTTGATTTTCGCGGGGTGAGCGCCCGGTACGCGCACCGGTACGCGCACCGGTGCGCGTACCGGGGAGCTTACCATGGGGAAAAAGAATGACAGTTTTAAAAGTAGCTGTTTAAAAAAAAAAAATGTTTTGTTGTTTTTTTATACATACACATACATATATATAAATGCATATGCATATATATATGCATATATGTGTATATGTGTGCGTGTAGAGAGAGGTAGAGAGGTAGAGGTGTAGAGGTAGAGAGGTAGCGGTAGAGAGGTAGAGATTAGTAGAGAGAGAAGAAGAGAGAGGTAGAGAGGTAGAGAGTGAGTAATAGAGAGTAGAGAGTGAGTAGTAGAGAGTAGTAGAGAGCAGTAGAGAGAGTAGCAGAGAGTGAGTAGTAGAGAGTAGTACAGTGAATAGTAGAGTGAGTAGTAGAGAGTAGTAGAGAGTAAGTAGTAGAGTGAGTAGTAGAGAGCAGTAGAAAGTGAGTAGTAGAGAGTAGTAAAGAGTGAGTAGTAGAGAGTGAGTAGTAGAGAGTGAGTAGTAGAGATTAGTAGAGAATGAGTAGCAGAGAGAATAGTAGTGAGTAGTAGAGAGTGAGTAGTAGAGTGAGTAGTAGAGACTAGTAGAGAGAGAGTAGTAGAGAGTGAGTAGTAGAGAGTAGTAGAGAGTGAGAAGTAGAGAGTGAGTAGTAGAGAGTAGTAGTGAGTAGTAAAGAGTGAGTAGTAGAGAGAGAGTAGTAGAGTGAGTAGTAGAGAGTAGTAGAGAGTGAGTAGTAGAGAGTGAGTAGTAGAGAGTAGTAGAGAGTAAGTAGTAGAGTGAGTAGTAGAGAGCAGTAGAAAGTGAGTAGTAGAGAGTAGTAAAGAGTGAGTAGTAGAGAGTGAGTAGTAGAGAGTGAGTAGTAGAGAGTAGTAGAGAATGAGTAGCAGAGAGAATAGTAGTGAGTAGTAGAGAGTGAGTAGTAGAGTGAGTAGTAGAGACTAGTAGAGAGAGAGTAGTAGAGAGTGAGTAGTAGAGAGTAGTAGAGAGTGAGAGGTAGAGAGTGAGTAGTAGAGAGTAGTAGTGAGTAGTAAAGAGTGAGTAGTGGAGAGAGAGTAGTAGAGTGAGTAGTAGAGAGTAGTAGATAGTGAGTAGTAGGGAGTAGTGAGTAGCGAGTAGTAGGGAGTGAGTAGTAGAGAGAGAGTAGTAGAGAGTAGTAGAGTAGTAGAGAATGAGTAGTAGACAGTGAGTATTTGAGAGTAGTGGAGTAGGAGAGAGTAAGTAGTAGAGAGTAGTGGAGAATATTCCAAAGTTTGGCACAGCACCACTTTCACAATGAGTCCAATCAAATCATATCACTTAGAGTCCTTATTGAAGCGCTGAATCTTGGGGTATATTCAAATGCTTTTATTTTCCTTAAGTTTATGTACCACAGCCAGCCGAAACGTTTCGTTCTGTACAACAGAACTTCTTCAGGGCGTTCTTATTTCCTTCAAGTTATGTCGGTATCCAGTTGTCATATAACTAGATATTTCTTCCAAATGTTAGACGAGACATAAGTATATTCTTATTCAAAGTGACTAGGTATCAATTTTACCCACACAATTCGGGCAGACGAGTAATTTATAGCATCCACAAAGTCTGTCTTTCAAAAATTCAAAAGTATAGGGCATGATAATCCAAATCCAAATGTTTCTCAAGAAAAGTCATTTACAATCGTTCGGAATATCGGTGTTTGGGCAGATATGATCCAGGGACCCCCAGTATGCAAGGGGAATTAGTCCCCCCTCTGCAAACGCGCCAGTGGCCTGCATTGCAGAGAGGTGTAACAAGGGTGTGGCCTCATTACACTTCTCTGCAATGCAGCTCCCTCGCGCATACTGGAGGCTCCTGGTGGACTAGTTGACCCCAGGGACCCCCAGAATGCAAGGGGAATTAGTTCCCCCTCTGCAAACGCAGCAGTGGGCTGCGTTGCAGAGAGGTGTAACAAGTGGCATAGTCTCATTACACCTCTGCAATGCAGCCCCTGGCTCATACTGGAGGTTCCAGGTGGGCTAATTGGCCCCCATGGGCCCCCAGTATGAAAGGGGAATTAGTTCCCCCTCTTCAAACATGCACGGGGCTGCGTTGCAGAGAGGTGTAAAAAGGGTTGTGGCTTCATTACACCTCTCTGCAATGCAGTCCCCTGGCGCATACTGGAGATTCCTGGTGGGCTTTCAGGTCTTATATAGTTAGGAATTAGCATTAAAAAAACCTTTGAAATTCACTGAAAAAACCATAGGTTTCACACCAGTTATAGTTAGGAATTAGCATTTAAAAAACCTTTGAAATTCACTGAAAAAACCATAGGTTTCACACCAGTTATAGTTAGGAATTAGCATTTAAAAAACCTATTAAATTCACTGACAAAACCATAGGTTTCACACCAGTTATAGTTAGCTGGAAATTTTACTGACATAAAACCATTGAAATTCCCACGTTATAGTTAGTTGGACTCACTATAACTTGCGCGCCTGCAATGCACTGCTGATGACGTCACATATTACATCACTCATGACATGGTCAGTGACATCACTCATGACATCACTGATGACACCATCCTTGTGACAGAGTGACAGACCTAATTTCAGTGTAATGTAACGCTTGAAACACATATTCAAAAATAGAAACAAACATTTTCAAAAAAATGGAGATACCCAAACCAGTAACAACAACCAATTCAGTAATTCCACCATCTATATACACATACACTCATTCACCAACAGTTCTATATAGTCACTCATATATATACTCACTCATCATATGTAGTGATACACCTATACATCCTGTTACACATCAGCAGTCATCCAAAAGTTACTCACACACATACTCACACATGCAAATAAACTATTGAACATCCATTTATTTGCATATACATTTATACACACACTACCACCTTACTTCTAAGGAAACTTACACATACTTACTCTCTTAAACAATCACTTATAGAAACACATACTTATTTAAACAGGAACTCCTACAATCTCTCACTATATATACTATACTCACTTATATACATCAATACTCACATATACTAGAATAAAACATATGTCGTTACTAATGAAGACACTAGTGAGACAGTCATTCACTCACTAACACACACATATACACACTCATCCACCCATACAGTCCTGCACATATGCTGTCTTCAAAACACATACAAACAGTGAGTCAGTCACCAACCCCTGCAGCCACTTATACACAAAGAGAAACACTGATACAAACATTTAAATATTTAAACAATACTCGCTAATATATGTATTCACTAAGATACACTTAATAAGCCAGTTAACCAACCAATTTTTTTAAAAAAAACATCCATTTACACCCTTATTTAAACATTTATTCTTCCATCGACCTTTACAAATACATATATAAAACAAATTTATTTTTCAGAAAGACACACATTCACTGGATGGTGTCATCAGTGATGTCATGAGTGATGTCACTGACCATGTCATGAGTGATGTAATATGTGACGTCATCAGCAGTGCATTGCAGGCGCGCAAGTTATAGTGAGTCCAACTAACTATAACGTGGGAATTTCAATGGTTTTATGTCAGTAAAATTTCCAGCTAACTATAACTGGTGTGAAACCTATGGTTTTGTCAGTGATATATATATATATATATATATATATATATATATATATGTATATATCCACTGAAAAAACCATTGGTTATAGACCATATATAGTTAGGAATTAGCATTTTCAAAACCTTAATTTACTCGCACAAAACCATAGAAATTCGAATATATAGTTAGTTGCAATAACTATATATCGCGCACCCGCAATCCACTGCTGATGATGTCACATATTACATCATTCATGACATGGTCAGTGACATCACTGATGACATCACTGATGACATTATCCAGTGACTGTATGTTTCTGTAAAGTTAAAATATGTCTTTCATATTAAAGAATGAGTGGATGTATAAGTGTCTGGATGAAGGATTTAGTAGGTGCATGACTGACTGTATGAGTGAGTGATTAAATGTGTCTCACTGAGTGCATGGGTTAGTGACTAAACTGTCTTAATTTGTGCATCATTATGTCTGTTGTTCTGTAAACTGCTGCATGTGTTGATCAGTAGCTATACGAGTAACTATATGGGTTATTGATTGGTTGCCCAAGTATTTGTATGGGAGAGTGAGTGTGTGTGTGTGGGTGTCTGGGAGGTGTGTGACTCTGTGCACAGATGTGTGAGCAGTTGATTCACTAGATGAATGGGTTCAAAAGTGCATGTGGAAACAGCTGTATGGGCGGTTAAATGTGTGCATAAATGTATTGGTGAGTGAATGGATATCTCAGTGCTACATGTCAAAGTAAGTACATATGTAAAACACAGTACATGTGAGAGTTGACATATATAAATAACTGTGCATAAGAGCCAGTGAATGTGTGAGTGACTGTATGGATCATTGTGAACTTGTATCAGGGATTGTATAAGAGAGTAAATACGTGTTAGTATATGTTTGAGTAAGTAAGGTGTGTATAACTGTATAGTTGAGGAAATGGAGGTGTGATTGATTCTTTGCATGACTGACTAGGTGTGTGAGTAACTCCATGGATGAGTGACAGTCTGTGAGTGTCTGTTTACACTGAGTGTATCTAAGGCCATATCAGAGTCTGAAGAGGTTCATCGTATTATCACATGAATGATATTATCAGTGATGTGATCAGTAATGTCAAATGAGATGTTATCAGTGATTTCATCAGTGATGTCATTTGAGATGTCATCAGTGATGTCATCAGTGATGTCATTTGAGATGTCATCAGTGATGTCATTTGAGATGTCATCAGTGATGTCATCAGTGATGTCACTGACCATGTCATGGATGATGTAATATGTGACATCATCAGCAGTGGATTGCGGGTGCGCGATATATAGTTATTGCAACTAACTATATATTCGAATTTCTATGGTTTTGTGCGAGTAAATTAAGGTTTTGAAAATGCTAATTCCTAACTATATATGGTCTATAACCAATGGTTTTTTCAGTGAATTTTCTTGGTTTTGTAAATGCTAATCCCTAACTATATATGGTCTATAACCTATGGTTTTTTCAGTGAATTTCATTGGTTTTTTAAAAGCTAATATCTATAGCTGTAATATATATTTTTATTCTAATTCACAAATATATTTTATATATATTTGTATTATATTTTTTTAATTCAATTTATTTTTTCTTGTTTCGCTGCCGATCCGCGAACCGGTAAACGTTCCGTTAGTGCAAATACCGCGTTAGAAAGGCACATCGTGACGCGTCCCGTAAACGCAACATATCGCGTTACTACGTAATGCCCCTTATGACGTGCTGCGTTAGTGCACCCGGAAGCGTTCTGGAACGCGAACCAAGGCGCGAAACGTAAAGCCCCGGAATCGATCCGAGGCGCGGCGCGGAACGCGGAACGTAAGCATAACAGGTCATGTGACTAGTTAATAAAACTTTTCATTGGTTGATTTTACTTTTAGTTTCCTAATGATGGAACGCTTGATCATATGACGTAAAACAAACACTTTTCATTGGTTTAGAACATTTTCTTTTCTCAAATGATGAAAGTCCCACCTTTTTTCCTCACTCCGACTTTCATTTTTATGAGAGAAAGACCTGTTTTTGTTTGCTAAGACATGGCATTTGTATTAGCTGCAGCTGGTGGATCTCCACCACCTCCACCACCACCAAAGAAGAGAGGACCGACTAGCCAGGTCATCTTCGACCAGGAAGAAGAAGAAGAGGAAGACGAGGAACAGGAGCAAGGGACAAGTGGCTTTCTGAAAGAAATGCCAAGAACGTCCCATGTGAAAGTGAATTTTATCTGGCAATTTTTTTCTTTTCCTTCTCATGAAAAGAAAGTTAATGCCAGGTACGTTACCTGCCTCATCTGCAAAAAAAAACTCTCGAGAGGGACCGAAAAAAAATATAGCTATGGTAATCATGCCATGCATCGGCACATGGAGAGTTGGCACCCTCTTAATTATTCTAAAGCACAACTTTGAGATTTGGTGGATAACCCCCGACCGGCAAAAACATCCACCAATGACTTAGCAATAAGTGAGTCAGAGGCAAGGGAAACGGTCCCAAATCTGCAAAAGAACTTTGGGCAGATGAGATTGACTTGTGTAGCATGTGGAAAATTAATTTCATGCGGAGAGATGAGTATTACTTTAATAAATAGATCATATGAAAATCATCAATGTCCAAAACGTCCTAGAAAGTAATTTTTTTTTTGTTGCTCCTGTTGAGCCCTTTGAAGCAAATCAGTTTTTGTTTCCCCTTCCTCAAAAAAAACACAAAAAAATATAAAACATCAAAAATAATAAAAAAAAGTTCTTTTCAGAACTACCTTCCTTTTTAAAAAAAATTGCTAGAATGTTTAGCACTCTAGCATCCTCTATTTCTTTTGGTACGCTTCCCGGTTAGCGTTCGGGTACGCGAACCAGGAGTGAACTAAAAAAAATATTTTTTAAAAAAAGACGAGTTAATAAACAGAGAGTAATGTGAAAAGAAAGACAAATAGAGGGAGTAACACACAGTTACTGTTGAAAGAGGGACTGATAAAAAAAAGTGAAAAGAGTAGTATAAATAAGTAATAGAAAAAGAAATGAAGGAAGTAGCAAAGACAGGAAACTAAGGGTTATAAAAAAGAAGCAGAGGAACTAATAAAAGTTAAATCTGATAGACATGTAACGTAAAGAGTACTAAACGCTTACCTTATAATTGTCATTACCGTACTGTATTATCATTTTTATACTTTTAATCTGTGTAAGAAAGAACAAAAAAATTTAAATTAATACAAGGTGGTAAAAAAAGAGTGAGCATGAGACAAAATGAATGTTAAATGTAAAATGTGGTATACTAGTAATGCGTACAGCTGCCCCAGCAAAGAAGCGTCCCGGCGCTGTATACCCCTGGGGAACCCATCCTGGCTTTCCCTGTGAGATGGTCCCTCCTGAGCATCCCCAAGGTGATGCCAGGCATCCCCGGCGCTGATGGGGCTGTTAGTTGAGATTAAGCAAGCTATTGCCCAGAGTTGCTGAGTGGGACCCATGGTTGGAGTAGGCACCGAAGCGAGAATTATCGAGTCCGCTCACCATGGCCCAAGATCCGGCCACGTCAGGAATCGAACCCTGGTTCCGGCCCGACTTCTGCTTCTGGGTCTGCCGCCTCGAACCAGTGAGCCACACCAATCCATATACATATTAGAAATCACAATTCAAAGTAGAAAATTAATTAAACATATTTAATGGTTTATTTTTGCTGTTATCAGAAAATATCAAATTTCACTGAAAACAGTGAGTTGAAGGTATTCATCATATAACAGCCGGGAAAAAAACCCACAATCAAAATGATTGTGTTTAAAAAACCCAAATAATTTAAATAAGCAGAAATAGGAACTTCTCCAAAGTAACTTACTTTCTATGACGTCAAAGGATATCCTATGAACAGCTTATACTCTGTTGTGCTGTTACTATTTTCTGCCCGCCACTTTCTAAAAGATAAACTCAATTGTTTTAAGAAAACTGAGACATACAAAGCAATTTGAAACAGCACACTAAGTTACAGCAACACCTAGAATCATTATAGTCCAATTACCTACCCTAAATTCGGACTTTAAAAAACAAGTCAAAAGGCAACATTGCTTCATACTCAATTAGTAATGTTTGCTAAAAGACTAGCCATTTTATAAATTTTAAATAAGCTGTGTAATATCCAGATATTGTCAAAGGACCAGCATATTATATAATAGCTGTAGTTGCAAATGTTCTTCCTGAAATCGATGACTGTGTAGCCAAAACATTTTTAATTAAACTGGACAACTTATTTTCTTCCAGTTTATGTAGTTGAAATTGTAAAATGACATTTCATCCATAAGTTTCCATAAATAATGTGGACAGCATTGCAGACTTACATTTCCTCTACTCCTTATTTTGATCTGCTGCTTGACTTTGCTTATAAAAACAAACAGTTTTCGCTCTGTACTACAATTATCCACAAGGCCATATAGACTAGGAGCCATTAGAACATCTTGAAATTCCTCTGAACAAATCCCAAGCTTTTTTTCCTAAAATTTTGGTTGTAAGAACACCAGGTAAGAATTTTGAAGGTGGAAAGGCAATCTTTTTTTGAAAGTTAAAACAGAATCATTGCAGAATGACCAACCGTTTCCAGATTTCAAATAAGCTGTATAATGTCCTGAATTAGTTGAAGGACCATTGTGATATATAATTGCAGTAGTCCTTCCTGATATTGACAACTGCGAAGCCACAAAATTATTAATTAAAGTTGTCAATTTAGTTCCATCAGGCCTACATCGTTGGAACATTAAAATGACATACTGGCCATAACTTCGTAAAATTAACGTGGACAGCATTCCAGACTTACATTGGCTGCACTCCATATTTTGATCGGCTGCCTTTACTAGCTTATTGAAGGATACTGATTTACTGTCAGGCAAAGTTAAATATATAAATCTTTCTGAGTCTACACTATAAGTACTTGATAGCCTACAGTTCTCGCAGTCATGCTGCCATTGATAAGAAAGGCCAAATAGATAATCTACATCTACACCCTCATCTTGCAATACATCAAGCATATACATTAAAAACTCCTGACAATCCTGCTGAATATTTTCAGAGAATTCTGTTTGACCTGAACATTCGTCTAACAGAAAACGAATTTCAGACACACTTTCTACTCTCGTTTTATCAGCACTACATTTCTCTAACACAGAATTCAACAGACAGCATAAACTTTGTTCCGAATTGATCACAATCTGTTCTTTGAAAGTCTCTAGTGAAAAGAGAACATTAACAACTACATTAGCATAGCAGTTGACACCAGAACTATTTTCAAATTTAAAACCAACAACATTTTCAACAGAATTCATTTTATTCCTGCTTCCACTTTTGGGTTCATCGACATTTGGTCTTTTTGCTACAACCTACCCTACTATTACTGATATTTCTTCGTTTCCGGCCTACCACACGTTTCTCAATCAAAGGATATTGAGGCAAATGTGGCGCATACTCTCTTCTTAACCTATTGTTTTCCTTAACACAATCTAGATCTGCACAAATGTTTGTGACATCACAGTCAATCAAGTACAAACCCGATAAAGTTTTGACTCGTGACAATGCTACATAAGCCATACCCTCTTTGAATACAGAACTGCCAATATTCACTAAAGCAGTGTCTACACTTAAACCTTGCGATTTATGAATTGTCACCGCATATGCCAAGCAAACAGGAAACTGCTTACGGCGAACATATAAGTCTTTAACAAGCAAAAACCTAGCAGAGCAACAACCAATTAGCTGTACTTCCTCAATGCCATCAAATTAAATTTTTAAAAATTCAATTCCATCTCTATTTCTGTATTTCTCAAAATCAACAACATTACCCATTGATCCATTTACCAGACCTCTTTCAACATGTAAATTCCTTCTCAAAATGATTCGGCAATTTAAGCACACATTCAAAGTCTTTTCAAAACCCGCAGTTTTAGATATAGTCTTCTCTAATGAATCCAATTTAGATTTCAAATTCTCTGACAAAATAATTGTTGCTCCCATATGCTCTATTTTGTCAATAGCTTCAACTTTCACAATCTCTTGTTTTTCTAAATTCAACATTTTGTTGTTGAAGCTGGAACATTCTGCAAGAGTTGGCATCAAACATATTCCAGATTTCTTCACAGTAATTTTCTGAAAAATATCCTCTGGCAAAACGTCTTCTTCTGTATATAAATTTGACAGTAAGCGTGCATGTAAAGCTTCTTTACCACGCTCAGTCACTTTCCCAATTCTAATATCTTGTAGAATATTCTTGTAATCTTCGTCCTTCGCCTGACGCATATTTTCACGCAGCTCAGCATAACTGAAGTTTAACCATATGTTAACGTTGCCAATGCTCCCTAGGCACTTCTTGGTATCTTCATGTGTAAGCAGTTTAAACAATGGTTGTCCTTTCACTGGTGTCAGCTGCAGAAGATCACCAAATACAATGGTGTGTTTGCCATCGAATAATTAACATGAGAATGGGACCCCCTCTATTATTACTGCAATGGTCAGGGAAAGAGAGGAAAAGCAAAACACTATCAAAAAAAATTCCCCCTTGACCTCTATAATTTTAACGATACACATCCAACACTTTAGTTTTTGTATTTTAATACATAAGGGCAGACATTAACATTTTTTTGAGCTTTATAGTTTTATTATTTTTTTCATTTTAGTTATATTTCTTAGTACACAAATTTCTCATTTATAAGTTTGTCATATCAGTTTATATATTTTCAAAAAACACATAATATAAAATACATAATACTACAATACAATCAATAAAAAGCCATTCCATGCAGAGAAAACAATATATGAAAAATTGAACATTCTCACAAATACAAGCACCCCATTCTTATCATACATACTGCATTCATTCTTAATTCTGCGTCTGAGGGATCGCAGATAGAAGTGCGAATTAATACGCAAGGTTAATGTCTGCCCTTATGTATTAAAATACAAAACTAAAGTGTTGGATGTGTATCGTTAAAATTATAGAGGTCAAGGGGGAATATTTTTTGATAGTGTTTTGCCATCGAATAACACATCATACTCTGTTTTAAGAACTTCCTGCATTCTTAAATGCACAAAAGCAAGCATGAGATTGGAAACCATGCTTACTTCGTCAATGATAAGAAGTTTCATCTTCTTCAAAACTCGAGATACTTCACAACAAGCATCTCCAGATAACTTGTGGTATTGTAATTTGTTATCATGCTCCACTGGCAGCATCAGTAACCGATGCAAAGTAATCCCTTTAATGTTATGAGCTGCCAGACCAGTTGGAGCGGTCACAACACAAGACAGCGATGAATCAGTCCTTTTCTGCATATAACATGAAATTGCTTTAATAAGGAAACTTCTTCCAGTTCCTGCTTCTCCACTCACGTACAGTCGGACAGGCTTCAACGACGTACATGAGCACTCTTCCTTCTCATGACTTAATCCATGCTCAAGTTGGTTGGTAACTTCGACATATATTTTCCTGTGCTCAACGTTAAGTTGTCTATCCAATTCTTCTAAGTTAACCACATCCTTCTGAGCATGTGCCATGGCTCTTTCCACTTCAATCATGGCAGTGGCAGCTTCATTTTCAATAACTGGTTCTCCTAGTGGATCCTGACTCAATGAAACAGAACTCTGACTGTCCTGAGAACTGTCTCTAGCAATCTCGGCTGCAATTGTTGCTTCCTGCTCAATTTCTGCATTCAACATTTGTAGATATTTTGGAAAAACAGGACATTCTATGGACTCCTTGGCTGCATTGAAAGCGTCTTCGTAACAGAGGAAATCCCCAAGCAGTTCCTCTTCTGCACGCCAAGGCTTGAAAAGTTGCAAAAGAGCTAAATAGAAAAACTCTTTTCTTTCGGGAGATTCGCAATCCAATTTTCGATGATTTATCAATTGACATTTTTTTTGCTTGACCAGACATCCCTCACTTCCAATTACCATTGAGTTGGGTAACAACAAACATCTGTTATTCAGCGCCAAGATACCCGTAGTGGTGAACGTGCGCTTTACAAATACACATGTTATGTTATGTTATGTTATTACAGCATACACTCCTTTATCAATATCTTCTTTGATGTTCCTCTTGAAAACGTAATTTTGAAGAACTTTATACAGACAAGCATTCTCCAGGTGACTGCTTCTATTTGGATAATATGCATCCAACATGTTGCTCTTCAAAATATCTGTACTGTTTGGCTCCTTCTCCGCCAAATACTCAATTTCCCGTACAGGTTTCAGAACTCGATTACGCGTTGCAGCAAGACCAAGACTCGCCCAAATGATACTCCTAGATTTGGCATAGAGACTAGCTGAAGATAACCGGTCAGAACATTCGTAAGCTCCGATTTCTCGATGCAACAACATCTTCAGACTGAAACTGTACAACTTCTTACTGAGGCTCTTTTCATGGGAAATATCCTCCCACATATCCTTCAGTTCTGTCTTTTCTTTTTTAGTGATGTAAGACGTCACATACCGAGCCACAGCCATACAGTTGTCAGCCACAAACTGTATATCCATGTTAGCATTCCACATGGACAAAATCACTGGGTTGTAGTCGTTGATGTACTTGGACTCTTTGTTTCTTTTCAAATTGTATGTGTTTTTGGGTGATTTCCTCGTCACATTATGTCGCAGCGATGACATCAAATTGTTAACTCTTCCTTTTGATAACACCGACAGTGGAAATGCAAAACGACATTTGGTGTAGTATTTGTCCTTGTTTCTGAATTTACGACGACAGTACTTTCCACAACGATGACTTTGAAACCGTAAAACTTGTTTTCTTAGACTTTTGTCTTCGTTTGTCTTTGGAACAGCACATGTAGCATACTGTTCTATGAAACTCATCACTAAGTCATCCGGATCTGTTCCAAATTTGGGTGCATCTTTGATCCATAGTAGCATATGTATATGAGGAGCACCTCTTGCTTGATACTCCTTTCTCCAGAAGAAATCCAACACCTCTCCAAGAGGTGGATGTTTCTTGTTCGTGATGAAAGACATCATAGCTTCAAATCTATGATTGAAGTACCTGCATACATTCACAGGATCCAAAGAGCACAGTTCTCCGGGTGTCTTGAATTCAATATTTTCAATGTTTCCATTTACCTCTCGTAGAAATTCAAGTAAGTCTTCCCAGCCATACTCTGCACAGCTGAGAGTGATAAACCATGTGGGAGTTCCTAAGTTCCTCAGCATACATTTTAAGTCACCATGACGGCGGTACCAATACTCATTAGTACCACGCTGACAAGCCATGAGATTAATCAGGTGAGAATCCAAAATACTATCTTGCACATTGACTTTATCCATAAAGTCCCTTGCCGAGATATTTCGCAGTTGTATACCACTTTTCAAGATGTGGTTCACTGCATAAGACAATCCAGAGAGATCACTTTCAAACAATAGATGAAATAAATAGGGAATGCATTGTCGAAACCTAGGATCTTCTGTATACAATCGTAAAGTCCGGTATTCTAAAGCAGGAATTTGAACAGGTCGCTCATCATATCGTCCTCCTCGACCTGTGGGAAATAACTGTGGGAAACACCGAGCTTCCAAACTTTCCTCCCAAACACTAATGGGACTCCCTTTGGCTTGTTTCATTTGAAACAACTCAATAGCATTCCCCATTACTTCCTTGGAATGCAAAGGATGAACACTATAATGTTCATATATTTCTTCCTTTTTAGAGGCTTCTACTTTCTCAATTTGACCAGGACACAAATCGCTGTCCTCTTCTTCACTTACTTCCTCTTCTGCAACACATACATTCTTGTAGTACTTATTATTTTTTATCAAATACAATGTTGCCTTTTTAACTTTCCTAACATCCACTAAATCTTGCCAAATGTTCTTACTCTTTGTCGGAACACCATTAACTATGATAACCAGAGGTTCCTCTTCCACTTTCTCTACTCCAATTGTATTAATGTTTTTCTTCAAATCCAAAGGCAAATAAACAACCCTTCCCTTTAATCCTCTCTGTAAATCTGATGGAGGCAACTTCCCTGTCTTTGGCTCCATTCGTACAATAGCCTGGAATGGATGGACACTTTGAATCAAAATAGATTCATAAGTATTTAAATCCTTCAATTCATAAGGAATGTCATCTAATTCCAGATTGTTATAAACCGCTCTAGCAGGCATCTGGTTTTGGTTTAATTTGTTATAGCAATAAGTACACATACGTTGGTCTGCTCCCAAATCAAAACAATTTTCTACCATCAAGTATGTGGCAAAATCCTTCCATTCACTATTGTTTTCCATATCACTCTTTGCATATATATCCACTAACTTAGTCTGATTCTTATAATAAGTCCGTCGACAACACACACAAGTGAAATTAGGCCTCTCACTTGATTTCACCATAAACATGGAAATTTCCTTGTGAAACTTATCTGTACTGAAAATCTGTTCACTGTCTTCCACATTACCTTCTTCTAGTGGTTTAATATCAACATTGTTCTCTTTACCAGCAAAATAACAGAACTCAATTTCTTGACTAATATTCTTCACATCTACTTCAGAACCATGCAAAAGAGCTCTGCTTAATTTTTTAAGCATAATTGCTGGACTCTTAGCATAATACAACATTCTAACTAATTTCCTCACTTTATTATGATGCACTGCTAGCATCCTGAAATGATGAAATACACTCTGGCATACTCTCCTAGAAAGACAAGCCAGTGAATGACCACGCAAACCTGTCACTTATCTCACTCTGCAAGGATCTAATTCTTGCAACAACTTTATTTTTTGCTTTACACTTTTCTTATGAAATGTCCGTATAAAATCACAAAGCAAATTGATGGAATCCTGTCGCACACTGCAAATAGAACTACACTTCCAGGTGTACACTGGTCCCTTAGGACGTCTCCCTAAAACCTCATCACTTAGCGCCTCTTCTGCATCTGCAGACACAAGTATTTCTTTTTCAACCGGATGACCATCTTTTACCTCATATGCTCGACCACTGCTGTCAACTGCATGCACCAAAACATTATCTTGAAAATAACTCTCCTCATTAAAAAATGCCTCACTATTTGAACTATGCATCCATTCTCCTAAGAAAACTTCACAAAAATTACTTCGATTAACTTCTCTCTTCCATCTACTATTAGATTTGAAAACATAGATTACCTTGTTTAGTTTCCTAATTCTATTAATTACCAAAATAAATAACTTTCGCTTGATTTCGAAAGCCTGATCAATAATTTTCTCTACATTTTTCTTTTTCTTATAAAATGACACTTTCTGTTGACCTTTTTTAAATTGTTTTAGCAAATTGACAATTACCCTGTTGCGGAACATTCGCTTACGAATGTCCCTGAAAATATTTGTCCTTCTACTGCTATGCACAGAGTTATCTCCTGCTCTAGCACAAACTTTTTTCACGGGCCTTTCCTTTCCATTTAAATTGGCTCTCTTTTTCTGGACTAAAACTTGTTTTGTAGTTATACTTTTGTTTCTACAAATCTTCTTAAGGAATGATTTCGTCCGGTGTTCTCTTCATCCGTTGAGGTAATAATAATGTAGAGGACTGCTGCAAAATGTTAGGTAACTGCTGTCTTTGACGTTTCGTAGCCTTTCGAATTCTATCCTTAGACGGCATTGTCGAATTTCCAAATAATCTGCAGTTGAATCTGTGGTGAAATATAATAAAAAATGTTATTAACCACTATTACCAAACAGTAAATCAATAACAGTAAGAACTAGATTCAACAATGCTATAAAAATTAATAAAATAAAAGAATTCACAAGGCTGCAGGGGGTATCACTTTGACACCCTCTGGCACCCTCAAAACAGGTGATGGACCGAATGTGGATCAATGTCACACATATGTTTGCATATTCCACCCTCAAAACAGACACAGGTGCCATGTGGCAGGCAAACCAGCCCTAAGGGCAGGTCTGCCTTTCACATGACATAGGTGTGTGAGCACACATGTGCATGCACACCGGAATCGGTATTTTACCATGAAGTTTGATTTCATGCTAAAATACCGATTCGTTAAGGCCTTTGGGACTCAGAAGACTCCCCCCTACATAGCAAATTTACAGAATCGGTAAAATTACTGATTTGGTATTTTACCGAACCAATAATTTTTCCGATTCTGTAAATGTAGATTTACCTACATGTGGCCTTGGATTTAGGCCCCTACATACCGATTGGCCATTTAACGGTCGGAAACGGCTGAAATCGGCCGTAACCAGTCGGTAAATGACTTGAAACAACCACCTACATCGGGCCCTAAGTGTGCATGCATTTGATTTCAAACAAAGTTTTAAAACATTTTATGTAAAACAATAATACACCTACATTCAAGGGGAACTGACTTAAAATGCCCTAATACACATGAAAACGTTTTTTTAAGGAACTTGCACCTTTTTTTCAATAACTTTTAACATGGCTATGTAACTCAAACAATCAAAATGAAAATTTGCCAGGCACACATGGGGGCGTATTTACAAGGGCCTTGCACTACGAGGAAAGTGACTTCAAATGACCAGACACACATGGGGACGTATTTACAAAGCCCTTGAACCCGGGGGAAGTAACTTGAAATTGCTAAGCACACATCGGAGGGTATTTACAATGCCCGTGCAACACTTATGCATCATTCTCTTTTAACATGGCTATGTAACTCAAACAAATAATCATTCCTATGGGCTTTGAAGTCCATAGGAATGATTAGGCATTACCGATTCGGTATTTACCGAATCGGTAATTAAAGAATTCACAAGGGTGCAGGAAGTATCACTTTGACACCCTCTGGCACCCTCAAAACAGGCACAGGTGCCATGTGGCAGGCATACCTGCCCTAAGGACAGATCTGCCTTTCACATGACATTGGTGTGCATGCACACATGTGCATGCACACCGGAATCGGTATTTTACCATGAAGTTTGATTTCATGCTAAAATACCGATTCGTTAAGACCTTTGGGACTCAGAAAAGTCCCCCCTACATAGCAAATTTACAGAATCGATAAAATTACCGATTCGGTATTTTACCGAACCAATAATTTTTCGGATTCTGTAAATGTAGATTTGCCTACATGTGGCCTTGGATTTAGGCCCCTACATACCGATTGGCCATTAACCGGTCGGAAACGGCCGAAATCGGCCGTAACCGGTCGGTAAATGACATGGAACGACCACCTACATCGGGCCCTAAGTGTGCATGCATTTGATTTCTAAAAAAGTTTTTAAACCTTTTATGTAAAACAATAATACACCTACATTCATGGGGAACAGACTTAAAATGCCCTAATACACATGAAAACGTTTTTTTAAGGGACTTGCACCTTTTTTTCAATAACTTTTAACATGGCTATGTAACTCAAACAATCAAAATGAAAATTTGCCAGGCACACATGGGGGCGTATTTACAAGGGCCTTGCACTACGAGGAAAGTGACTTCAAATGACCAGACACACATGGGGACATATTTACAAGGCCCTTGAACCCGGGGGAAGTGACTTGAAATTGCTAAGCACACATAGGAGAGTATCTACAATGCCCGTGCAACACTTATGCATCATTTTTTACATGTACACCGTAACATTAACAACACAATTGCATCATATATCTGTTCCGCAAAAGCGACGCATTGCAGGAGTCACATCATTTTACCATCAAAAACAATTTCACCGATTCTGTAAATGTAGATTTACCTACATGTGGCCCTGGATTTAGGCGCCTACATACCCTTTCGCCATTTACAGGTCGGAAACGACCGAAATCGGCCGTAACCGGTCAGTAAATGGCCTAAACGACCACCTACATCGGGCCCTAAGTGTGCATGCATTTGATTTCAAACAAAGTTTTAAAACCTTTTATGTAAAACAATAATACACCTACATTCATGTAAGGGCAGGTCTGCCTTTCACATGACATACGTGTGCATGCACACATGTGCATGCACACCGGAATCGGTATTTTACCATGAAGTATGATTTCATGCTAAAATACCGATTCGTTAAGTCATTTGAGACTCAGAAGAGTCCCCCGTACATAACAAATTTACAGAATCGGTAAAATTACCGATTCGGTATTTTACCGAACCAATAATTTTTCCGATTCTGTAAAGGAAGAATGCAAAATCGCCTTTGAAAGCAGAATGCAAACACTTGACGCAAAACATCATTTTAAATACACAGCTGACTTTCTTATTTACGCAAAAAAGCATACTACTCTTTATCTAAAATATATAAACGATAACTCACCTTTACAAATTCTTTTTGAAATTGAAAACAGTTTCAGAAACACACCAATTATTCTGTACCAGAATTAAAGGTATGCACTCCAGAGGCTGGAACCAACAAAGGCACCGAAACGCTGATATTCAAAACACATATCTCTCATGTCAGCCAATAAAAACTCTTCCCTCACTTTTTTCAAATCAACACCCTTCCCCCCTCTGCCCTTTCTACCTCTTTTCCATAGCAACTCCCGCCTGCCAGACCTGTCATGGCCACAAGTTCACACAACAATGTTTCAAATGAACTCTGAACTCTCAGTACACCCGCTAATCCACTGCAATCTTTCATAACAACATTTTTAAATAACCATTCAAAATACATCTTTCAAAGAACACATCCATGCACCCTAACTTTCTGTTTTCAGCAATGGAAATACACCAATCACTGCTAATGAATCATTTGCACTTAAACCCCACAGTTTTTTACATTACAAACATCCCTATTTCAACTGCCATTTCATTCCCACACTTCATCTGACTGCAGCAAAAACTCCTCTAGCTATGTTTTCAGTCTGGATTCTTGGACATAGCTACATCCACTGGGCTCAGAGGTATGCTGATAACAGAAATTTACACAACCTCGATTTACAAAATGTGGAAATCAAATGGATTGGTCGAAGAGGATTCAAATGTCACCAATTGATACCATTGGTGAAAACCTTTTTACATTTGCCAACCCCTGACCTCATAATAGTGCACTGTGGAGGAAACAATTTGGGCACTTTGACTGGGGTAGGTCTGGAAATGCTTTTAAAGGACACCTTTGAGCAATTGATGACACTTTTTCCTCAAACTGCCTTGGTATATTCCAATATATGCCAAAGGCAAAAATGGAGGTGGTCCAATCAATTTTGTCCACAAATTGAGAAATCGAGGAAGCATGTAAATAAGTCTGTTTCAGCTTACATGAGGGACCATGGAATGGGCTGCATCTACAACAATAACTTGCGTTACTACATGCAAGAGATCTACAGAGGAGATGGCGTGCATTTCTCAGATGAGGGAAACAGAGTTTTCATACTAAATTTAAAAATGTGTATTGGTTCCTACTTATAAGTTTCTAGAACATACACAGAACCCAAAAGCTATTTTCAGAGCTACCTTAACTTAGTGTACTCTTTTGAAATTTCGAATGTACCTTTTTTTCACTTATTTTCACTTATATTCGCTTCCCGGAACGCTACCCAGTTCGCGTACCGGCAGCTAACCACGCGAAAAAAAAAACACATTTTATCGACATATATGAGCCTCCTCAGCCACCCTCAGAAAACTTAGGGAAAGAGCATACGTCTAAAGTACCCCAATCTACCCATTCTGAACATTATTTACCCTCCATCTTATATCTCAATTCTACCGAAACACAAAATGGAGGACTCCCGTAACACTGCAAGTTCGCGTACCGGGAAACGCACTGACAAGCACTCGCTCAAAAAAGGTGGGAAAGTAATTTACAGAAAAACCACTGGAGACACTTTCACCAATTAAACAGTAGCTCATACTACATACCAATCCCTACCATTTTCACAAATTTAGTTGGAATACCATTTAGCCATTTAGCATGTAGAACTCTCTAAAATCCCTGAGGTAAATTACTTCACAAAACATATCGGAAGTGTTGGAAATGACAACCAATTAAAATATTACTTTCAATTTCTACTATTATATCATGACATTTGATTGGTTATGTACCTGAATATATATAAACAAAGAAAGACAAACACAGCCATTTTGACTACTACTTCGTGAACTGCAGAACAACAAAAAATCAACTGATAACTTCAAGTTATATTTAAAAGGTAAGATATTATTTTTAAAACTGAAGTATGTTCTGTACTGAAAGCTAATTTGAAAAACATTTTCAGACAGTTTTATTCTTTCACTCTGTAATACTTATAGAATAAAATAAACTTCTCTGTTTTAGTTATGGCAGGGCCAGTCCAAGGATTTGCGAGGCCCTGGGCTAAAAGGGAACGTGCGCAAGGCCCCCTCCAAATTACATAAGTGGCCACTTACAAGGAGAACATTCACAGACACTGTGGGGGCCCCATTGTCCAGCATTTTGACGCCCCCACAGTTTTAACTTTTAATCCACATGCATTTCTCACACCTTCATAGGTGTGAGAATTGATTGTGGTCTAAAAGTTAAAACTGAGGGTGCGCCAAAATGCTGGACAATGGGCCCCCCACAGTGTACATACTAACTTTGTTCATAGTTACTTCCTTTCTCCCACTATATAATCCCCAATGTGTATTTAACATCTCTTTATCATCTCCTGCCACTATGTTGTTTCGGCTTTCCAGACAGACTATGGTATGAATTCCATATACCACAATAACTTCTTTAACAACAAGCAAGATATCTACAAAGGAGAAGGCGTTTATTAAATTATAGACTCTACATTGATGCCTACATGTAACTACGTAAATAAAAATAAACAAAAAAAACAACAAAACGAACAATCAATAAACATACAATAAGTTAAAAGTCTATCATTCTTGTTTCCTTATAGTACGCTCCCCAGACCGCTTTCCGGTACGCGAACCGGGCGCACCCCACGAAAAAAAACAAATTTTTTTTTTTTGGCACTTTAACCCCTTCACTGCTGGCCCGTTTCCGCCGCTGTGCGGTAAACAAAAGAACAGGGGCGGGCCATGACGAACCCCAGCCGTCATCAGCACACGAGCACCGTAGTGCATGATGGCTGGGGTTCGTCATCAGCATACAAGGGGTTAATATCCCCCTCATCAATCCTAGGGGGTCAGAAGGGGTCTACCTTGACCCCTTTCCTTCATTTCCCCCTTCGTTTTGGCATCCTTTTGTCTCTCGAACCTACCGAGAGACAAGATGGCGGCCGCTGCGGACTGTTTAGAATGTTGACAGACACCGGAGAGCCAATCAGCTTCGCTTCGCAAAGCTCCGTTACGCGAAAAGTACGCGAACTGGTGCGCTATCCGGGACGCTGTCACAGATATATCTGTTTTTTTAAACGTTAATTTCTCAAAATCCACTGGAGCACATATATTGAGACCCAGCAAAGGCACATCGGGCTAACAGTCCCTACAATTTTGCAAAGTTTCGTGCAAATCCATTCAGCCGTTCGAGCTAAAAGTGAGGCCAAACGCCCTATGGAAAAATGAATGGGAAAAACGCGTTCTGGGACCCCCCTTTTTTCTCGGCCCCCCCTTGACGAAACCCCCCCAAATTTCCAGGGGCTGATCAGAAACAAAATGTGCCATTTTCCTGAAAATTTCAGCCGATTCCGTCCACAAACGCCAAAGTTATCAGACATAGAATTTTCAAAAGTACAATAGAGAAAAAAATACTAACTATATATACCTACTGGCGACCGCCAGTAGGTAATACATACATATATATATATATATATATATATATATAGAGAGAGAGAGAGAGAGAGAGAGAGAGAGAGAGAGAGAGAGAGAGAGAGAGAGAGAGAGAGAGAGAGAGAGAGAGAGAGAGAGAGAGAGAGAGAAAGAGAGCAAGAGAGAGAAAGCAAGAGAAAGCAAGAGAGAAAAAGAGAGAGAGAGAGAGAGAGAGAGAGGAAGAGAGAGAGATAAAAGAGAGAGAGAGAGAGAGAGAGAAAGCGAGAGAGAAAGAGAGAAAGCAAAAGACAGGGAGAAAGCAAAAGACAGAGAAAGAAAGAGTGAGAGAGAGAGAAAGCGAGAGAGAAAGCAAAAAACAGAGAGAAAGCAAGAGTGAGAGAGAGAGAAAGCGAGAGAGAAAGCGAGAGAGAGAGAGAGAGAGAAAGCGAAAGAGAGCGAGAAAGCAAGAGAGAGAGAGAGAAAGTGAGAGAGAGAAAATGCTAGAGATAGTGAGAGAGAAAGTGAGAAAGTGAGAGAGAGAGAAAGAAAGCGAGAGCGAGAGAGAAAGCTAGAGAGAGGGAGAAAGCAGGAGAGCAACAGAAAGCTAGCGAGCGAGAGAAAGCTAGAGAGTGAGAGAAGCTAGAGAGCGAGAGAGAGAGAAAGCTAGACAGAGAGAGAGAAAGCTAGATAGTGAGAGAGAGAAAGCTAGAGAGCGAGAGAGAGAGAGAAAGCTAGAGAGCGAGAGAGCGAGAGATAGAGAAATAGAGAGATAGAGAGAGAGAAAGCTAGAAAGCGAGAGAGAGAGAGAAAGCTAGAGAGCGAGAGAGAGAGATAGAGATAGAGAGCGAGGGAGAGAAAGCTAGAGAGATAGAAAGCTAGAGAGCGAGAGAGAGAGAGATAGAGAGTGAGAGCGATAGAGAGAGATAGAGATAGAGATAGAGATAGATAGATAGATAGATAGATAGATAGATAGATAGATAGATAGATAGATAGATAGATAGATAGATAGATAGATAGATAGATAGATAGATAGATAGATAGATAGATAGATAGATAGATAGATGAATGACCTTTATTCCTGCGTGTCCTTGTAATACCCAATCCGTAATCTTTGGGATCGGGTTTGGGGCTTGAATTTAAAGTGCATCTTTTCTAGCTGGAGCCCTTTAACCCAGTTAGATACAACATTTATAAAAGCGTGTGTACCTACCAAATAGCTTCAAACAGCAATTGTCACAGTACATATAATTGGTTTTTGTTAGCATCATAATATTGACAAAAGGTATACAGGCTCAAAGCATAGAAGAGAGTACTGAATATTTAATTTGACATATCAATAATCAAACGTTCCATTTTTTGATGTTCAGCCAACACGTTTTTCGCTCTGTAGAGGCGCGCAGGCCTGGGCCTTTCTCAAGGCTGAGGTCACACTGTGTTAATTGAATAGAGATCTGATGTCTTTTTATGTTGGAGGGTCAGGCCACATGAGACTACGACCCTGCCCAGTGGACAGGATTCATTTGTTCCAAACTTTGACATGGAGCATCTCCGACTCCCATAAAATTTCTTATTTCACACCTTACAGGGCAGCATTGACCTGTATTGCTAAGATCATTATCCCGAATCATGGCAAATTACTGAGGCGAACCTGATTCCCCTTCGCCTAGACAACTAAAGCGATATCTACAGCTCCTGTTACAAGAGATTAAAAAACACAGGACAGAATTGAGACAAGATTTGGATCACCCGTGCAGAAGGTACAATCAAGAATTGATCACATTAAAAATAACTTAGAGGAACAGGTGCACGCACATGACGAGTTATCACGCTGATTTGGAACTCTTGAGAAGCAAAACCCTCTAGATAAGGTGCAAGGTGGTAAGATCAGAGCAACCCAATACATATTGCTACAACACGTGGGGACTGCTCTAGTTAAAAAATTAAGAAAGTCAACTCATAGACTGGTGACCCCAGTGATCCAGGTATATCAAACGAAGGGAATAGGGTTGCACTTTATGGTACGGAGTTATGGGGACATGTTAATGTGGCCACCATTGAAAAAATTGAAAATAACTTTATTAGATCTGTGATGGAGCGTCCCCGAAATGCATCACTCACACCAATGCACTTAGATCTGGGCATGAAGAGCGTCGCTAATGCAATTGCCCTTAAGCCCCTATTTTTTGGGATGTGCATTTGGGTGAATGACTCACCATTGCAAATGAAACAGTCACTTCAAGACAGTTTATCATTAGACACCAGAGGGAGTGTCGAGTGGCTCAACTACATCAAGCTATGGTTGGTCAAATTTGGCATGAGTGATCTATGGTTAAACCCCGGTAATATCCAAAAAAGGTCTGTAAGCTTCCTTAAAAAGAGATGTTCGAGCAATGTGAAGGACAGGTGGCTAAATAAGAGAAGTGCAGGGGTATTGACATGTAGGCTCCTCAATATCAAAAATTAAATGCTGCAAGAAGATTTTCTGAATCAAATAGAACTGTCATTTGTAAAATAACTATACCTAAAATGTAGGTACAGTATTTTTCCAATCAACAGTTTCGTTAGTAACTGGAATGGTGTTGATATTTCGCCTAGTTGCCCGGGATGCGATGCCGCACTTGAAGCAGAAGTCCACTTCCTATTTCTCTGACCTATGTACAAACAAACATGAAGAACCTGGCTAATACCAATTTGCTGGATTCTGGCAGCCAACCACTTAACGGAGATTGTTAGAATCTTGAAAAGTGATACCACAGAATATTTAGTCTTTGGATTGTCTAGATATCTGCTTCATGCATGGGCAATAAGAAGTAGGATACTGAAAACTTTGAACACCAAAAGCTCTGCTTAAAAATATAGCAAATACTTGTTCATGGTTGTAAGCGCACACAGTACAAGGAAGATGAATCAAGTGCATGATATGTATCCCTCATGGTTCATAATTAATGGGATCTGTGCTACGTAATGTTTTCATCACTATGCCGACTAGTAAATGCTAAACACTCAAGTATAGCCAAAGTATATCTGCTTATGGAATGGCTGTCACCCACTGAGAATGCCACATGATGTGACAACAGGATTGTATCTCCTAAGGGTCCAATAGGTAGTACTGTTATTTTAACAAACTTATATTTTTTATAAATACTAGTGATGACAAGTCTGTTTATTTTATTGTATATATTGTAATTTTAGCTTGATTTCATCACATATGTTTTAATGGTATTAGCACTAGACACTTTTACTAAATACAAACATACGCATGGTTGATAATGAAATGTTACCACATGGTCCCTGGTGAATCCCAAACTGAACAGCTACTAGGAGATGCTACTAAGAACTGTAATTAAGAAACATGTGTTATGTATTATGTATCCAATAGTATCATTTTATTCTGAAAATTTGATGAGGGGTATGTCCTTTTCTCCTTAATAATCTATTGTATATTGATGTGCTTTTATGATTTTTATGATAAAATTGAATAAAGATATCTATCTATCTATCTATCTATCTATCTATCTATCTATCTATCTATCTATCTATCTATCTATCTATCTATCTATCTATCTCTCTATTGGGTTATATCCGAGTAAACATATTTTTGTCTCACTTACTTGTCTGTGCAATAAGGAATGAGCCAACCAACATCAAACTTGAAACTTTTTGCAATTCTTGTTCCATCATATGCTCTAAGTGTCCAATGAAAGTGTTCATTCTTGACAGCACATGTTAGAAATGGGGGTCTCTGGGGGGGCAGTGCTTGCTCGCAACGGAGATGGCTGCTTAAACTATAATCTCTGAGTAGCCATCTCACTATCCTGAATGTATCCTGCATCTGGGGGTCAATCTGACCAGATCAGAGTGAAAATCGATTCCGCAGCGGCTCGGGAGTGGATTGAGCTGTTCCGGAACCCTTAACTCCCAAAATTGGCCGAGCTATTTGCGATGTTTCGGAGACGTCAGTCTACTAGGCCTCGATCCCTGTGCTGTCGTGGAAGGGGAATCGCGGCTTGCACACAGCTGCTGCTTGGCGCTGGGGGCACTGATACCTGCTCGGCTTACCCTGCCGGGACGTGCTGTGCTTGCGGAGTGCCTAGTCAATGAAGAGTCACTGCTGTGGCCTCATCCGGGGGCAGTAACACAGTGAGGGAGGCTCTGCTGAAGAGAGATATCCCCTGGTGGTTGCGCCCTCCGGTGGGACGGCAGAGGCTGGTTTGGCTGCTGTGGGGCCCGCCGCAATTATCGGAGACGCCTGTCTCGTGGCGGTGAGAGGGACCTAGATCTTGATTGGCAGGGGAGGCGGGTCCTGCGGCCTTGGCGGCACTGCGGTCGGACAGTACGGCCATTTTGAGATCGGCTGACACTGCAGCCCCACAGAAATGCGGTGCGGGCCCTGTAGTGGCCTAGGAGGCTTGAAGTAACGCTCCACTACCACTGCTGTGGCTGACACGGGGCTGAGATGCTGGGGAACTCATCTGGTGAGATATGGCTGCCTGCACTGCTTAGCTGCTTAATTTATGGTGCCTGTGGTGCAATCTGCTATAATATGATGAGAACCCTATAATCCCTGTGAAGCTGTAAGGAATATATGACGACAGTGCCTGGCTGTAATGACTCCTTGCCCTGGTGTATGTCCTAACACACTATGTTCTGGAAGGAGGAAGAGCCCCACACTCAGGACTGGGGTCAGCACTGGGGATGTCGGTGGAGTATAGGGAACATAACCCATAGTCTGGATACAACCAGTGATTTTTGATTATACAACTAGCCGGACACCTGGAGGTGCTTGGGAGGTCTTCCAACAGTAGCGCTCAGCTGGCATCTTAAAAGCAAAGGTGTAGCGACTACGCCCGACCTTTTTGAAGCGCACTGAGCTGCGGACATTTGTGAAGCTGCGGTTGTTCCCCTGGGTGGCGAGGCAGCCCAGCGGGTCATACTCGCCTAGAACGACAGTGCTAAGCCGGTCCTCATCTCTTTCGGTGCTCCAGCTACAATGGGCAGAGTGGACAAGTCACAGCCGAAACTATCCTTCGACCAAAGAAAGACTAAAGGGAGGGAAAATGTCTCGGACGATGGGGATAACCCGCAGGACCAGGCCCCTGACGACGCTAATAGGAGATATCCACACCATGCTTGTTGCAATGGAAAAGGGCCTGCACGGCAGTCTCTCCAATCTGGGGACTAAACTGGATTCCCTTTCCTACCGCATGGATAAAATGTTGGAAAGACTGGACGAGCAGGCTGAACGGCTAGATATGTCGGAATGCCGGATCACGGAGGTGGAAGAAGCATAGACGTCCATTTACTCTAAACACAAACAACTGGAGAGGGTGATGCAGGTCCTGCAGGACAAGACCAAAGATCTGGAATTGAGATCTCGCCGGAGCAACTTACGAATCATGGGCCTGCCGGAGACCACCCCGACCGGCAATATGGAAAAGTTTGTGGAGCAGTTGCTGATAACACTGCTGGGCAGTGAAACATTCTACCTCATATTTGTAGAGAGAGTGCATCTCTCATTAGGTCTTCGCCCTGTCCCTGGTCCTCCCCCAAGGCCGATCATAGCGAAACTACTCAATTACTGTGACAGAAACTTGGCATTGAAGGCAGCACGAGAAAAACAATTGTTCAGTATGAAGGATCCAACATATCATTATATCCGGACTTCACGATCCGGGTGCAGCAGGTGCGCAAACAGTTTGCGCCACTGAAGCGTCAGCTAAGGGATCTAAATTTGGACTGTGCCATGCTGTATCTGGCAAAACTTTGAGTCAAACGCCAGGGTCAGTCGAGAATTTTTACAGACCCAAAGGCTCCATAGAAAGCCCTTAAGAAATGGACTAAAGAGAAGCGCTGCAGTCCGGAGTGGAGTTCATTGGAGGGCGCAACTGGTGGCAGTATGGACGATCAGGACTGATCCACAGACTACCCGAAATGCAGATAAGAGGGCCACTATACTTTTGGGGAGTAGCTGGATGAGGTGCTGAACAGGGGCGCAATTTGACTTCATGAGAGTTGACTATTTGGCTTATCAGTCAGTTCACCAGAAGATTAGCATCATGGGGTTCGAGTTCTAGACTTTCTGCAGAATGTTTGACACTGGGGGAAGAGGCGCCGCGCAGCACTGGATGTGCTAACCAGCGGGAAGGAGGGGAAGGGGGAATTATTGTCGCAGATGCTTAATTTGGTCACATGACGAACAGAGGTGGAACTTGGTCTGGTTTGGTTGTTTTCCCTGGCCAGATGGGCAACATCCGCCCACAAGTGTATCACGCATTCTGGAAGTTGTACGATGGAGGGTGGGTGGTGTTTATTTCTTTTTTTCTTTCACTAATTTGTTTCTTACAGCTTGTTGAATTTCCAGATGACGTACTGCGGGAGTTTTTGAGGTTATTCATCCAGGCTCGGTTGAGGTATGCCTGACGTGGGTGGGGGGAGGGAAGGGTTTGAGATTGGAGAAATATGGCAACTTTTATGTAATCTGTTTGTCTTTGTTTGGTGCGCACATATACTACATATCAGTATGGCAGGCTGAGCGTGGCAGCCACTACACACCCCCATGATGACCCAAACTGAGTCCAGCCCTAACACCATTGCAGGCCACGTTCGGGCGCTTACTTGGAATGTTCATACCCTGAATGACCGCAGGAAGCTTAAAAAGGTACTAGCCTATTTAACAAGACACAAGATTGATGTTGCGCTATTGCAAGAAACGCACTTACCACTCAACAGTCCTATGCTGCGTAGTAAAGGGTTGATATGTAATATGCATGTTTTAGGTTTCACGACACATGCGTGCGGTGTCCTCACATGGGTTAACACTAGGACCACCTTAACACTAGAGCATTGCACACAGACCGGGATGGACGTTGTGTGATATCTAATTGTAGGGGAAAGGGTATGGAGTTACTCCTAGTTAATGTTTATAGCCCGAATTTTGATAACCCCAACTTTTATACTTCCCTGGTGGAGACGGTACGCATGTGTGGAAGGGGACTCAACTCTGGGGAGGGGACTTTAATCTAGTGATGAACCCACAGAGGAATAGGTCTGGTGGTCTGGATAGTCACGTCACTCTGGCAGAACGTACAGTAGCAGACGTACTTGTTCAGTTTGACTTAAAATATGTGTGCTGGCAGAGCTATCTGGAGAAAAGGGGATATATCCATTACTCAGCGTACCACAATCTGCATACCCGAATTGACTATTGGATGGCAGCCAGACAACTTCGAACGCGAGTCAGGGCATGCACGCTGTTCCCCGTACACTCTCGGCCCATTCCCAGATACTGCTGGTGACAGACACACCGCAAAAGAGTATCCCGCCCTTCACGTGGCGGTTTCGTCTTACTCTCTTCTAAATGCAGTTTTTAAGGAGTAATAGTCGGTAGCGACGATTGAATTTTTTTTTGCTACTAATGTTAGGTCTGTGGATAGTTTACAAGTGATCTGGGAAATGTATAAAGTGTACATCTGCGGTATAACAATGTCCAAAACCTTGGGTGTTCTCAAAGCAGTATGCAAAAAGTTAGCGGGCTTGGAGGCCTCATTGGCGATACTTGAGAAGCAGCTCCTGGTCAGGCCTGACGAGATTGTTACTCAGGAGTTTCGAAAACAATTGGAAGAATATCACGATGCTCCTGATGCAGAACTAAAACACCTAGGTAAATATGCTACGGCTCGAGTGTTTGGAGAGGGTGAGCGACCGGGGTCGGTGCTGGCGCAACTCCTCAAGCAGAGACGAGAGAGAACTACTGTGGTAGAGGTCAGGGCCCCGGGGGGAGAAATTCTAACGGAAGAGGCTACTATAGCGGATAGGTTTAGACAATACTATTCAGAGCTATACTCCGCGCGGAGGGGCAGCTGGGAAGCGGAATTGCGGGACTATTTAATGCATATCCAACTCCCAAGGCTGACAGACTCACATCGTGAATTCCTTATGCGGCCCACAGAGACAAACTTATACTGCCCTTTTCGGGTATGAAGTCAGGGAGTGCGCCAGGAGTAGATGGTCTGGCAGTTGCTTTTTATAAGGCGTTTTTACTGCTCCCGCATCTAACTACACTCTTTGATGATATGTGTGTCTCGGGAGAAATGCCGCCATCAATGAGGGAGGCAATTATTGTGGCTATTCTGAAGCCGGGTAAGCCACGAATGTGCTTCTTATTGTCCGCTTTCATTGATTAATGCCGATACGAAATATTTTTGCAAAGATCCTAGCTAACCGGCTGGCCCCTCTGACCCCGTGATTTGTCACACCGGAGCAAGCGGGTTTTGTGCCAGACAGGAATCTAACTTACAATTTGCGAACTGTGTTCGGAGTGATACAACACACTAAACCGGAGGCACAAGTGGTAGCTGTATTTCTTGACATGGAGAAAGCCTTCGACTCTGTTGAATGGCTCTTCATGAAGTTAGTCCTGACGAGGGTGGGGTTAGGGGTCATGTTTTTACAGCTGATAGGGACATTATATAACGAGCCCACTGCTAGATAAAAAATCATCAACCTGGTGACGGATGCTATCCATGTAACAAGGGGTACACAACAGGGCTGCCCACTGTCACCGCTGTTATACGCCCTAGTTGCTGAGCCTTTGGCATGTGCACTCCGAGAATACTACCAATATAAAGGTATTTGATTTCCAGGTTATGAGGTAATTGTTTCCTCTATGCGGACGACACACTACTGTATGTTCGAAATCCTGAGCGACACCTCTCCTCTGTTCTTTGCGAAGTGGTATAATTTGGTGCAGTCTCTGGCCTCCGTGTTAATTAGCCAAAACCCATATTCTTTCCCCTTATGCCGGGCCACGACCCCATTCGACCCTGACTACCCGTGGCAGTGGTCAATGGATCCGGTGTGGTACCTCAGGATCCAGCTGCACACCGCCTCTGAAGTGGTATTCAGGGAGAACTATGGAGTAACGATTAGTAAATTGGAAGACGATATAGAAGGGTGGATTCGTTTGCCACTATCCTTGATGGGCAGGCTGTCCATAATGAGAGACTACATAGATATGGCTTGAGGGATGAGGCTAATTGTAAATGGTGCTGCAAACGGAAAGCTGACTTTTTCCATTTTGCTTGGCTTTGTCCTGGGATTGCTAAATATTGGGATCTAGTTTTTAAGGAACTGGGACGGGTGACAGATATGGTACTCCCCCTGGAACCAGCACTTGCATTGTTGTGATTTTCTAAATCCTTACCGAAAGGGGTCCATAGGTTAGTTGATATGGGGTTGCTGCTAGCCAAGCGCAGGGTAGCGATGTGTTGGTTGCAAGGCCCAACCACCAGATAAAACAATGGTCAAGTGATATGCTGTACTGTAGCACACAAACTTAAACATTTAGTGAACTCCTCCCACCACGTAGTGTAGAAAGTAATCGTAGTCAGGTTGTTGTAAATAGTAACAGGTTTATTACTAACAGCCCCACACCTCAAGCGGTGCGTAGGTCAGAATGCCAATACCATTAATGACAGTTGGGCAGTTGGAGAGGGGACAGGGGCAGTGTGGAATGTTGGGGAGCCAATGAGGATGGCGGGGAACCATGGATGCTCTCGCGCAGGAGAGCTGGTAGAAACCACTGGCTCACGGCTTGGGGGGAACTAGACTAGGTTACAACACATCTTCCTCTCTTGCGAGTTTTAACAGATGGGCCACAATGTGTGTGTAAGGGGAACAATAGTGCTAAATAAACAGGTAGGCTTTAGTCACAAACAAAGTCTTCATAACGTTTAGGTTTGTGGATGAATCTCCCAAATCCTCCCTTGGCAACAAGGGCATCGGGAACACTTTCTGTGTCAGATTGAGATTCATTACAGGTTCTACCCGACCTACCGCTGAAGCTGTGACCGCCAGACGTGGCTTCAGAGTCAGAGTGGGAGTCACCGTAACAACTCCGATTGGTGATCGGAGTGTGGGTAATGACACCCTCAGACTGGTCTGATGATTGACAGTCAGCTGAGTCAGTGGCAAGTGGGAGAGCGTGTGAACTAGCATTTCTGAGCATGGAACCTTATCCTACACTGGATCTATCAACATCAACCCACAAGTCTTTGCAATGTGACCCATGTTGCAGTTGGTTGGAAACATTGGTCTCCTGACGGTATAGATTTCTGCATTTGGATCAAATCCTTTGAGAAAAGGAGCGTCGCTTATTTCTTTTTTATTTGTTTCAAAGGTCTTTTGGCAATCCATGGACCATTCAAACTTTGTCTTATTTTTCAATAGTTGTCTAATGCTGTATGTTTTCTCAGAAAAGTTTTTTATGAATTTCGAGTAATACTCGGTCAGACCAAGAAACGCTCTGACATCATCTTTGCTCGATGGGCAAGGAGCATTGAGAATGGCGTCCACTAATCCTTGTTTGGGTTTGATGCCCTCTTTGCTAATGGTGTGCCCTAAGTATACTACTTTGTCTTGTGATATTTTACACTTGTCTAATTCAACAGTCAGACCATGCATTTTAAGTTTATTAAAAACTTGCCTAAGATGTGTGTCATGTTCAGATTGGTTGCTACCCATGACCAAGATATCGTCTTGGAAAAACCTGATACCATTGACGCCTTCAAAAATGGTAGTCATGACCCTTTGAAAAAGCGCCGCGGCAGAGGCTAAGCCGAACGGCACCCTGGTGAAACGATAACAACCAAATGCGGTGATAAATGTGGTGAATTTTTTGCTGTCCACGTGTAGGGGAATCTGGTGATATGCGGATTTTAAATCAATTATAGAAAATATACACATACCATTGGTGGCATTAAACATTTCACATATGCGTGGCAGGGGATATTGATCAACAATAATATTCTCATTCAGGTCCCTGAGATCGATGCAGAGTCTAATTTTTCCGTTGGGACGTTTGACCACCACCAAGGGAGAAACCCACTCTGCGGACTCAACTTCTTCTATTATTCCATCTTTGATAAGTCTATTCAGTTCCTCTTGAACATCACTTCTTACTGACACTGGTAAATGTCTTACCTTGTGAATGCATGGGATGGCTGAGTCTTTAAGTTCAATTTTATGTTGAAAACTGTTGAGAAGACCAACCTTACCAGAGAACACTTCAGGAAAGTCATTTTGGATGGTGCGTTTGCAGGACTCATCGACAGACAGTACAGGATCATCGCTGTTCGGGTTAAGGATAATGCCCAGATCAGCTTGGTCGCTCCAACCTAGGACCGATGGACCCTTCTTAGCCACAAAAAGCCTGCAAAATGCTTTTCTGTTTTTGAACTCAAATTCAAGATCACGTGTCCCTAAGAATTCTATGTTGTTTCCGGTGTAACTTCTAGCAATCACTTTTGATTTTTCCAAAGAAGAACCAATTTTGTCATTGGATTGTTTCCACACGTTCTCATTTATGATAGTGAATGGAGACCCTGAGTCAGCCATGAGATTCACTGTGACCCCACCTAATTTCACATCACACATGGTTTTTTTTCTCCTCGTAGGTGTGAGCTCCAGAACATCCCATCCTCGTCGCCACTTGTAGATAGTAACAGGTTTATTACTAACAGCCCCACAGCTCAAGCGGTGCGTAGGTCAGAATGCCAATACCATTAATGACAGTTGGGCAGTTGGAGAGGATGGCGGGGAACCATGGATGCTCTCGCGCAGGAGAGCTGGTAGAAACCACTGGCTCACGACTTGGGGGGAACTAGACTAGGTTACAACACGTAGTAGGCCCAAAAACTTCTGGGCATTGTACCACATGAATGAAGCTACCAGTGAAAGTAAGGACACAACAACAGTGGCTGAAAATCGAGACCTGAATGAGAATAATCTTGCTGAATAGAGTAGGGTGGCTATACGTGTTTTAAACATTCAGACTGGATAGCTCTGCACCGCAGTTGTGAGAGGGTTGATAAGAAGGAAGTCTCTTTGTGATAATGGCTAATATGTACAGTGCCAGGTGGTTTGCACAGGGTGTGGTGGGTGAGGTGCCGGGTTAACAGATTGTCATTTGGTATGTCCTGCCTGATTATTTTTCTGAATCATACCGAACGTTATTTTTTTGATTAGTGTCAAAATGATTGCCATAACAATTGAACGAAACTTATGTTTGTATTGAATTGAAAAATCATTAAAGTTTTGGGGGAAAAAAAAGAAATGGGGGTCTCCAGTTGGCTGTGGCTTGCACCCTGTCCAAGTAGGGATCCTTATTCTAGTCAGGGTAAAGGATTGCACAGCTAAAATAACTCCTGCTCACCCCCTTGGTAGCTTCACACGAGCAGTCAGGATAATCTCAGAGGCACTGTGTAAAGCATTTGTACAAATCATAACCAGTAACACAGTGAAAACACTACCAATGGATACCACACCAGTTTAGCAAAATAGCCAATATATATCTAACCAAAACAAGACCATTATGACAAAAATCCTACATGAAAAATAAAGATATTCATTTCTTAAGAATATAGAAAAAATAACGGTAATTGAAGTCAATAGCGGTGTCTTGACCAATAAATCCAACAATTCAGTCTGACCTCGATGGAGTTGAGGCGTCTATTGAACGGGCCAGACCTGTAAACAGTTCCTTGGAGTTGATGAGGCCTTGAGGACCTTGCAGTGAAGTGAAGCAATGAGGCGCCACAGGAGGCACGAGGAGTCAGTGCAAAATGTTGGTGCAGAAGCCAGTGAGTCCTTGAAGTCACAAGCATTGCGTGAAGTAGTGTGGCTCACTGGTTAGAGGCGGCAGACCCGAGAGCAGAGGACGGCCCGGGACCAGGGTTCGATTCCCGACGCGGCAGGTTTCTGGACCAGGGTCAGCGGACTCGATAATTCTCTCGCCTCGGTGCCCACTCTGATCAGCGATCACACTAGGCAACTCTGGGCACTAGCTTGCCTCATCTTCACTAACGGCCCCACCAGACCGCCGGGGATGCCTGGTCTCACCCTGGAGATACCCATTAAGGGACCATCTCTCAGGGAAGCCAGGAAGGGTTTCGCAGTGGTCGAAGCGCGGAGGTACCCCTTCGGGAGTGATTCCAGCGCTATATAAGCACACAATTAATTAATTAATTAATTGCAGATTGAACTCAGTGTCATCGGAGGCAGTGCGACATGCACTTCACAATGCAGTGTCAGCGGCTTTTGTGCAGGCAACGTCATGGCTTTGATACAGAGCTGTCGGTGGCGGACCCAGGACTGCGGTGTTGTCGCTGTTGGTGTCTTGTGCTACTCACATGGCGGTGGCTGTAGCTTCAGTTCAGGCAGCAGTATCAGGTGACGATGTCTGAGTTGACGGAGCTGTCATCGGCAGACCAGGGACCGCAGTGTCATTGAGGGTGGTGACCATGGGTTAGGTGCAGGCAGTGGTGTCATTGACAGCACGAAGCGTCGTCATCGGTGAGACCACGGCTGCGGTGTTGTCAAAGTCTGTGTCCACGGTGCAGGATGCGGTGCCAATGACAGCTAGAAGCGTCCTCAGTGAGACCAGGGCTGTAATGACGTTTAGCTCTGTGCTGCGCTCACCCAGGGAGCGGTGACCACGGCTTTGGTGCAGGCAGCAGCGTTGGTGATGGCGTTGGGAATGTTTTTCTTAAAGTTACAGATCAGCCATCCCCTCCAATGGCCCAGACTAGAATTGGCACCACTTGGCAGGTTCAGGACTCTCAGCAATGGAGTCCAGTTGCTATAGGTGAAGTCCTTGATGACACTGAGACTTCCAACAGGAGGCAGGCACACACAAGCCCTTGGAGAAACATCACAAGCAGGATACACAGCAAAGTCCGGTCCTTTTCCTCTCTAAAGCAGGAGAAGCAACTGCAGACCAACCCAGCAAAACACACAGCAAAGGGGCAGTACTCCTCCTTACAGCTCTTCAGCTTTTATTCTTGGTCTTAGATCCAATACTTACACCCCTTTTGGCGTTTGATGAAGGCATTCTTCAAAGGATTGTCTTTGTAGTGCACAAGTTCTTGTCCTGCCTGGAGATGGCTCCAGACACACTCCAGGGGGCAGGAGACAGCATTGTGAGAGGCCAGGCACAGCCCTATTCAGGTGCAAGTGACAGCTCCTCCCACCACTCTAGCTCAGGAAGGCCCATCAGCCTGATGATGTGCTATCAGGATTTGCATGGCACACCTCAACTTACTTTGTGTGACTGTCTAGAGCAGTGATACTCAAAGTACGACCCTCATGACCTTTACATGGGGCCCCCTGGAAAGCAGTAGCATTAGGCTATTGTTTACTCAACTCAGCACTAAAATGATTTTTTTTTTTTAGAATATACAGCAAGCACTTATTTAGAGGCTAATTGCAGTTAGGGAAAGGAAGTAACTAGGCCCTTACCTTTAGGAACGCCTTCATTTTTAACGACAGCAAATGTAAAAATATGATAGTCTTTTTAAAATTCCAAAAGTGTATTTCGTTGACTTGTAGAACCATTTCACTTCAGTAAATAAATTAAAGCAGAGCATTCAGAAGTGCTTTTTTAAAGTGTTTGTTTTCAAATATGAATTTAGAAATGCTCATGCTTCCCCCTTTCATCCTGACAACAATGCCATTAGTGATTACATCCAAGCACAGGAGATAGTTTTGAACAGCATGTATCCTGAAGTCGTGTATTTTGAGTTCCACTTATATGTGATAATGAAGAAAAAGAAGGTAAATTGAAATAAAACATTTGCCCAGGGTCACACAATTTGGTCAAGTGGAGAAGCCAGAATTCATCCCAGGTTTTCTGGATTCACATTGCGCAATTGAGTCCAGCCATTAAATATACATGCTTTGCTTCCCTACACTAAATGTACACCCCCCGGTGGCTTCAGTGCAGCCCTCGGTCACACCAAAGACCAAACTTTGCGGCCCCCAGGAAAATGTTTGTGAGTAGACATGGTCTAGAGTGGATGCACAAAACAGGCCCCTGTCAGTCTAAACTAGATATTGATTCCACAGGTAAGCAGAGGCACGAGAAAATTTCCAATTTCTTAAAGTACATCAAGGAACAATGGTGACTGTGGACAATGTATTGGATATTTGATAAAAATGAAGCTTGATAGCATTGATCATGCGTAAAGGTATGTCAAAAAGGGAAGAGGAATTTACACACAACAAATACATTATGTGCAATGCTGTTTATGCAAATATTACAACTGTATTTTGAAATTAATCAAAAAGGTAAAAAAGAGAGTGCTCACTGTCCCAAGTGAAATTCGAACCTACATATCAAAGGTGACAGTTTGTGACATATAAAAAGGTTTCATAATGTACAGAAAAAAACCATGTAGTAAGTACACAATAATTATTAGCAGCTTTCTAACACATTAGTTGGGGCAAAAAAATGGTTACTTTTTTGAGCGTGTCGACGGTGTTTCGACCCCACCATCAGTAGGGGGTCTCAACAGGACCTAACAATGAAGGACACCTGAAATGAAATATAATAGAAAATGACTCAGTCAGCCCGATGTAGAGACATTAGAAAGTTTAGTGGTTTTGATGGTTGAGTGGTATAACCAAGAGAATGACAATAAGCTTTGGTGATATGCACACCAACAATGGGAGTGGCTCAAAAAAGAGTGATGTACAAAAGGGGAAATTATTACTCACATGGGGCCCAGTTGGGCACTGTAAAGGTGTGTCATGGTTGACAAAATACACGTATCTTAATTCAGTCAGTACAAGTGGCCTAGATAGCCCTTGCTGGCTATGCAGTGTTGTGCTCAAGTCAGCTATTCAGTATATTAAAAGTCACATATTATTTATCAATTTCATTTTGTAAAAATACACGTGATTCCTCTAAACAACAATTGTTTTATTTTCATGACAACATTACAGGTTTTTTATCCTGAAATACCAGCTTTTCATCTTCAGTAAATACATGTTTGGAGACCAAATGATAACATTTTCATTTACGTGGAGGCGACCCCAGACCAGAGTGAGGGGTGTTCCCCTAACTGTGGTCTTTGTTGTTTTTTAGTTAAGACCAAAATGATTGTTTGAGCAGCTAGTCTTAAAGAATGTCTTTAAAATGGCAGCTTGACTGTCCTCTGAGGGACTTTCAAGAGCAACACAAAGCCTGGAGTCCTATAACTCAATTATTTTGCTGGATCTCAGTGCCGCTTTCGACACTGTTGATCATCCCATTCTGCTGGAGCGTTTAAAGAATCTATGAGTGAGGCACTTGGCTCTGGCCTGGCTTAACTCCTTTTTGGGGGACCGCTCCTTCCAGGCCATTGAGGGTACGGCATCATCTTGTCCTTGGCCTCTTAGCTGTGGGGTTCCACAGGGTTCTTCCCTGAGCCCCACACTATTTAACACCTATATGGCCCCATTAGCTGAGATAGTACTTCCGTTCGACATCCAAATTATCACCTACGCAGATGACACCCAACTGGTGGTATCACTAAACCACCCGGAAGGTTCCTCTGACTCTCTGGGCAATTGCCTAGAGGCGGTTGCCGTATGGATGGAACTATCTCACCTTAAACTAAATGGGGATAAGACAGAGCTAATGTTTCTGGGCAAATCCTCTCCACACCCTGCGATACCCTCCTGGCCGATCTGTCTGGGCAATCCGCCTGTCTCCAAACAGCAGATCAAGAGCCTTGGCTTTTGGCTGGACAGCTCGCTCTGTTTCAGCCTTCAAGCTACTAAGCTCTCAGCTACCTGCTTTGGCCTGATGAGGATGTTATGGAAAATACTGCCTCTACTTCCCTTTCAGGCCCGCTGGATAATGGTGCAAGCCCTTATTCTATCACGGCTAGATTATGGGAATGCCCTATATCTGGGCGCTCCCTTGGCTACTATCAAAAAACTTCAAGTAACCCAGAATTGTGCAGCCCGCCTACTCCTCCAGATCCCACGGAGGCAGTCAGCGCGTTCTGCACTGAAGACACTTCATTGGCTCCCCGTTCAATCCAGAATAAGTTTTAAGGCAATGTGTCTGGCCCATAGAGCTAACCGAAAAATCGGTCCCGGAGTTATCCATCCTATGGTGGTCCCCTACTCACCCTCTAGGCGTCTTCATTCCAGCAATGCCTTTCTCGCTACTACTAGGAAAGTACGCAGATCCAGATGGTCACTCCTTCTCACTGATTTGCAAATTTTCGTAGACTGCTTAAAACTGACCTCTTTAGCGCTACGTAACAACCCTGTTTTACATCTGCCTGTCTGATCAAAGTGCTACGAGGCCTCAGGGTAGTTACGCGCTATACAAACTCTTTTTCATTCATTCATTCATTCATTCATTCATTCATTCATTTATAACCTTGATGAACATATACACATATTTTTTATTACATTGGTTGGCAGATTGTCAGAGTGGCATATCCTCTGAGGTTCATGGTTGTCACATAAAAATACAGAAGCCGGTGCAGATAACCAGGCCCCTCATTTATAAGACTGTGTGCAAGGTGGTTGGAACATTAGATTTCACCCTGAATTGTATACTAATCGTAAATCAAGGCAGTAGCTCGAAAGTGGCTGATAGCAGTACTGAGATATTCACTGATTCACATTATGAAAGTGCCTGGTTTTTGGCCAAAATATTTTATTCCTCTTGGACTCAAGCATTTCCAGTTAGCCAGTTGCTGCTGGTTGGCCAGTGGGTGAAACTTCCGAGCCCAATATTTTATGAAGATGTAGCCTTACGGCTAGAGCGGTCAACCTCGAAGCTGGGGAACCGGGTTCGAGTCTCGGCAACGACGCTCAACATCCTCTGATCCCGGGCAAATCACTTAATATCCCCCTGCTCAACAAAAAAATGAATGTGTCCTTCTGTGACTCAATTGGTGCTCATGTAAAACACTCTGGTACCTGATATCTTCGGGTCTAACTCACATTATATAAAATAAAAAATAAAAATTCTGTGCTCACGGCCAATCGATTATTATGTATAATAACCAGTGAGAACGAGTCTCCTATTTCATTAGCTACTGTTCCTATAACCACTTTTTCATGTTTTTTTATAATGTCTATTTTAGGTATTTAATAGGTAGGTGAGGGAGGGTTTTTTTTAACGCACCTTGTGGGTTCTAAGGCAGTGCACTTAATAAAACCATGAAAAAGTGGTTATAGGAACAGTAGCTAATGAAATAGGAGGCTCGTTCTCACTCGTTATTGTATTAATTATTTGGGGAAATGAACAGGTCTTGGCTCTCGCTTCTCTTTCTCCTATTTATGTTTAGACAAACAATTATTTTTGACCATGAGTCTCTAAGTGCTTGTGGCACCCTCTAGATGGGTTCAGTGACTTTCAAGGTAGGAGGATGTGGACTCACCAGAAAGAAATCAAACATCTCTTATTCGTGACTTGCAGAGGCTCACTAGAGTTGTACTTTCTACACTTCTACCAAGGGACATCTGTCAATTTCTAGCCAATGTCTTGCATCAGCGTAGCACTAAATAATGCTCAAAGTTTATTTTGTGGATGCAGGGAAGCAAGATCACAAGATAGAGTAAGCACCGTAGAGCTCATCACCTGTATCACTAGATCATCTCCACCACCATAACTTTTCTTTGTGTCGGCAGCATCTGCAGTGGCCAAAGATTCTGGGCAAATCACTTAATCTCCCTGTGCCTAATAAATGGATGTGTACATGTGTAATGCAACTTTTGCTCATGTAAAGCGCTCTGATACCTTAGGGACGAGTTTGTGCTATATAAAACTGCAAAAAAAGAGGGCAGTGTGCAGTCATCACCGGAATCTTCTCTTGGTGCCTCAAGTTGTGGATACTTCTATCACTGGAGTCAGACAAGCAGTCCTCTTTGGCAGGACTTCATTCCGTGCACCAGAGACTCACAAGGACATTTGCTAAAGGTAATTTGGTGTGCAGTGCCTCACACTATTCAAATCATGACTGACAAGTACACAGACCCACAGGAGCCATTACACCTAGCTACCTACTTGTGAAGCCATTCACCATTCAATTAGCCATTCATGACTTGCAAACTAACGTTTTTGATCATTAGCTCCATTTTGAAGTGCTGGGTGCTGCACCAGCCATGGTGACAGACAGACACTCACTCATGTGTGCCACACTAGCATACGTGTATTTGCAGAAGCGCACATTCATCCCTTAGTATTGTGGCACCGGCGACAAAGCAGAAATCTCGGCGCTCAATAACAGACGTTTGTCATTACTAAACTCAATGGCACTCATTTGATCGACCTCAGAAGGATAAAAGGTGGAGTGGAGCCACTGAGATTCGAACACAGATTTATGCACACACACTCGTGAACATACATACAGACTCGTGTGCACCCACAAACATGATGTGTATTTGTAAAAGTGCACATTCATCCATTAGGGTCTCTTGGCACTGAATAAGAGATGCCTCTGCACTGAATTACATACATTTATTGTTCTCCAACCTAATGGTACTGATTTTGTCGACCTCAGAAGGATGAAAGGCTAAGTGAAGCTGCTGAGATTCAAACAGATTTCTGCACACACACAAACACACACACTTGTGCACATACACACTCATGTACACATGTACTCACACTCATGGCCACACAGACATTTATATGCACATTCACATAGACCTACACTCATTTGCATTCACACTTACACACTCTGGTGCACACTCACCTGCACACACACACTTTTATGTGTGCACACTCACGTATGCACGTTCATGTGCATACATAAGCTGACTTGCATAGGGACAAATGCTCACTCACATGTACAGAAACATGTGTGCACTAACACTCATGTACACACATGTTTACACACATTCATGTACATTTACAAGTTCACATACACTCCCACGTACTTTTTGCTTGCTAGTGCTGTTATTATACTGTGGGAACAGAGCAGCAGGCTCATCATGTTTTTCCCTTGCACAACTAGGCAGGTGCCTCTTCCCACTGCTTGAAGACATTTAGGGGCGGTTTTCAAACCTTTCACGTTCAGCATCATAAAAGTGACACTAAAGAGCGCAATTTCTTTTTGCTGGTTTCTTTCCAGCAAAACTTGTTTTGCACTGGCAAGCACCCTCTCAGTAGCGCAAAGCAACGCCAAGCACTGCTTTGCGCTGCTTTGCACCAAGGGGGCGTTACATGGGTGGTACATGGGCATTCACATACAACCACCCATGCCTTTTGACGCAAAACCATATTTACAAAGATGTGTTAACATGGTTTTGCGCCAAAAGTTAACACCCCTTCAAAGGAGTTGTTAACAGGAGAAATGCTTTCATTTCTTCGTGCTTTTCCGGCGTTGCATGTGAACTGCACCGTGCAGCACGTATGCAAAGTGGGAAAAACTTTGCATCATGCCTAGCATAGGAAGGGTACCCTTACAGGAAGGGTACCCTTCCTGTACAAAACCTATGCTACACTAATGCACACACCCTTGTACTACGGCGGTAAGGTGTGTGCATGGCGCACGGCAGCTGTAATCACCGCCGGCGCAAGGGAAAGGGGAGGAGAGAACTATGGGCCAGATGCATCAAGCATCCATTTTGCGATTCCTTATTAGCGAAAAATAAGGAATCGCTAATAAGGAATAGCAAAATGGAATGCATCAAGCAATCACACAAAAAATAGCGATTCCTTAATTGCGACTCGCAAATTGCGAGTCGCAATTAATGAATACCTCCCCATTCATTCCTATGGGCCTAGAGGCCCATAGGAATGAATGGGAAGACAATCTCAATTTGCGAATCGCAATTAGCGATTCGCAAATTGAGATTGCGAGTTCAAGGGTGCAGGGGTGTCCAAAGGACACCCTGTTACACCCCTGAATGTGATCTGTGCACATATGTTGCGCACACACATGCCCTTAGGGCATGTGTGTGCGCAACATGAAACTTTGAAAAATGCATAAAAGTGCATTTTTCAAAGTTTTTGCAAATTACCATGAAGTTGTACTTTGTGGTAATTTGCGTGCCCTATTAGCGAATTCGCTATTTTTGATACTTTCATGCATTGCATTTAAGGAATCTCAATTTGAGATTCCTTAAATGCAAACAATCGCAATTTAGCGAATTCTCTATTTGCGATTTTTGCATTTGGGATGATGCATCCCAAATGCAAAAATTGCACTCGCAAAGGGCCAGATTCTGAGAATCTGGCCCTTTTGCGAGCGCATTTCGCTTGATGCATCTGGCCCTATATCTCTGAAGATATGACGCTCTCCTATCTCTGTAAATATGTCTGTCTACCTATCGCAAAACGTGGCACAGCCTTGCTGGGGGCTGAGCTGCGTTGAGTGACTTTTTGGAAAATCTCCCCCTTAGAGTACTCGAAGATACAGAGACCGGACTGAATTTTTGACTAGGGCGTTACAGGAAGGCGGATCAGGATGATCAGCCAAGGACTCCTTAGATCCAGCACAGACAAGAGACTATTTTATTCTGTATGTCTGAGGAAAGTTATTTCGGTAATAGGATGTAAACCCCGTCGCCCACAGAAATTGTCTGTGAACCCCCGACCATTGCTTGCTGTAATGGAGTGCATTATGATCCCATCTGCGCCCTGCCTAAGTGAGCCCTCTCACTACATCCAGGGCTTTAAGTGGGATAAAAAACGGAGGGGGGGAGAGAGTCTGTCAAAGGGGCCTGGCCATTGGTAAATAGGGGCGTGGCTTTATAACACATAAGCTAAAAATCTGTGCTTAACATAGTGCTCTGCCCAAATGGTATTTTGCTGCTTCTGTCATTGCATCCAGATATATAATACAACAAGTAACATTACACGTACAGCAAGTCAGGACTGTTGGTTTTGTCAATGGTTGTTAGTTGCTTAAGATAAATGAGCAGCAATCACGGCTTCCTTGTATATAATATTGGAAATGCTTCAGTTCTGAAATGAGACTGAAAGAACTATAACGACTCTCTTCGAAGTTACATCAAAGGCAGTGGAGAGTAGGATTGCTGCAGAGTTGAGAATTTTTTTCCACCCTGCAGTGTCGGGGAAAAATGTAGAGCCCGATAAGGACCCGTCTCAGCCCATGCTTTTTTTAACTGCCCGTGCTGAGCACCAGCAGGACCCTGCCCACTTAAAGCCCGGCCTACATCGTACTCTGCACAGTGGTGAACAGTCTCATTGCACACTCCAGGTCTGACCTCTGAGTGAATGCCGACAAATTACCCGACTGAAAACAAATATTGGGTAGGGGCCTCAACCCAGCACACTCTCTGGAGATACGTCCCTCGGAGGAGATGCACCCCCCCCCTCATTTTATGCTGAAAGACAATGTAAGATCTGTTGATCCCATGAACTCTGTTCGCTGAGCCCTTAACACAGGGCCGGCGCTAGGCATGGACAGTGTGGACAGCTGCCCAGGGCCTCACACTCAGCCCACCAGCATGGGGCCCGCACTGGTAGTGTGTCCTGTTGTTTCCCATGCGATCCATTTTAAAGAAAGGTGACGCCTTGCAATTAGGTTCAATGGGAGACCCCCAGGGCTGGTGTCTGGAGGCCTAGGGGAGGCAGACGCTTTCTCTTGTCCCAATTGCAAGGAGACCCATTCACAGACACTGCGGGAGGCCCATTGTCCAGCATTTCTGCGCCACCACAGTTTTAACTTTTAGCTAACAAGCAATTCTCACACCTATCGGACTGAAGGTGTGAGAATTGCTATTGGGCTAAAAGTTAAAACTGTGGGGGGCGTACGGATGCTCGACAATGGGCATCCTGCAGTGTTTGTGAATTGTCTCCTTGCAAGGGGCCACTTATCGAAATGAAAGGGGCCTCGCACATTCCCTTTTAGCCCAGGGCCTCGCAAATACTAGAACCGACCCTGCCTTAACAAGTGCATATTTATGGAGCTCACTGGAAAGTTCTGTGCTGAGAAGGTTGCTAAGAAACCCCCAAATGGCTGCATCTGAAGCAGCTCACAAACCGTCGACTACTAGGTGAATTTTCAGGCACACCGCCTACTGACATCTGAAAAAGCATAATTTCTTCAGAGGTTTGGTGATTGATGGTAGGATTTAACTAAAAGAAGCCAAACAGGGAAAGCTACACGATTAAAAATAATAATAAAAATACATTTAAAGAAATCCATGCAAAAAGATCAAACTCCCGATCAATGTATCAAAAAATGCACCATTGTCTATAACATTTTCAGTCAATTCTATGGCGGGGTCCCTACTCTACTGGAAAAGTGGTGTTTGGACTACAGTATAGTATTCTGGACTTTGAAGTTGTCCTGCCACAGTTGAAGAAAATTGTCTAACTCGCCTGATGACCAATAAGAGAAGTCCAGCGGTGGATCCAATTTGTCCACATGACATGGACACATACATTAACCAGAATTAAACTGCATTTCTGCTGCCAAAATGTCTAGACCTGTGGGATGTCTCATGTACCTCCGAGACACGAGGGTAGTCACAGAGCCAAACCAATGTCACTCTAGTTTTGGTCTTGAAAAGTTGACGGGCTTGCTCTTGACAGGGCAGCTCCATTCCATGCAACTTCCTGGCTGCATTCCTATTAGTTACACTGCTTCTTACATCTTTAGCTCCAGAAGTCCAGCCCCTTTGCCTTGCCTCATCCCCAGTGGGGCATCACGGGAGGGGGGGAATGCAAAAAAATTTTAAGAACTTACCTGCCACCTCGGTGCTCCTCTGTCCGAGCCGCCTCAGTGCTCCTCTTCTCCCCTCCTCACCCAATCCATATGCTCCTCTCATGCTATTACCCAGCATGAGAGAAGCTCTGGGATTGGTCTGAGCGGACTGAAATGCAGCTCAGTTAGGGACAGAGAGCATGTGCCTCTTTTCCCACCCTGAAGTGCAAGACAGATGGGTTGGAGAAATGAAAGTGCGCATGATGTCCTGATCTGACCTGGTCAGACGCGGTCGCTCCCTCCTCCCGCCGCGTGGCCCGCCCCAAGTGTGCCCGGCCTCCTCCTGTTGCCGCCGAGCCCTGCCCCTGCCTCTGGACCCTGCCTGCCCTCGGTACCTGCTCGTGCTAGGCACCTGGATCTCCGCCCCTTTTTCTCTGCCGCTTGGCTTCTCGTTCCGCCGTCCTGTGCACTTGTGGTATTTAATTTGTTACTGTGTAGTTCCTTTCTGTATTTTCCTGATTCCGCTCGCTTATTGTGCCGCTTTTCCCCTGCCCCACCCCGCTCCCGGCCGCTGCTCCCCCGTGGCTCCACCCACGCTCCCTCCAGCATCACTGCACCGCTGCCCCCCCTCCTGCCACCCCGCTCCCGCCTCCCAGCTGCTCCTCCCTCGCCCCTCCCCTCCTCACTCTCCATTTATGGCAAAGTGCACGCGTACGCGCAGTGTCAACGTGCAGCGGGCGCGCCAAAGGCAAGCCCGTCTGCGCCCGTCCGCGCCTGGACCGCGCCCAGCGCCAGGACCACTGGCCCCCGCCGATGCAAGACCACCCGACAGACCTACGACGCCGCCACCCTCAACGCACTCAATGCCGGCCGGAACCCTGCCTGCTACCGAGCCACCCCGAGACGCACCCACGGACCCTTCACCTGCCAAGCCTGCCGATTCACCTGCCTCCGGACCTGCACCACCCCCGCCAAGTCGAGCACCAGCAGCAACCACCTGAAGTGCATCCTGCTGAACACCCGCTCCGTCCACAGGCACGCCGTGGAACTCTGGGACCTGCTCGACGCAACAGCACCGGACGTCGCCTTCCTCACCGAAACCTGGATGAACGCCTCCTCAGCGCCCGACATCGCCATAGCCATCCCGGACGGATACAAGATCACCCGGAAGGACTGCGTCAACCAGACGGGAGGAGGCATCGCCATCGTACACAAGAACACCATCCGCATCTCGACCAACTCCGAGGATACCTTCACCGCCGCCGAACACCTGCACTTCCAGATACACACTGACCCCAAGACCACCCTTCGAGGCCCCCTTATCTACAGACCCCGGGACCACGCACACAATTCAGCGAAGACATCGCAGACTTCCTCAGCCCGCACGCCCAGCCCTCCGCCGACTACATCCTCCTAGGGGACCTCAACTTCCACCTGGAGAACAACAACGACAGAAACACAACCGCCCTGCTGGACAACCTCGGACTCAAGCAACTGGTTAACACTCTCACCCACGACGCCGGCCACACGCTTGACCCCGTCTTCTCATCCAGCAAGCACATCTCCTTCAGCCACGCCACCGGACTCCACTGGACCGACCACAGCTGCGTCCACTTCAGCTTCAGAAAAACTGCGACCCACGACCACCCGCAACAGGTTCCCCGCCGGAGCTGGAGCAAGATCACCGCCGAGCAGCTCACCGCCTCCCTCAGCCAGAACACTCCCACCAACACAACGGACCCCAACGAAGCAGCCAGCAACCTCACCAAGTGGCTGACCGCCTGCGCCAACGACATCGCACCACTAAAGAACCCTCCCAGCAGACCCGGCAGCAAGAAAACCCCCTGGTTCACCGACGAACTCAAGGAATCCAAGAAGAACTGCCGCACCCTGGAGAAAGCCTGGCGGCTCGACCAGACCACAGACAACAGGACCGCCCTCAAGCACGCCGCCCGCAAACACCATCAGCTGATCCGCGCCACCAAGAAGTCGGCACTCAAAGAACGACTGGACAACAACGCCCACGACAGCAGGGAACTTTTCAGCATCGTCAAAGAGTTCTCCAACCCCAGCGCCGGAAACAACGACATCACTCCCTCGCAAGACCTCTGCAACTCACTCGCTGCGTTCTTCCACAGCAAGATCGCCCACATACACAACAGCTTCGACGCACAGACCACGCACCCTATCACCGAACCAACGCCCGCCACCACCACCCTCTGCAACTGGACCCCGATCAGCACCAAAGACACCACCCGCACGATGAACTCCATCCACTCCGGATCACCAACCGACCTCTGCCCACACCACGTCTTCAACAAAGCCGACGCCATCATCGCACCCCATCTCCGGGACATCATCAACTCCTCCTTCCACACCGCCACCTTCCCGGAGAGCTGTAAGCACGCCGAGCTGACCGCCCTCCTGAAGAAACCAATGGCGGACCCCACCGACCTCAAGAACTACCGTCCCATCTCGCTCCTTCCCTTTCCGGCCAAAGTCATCGAGAAGACCGTCAACAGACAGCTTGCCGCCTTCCTCGAGACGAACGGATCCCTCGACCCCTCTCATCCCGGGTTTCGGGCCAACCACAGCACCGAGACCGCCCTAATCGCAGCCACCGACGACATCAGAACCCTGATCGACAACAGGGAAACAGCGGCCCTCATCCTCTTGGACCTCTCTGCGGCGTTCAACACCGTCTGCCACAGCACCCTAGTGAAGCGCCTCAGCAACATCGGAATCCGAGAGAAAGCACTGGAGTGGATCATCTCGTTCCTCGCCAGAAGGACCCAGAGAGTCCGCCTCCCCCCCGTTCAGATCCGAGGCCACCGAAGTCATCTGCGACTTACCACAAGGATCTTCACTCAGCCCTCTTCAACGTCTACATGAGCCCCCTCGCAGCCATCGCACGCCAACACGACCTCAACATCATCTCCTACGCCGACGACACCCAGCTGATCCTCTCTCTCACCAACAACACCACCACCGCCAGAGCCAACCTACACGAAGGGATGAAAGACGTCGCCGACTGGATGAGGAACAGCCGCCTCAAACTGAACTCAGACAAGACGGAAGTCCTCATCCGGGGATCATCTTCCTCCGCCTGGGACAACTCCTGGTGGCCCCCGGCCCTGGGCACTGCTCCCAAGCCAACAGACCACGCACGCAACCTGGGCTTCATCCTGGACTCCTCCCTGTCGATGACCAAACAAGTCAACGCCGTCTCATCTTCATGCTTCAACACCCTGCGCATGCTCCGCAAGATCTTCAGATGGATCCCCACTGAAACCAGGAAGACCATCACCCAGGCACTCGTCACCAGCCGACTGGACTACGGGAACACCCTCTACGCCGGAACCACAGCCAAACTTCAAAAAAGACTCCAGCGCATCGAGAACGCCTCCGCACAACTCATCCTGGACATCCCCCGACACAGCCACATCACCGGACACCTGAGAAACCTGCACTGGCTCCCCGTCAGCAAGAGAATCACGTTCAGACTCCTCAACCACGCACACAAGGCTCTCCACGACCTGGGCCCCAAGTACCTCAACAACCGCATGACCTTCTACACGCCCACCCGCCAGCTACGATCGACCAGCCACGCCCTCGCCACCGTACCACGCATACGCAAAGCCACCGCCGGAGGAAGATCCTTCTCCTACCTGGCAGCCAAGACCTGGAACATCCTCCCCACCCACCTTCGGCAACCCAGGACCATCTCTCCTTCAGAAAGCAGCTCAAGACCTGGCTGTTCGAGCAGTAGCATAACCCCTCCCCAGCGCCTTGAGACCCTCCCGGGTGAGTAGCGCGCTTTATAAATGCTGTGATTGATTGATTGATTGATGTTGGATTGACCGTCCTAAGACGACAGGCCAAACCGACATGAGCACTTACAGTGCACCTACCACTCCTCCCTGACTGCTGCTGACGCAGAGGATGGCTTCTCCCCTCCCTAAACTCGGCAGACTCGGCTGAGTAAAGTGTTATTACAAAGTAATTGCTACATTCACTGCTCTTCCAGACCCCATAGCCTTCAATCTGTGCTGGCTTGATCCAGCTATTTTCCCTTCTTAGGTCTGGTGTTAGCCACGATCTTTTGATTTTTCTAAAATATACATAATATACTTACATATAAGGGCTTTCAGCCACCTCTCTTTATCCATTGGTCTGTTGCCTTGTCATTCACATGTTGCTTCTGCCCACGGCAGCATATAGCATGGGGCAGGGGTTCAGCCTACTTAAGCCACTGGTTAACTTTACTTTCAGTGACTGCATTTTGCTCTTTCACAAGGAGCACATGCGTACACAAGGGTTGTATGACACTAGTATGGAAGCCGAAATGCTGACGTCTTTTGAAACGAAGATGTTTTCATGAAAAGGGCATTAATACAGCAGTTTATTTCTCAAAAGCTATTTTCACAACATGCAATTAAGAGCCTTTGTGAATGCCATAAGTGTGAAGGCAATTAAAATGGGTTCTGTAATTCTGAGAAAACATTTTAACGCCATATAATGAGATGCCCAATAAGGTTCTTCCCAACCAATATGTTGGAAAAGTAATTTTTCTCCTACTTCTGCAAAAGGTTGAACACAGGGCCGGCGCTAAGCATGGGCAATATGGGCAGCTGCCCAGGGTCCCCCACTCAGCCTACCAGCATGGGGCCCGCACACTGGCAACACCCCATGTTCCTCATGTATCCATGTTGATCCAATGGAAAGAAATATGTCTCTTTACAATTGGGCCCACAGAAGGGGACCTCTCCCTGGGCCTCTAAGGGATGGAGTGGGAAGGCCTAGGGGAGGAGGACACCTCTCGGGCTGCTCATTCAGAGACATTGTGGGACGCCCATTGTCAGCACTTTAGCGCCCCACAGGTTTAACTCTCAGCCCCCAAGCAATTCTCACACCTTCAGCCCGGTCTGAGCTGTAAAAGAGGAGCTGTGGCGCAGGAGGAGTCTGCACAAAGCAGCTTCCCGAGCCCAGAAGGGTGTCACTTTTTTAAATTAGAGGGGCCTCGCACATTCCCTTTCGCCCCTCCATCAAAAATCCTAGAACCAGCCCTGGTTGAATGGTCTAAATATGCAGAGGCCGGGCTTCATACTGCGCTCTTCGGCGTTCAGTGCAATGTGTATCTCACTCCTGGTGGTTGCTTTTGGTCGTCCCGCAGGAGGACGCAGTGCCTCACGTATATTTTATAAAATATAATCTGCACATGTTCTGATACATTTGCTGTGATTGTAACAACCACTTGTCCCCTTCTGTATAGTGCGTACTGTAAGAAAACTGAAGTATTCCAGTAACTGCTAGGGGTTCATATTAAAAGCTTAGGGCCATATGTAGGTGGGTCAGTACCGGTCGGTAACGGTGAAATTCGGTAAATTTCACCATTATCGACCGTATTTAGGGATTTCAGATGTAGGAGGCAGGTTCAAGGATTCGATAATTTACCGAATCGGTCATTTAAGGAATCAGTAAATTACCGAAATCTTAAAATACCGAATCGGTAAATTACTGAATCCTTGAAATCCTATGTTGGAGGCACTCAAGTGAGTGCATTTTTGCATTCAGGATTCGTTATTTACCACCAACTATAAGTTGGTGGTAAATACCGAATACCCTTGAAAAAGCAATTTTTTGCTTTTTTTTCATTACCATGTGGCAGACATGCATGCCCTTAGGGCATGTATGTGCGCCACATGTACTTACATGCACGATTCAGGGGTGCAACAGGGTGTCAATGTGACACCCTGCCACCCAATAACGATTCGGTAATATCGAATATCGTTCAGCAATCAGAACCAAAAAGGTCACAGCACCACTTGTGAAACACTTCCTGGACCATGGACATGGCCCAAATGACTTCACATGGCGCATATTAGAAAAAATTAATGTGTCCAATGAAAAAAGAAGTGAAGCCATTCGAAAGAAGCGTGAAGTTTTTGGGATTTTTTCTTTAAATACTTTTCGTGAGGGATTAAATAGTGAAATCCCTTGGGAAAATGCAATTGTTTAAATTAATAAATGAACTCTGGAGCTGTAAGATGTTTTATTTAAAAATACACCCTTTCCTGTATAAATAACTAACTCCCCTTAGCTTATATGATTCTTATTAGAATCATAAAAGTAAAAATATTTATTCACGTTTTGAAACATCTAACGAGCACATTTAGGTTGCTCCGTGAATTTATAAATCTGGATTGCACTTCTAAATATAATGTTTACGGTCCTTCGTGGAAATACTGCAAATTTCTTGCTAGGGAACACATCTGTCTTCCCAAAAACACACCCAGTCCTTAGAGCAATTGTTTAAATTAATAAATGGACTCTGAAGCTGTAAGATGTTCTTAAAAATACACCCTTTTCTGAATAAATAAGTAACTCCCCTTATCTTATATGATGCCTATAATAATTGCTAACGTTTTGAAATATCTAACGAGCACATTTAGGCTGCTCCGTAAATTTATAAATCTATATTCCACTTTTAAATATAACGATCACAGTCCTTTGTGGAAATACTGCAAAGTTTTTGCCGGGGGACTCATCTGTCTTCTTGAAAGCACATCCAGCCTCTATAGTCTTTTTTTACTCCTCACTATCCCAGCGCCGGGCAAGGGGATGTCAATTGACTACACCTGCAAAAGATAAAAAAGACGCGCGAACTCTCTCGGGTTTCATTTCATCTTTGAAATCCGCATGGAACAGACGACCGCCTCCACGCGCCACGATTAGAGAGACCACCGGTATGTGAACGCGATCGGTTTCTAATCCGAACGCTTGTTTAAAATTAACACTCGGAAGTGAGCTACTAATAATTCCAAAACTATCTTTAGTTGTAGGTTAAACCCTGACACTTATACCCTCGGCGTATGTCATTATCGAGGCAACGCGAGAAGCAAACTGAGAAGAATACTGTTGATGAGGTACGCTGACCACTGTTTGGCTTTCAGAAGGGGAAAATGGGTATTTTTGTTCTATAGGAACATTGTAATAATACCTATGTTCCTGTTTCAGTATAGTATTGATTATCCTGGCAAGACTGCGAGCCGAAAATAACCGCATTTAACCATACCGACCCAACAGTATTCCTCAGCCGCTAACTAAAGAACATATCAATATAGGTAAGGTTAGCCACACCCTTGTGTTCACGGTGTCTATATATATTTATATAAAAAATATTGAACCATGCGTTTATTTTACATTTTTGATGCAGGAGTTGTCTCTAACCCGCGAAGCCATCTTTTGATTGCGCCGTAATTTTATTCGTCATATCCCGTGGAGGCGATGCAACACTGTAATTAACAACAGGTAATTTAGACGCTTATAATAGGCAACATGCATAAATGAAAGGATAGTAAAGTAGTGCATCGTTTTCAGATTATTTCCCTTTTATGTATCCCTCACAGGTTGTTTTAATTACCAGATATTGAATTAAAGAATGAAATAAAACTCTACATCAGCTATATATAACAATTAAAATAATGTTGTGATTAGGTACGTTATTTTCCAGTCACTACTTTATATTCTCCGTACTATTATATAAGTATAGAGATTGACAATAATCCTTTCTGTTTTAATATTATACACTGCAGAATTTCCGTGTTCAATTGCTCTGTGATTCCTTCTACCGCCTAAAGACCCGAATAAAAGTGCTCCGCTGATTAGAGCGTGTAGCTGTAGGTAAGCAATATAAGTTCTAAAAATGACCTTTACTTTAGTTTTCAGGCATTTATTGCTTCTGGTAGCCAGTAAATAAATAGAACCATTACAATCCCCCTTTTTTCAATTATGAAGATTAAGATGTAAACAACAGCTTAGAATATAAGAACAGACCTTGAAAGAAATAATAATAGTTCATCACATTTTCTACTTCTACGCTTGTTCTCATTATTTAATTATCTATTTCCATTCTTCTTCTTTTCGTTCTTAACATGTTTTTATCCACCCTTTTCACTTTTTCCAGTTATTTAGAATATAACTCCCCCTTGCATAATTTATAGATTCTTTATTTCTGTTCCTACCATCCTCTTATCTATCCTGTTCATTTTTTCCAGTTATTTAAAACATTATTCCCCCTTGCATCATTTTTAGAATTTATAAGTTCTATGTCATTAGGTATAAAGCAGAAGATGTACGTTTAAAACCCGTTTAACTGTATACAATGTCATGTGTTTAGTCAGCAGTGCAGAATTATGATGGTATTCACAAATTGTGCTCTTCTAATTGAAAACAAAGAGACATTGTTCATATTCAATGTAATTGTCGGAAATATGAATGTATCGATCTGTAATAGAGGTTCTTTATGTACTTTATCACTTTAGCTTTCAATAGTGGTGCATTTGGATCTATTTTCGTTAGTAGAATTGTGCATTCTGGAATAACATATTTAATATATTGCCTTATCATTGTGCAATACTGACAGTATGAATCATTGAGCTACAGTAGAGGCGACTTTTGATTCCTGCTCTTATCCCCTGAGCATTTATATTGCCTTATAGAACAGGATAAAAATTGTTTTTGTTCAGTTTCCTTTGTTTTAACAACAGATATGTTGACTATACTAAATAGGAGAATGCGAACTTTTTCTAGTTCAAATGTAGTAACAAATGTATTTAATGTTGTACTAAAATATGTTTCTATTTTTAGAAAGTTGTCTTCTGTCTTAAGAAAGGCGCTGGCCGCCGAAACGCGTCGACACACAACTTGACACACCACCCCCTTTTTAGGTTTTGCCTGCAAATGCTCACGTAGTGAGCATTCGCTAAAAAACCTATTGAGTTCTATATATGATCGATGACCCGCCTCTGCCTCTCATTGGCTAGCTCCATAAATGGAGGCTAGCCATTGGGAGACAGAGGCTGTCAATCGCGCTTTCTCCAGAAAACGCGATTCGGGGGCGTTTCGCGGTGTTTTTTTAAGCCCCGCCCCTTTGTCCCGGGCCGCGCTGCGATTGGCTGCCAGCCCGGGACACCCCCGTGACGTCATTCCCGGGCCGTGCTGTGATTGGCTGCCGGCCCGGGACACCCCCGTGACGTCGGCCAATCACAGCGCGGCCCGGGACCTGACTTGTCTCTCTGTGCTCGAGCACCAGCAAGATGGCGCGAAGAACAAGAACTACGCGCGAGCTCTACAGGCTGAGGTTCTTCGAAAGGTGTCCGACCGTGGCACAGCGTTTGGCGCACACCTGGCCAGCGCCGGCTTCTTTCACGTGGGGCCAAAGGACCGGGTCCAGTGCCTCTCCTGTGGGGGCATACTGAACTAAGTAAGTTTTCGGCTCTGCTGTTCTTGCTTGTAATGCGCGTGTTACGTACACAAAATGCCTCGTGCGCTGGGTTCACGCGGTGCAGTGGTTGGAAAGATTTAATTACGCGCTGAACTCTCTGAGCTGTGAATGAGGTCCATGTGATATTACACCGTCTACCAGCCAGGGACGTTTATAAGGCCAGACCAACGTGGGCAATTGCCCAGGGCCCCCACCTCCCAAGGGCCCCTCTGTGAAAGTGAAATTTCTCTCTGTTTGACCTCCGCCTCTCTCTCTCTTTTCAAGAAGCGGGTCCCCTCATACAGAGTGCCTGCATATCTATTTTTCCATTTCAAGCACTGGTCCAGGTCATAACATATTTCAACGGTTGTGTTACCCTGTTAAAGTTTAATATAATTAAGTGTTATTTGGCATCACAGAGGGTATACATTATTGTGATTGCAATTATTTAGCGCTTACTACCCTGGTGAGGCGTCGATGCGCTTTTTGGCAATTTTCAGGGAATGGTTTATAACATTCAAACTTGTTCTGCACAGGTGCCCCCAAAATGTCTTGCCCGAGGCCCCCAAGATGCACTACTACCACAGCCTTTCATGCTTTTTCCAGCGGGGACCCGTCTGTCAATATGTGCCACCCCAGCTCTGATTATGACCCCTTTTGGGGTGAACTATCTGCATGAAAGTGTGGCGGGGCCTTGGTATAGGAGTGGTAGGAGAGGGGTGGGCTCATTTTAGTGTTTCGGGGAGAACGGGAACTGTTTACATGTCACAGTATTGAAAGAGTTAAACGAAGGGACTGCTCTGATTTATTGGGGCGCTTCTCCCCACGGGTTCGGTTGCGGGGGGGGGGGAAAGGGTGGGGCTTAAACTGAACTCTCCCCAAGGTGGCAGCAAGTGGCTCATGACTGTCACCGGAGCCCCCAGACAGCATTGTAGGAAGAGACAGTGTATGCGTTACTATGATGCGTTACTGTTGCCGAAAGTACATGCCACTATTACATGGGTTCTCCAAACCCCTTTTTTTTGTTTCAGAGTTTAAGAAAAGCAGGTGCTGCAAATGTCATAATAACAATGTAATCGATGTTGAACAAACCCCTCGTGGCGTGCCACAGACGGAACTGCCTCATGGTGGTTAAATTATAGCTGCAGTTAATATCTAAGTTAGTGGTACTCATTTTATCTGCTCACATAGATGAAAGTAGGAGGGGCTCATCCGAACATGTGTTGCCATGGTAACACTGAAAGCTCTGGAGCAGTCGCTCAGCCCGGAGAGCTCTTACCCTCGCGGGACAAAGCCCGTCTCCAGAAACAATGTTACAAGTTTTATGTAACTTGCTGAGAAGATACCACTGTGTGCCATAGTTTGTGGCTTCCGGGCACTGTGGCTAACGACGAGGCATATTTACTTGTAGGGATGACCGAAGATTATTTTTATGAATGTACAGTAGAAAAGGCTCCTCTGTGATTGAAAGGTGGGACTAGTTAGCAGAAATAGTATCTTCTGGCCAAGCTGCTGGGTGAGCGTCCAGCGCTTGTGGCCCACATGGAAGATGAGGCTGGTGAGAACCAAGAGGGCCCTGCAGAGTAGGGGAGGTGACTACATTTTGTTGTTGTTATTTTCTCCTCTGTCTTTACTTGAGGCCTGCAATTGATGTAACCTGTAACGCTCTGATCCTCATGTAAAGCGCTCTGATACCTCGGGGTATAGCCAGCGCTATATAAAACTTCTCAAAAAAATAAATACACATTCTGTGTCCTTGCCACGAGGCCTGGAGCTGCCCCATCCCAGTGGTGGTTTGCCTTTATTTCCTACATTCTGCAAACACTTCAAGTACCAGAATGCAATGCAAGAGGAATGTGTCACACTCGACGTGGAGCTGAGTGAGATCTCTGCATGAACAGAATTGTCGCCTGCTCGGATACTCGAAGTGCTCACTCACTCATGGTGTTAATGTACTCACGCGCCCAAAATGTTACCGTTCACAGCATGAGTATACATTTAACACTGAGTGCCAAGCCGTGAGTTTCAGCCCCAGGGAGTGGAGTGTTTCTGGCATACCGTGTGTTGGGGCTTTTATGGTGACGTGGTTCCCTGTGTGCTGGCATCGGCCGAGCAGGTGTTGCGAATCAACAGTGCCAGGCTGAAGTCTTGCATCTGGGGGTAGTGTGTAAAAACGCCTAATGAGGTCAGATAAGGACCCATCAGTCTGTGCACCCCTCTTTCTGTACACCAGAGGTCTGCCGAAGCTCCGGCGCAGCCTTTATCACACTGTAGGGGAGAGTTTAAAGGTGGCTCGTCGTGGGAGGGGGTGGGGGCGCACTGTCACCCTGTGACCTCAGCCACACTGGCCAGTTCTCCCCTGTTAAAGGAGACGCCCTCATCTTCAATTCAAATATTGCTGTATTGTGTCATTTCATGTCTCTGTTCCTAAAGCATCTCTTACTCCGGGGCTTACTCATTCGCCTTTTATTTGTCGGCGGGGGCTCCCTCTCCCATCCTCACCCTAAACCCCCATTTACTTTCTGCCCCTCTGTAGCGCTTTGACACAAAAGTGGGGCGTTTAAGCACTGCACAATTTCTCACCTTTACATATCATGTACCCACCTCCCATATGTTGTACACTCGCCCTATGTCTAGTGCCTGCTGCCCTGTCATGTCCTTCCCTGCCTTATGTCTTTTTTCCCCACTCAGTGCTTTAAAGCAGAGTAGAGGAGGGGTAAAGCGCTATAGAAAATGAACAATATGACATATATGACTGACTGTCCTCTCTCTGTTACTCCTCATACTCCGCATCTCATGAGCCCCTATGCTGAAGTTGCCCCTGTGCTGGCAGTGCTTTTTTTGTAAAATAATTCGTGCCAGGGCCTTAAGTTGTCTTCAGACTCACACGTGTGGCGCTATCTAATGTACTGTATCTTACTAAGCTCTTGTATCTGATGTTACTTGTAACGCAACAATCCTAAATGTAAAGCGCTCTGATACCTCTTGGGTCAAGTTCGCGCTATATAAAACTTTACAAATAAAACTTTACAAATAAACTGTAGGATCTTTCGGGTAAGTGCCATGCAGGTTGCAGGAGCATCAGAGTGTACAAAGTACCTAGGTTCGTATACGCTAAAATAATACAGTATGTACCGGTAACAGACAGTAATTCACTCCAATGCAGGGAGCCATTAACATCATTGTTTTCAAAAGGAGCAGGTCACGCTCCGCATCATCTCGTGAGACTTCAGGAGTTACAGCCGCGCGCCGTTCAAACACAGACCATGTCCCGAGTAACGCGTTTGTGATTAGCGCTCAAGCAGTGCAGAGACTCCCGGCTGAACCAAGGTAGGAAGTGCGCCTCCGTTCTCATCTTCGTGTCGGTAGGGATGATTAGAACTGCAGAACTACCAATGTGCAGGTCCGTACAAAAGCATTTCGCCCAAGTAAGAGTTGGCAGTATTAACGAGGAGCGCCTATGAGCAGCGCCAGCCCAAATACTCCTCGATTGTTGTTAAGAGCACTGGTGGTGACAGACCGCTTTTGAATATCGCATTGGTAAAACCCTTAGCGAATGCACGAGAACTGCACAATGAGATGTAAACTTGAGGCTAAAGTGAGCACGTATTATACATTGGACAATTCACACTTTACTTAATCAGAAGTACCATGGCTGTGTATTGTTGCTTGCCGAACGAGTGCCGCACATTGAAGCTATGAACTGCTATCGAAGCACTAGATGCAAACCGCATGGTACAGGTATGGCCAGTAAATAGCACTAAGAAACACTGGGCCTCAGAGGCGGACCAAACCATATACTAAAAAAGTGGTATAAGAACCACGACCCAAGTGGGGCTCTGTCTGAGTGTGTGTGGGGGGGGGGCTCTGTGTGGGTGTGTGTGGGGGGGGGGCCTGTGTGTGTGTGGGGAGGCTCCGTGTGGAGGGGCTCTGTGTGGGGGGGGCTCTCTGTGGGTGTGTGTGTGTGGCATTTGCGAGAGATTAGGCTATTGCCATTATAAATGACAATGCCATTTATTTATCTGTTTTCAAAACGAACACATAAATAAAAATGTTGTCATTTACAATGCCAATAGCTCTAACTTCTACAAAGGCAAAACCGTTGCATTGTAAATGCTTGTTTAATTTTGTGAAAGGAATCAAAATGTGTTTTTTATTGTGATTTAAAAGTTTGAAATGTATTCTTATTCTGTTATTTGATATATGCATTTTTTATTGTCTCTCTTTATAATAAATTTATTTAGTATATTTTTTATAAAAAAGTTCAAACTCTTTTTTGGAAACTGTCTTTCTCTATTTTTTGTCCTGTGACCATTGTGTAGGCAGTCTAAAAACTTCCGCCTAGGTTGTTTTTTCCACTGTGTATTTTCCCTGACCTAGGGGTGTATGTTTCTACTCTATGTAAACAGGGAGCCCTTGTTTGATACAAGTGAGAAAACTGAAGTATTCCAGTAACTGCTAGGGGTTCATATTAAAAGCTTAGGGCCATATGTAGGTTGGTCAGTACCGGTCGGTAACGGTGAAATTCGGTAAATTTCACCATTATCGACCGTATTTAGGGATTTCAGATGTAGGAGGCAGGTTCAAGGATTCGGTAATTTACCGAATCGGTAATTTAAGGAATCAGTAAATTACCGAAATCTTAAAATACTGAATCGGTAAATTACTGAATCCTTGAAATCCTATGTAAGAGGCACTCAAGTGAGTGCATTTTTGCATTCAGGATTCGTTATTTACCACCAACTATAAGTTGGTGGTAAATACCGAATACCCTTGAAAAAGCAATTTTTTGCTTTTTTTTCAGTACCATGTGGCAGACATGCATGCCCTTAGGGCATGTATGTGCGCCACATGTACTTACATGCACGATTCAGGGGTGCAACAGGGTGTCAATGTGACACCCTGCCACCCAATAACGATTCGGTAATATCGAATATTACCGAATCAGTAATATTTACCGAATTATTACCTACATACTATTTACCGATTCTGTAATACCGAATCTGTAAAATTCTGTATTTTAGAAACGGTAAATAGAGTTTACCTACATATGGCCCTTGGTCTTCTTCTTAGACGTCCTTTTGTCTGTAAAGCATCCTCCAGGAACTGTGATTCAGAATGAGCATATGTTCCAAATCCTTGTGTACACACAACCAGATAGAAGCATGTCTTTCATTATGGCTCAGAGCTGAGATGAATTTAGGGCCTTGCATCCTGCTGTAGTTGCATACAACATACCGGGCAGCAAGCACAATACGCAGCATGTTCTGAGTTTGTCTGTTGCAAACCTCTCTAAAACCTGAGTTTCTCTTCAGTTGGAGTTCACCTCATCCTGAACCACATCAACTAAAAGAACATCACCTGCCTATTTAAAAGACTTGGACAGAGCACGTGCACTTCTTTTACTTAAAAGGGAGAGTGCCTGCACTTCTCAGCACCTTTGCAGTACTTCCAATGTGGGGCTATTGGTACTTCTCAGTGAAACAGGAAAGAGTAGGGTGACCAACTGGCATGGGTGCAAATTCAGGACAGTGAGTGTAAAAATTCAGGACAAAGGGTCAAAATTCAGTACAGGAGGTCAAAATTCAGGACAGAAGGAGGTTGAGCAACAGTATATAAGTAAGTAAATAGACAACCACTAACGTACAAGTAAAAATAAGTTTATATCAGGTTGAGACAACTGTGCACTTCATGGTTTGTCAGCTTTAAGCAAATGTGCAGGTCTTTATGTGGTAACAAAACCGCCCCCACCTTTCCAACTCCCAGAGAAAACGCCTGATGCCCGGTCTGGCCGGTCTGGTCTTGCTACCACCCTCCAATGGCGCCCCTCATCTTCACATAGACCCTCTCTCATGTCTATTTAATTTCTTCTATAGTGCTACTCATCCCAAGTATGTGGGGCAGAGTGTTGGAGTGCGTTACAACACACACATATTATATAGAGACAATTACTCATATAAATGTGAAAGTCAATGTATAGGAAATGTTGCTTAAGATAATGGGGCTTACAATGTGTAGTCATACTTTCATCCATCATTCAATCTTTCACCATTCATTCTGTCCTTCCATCTGTGTGCCCATCCATGTCCATATTCAACCATTTACAAACCTTTCTATAACGTATCCTTCCATCAATCATTTCACACATCCATTCCTCAATCCACCCTTTTACTCATCCATTAACCATCCATCTACCCATCCACCCTATCCATCTGTGCACTCATCCATCCACTCTTCCACCCATCCATCCATTCACTCATCCATCCATCCAGTTACCTAACCAGCCATTCTTTCACTTACTCATTCATCCATCCAGTCACTCATACTTCCACCCATTTACCCGTTCAGCCATCCATTTACGCATCCCCCTTTCTCTTTCAATTCCTCTATCACTTAGCCATCCATCCTTCCATCCTCCCACCCATCTATCTACTCATCCACTCATGAATCCATCCATTGAACCTATAATTCATCCATCCTTTCACTCATCTATCCATCCTTTCTCTCATCCATCCACCCTTTCACTCCTTCACTCATATATCCATCCTTTTGTCCATCTACCCACCCTTTCACTCACTCATCCAGCCTTACATACACCCGTTCACTCATTCGTCCTTCCATTCACCCTTTCACTTATCAATTCATCAATACACCCTTTCACTTATCAATTCATCAATCCATCCATCATTTCACTCATCCATCCACCCATTCACTCACCCATCATCCACCCTTTCACTCATCCATCCATATTTCACTCATCTAGCCAGCCATCCATCCATCCATCCACCCATTCCATCCCTTCACTTACTTACTCACTCACCTTTTCACATTAATTATGAGACCCATCAAGAACTCAACCCTCGCTGTAGTTCCTAAAGCAAGGGGTGGGGTTCACTATGCCCCTGCACATAGGCAATCTGAAAAAGTAGAAGGCATGAGTCATGCATGATGTACAGTGCCTGGACGGGGGGGGGGGCGACTGTGACATGTTGTTGTTTCCAGAGATTTAAGTGGGATGAAAAAACTAGTGGGGCCTCTCCAGAGGGTGTTCGATGTAATAAAATCCGTGACTTAAAACACATAAACTAAAAATCTGTCCTTAATATAATGTGCCGCCCGACTGGTATTTTTGTTGCTTCTGTCATTGCATCCAGATATATAATACAACAAGTAACGTTACACCTACAACAAGCCAGAACTATTGGCTTTGTTAATGGTTGTTAGTTGGATAAAATAAAAAAAAGCAGCAAACATGGCTGCTATACTATAACTATAATCCTTTCCTTTGAAATTCTTTCACCTCCTTCCTTTGATAAACTGGATTCTCACTTAGCAGCAGCATGGGCGTTTTTGCACCTCAATGTGACAGAAAGCCCTGCCCTAGACCGAGGCTGGAGGAGACCACCACATGCTGTGCAAGCCCAGACTGGCCCATTGTCATTCTGTATGTGGCAATCAGCCCCACACAGAATGACAATGGGCGGGGTAGGGCTGCTCTTGTGCTCAGAGGAGTGCGAGGCGGGCTCATCAGGGAGCTGAGGCCTTTTGCAGGGGAACAGCTCTGATCCCTGAAAGGCCCAAAATTACGGACAAAATGCGTCTGTAAAAGGGATCCTCACGGACAACGGACGTGAGGTCCAATTTACAGACTGTCCATAAAATTTACGGACGGTTGGTCACCCTAGGAAAGAGATACCTTAGGGTAGTAAGTACTTGCACTTTATATTTGCATATCTAGCTCTGGCTCCGTCCTTCGTAGAGGTGCGCCTTAGTCAGTGTCAACAGCATATTTCCTTAAAATTGCAGGCATCATATTCAATATGGGGCATATGCATCAACATTCGGTAATACATGTCGGTAATAGCGAAAAATAACGAATCGCTATTAAGGACATGCAAACCGCGATGCATCAAACTAATCGGTAAAAATTACCGAATCGGTAAAAATCGCTATTAAATTGCGAAAGAACGACCGCAAGAGTAGCAAATACCGAGTTAGCTAATACCGAATCGGTGTTAGTGAATCCGGTATTTGCAACTTCGGTAATAGCGAAAACGGGAAAATTACGTGACGCTTCGGAAGCAGGCCGATAACATCACAACCAGGAAGTAGGACAGCCACGCTGCATTCTGTGGTCGGAGTAGCACTCAGGAGGAGGCAGAGCACAGAAGCTGAGGACCCAGACAGAACCAGTAGCAACCAGGACAAGGCAAGCAGGACAAGATGGAGAAGGAGGCCCCCCAGCAGGGAAAGGACACACACCGAAAGCGAAAACGGAAGTTTTCTGATAAGGAGCTGGAAATCCTAATCGAGTGTGTGACCAGCAACAATGACCGCCTGTTTGGGAAGTTGTCGCTGAAGGTGCCAGAGGCAGAAAAACGCAAGATGTGGCTGCGCATCAAGGACAAGGTAAATGCCTGAGGAGTCACCCACCGCAGCATCGACGACTTAAAAAAACGCTGGTATGACCTGCGTAGGAGGGCCAAGGAGAAGATTGCACAGAGGGTCAAGGATGCTGCTGGCACAGGAGGGGGCACATCCAATGTGATGCCGAACACAGCCCTGGCGGATCTAGTGGAGTCCACTATAGAACCAGAAGCTGTTGTGGGGGTCACACGTCTGGACACCTCTGGTGCTGCGGAAGGAGGACAAGGTAAGAAGCATGGCAGCGTAACAATGCAGCGTGTACCAAGTCCCTGCCCAATCCCCCATGCCAGACCCAGTGCCCATGTAGCGTTGCCCTAAACACATACCCTCACCACTGTGTTGCACCATGGGAGTTGTAGTCAATACATGAATGGGTGCATGCCAGAGACCAGAGATGAATACAGCAGCAAAGGGCCAAATGTGAGACAGTAAAAGTTATTTATTGTGAGATGCCACAGCTATTTTCACATACTACACCATGATAATAACTATGCACTGTTTCACACACAGATGCATCCCCCATCGATTCTGACGACAGTGCCCGCCTCGTCATCTCTGAGACGCCAGTGTTGTCAGAAGCAGAGTGCTCACAGGGAGCTGAAGCCATGTCCTCCCCTTCACCACCATGGCGGACAACACCACCACCATCCCTGCGGTCCAAGACACCACCACCACCATCCTTGCGGTCCAAGACACCACCACCACCATCCCTGCGGTCCAAGACACCACCACCACCAGTGCGGGCCACTCCGCAGAGCCGCAGAGCAGATGTTCCCTCCCTGCCCGTGATGGAGTCGGATCACAGTTCAGCACCCCCAAATGTTCCACGCCAGGCTGTCGTCACTCCAACCAGCCAAACTGCAGCACAACAGCGCATCAGGCAGAGGGCTGTGCCCCCGGGTCGGGCTGCTGCAAGACCAGTCGATCTGTCCGAAGGGTACGGAGTTGTGGAGACCCGGATGCTGCGTGTCCAGCGCCTGCAGGGGAGACACATGGGTAAGCATGAGCGGATTTTGCGGATTGGCAATCCGCGAATTTTGCGGATTTGCGGATTCGCAATCCGCAAAATCCGCGAATTCCCGCGAATTTGCGGATTTTTTTTTTTTTGTGTTCGCCCGTGTTTCTGCCAGTTCGCGAGGGTTTTTATAATTTCGCAATTTGCGAACTTACCTGTCGGGTCGCAAGTTTTGCGAACTTGTTGTTTCTACGTGTCCAGCCTGTTTGGGACACTCTTCTTCATCACTGCCACTCTCTGTCACCACTGCCACTCTCTGACTACTCATGCCACCCTCTGGCCCACCCATGCCACCCTCTGTTTCATCACTACACCCTCTGGTTGTCCAGTGTACATTATTTTCGGCAAAGCAAAGCACACCTTACCTGCCTCAAGTGACCTGAATTAATTTGGGGCTGATTAATGTGTCACAGAATATTTTTTTAGCTGGCACCTGCTTCCTTAGTGCGCCCTGATTAGTGATCTTTTGCACTTGCTAAGTGCTTTCATTGTTGCAAAATTAGTTACAACACCTGCCCTGCCCCAACTGACAATAATGAATTAGGGGCTGATTAATGGATTTTAACTTCCAGCCTGGCTCCTGCTTGTCTCCCTTAGCTGTAATTCAGGACCTTTGTGGCATATGTGTAACTATTCTGAGGTTCAGAGCAGGGTCACATAATAGTTTCAACTGGCAACTGAACTCTGGAGGGGCCCCTCAGGAAGCACTACAGGAAATGGCTACTAATGATGTGCCTGAACTTTTGAACCTGGTAAGTAGTTACTTTCAGTTTTGCCAAGATCGTATTTCTGCAATTTTGCACTTATTCGCGGGGCGCGAACTCACGCTAACAGTGCGAGCAGTGCGAGCAAAATCCGCTGCTCGCGGATTTGCGGATTTTGCGGGAAATTCGCAAATCTCGCGGATTGCGGATTTCCCGAAAATCCGCAAAATCCGCGAGCGGAACGGATTTTCCGCCCACGTGCCATGAAACTCCCCATGACCAAACTTTGCAAAAAACTTGGCAACATGACTGACGCTGTGCGTGAGCACACCACTGCCGTAGCTGCCGGCAACAATGAAATAAAGCTTTGCCTGCAAGAATTGACACGTGCCGTAATGGCACGCCAACAGAGTGAGCGCCAGCGTCACAGGAAGATCATGCTGGCAGTGAATTCTACTAACCAGGCCAGTAATAAGCTGTGCAACAGCACGGCTGTGCTGTCCCGCAGGTCTGTGTCCCTGCAAGTGGACCTAGGTCATTATTGTGGGGATGTGGCAAAGGCCCTTGAGAGGGTGACCACTGCAGTGGAGCAACTGCAGCCTGGGTCGGCCAGTTTCAGCAGTCTGGGAGCGGAAGAGGGGAGTGAGGCAGCCTCCAGTGTCAGCAGCGTCTCCCTGTCGGACACCAGTGGGAGGAGGCACAGTGGCCGCAATGCAACTGCCACAGACTCCCATTGTGTAGAAGCAGAGGAGTCACAGGACTAGAGACTGGGGGTACGCGGCAAACGGAAGTGAAAATGTGGCTAAGTCACACTGTCCTTGGTGACGTACCATGGCCAGGCTAAAGTGCCGCACGCATCACCCGTTATGATAAGGGACAATTTAAGTTTGACTTTAACTGCAGCAGCAGCATGTTTGTGTTACGTTTATCTGCACCAGTCAGGTGTCCATGCCCATTAAACCCTTGCAAATCAGATCCTGTCGTCAAGTCACTCTCTTACCTGTCTCAGAAATGATTCCGTGTGATGTATGTCCGCCTCCGTTGCCCTTCAGCTGTGTTGGGCACATGCGCCTGTCGGTGTTGGGGGGTGGTTGCTGTGCACATAGTTCATCCTCTCCGTCCACCTCTATGGGTATCCCCCTGCGTGTAGTGATGTTGTGCAGGATGGCACACACAGCAATGATCTGGCAGCAGGTCACTGGGTCGTACTGCAAGGCACCTCCAGTCTTGTGCAGTATTCGGTTGCGGCTCTTGAGGATGCCGAATGTACGCTCAACCACATTCCTTGTGCTGATGTGTGCTCTGTTGTAGCTCTGCTCTTGTGGTGTAGCTGGGTTGAGGTAGGGCGTGAGTAGATATTCACGCAATGCGTATGCGCTGTCACCTGCAGGATGGGGAGAGAATGGTCATCAGCATGATTGCAAATATACATGTGGGGATGGAGTGGATGGAGAGTACGATGATGCATCAATATGTACCTAGTAGGTGTCCCTCTCCAAATTCACCATTGATCAGGCGCCTGTGGAGGCCACAGTGACGGAATATGTAAGCGTCGTGTGTGCTCCCGGGGAATTGGGCTACAAGGTCCGTAATGATTATACTTGGCATTGCACACCACCTGCACATTTATAGAATGATATGACATCCGGTTGCGGAAAATGTATTCGGTGGCTGATGGGGGACAGATGGGGACATGCGTGCAGTCAACACACCCTATGACATGGGGGAATTGTGCCACCTGGTAGAATTCCCGTTTGGTGCGGGTCAGCTGCTGGGGGGTTGTGGGGAAGGTGATGTGGCGATTTATTAATGTCAGCATGGCCTCTAGGAACCGGTGGAAGAAGCGTGATAAAGCACTTTGCGACACGCCTCCAGTCTCAGCTATTACACCCCGGAAGCTTCCAGATGCAAGCAGGTGCAGGCAGCATAGGACCTGCACATGGGCTGGTATAGCGTTGGTCCTACGGGTCTCGTGCTGCAGTAATGGTTCCAGGTCTGCTATTAGGCGCATTATCATGGCACGGTTGAGTCTATACTTGTCGTACACCTGTTCCTCGGTCTGCCCCAGCAAAGTGATGCGCACCCTGAAGATCCTGTCCTGGATCATCCTCCTGCGCTGGGCCTGAGCGTTGATCCTCCTCCTCCTAGCAAGCACGTAGAGGGCAGCCATTTTGGTTGACATGTGGGGTTTCCCAGGGCATTTTTGAAGGGTTACTGATTGTCGGCACCTGCTGATGGGGTTTGAATTTTTTTTTCTGTCCTTCAGTTTACTTTACCTCCTGATTGTGATTCCCCTTATTTTGCTCATGCTAAATAGCGATTTTTGGGATTTTCTGTATTAGCTACTTTTCATGCTTACCATTGCGATTGGTTAATAGCGATTCGGTATTACCGAGGTCAGCTTTGGGGTTCGGTAATTCCGATTGTCTGTTTAGCGATTCGGTAATTTACGGCGGGTGTTTTTAAGCGATTCTTTATTTTTTACCGATTTTTTGTTTGATGCATAGCATTTTCTGGTTTTGCGTTCGGTATCGGCCTGTTTTACCGATTCGCTGTTTTACCGGGAGGTATTTTCGTTGATGCATCTGCAAGTATGTCGGTAAAAAGACAGATGTGCTAATGATGCCTTCGTTATGTCGGTTGCGCTAAAATGACATTGCATGCCAAAGTCTTAGGAAAAAAGGTTGCTTCTTGCACACAATCTAGTTCCCTTTAGTGCCAGTGTTTTTGTTTTTACTTTGTAATTACTTTATAATTGTGTTTAGGTCCTGAGGTGATAGTTGGATGCTCTGATGCACATTCCAGTGTTATCAGATCCCATCTCCTGCTATTTCTGTTTAAATTTCTTTTGGAATGTTTTGCTTTTCTGACTGCTGCTATTTCACAGCACGCCATGTGCTTTTAAACATTTTTGTAATATGTCATTTATTTATATTATTTTATCAATTAATAAAGCGCATGGTCACACCGCCTGTGTGTCCCTGTGCTAACAAAGACGTCTAAGTGGAGCTGGCAGGGAAGTTACAAGCTATGAGTCCCCAGAACATATTTTGGCTCGCAGTGATCTAGTTTCTGGTTTGCAAGCAGGAAAATCCAGGTCTTTAATCCCTTGTGGAAAGTGCTTTCGTAAGGTTCAGTTCTCAACGACGCTGGCAAAATATTCCAGCTCTTGGCTGCGAGGTATCCAAAAGATCGAGCTCCCATCCAAACTTTTTTAATTCTTGGCACCGTGAACAAGGAAGTGCCTTTAGATCTTAAATTCTGTGCCAGTATATAGGCAGTTATCATAGAGCGGAGATAATTCGCCCCATTTTTCCTCAGAATTCTTTGTCAGTAACATATGGCCTTAAACGTAATCCTCTTCTCCATGGGCAACCAATGGAGGGTTGCCAGAGCCTTTGTGGCCTCTGCTCTTTTCGTAAGGTTCAGGACTAAGCAAGCGGCCGCATTTTGAATAGATTGAAGCATGGTTAGGCATTATTTTGATACTCCCAGATAGAGGATGTTGCCATAATCTATCTGGGAGTTGACCAAGGCATGCACAATAGTTTTTCTGGAAAAAATCGTAATAGATCAAAGAGTTTCCATAGGACTTTGAGAGTGCCAAAAGATTTCCCCGCCACCTTCCAGTTTTGGCTTTCAAACTTTAGTTTGGAGTCCAGCCAAACCCCTAGATTTTTCACTTCTGCTTTTGGGGCAGGAATTTGCCCTAGTGCCTTAAGCCACCATGCAGATGTCCATATAGAGGGGGCTTTATCAACTATAATAACCTACGTTTTGTTGCCATTAAGTTTTAGGCAGTGGTTGGACATCCATAAGGCTAGCTCCTCTAAGCCTAGAGAGAACTGATTAGCAGACAACGCCGAGTCCTGAGACAAGGTGACAATAAGTTATGTATCATTGGCGTATGATACAACAGTTACATTGCGTTTTTCCACTAATTCTGCCAGGGGGCCCATGTAAAGATTAAACAGAATAGGACTCAAAATCGAGACCTGTGGGGCTCCCTGCAAAAGACGGATGCTCTATTTTTATCTTTACAAAAAAGGATTTTTCTCCTTCTTTCTTTATTCCTTTCCTTCATAACATACTTCCTTCCTTCTTTCCTAACTATTCTCTTTCTTTCGCTTTCTTTTCTTTTTCTTTCTTTCTCTTGCCTTCTTTCATTTTTTTCTCTCTTTCCTTCTTCTTTCCTACTGTCTTGCTTTTTTTCTTGTCCCCTTTCCATTCCTTCTTCTCTTTTCTTTCTTTCTTTCTTTCTTTCTTTTTTCTTTCTTTCTTTCTTCCTTTTTTCTTTCTTTCTTCCTTTTTTCTTTCTTTCTTTCTTTCTTTCTTTCTTTCTTTCTTTCTTTCTTTCTTTCTTTCTTTCTTTCTTTCTTTCCGCCCTCTCTCTTTCTTTTCTTCTCTCTCCCCCTTTCTTTCTCTCTCTCTCTTTCTTTCTTTCTTTCTTTCTTTCTTCCTGCTTCTTTTCTTCTCTCTTCCCCTTTCTTTCTCTCTTTCTTTCTTTCTCTTTCTTTCTTTCTTTCTTTCTGTCTTTCTTTCTTTATTTCTTTCTCACTACTCCCCCCTCTGCTACTTCCTTACTTCCAGTTCTCCTCCAGTTTGTGACTGCCCTTAGCCCTGAGGCCGCTGGTTCGGTCCCACGCTGGACTTTTGAATAATTTTTAATTATATTTTGGATTATTTTGGCCATTGGTTTTGGGTTTATGTACTAGTGTACTAGGTTTTGGGTTTTCCGGACTAGTGTACTGGTGTGTTGTGTTTGTTAATTGACATCTGTTGTCGGCATCCCGACTGACTTGGAGCCCCGCCCTTACCCACTCCCGCTGTACCGTCACCTCCACAGTTTTGCTGGTGTACCGAAAGCACACCAAAGACAAGCCTGGCTGCACTTGTCCGTGCCTGGACCACTCCCAGCCCTAGGACCTCTGGCCCCTGCCATCTGCCTCTACATCGCCGAGAGGTTACCGGCCCTGGACTCTGCACGTAGAAACAGCAGGTGCTACACTTCATCCCCACAATCAACTAAAGGACCATTCACCGGCCATCATTGCTGCTTCTCCTGCAACACATACCCCCATCCTGCACCGTATCCCACACTGCTGCCACCCAGAAGATCTCAAACAACCAGGGACCGCACCAATGCATCCTGCTCAATGCTGATCCCTCTGCAAACACTCCGCCGAAATCTGTGACACCATCACCACCCCCTCTCCTGATATTGCCTTTATCACCGAAACATGGCTCAACCCCTCCAAGAATCCCAACATCGCCTCGGTGACTCCCGAAGGCTACAAGATGATACACAGAGATATCACCACAAAACCATCGGGGCATCGCCATCATCTTCAAGGAAACAATCTGATGCATTGACACCGACGATGTCCCCACACTACTCTCGGACCACCTTAACTTCCAACTACAGACCGACACTAAGACCATGATCATAGGCACCCTCGTATACAGACCCCCAGGACCCCTACTAGCTTTCTGTGACACTATCTCTAACTTCATCGCCCCTATACCTGTTGACTCCTACCACTACGTCCTACTCGGAGACTTCAATTTCCACGTCGACTACTCAAATGATGACAACTCCACCTCCGTCCTACAGAACCTGAACAACATCGGCCTCACTCAACAGGTCTCCGAACCCATGCATAGAGCCAGTCACACACCTAACCCCATCCTCACCTGTAGTGTAGTTCCGATAGTACCCTTTCATGCAATACCGACACTGATTATGGATAACATATCCAGTGGGCTTGGTGGCAAACTGACTCTGTACACCCCCACCGAATATGTCAGCCTATGTTTTCGCATTAGCTAGCTCGCAGTGCTAATAGAATCTCCTGTTATCAGAGAGATTAGTTTTTGCAACTTCAGAACATAATAACTCGTGCTTGCTTGTTTTGCTCTCAGAGAGATACACAGAAGAAACAGTCGAGCATGTTTACAATAAAAATGTATTGTACCGTAGTTCTTCTCATGTAAAATAAGTGTGCTGCTACAACTATAACACAGTAGCAGAGATATAGAAGCAGCAGAACAGTGAATAAAAAAGAATAATATTGTGCTACCATTTTCCAATAGTCATGAACACATACTTGAATATAAAATGCATTTATAAAATAAAGTGCATACTCCTAAGATGCCTGTCTAGATGTACCTAAGTGTACCTAGCATGTGAGTAAGTGCGAAAGAGCCTAAGCCTAAGAGCCTAAGTCTAAGTGCCAAAGTCTAAGTGCCAAGAATCCCACTAGGATTTAGTCAAACCTGAATAGTGAGAGTGTGGGACCTCGTCTTGGACTTGAGCTGGACACCCCGCAAGGGATCATCAGACCACTGTCAGCTGGAGTGATGGCATGTCGGAGCTGCAGCGTCTCTGGTCAGTGTGTCGGCCTTGAAGTCTCGTGTATGGTGTTCCCTAGACCTATATCAGGGTACCGATATGAAATATACCACACCTCCAGCGAAATATTTAAATTTACCCTCGTCATGGAACTCACCTGGACCGACCACACCATCATTCCCTTCACCATCTCCAATGCTCAGTACACCATCACCAAGCACCAAAGCTCCTGCCACCTCAATTGGGGAAAGCTAACCAAAGCCTAGTGATCAGAGGCCCTCATCAGGCCGCCTGGAACATCTCTGCATGGATCAGCAAATGAACCGACAGAGTTGTTCCGATGTATCTAGCAAAAACCAACAAAACCTGAAAACAAGCCAGCAGCTTCACTCCAGAGCTCAGAACCACCAAGCACAACTGCTTTTGACTCAAGAAACGTTGGCGGGCCACAAGGCACCCCTCTGAGAGAGCCGCTCACAAAGCAGCCCTTAAAAACTACCACCTGCACAACAAGGAAACCAAGAAAGAGACCTTCACTGCACAGCGCTGGCATCATTACGGGGGCCAACCACTAGTCAAGGAATTCGCTAACCCTGCAATCTCAGAGAAAACAATCCACCCCTCCCAAAAACTCCCTCTCAGACTACTTACAGAGCAATATCACTACCATCTACAACAACTTGGAGCCCCAACCCACTGTCCTCAACCTTGACAGCTAACAAACCAACACACACCAGTCGAATGAATACCACCTGGTCTCCGCTCACCTCTCAGACAACCACATTGATCATGTCTTCCATCCGTTCTGGGGCACCCACCTACCCCTACTCCCATTGTTTCTACAACCTCTGGACCAACTCAATCAGCACGGAACTCACCAGCATCATCAATACCTCCATCTCCACAGCAGCCTTTCGTCTGTGGAAACAAAAAGACAAGAACTAGAGAGTCCTGGTATTTCCATTATTAAAACACATCTGGTCCATCAAAAATTAAAGCAACAGAAAAAAGGCACTGAAAACCAAATTAGAATAGGCATTGAATTTGTCATATTAAAAAAATAAACGTAAGGTTTCTCCTATTGAGGTGGAAAACTTGTCTCACTATAATATTAAGTCAGTTAACCAGTCTATCACTACCCTGACAGTCAGACTGGAAAACATCGAAGTAGGCCTAAAGAAAATTCTTGAAAAACCCATCTGGTCATACAAAAGGGAATAATACATAATATGGGGGTCCCTGGTACATCACTGCAGTCTGGAAGTGTGAACCTGAACAATACACCAATTATAATAAATGGGCTGACTGGTGAAAGGAATACGGAAAAGGGAAATGGGAGTAGGACACAGCTAAAATCCCCAATGACTAGGCACAATGCAACATCAGTCAAGGGGAGAAGCAGCCAAACAAAAATCTATAGGAAGAACAAGAAATTACTCGGGTGATAGTCAAGTTTGTGACATAATAACAAGAGTATGGGTGATACACAAAAATCAAAATAGTTCACAAATTTTAACTCTATCGCTGGCCGCTACACCATATATGATAATATCAGCTAATGTTCCAGTTCCTTCTTCAAGGAAAATGAAACCTGGTACTTAGGAAGCAGAACATGATTAACTACTGCAATATAGAAATTAGGTCACCTTGTACAAGAGTCACAGATCTATAATTTATCCTTCCGTCCAATCAAGTCAAGTCAAGTCAAGTCATAAAATTTGTATAGCGCACTACATACCCAGAGGGTTTCAAGGCGCTTAGGAGGAGGTGGAGGATTATTTGTCAAATATCCACGTTTTAAGCTGCTTTCTGAACGCTAGGTGGTTCTGGGTGAGGCGGAGGTAAGCAGGGAGTGAGTTCCATGTTTTAGCAGCCAGGTAAGAAAAGGATCTGCCTCCCATGGTGGTCTTGTTGATGCGAGGTATAGTGGCGAGGGCTTGGTCGGAAGAGCGTAGTTGGCGGGAGGGGGTGTAGAAGGATAGTCGGGAGTTGAGGCAGTCTGGTCCGATGTCGTAAAGTGATTTGTGTGCGTGGGTGAGCAGTCGGAAAGTGATCCTCTTATTGACGGGTAACCAGTGGAGGTCTTTAAGGTGGCCAGAGATGTGTTCGTTGCGTGGGATGTCTAGTATTAGCCTGGCTGCGGCGTTTTGGATTCGTTGGAGTTTCTTCTGGAGTTTGGCGGTGGTACCTGCGTAGAGGGTGTTTCCGTAGTCCAGTCGGCTCGTGACCAGGGCGTGGGTGACTGTTTTCCTAGTTTCGGAGGGGATCCAGCGAAATGTTTTTCTGAGCATGCGAAGAATGTTGAAGCAGGAAGAGGATACGGCGTTGACTTGTTTGTTCATTGAGAGTGAAGAGTCCAGAATGACGCCAAGGTTCCGAGCGTGGTCTGTCGGGATGGGTGCTTTTCCGAGGGCTTCCGGCCACCAGGAGTCGTCCCAAGCAGAGGGGGATGTGCCTAGGATGAGGACTTCTGTTTTGTCTGAGTTCAGTTTCAGACGGCTATGTTTCATCCATTCGGCGACTTCTTTCATTCCTTCGTGCAGGTTAGCTTTGGCGGCGTCGGGGTCGTTGGTGAGTGAAAGGATCAGTTGAGTGTCGTCCGCATAAGAGATGATGTTGAGGTTGTGTTGGCGTGCGATGGTCGCGAGGGGGCTCATGTATACGTTGAAGAGGGTGGGACTGAGTGAGGATCCTTGAGGTACGCCGCAGATGACTTCAGAGGCCTCGGACTTGAATGGAGGAAGGTGGACTCTCTGGGTTCTACCGGTGAGGAACGAGGTGATCCATTCCAGTGCTTTTCCTTGGATTCCGATGTTATTGAGGCGTTGTAGAAGGGTGCTGTGGCAGACTGTATCGAATGCTGCAGAGAGGTCGAGGAGGATGAGGGCGACTGTGTCTCCATTGTCCAGTAGAGTTCGAATGTCATCTGTTGCTGCGATGAGGGCGGTCTCGGTACTATGTTTTGCTCGGAAGCCAGATTGTGAGGGGTCGAGGGATTTGTTGGCTTCGAGGAAGGCGGCGAGTTGGTTGTTGACGGCTTTCTCGATGACTTTGGCCGGGAATGGAAGAAGCGAGATGGGGCGGTAGTTTTTGAGTTCGGTGGGGTCCGCTGTTGGTTTTTTCAGAAGGGCGGTGAGTTCAGCGTGTTTCCAGTCTTCAGGGAAGGTAGCGGAGTTGAAGGAGCAGTTGATGACGTCTCGGAGGTGCGGTGCTATGACGGAGTCTGCTTTGTTGAAGATGTGGTGAGGGTATGGGTCTGTGGGGGATCCTGAGTGGATGGAGTTCATCAGGCGGATGGTGTCCTCAGTGGAGATTGGCTTCCAGTCGTTGAGGGTGTTAACGGGGGGAGGATGGACAGCAGACGGTAGGGTGGGTTGGTTTCCGGGTTGGTTGTCAAAGCTGTTGTGGATGTCTGCAATCTTGTTGTGGAAAAAAGAGGCTAGGGAGTCGCAGAGGGTTTGAGAGGGGGTGATGTCGTTGGAGTTGGCCGAGGGATTGGAAAATTCCTTGACGATGTTGAAAAGTTCCTTGCTGTTGTGAGCGTTGTTGTCGAGTCGATCCTTGAATGCTGCTTTCTTGGCTTTTCGGATTAGTTGGTGGTGAGTGCGGGTGGCGTTTTTGAAGGCGTCCTTGGTGCTGGTGGTTGGGTCTTTTTTCCAGGCCTTTTCAAGGGAGCGGCACAGTTTCTTGGACTTCTTGAGATCATCGTTGAACCATGAGGCCTTCTTGCTGCCTGGTTTGTTTTGATGTTTTTTCAGAGGTGCTAAGGTGTCAGCGGTGTTGGATAACCATAGGTTGAGATTAGCGGCGGCTTCGTTAGCGTTGGAGGAGAGGGCTGGGGTGTGTTGAAGGAGCGATGCCGAGATTTGGTCCGTGGTGATTTTGTTCCAGTTCCTTTTCAAGGTAGGTTGGAGGTGGATGCTGGGTTTTGGTTTGTTGTAGGTGAAGTGAACGCATCTGTGGTCAGTCCAGATGAGGTCCGTGGTGTGGCTGAAGGAGACATGGTTGCTGGAGGTGAAGATGGGGTCGAGTGTGTGACCTGCGATGTGGGTGGGGGAAGTGACCAGTTGTTTTAGTCCGAGGTTGGTGAGGTTGTCTACGAGGGTGGCGGTGTTGCGGTCGTTGATCTTATCGAAGTGAAAGTTGAGGTCTCCCAGAAGGATGTATTCTTTGGAGGGGAGCGCGTGTGGAGTGATGAAGTCCGTGATGTCTTCACTGAATTTTGCGCGGGGTCCTGGTGGTCTGTAGAGGAGGGTGCCTCTGAGTGTGGTCTTGGGGTCGATGTGGACCTGGAAGTGAAGGTGTTCGGAATTGGCGAGGTTGGCGTCAGAGCTGGTTGAGATGCGGATAGATTTCTTGTGGACTATAGCGATTCCTCCTCCTGTGTGGCTGGTGCGGTCCTTGCGTGTGATCTTATATTCATCAGGGATGGCAATGGTGATGTCTGGTGCTGAGGAGGCATTCATCCATGTTTCCGTAAGGAAGGCGATGTCCGGAGAGATGGTGTCAAGTAGGTTCCATAGGTCGATGGCGTGCCTGTGGACTGATCGGGTGTTGAGAAGGATGCATTGTAGGTGGTTGGGGTCGGGAATCTGTGGTGTGGTCGTAGCGGAGATGTTGTCGGTGCCGATGAATTTGCAGGAGTAGCAGGAGAAAGGACCATGGGTGCGTCCAGGAGCGGCTTGAACGCAGTTGGGGGCGCGACCGGGGTTAAGGGCTAGGAGGGTGGCAGCATCGTAGGTAACGCGGGGGGGCTGGGCAGCGCGAGGGGCAGGGGGTCTGGCGCTGGGCGCGGTCCAGGCGCGGACGGGCGTAGACGGGCTTACCTTTGGCGCACCTTCGGCGTGTCAAGGAAACTACAAGGAAACATAAATCTAGGGTTGCCTGTTCCTTGAGGGAGGGGGCAGTAACATGACTAACTGCAGGTGACACACTTTGATCCTGTATATCTCTTTTATTTTTCTTTAATACCATTATAGCCAAATAGACATGCACTGGTGAAGTGTTGTCTGTCCGGTTCACAGCATGAAAATATCACATCTGTGAAATTTAGTATCAGAGCAAATCCACCCAACTGTTGTGCAGCGATACGCATCATCATGCAAATCCCTTCACAACACAGGGGAACTTGCAATAGTATTAGAAGCAACAACATAAAACAAAAATATACATAAAATAAAAAAAACACACATGTCAAGCCATCAGATATACGTGCTGTATACCAAGCACAAAAAGCATAGACAAATTACAATAGCACATGTAAATGAGCGGTGACGCACGCACTTCATGCAGCCCAAAACCCAATGTTCGGGCCTGCTTAATTTGTCAGGCTTAAAATTAAAAGTACACTTTCTTTTACTTTCCTCACCCTCCTTTTGACAACTGGTCACCAGTTAGTGGTGATCAGCTGTCAAATACAACTTACTGTGTCGCTTCTGACACACAGGACCAGCAGGAACAATTCATAGAAGGACAAAATGCAAAAACGTGAAAAACACATGAACATTTTTTCTTCAAAGGAGTCATACAAAAACTCATCTTGTTTCAACATACTGCTAACCCCCACCTTACTGACCTCAAGGTCAAAATCTGCCTCTCCTCAGCCCTCTCTCTTCACCCTGAAGCTGTCAAAGACAAAAAGCCTTCCTAACTCCTTCTAACTTGCAATAACCAACCCTATCCAAAACCACATACCATATATATTACTCCCTTTAGGGGCCACAATCCACTCCTATTCCCAGACTCAAAAACATCTACAGTGATTAATTCACAGAACACAACAACACAACATTCCAACTTTAGAACAAATGCTTGTTACCACCCTATGCAATGGTACTCATTTCATCAACCTTAAATGGATGAACGTCTCAGTAGGCCCAGGATAGGGAAAACCTTCAACCCTGATAATAAACTCAAACCTCTGCACCGAGCAAATTGGCTCACTGAGCCACTAAAAGCAACCCCAAATGAGAACAACCTGCAAATTTGTATTATACCTAAATGTATGCATTTACTGAAGCCTAATGCACTTTAAAAGCTACTCTAAATGAAAAAGAATGCTGCCTAAATAGTGCCCTGACCCAATTTCGACTTTGCCACCTGGGGCACTTAAAAATAAATATCCTATACTTGTGCTACATATTAATCATCCTCAGAATGTTCTTTAAAGATTGCAGAGATTGGACATTAGACATATCTCATGTAATTGCCTACGCCAAGTGAAATTCCACATACAAATGTCCTCATTATGCAGTAAAACACAACTTAAATTACATTTTTATGCTAGGAGGTCATAGTATGAGTAGTAACCTTTATAAATAGTAAAAAACAAATTTAGAAGTACTTATTTTTAATAATTATTTGTCATAATTAATAATTATTTTTAATAAACTCAATCATTTTTGATAATTCCACATATAAAAGCAAGCTGCATCACTTGCCTATCATTTTTAGATGCATCCATTCATAAGCCTAACTTGAAACATGACAAATGTTTGCGCCACTTCTTTTTTTTAAAAGGACAATTATTATTTAGCAACAGAACCAAAAATATGCTTACAAAAAAATGCTTAAAGAGAGGAAAACCGCAATTGAAATGTCTTCCTGTGATACAAAATAATGAACCTTATTTTATAACCTTTTAAAACACTATTCTGAAATGTAAAGTTCCAACCGTGATTAACTAACGGCGAAGTCCCGGCTAAATAAACATTCCTATGTTATTCGTGGCCTTCAAAAAACATGTGCTTCCTTAACGGCAGTAAGAGGCCTTCACAGCGTTGAAACCTGAGCACGGTGGCAGTCTTACTTAAAACAGACATTTCAAGTTTTAAAATGCGTGTGCAATAATATGCATTTGAATTTAGCAAAAATTCACTTTAGCTGAAGTGTTTGCCTGTTTACATGTAATACAATGTATGTAAGTAAAAAAATGCTATATGTTCGTTTTTCTACAGAACACACAATTTGTTTTTGAGGCCTTTTATACTTTTAGTGAATGTGATTTTTAATTTTATCTTTTTTTAAACATTTAACAGTTTGTACATTTGCGTTTTTACTTAGTCTATAAATTAAATAGCAACATATAGTTATTTTAGCATATCACATGGTAAATTGCTGGATTTTTATTTAATTTCTACTTAATATTAAGTAATCTGACATTTTACTTAACAGACTGAAAACATTAAAAAAACTGAAACACACATTGAGCTCATTTCAGACATAAACAGAAAGGGTTCAAACACTCAGGACACACAATACAGCGCTTTAGCCATTTGTTTCATAAATAGCGCCATTGCTATTTACTTACAGAAGTTACACTAATGGGAAACCACAAACCACATAGACATTTAAACACACATTTAACCCACAGATCAACACTTAGGACTGAAACAAAGGACAGCCCACAGACTGTACTGAAACCAAACCATTTGTAAATACTAGTTGTAAGTCATATTTACAAGAAACACTTCTCAATAGTATTCCAAAAGACTGCAAAAACAGCCCATCAGACTGTTTTATTTCCAAGAAGCCAAAATACACTCAATTCACTAGCTTTGGCTGGCAGAACATCAAAAAAATAAATCGCTCTGCATATCTCCATTCATAAAATTGCGTAGAAAAAGGATCCTTGTATGGTTGTTTTGTCATATTTGAATTCCCAGGGGATACAGAATCACCAAGGAAGAAATAGGTTTTTATACCTAAACCTATTTATATATTCCCTCAAGGGAGCCGGCTTATTTAATTCACATTTCACTATGGTACCTCCAAAAAAAGCAACACATTCTTCGATGTGTGCTTGCAACAGGCATGCCAAAAATATTGCAGAATATGCAATATTATACCCAAAGAAGTGCTTAAGGAACTCTTCGTACGTGCACCGTTCAACAAAATCAGATAGAGAAAAATCTCCTCATTACCTGCCTACACAAATTACAATTCGCATCTACAAACCTATACAGATCCAAAGTTGGCCAACACAAATTCCAAAATTCCAAAGCTATACCAAACAAATGGTTGTCCAAATTCTAACTGCCAAGTTCTAAATGACTCAGCGGTCTATTTTTTTTAAATACTCACGCCAAAAAGGTTCTCAGTCAGGAGTGACATCATGTGGAGGATCAAAATCAGGAAGATCAGAAATATACTGGGCTGCAGAGACAAAGAATCCCCAGAACCTCCGTGCACAGAGTACCTCCTTAGTAGAGTCCTGTCCTGTCCTCCTCAGTAGATTTCTGTCTTCTGGCAAGATCACTCCCTCAGATAGCCACTTCTCTGATGATGCCCGCGTTGGCCGCGCCATTTGTAGAAATCCAAAAATCCACTTCTGAGGGGTTCCACTAATACAAAGAAGTTGACACAGAAGCTGTAATATAAAATAACATCTTTATTAAACTCAAATGAGTGAGACTACGTCACACAGAAGCCTTAGCAACTGAATGAGGCAGTCTGCTAGAATGGTCTTACTTCACATCATATATACTCTTTATCCTGCTCCAGGCATGTAAGGGAGTTGTACCAATTACATTCCTAAACAAATGGAAAATCTGGAGGGTCAGCAGGTGAGTAGCCTTTGGGGTTTTAGCAGGATATCGGCAAAACATTATAATTACATAGTTCACAAAGGTTAATCTGATTTAGATGGCACTGCAGGGCATGGCATGATTACATGTACAGTATCCCAACCCAAAAGTTAATCATTAAGAATGTCCCAAATTCAAACTCCAAAAGCTGGACAAACCTATAATTGAAAGCATAACCCATGTAATGAAGAAACAAAAAAGAAACAGTAACAGATGATGAACAAGATAAGGCATGTGCAAGGAAACTAAAAGTTAACTATGTCCTGAACATTGATTGGCAATCTCAGACAAAGATCGATCAGGGAAATTGGCTTTGCGAGGTCAGTTTCAGGTGAAGAGGTCAGTTTCTTACAGTTCATTTCAGAGTCAAAAAGAAACCTTAGTTAATGTATACATGAACTAAGAGGTGAGGCCACTTTATTCGCCAGGCTACCTTCACAGGTCTACGTGAGGGCAACACAAAATGGTGGCACAGAACAAAATGGAGTCAGACTCGAGAATTACAGAACCTCACAGGGCAGACTTTAGAAAGAAACACAAGACCTGGCTTTTCAGCTAAGACGTCACACCCAGAGTGCCCAGAAACCCCAAGGGGTGAGAGTGCAGCGCTATACAAATGCTGATTGATTGATTAATTTGTCCTCAAATAAAAGAGGCATGCAGTCAATGCCAGATTGACTGACTTTTTTTAGGTCTGTGTTAGCCAGTATGCATTAAGGGGCAATGTATAAGCCCACTTCAACCATTAGCTGACTTTACTACCAGTTACAGCATGCCCCCCTTTCACAAGGAACACATCCACACACAAAGCAGTTGTGCCAGTGAGTACTATGGTAATATATGTTTTTTTTAACCCAAAACAACTTCTTTGTTTGTAGCAACTGTACATTGATGAGGGACAGGAATATTCCCAAATAAGAAATTTTTGAAAAACCTCGACAAAACAAAAGAGGTATTGCCAGAAGGCTGGTGGCCAATGCCAGACCTATTGGTTTTGTCAATCCTTGTTTTATTTAAAATGAGAAATGAGCTTCACTTTCATTTTTAAAGCAGATAATAGCTCACTATACATTGAACCTCAAAGTCCAGTCTGGGATGTATTTTTCTTCATCACTGTTAGAACCGACTGTCTCTAGTTGGCAGAGGTATACACTTCTGACAAATAGGGGCACACCTTTTCTAGTCAGGGCAAGGGGATCACACCCTTTGATAACCCCTGCTCACCCCCTTGGTAGCTTGGCAGAGCAGACAGGCTTATCTCAGAGGCTGTGTGTTAAGCATTTATGACCACATACAGTAATAAAGTGAATACACTACAAATGGACACAACACCGTAGTATTATAAAAATAAGGATCTTTAAATAAGGCTTAGCACAAGACCAAATAACGACAAAAATATACACAATCTTAATAAATACTCTTGGAAGGGAAAATAATAGTTCAAAGGTAGTTTCTTCTTTAGCACAAAGTCTTTTCGTATCAAAGCAACTCTTCTTCCTGGAAACACAGTTCTTAGCAACAATGTAACCCACACGGGAGTTACACGACGTCGAGGCAAAGTTAATCCAAAGGTTTGGCGTCGACCGCGAGGAGCGCGACGTCGAGCCCGGAGTCACACGGACCCCCAACAACACAGTACCTTGGAAAATGAAGCACACGATGATCAGCGGCGTCGTTGTCGATGAGGCAGTTGCAAAGAGTGAGCAGCGCTCACGGCGTCGAGAGGGCACGAAGTCGATGCGATCAGCAGCGGTGCAGACACGAGGTCCCTTGGAGCTGGAGCCGAACTCACTACTCACTGGCGCTGCTGCTCACGTCGATCAGGCCCGGCGTCCGGCGTCGAGGAAGCGGGACACTTGAGCCGTCACTCACGGTGTCGAGCTGGATTCGGCGTCGAGATTGCTGGTTCTTTCCGAGGTGCTGGATTTGCAGGTTCCAGCAAATAGCACTTGTAGCAGATGAAGTCCTTTAGCCCTGTGACTTCAACAGGAGACTCGATTCACAAAAGGGGGTGGTGATGAACAGAGTGTCTGAATTGAGCAGACCACTCTTACCCAGTCCAAAGATCAGGGCTTTATCCATCACCGTTATTTATCTCACTGCCCCATCCCAGCTCAGAACCTGGCTATATGCAAATCAGTCTGTCCCTGGCCCAGTGCATCATGGGAACAGGGCAGACTAAACTACCAAGCCAATTCTTTACCAGAAAGGAGACAAGCTACCGGGGACCGGTTTCTGGCATTTCAGCCGTCTTCGGCCCGGCTTGCTTGAATCCTGATGGAGCAGTGAGAAAGGGACTCATGTCTGAGTATACCCTGCCACACCTATAGTGGCCAAAATCGATTCACAAAAGGGGGTGGTGATGAACAGAGTGTCTGAATTGAGCAGACCACTCTTACCCAGTCCAAAGATCAGGGCTTTATCCATCACCGTTATTTATCTCACTGCCCCATCCCAGCTCAGAAACTGGCTATATGCAAATCAGTCTGTCCCTGGCCCAGTGCATCATGGGAACAGGGCAGACTAAACTACCAAGCCAATTCTTTACCAGAAAGGAGACAAGCTACCGGGGACCGGTTTCTGGCATTTCAGCCGTCTTCGGCCCGGCTTGCTTGAATCCTGATGGAGCAGTGAGAAAGGGACTCATGTCTGAGTATACCCTGCCACACCTATAGTGGCCAAAATCGATTCACAAAAGGGGGTGGTGATGAACAGAGTGTCTGAATTGAGCAGACCACTCTTACCCAGTCCAAATATCAGGGCTTTATCCATCACCGTTATTTATCTCACTGCCCCATCCCAGCTCAGAACCTGGCTATATGCAAATCAGTCTGTCCCTGGCCCAGTGCATCATGGGAACAGGGCAGACTAAACTACCAAGCCAATTCTTTACCAGAAAGGAGACAAGCTACCGGGGACCGGTTTCTGGCATTTCAGCCGTCTTCGGCCCGGCTTGCTTGAATCCTGATGGAGCAGTGAGAAAGGGACTCATGTCTGAGTATACCCTGCCACACCTATAGTGGCCAAAATCGATTCACAAAAGGGGGTGGTGATGAACAGAGTGTCTGAATTGAGCAGACCACTCTTACCCAGTCCAAAGATCAGGGCTTTATCCATCACCGTTATTTATCTCACTACCCCATCCCAGCTCAGAACCTGGCTATATGCAAATCAGTCTGTCCCTGGCCCAGTGCATCATGGGAACAGGGCAGACTAAACTACCAAGCCAATTCTTTACCAGAAAGGAGACAAGCTACCGGGGACCGGTTTCTGGCATTTCAGCCGTCTTCGGCCCGGCTTGCTTGAATCCTGATGGAGCAGTGAGAAAGGGACTCATGTCTGAGTATACCCTGCCACACCTATAGTGGCCAAAATCGATTCACAAAAGGGGGTGGTGATGAACAGAGTGTCTGAATTGAGCAGACCACTCTTACCCAGTCCAAAGATCAGGGCTTTATCCATCACCGTTATTTATCTCACTGCCCCATCCCAGCTCAGAACCTGGCTATATGCAAATCAGTCTGTCCCTGGCCCAGTGCATCATGGGAACAGGGCAGACTAAACTACCAAGCCAATTCTTTACCAGAAAGGAGACAAGCTACCGCCCCTTGTTGTAAATAACTTTGTCCACCCTAAGCGTGGAAGGGTATACTCAGATGTGAGTCCCTTGCTCATTGCACCATCAGGATTCAAGCAAACCGGGCCGAAGACGGCTGTAATGCCAGAAACCGGTCCCCGGGAGCTTGTTTCCTTCCCAGTGTAAGAATTGGCTTTTGTAGTTTGGTTTGTCCTGTTCCCATCATGCACTGGGACAGGAACAGACTAATTTGCATACAGCCAGGTTCTGAAACTGGGATGGTGCAGTGAGCTAAAAAACGGTGTTGGATCTAGCCCTGATCTCTTGACTGGGTGAGAGTTTTCTGCTTAATTCAGAGACTCTGTCCCTCACCACCCCTTGTTGTTCAACAGGAGACTGGCACTCTTCCAGTCCTTGGAGATTTTCTTAGCAAGCGTGAGAGTACACACACAGTTCCTCTCTCCTGGTCCCTTGGCAAAAATAAAGAAGCACTGCAGTATTCCCCCCAGCAAACAGCACACTGGCAGAAGGGGTAGGCAAGTCCTCAGATCAGCAGGCCTCTTGTCCTTGGTTACAGGGTTCCTTGTCAGAAGTGATCTGATTTCTTGGTTCAGGGGTCCTTCTCTTATACCCCTCTTTGGCTTTGATCCCTTTGTCCATGCAGGGGAATTTCCCAACATCCTGGGTCTGTTGTGGGTGGAGCCAGGCAGAAGCACCTGGACTATTCGCTGAGCAGGGCTGGGTCCTCAGACGCCCAGCAGGAGGTGGAGCCAGCATTGCCACTGGCAGGAGCAGAGCTATCGGCCTCCTGGCAGGAGGTGGGGCTAGGATCGTCCATGGCAGGCACAGAGCCATCAGTCGCTTGGCAGGAGGTGGAGCCAGCATTGTATCAGGCAGGGCAGGCTATCAGCAACTACTCTCCCCCTACTCTCAACGCAAATGTCCCACTCATCCCACACTGACTCACTCAGACCTCTGGAGCCACCCAGCTCCTGTCACACACACGCAAGACCAGCAGAAACTAGAAATGGTTAGACAAGAAAATAGACACTTCCTAAAAGTGCTATTTTCAAACCCAGAGTCCAAAAACCATCCACACCAAGGGATGCGAGTTCAGGAATACCAAACTCGACATTGCACCATGCTCCCCGAGCCAGCTAGGATTATAGCATTAATAATCCCGCCGACCCATTCTAACTAATGGAGAGCAGGTTACCTTGCAATAGTGAAAAACGAAGATGGCTGTAATTCACTATTAGGACATACCAACTTGGTCAGGCGTGTCCTACCTTATACTTACAATGCACCCTGCCCGTGGGCCTACCATAGGGGTGACTAACATGAAGTTAAGGGAAGGTTGGAGGGACTGGCAAGTAGGTATACTTGCGCAGCCCGCGTGACAGTACCAGACTGCACGTGGGTCTCGCAATGACCGACCCGTAGACATTCTTTTACGAGGCCGCTCTTGTGGGTGGCACAACACGTGCTGCAAGCCCACGAGCGGCATTTTGGATTTACAAGCCCCGGCACTCCTGGTGCACTAGACTAGGGACTGATAGTAAATCAAATAAGCCAAACATGGAATACAATCGATACATCAATTTAACATAGGGAGCACTTGCGCTGTGGCACTGATCAGCAGTGGCACGGCGCCCAAAGCATTATCCAGCAAAACATCGTAAAACAGTGGAGGCAACCAGAAAAAATGGAGGAGAGACTCAAGCCAATGATGTCAGGTCTAACACGTGTCCCCTCCAGCTGAAATGTGGGGAGAACTACCCTTGACCTAGGGAGTCCTCTTCACTAAGGCGGAAAAATCTGGACAGACCATCAGCATTGGCGTGATCTGTACCAGGGCGATGGTCCACCGTGAAGTCCATCCCCTGTAGGGAAATGGACCACCTCAACAGTTTCGGATTCTCACCCCTCATCTGCATCAACCATCTGAGGGGCCTGTGGTCTGTCTGAACCCGGAAGTGAGTCCCAAACAGGTAGGGTCTTAGCTTCTTCAGTGCCCAGACCACAGCAAATGCTTCTCTCTCTATCGCACTCCACCTCGTTTCCCTGGGAAGTATCCTCCGACTGATGAAGGCTACAGGTAAGTCTCGGCCCTCTTCATTCACCTGAGCTAGGACAGCCCCCACGCCATGCTCTGAAGCGTCCGTCTGGACAATAAATTCTTTCGAAAAGTCGGGTGCCTGGAGTATAGGTGCTGTGCACATTGCAGTTTTCAGGGTGTCGAAGGCCGTTTGACAGGCATCAGTCCAGATCACGTTTCGTGGCTGCTTCCTGGAAGTCAGCGAAGTCAAGGGGTGCACAATGTTACCGTTATCCTTGACAAACCTCCTGTAGTAACCCGTGAGTCCTAAGAAGGCTCTCACCTGAGTTTGGGTTTTGGGCGGCGCCCAAGCCAGGATGGTATCAATCTTGGGTTGCAGGGGGGCAACCTTGCCAGTCCCTACTTGGTGCCCGAAGTACACCACAGAACCCTGCCCAATCTGGTACTTACTGGCTTTGATTGTGAGGCCTGCTCTGCGCAGGGCCAACAACACTTCCTGGAGGTGGCACAAGTGTTCCTCCCAGCTGGCGCTGAACACTGCAATGTCGTCCAGGTAGGCGGAACTGAAATCCTCCAGTCCAGCCAAGACCTGGTTGACCAACCTCTGGAAGGTGGCAGGGGCATTCTTCATCCCAAAGGGCATCACCCGGAACTGGTATAGCCCATCTGGTGTGGAGAATGCTGACCTCTCCTTTGCCCCATCAGTCAAGGCGATCTGCCAGTACCCAGACGTTAGATCAAACGTACTAAGGTACCGGGCAGCCCCCAACCGATCGATAAGCTCATCAGCTCTGGGGATGGGGTGCGCGTCAGTCTTCGTGACTGAATTGAGTCCTCGGTAATCCACACAGAACCGAAGTTCCGGTGAAGCACCAGGCGCTGCAGCCTTCGGGACCAAGACCACTGGGCTGGCCCAAGGACTGTTAGAGGACTCAACCACCCCTAACGCAAACATTTTGGAGACCTCCTCCCTAATGTAAGCTCGGACCTTGTCAGTCACCCTGTAAGCCTTGTGCTTCACAGGAGGGCTGTCTCCGGTGTCAACATCATGGACACACCAATGAGTGACACCCGGAACCAAGGAAAACAGATCCGGGATTGTCCCAACAGTTGGCGACAATCCTGTTTCTGCTCAAGGGTCAGTGTGTCAGAGAGGACAACACCATCCACTGACCCGTCTTGCTCTTTAGCACACAGGAGGTCAGGAAGAGGCTCACTCTCCTCCTCCATTCCAGCATCTGTAGCTAGGAGCATGCCCACCTCGGACCTTTCTAAGTGGGGCTTCAAACGGTTGACATGCAGGACCCGCAGGGGGTTCCTGGGAGATTTCAAGTCCACCAGGTAGGTGACATCGCTCTTCTTCTCCACAACCTTAAACGGTCCAGTCCACCTGTCCTTGAGCGCACAAGGTTCCACAGGGGACATGACTCACACTTCCTGACCAGGCTGAAGCTCTACCAGAGTGGCATTCCGGTCGTACCAACGCTTCATCTCCTCCTGGCTGGCCTCCAGATTTGCCTGATCAAGATCTCTGAAGCGCCGAGTCTGGTTCCGAAAGGCCAGCATGTAGCTGTATACATCCTGGGGAGGTTTCCTGGGAGATTGCTCCCAGCCTTCCTTGACCAGACTCAAAGGCCCTCTTACCGGGTGACCATACAAAAGCTCAAAGGGGCTGAACCCTAGAGACTTCTGCGGCACCTCTCGGTAAGCAAACAACAGGCATGGCAAGAGGACGTCCCATTTCCGCCTCATTGGTTCTTCAAGACCCATGACCATGCTTTTAAGGGTCCGGTTGAATCTTTCAACCAGCCCATTTCCTTGAGGGTGGTAAGGAGTGGTGAACTTGTAGGTTACCCCACACTCCTTCCACAGAGACTTCATATAGTTAGAAATGAAGTTGGTGCCCCGGTCTGACACCACCTCTCTGGAGAACCCCATCCGGGAGAAAACGCCCATCAGTGCTCGTCCCACCACGGGGGCCGTCACTGTTCGGAGAGGTATGGCTTCCGGGTACCATGTGGCACGGTCAACCAAGACCAGGATGAACCTGTTGCCCAGGGCTGTCTTGGGGTCCAGGGGCCCAACAATGTCAATACCCACCCGGTCAAAGGGGGTACTGACCACTGGAAAAGGTTGGAGGGGAGCCTTTTGCTTCCTTCCGCTTTTCCCACTTGCCTGGCAAGTGTGACAAGTCTTACAATGGATGTCTACATCCCTTCGCATCTGAGGCCAATAAAAATGGGTGACAAGCCTGTCATAGGTCTTGTCCTGCCCCAGATTCCAGCTAACGGTACGTCATGAGCCAAACCCAGTAGGAAGGCTCTAAAGCGCTGGGGTACCACCAGCACACGGGCTGACCCAGGCTCAGCAGCCTTAGGCTCGCTATACAGGAGGTCGTTCTCCCAGTACACAAAATGTGACCCTGACTGATCACCTGAGGATTGGGCTGAGGCCTGCTGCCTCATGCCCACAAGAGAAGGGCACACCTTCTGTTCGCACAGAATTCCTCCCTGGAGGGACCACCATCCTGCTGCCAATGGGTCAGCTCGGGTAGGTCTCCCAGTTCGGCAATTTGTTCCCCGGTGGGCTCCAGGGCATCCCCCTCAGGGTCTACCTCCTCCTGGACCACGGGAACTACAGGGGCCGGTTTCCCGCGCCTCCTGCCTCTTCTCTTCACAGCTGGGGCCTGGGCCGTACTTTCAGGCTCTGGGACCCCATCAACACCCTTACTCGCTGTCATCGATCGAGTGGTTGCACACACCCACTCTGGCACACCCAACATTCTCAAATGCGTCTCCCTCTCCACCTTGGCCCAAGGGGAGTCTTCCAAGTCATTGCCCAGGAGACAATCGACAGGCATGGCGGGCCTCACAGCAACCTGAAGAGTACCTGAAACTCCCCCCCATTCAAAGGAAACCTGAGCTACCTCACACTCTTTCTGGGAGTTGTCAGCAGCTATCACAGGGTAGAATGCGTGGGGAACCACCTGCTCTCTGGACATCAAGTGACACTTGACAGCTGTCACACTCGCTCCGGTGTCTCTGAGAGCTTCCACTCTATGGCCATTAATGGTCACCCACTGCCTATATTTACTAATGTTACTAGGCAGAGGGGGTGGAGGGACCATTTGCATGTCTCCTAGCGAGACCAGGGACATTTCTGCGGGACCCCTCCCACCAGGGACAACCATCTCCTCCCCTCCCAGGGCTACACTCGCCAACTGACGGGGGGTGCACGCGGCAGTGCATTTGAATTCTTCATGGGACACTGGGGGTCATAATACCGGTGTCCCACCTGCCCACAAACGTAGCAGGTTAGGGGGCCCCTATGAACAGGTTTACCCGTCGGGCCCCTGGCTTCTTCTCAGGGGGAGGCTGAGAACCTTTCCCTTGGTTCCCTTGGGGATTACTTTGGGGCCCTTTCTGGGACTCCTTCTGTTTACCCTTGTCCCCCCCCACTCTTCTGCTGGGGACCCTGCCCACCCTTGGCTGAGTCTCCCACTGGACCCTTGTGGACCCTGGTACTGACCCAGCGGTCCGCCTCCTCAGCAAGTTTTCTAGGGTTAGATATCTTGCTATCAATCAGGTGCTGGCGCAGCTCTGGAAAACAGTTATTAGACAAATGCTCCCAAGCAAACAAATCATAAAGAGCTTGGTAACTGTCCACTTTGCTGCCCTTCACCCAACCATCCATGGCTCTGCAAAAATAAGACACATATTCAACCCACGTCGTACCAGGCAACTTCTTACATTCTCTAAAAGCTTGTCTGTACTTCTCGGGGGTTAGGCCATACCGCAACATTAAAGCATTCTTCATATGAGCATACGACATCCTATCCTCAACAGGCATGTCTAACAGAGTATCTCTTCCCTCATTCACAAAGCGACCCCACAACCCTGCTCCCCAATCCTTCTCAGGGACCCGGTGGGCCAACAATGCTAACTCATATGCTTTAAACCACTGACCAATATCTTCGTTCCTATGATAATCTTTTATCACATCTTTCGGGAAATAAAACCGACTTTCTGCAGGCACAGATGGGATGCTGCCACCAGAGGGATTCAATTCTAACTTCTTAGCTTGGATGTCCAACTCCCTCAACTTGGTATCACGCTCCAAAGCTAACTTTTCTCTCTCAAACTCCAACCTTTTGGTCTCCAAATCAGCTTCTCTTCTACCTCTTGCATTTTCTAACTCCAACTGCCCATTTATCTTTAGCCTTGCCATTTCCATGTTGTATGCACGCTCCTTCGCCCTTTCTTCTCGTTCTTCAGGGGAAAGACCTTTGGAGGAAACACTGCTTCCGGGAGAGGACTCAGGCCCATTCACTGGCGCCTCCTCTTCCCCTTCCACTGGCGGTACCACCACCGGATCAGTGGGATCTCTGGCCTCCAACCAGGCCTGCAATGCTTTGAGATATTCCTCTTTTCGTGAGATGCCTTTGGTAGGCACTTTCAACTGCTTGCAAAAGGACTTCAGCTCCTTCAAGCCGTAGTCGTTTATCTTCGCTCTGTCGAATTCCTCCACAACAACAACAGGGGTAGTGACTCCGGTGTCACTCGTGGTCAAAACTGGCAGTGTTCAAAAAATCAAGCTTCAGAAAAGCGGAGAACCAAAAATGGAATCCTTCCAAGTAGATTGTGGCTGCGCTATGGTCTGCTTTCACTATGTAGCGCACACTAATCACTGAACATGGGTCATAAATGCAAGGTTCAAAATCCTCACCGCTGCGTCCAATGTTAGAACCGGCTGTCTCTAGTTGGCAGAGGTATACACTTCTGACAAATAGAGACACACCTTTTCTAGTCAGGGCAAGGGGATCATACCCTTTGATAACCCCTGCTCACCCCCTTGGTAGCTTGGCAGAGCAGACAGGCTTATCTCAGAGGCTGTGTGTTAAGCATTTATGACCACATACAGTAATAAAGTGAATACACTACAAATGGACACGACACCGTAGTATAAAAATAAGGATCTTTATATAAGGCTTAGCACAAGACCAAATAACGACAAAAATATACACAATCTTAATAAATACTCTTGGAAGGGAAAATAATAGTTCACAGGTAGTTTCTTCTTTAGCACAAAGTCTTTTCGTATCAAAGCAACTCTTCTTCCTGGAAACACAGTTCTTAGCAACAATGTAACCCACACGGGAGTTACACGACGTCGAGGCAAAGTTAATCCAAAGCTTCGGCGTCGACCGCGAGGAGCGCGACGTCGAGCCCGGAGTCACATGGACGCCCAACAACACAGTACCTTGGAAAATGAAGCACACGATGATCAGCGGCGTCGTTGTCGATGAGGCAGTTGCAAAGAGTGAGCAGCGCTCACGGCGTCGAGAGGGCACGAAGTCGATGCGATCAGCAGCGGTGCAGACACGAGGTCCCTTGGAGCTGGAGCCGAACTCACTACTCACTGGCGTTGCTGCTGGCGTCGATCAGGCCCGGCGGCCGGCGTCGAGGAAGCGGGACACTTGAGCCGTCATTCACGGTGTCGAGCTGGATTCGGCGACGTCCGTCGGCGTCGAGATTGCTGGTTCTTTCCGAGGTGCTGGATTCGCAGGTTCCAGCAAATAGCACTTGTAGCAGATGAAGTCCTTTAGCCCTGTGACTTCAAAAGGAGACTGGCACTCTTCCAGTCCTTGGAGATTTTCTTAGCAAGCGTGAGAGTACACACACAGTTCCTCTCTCCTGGTTCCTTGGCAAAAATAAAGAAGCACTGCAGGATTCCCCCCAGCAAACAGCACACTGGCAGAAGGGGTAGGCAAGTCCTTGGATCAGCAGACTTCTTGTCCTTGGTTTCAGGGTTCCTTGTCAGAAGTGATCTGATTTCTTGGTTCAAGGGTCGTTCTCTTATACCCCTTTTTGGCTTTGATCCCTTTGTCCATGCAGGGGAATTTCCCAACATCCTGGGTCTGTTGTGGGTGGAGCCAGGCAGAAGCACCTGGCCTATTCACTGAGCAGGGCTGGGTCCTCAGACGCCCAGCAGGAGGTGAAGCCAGCATTGTCACTGGCAGGAGCAGAGCTATCGGCCTCCTGGCAGGAGGTGGGGCTAGGATCGTCCATGGCAGGCACAGAGCCATCAGTCGCTTGGCAGGAGGTGGAGCCAGCATTGTATCAGGCAGGGCAGGCTATCAGCAACTACTCTCCCCCTACTCTCAACGCAAATGTCCCACTCATCCCACACTGACTCACTCAGACCTCTGGAGCCACCCAGCTCCTGTCACACACACGCAAGACCAGCAGAAACCAGAAATGGTAGACAAGAAAACAGACACTTCCTAAAAGTGCTATTTTCAAACCCAGAGTCCAAAAACCATCCACACCAACGGATGCGTAAGTAAACCCCGAGTTCAGGGATACCAAACTCGACATTGCACCATGCTCCCCGAGCCAGCTAGGATTATAGCATTAATAATCCCGGCGACCCATTCTAACTAATGGAGAGCAGGTTACCTTGCAATAGTGAAAAACGAAGATGGCTGTAATTCACTATTAGGACATACCAACTTGGTCAGGCGTGTCCTACCTTATACTTACAATGCACCCTGCCCGTGGGCCTACCATAGGGGTGACTAACATGAAGTTAAGGGAAGGTTGGAGGGACTTGCAAGTAGGTATACTTGCGCAGCCCGCGTGACAGTACCAGACAGCACGCAGGTCTCGCAATGACCGACCCGTAGACATTCTTTTACGAGGCCGCTCTTGTGGGTGGCACAACACGTGCTGCAAGCCCACGAGTGGCATTTTGGATTTACAAGCCCCGGCACTCCCGGTGCACTAGACTAGGGACTGATAGTAAACCAAATAAGCCAAACATGGAATACAATCGATACATCAATTTAACATAGGGAGCACTTGCGCTGTGGCACTGATCAGCAGTGGCACGGCGCCCAAAGCATTATCCAGCAAAACATCGTAAAACAGTGGAGGCAACCAGAAAAAATGGAGGAGAGACTCAAGCCAATGATGTCAGGTCTAACAATCACAATTTGATCCAGAGCAAGAGAAAGATAGGCAAAAAAGTGAGAACGAAGCAGATGTAGAAAGATAGGAAAATAGTGACACAAGGAGAAAGCAAATGTGAGAAAAAGAACCCAGAGTGAGATAAAGAGGCAGAGGGTTGACAGCAAAAAGCATGAAGTGCAATCAAGGTTTGGCTAGCCTTGGTGTTTGGAAACCACTATCAGCAACACCGGCAGCAGGCTCCATAGTAAAACTGTTGGCCTCTGTGCTTGTTTTTTTTATTTCTACAAAATAACCAATGGATTTAGTCAACACGTGACCCTAGCCATACTTCTTGTGTGACGGTCATAGACTAGGCAGCACATATAGGAGCTACTTGGTACCATGTTCTTCCCCAGGTGCTTCAAAAGGGCATTAGATCTGTGATTTTATGACAGTAGTTAACATTTTTTCTTCTAATGATTGTGTCTCAATGTTAAACAAGCATTGGCAAATCCAATTGGTCTGGCATTGGCTCCTAGCCTTTTGAATTTGTCAATACTTGTTTAGTTCTGTCATAGTTTTTGCAAAACTTTATTATTTGAGTATCTGCTAGGCCCTCAACAATCTTATCTTAAAAATATTCTCTTAAAGCAAAAATGTTTTTTGGTCTCTAAAAGCATACATTGCCAAAGCAGTGCTTCAAACTAAAGGGAACTATTTATATGTGGATGTGACCATTGTGAAAAAGCAGAATGATGTCACACAAACTGCCGCTCTCATCCAGCATGACCTCTCTGTAGATTTTAACACCGTCTCCCATGACACTCTCATCGCCAGACTACAGGACTCAGAAATTCAAGGGCCCAACCTGAGATTGAATTGAATTGAATAAAATGTATATTGCGCAAAACAATAACCCGAAGGCATCAAGGCGCCTAACAGCATATATCATAAACCAGATCATGTCATCATTACACATAGGCCTGTACGAAGAGATGGGTCTTCAGGGCCCTTCTAAAGGCCTGGAGAGTGGGTAGGGGTCTTAATTCAAGTGGGAGGGAGTTCCACCACTTGGGCACTAAGGTAGAAAAAGCTCTACTCCCCCATCTAGTTCTCCTAATTCGAGGGGCTGACAAAAGGAGTCCACTCGAGGAGCGTAGGTTCTAACCGGGGTGTAGCGGGACAAAATGGATCCTATACCGGTGGGGGTGTTCTTGGCTAATGCCCTATAGGTCATGCACAGGGTCTTGAAACGGTTACGGTCCTCCACAGGAAACCAGTGTAGCCGCTTTCTAACCGCTGTGGCTGAGGCCCGTTTGGGGAGGTCTAAGACAAACCTAGCGGCAGCATTCTGGACTACCTGCAAGCGCTGCAGTAGACTCTTGTTCAGTCCCACATACAGCGCATTGCAGTAGTCCAGCCGGGAGCCAATCAGGGCAACAGTGATCTGTTTCCTTGCCTGCAAGGATAGGTAGTGACGAATCCTCCTGAGAATATGAATGATGCCCCAACAGGTGGAGATAGTTTGGTTGACCTGTTTGTCCAGATTGAGGGCGGGATCAATCATGATCCCTAGATTTTTAGCCGAAGAAGTGGGGCAAGTTCCTAAAGAGTTTGGCCACCAACTGGATGACCAGACGTCCTCTTTCCCTCCAAATACCATCACCTCCGTCTTCTCTCCGTTCAGTTTTAATGAATTGTAAATCATCCATTGCCCGACTGCCTCCATACAAGATCTAAAATTGGCGGCAGTCGGGGCACCTGATTGGGAGAGAGAGACGAGGATCTGGGTGTCATCGGCGTAAGACACTATCTCCATCCCATATGATCTAATTAGCCTGGCAAGTGGGGTCACATAGATGTTGAATAGGGTCCTCAACGACTGACACTACCAACTTTCCAGACAGCTATGCCCTACCTCGCTCACCCTTGCTCACCCATATCTGTAGAAGCAAGTCCAAAGGTCACACCCTCTCCTTCATCGCCACCAAGAACTGGAATGAACTTCCTCAACACATCAGAATAGCTCCTTCACTTCTCATCTTCCTCAAGACGCTGAAGATCTGTCTGTTTAACTAGGAGTGCCACCCAGCCTACGTTCCTGCTTCAGCATCTGGATACATTCACGGGTCATAAGCTGCGCCATACAAATCGACATAACATAGCATAACTCACCATGACGTTAGCTAATGGCTAAAGAGGGCTGACCCATTGCCCCATTCTGTACTGTGCAGTGGGAAAATGACACAATCACAGACCAATGGATGAAGAGGGCTGGCAAGAAGCCCCTGTAAGGAAGTAAAGAAGACATAATTTTGGTAAAATTAAGGGGAAATGCCTTTAGAACGTGGGCTGAGCCACGCATGCTGTTTCCCCGCAAGTGGAACCACGCTTGCCTTAACTACAGTTATGCCTTAACCATGCATATGAACAGTTAAGGCAGTTCGCAGTTTCTAAGTGCAGATGGGTGGACACAGGACGATGAAGGATCGGACGTAGACGCAGCCTGAAGGGATGCTGGTTTTTAGGGTGGTGGGGGATAGTTTTAAGGGTTGGGGTAGTTTTTAGGGCTCAGAGTTGGGGGGGACGAAGTTGTTAGAGCTCGAGGGGGGGGTCAAGTTTTTTTCAGGGCCTGGGTTGTTTTTAGGTCTCAAGGGGGGGGTCAGGGTTGTTTTAGGGTGGGGGTGTAGGGTTGTTTTTAGGGCTGAGTGGGGACAGTGCTGTTTTTAGGGCTCAGGATAGTTTTTAGGGATCAGGGCGGGGGGGTTGGGGTTGGTTTAGGGCTCAGGGGCTTGGGTTTGTTTTGAGGGCTTAGGGCATGGGGGCCTGGAGTTTGATCTTTACCAAACATACCCTTCACCAGAAAATTGCATGGAAAAGGCATGCATGGTAAAGGCATGCGCAGGGTGGAACGCGTTGTTCAGACGCATTCGTTGTTTGGGCAGCATTGTATAGCATGTGTGGTTTAGCCATGCGTGCTTCGGTCATACAACCAAAATCAAAAGGACTTGGCTAATGCCATGCCTAAAAATAAATGCAGCCAATTGTTTTAAGTGCAAAGCCGACTATGCTCTGATTTCCTCGACTCCATGCAGAAGTTGCAGCACAGCCCACGGTTTGTGCTTCGACGGTGCTAGTGGGGCCTGCACGAGCTCCAGGCTCAAAGGGGCAGATTTACAAGCCCTGAGCGCCACTTTTGCGTCACTCTTAACATGAGAAAAGCAACGCAAAAGTGGCGCAAGGGGCTTGTAAATCTGCCCAAAAATATTGACCTGCTGTTTTATATCCCCAAATTTCTCATGAACAGCTTGCTTGATTCTGCAGGTGCCATTTTACAGGCGCGTGTCGATCGAGACAGTGTGAGAATGTTTCAGGAAAATCTGACTTCGGCGTTCCTCAAGAGTCCGTTTATAAAATAGTAACAATTTCTGTGAGAGGAAGTACTCCTCACGCCCATATCAGAACACGTACAATCTTCCGGAGACCTGTCCGGGCCTCTGCAGACTTCTGTCGGGGCCAGATCCGAAGGTTCCCAGCAAAGGCCTGTGGAGGCAGGGCGCCAACATCTGGAAACAATAGAACAACGTATGAAAACCTCACTGTTTCGAGCCAGGCCAGAGAGAGCTGGTCTTTGTAAGCACTAACTTTCATCCTGACCTGTCATTTCCAGTGCGATGCTACAAATAGGGACAAGCCCGTTTGGGACTTCCTTCCTGCATCAATCAGTCTAATAGAAACCAGCTGCGTCCTCCATAGGTTCTCGGCCTGGTGGTGAAAGTCGCCCATAGCAGACTGCACGCTGCTCCGAGGAAGAGCCTGGGTCCTGGACTGATTTTTGGAAGCAAGTAGCAATAAATGTTTCATTACATTATGTCTTAACTCCAGGGCTTTAAGTGGGCCGCATCTCACCGGGTCTGAGCACCGGCAGTTTTTTTAGGGGACCTCGAAGCGGGTTTCTATCGGGCTCGGTTTTGTGCCCTGGCACGGGCGGTGTTTTTTTTTTTCCGGACTGCAGTGACAGCAGGCGCATCAATGTGCGCGTGGTGAGCGTTGTAAGGGGAAGAGAAATCCTTTAAAGTGAGTCATTTTCTCTCTGGATTTCCCTTCTCTTTTTGAAACTCAGGAGCAGCAACATTGTCATGGTGTCACCACCAGGGCTTTAAGTGGAAGCTTTTTCAATAATATATACAAGCCATAGTTGCTGCTTATTTATCTTATCCAACTAGCAGCAATTGACAAAGCCAATAGTCTTGACTTGTAGGTACGATGCGACTTGTTGTATCATATATCTGGACGCAATGACAGGAACAGCAAAATACAAGTCAGGGGGCACACTATGCTAAACATAGATTTTTAGCTTACGTGTTTTTAAGCCATGTCCTTAATTACGTTGACCACGCCCCTTTGAGAGACCCTCCAGTTTTTTCCTCCCACTTAAAGCACTGCTTAGATGGTATAGCAAGACATTTCACATTGCACTTGTACATTGAGATTGTTCAGAGTAATCAAATTATTAGGTGTTGTTTTCAAAGTGCAATTCTATGCAGCCTCATAAACCTGGTACAATATGATAAAAAAAACTATGGATATTCATCTTCTTTGGAATTTTCATACTGGATGGAATTAACGCGAGGAAAAGGCAGCATTTACAGCATTTGATGAGATGGCAGAACAAGTTAAGTCGTTACAAACGTTGGCACATCTAATTCCAATCTTTCATTTTCACGATAATTATAGTGGACTTGTAAGCTTGTACCTTCCAGGCAGAGTTGGCAGCCGCAGATGTTTACATAATTTGCTGTAGCGCACTAAACTGAAATGTTAAATCATTTAGAATCACTTTATGGAATATATTTGGCAACGGTAGGGCATATATAGATTACATATATGATATATAGCCTTGTATGCCCGGCTTCACCTTGGGGGTGCCCAGGAGTGGACATCTCACAGAAAAGCCAGGAAGGGTTCCACAGCGGTATGAATACAGCGCTACGAGACCTCTGGGTAGAAGGCGCTATATAAATACAAACACATTTACATTTACATATAGGAAGCAGAACTTTTACTGCAACTCATCTTCTCTATTAAAGTTGATAGCGCTCAGGCCTTTAGGTGGACCGTGTCCGGCCGGTGCCCAGAACCGGCAGTTCTAAAAAGCAGCTGCCGAAATGGGTCCCTTTCGGGCTCTCTTTCATTGTCCTCACTCTCGTTGTGAAAAAAAAGAATGTTAATTTCGAGGCAGTACTGCTACTGCCCATCACTATCTTTCATGTACCTTTTAAGACTCGTTACAGTTCTTTCATAGTCTCATCATTTCATAACTGAAGCGTTATTTTTCATGTGCAACTAACAACAATTGACAAAGCCAATAGTCCTGGCTTGCTGTAGGTGTAATGTTGCTTGTTATATGTATTATATATCTGGATGCAAAGACAGAAAGAAGCATCAAAATATCAGTTGGGCGGCACATAATGCTAATCAGAGAGTTCTAACTTATGTGTTTTAAGCCACACCCTTAACTATATCGGCCACGCCCCTTTGAGAGACCCCCCAGATATTGCAACGCACTTAAAGCCCTGCTTAACTCTAACTGGTGGTCACCAACAAAGGTTTGTATAAGTGGAAAACTGGCAGATATATATAGATAAAGGTCACAAAGGTAAGTTTGCACGTGTAAATCTATATACAGTGCTTAATTTGAGCAGGTAATTGCCGGTGGGACCCGCCCGCACTCATTTTTGGGAACCAGAACTTATTTTAGCTCATCAGAAATTGACTGAGAGCAACAGAGAAAAACAAACAAAGTGAAAAGAACGACGGAAAAACACCATAAACAGAGAATGAAGGGACCGGTAAGTGTGATGTAGAGGGGCCTGAGGTGAGTCCAAGAATATGCAGCTTTGGTATTTGGCGCTAATATATTTAATGGCACAGGATGCAGGCTTCCGAGCACAGCTTTGGACATCAGCATTCGTTCTTTTACAAATGAAGCACTGACTATGTACATGTAGATCTACTCCTTCGCGTATGTGTACCGCTCCACTTTTTTTGCTAATCACCAGTTCTGAGTGGATATCTATACTTAGGTGTAGACTTAAGAGTATGTACCACCTGAAATAAGGGTGTGGAGTCTGCCACAACTGAATTTATGAACATAAAGATACTATCAGTAACTTTCCACCTGTTTGTGGAGATCTGCAGCTGGGAAAATATAGGGAAACGTTTTATAGTTTTCATTGAGTAAAATTAAATTTAATGTATATAATTTCAAGCAAACAATACTAACATGGAACTACATAAAGATTGATACACACATTACATCCTAAAATAAATTTTGTGTTGAACTGTACATTAATTTAAATGTAATAATTCATTTTGTGAATACTATTATTGATCAATACCTTAAAATTAAAAATCGGTCAACCTCACAACTATTTTTTATTATTTTTAGATTGTAAAAAACATGTTTATGTTATGTTTTATAATAATTATGATAATGTTTAGACTTTTTAAATGTGCAGACCTATTCACAAAGGTAAACGTGCATGTAATTAAATCTATATATGTACATTTACTCTTACATTTTTTAGTATTTTCACTCCTTTTGGCTATTTGCCATTTAAAAATGTAAAGTTACTCAAAAGTGTAGACCTATATTTCCTCACACCCTGAAATGGGGGCGGAGTTTGTAAAAACACAACACACAAATTTAAAGTTACAACTAGTGATGACTTTACAACCATATTTGACGGACTGCACATTTGACAGAGATTTTCCTATTTATAGGAACATTTTGAAAAATTGAAGTTTAAAAAAAGTATTTAAATATACGTTTTAGTCAATATAGAATATTTTTTAATGTAATTAATGTGTGTACTTAAATACATTCTAATTATTTTAAATAATTTATTTTTAGGAAAAACACCCACTTGAAGAAATATAATTGTTTATTTATTATGATTCAAAAGTTACTAAAAGTTGTGCATAACATTAATTAAATTATTGTACGGTGTTTTTAAAGTGACATTTATTTTTAACTTGAAAAAGATAATATATTTTTCACTGAAATACTTATTTAAAAAATGAATTGCATTAAAATACATTTAAAATAAATGAATCAATTTTAACATTATTTCCTATGGAATTTCATTTTAAGCCCCCGCCGCCATTATTTTCTAAGGGTTTGTGTTGCAGTACCTTTGAGTGGCCTTGGGTGGTGATGGACTTACTTCAGCTCTGAGCTAGAGTACATATAAAACAGTGTTGTTGTTTTTTTCGCTATAGTAACTATTGAAGTACATTTTGTGAATAGCAAGTTCTTTCGAGGGTGGGTGCGTGTCCTTCCATAAATCCCTCTTTACCCCTCCTTTACCTCCTCCTTAATCATCCCCTTTCATAGTAAGTATTCCCCATTTTCCAGCCCCTCCCCAGTCCCTCCCATATTTACTACTAAAACGTTTACCTGTGCCTTTGGTGATCTCTGCATTCAAGGCAGAAACTTTTGCACATGAAAGATAGGAGTGAAAGAAGGAGAGTCCTCCACATGTAGGCTTGTGAATTGCTTTTTGTACTACAAAAGTGTTTTATCCTATGTCCATTGGTTTATAGGGGAGTGTGTTGCATTACTTATTAGCAGTGTATTTTGTATATTGAAATTGTCTTTCACTTATATGGGTGTGAGCTTTTCATTAGCCTGCCTCCGGAACCCATACTTAAATTTCCATTAACACCCATACTTTTGTAGTAATTATTCCCCACTTTTCCGACCACACCCCCTTTGTGCCTTCCACCTTTCCTACAAAATTGCATATCTATGTAAATGGATATTTTCGCCACCAGGGTGAGATCCCCATATAAAAAAAAAAGGAAAGGAGGAAGGAGAGATCTTTGGCCATAGGTCTGTGGATCGGGTTTTGTAGAATGTGTAGTAGTACTACTGAACTATTGTCTTCCATACTTCAAGATGCCATTTGTGAGTCATGCCCAAAAAAATTAACCTGTTTTTTCCACTATAGACCCAACAAGCTACAGTCACAGGTCACATCTCACCTCCTGGCTATGGTAACATTATTATTGTATAAGGTACTGTCAATGGATTTTCTTCCTTGATTTTCTCCATTTTAAATGAAGGTCAGAGTATAATAACAAAATGACCGTCCTCCCTCACCACCACCCGCCCCCCCTCAACACCCTCTGCTGCACCATCGTTTACAGGCCCCCTGGCCCCCGCCCGCCCTACACCGATGCCATAGTAGAACTCATCCCCCCCCAGGCTCTCGCATCCACCGACTACATCCTACTCGGAGATCTCAACTTCCACCTGGACAACCTCAGTGACCAGAACACCGCCTCCCTACTGGAGAACCTCGTCAACATCGGACTCAAGCAGCTAATTACCGCACCGACCCACACAACCCCGTCTTCTCCGCCAGCAGGAACTTCACCAGCAGCTACACCACCGAAACACTCTGGATCAACCCCCACTGCGTTCATTTCACCTTCGCCACACCCACCCTACACCACAACCCTCATTGTCCCTCATTGTAGCTGGAACAAGGCCAACAAAGAACTTCGACTTCCTCAGCACGACCACTCCACCAACAGGTGCCAACACCGCAGCGCACAACCTTCACAAATGGATCTCCAATTGTGCTGACACTCTGGCACCCCTCAAGAAGACACCAGGCAAGCAACATTCCAAGAAAGCCAGCTGGTTCACTCTCGCCCTCCATGAGTCCAAACACACCTGCAGATGACTCAATGAGAGATAGATGAGCAACTAAACCCCAGAAACCCCTGCTCAAATCCGCCATCAATGCACACCACCTACTCCCCTAACCACAAAGAAAATGCCCTGCCAAAATCGGATAAATGCCAAAGCACACAACAGCAAAGAACTCTTCACCATCATCGAGGAGTTTACCAGGCCCAATAGCGAGACCACTAATGTCCCACCCTCCCAAGACCTCGGCAACAAACTCAGCACCTTCTTCACTAAAAGATCAGGCAGATCTACAACAGCTTTGACACCCAAAACTCTGTCACTACACCGCCACCAGAACACGAAATCACTCCGCACCCCAACAGATTATGATCAACTGGACTCTGCTCACCACAGCTGACACACTGAAGACCATGAAGAGTATCTACCCAGGAGCTTCATCAGATCCTGCCCATACCACATCTTCCATAGAGCAGCTGCCTCCATGGCCCTCCAGCTTCATCGCACCCTCAACTGTTCCATTGAAATCGCCATCTTCCCTGATGACTGGAAACACACTGAGAGATGTCCACTGACTCAACAGACCTCAAGAACTTCAGACCCATCCCTGCACTCCCCTTCCCAGCCAAGTCATCAAGAAGGCAATCAATGCCCAATTCTCCAAGTACCTCGAAGAGAACCACGTTCTGGGCACCTCCCAATCTGGCTTCAGAAGCAACAACAGAACCGAGTCCACACTCCTTGCCACCACCAATGACATCCTCTCCCTCCTCGTCTGGGGCGAAACTGCAGCCCTCATCCTACTGGACTTCTCGGCCGCCTTCAACACCATCTCCCACTGCACCCTAATCACGAGACTCCATGAGCTGGCATCCACGATAAGGCTCTGGACTGGATTCACTCCTTCCTTACTGACCGAACACAGCAAGTGAGACTACCCCCATTCCTCTCAGAACCTACAGAAATCAGCTGCGGAGTGCCTGGAGGCTGCTCCCTGAGACCCACCCTTTTCAACATCTACATGGCCATCGTCAGATGCCACGGACTCAACATTGTCTCCAACGCTGACTACACCCAGCAGGTCCTCTCCTCACCCACTAACCCACAGCAGCCAGAATCAACTTGGCTTCTCTACAGACCACACATAGACAACCACTGACAAAGCCAATCATTGAGGCTGGTTTTAGGTGTATGCCAGTGGTTGAGTTATTATATCTGGATGCAATAACAGAAAGCTCAGAGAAACACCAAAATACTGGTCAGGTGGCACACTATAGGAATCACTGAAATTAAGTTTATGTGTTTAAGCCACGCCTATAACATCACAGGCCATGCCCCTTTTAGAGCATCTTGCTTTTTTCATCCCACTTAAAGCCCTGGCATGGACTAAGAACTGATTGATGTCTTTGTTAGTTCTTCCGTTGCTTACACTCAGATTGATGTACTCTCTTTTTTTTTATTCCACCGTCATCGCTTTCCCATCGTCAATGCTTGTTGCCCTGTTGTCCTTGTTGCTTTGACCACCCAGAAGCATTTTTTAAGCTAACGCATTTCGGACCAGATGCATGACAATTCTGTTTTGTGGTTCGCAAATTGCGTTTTTGTTTGCGACGCGCAATTTGCAACTCACAAAACGGAATGTACTAATGTGTCTCAGACACATTTAGTGATTCCCAATGAGGTCGCAAATGACCTGCCTTATGATGCTTTGTCCAGCATTCCGTCCATCAATTGTTTCTTATGCATATGTCGCCCTAAGTGGGAAGGGTATGCCCAGATGGTCCAGTGATCACTACACCACTGGATTCAAGCTAGCCTAGCTGATGAAGGGTGATGCCCTGAAACCGGTCCCAGGATGCTTCTTTCCGGTCCAGGGAGAACCTGGCATGGCAGTTCGGGCTGGACTGTTCCCATAAGGAACATGGTCAAGACTCATTTGCATATGACTGGGTCCAAACTGAGGTGGTGTGGTGAACAAAAGAATGATGGATTAAATCCAGATCCTTGTGACTGGGGTGAATGCTTTCATTGTCCAGCATTCCGTCCATCAATTGTTTCTTCTGCCTCATCAATATTCATGAGGCAGGTTGCAATTTGCAACCCATTGGATTTGGTCCACAAACACAGGCATGGTGGCCTGCTGAGGACAGCAGACAACCATGTCTTTGTTTACAAATGAAGCCTGTTTTCCTTAACCCCTTCTATGCTGATGACGAACCCCAGCCGTCATGCACTACGGTGCTCGTGTGCTGATGACGGCTGGGGTTCGTCACGGCCCGCCCCTGTTCGTGTTGTTTACAGCACACCAGGGGAATTGCGGCCGCATGGAAGGGGTTAAAGGCAAACAGGATGCATTTAAAAGAAAAACATTTCAAGTTTTCTTTAAATTTTTTCAGGGCAGGCAGTGGTCTGTTGGACTAATGCCTGCTCTTAAAAATATATTTTCCCATACATTCACAAAGGTGGACCCCTTCCTCTATGCGACTGGCATACCACCTACTTGAAGTAGGTGGTAACTGCAATTGGATTGCTACCGCATTTGCGGTCGGAAAACAATCATACATAGGAGTGTGACTCGCTTTTATGAAGGGATGCGCTTGGCACGCCCCTTCCTAATAGCAACCCACAAAATAGGGTTTGTTCATGCAACAACCCTTTTTAGTGGTCACAAACGGCCCGATTTTCCGCTAAAAACGGTTGTGCATCGGCCCCCTATTTCCATGCCATGAAATAAGGTGCATGTATTCCGTTAATTGAATAATACAAAACTGTGCATCCTCTTCCATGGTTGTTCTACTGCTTTGCAACCATAATAACCCAAGTAGTAAATTAATGTAATTTTTCATAGTGAAAAAAAGTCAATGATTTTAGAGGAAACGATCAGAAATCTTTATAAATAATGGTCTTTCTTGTTAATTCCAAATTTTTATTTATGTTCAAGAACTTTCCTCCAGCCTCCTCACCCTCTTGCTGGAGGCATCAGGTCATCTATGGTCTGTGCAAGCAGAGTGCATTGCAAGCACAATTAGCATGGCCCTTTCATGGCTGGGTTGTATAATTTGAAAACAGATTCTTTCTCCCCAGACAAGATAAACTGCAGTTTTCAATGAATGTGTACAGTATCACCGCCCAGCCAAGCCAAAGTGTGTTTATGCATCTTTTGCATTCAGCTATAAATGCATTTCCGCATTGTGGCGCACGATTATAGCCGTCCTATTAGCAGTATAATCTACAATGTGTTCTGTTGGAAATTGCAATTCCTTAGTGAAAATGGGAATGAATCCATAGGAAACACAGCATAATCATTTGTTTGGAGCAAAAATTGTTTAGCAATTATACTGACAGTCAATGTAAGTCAAAACATCAAGCAAAGTTCTTGCTCCATATATGTATATTACTTTCATTATATATATTTTTGAGCAATAATTGCTTTTGGATATGACTGTGACATATATGAATAACTGAACAGACAGCATACGTGACTTTAATGAACAAAGTGACATAAAGTGCAACAGTGTTTCATACAGAACAGCAAAAGAGCACAGAAGCAACAACAGCACCGAGTCCACACTCCCTCCTCGTCCGGGGCGAAACTGCAGCCCTCATCCTACTGGACTTCTCGGCCGCTTTCAACACCATCTCCCACTGCAACACAAAAGGAGACAGTGGGGCCTTATTAATGTCAGCACCTAATCTCAAATAACTCTGATATAAAAAATCCCTTCCTTTCAACTTAGGAAGATGTGTGCACACTGATTGACACCCACCATCACAGTGCTAGTTCCAACAGGAACTTAACAACATAAACAAAAGCACAGGTGCACCGCAGTATAACAACAGTGAGATTAATTCAAATCCAAGTATGACATGAGAGAAAGCTCTTCAGTTTGAATTCTTTGTTCTGTTTTGCAGTGGAAAAGACAGTACAGCCGACGCGTTACATCCCAACTTTGGACTTCTTCAGGGCTATTTGAATACAAACAAATATACATACATTTAAAAGAATGTCCACCACGGTACATGGTATTGTGACAAACAAACCATTAAAAACAAGCAAAACGCACTATTTGTAACCATGTGAGATATATTGTATACATATTGAAGTAGTTCCGTTTTCTACAGTACCATCAGGAGCTATGCACCATAGGAGAGATGGCTCTAAATCCTATAACATATTATAAATTCATTCGGGCAGGACTATTAATATTCATACATTTCTCACAGAACTTTAAGTTGTTCTGGTCTCTACAATTCATTCAAATGCTAAACACTGCAAGGGTGAGACAAAAAAAGGGTTTAGCTTCTAAAGGAAAGATAATTTATTTCTATAGATTCATCAGGGTAAGGCTAATGATATTAGCATTTCTGAGTCTCTCGCAAGACCTTGAGAAACAAGAGAAGAAAAAGAAGTATGGGAGAGAGAATAGTCCTGCCCGAATGAATTTATAACATGTTATAGGATTTAGATCCAAAATAAAATAAAAACATGTGTGGGAAGGGGGAGATATGTCACAAGATCTGGTCCCTTGGACAGTTGTATAGCCAACGGCCAGCCCCTATGGCCATCCCTAGCTGTGTATGGCCAAAGGTAGTACACCGTATGCGGTGTGTATTGGCCAGCCAGCACCGCTGCATATGCCTGAAGGCTCTATGCAGCAGGGGATTGATGTCTGCGTAGGGAGGGGCACAGGACCTAGAGGCTAGGCCCTGAAGCCTACCCTGCTGTGCCCAGCCAAACACCTTGTGTAGTTGGTGGTGGATGCATTCGGATGGCTGATCGCAGTGCCTGCAGCCAACCCTGCTTTGCATATCCATACACCTTACCCAGTGGGTCTATTCTGCCCACAGAGGGTTGAGTGCAGGGCCTGCACCCACCCTGAGCACACTGCTGAAGGCCAGGCACCGCGAGGGTTGGCTGTGCACAGCGGTTTGGGCACCTGGTCAAATGCCCCAGAAATTTTCAGAAAAAAGATCATTGTGATGGCATGGTTGCTTTTGGTTATAATCAGAGACGTTCTAAGGCACGGGCAAAGTGGGCTCTGGCCCAGGGCCCCTGTCTTTCGGGGACCCCAGATAGGGCCAACTCGCTTCTGCAGAGAGTCTTGCCACGATGACCTTGAATAATTCTTAAACAGATTATTTTAAATACCAAATGTGTTTTTAGTGCAGGTGATGTCTGAGAGTCTATTACAGACATTTTGCAGAGAAATGTGTTTCTTTTATGCAACATCCAATAAAAAGTTTATTTTAAATGACAACAGGCTCTCACAGATGAGACATGGGAGTGTGTCACAGAGAATATTCGCAGTAATATTAGTGAGACCCTGCTGTGGTAGCTGTGGTACAATTTGAACACACACGTCGGTACCCCTCAATATTAGATACAAACACAGTTTAGATTTTGACCAGCGCGCCTGTGCACTGTCAGTGGCCTGGCTAAAGCGGGATGAAAGAGCTGAAACTGAATCATAAATTCAAAGTTGTTCCGAACAGGGCCCCCCAAAATACATTTGGCGGGGGGGGGGGGGGAGGGTGTTGGCAAAATCCTCAAGATGTCCCTGGTTATAGTACCTCGATGTATAATTTTAAAAACTCAGAAATTTGTCCAGTTTAAGTCAAAACTAGCAATGGTTACTGTGACTTCGCAGATTGATGATTTATATAAAATGAGCTACGGGTACTGGATGTATGTCGTTACTACGCATGCTTTTACAACGCATGTCTTTACCACACAGGTTTTACAACGCAAGTCGTTACAACGACTTGCGTTGGGGGGCGCTGGATAGTGAATAGTTTAATTTACTATTCCAACTCCAGTCCCCGTGGATAATAGGGAAGGTTTTGGATAGTAAATTAAACTATTCCCTATCCTACAGCGACCCCCAGCGCAAGTCGTTGTAACGACTTGCGTTGTAAAAGTTGCGTGGTAAAGGTACTGCGTGGTAAAAGTTGCGTTGTAAACGCTGTTCCCCAGGGGTACTATATAGCAAAATGGTGGTTATGGCTGTGAGAGGACGCAATGTAGAGATCGAGGGAATCCATTGTTAAAAAAAAACCGAACTTGAATATTTTAACCTTATCACCTGAGTGTCTGCATATTCTGTCTAACTAGTTGAATTTTTTCCCCCAGCTTAACTTTCACCATGCATCAGTATACCAGCGCTTGTAAACCAGAAGGACAACATTGCCTTCCTGCCCTTCCACCCACCGAGGAGGCCCATCCTCGCAGTGTGCCAGCAGCTCACCAGCGAGAGCGCCAGATGAATAAGATGTGAAGGTTTGGAACCAGAGCAAGACAAACAGCAAAGCTGGCAGGGGCACAGGGGCTGCCTCTGTCCGAGGGAGGACAGGAAACAGCTCCGCTGCACCCAGCCAAAACACATCCCGGCCTCTGTGCACAGAGACCCATAAATTCAGGCTTCCGGCTCTCAGGGGGACAGGTGGAAAACAGGGAGGAGCTGATGTAGAAACATTCATGAAAACATTTAAATGCCATGCTGGAGTTTCTGAATACCCACGCTGCCTGCTCTTGATTTTCCCTCATGCCTCTTTCTTCCGCCTCACTGCTCTTCCTGTATCTGAATCTACCACGCGCAGGTTATTTTTCATCCCTGCATTCTAATATTTAACCTGTTTTTCTCTCTTTACATTCATGCTTCACTCTGCTTTTTGTGCTTTCCTCTCCCGTTTGGGGTCAACGGTTGAAAAGGAAAAATAAGCCTTGGTCTCGAGCTGTTCTCCTTTCTCTTTCATCATTAGTCGATTATTAAAAAGAATCATTAAGAAAAAAATCATCACAGAAAATACACAGTAAACATCAGGGGCTATATTAACCCCTTCCATGCTGTTGACGGCCGGGAGCTGTCATGGCACACAGTGCTCGTGTGCTGATGACGGCTCCCAGCCGTCATGACCACGCCCGCGATCGGAATGTGGCGCACAGGAGCGGAATTCCGGCCGCAGGCATGGGGTTAAAGGGGCGTTTACGCCAGAATTGCACGCTCCTGGAGCACTTTGGTATTACAGAAGGGGCTGCAGACGCTTGTGCGTCCCCATCTGTAATAGTGAAAGCGCTGGTGCACATACAGCGCCAGCGCTTTCTCAAGAAGCGGTTCCCTCATTTGCAATGCAGGCATGGCTGCATGCAAATGAGGGAATCACTTTGCCTCTGCGCTCGCGATGCGTTGTAGACGCAGGCACAGAGGCAAAAAGGCTGTCAAGGGGTACACTGACACTGCGCCACTAAAAGGTGGCACCATGTCGGTGTCCCCAATGAGTGCAGCCCTCTGGAGGGGGGAAAAGGGGGTCCTATTGACCCTTCTGACATCCCCTTGTTGGCGGGTGCAGTCACTCACTACACCTGCCTGCAAGGGGATCTCTAATACCCTTTAAAAGTACAGACGGGTTGCCGCCTACACTGTGAAAACGTGGAGCAGCTTCAAAGCAGCCGCTCCGTTTTTCACCTGAATGAACTGCCCCCAGGGCAGCAGGAGTTCACGGTCGCCCTTGGGGCGGTGCATCCATGCTAATACGTCAAATTTTCCTGGTTAGCACTTGGTGCATCTTTTGAAAGGTGCACTAGCGCTAACTAGGATGAGGCGCTGCATAGATAATATGGCCCCAGACGGGTTAATGAAAATCACACATGATAGCATTAAAATTGCACAGATTTATGCCAAAGGAATGCACTTTTTTTTAAAAAGTACCCACAGAAGAACACACAACGGGATCAACTACCATACAAAGATAATGGCCCACATGGGCTATTAAAATAGGTAATACTAATCTGCGTCAAAAAGGTTCGAAGAACTATCAAAAAAGAGTAAATTAAGTGCATCAGTGTCTGAAGGGAGGGACCATCATAAGGGTACACAAGAATGCATTTAGCCTCATTCTGTCCTAAAGTGAAAGAAAGATTGGATCAGATAGAGCCCAGCCAGAACGTGGTCAAGAGTGATCTTTCCCAAACATTGTTGTCCTGCCTCAAAAATGAGTGCGGTGCCCACCAACTGCAATCACTGGCTCAAATTAGGCAATGTATAGTGCATATGTGAAAAATCTGCAATTGAATCCTTTTATAATTTTCTATGTGTAATCATATTCACACTGATTGCAAATTGAAATAGGCTGATTATAGACGGGTAACTCTGAATAACATGATTTGTTTTCACCATGGGGTTCTGAGTGACAGCAAATAGACACCAAGACTGAATCTTGGAGTACTTCGTAGACATCTACTGGCATGCCCTTGGCATGTACATTGGCTTGCTTTTTCACTCACCCTGCTTCCTGCAACTATTGCAAGGCTTCTGGGAATATTTTGCCCCCAAATAATTGAGGTTTGGAGTTTGAATAGCAAATCTTCATATCTTTCAATATTTGGGGCCTTCCTTTTCCACGTCTCAAACATTCAGAAAAAACTGAAATGCCCCTACTTCCAGGAGGCCCAGACAGATGGGAAGGCTAGAACTGTTAGTACATCAGCATTGCACTGTCAGCAGTTCTGAGAGAGCTGCATTTAGCAGGGCCTGCTTTTGCCGGGAAACAGCCTTCACAACGCAGTCATTACATCGCACTACCTTTACATAGCAGTCATTACATAGCAACATCCTTTACATCGCGTTGTAAAGGTATAATGCGTTGAATGGAATGCTTTGTAATGGTAGTTCCTGAAAATGCGATGTAATGGCTTGCGATGTAAAAGAATGTGTTGTCGAGGCATGCATCGTAAATGTATGCATTGTAATAATAATAATAATAATACAATTAATAAAGCGCATGGTTACGCCATCTCAGTGTGTCCCCGCGCTAGGTGAGAGAAGCATAAGCAGAAGCGACAGCAAGTGCCATGAACTAAGCTACAAACCGGTGGGACTTCGACAGCTTTCGGAACTTGGTTTCAGAACACTCCAACCTCAGAGGAATCGGGAGTCTGTTCCAGTTCCGAGCCACTAGACACCGGAAAGAACGGCCACCCATCTTAGCCTTCTTCTTATTTGGAATAGCCAGCTGACCCATCCCGCTGGATCTGAGACATCTACTAGGAGCATACTTGGTGACTAAATCAGTTAAATATGCCGGGCCCTTGACAATCCGGTGGCATATAACCAGCATTTTGAACAGTACTCTTTTCTTGACAGGGAGCCAATGCAACGAGTCAAGTACCTTTTTTAAAGGTGCTCTCCTGGCCTGCATAAGAGTAAACCTAGCGGCGGCATTTTGTAGAACTTGCACTCTACCAAGGCCCTTTGCAGTGGCCCCCAGGTAAAGTACATTCCCATAATCTAGGCAAGCGTGATTAATGCGTGTTTCAACGTCTTCCTAGCCCCTAATGGGAGAAGGTCCAGCGTTTTGCGTAATTTAGTTAATACGCCAAAGCATCATAGACGTCATACATTCACTTTTGCCTGTTACCGCAGGCCTGCAGAGATCTGCAGCTGACATGGGAGATGGTGGTCGATGGTGCCGGAGCACCACCCGCATTTCTTTAACGTCTATAGAGACCCGGTGGAGGCAACAGATTGCCATTAGGCAGAGCCTAGCACTTTGTTGCTCTGATGTCAGATCAATGAAAAAAACAAAAATATTTTTTTTAGTGCTCTGACATCAAAGCTCCTTCTGCCTTTTGGCGGCTCGGAGTGGGAATGCTCTTCCTCTTAGACTCCGGACGGAGCCCTCTGAAGAAGTTTTCTGCAGAGAACTTAAAACACATCTGTTCCCTAAAGATTAACTGCACTAGTTTGTGAGCTGTACTGGGGGGTTTCCTAGGCCACTGAATGGCACGGGGACACACTGGCTAGTGTAACCAGGCGCTGTATAAACTCAGTAATAATAACAATAATAATAGGGCTTCAAAAGCATGTTCTAAATTATTGGTTATTGTGGAAATCATATAAGCCTAAACAGGACATATTACCTTATGCACCTATGGGCCCACCCCGTAGTGATGCTGTGGGCTCATTTTAAACATGTTGCTGGTACCACTGATACTTAGACCCATTCGTGCCAGAACTCAACTTCCATTTTAAAAAAGCATGTTGTTCCATTTATATGAATCATGTGACTTCAAACTGCGGGCGGCAAACCCCTTGGGGACCTGTCTGCATACCCAGTGGAGCACAGATACCTCAGCAAAGAGTTGTCAGTAAAGGTGGCGCTGAAGCACAACCTTACCAGCTGTCTCCATTTACACACAAGCTTCTTTAAGGTGAGTCAACCGGAGGGTGTTGAGGAGAGGAGGCCTCCTGGGGCATCTGAACAATGGCCCAGTTAAGAACGGAAGCAGGCAATATCTGTGGGTCTATTTTATTTCCCAAAGGAGCAATGATGGCTTCAGAGAGAGCTTCCAGAGAAAAGTGTGGGCTCATTAGGTCTCGTCAAGGCAACGCTTGCGCTATCTCTTCGAGACATGCTGTATTCAGGTATGGACTTGTATTTCTTGTACAAATGGACAGAGACAGCTATAGGTCTTGTAGAAATGGACGAGGGGATGAGGCAAGAAGTGGGGGTGGTTTCATTTTAGATCTTGCCTGAGACTATGCAGGTGATTTCGCTGTTGTTGTTTCTTAAAAAAGAAAACTTAAAAAAGAGGCTTAGAACCTGCCCATTACTTACCAGTGCTTGCTTTCATTGTTACTCTTTTTTTCTTGCTTCTTGTTGGTGTGCGTGTGTGAGCGGGTGTCAACTTCAGCTTCCTGGGTTTTCTTTGGAGCAGGGACTGGGGCTTTAAGTGAGCTGGTTCCCTCCAGATCTCAGGCCCAGAAGTGTTTTAGATTGGACATTGAAACAGGTCCGTATCGGGCCTTATATTAATGATTTCTGAACAATTAATGTAATAAATGTTAAGGTAATCAATGTCAGTGATTTAGTTCCCATTTATATTTCAAATTTTTTACCGAATCTTGTACTCCTTTAGAGTGCTAGCTATTCCAAGGATGTTGTGTTGTTCTATTTCTTTTCAATCAGCATTTTACTCTTGTATAGGTCATGCTTTGAACTAATTCGCCTCCAGGTGTTTATGTAACGACCACGATTGAGAGATCTGGAGATGAGGCTGAAGGCAGTGAAAGTTTCTCAGAGGGTCAAAAAGGTGTTCAGAAATGCATAGCAAACCAATCCTTGGCTTCTCTACAGACCGCATATAGACAACCACTGACAAAGCCAATAGTCGAGGTTGGTTTTAAGTGCATGTCAGTGGTTGAGGTATTATATCTGGATGCAATAACAGAAAGCTCAGAGAAACACCAAAATACTGGTCAGGTGGCACACTACGGGAATCACCTAAATTTGGTTTATGTGTTTAGGCCACGCCTATAACTTCACAGGCCATGCCCCTTTTGGAGCATCTTGCTTTTTTCATCCCACTTAAAGCCCTGGCATGGACTTAGAACTGATTGATGTCTTTGTTAGTGTCCTTCTGCTGCTTACAGTCAGATTGATGTACTCATTTTTTTTTATTCCACCATCATCGCTTTCCCTTTGTCAATGCTTGTTGCCCTATTGTCCTTGTTGCTTCGACCTCTCAGAAGCATTTTTTAAGCCAACGCATTTGGGACCAGATGCATGACCAATTTGTTTTGGGGTTTGCAAATTGCGTTTTTGGGGCACACCGGTAGGTGAGGGGGGGGGAAGCACTGACACAGATAACCAAAATGTGTGGAAAAGGCCGCTTTATTGGAATCAGGTGCACCTACAACAATGTCCCACCTGGCCTGTGCCAAACAAAACTACTGCTCACTAAATAACAACTGCCTGACAGCCCCCCATCCCTAAAGTTAACCCCAACATTGCAACTGAAATACAACACATCCGCTCAGCAACCTACCCCTCTACTGCATGCCACAGTGACCTCCATGACCTCATCCCCGTCTACCATACAGTCCCAGGCCTCCAGCAAAACCACCCTATCTCCTTAGGAAAGCGCCACTCGAAAGTCGCTTATGACTTTCAACCCCCCCTAGGACTCCTGTCTCCTGGGATACCTCAGCACCCCCAAAGCCCCATCCAAAGCCTCCTTCAGCTGGACTATGTACAACTCCATGCCATACCTGGACAGGTGAACCCCATCCTCCAGGAAAAAATATATTGCGCCATAGCGCAACTCCGGGTGCTCCATCCTCCCACCCCCTCCTTGGCACAGAATTCACGCATCTCCCGATTGATCTTCCTCCGTGCCCTGTCTATGGCTCCTGGGTCCTCCACACCCGCCTGGGAATAAACTCAGACCAGATAATATGGCAGCCCGCCCATTGCTTCTTAATTTCCCTCAGGTCCCTCTTCATCTGCTTGAGCAGCGCCAACCCCTTGCACTGCACCAAATTGTTCTCGCCCAGATGAATCACCACCACATCCGGGCACACCCCCTCTCTCACCACCGTGTTCAACAAGGGCAATAACTCATGCCAACGCCTACCCCCTTTTCCCCTCCAATGACAACGGTACAACCCCGCATCCAATCCCAAATTGAGTGTCCGATGCCTGTCCCACTCCGCCTGTTCAGCCCTCTTGACGAATGAGTGTCCCACAATATATACATTCAGAACAGCCACTTCCGGCCCCGCCACAGCACCTGCAAAGACACACATATCAAAATAGGGAATCACTGTTACAACAATCCCTCTGCCTCCCTCAACCGCACATACGTCCTGTAACAATCCGACTTCCACCGACTGTATCTCTTCCTTACCCCAAACCCTCCGTGCAGCCTTCGTTGCCGCCCCGATCCGAAAGGAATGCGTCCCGAAAGGCAGAGGGTCCTCACCCATGTACCGCAGGGCTCGCCGCAGAACCCACAAATCCTGAAACGCCGTCACTCCGTCACTCCCACCCCGACCAAAAACCTCCCCCTCCTTCTCGCCATTGCCTGCCATCAAACTCCTATCCCACGCCGCCGGGCACACCCCCTCCCGGCCGCCCGGTCCCCAGTACCACCCAAGTCCCGACCCCCCGCTGGTCCGTCTTCAAGCGCCGCAAACGCACCGCCACCTCCTGAGCTCGCACCTCCACATCCCCCCACAACACCCCCCGCCTCCCCCTCGCTCCCAGCAACTCCGACACTCGAAACGCCTCAAAGAAAAGCCAGGACATCAAGGTAGAAAACCGCACCGCCTCGCCTTCATCCCTGCACACCGCCGGGAACGCGCCAATTACTCCTTCCAGCAATTCCCCCGTGATGGGACGGCGCTGCCGCACCTTCTCACCCCTTTCTCTCGCCCACCCCTCCAGCAGCCGGGTCCCCAATTCCCCCGCCGACGGGGGGTAACCCCACCACAACTTTCCCATGAACGCCACCGCCGACAACTTGCCCACAATCGACACCCGCGACAGTCCCCTATCCATGAGCGCCAGCATGAACCTTACCACCTGTTCCTCATGCCGCCACCGGTCCCCTTGCCTCACCGCACCTGACTGCAGGAATTCCTCCCACGCTAGCTCATACGCCTTCCACGTGGACACCGCTACCGACGCCTTTACCAACTGAAAGACCCGGCCTCGCCTACCGACCACAGGTCCTCCGGCACCGGCGTCCTGACTTCCTCCGCCGACGTGGCTAGCCCATGGAACCTCTCCCATTGTGAACGAGACAAGGCATCGGCAATGTCATTGTCCACTCCTGGAACGTGGCGCGCCTGAAACAGTATGTCATTCTCCAAGCAGCGCAAGACAAACACCCTCATCAATTTCAGAACCAGCGGGTCCCGAGCCGACTGCCTGTTCACCACCTGCACGACGGCCATGTTGTCCACTCGAAACAGCACACGCTTGTGCGCCAACGCCCCTGCCCACACCGTGACTGCCACCAGCAAAGGGAACAACTCCAAGAACGCAATGCTCCTCCCGCCCGCCTGCCAATGCTCCGGCCACTGCTCTGCACACCATTTCCCCTCCCAATACAGACCAAATCCGCCGCCGCCCGCCGCATCCGAGTACATGGTGACGTCCCACTCCCAGTCCTCCGCCGGCGCCATGGATACACCATTGAACCATTCCAAGAACGCCCGCCACGTGCGCAGATCCTCCTTCATTACCGCCGAAAGGCGCACATGGTGATGAGGCAAAGTCAAACCGGACAACGCCAAACCCAAATGCCGGCAAAACGTTCGGCTCGCCCGCACCACGCGACAAGCAAAATTCAAATGCCCCAACAACACCTGCACCTCCCGCACTGTCACCTTCCTCTTTGACAACATTCCATCCACCAAAACCAGCATCGCTGACCTCTTGTCTTCCGGTAGGCACGCTTCCATGGCGACCGAGTCGAGCTCGATACCGAGAAAGGACAACACCGTATTGGGACCGCACGTCTTCTCTGGCACCAGGGGAACCCCAAATTCCCCCATCAACCCAGCCAAACCATCCAGCTGCCGCTGACAGTCCTCCGCACCGGGCCGCCCTACCAGAAAAAAGTCATCCAGATAGTGCGTCACTGACTCCGAGCCTGTGTGCCTGGAAAAAAAACACTGTAGGAATGAGCTGAAACGCTCAAACAGCGCGCATGAAATGGAGCACCCTATCGGCAGCGCCTTATCCACAAAGATGAGACCTTGGAACTGAATGCCCAGCAACTGGTGACCCGCCGGGTGCACCGGAAGGAGTCGGAAAGCCGACTTGACATCGCATTTCGCCATCAGCGCGCCCCGTCCCGCCGCCCGCGACGAGCCTCCGCTCCATGTCCACCGACGAGTAAGTCACCGACGCCAACTCCGCCGAAATGTAGGCGTTGACCGACTCCCTTTCCGGCCAAGACAAGTGCTGTATCAGTCGGAACTGCCCCATCTCCTTCTTGGGCACCACCCCGATGGGGGAAATGATCAAGCCCGGCAACGGCGGTGCCGTGAAGGGGCCCGCCATCCGACCTTCTCTGACCTCTTTGAACAGTTTCTCTCTCACAATGCCCTTGTGCGCGTTCACCGACTTCAGATTGTCCGCCCAGCGAGTATTCCGAGGGCCCTCGTACCCCAGCCTAAATCCCTCCCGGAAACCCCGACGCAGCACTGCAGCATCCTCCGCCCGCGGATACGCCGCCAACCAGGGCTACATCCGCTCGATCCTAACCAGCGTACAAGCCTTTTCCCAGAGCCCTGGCTCCCCCCCTCTGCCCCCTCCCCTCCCCCCACCTTGTCCCCCTCTGGCTGGAGCACCTCCCTGCACGGGCTGCTGCCCCGGCGGGCCCCCGGGGCCCCAACAACGCAGCACTGGATGCCTCCGTCCGCACGACGAGCACTCGTGCTGGAATCGGCATGCCGCCCGCCAGCAGGCTCCTCTATTAAAGTCCCAGCAGGCCCCAACTATGGCCTGGCTGCCAGAGTCTCCCTGCCCCACCCCCCCACGGGTGGGGCGGACCGCAAAGGGGGGCGGCACCAGCGGCAAACCGCTTGCCGTGTAAATGGTGCAGCCAAACTTGGCCCCCCCCATCGTCTGCTGGTACAAATCCGAATCCAGCTCCCCCCATTGCGCTTCCGGGTCCGCCGCCATGCTCGCCCGGAATTCCTCGTCGTAGTGGGACCACGCATACCCGCTGTAAGTCACCTGTGCCCTTCGCACCACATCCATGTATTTTAACAGCGCGACGCACACGTCCGGGAACTTCTCGCAATACACGCTCGCGTATATGAGGAACGCCGCTGACCAGTTGTCTAGCGTCAAGGGCACTTTTGGGCACCTAGCTAACTCCTGCTCTTCTTTCTTCGACCCCTCCTTGGACGTCAACTCCCTGTGTAGAAGCTTCAAGATGTCAATGTACTCCCCTTTCCAGATCTTTTCCCTCGTCGCCACCGAAAGGTGGGCCCCCAGCGGCTTGGTCAGCCCCATGTACGGTAACTTACGCACCAGAGCCACACAACTCTCCTTTCCCCCCGCCTTCTCTTTCTCACCCGCCACCGCCGACCCGCCGCCCGCGCTCGACCCCTCTCTGCCCTGCACCGCGCCGTCCGTGCCAACTCCCGCGTCCAGCACGTACCGTCCCCGCACCAGCCGCCACCCATCTTCCCCGTCGCCCCCGTCCCCACTGAAACCTGCACACAACACTGCTTGCCACTCCCCGCGCCGTCACCTGTCTTACCTGGCGTCAAGGTCGGCGTCCTTGCTGGATCCCGCCGCCTAACCAGTGGTGCTGAGGGGGCCGTCACTCTGGGCGCTTCTTGCCTTGCTGGCACCTGTAATACACTGCCAACAACATTACAAGCCCCCCCGTCCTCCCGATTCTCTCCTTCCTCCTCCGACTCTCCATCAGCCGGCTCTACACCACCCCGGCCCCCCACTTGGGTTCCAGCCGGCTCAAACCCGCTCTCTCACGACACACCTGCATCAAATCCATCAAGTCCACACTCGCCCTCCCATCCTCCGCACTCGCAGTCAAATCAGAAATATTCGCATCCATCCTCACTCCCCTACCCCCGGCGGCCGTAAAGACCCTTCGGGGAGGGGCCGGCGGAGACGCATCCCGCCTCCATTCGCCGTGGCCCTGATTTAGGTCCCTCGCTGGAGCTCGACCGCCCGCACCAAACAGAGCCGGCCCATCCTCTCGGTGGGTGGGAGCCACATGCTGCTTCCCCGAGTGCCTCGCAAACAGCTCCTGCCAAGGAAAAAAGGTGGAGTCCAGCATGCCAGGGTGAAAACAACTCCCTTCTCCCCCCCACGCGCTGCCCCCTCCCCCACTCCCCCACTCCATAGCCGCTCCCCTCCCCCAACCTGCCGAATGACCTCCGCGCCACAACGGTATCCCCCCACCCCTAGGTCCCAACCCCCCTCCCCGGCCCAGCCCCCCGGCCCGCCCCACCCCCGTAACCCCAACTCGGCCCGCACCCCCCACGCCCAACTCCACAGGCCCCCCATGCCGCACCCCCGCTCCCCTCCCCCTCAACGTAACTCCCCCTTTGCCCGCCACTTCCCCCCGGCCCCCCACTTCCCCCTGCCTCCCCTCCACTACCCCCACCGACCCACCCCCCCATCGCCGATCCACCCCACCCACCGGCCGCACCGCCGCCTCCGCGCACCCCCCCAGCGCCTCAGGTCTGCCACGCCCCTCCACCTGTCCCCTCCCCCCACCCCTCCCCCGCTGCCCCGGCGACGCCAACCCACCCCGGCCCCCCACGCCCCCCCTCCTCCACTGAGGACAAACTCAAGTCCAGCTCCGTGTCCGCCACCCCTCCCCCCCACCCCACCTCCTCCTCCACATCGGTCTCCTCAATCAATAATGGGGAAACCGCCCCCCCTGACCCCCCGTCCCCTCCCCCCAACTGCCCACCTTGCTCTTCGCGCCTCGGCCCCCCTCCACCCCCTGCATCGCGTTCCCCCACCACCACAGGCCCCTCTCCCCCCTCGGCCGTCCGCCCCCCCTCCCCACTGCCCCCACCCTTCCCCGGCAACACTACCTGGGCCCCTCCATTATCCCTCACCCCCCCCTGCCCTCCAAGCTCAGCCACTGCCTCGCGGGCCGCCCCCCGCCCCCCCACCTCCTCAACGAAATCCAGGGCCCGCTTATTCCCCTTCCGCCCGCCCTCTTGGTGCCTCCCTTCGCCTTCCCACGCGGCGCTTGCGCTTGCGCCGTCCTCCGCCCTTCGCTCCTCCGCCCCCCCTCCCACCCCGCTGAGCCGGCCGCGGCCGCGACCGAGGCGGCTCACACGCCGCCACAGTCGCAGCGGCGCCGTTGGCAGCGCGCCGCTGTGGCCATACCTTGAGGTCGGGCCGCACGATGTCCATGCGGCCCGCCTCGCTCAACAGCCGCAGAGCCTCGGCCACCCGCGGATCAGAGCACTCCGCCATCACGCCCCAGCAATACGCCGCCTCACACAAAGCGCACGACCACGCTCACCGCACACCCCAGCTACCGCCTCTGCAATCGACCAAGGAATCACGGAAATGCCGACAGTCCGCCTCCCAATCAGCTCAAAAACACCACGAAAGACCACGAAACTGCCTACGGCCCTGGCTGCTGTGTCACTGCACCACAAACAGTGTGCAGTGACACAAAATGGCCGGATAAATACCTGGCCAGCCCAAAAGAAGCCCAAGAAGCCCAACCAGCCCAAAACGCCAGCTACGGCGAGCCCCGAGTGTCAAGCTTCCTCCCCCCACTCCCTTGGTGCCCCAAACTTCCCCGGGGGGAGAGCCTCCCGCTGGTCGGCCACCCCCCCCAAATCCCCATTTTGCTTTGCTCAATTTGCGACGCCAAAACGGAATGTACTAATGTGTCTGATACACTTTTAGTTATTCCCAATGGGGTTGCAAATGACCTGCCTCATCATGCTTTGTCCAGCATTCCAAATTCCACCTACATCAATTATACACCGACCGAACAATTTGTGTTTTCTTCTTTATGTGCGTTCTAAGTGTATGTATATGTAATGTATTAAAAATACAATGAATAAGAATATGAAATGATTTATATTACCAAATCTAAAAATGAAAAATAAGATATTTATATACAAAAAAACTTGAAATAAAATATTTATATACCTCTTTTACCTCTTTTAACTATTTGGTCATGAATCAATAGTTATATGTATAAGTTCGCTATTGTCTAGATTTTCACCAAAAAAAGAGTAGGCATTCACTAATTGCATGTTTGCTATAGTTTCTTAATTTCCCAGTTTTTGACATTTGAACCCTACGTATAGCAAACTTAGAAATAGTAGGGGTCCCCTGGTTTTCAAAATGTTTGTCCAGCATTCCATATATCTATATATAGACGTGGGTACCGTGCTAACTACACCACTGGATTCAAGCTAGCCTGGGTGATGAAGGGTGATGACCTGAAACCAGTCCCAGGATGCTTGTTTCCGGTCTGGGGAGGACCTGGCTTGGCAGTTCGTGCTGGACTGTTCCCATAAGGAACAGGGTCAAGACTGATTTGCTTATGACTGGGTCCAAACTGGGGTGGCGAGCAAAAGAATGATGGATCCATCAATTGTTTCTTCTGCCTCATCAATATTCATTAGGCAGGTTGCAATTTGCAACCCATTGGGTTTGGCCAACAAACACCGGGATGGTGGCCTGCTGAAGACAGCAAACCGCCATGTCTTTGTTTGCTTTTTATACAAAAGCAATTATTTTTTTCCAAATGTAGCCTGTTTTCCCTAAAGGAAAATGGGATGCATTTAAAAGAAAAATAATAACAGTTTTATTTTAATTTTTAAGGGCAGGCAGTGGTCTATGGGACTAATGCCTGCTCTTAAAAATATATTTTTCCATACATTCACAAAGGTGGACCCCTTCCTGTATGCGACTGGCATACCACCTACTTGAAGTTGGTGGTAACTGCGATTGTTTTGCTACCGCATTTGCGGTCACAAAACAAGCATACATACGAGTGCGACTCGCTTTTATGAAGGTACGCACTTGGCATGCCCCTTCCTAATAGCAACCCATACAATAGGGTTTGTTCATGCAGCAACCCTTTTGAGTGGTCGCAAATGGCCCTCTTTTCCGTTTGCGACTGCTAAAATCGTTGTGTATCTGGCCCCCTATTTCCATGCCATGAAATAAGGTGCATGTATTCCATTCATTGAATAATACAAAACTATGCATCCTCTTCTATGGTTGTTCTACTGCTTTGCAAATTTAATAACCCAAGCAGTAAATGAATTTAATTTTTCATTATTTTTTCATAATGAAAAAAAAATCCTCATTTTAGAGGCAACGGTCAGAAATATTTTGAAATAACGGTCTTTCTTGTTAATTCCAATTTTTTTTTAAATCAAGAACTTTCCTCCAGCCTCCTCACCCTCTTGCGGGATGCATCAGGTCATCCATGGAACGCTGTGTGCAGTACTTAATTTGTAAAAAAAGATGAGTGCCAGGGCTCTCATCAGGAATCGACTGCAGCTTGCAACACATATTGCCCCTACCAGCACTGCCAATGATAGTAACAACACAATAACTAACAATCACACTCCTACATGTGTGACAGTTCAGACTATTCCAGACTCCCAAGGCTGTAAGAATGGCTTGGGCACAGGTAATAGTAATTTTTGAATGTATATTGAATTGATAATTAACTGTTGTTGTTATCATATCTAAATTAGTCAAACAGCCCCACTTTGTTGCAGGCTTTCACAAGTGCAGGTGTTGACAATTAAGTGCTGGTGCCGAGCACTGGAAACCAGAGGCTCAAATTAAGCACTGCTAGCATAGCCCTTTCATTTCAGACACCCCTCAGGCGGAGACCTTTCTTTCTTTTCTAATTGTTGGATTTATTTAATAAAGATAGAAGTAACATTGGCTGGGTTGCAGAATTTGAAAATAGACGTTTCCTCTCCAGACTAGATAAACTGCCATTTTCGATGAATGTGTACAGTATCACCGCCCGGCCAAGCCTTTCTCTCTCTCCAATCGCGTGTCTCGTTTGCACTGGTGCAAAGTGTGTTTGTGCATTTTTTGCATTAAGCTATAAATGCACTTCCTCATTGAGGCCCACGATTATGGCTGTCCTATTAGCAGTATAATCTACAATATGTTACGTTGGAAATTGCAATTCCTTAGTGAAAATGGGAATGAATCAACAGGAAACACAGCATAATCATTTGCTTTGAACCAAAACTGTTTAGCAATTATACTAACAATCAATGTAAGTCAAAAACATCACACAAAGTTCTTGCTCCATATATGTATATTTATTTCATTATTTATATTTTTGAGCAATAATTGCTTTTGTATATGACTGTCACATATATGAATAACAGAACAGACAACATGAAATACGTGACTTTAGTGAACAAAGTGACATAAAGTGCAACAGTGTTTTATACAGAACAGCAAATGAGCACAGAATTCCTCAACACATGAATACTACGTAACAAGTGTCCTGTGCACACGACAGAAAGTACGGGGTTCTCAGGTGAGAACTAGAATGAAATGATACTTCAAGTGAAGAAATTCAACAGTGTGAATTTGAAGAAAAGGTTTTAATGATTCTATGTAGAAAATCAGTACAGACAAGAGCATAAAGCCGACACGTGTTTCGTCACACCGTGTGCGGGTGGTGACTCATCAGGGCCAGCTATGAGCACGGTCCAGCGAAGGGCGATCATGGGTGGAGTTGAGGGCGAGCCCAAGTGATCACTGGAGAAGTTAAGATCTTGTGTGGCTGAACGCCACTTGTCCCTCTAAGAAGTTGGACGCCGACCGCTGGGGGTCGCGTAACTAGTTAGCATGGAGGAGTCTCGTTCGTTATCGGAATTAACCAGACAAATCGCTCCACCAACTAAGAACGGCCATGCACCACCACCCACAGAATCGAGAAAGAGCTATCAATCTGTCAATCCTTTCCGTAAATACTACGTACATTAGCAGAGCACAATTTTCACAATCGTATGTCCAGTTGTATCTATATCACTCCCTGTTGGTGCTGGCAAAAAAGCAGATTTATCTTTCTTATGTGCGTTCTTTACTCTCCCCAAACCCTGTAGATCTTCTCTTTCTCATCTTTTATTTTTTCAATTTGATTGTGTCTTTATTTTTCTCCCCTCTCTTTCTTGTTTTTCAAATACACTCTTATTTTTGTGTGCGCTTTTAGATGTTATTCTATATGTTCCCCTTGCTCTCTTTCCAGTGCTTAGTTTGTAAAAAAACATAACTGCCAGGGCTCTCAATAGGAGGCCACTGCATCTTGCACCACACGTTTCTCTTGCATGCTGCCAATGATATTACCAAGACAACTACTAACCACCACACTCCTACATGTGTGACCGTTCAGACTATTCCAGGCCCCCAAAGATATAAGAATCTCTTGGGTGGCAAGTATTTGCCTTTTCTTATGTATTTTGAATTAATAATTGACTGTTGCTGTGGTCATCTTTACAATAGTCAGGCAGCTCCACCTTGTGGCAGACGGTCACAAGTGCTGGTGTTGACAAGTGAGTGCCGGTGCCGAGCACCGGAAACCATTGCTCAAATTAAGTACTGTCTATTTCTGTTGTGCAGCATAAAACAAATACAGTATACTGATTGATTACATGTGTCTAGCGGACTACTACATGAACATGTCTAGGCGCTGTAACTAGTACTGCTAGGAAGAATTCATGCATGCACTAAGCTAAAAAATTATTTTAGACTAGTTATATACTTATCATGTTGGTTGCTATAAATTAATGTTTTATAGCATGTCACACTCCTCCCTTCAACAATTCTGTTCTATCCTTTGCACTTTTTAGGTTGAAGACGTTTGCTAAAGACATCTTGGGGTCATTCAGAAAGCTTTCCTGGGGATGCTTCCATCCGTTCTTTACCATTGACTTTGTGGTTTGTAACTCACATTTTCTGGCTTTCTATTTGTTGACTTTCTTTGTTTTTGGCTGACCAGGGCGAGTTTGTTCCTACCAAGAAGTAAAGCCTTTTTACCAAACTCCCCTTGTATTATTTCACAAGTGCTCCTTTCTGTAAACAGGCCTTTACATTTTGTTCTTATCTTGTCATGTGTGCTGGGCATTCAAAACTAGAGGTCAAATGCCAGGCTCTGTCTTCTGAGGGAGCTTGGTGGTTTTTTTTTTTTGCTCTGATTTCAAAGTGAGAGAATGTATATGAAAAAATTGCTGGATACTGGGGGTAAGAAAGGTTTTTTCTAGCACAGAACAACATTTACATGAACTGTGTAAGTATTTCAGAAAACATAAGAATTTGGAACACACAAATGAAGCACATGTTTTTTGTTAATTCTGAAGTGTGTTGGAAACAAATACTTTAATATATTTAAAACCAAACAATACACTAGGTGATGCCGTTTCCACACGTTATCATTTGTGCGCTGTATTGTTTTATTAGTAAAACTGTATGTCTGTGCAAATACAATGATCATTTCAATTGAAAATGTGTTGTCTGTAATGGCAGTGTGCTACCAAAACATGCATACTCCACTCTGCACCACTTCACGCCACTGCACTCTACTTTGTGCCACTCCACTTTACACCACTCCATGCCATTGCATTCTGCACAACTGCACTCTACTCAACTGCGCATCACTCCACTCCCTTCCACTGCACTCTACGCCACTGCACTCTACGCCTCTCTACTCTGCACCACTCTACTCTTTGCCAATGCACTCTACATCACTGTACTCTATACCACTACACTCTTCTCTACTGCACTCTACACCACTCCAGTCTAGGCCACTCCAATCTTCACTGCACAACTCCAATTTATGCCACTCTGCAACTCTGCACTCTACTCCACTGCACTCAATGCCAAAAGTCTCTATACCAGTGCACTTACTAAGGAACATTCAACTCTGTACCCCTACACTCTATGCCAATCCACTGCACGCCATTCTAATCTACTCTGCACCACTGCACTCTATAACACTGTACTCTACATCACTTTACTCCACTCCATTCCACTCAATGCCACTGCACTCTACCCTGCACCATTCCACTCCATGCCACTTCACTCTACTCTGAAACGATCTGCTCTATGCCACAGCACACTAAACCGCTGCACTCTGTGCCACTGCACTCTCCGAGACTCTAATCCTCTCTGCACCACTGCACTTTACGCCACTCTACTCTAAACCACTGCACTCTGTGCCACTGCACTCCAAGCCAATGCACTTTATGGAATTGCACTCTATGCCACTTCACTCTATACCAATATACTCTACTCTGCACAACTGTACTCTATGCCACTGCTGCCTTGCCTCTCTACTATACGCCTTTGCACTTTATGCCACTCTACACCATTGCATTCCATGACACTCTACTCTGCAATACTGCATTCTATACTACAGAACTCTACGCCACTCTACTCTATACTACTGCACTCTCTACCAATGCCCTCTATGTCACTGGCCTCTGTATCACTCCACTCCATGCCACTGTACTCTACACCACGGCACTCTGCGCCACTCTATGCCCCTGCGCTTTCCTCCACTCTATGCCACTCTACTATATGCTACTGCACTCTGCGTCACTGCACTCTATGCCACTCTACTCTGCGCCACTACACTCTGCACCACTGTACTTTACTAGGTGCCACTCTAGTATACACAACTGCATTCTATGATGCTGCATGGTATGCCTCCGATTTTTATCCCAAATCGCAATATGCACCACTGCATTCTACAACATGATACTCTGCAACACTATACACTAATGAACTCTACACCAGTCCACTCTACTCTATGCTACTCAATGCCACTGCACTCTACTCTGCAGCACCCTACTCTATGCCACTGCACTCTATACATCTCTACTCAACACCACTCTACGCTACTGCATCATATGTAAATGCCCTTTATGCCAATGCACCCTACACCACTGCACTCTACGGCACTCTACTCTGCAAAACTGCACTCTACATCACTGACCTCTACACCACTCTGCTCTACATTACTGGCTTCTATGTCTACATCACTCCACGTGACTGCACGGTGGAGTACTTCACTGCACACCTCTACACTTTATTCTACTCTGCACCACTCTACGCCACTGCACTCTGTGCATATCTATTCTAATCTGCACCACTACACTCACGCCACTGTTCTCTATGCCACTCTACTCAACACCACTGGGCTCTACATGACTGCACTGTACGTCACTTTGCTCTACTCAACTGCACTCTACTATGCAACACTCTAATCTACATCACTGCATTCCATGAAGCGTCATTGTGCACCGCTGAATTCTATGCCATTGCACTATACACTAGTCCACTCTATTGTACGTCACTCCACTTTACGCCACTTTCCAAGCAACTCCACTCTATGCCACACAATAAATGACACTCCATGCCACTCCACTCACAGCACTCTACTACACTCTTCGCTATTCCACTCTACAACACTCCATGCCTCTGTCTTCTACACCACTAACTTTTAGTCATGCTGAACAGCAGCCAAGCTGGTATACAACATGGCTAAAACACATTGGCAAAGACAATTGCTCTTGTATAGGCGAGACCTATTGGCTCCGCAAATGCTTGTTCTCTCATAAGCTACTGACTTCAATCAGTGCCTTGTCTCCGTTATCCCTGTTTCCTTCCCTCCTCTCCTCCATGCCACTCCAGTATTTTATTAAATGAACATGACTATATACAGCGCCACTCGAGTTTTGCCTTGCGCAGTGCAGGCGTGCAGCTGGAAGACGTCTGCATAGTCGCCTCCTGGCCCTACTGGGTTTTCCAGACTCTGTATATATAAACCCTTGTTTGTTATCGGCCACCTTTTCATGAGGAGTCCGCAGTGGTCTGGGGGTCGCGCCAGCGTAAACTTCCAAGGAGGCCCGCAACCCAGCTCATAAAAAGTTGGGATACAAACTTGCCATGAAAACAAATGTCTCACCTTGGAATAAAAGTAACCAAAGCAGAGCTGTAACATTGTGGTCTCACGAAGCCTACTCAAGATGTACTCCAATTTAGGGTCACTTGAGGGCCTGTAAATCCCTGGCACAGTTGCTCGCTTCCTGAAGCGTCAAGCCCTCCAGTCGAGGTCCACTCTTTTCCTATTCTCACTCACCAAGCCTACTCCTGTTTACTTGCAGAGGGGCATATTAGCAAGGGCTGGCGATATAATTATCGCTGCTTTAGCATCCATTTTTGGGCGAAAAGCGGCGATAATTATATCGCAATATCATCAGGGAAATGCTAGCACGTGTTTCCTTGATGTAGAGCCCGTTTTTTCACTGCCTCGCCTCGCATTGCTAATGAGATGCAAAGAAGGCGTGGCTGTGAAAACAACACATGTTAATATCGTGAAGGCAGCTTCGCGATATTAACTACTTCAGAATTACAAAAATGTGAATCATTTATGCTTTCCTAACTGCTTATGGAATTTGTACCATTCTTTTAAAGGTGCGTACATTTCGGTATGTTAGAAACAATTTCACGCCCTACAGCCTTTCCTTTCACGATCCCTGTACCCCAGCAAGATTGTCACTTTGCAAAATCGTCTCACTTTGTAGTCAGAGAAAGAAAAGTAACCCCAATCTCCATGTGAACAGAATAAGCAGCAATTTGACAGAAGACATAGCCTAACATTTGACCTCTATCCCTGACAGCCCAATTCATGTAAAACGATGAAAACTAAAATTAAAGGCATCTTTATTGCTCATTCACCTTCTGAACTCCAGCTGCAGCATCCCCTCCTCCAGAACCCTGCTTTACTGAACTAAAAATAAATAAAAACAGTTTCAGTGTTCTGTGAAACACATTCTGCAAACTGAATTTCCTCTTGAATAAATGTCATCAGCATCTCAACACTACTCTATTCAACTAGCCACAAATGATGAAGGATCCACTAAACCCATCAACCAACCAGTTACACATGGATCTCTGCTGTGGGGACAAAGCCCACTGAGGTATCTTTCTGACTTATGTTGGCAAACTTGAACTTGGACATTTATTCTCTTGGTAAAATCTTCTACATGGGGCCTTATTCACAAAGGTAAACTTATACTTTTGGTGTACGTTTAATATTTTTTGTTCTATTCACAAACTATGAGTGTAGTTTTACATGTAGTATCTTTACAATTGCAGAGAAGTCGCAAAGATACTGCACGTAAAACTACACTTGTAGTTTGGGAAAAGCAAACAAAATAGCAAACTTACATCAAAAGTGTAAGTTTGTCCTTGTGAATAATGCACTATTAGTCCTGCCTATCAAGCCCAGAGCAGAACCATATGGAGATATTGCCAGGTGTTAGAAGGGCCTCACGGAACGCAACACACTGTTGAGCTATCAAAGCAACCATCCCAGGGCATTAAAAGACTCCCTACCCTACTCCCAGTTTCTACGAATCAGGAGAAATTGCTCAGTTAAAGAAGACTACTTCAGGGAGGCAAACGTGCTTTCAAGCAAATTGAGAGCACGTGGCTACCCGAAGCGATTGATCAAAACAGCGACCAAAAGGGCTTGGTACTGCCCCCGTGAAGCCCTTCTAACACCAAAAATAAGGGATAAACCCGAACGGATAGCGTGCGTAACCACCTTTTCTACTGTCTCCAATAAAATCCGGCAATCTATTCTAAAACACTGGCCCACCCTGAATGCAGGACCTATTAATTTAGAGAGGCCTGTATTTGCTTTTAAGAAAAGCAAAAATCTGAGGGACCATCTGATAAGAGCAGCGTTACCAGCCTCTACCCCATCCACTACAATTGAAACCAACTGGGGCCTCCCTCCTATCCTAGGGCACGTTAAGTGTGGCAGTTGCACGATGTGTGAATTTACTATTGAGACACGCAATTTTAGCCATAACAATGTGACATTGACCATGAAAAGCTTCACGAATTGCAATAGCAATAATGTCATTTATGCCATCCTTTGCCCTTGTCCGAAAATGTACGTTGGCCAGACTACTCAGAAAGTAAAAACTCGCATTGGCCAGCACAGAAGCCGGATACGCTGTGGGACCCCAAACGCACCGCTCGTTGAGCACTACACAGAATTGAAACACACCGTGGATGATATCAAGTGGACAGTGCTGAAGACAGTGAAACTCCCACCAAGAGGGGGTAACTTGGCTCAACTCCTCAATCGGGAGGAACTTAAGACAATCATACAATTCGACACCATCCACACGGGGTTAAACAGAAGTGAGGACTGGACAACCTTGCTTTAAGCCAGTTAACCACCTTGAACTACTTGACACTGGCCCAGAACTGCTGATACTCTGAAAAGACAATTTACTGCGTAGATCAGTTTAAGTATAACTTCACTCATGAACTGTTTACACTGGATGTAACTTAAATACTGTTTTAACCAATGTTTCCAAAATGATATGCATGTTGCAAGCACCTTTCCGGCACCGTTCATATCTATCCCTCACTGATTCCCGGTCCTTTTTCACTCTCAGTAACTACATAACTTATGCACTTAATGGTAATCAATAGGCATCCTTCCAACAATAACAATTTCAACCAGTCCAATATGTCCGCCCCGTTTTGCATTGAAGCCACCATGACCGGCGGCCACCCTCGTCACGTGTCCTTGCACTAGCCAATCACGGCTCACCCTCCCTAGCCACGTGATCGTATTCCCAGCCAATAAGCAGGACGTCTCACAAGCAGACGGAAGGGTTCCATTGTGAGCAGCCTCATCGACCGGCACTCCAAGAGAACGTTTGTCTCCCTTAGGTAAGCGCGCCGTCTTTTCACTCGACCAGAACAGGCACGTTCTGTACAACGCCCGAACCTAACTTCCGATTTAACTTTCGCCGTCAGCGGACCAGTTAACTGCCTGGCCGTACTTCCTCGCCTGTTGAAGACACGTGAGGACAACGCATCCGCGTTGTATGCATCCGGTAATATAACGCGACTCACCGGCACCCTCTACCACCCCTACCTCATCCCCGATGTAACTGTTATTTTCCTCCATATAGATTGGCCACATTGTCAAGCTCGATTGAGAGGCATCTGCCAGCAAACTCGCATACCGCCTAGAACCCATGCCACCCTAGGTTTTGGCACTCGAAACCTTGGTAACTGCACCGTAATTTATATTCCTTGATGTGAATAGTAAATACTAATTAATTTAATCCTCGCTTTTTCTGATCTGCTTAACAGCAAACAACTGAAGAGGCATAGACGCTCACAAATTAAGTATTCCCAAGACTTGGAACCTCATTAACAAACCCTGAAGGTAACCCTCTTCCACACTCTGACCAACACCCCAAATGTGCGTGTCCCTAGGAAAATGACACTACTCTTTATTTCCAGATTAGGGCGTGCCATTAATCCTTAACCAGCGCTTCGACAAAACTTCAACCCAACCTCAGTTTGAAGTACAGTGAACCTATTAAGGTACACGGGCTCATTTAACATCAAGTTCCCTTTTTCCTCCAAGTTCACAGGCGGGTAGTAATTCCAATTTATTCTCCGCAGAATCACGTTGGCTTGCGCACCCCCGCCAAGAGGGCCATCTGAATTGAAGCCAATACCCTCCCGGCTCACCAACTCGGTAGGTGTCAGTGGCCCACAATCAGCATGCGCCCTGATAGTCCGCCCAAAAAACCCCCCCTTTCGCTACCAACACAAGCCTCACCCACTCACGGTTCACTTAAATTCCCTTATCACCTTGACTCGCAACCCCAGTGTGTCCCATCACTAACACCTCCATCACGTATGACAGATCCCAGAAATTGCATGAATTCCTGAGACTCAGCACAGAAAAGACACGCCTTATGGCAACACTGATCACTGCGTTTCCGAATGAAATGTCTACTGTTACACAGTGAGCGCTGACCATACAAACAATGACTATGTGTACCTTTGTTTTTCTTCCTTTTCAATTTTTCCTTTCAAAACAGGTGTTATTAATAATTATGTCCAGGCAATATTAATTTCTTGTCCTGATGATGATCCCGTTTTATCTGAGCTAGGGATCGAAACGTCGACCTTAAAGTAATTCATACATGTACTTACTTAAATACTATTGTGTGTATGAATGACTTCAGGATACACTGCTAAATATATACTAAATGCCAGTGACCTGTCAGCTCACTTTGTTTGCCTGATAACTTTCCCCACTTACCCTTACCCTCTTGCCCTCCCCTCTCTTGGATGGCACAGGACTGTGCCCCTATTTAACCCTTATTACTTGGGTTAATTGCTGTAACTTTGATAATCTAAAAAACTTGAATCAATAAATATTCCGTGGCCGGCTGGTCATGGAATTTTGAGACTATATAGAGTTCCATTGTGTTCTATATATATCAATTTTTCCTTATTCTTGTTTGCTCAGGACCTTTTGTTGTTTTGATAAATACTTGCCACCCATGGTCCCGAGTGATTAAATGGGTCCCCCTTGTCCTTATTAATGATGCAGACCCACTAGTAGCATTTAATTTACAGGCCCCGGGTGCAAGTAGGGCCAATTTACCAGGGACTTCCAAGTACATTAAGTATGCCAATTGGGTAAAAGCCATTCTACCATGTTTCAAGGAGAGAGCACAAGCACTTTAGCACTGGTTAGCAGTGGTAAAGTACAAAGAGTCCTAAGTCCAACATAAAGGAATTAATAAAAAATTGAGGAGTGAAGGCAAAATGTCTGGGGATGACCCTACAGAAAGCGCCAAGTCCAACAGTAAGTTTGAATTATTTCACTTCTCTATTTGTGTCACACAGAGGAAGGTTAAAAACTAACCTTACAGCCGGATACAGGAGCAACGATGGTAGAAGCTACTGAATCCCTTCCCCTATATGGAGATACCCTTGGGGATATATCCATGTGATCAAGGCCTCTGAGCAGGCCGCAACGTCATGCTGGCAGGGCGCTCTTTTTAAATAAATGAGGCACAGGGTCAGACTGATTTGCATATAGCCATGTCTGAACTGGGTGGCAGAGTTGGCTAAAGAACGGCGAAGGATTAAACTCAGATCTTGTGATTGGGTGTGAGTGTTTGATTGATTCAGATGCTCCGTCCATCACCACCCCCTTTTGTACCACTTTTGGCCACCATAAGTATGGCAGGGTATGCTCAGACGTGAGTCCCTTGCTCACTTTGCCACTGGATTTAAGCAAGCCTGGTCTGAAGACGGCTGGAATGCCAGAAACCGGTCCTCTGAATCTTGTTTCCGGTCCAGGGAAGATTTGGCTTGGCAGTTCGGGCTGGACAGTTCCCATGAGGAACAGGGTCAGACTGATTTGCATATAGCCATGTCTGAACTGGGGTGGCAGAGTGGGCTAAAGAACGGTGATGGATTAAACCCAGATATTTTGACTGGGTGTGAGTGTTTGATTGATTCAGATGCTCCGTCCATCACCACCCCCTTTTGTACCGCTTTTGGCCGCCATAAGTGTGGCAGGGTATGCTCAGACGTGAGTCCCTTGCTCACTTTGCTACTGGATTCAAGCAAGCCGGGCTGAAGACGGCTGGAATGCCAGAAACCAGTCTTCGGTAGCTTGTTTCCGGTCCAGGGAAGACTTGGCTTGGCAGTTCGGGCTGGACTGTTCCCATGAGGCACAGGTCAGACTGATTTGCATATAGCCATGTCTGAACTGGGGTGGCAGAGTGGGCTAAAGAACGGTGATGGATTAAACCCAGATCTTTTGACTGGGTGTGAGTGTTTGATTGATTCAGATGCTCCGTCCATCACCACCCCCTTTTGTACCGCTTTTGGCCGCCATAAGTGTGGCAGGGTATGCTCAGACGTGAGTCCCTTGCTCACTTTGCCACTGAATTCAAGCAAGCCGGGCTGAAGACGGCTGGAATGCCATAAACCGGTCCTCGGAAGCTTGTTTCCGGTCCAGAGAAGACTTGGCTAGGCAGTTCGGGCTGGACTGTTCCCAGGAAGCACAGGGTCAGACTGATTTGCATATAGCCATGTCTGAACTGGGGTGGCAGAGTGGGCTAAAGAACGGTGATGGATTAAACCCAGATCTTTTGACTGGGTGTCAGTGTTTGATTGATTCAGATGCTCCGTCCATCACCACCCCCTTTTGTACCGCTTTTGGCCGCCATAGGTGTGGCAGGGTATGTTCAGACGTGAGTCCCTTGCTCACTTTGCCACTGGATTCAAGCAAGCCGGGCTGAAGACGGCTGGAATGCCAGAAACCGGTCCTCGGAAGCTTGTTTCCGGTCCAGGGAAGACATGGCTTGGCAGTTCGGGCTGTACTGTTCCCATGAGGCACACGGTCAGACTGATTTGCATATAGCCATGTCTGAACTGGGGTGGCAGAGTGGGCTAAAGAACTGTGATGGATTAAACCCAGCTCTTTTGACTGGGTGTGAGTGTTTGATTGGTTCAGATGCTCCTTCCATCACCACCCCCTTTTGTACCACTTTTGTACCGCTTTTGGCCACCATACGTGTGGCAGGGTATGCTCAGACGTGAGTCCCTTGCTCACTTTGCCACTGGATTCAAGCAAGCCGGGCTGAAGACGGCTGGAATGCCAGAAACTGGTCCTCGGAAGCTTGTTTCCGGTCCAGGGAAGACATGGCTTGGCAGTTCGGGCTGGACTGGTCCCATGAGGCACATGGTCAGACTGATTTGCATATAGCCATGTCTGAACTGGGTTGGCATAGTGGGCTAAAGAACGGTGATGGATTAAACCCAGATCTTTTGACTTGGTGTGAGTGTTTGATTGATTCAGATGCTCCGTCCATCACCACCCCCTTTTGTACCGCGTTTGGCCGCCATAAGTGAGGCAGGGTATGCTCAGACGTGAGTCCCTTGCTCACTTTGCCACTGGATTCAAGCAAGCCGGGCTGAAAACGGCTGGAATGCCAGAAACCGGGTCTCGGAAGCTTGTTTCCGGTCCAGGGAAGACATGGCTTGGCAGTTCGGGCTGGACTGTTCCCATGAGGCACAGAGTCAGACTGATTTGCATATAGCCATGTCTGAACTGGGGTGGCAGAGTGGGCTAAAGAACGGTGATGGATTAAACCCAGATCTTTTGACTGGGTGTGAGTGTTTGATTGATTCAGATGCTCCGTCCATCACCACCCCCTTTTGTACCACTATTACACAGTGCAGCGCCTGTGCAGGTTGCGTTTATGCGCATGGCGGCCTGTACAGCAGCCACCATAATGAAACATAGCTTAGTTGTTAATTCAGAAACACGTGTCCTTCATCCAGCCAGCGATGTTTCTCAAACATCTGTGGAAGTTGGCTCTGGTGGTGGAGTGGTCTTCTGACAGCGAGAGGATGAGTTGAGTGTCTTCGGTGTAGGAGATGATGTTGAGTCCGTATGATCTGACGGTGGTAGCCATGGGGGTCATGTAGGTTTTGAAGAGGATGTGCTTCAGGGATGATCCTTGGAGGATGCTGCAGATTATCTTCTTGGGCTCCAATGTAAACAATGGGAATCAGACTCTCTGTGTTCTTCCGGTGAGGTAAATTGTGATCCGTTTGAGGGCATCTCCCTGGATTCGTATGTGGTAGAGTCTGAAGATAAGGATGTGATAGGAGATGGTGTCAAAGGTGGCTGAGGTTGACTCGAAAACAGGATTGGGAGGGGTCCAGCAGGTTGTTGTGTTCCAGGTGTTCTGTAAGTTGCTGGTTGATAGCTTTCTCCGGAACATTTGCTGGGAAGGGGAGCAGTGAAACTGACCAGTACTCTTTTGGTACTGCTGGATCGGTGGATGTTTTTTTCAGCAGGACCACACTTCAGCATGTTTCCAGTCCTCTCTGAAGAAAGCCAAAGTGCTGGAGGTTTTCTTAGCTTGTCGCCAATTGTCTTGCTTTAGAGGTTGAAGATGTGGTGAGGGCAGGGGTGTGTGGGTGCTCCTGAATGCATTGAGTTCATGATGAAGATTGTGGTTTGAGTGGTGAGGAAGTCCCAGTGTGTGAGCCGGTGTTTGGTGTTGGAGTTCATGGGTGTGAGCAGGTTGACACTGTCAGCGGCGGGGGGGTTGGGAGTCCACCATCACTAGCCCGGTTTATGGACAGCAGTTCACCCTCTGGAACAGGGTTAAACTTACTTCTCTGCTGCCCACAGGACATCTTCCTGGATCGATTATTTCTAGACCTCAACTCCAAGGGTACGGTATGAATGTTCAAATGCTGGTTAGAGGGCTCTTGAATATTTCTCCAGTAGATCTGCTGTGGAGGTTGTGTCCAGGAAAGCCGTAGAGGGCCTGGAGGCTGGACAACTAGTGGTAGAGCAAACCAGATTATAAAACGCACCCTGTCAAAACAATTGATTCCTACTTCACTGAGAACACAGGTCGGTAGAGTCCCACGGATGTTGTGGGAAGTATTGATGGCTATGATCTGAAGTGATAATATTAGCTGGCAAGTGGGGAGAAACTTAGAAAACAACTAGATATGTCTGCTCTCAAGGAAAAGATTCTTGATCTAGAAGCACAGCACTTGGCATCATCTTCTCTACGTACACTTGGTATTGCGCTAAACCACCAAGCACTACTAAAGCAAGTAGTGATGGATGAGGCCCTGAGGGTGTGACTCACCTCACATAGCCTAATCTAACAATGGGAAAAGAAAGCTAGCAAAAACCCTCTATTGGTCATGCTACAATGTAACTAGTATGATCTGATAGCCGATATAGTCAGGAAGGACAGCAGGGTGATCAGGGGTGACCGTGGTAAGGTTGAGAAGTTTGAGGCATATTATGCAAGTCTTTATTGAACAGAATTGGTGTCTGATCAGACTACCTTGAGGCAGTTTGTGCATGACCTTCAGTCAGGACACTGATGGACCACGAAAGAGATCAGTTACAGGGTGATATAAGTGAGGAAGAATTGACCAAGGCCTTACATCAGCTTGGTGGGGCAAGACTATGGAGCCCATTGGGTTCCTGGTAGAAGTCTTTAAACTATAATTTTCAAGACTAACTGTTCCTTTATTAGCGATGATAGCCAAACACCCTAAATGTTGATAGATTTCTATTGATCTGCAGATGGCAGAAATAGTCGGTTCATATGCCGGGATGACAGCCTGATCGCTGTGCATCATACCGCCCAATCTCTATATTAAGTGTAGAAATTAAAATCATTGCAAAATGTCTGGCACCTGCTTTTTGGGGGGTGGGGGTTTAACTCCCTGGTTCAAAGTGATCAATCAGGCTTCATGTCTAAGAAAGCCACTAGACACAACATTAGGAGAGTACATAATGCCATGCACCTGATGAACCATATTCAGGGTCGGATAGTGCTTTTTTTGTAGCAGACTTCAAGGAGGAGTTTGGCTCCGTGGGTTGAGACTATGCCTTTCTCTCACTGAAGAGACTTAATTTTGGCCCTAAATTCCACAACTATGCAAAACTCTTGTACACTGACCTGCCAGCCAGAGAAAGGGTTAGAAGGGCTGCATCAGACATTTCGGGTGCAGTGAGGGATGAGATAGGACTGTCCTCTCTCCTGCTGCTTTTCCCTATTTGATTGAGACCATGGCGGAACAGGTAAGGCGGGATGCCCAGATCGGATGCCTCACATGGTGGTCAGGGGACAGAGGATACAGTCTGCACTCTGTGACAATGCTGTCCTTGTATTCTTGAGTGACTCAGAGTGATCGGGATGAGAATACTGCAGATTTTTTAGATATCGGTGGCCTTCATAGGGCTCCATATCAACGGAGAAAAACTTTCTCAAGGCACATGGTCTCACAGAAGAATTGTGAAAGAATAAACTTTCCCAAATGTATCAATCCCTGCAAAACATTGTCCCCAACTCTCTATCGTACTTATGAGAAGCTTGGGGGAGGGACCTAAGGGCCCTAACCGACAGGAATGGAGAGGCCCTGACTTCACCACGAGATTTAGGTATAGTGGCCCAGTTTCGATTGATTGAACTTAAAATTCTACATCTAGCATATTTCACATGCTGTAGACTATGGAGAATGGAGCAATAGAATTGCTGCTTTGCGTCCGCTGTCTGAAAGACATGGGTAACTTGGTCCAAATGCTTTGGAGCTCTACAGAGATGTCACCCTTTTGGCAAGGTGTGTTCTCCACATTGAGGGAAGTGCTGGTATGGCACCTTTCATGAGATTCCAAGATGGCCCTGCTATAGCTCAATGTAGATTAAGGGCCTTATTATGAGTTTGGCGGTCCATCGCGGTGGTGGTGCTGTGGTCTGACTGCCCTATTACAAGTAGGACAGTCAGACCACAGTCGGACAGCTGCCACCACCAGGGATCCATGATTCCTGGCAGTCTTGCAGTGGTTGTGAGGCCGCAATATGCTTGGCGGGGCCGCTGCGGTCCACCAAGCAAATTACAAGTTTCCTCCCTGGCTCACTTTTCACAGCGGTGAGCTCGCCGTGAAATGTTTGGTGGTGAGGAAACAAAGGGAGCTCTACAGGGCACCCTTGTGCCTCTGGGCCTGGGGATAGATGCTGGGAGGCACATGGTGTGCCCCCCCCTGTGTGCCTACACCCCCAGTTTCTGCAGGGCATGGGCATGACAGTCCTTGCCCTGCAGGAACGCGCTTTGGTATTCCCATTGCGGTGCCCTTTTCATGGGCACCCCAATGAGACCACCAAAGAACAGCCTGCCAGTCATGAAAAACATCAAAATAGAGTTTGGTCATGCGGAAGCGGGGCGGTCCCGCACCACCAAACTCATAATAAGGCACTTAGTAACAGATATAAGATGGTGCTGTTGTGGCTGGGCCTATTTCAATCTAGTGATTGACCCCAAAAACACAAGAAGATAAGGGGGACTGGGTTGCAGACAGGGGCATTCCACTAGAGCCCATAAACTGTCAGTGATGCACTTTGGACGACGTAATTAGTATCTTTAAGCCAGATACTATTCAAAGGTGATGCTGCTAGGGCGTGCAATTGGTATTGTAAATGGAGGTGTTTGATGTAATAATAGGAATGAAGTACTCGTTGAGTTTGTCTTCCATGATATATTTTTCTGTTTTGGACTTCAAGACAACTCCACAAAACGTGTTTTAGAAAAGAATTTGTAAATCTCAAACATTTGTGGCTTTGCTGGGTAGCATGTGCATTATATACAAGTATGTCCCAAATCAAAAGTTGTCCCTTAATCTCTAGCAGTGTTTCCCAAACTGTGAGTCGCAACCCAATGGTGGGTCGCAAGCCGATATTTGGTGGATCACCAAAGTCCAGTCAATAAAGAAAGATGACTTTAAATTCTGTATTTATGTGTCACATTTGCTGAGCTTCAAAAATAGAATTTTATTGCTAGGCTATGTCTTCTGCTGCTTATTTTTAGCATGGTAACTTGTGTTTATGAACTCCTCTCACACTGCTGTCAGAGAAAGAAAATAAATGTGATTTATGTGAAAGTCTGCTGGGGTACATGAAGTGTGAAAGGAAAGCTGGAGGATGTCATTTTTCCTACCACACAACAAAATGTAAGTACTTATAAATTAACTGTACACATTCAGCAGTTAGGAAGTGGAAATGAAACACATGTTTTTTAATCCTGAAGTGTGATGTTAACAAAGATTTTAGTAGGATATATCAAGACATTTTACTCAGTGCCTGATTTCAATCTTGGCGGGGCTCCCGTCGTCCCTCCATGGCAGCAGTTACAAGTACTCCGTCAAGCTGACGGCGTCCCACATGATGTATTTAGATGTGGGCTGGCTGAACCACCGTCCACATCAACAGACTGTTTACCATTGAGTAAGTGGCGCACACCCGTTGTCGCTGCAGACTACATTGCTGGTTAACAGTACTCCGTAGTCGGAGAGTTTGCACTGAGCCGATTTAGATTTCCCCTTGTGCTGATGTTGTCCTAGCAGCAGATTCCTGATGGAGTGAGTCCCTGGTGGAGTCGATCCTGTTAAGTACCACTTTGATAATGTGTCACTACACATATAAGTTTTGTTTGGTTTAAAAATATATGTAGGTAATCTGTCATGGCCCTTTTTGTACATATAGCATAGCACACATACAGCATACACCCACTTTTGAATGTACACCGACATGCAACACAAACAGAACACCCACCACAACAAAAATAAAAATGACCAGTTTCAATACTGGTGTGTGCTTTTTACATTGATAAGTTGTACAATGAACACTAATGCATGACACATAAGAAAAACTTTTCATGTAAGGGCAATGTAAACAAATACGAGGCCAAAGTAAATGATTCATAGTATGACATAGGTAATAAACGTACCTATAATCTCGGCAACAACAGAGTTGATTAGCGTCGGGTCAAGTTGTAGTAGTGTTATGAGCCCCAATGTACCCCAATATAGGCCTAGGTCGCTGCACAATGTTTTACCTACATTTGCCCTACCTTGTTCTACTTGTTCTCTGTAACGGCTCTGGCGCTGACCTTTTTCCTATTTATGTGCTGAATAAATGTTGTGTGGTTTTCTTAGAAAACTAGTGTCATTTATTATGCATGAGGATTCTTAGTAACACAGCAGGATTACCATCTTCTGTATAATAACTCTGTACAAAAGTCACCACTATCGTCATCCTTGTAATACAGGCCCACAGTATCATCAAACATCTAGGTAGAACCCCTGAGGGTACCTTTTGGGTATATAAGCACCACATCTCCGCAGGGCAAAAGCTGACACGAGACACTGAAGTCCCTGCATGCAGAAACTCCAGCATGCAGTGGTATGACATCCCTTGCGGGGTATCCAACTCGAGACCAAGACGGGGTCCTTTGTTCTTTCCCATCAGTTAATGGGGTTGACTCTTTCCTAGTGTGATTCTTGTCTTCACACCTACATGCATGCAAGGTACACTTAGGTACACTTAGCTAGGTTTCTCATCTTAGGGGTATGCTTTATTATTGCTATTTATCTATATGCCTGCATATATTCATTGTTTTAGCACCATGGTAGAATTCAACCTTTTATTTACTCTGTCAGGGTTTGCAATTGTATATATCTGTTTCTTTCTAATGCTTGTCGCAGCACACGTATTTTATACTAGAATGACACTGGTTCAATAAATCATTATTGAAAACATCACCTTAGTTTATTCTGTATATCTCTCTGAGAAGAAGTGAGTACAAGTGACTGAGCAAAACGTACTGCACTGCTTCCACGATCCCTGAGGGGTCAGGATAGTCATGTTCTATAGTTGCAAGAAACTATTCGCTCCTTGGCATGGCCGGACTGGCTACTGGGCGTTTTTGTGTGCTGCCGAATTGGGTGCTGATTTTGTTGATGGGGACTTGCGTGTGCTGAAAAAAAATAGTTTTGAGTTGTTTATTTCAAAGCACACGCAGGTCCCCATCAACAAAATCAGCCACCACCGCAGTGAAATTAGCCCCCAGCTCGGCAGCACACCAAAACGCCCGGTAGCCAGTCCAGCCCTGCTCCTTGGTAAGGTTGTGGGGCTTATAGTGGCACTGTGAGCTAGCTGGTCTACAGACTAACATATCCTTTGGGGGTGTCTGGAATCAGTCTGGACACCTATCCCTTAGTTTATGTTGTCTAAATGCACGGATCCTATATAGATTTGTAGAAACTACATGATAGCAGCAAAGAGCGAACCTGGACAATGGGGTTCATGATGGAAGCAGAAGTGTGAAACAGATGTTTTTTAAGTTATTACCTAATTTTCTTCGAATCTGCCAACTTAAGTATGGAGGTATCCTGGCCACAGTTGTCCCGACAAAGAGGCACATTGTGATTAGCCGGGTGTAATCCTGGCTGGACTCCCTCCAACAGCTGCTTTTGCTTATGGTGCCATTGACGCGGGAGGAAATCCCGGTGGCGTCGGTGGCACTCGGACAGTCTGTCTTCCATGGACCCGCCAACATTTAAATCGAGGCAGAGGACCGCCAAGTAGGTGGGCGATGAAACCTTTGAAAAAGTGACAGCAGGACCAGATCCGTCAAGATCTAAATCAAACCCATAGTCATGTATAAATAATAAATATTGACTGAAACCTAACTGCCACAAATCATCATTTGTATGCAATAAAACAAACAGTAAGTCCATGCACATGCAGTGACTATTTCAATGGAAATTGTGTTGTCTGCAAATAACAGTGCTACCACACGATACTTTATTACATTAAAAAATCGCCCGCCTCCCTTCCATTAAAGCTAGGTGGGTCAGGCACGTTTGTCATTCTAAAAAGTGGGTCATGGTTCTAAAAAGTTTGTGTACCACTGCTGTATAGAACGTTTAAGGCAAGTGTCATATCTCCATTAATGTTTCCTCCTGCTGGAATCTCTTCTTTCATCTCCCCACTAGCAGCCCGTCCCGACGTTGTCCGGGTTTGAATTGCTGCCGGCCAGTAGTATATTGTTTTGTAGGATTTCGTTTAGATAGCATTTCTTATCTGTGACAGGCCTGTGAAAATCTCCGATTCACAGTGCACTGCTGATGCACTTAAGAGTGCGCGTTCAGTAGTGTGTGAACTCGAGTTTCCCTACTTTATTTTTCCTTTCAATATTATATAGCGCAAACTCGACAACATGGCATGAACACAATTTACATTACAGAAGAACACATTCATTTGTGGTAGGCACGGGGTGACAAAGCGATTTGCCTGAAATCACAGGATGTTGAGCTGATGCCAAGATTCGAATGTAGCTCCCCAGCTCTAAAGTTCGCAATTCTAGAACTTTTGGCGGGAGGTGTGTCTAAAAGTGTATGTCGGTGCTGGCCATCAATGAGAGAGACCTGTGCATTTTTCAAATGGGTGGTGAAAAAATATGAGTATGTTGCTGGAGATGTGGGCCGCCGTGCCACCAATGTACTTACAGGGGGAGGGTAAACACCCATTATTCCGCAACTTTCTTTCCGCATACCATCACTCCGCATACTTTCATTACGAAAGTACCATGACTCCGCAATGCCATTATAACGCATGGCATTACATTTTATATGCTTTTACCACGCATACATTTACAACAAAATTCGTTGTAAATGCATGAATGGTAAAAGCATGTTTTTTTTAATGTTTGGATATGGTAAGTATGGTATAGGGGTATATGTTTTGGGGAATTGAGGTATATGTTTTGGGGTCTTTGGGTATTTTAAGGGTTCAGATATAGTTTTGGGTTGTGGGGTACAGGGGTAGTTTTAGGGTTTAGGGATAGGTATGGGTTTTGGGGTACAGGGGTATTTTTAGGGTTCAGGGCTAGGTTTGGGTTTTGGGGTATAGGGGCATTTTTAGGGTTCAGGGGTAGGTTTGGGTTTTGGGGTACAGGGGTATTTTAAAGGGTTCAGGGCTAGGTTTGGGTTTGGGGTACAGGGGTATTTTAGGGTTCAGGGGTAGGTTTGCGTTTTGGGGTACAGTGGAATTTTTAGGGTTCAGGGCTAGGTTTGGGTTTTGGGGTACAGGGGTATTTTTAGGTTTCAGGGGTAGGTTTGGGTTTTGAGGTACAGGGGTATTTATAGGGTTCAGGGATAGGTTTGGGTTTTGGGGTACAGGGTATATTTATAGGGTTAAGATGGGTTAGTGTTTAAGGGTGTTGGGGTATTTTAAGGAGTAAGGGTAGGTTATGATTATGGGGTGCAGGGGTATTTAAAGGAGCAGGGTGGGATTAGCACACGATATGAGACATGGCATTAAGGACGGAACGTACCACACGCCCCCAGCGTTTGTCACGCCCCAGCACATGCCCACAGCACAACGCAGTCACGCCCACAAGGGACTACTTTGCTGGCACGGTTCTTTTACCTTTTAAATGTATATGGTGGGTGTCTGCATAGCCTATGTCCTTCTGCTGCATCTGCCCTTTCCAACGCTGTTTTGGGTGATTAGTGCTGTGGTTCCTGAGATTACCCGCCTCAAAGGTTTGGGCTCTCTCTTTATTATATTAGTATGGATTGCAGACGAGGGGGTGTGCTTTCATCCCCTGGAAGGCTGAGCGATGCCTGCAAGGCAATGTTTACAGTTCTGAATTTACTTTGGGAAGATTTCTGTGTGCGCACGCCAGTGACAGAGTGGGCAGAGTCAATGATTTATGCATACTCAGCTGAACGAATCCCATGGAAAGGTGTCACTCAGAAGTCCACAGAATAAGAGTATAGACCATTCCCTGTATCCACATTCATCCTGCAGGAGCCTCTGAACACCTTGGTCCTTGATTAAGAGGTGCGAAAATGGAACTGTTTTTTAGGCTCAGTTGCTGTAGCATCAATCACAAATCAAAATGATTAAAACACTCCTATAGAGCCTTCTTAAGACATCAGGGCACTACCATGATCAGTGCTTAATTTGTGCTGGGGAGTTATGTTTCTTCAGAGAAAGAAACAGAGAAAGAAAAAAAAGTGAGAAAGGAGGAAGAGAAAGATGAAAAACAGGGATGGTGGAGAAATCAGGGATGAAATAGTACCTGCATCAACGAGAGAAACTGAGACAGGAAGTACAGGGTGATGCATGAAACAGGCATAAGATGGAATCAAGACAAGGCAGCGTTGGTGTCCATCAACCCTGCCATTCAGCAGCACCTCCCAAGGACTCCTAAGAAAAACATTGGTGTCCCCACTTATATTAAAGACTGTGAATGGTCATCACGGCCCAAGCCATCATCAAAACAATGGGCATGTTTGTGTAAAGTTTAGAGTATTTCGAACAGACCTGAAACAGATCAAATCAAAATACCCAGATTTCTATAACCCACAGACATCCTTTAAGTCTTAGAAAGGGCACATAGGGGGGCAGACTTACCCATCGCTGCTTCCCTGCCACACCCAGTGGAAAACATCAAGAACCAATGGACTGAGAAAATATGAGTTAATTGATTCAGTTCTCAATGATCCTAAGATGGAATAGAAATGAAGTTGTACGGGCTCTCCTTGGTGGGCGTGTCACCCTGCTGACCCCTCCCCTCCCCAACACATCTTCTTAGTACAGGTGGGCGAAGAATTCCATTCCACCAGTGGAGTTGGCTGAGTTTTGCTCACTCTATGCCCTGCATGGAACGTGGAGTTCCACGAAACTCTGCGAAGTGGCACGGAGTGGAGTTTTTCTCTCGTGCAGCTCACAAACTGTAAGTTGGGGGAGCGCTCCTGAGAGGAAAACTGCATGCTAGTCTTCCTCTTGCTGAGATTTCTCAACACAGGCAGTCGCTGCAGGTCGCAACCAATGGTGTTGAGAAATATGCTGCTCGCCTGTAGGAAGTTGCCCCTCAAATAGAATGTCTACTCTAGCGGCAGAAAGCAGCAGCTCCCTCCGGCGTGATGAAGAGTGCTCTTTGTGCTGATTTTACCGCGTTGGTCAAACTCCTGGCACTTAAAATCTGTGCAAGCAGCACAACTTTCTATACTTCACTGCTGGGTGAACTCCACGAAGCGCTTCTGAGTTTTTCTGTCACTTTGTGGAGTTCTGCGGAGTAGAACTAAGTGAACTCAACCCAGGCCTACTCCCTAGGCTCATGTTCAGCTCTGTAATGTCAACATACATTCAACCTTGAATTGGCTAGCTCGGCATCCCATAATATGTATTGTTTGTCTCCATGGACAACCCTCAGTTTTGCAGGAAATAAGATCCCTGCCTGGGAGCAAAGAGCCAAAAATGCTTTTATTACTGGCTCCAACCCCTTCCTTCTCATCTCCATTGCATCACTCACATTCAGAAAATTAGGAATCTGAGAACCCTTATGAAATACTTACTTTCCCAAGCAGAATTTGCTCCTTAGCCATGTTGTTGTGAGCTTTAAAATAATTGGGAGTGCTCCACACGTGTTCCAAGTTTGAACATATTTGATTCAATACGGCAACTTTCAACTAGGTCTTCATTGGGACCTTCCTGGGCTGCGCCATACTGTGCCTCCTGTGATGGGTGACTCTTGGGGCTATACCAGCTTGAAGCATGGGCAGGGAAAAGCGATTGGCGTGCAGGCACTCAGGCCACAGTGGTGCTGGGAGTCGAAGTGACGCTCTACATCCCCGCAGGCCATGCCTGGCCGGCTGATGTGGTGCAGCTTCTCAGGAGCATCTAGACTGCTGACTATTACATCCCTATCCAACTTAGTCTTTGAAAACAAAATAAACTTCAAACGTTTCAATTGACAAGACACACAGTCTCGGTACTTGCGTGAACCTCGAGGGGCGGTGTCTGAATGTCATCAGCAAATGAAGTCCCTCAGTCGCTGGCTCGGATGGGGGTTCGGCCTCAGGCTGTACCTCTGGGGGCATCCGCGCAGACTCGTGCCGTCAGCGCCTAGGTCCTCAGGAGGAGGGCCAGACTGAGGTGAGGTGGTGATCACCAAGGTCTCCCAGTCCCCGCCGATTCCCGGTCTTCCATCGCTGTTTTCCAGCGTTGGGGTGGGGGTCAAACTTGGCTGTTCACCGGAGGACCTCCCGGGGTGTCCTGCGGGGACTTCCTTGAACCATGAGATGTTCAGGGACACCTCTTCCCCTCCTCTCCTTGCTGTTACCATGGTTCCATGGTTCGCAGGAACTGTTCAGGTCCTTGGCTCATACAGTGTCCTGAACTTTACTCCCGGACGGCGGTCACGTAGGATGACAGTGGCCCCGGTTTTGAGCGTTCTTGGTGTGGCATGGCGGCAGAAAATTTCTTGCTGGTTGCGGCAAGCTCTCTGATCCTGCACGTCTTCGGCTTCCAGTGGGGGTGGTGACCACCCTGGACAATTGGGGATAAGGTCTCTTCTCTGGCCATGGAGCATGAGTGCCCGCGGGCTTCTTTGGGTGGTGCAGTGGGGTGTACTCCAATATTCTCTCAGGAATTCATGGAGTCTCTGTTCTGGGTCTGCCTGTTCAACCACAGCGATGCGGAACATCTTGTTCAGGGAAAGCATGAAACGCTCAACATCGCCGGTGCCCTGGGGCCATTGAGGGGTGACTCGCCAGTGGTGGATCCCTCGCTGCTTCAGGAACGCTGCAAACTCGGCTCCTTGAAACGGCAGTCTGTTGTCGCTGCGTACTTCCTGAGGAAACCCGAACATCGCGAACACCTTCTCCAGAATCGGCCCCACATGGTTGAAGGCAGTGGACACGACCGGCTCTACTATAGGGTACTTCGAGAATGCATCCACAAATACTAGCGTGTGTCCCTCCGGGAAAACTCCCGAAGACCACGCTCACTTTGGACCACGGGACAGTGCAGGCTTCCTCTGTGATCACTGAGATAGGTCTCTCTGGGGCACTTGTTAGCTGGCACGGTGGACAGCGGTGGACGTATTCCTCGACCATGGTTTCTAGCTCAGGGAACCAGACTTTTTCCCTCATCCAGGCTTTCATTTTGGTCACCCCCTGATGTCCTCCGTGGGCTAGTTGGACCGCTTTCTGTTTAAGGGCTTGCGGTATCACCAGCCTGGACCTTCTCAGCAGAATTTCGTCACTTGTGGCGCTGAGTTCATTCCGTATCCGCCACAGTTTCAGCAGGTTGTCACGGTCTTCTGGGCTCTAGGTATTGGCCTGGGGAAGGTAGTTTGTCCAAGATCCCTCTTGTACAGCTCGCAGGGTCCTGGTGTACACTGCGTCGGTGGCGGCAGCTTCTTTGACGTCATCTAGGGTCATGCTCTGGGGGCATACCGCTAGAGATATCAGGTGGGCGGAGTGCTCAATGTCATCAGTATCCTCTTGCGTCCGTGGCGGAACTGGGTGTCTTGACAGGAAGTCAGCCGGGTTCTTGGCTCCTGGCCGGTATATTACCTCCATTTCATACGGTTGCGGCTTAACGGCCCAATGCTTGATACGTGGAGGTGGGTGAGGCGCCTTCCCTTTGAAGAGGGGAACAAGGGGCTGATGGTCAGTGACCATGGTGAATGGCTGTCCTTTGAGGTACAGATGAAAATGGCTGCAGGCCCATTTGATGGCTGAGGCCTCCTGCTCGATCTAAGCGTACCTCGTTTCCGTGGGTGTGAGAGATTTGCTGGCAAGTACACAAGCGTTGCTTCACCCAGGAGGGCATCTTTTATGCCTTGGAACGTCTCTTCTTCTCTTTCGCCCCACTGCCAGGTGGCATCTGCTCTTGTGAGGGCCCACAGTGGTTCAGCTTGTTTGGACCGGCCGGGGATGAATTGATAGTTGTCTTTGTGCAGGGTTGCTCCATACATGCTAAGGCGTTTCAGGGTGTCGCAGAGATGTTTGTGGTGGTCCACGGCTGTAGCTGAGTGGATTAGAATATCGTCACTCACGTTTAGGACCCCAGGTAGTCCCGATAACAGCTCACGTATCGTGTTCTGGAACACTCCAGCTGCTGAGGATATTCCGAAGTTCAGCCGTTTGTACCTCCGTAGTCCTAGATGGGTGCTGAACGTGGTGATGTACCGGCTTTCCTCTGATAGGGGAAGTTGGTGATACCCTGCATTCAGGTCTATTTTTGAAAACCATTTGGACCCATTGACGTCTGTGATGATGTCATCCATCGCCGGTGTTATGTGGTGTTCCCTTCTAATAACTTTATTCGGCAGCCTCATGTCGATACAGAGGCGTATGGCGCCTGGCTGTTTCGGCTTTTCAGCTATACTTTTTCGATGACCCCTTGTTTTTCCAGAGTTTCTAACTCATTTTTCACCAGCAACTGCAGGTGGAATGGGACTCTCCTTTGTCGCAGGGCGACTGGGACAACGGTCTTGTCAATGTGTAGTTTGATGGGGTCACACTCGATGCACCCTAGTCCCTGGAAGAGTTCAGGGAACTGGCTGAGTCGCTCTTCTACCTGGTAATTCTGGATCCTCCTTGCGAAGGAGATGAGCCCAAGGTCTTCCACGGTGTGGCTGCTCAGGAGGGTATCTGCTTCACTGTCGATGACATGAATTGTCCCGTTACTTCAAGATCATCTGACTTGATCTCGCAAATGATATGAGGTACACCTCCTCATTGTCAACTTCGGAGAAGTCCTCCACCGTCAGCAGGTGTCTCGTGCTCTTTTACTGTGTATCTTCAGGTGGTGTGGGGTCCGTCAAGGACAGTTGTCGTATTGCTCGTGTTGGGGGCCTCAGACTGCGGGAATCTCGGCCCCTGGTGCGTCTTGGGCATACGGTGGCAAAGTGATTGAGTATCCCACAGTTGGTGCAGGTTTTCCCTTGTGCAGGGCAGTCCTTTGCAGCATGTGGTTCATATCTGCAGTACACACATCTTGGCTTGGGCATGTCCGGCCTTGATTTCCTGAATGAGTCTCCTTTCGGCTTGGCCTGAAGTGCATCAGCTTGTTCCGTCTTGATGGCGTCGGACCGCCCTTGGGGCTTGATTAGCTCTTACTCCATCTCGTTTGCCCTGGCTGCAGATAGGTAGTGTGATCTTGCCAGTATTAGCATGTCTTCGAGCGCAATTTTCGGCTGGCGCAGGATGAGGCCTCTCAAGGTCTTGTCACGGCACCCCTGGATTAGCTGCGCCCTGATTTCTTTCGGTTGGTCATCTTCTGCACATGTACTGGCGTAAAATGTGTCCATAGAATTTCCCTTTCTCTGGCGGGCTTGGCGTAGGTTGAACCTTTCGAAATCTGGGTTCAGTTGTGGGTCAAAATGGGCATCTAGCGTGGTCACTGCTGTGTTGTAATCCGTCGCTGCTCCGGTATTGGGTAGGTGTTCGAGCAGCTTGAATATTTCGCCCCCCGCGCAATGTAGTAGCGGGGACCGTTTTACCGTCTCATCTGTCTCTCGGGTTGCAACAAAATAGTTGTTGAGGCGTTCTATCCAGATCTTCCACCTGGGGGAGGCTGTTGTGGGGTCCTCCAGCTCGCTGACTAGGGATAGGACACCTGATGCTGCGTGTTGAAATGGTGCATGGGCTGGTGCTGCTGCCGGGTCATCATCTCCCATGGTGCCTAGTGGCTGGCAGTGGTGGGTGTGCTGTGATATACATTTCGCTTTCTATTTCCACTTTGGGTTTGGTGGATGTGGTAGTACACCCTGGCTTCCGTGTCTCTGTGCAGGAGCTGGTTTCTCCGGTGCTTAAATGTGCCCTTCTTTGAGTTCTGTGCCCTTCCTTGCTTAAATGTGCCCTTCTTTGATGTCTGGCCCCGGGTGGTGGTGTTCCTTCTATCAGGGCGTAGTCCCTAGGCAGGTGCAGTCCCTGGCAGTTCTCTTACGTGCTGTATGCACTGCCGAGGCCTTCGGTGTCGGCGGGGCCTAATCACCGTTATCGGCTCGGACTCTTGATGCGGGATAGCACAGTCACGCACTAACCTCCTTCCTGGCTGCTTTTCCTTTCCTTTTTGTGGCCTTCTGTGTAGCGGGCAGGGTGCGCTTTGTGTTAGCGTGCGCGCTGTCCTCCTGGGTGCTCGCACACACCCGACGTTGCACAGCTCGCAGCCATGTCCGATGCTTGTATTTTCCTTTTCTGGTCGCGGTATGGAGCGCGGCGTGTGGCGAGCGAGGGTCTCGATCCCTCACTCTGCGCCAGTGTAATGGGTGACTCTTAGGGCTTTACCAGCTTGCAGCATGCGCAGGGGCAAGCGCTTGGCGCCCAGTAACTCAGGCCACACTGGTGCTGGGAGTCGGAAGTGACGCCCTCGAGTGGGCGCTCCCTTTTATTACATCCCCGCAGGCCATGCCTGGCCTGCGGGTGTGGTGCAGCTACTCAGTAGCATCTAGACCGCTGACTATTACACCTCCCACACAGCTTTACAACTCCATTTGATTTGTTATGATCTGGCTGTTCAGACATTTAATGTCTACCATCTTAGAGGTCAATTCCAGTGATTTCGTTTGTTGTTGTCTGACATTACCCTCCATTTTGAAGACTCGCATCCTCAGCCTTAAAACGGACTCATTTAGAGTGTCCTGTTTGGCATTCAAACCTACTGTAGTTTTATGTTTTGTAACATCTCAAATAAGACATGTTTAAGTGATGACAATGACCTAAGTGTCATGTCCATCAAAAGACCTTCCTCTGACATATTCTTGGTGTCAGGCAAGTTGAGATCCCTTTGCATCAAATGTGTTTCTTTGATTAAGGCTATATAAGGATAGAATACTGCAATGCAGGAACTAAGCAAACACCAAGACACTAATCTAAAAAAAAGATAAAATATTTCTCCTGCAATGCCTCAAATGGAAAAGGCAACCCTAAATGGTCTCTTCAGAATTTCGGAGCCAGTTTAGTCTTGCTGTTTTGGTCAGATATAACGTATCGTAGTAATTGCAGCAGTATTTGTTGCATCGTGGCTGACGTTAAGATGGTGGCTGCTAATATAAGGAGTGGAAGGGAGCCACCTGATCTAAAGATGGCTCCAGTATTGCAGCTCGTACTCCCGATCTTCCCTTTCCACTGAGGTAACACTCCAGCACCTCCAAAACAGCAAAGGCCAAGATTTACTCTAGAGGGAATCAAGCACCATGCCACTGGTGTGGTTTGGCTCGGCCAGCAGTGCTTCTATTCTGAAGGAACTAAGCCACTGCATAACAGAGGGATCAGGGCAAAGGTCACTTCCCTGTGAGCCCTGCAGCCTGTTCTAAGCTACTCAAGATGCCAGGAGGACAATGAAAGATCAGGTTTACTAGTGACACTTGACCCACCGTTGGCTAGTGTATACCAACAAGTTAGTAAGCCAAGTAAGGTAATGAGGAATTTGTAACACCAAGAATCTCAGATTAATCAATGTTCTCTAAATATATTCAAAGTTTATTGACTGATTAAATCAAATATAATAATTCCAATATCATTTTTGATAGAAGATACATTGCTATTCGTACATATAAAAAGTTTGTCATGATGAAACAACAATAAATGCTGGCATGCAAAGAAGAAATGGCTAATCGTATACCTGAAATGTTCGTGATCATGAAATGACAAAAGAATAGCTGAAGTGCTTCTCACAGTCTTGACACTTCTTTAAGGTTCCAAAATCTGTTCACCTCAGTAGCCACATAAGGGAAAATCAAAGGACCAATTCAGTAATTTTCATTCAGCAAAACCTATACTAAGTTATAGCCACATCATCTCTATCATTGTTTTTAAATGTGAGCTTCACAGGCAGCTACATCTAATTCCAGGTTGCCCTCAGGACTAATGGTGGGTAGTGTATCTGTTTTTGGTTACCTTGAATACAGTCAAGTGTTACTGTGGTGATAATTGTTTACTGTCAGATTAATTTGAGAGGGAAGACACCCTACCAACTTAATAAACACAATCATTAAAAGAACAAAACACAGTTATTAGAGCAAATACGTTCAATCTATGGTACCTATATGTAAATGTACAGGAATTTATATAGCGCAAATCACCGAGCGGTTTCTAAGCGCTTGCTTAGGGAACCCGTCCTGGTATTCCCCTGTGAGATAACCCCAGCAGGGTATCCGCAAGGTGAAAGCCAGGCATCCCGCCGCGAGGTGCCGTTGTGGAGATTAAGCAAGCTATTGCCCAGAGTCGCAGAGTGTGAACCTGTGAATCGAGTAGGCACCAGAGCGAGAATTGTCGAGTCCATGGACATTTTAGGACTCAAAATTGAATTGAGCCGAGCCAGGAATTGAACCCTGGTCCCGGGCTGACCTCTGCTTCCAGGTCTGCCTCCTCAAACCAGTGAGCCACACTTCTCCACCTATAGCACAAGCAACAGGCAATCTTCAGGTAAGTAGGCGGTATGTTCAACTTTACCAATAATTTTAAACTTTGAAAAACACCAAATTACAACTCCCTCAATATTTCAGAGAAAATGTTTAATGAGCTGAAGGACACCACAATAAGTAAAATCAGATAAGGGGAAAGTGAAATGTGAATTTCTCAACTTTTAAGGCTAAAAGCAGTTAGGAAAGTTAACTGCAATGGAACATACCAGTTCAGGGCTGACTGGTACCTAGGTGCAATTTCAGGACAACTGCCATGGACCAGAGATGGGATAAATCAACCGCTTCACCCCTGTCAAACTACTGTATTGCTAAATATTGAGCCCAAAAACATAGTAGTATAGAAATATCCATACCACAATATCGACACCCATATCGACAGCCCTATACTTATAGTTAAAATGACCACAGTATTGAATTTAAATGTTTTTATATTAAAAAATAAAAAGTTTTAAAATATTAAAACCCAAAATATATATTACAATAATATAAACTTTTTACAATAATATTAAAAATACCAAAAGATCAACACCCAAAATATAGACTTAAAAAATTATATAGTTTTTAAATATTTAATGCATTAAAAAAATTAATAGAAACCTTAAATTTACAGACATATTTATAAAATATATTACCATAAAACTAAATTAAATTATTACTTTAATTGTAGCATTGGAAACATATTCATGCATTAAATATAAATCTAATTAAGTTTTCAAAAATATGTTACAAATACTATTTGAGAAAAAACTTAAATATATCCATATATTTTTTTTTTTAAAGTCACAATTATATTTAAATATTAAAAAATAATGTATTTAAAATTTACAAGAATTATAAAAATAATAGCAAATGTATTTTCGAACAAATTAATATTTAATGAAAAAACATACTTCTTGGCAAAATAATATTTGAAATAGAAACATATATCTAGATAGATAGATAGATAGATAGATAGGTAGATAGATAGATAGATAGATAGATAGATAGATAGATAGATAGATAGATAGATAGATAGATAGATAGATAGATAGATAGATAGATAGATAGATTGAGATTTAGATGTAACCCACCTGTACTCGCCACTGGGTAGTTATAGTTAGGTCAGAATTTCCATAAGAAATGCCTTTTCGTTTTGCTAATAACTGGTGCAATTTGACGATTCCTTAAGAAAGTGTCCAAACTAGTGCTCTGTTTTGCGTAGATTGTGCATGGAAAATTTTGGGGTGATACGTCAAGCATTTTCCGTAGACTTTTCTGAACAGCACTACAGCAAGAATGGAATTACACCAAATTTGGAACAAAAGATCTTTGTCCGAAAAAAAGTGCTTTTTGTGTAATTCATTCACAATTTTTTGAGAAATTAAGGGTCAAAAACATTGTGTATATCACACCACGGATGATCCGGGGAGCTGAAAGATCTCAAGATGAGATCTGATTGACTGCCACCTCACCAACAACGATGTGGTGGAATTCTGGACTAGGAAAAAAGGTAAAATAAAGATATAAGGGGGCTGGGTAGGGGTACTGTGCCCCCCCGGCCTGGGCCCAAAAACATTCTTTTACTTTTTTAACCTTTGCCGCAAATTAGCATTGGATGCACAATCCGATGCAACATTTTTTTTTGTTCTAAACATGCTCTTTAAAAAAAATAAGCTTCTCCCAGGGTGGTGCAGGACCTGGGGGGCGGTGCTACACATTTTATAGGATGGGGGACATGCAGCCTCCCTCTTAGAGCCTCTTCAGTCCCTGGGGCCCTATTTTCCATGTCAATTTTATGGAAGGGGGCACGTGGTCCACATTCCTGAGCTTTCTCAACCCATCCCCTAGGATCCTAAACTCTCAGGGTCCCAGGAAGCTCATCCCTGGGACACTGTGGTTCTCTCCCTGGGAGAGTTCGGGCATACCTGCCTGCACTATTCCAGCTGGGGAAAAAAAGTTTGCATATAAAATATTACATTTCTCATGACATCATTAATCTTACTCCTAATATGCAATTCCTATTCTATGTGTGCCTAGAGTACATGTAGGTGTGGAGCCAAGAATCCCCCCACAGGATATTCCAACCCAATTACCTGGTGGGAAAGAATGCAAAACTCCACCTTGGTGGCAAACTGGGCACCCCTCACAGAGATGTTAGGCAGCTGCTTAACGAAGCTTCAGCATGCAGGGACCCTCAACATTAGCTGGAGTGACTCCTTCACTAAACCCCGGGAATGCTTCTTTATTTATAATAAAAAGCATCCTTACAATGTATGTGTTGATTAGCCTTGTTATGGATATGCAGATAGCCTTGTCACCCCGTGGATGAAGATAGAATGAAATTTGTACATCATGCACAAAGGCCTTGTACTCAGTGTTCCAGGCATCATGATAATGTTGCACGATGCCAGATGTATAAGCAAAGCAGTTTCAGAGAAACTAATCCAACATTGTCATGCACGTGAATATGTGCAAAAGGTCACTGCAAAAATGTTATTGTGCAAAAAGAGAACAATGTAAGAAAATGTGCATTGTTACTACATGAGCCTAATTCGGACATTTAACACCACAAATAATGTCAGATGAGCCATTTCCAAAGGAATTTCTTTTATGTCTGGTCTTAATTTTACTGTTACCTCACTCACTTCCAAGCAATCATGATCTAATTCATCACCAACTTCATCATCCCTGTATTCACAATTCTTGTCTGAAAATGAAAGCAGTGTTGCTGGATTTGCATTACATGTTCAAAAGAAAATGTTCTCTGCTGCAAGTATTGTCTGCTCATAATGAGTCACTCTTCTGCTAATCATATGTTAAGTCTTTGCCCTCTTTAAGAGGATCTCAACTCAGTGAGGGACATAACAATTAAAGTATAGCCCATCAGACTTCCTTCACTTTGTTCAATTGCCAGACAGCTGCAACCACTTTCAAACAACCTGGAAGGCTTACAGCTACTGGATGCAATACAGCAAAAAGATATGTCACAGGGTGCTTTAATCCGCCATGCTTCTGAGAATTGCAAGGACTACCAAGCACTTCTTTGGGAATTTCCTGAGCAATAATTTTCTCAATCACTGGTTTCATTCCTTCTTCTGCCTCTTTTGTAAGTATGCACTGCCTTGTTCTAGGAACTATTGCATATGATTTGATCTTTATTTTCACTGGTTCTGCTCTTTTAATCAATCCAATCTTTTTGCCAGAGTAATCCTATACCTCTTCTTTGATCATATGTTTTAAATCGAGAGGTAGGACTTCTTTTGAGAAAACAGGGAACATCTTCTAAACTGAGCTTAGAAACTGAGTCCTCATCTTGCATTTCAAATGTAAGACCATCCAGGGTACAATAAGTTATACCGTTCAATTTGCAGAGTAGGGGCCAGATGTACAATGCTTTTTTGTGGTCGCAAACAGCCCAATTTGCAGAATCGGACCATTTGTAAAAGGAAAACAAGTATTTTCCCATGTACCAAAAATTATTTTGTGGTTCGGTAAACTATTAGCGAATCACAAAATGGGTTTGCGATTCAATATAAGGAAGAGGAATGTTTACGGCGTCCTTTCCTGAAAACGACTCGCAGTGGTAGGTGTTAATGTTTCCCGACCGAAATGTTATTGCAAAACAACCGTAATTTACTGCCTACTTCAAGTAGGTGGTAACCCATTCGCAATGTGAATGTATGCAAAACAGTTTTAAGAGCAGGCAGTGGTCCCACAGACTCTTAAAAAATGAAAAGAAAACTTTTAATTTTTGTTTTGAAACGCATCCCATTTCCCTTTAAGGAAAACAGGCAGCATTAAAAAACAAATTGCTTTATTTGAAAGCAAACATAGACATGGTGGTCTGCTGGCCCCAGCAAGCTACAATCCCTGTATTTTAGCAATTCCCAAAGGGTCACAAAAAGTGACCTACCTCATGAATATTAAGGAAGTAGGTTAATTTGTGACCCACTGGGAATAGAAAAAAGTGTAAAACACACTCTGTTATACATAGCTGTTTGCAATTACCTAATAGCAAATCCCACAAATTCACAATTAGGTAATCGCAAACCTGAATCTATGTACATCTGGCACTAAATCTCTTCAAAGTAAATTCACAGGAATCAAACCACATAATATAAACTGATGCTTATTCTTCACCTGCCCAATTTTGTCTGGAAAGTTTGCTGCGTACTTTTTAACAATCTATTTATTACTGATTCCTAAAACTAAGGCCCCCATTAGGATGGCGGGCGGACTTTGCCCACCCGCCATCCTCGCGGTACTAGGGACTGCCCGCCATAAGGGTGGGGGTCCCATGCATGGTATTAGGATGCGCCCGCCACAGTGGCGGGAGCATCCTGTATCTTTACCATTGCGGGAGGCGGTGCTGAAAGCATCGCCCGCCGCAATGGTAAAAATACATGTCGTGCATTTCAAAGCACAACGTGACAGGCACCGCGCGGTGCCTGCCACGTTGTTCTTTGAAATGCTGGGGGGTACCATAGGTACCCCCATGTGCACTCCCCACCCCCCCCCCGGAGATCCTGGGGGCCCGCAACGGGCCCCCGCAAGGTGTCTCCGCATGCCTTTCCGTGGCGGCATTGACAAATGCCCATACTAATATGGCTGGCGGTGTCTGATAGACACCGCCACCATATTAAAACTTTTCCGCCCCGGTCGCAAGGCGACCGGGTGGAAAAGCGGCGGACGGTCTTTCCGTCCGCCGCAGACCCCCCAGCCATCTTAATATGGCTGGGGGTCATTGCAGCAAGGATGGCGGGCGGATCGCCCCTGCCAGGCCGGCGGTGGCTACCGCCAGCCTGGCGGGGGCGATCCGCCCGCCATCCTAATGGGCCCCTAAGACTTCTCTTCCTGAGACGGGTAGGTTTGGATCTTCTAAAAACAAACTGTAGAAAGGGTAACCCCCTTATCAATCAAGAACGAAACAGGATAGTCCAACACTTCAGAGTTAATATATGGGCCATTTTGGTCTACCTTTAGGACTACTCCAACCAAGCAATCCTCCTCTCCCCTCAGGCACCATCATCGTTAAATACTCCCTGCCATTTCATCATCCAGAGTCATTATTTTGTTGATAACCTGTATTACATGGAATGTATGTCTCATGGTTTGTGCATTACTGGAGCTGTTGGCATGGGCACTCAAAATAATTGCTGACGTTGCATACTCTGCTCTGAGTTCTGCATATTCCTCATCATGCCATTTTTCTGCATCAGTGACATTTTCTCTGAATTTACTTGAATCCTATTAGGATTTTGTCGACACTCTCTTTGCTAATATCCAATCCTCCCAAAAAATGACAGGCTGTATTCTTTTTCAACACCTCAACGTTCACATTTATCCCATCACTTTTACTACCTTGCATTACCTGGTTCATTCCATTCTGCAAAAAAAATCATATATGCACCTATTTGGCTCTGTGACCCTTTCTCAAACTGTTTCGCCAGAGCAATTATCATCTTCTCCTTCAGCTTCTTCTGCTTTGCCTCAAAGTAATCACTGCTATGTTTCACCAACATCAAAATATCTTCTATGCCCTTCGTCGGCTAACACAACTCTCTGTGCTGAATATGATTACTAATACCCGATCTATATGCTTACATAAAAGCCGAAGCAAAACCACTAACTCAATCTTTCTCTGGACTTTCAACTCCACGACATTTCTTGTACATGTGCATCAACCTTTCATAAATGGAATGCACTGACTCCTTTGATTCCTGTGTTCTCAAAATTGTATGCCAATTTATATCTTTTTCCGCAACTTGCTTTTCCAAAACATCCAATTACAGCCTTATATTTGTATGCTACTTCTGTAGCTGGTGCATTTCAGGACCAAGTCTAGATGGTTCTTGTGTCTGTCATCCAACAACCTTACATTCTAACAACAAATCCCCAGGAACCACAATTTCAAATAGCAAATTCATATCCGCTTATAACATCAGAGAAATGTATCTTATATATTTCCTTTTTAGTGTAACCTAGGCACATAAATCTGATGGCGACTAAACATGAAGCGTAACAGGTTCACTGAGAACCTGCTGGCTCAAGAATACAGGTAGCGCAGAGTCTGTGTCCAGGATACATAGAATATTAATAGCCACATACCACATTAACACTGATCAGATTGCTATCATCCTTAGCTGTCCTGATGAAGACCTCACATGAATGACTTTAAGGGGTCGAAGCTTCGACTTATTAGGATCCACCCATATTATTGAGTGTTGAATTACATAAACCCAAATGTCTTTATTGCTGGGTTTGTAAAAATTGTTTTGTCCTAAGGGCAGGAACCATTTCATATTTATTGTACATTTTGTCAATGTCATATATGTTTGGCTCACATATTTGCACTTTCACTGCACCATCACTTGGAGCACCTACAGGTTCTTGATTTTGTATGAGTGTGACTGTTATCAACATTGATCACTGGTATAATGGTGCTAAATATTGTTGGCCAATTGGATCATGTATTAAGTCACAGACTCAGTGATTCCTAGGGGAACTCTGTTTTTACAACCTTATTACCCTTGTTTCTCAGAATACTGTGGGGCTGTTTTTTGCTGTGTCATTATGACATCTAGCAGTTTTTTTATCAAATACCTCATTTCATCAACTTTGTAAGTCAAAAATCTGTTAAAATCCACATTCCCTTGCAACATTTCCCCACACTCAATTTTAAAAATTCCAATGTTAACTTCTTTAGGTACCGACTCTACTATCACTGCTCCCAGAGGAGTAACCTGCGTCTGAATTCTTGGCAACGCATTGTACCAGCATTGCTGCTGCCACTGTAACTTCTTCCGATGCACTTGGTGCCATTCCAACAGGAATTTGGACTATTGTATTGTCTACCCCAAAAACTGCCTTAACCCCTGCTTGTGTCTGTTGGTCTATATGTGTATGGAGGAGGTTTAGAATTCAAAAGCCCACTTATAAATGTATCATCATCATCTGTCTCCTCATCCACCTTTTTATGTTTTCAGTACACTGATCTTCTTTACCAGTTACTATAAAATGGAATGTCTTCACACAGTCATTCATATCCCACCTCCAATGATTCTCTTACCTGTCAAGTTTGATCTCAAGCCAATGTCTAGGTGAACTCTTTACCTCTTTAGAGGCTTTCTTCCCCTCCTTCTCTGTAACCATGCAATCCCATGTATTAACCCCTTCCCTGTGGCGCAAATTTCGCCGCGGTGTGGGGATTTAATTTGGGGGTGTAACCCCTTGCGTGCGCAGGATGGCCCCAAGCCATCGTACGTCACGCTGGGCGTTTGCGCAGGACGGCCGGGGGCCGTCCGAACTACCCCCAAAAATTTATTCTCCAGTGCAGGCACAGTATTTGTGCCGCGTTGGGGAATCGGCGGCATTCAGATTGCCCCGGCCGTCTTGAGCACACGCCCAGCGTGACGTAGGACGGCCGGGGACCGTCCTGAGCACTCAAGTGGTTAAAAGCTTCAAAATGAGTAGGTTGAGACATCGGTTTCATGTCATTTATGGTTTGTCACAAAAAATCTAACTTTCTGATATTAAAAGTACACTCTAATGGAAACTGTAAGTTTTCATCATGTGCAGTATATTTATTCAATTCTGAGAACCATTACATGTATAGTACCCAACCTCCTTCATCTCCTACTTTGCCGCATGGATCACCAACTGTGCCAACGGAGTCGCCCCACTGAAATCCTCACTCACAACCTCTGGTTCTGTTGCTGAGGTGGCCACTCCTTTTCCTACATCGCTGCCAAGACTTGGAACAACCTTCCCCTCCAGCTCCATATGGCCCCCTCACTGGCAGACTTCAGTAAGGGACTCATAACCTGGCTCTTCGACACAGGCACAACACCCAGATAACCCTAGTGGTGACAGTGTGCGCTTTACAAATGCTTGATTGATTGCTTGAATTCATGGGATGGTGTTCCATCAGCTGGCTTTTTCTGACCCTCTTTAGGAATATCTGTAATTTTGCACTTTGTCACCAAATTTCCCATTGTTTATTATCAAAATAAACACACTATAAGCTCAAACACAACTTTAAAACCACAAAAAACTGTTTATCGAACAACAACCAGATGCAGCGCAACTCTGTCAAAGATCAACCTATCAAACCAGTGGCTACAAGGTTGTTTTCGAAAGAGCTTTACATCACAGTTGCCACTGTATTCTTTCTTTATAAGGCCCGTCTGGTGTTATTTTTCCCCACGCTTGTGCTTTTTGAGTGTCTCACAGTCACACATTTTTAAAACGTTAATTTGAAACTGCCCTATTTTTCTAACAAGGTAGGGAACATGGGTAGTAACAATAGATGGTGCCAGATGTTGGTTCTGCTGTGTATTTTCTTCATGTTCTCTTTATATTTATGTGTGTTTGAACTTTGATAAAGGTACTTGTCCTATGAAGTGACCATTTCAATCTGGGCCGCACAAACACTTCTGAAATGCTCGTTTGTTTCCAAGTTGCTGCAAATAAGATAATTGGCTTTGGAGACTCCTGACTGTTAGGAGTCATGATTTTTGCTGCACTTTACATTTTGGCTCTCCTGTAGTGAACTTGTTTGCTGTGTACTATCCTCTAGCTACAGTTTCAGCCTTTAATTTGTAGGGTCCACAAAAAAAGGAAGGTGCACTCCAAGCAGAGTCGATATACTCAATTTGAAAATTCTTCTTTTATTCGTATTCGTTTTTTCATAAAAGAGGCACAGCCAATGCGTTTTGTACCCCTAGTGCCATGGGAACTTCATCAAGGCTAACTCACAATGCCCGTAGGTATAGGTTATTTGTACCAGGATTGCAAATATCTTCAAAAAGACGTTACCGAAGTCCGGTTTTTCCAAAAGTTTTTTATATATATTCTGCAGTATAGGGGTGCATCCTTCCCAATGTAGGCACCACGTCCACTTATCAATAACTCGCCCGTAATTATCACGGATCAATTTCTGTAATCATAATATCGCACCCCATATCCCGAAAACCGGCGTCTACCTAAGTCTTGCGACGGCGTCCACTATATCAAGGGTTGCCCGTAGTCGTGTAAGGGTTTGTTTCACCAGTATCTATAATCTGGCGTCGCACCCCGTAGTCCGATGTCCGGATTTCCGGATATGGGGTGCGATATAGAAATTGATCCGTGATAATTACGGGTGAGTTATTGATAAGTGGACGCGGTGCCTACATTGGGAAGGACGCAACCCTATACTGCAGAATATATATAAAAAAACTTTTGGACAAACCGGACTTCGGTAACGTCTTTTTGAAGATATTCGCATTCCTGGTACAAATAACCTATACATACGGGCATTGTGAGTTAGTCCTGATGAAGTTCCCATGGCACTAGGGGAACGAAACGTATTGGCTGTGCCTCTTTTATGAAAAAACGATTACGAATAAAAGAAGAATTTTCAAATTGAGTATATCAACTCTGCTTGGAGTGCACCTTCCTTTTTTTGTGGACATTTTAACTCTTATGCATCCCTTGGCAGCGGGTGTTGGGAGTAGTTGCACCACCATATAAGTTAAGTTACAGGAACATATGTGCTTCACCCTAGTCTGCTGCTGTGTCTCTTGCGCTTTCAATTTGTAGGGTATTTGTTGTTGATATCTTGGTTCCATTATCCGCACCCTAAGAAAAGTGAGCCGCGTGACAATCTTATGGGTACTCCAACCAACTGAGGTGAAAGAACAAAATTCTGCCTCACAATGTGGCAATTCCAGGTTAAATTCTGGATCTTTATCACATAAAGTGGAAATAACTGTGGGGATGTGTTTTCCTTCTTGCGACTTCAGATAACTGGCAAAATTCCAAGGGATCTCAGCCAAGTGACGGCTCAGTTTCAGATCCTCACTTCAACAGCAGACGTCCCAGCTCACGTCTACCAGACACAACATTGAAAAGGCACTTCTTTGCTTAAATCCGATAGATGTTAGAATATATTTATTACGTTTCTTTGCTGACAAGACCCAGACTAACCCGAGGGTCCAGCAGGACCACCCATGAATGTGCGTACAGAATTGCTTTCCGCACCAGTGGCTCAGACATGACGACCTACTTAGTCCCAGACATTTCTTCATTTCGATGACTTCCTGTTTCACACACACATTCTCTCTTTTTTGGAATAGCAGCTTAGGGGAATCTCGTAACCTTTATTTTGTTGCAATGGATGCACAAAAATGATGCATTTTTACATTCCGTGCGCACTTCCCCCTCACATGAGCCGTGTCTGTCATCCTTTAACACAAAAACGCTAATTTTAATTCTCAAATAACACCGTAGTGGATACAGTAAACCTTTAAATTATTAAGAATGAAGTGACTGAATTTAATTTTATAGCAAACTCTGTAAAGCACCCACCCCCTGAATCATATATGTTGCTGAAAAAAACTCCCACCTCTCAACCGGTTTGTGGCGTGCTCCCTGACATAAAATTGTTTCCTCTACAGTTTCAAAATGAAAGTTATTAATATTAGTTTTGGCAATTACTAATGATGCTTTGTGTAATAATAGTAATAATAACAATTATTAATAGTCATTGTTATGTTGTCTATTATTATAATTAGTACATGAGGTAATAGTAATAATAATCATTATATTGATAATAGATATGTGGTGAGGTCACATTTCTTTTTGAACATTAATCAAAAACAAATTTGCCGATGAAAAGCAACTAGTTAAGATCACCCCGTTTTGTGCCGTGTTTCAAAAGGTGTACTAAGAAAGGCCCTGACCACAAGTGGGATGACTATTGATAGAGTAGTATTCGCCATGGCATGTTTAGAAAGGTGTTCTCACAAAGGCCAGGATCACAAGTGGGGTGGCTATTGGTAGAGTAGTATTCGCAATGGCATGTTTCGAAAGGTGTACTTACAAAGGCCAGGATCACAAGTGGGGTGGCTATTGGTAGAGTAGTATTCGCAATGGCATGTTTCGAAAGGTGTACTCACAAAGGCCCTGATCACAAGTGGGGTGGCTATTGGTAGAGTAGTATTCGCAATGGCATGTTTCGAAAGGTGTACTTACAAAGGCCAGGATCACAAGTGGGGTGGCTATTGATAGGGTAGTATTCGTAATGGCATGATTCGAAAGGTGTACTTACAAAGGCCAGGATCACAAGTGGGGTGGCTATTGATAGGGTAGTATTCGTAATGGCATGATTCGAAAGGTGTACTTACAAAGGCCCTGATCACAAGTGGGGTGGCTATTGGTAGGGTAGTATTTGCAGTGGCATGTTCCAAAAGGTGTACTCACAAAGGCCCTGATCGCAAGTGGGGTGGCTATTGGTAGGGTAGTATTTGCAATAGCATGTTTTGAAAGGTGTACTAACAAAGGCCCTGATCGCAAAGTGGGTTGGCTATTGGTATGGTAGTATTCGCAATAGCATGTTTCGAAAGGTGTACTTACAAAGGCCCTGATCACAAGTGGGGTGGCTATTGGTAGGGTAGTATACGTAATGGCATGTTTCGAAAGGTGTACTAACAAAGGCCCTGATCACAAGTGGGATGACTATTGGTAGAGTAGTGTTCGCAATGGCATGTTTCGAAAGGTGTACTTACAAAGGCCCTGATCACAAGTGGGGTGACTATTGGTAGGGTAGTATTCGTAATGGCATGTTTCGAAAGGTGTACTAACAAAGTCCTTGATCACAAGTGGGGTGACTTTTGATAGGGTAGTATTCGTAATGGCATGTTTCGAAAGGTGTACTTTCAAAGGCCCTGATCACAAGTGGGGTGGCTATTGGTAGGGTAGTATTCGCAATAGCATGTTTCGAAAGGTGTACTTACAAAGCCCCTGATCACAAGTGGGATGACTATTGCTAGAGTAGTATTCGCAATGGCATATTTCGAAAGGTGTACATACAAAGGCCCTGATCACAAGTTGGGTGGCTATTGGTAGGGTAGTATTCGCAGTGGCATGTTTCAAAAGATGTACTTACAAAGGCCCTGATCACAAGTGGGGTGGCTATTGGTAGGGTAGTATTCGTAATGGCATGTTTCTAAAGGTGTACTAACAAAGGCCCTGTTCACAAGTGGAGTGGCTATCGGTAGGGTAGTATTCGCAGTGGCATGTTTCAAAAGATGTACTAACAAAGGCCCTGATCACAAGTGGGGTGACTATTGGTAGGGTAGTATTCGTAATGGCATGTTTCTAAAGGTCTACTTACAAAGGCCAGGATCACAAGTGGGGTGGCTATTCGTAGGGTAGTATTCGCAATAGCATGTTTTGAAAGGTGTACTAACAAAGGCCCTGATCACAAGTGGGGTGACTATTGGTAGGGTAGTATTCGTAATGGCATGTTTCAAAAGGTGTACTTACAAAGGCCAGGATCACAAGTGGGGTGGCTATTGGTAGGGTAGTATTCGCAATGGCATGTTTCTAAAGGTGTACTTACAAAGGCCAGGATCACAAGTGGGGTGGCTATTGGTAGGGTAGTATTCGTAATGGCATGTTTCAAAAGGTGTACTTACAAAGGCCCTGATCACAAGTGGGGTGACTATTGGTAGGGTAGTATTCGTAATGGCATGTTTCAAAAGGTGTACTTACAAAGGCCAGGATCACAAGTGGGGTGGCTATTGGTAGGGTAGTATTCGCAATGGCATGTTTCTAAAGGTGTACTAACAAAGGCCCTGATCACAAGTGGAGTGGCTATTGGTAGGGTAGTATTCGTATCTGTGCATATATCATCAATGCGGGTGAGGTATTTACCTGTTATAAATACCTCCTATTCTGAGTTTCTCTCTAGGAAAAGAAGGCATGCCATACAGAATGTGGTGCTTAACACCCCGAAATCTGTGTGTATTTATAATTACTAAGAACTTCCTCCATTAATTTGCAGAACGTCTCATATGACATTTACCTGGAGAATATTGGTGGAGCGTAATTACTGCATATTTAAGAATTCTGATATCTGTAGTACCAGCAGCAGTTACTGCACGTTTTTGGAATTTAAGGCCGCACACATATTTGGGCCAAGGGGAGCCAATTCACTTGGGCTTTTTTCACAACGTATCTTAGTTCAAATTAGGTGCACATTCAAAAAATGAAGTGTTTTTTTAGAAGTATATGGTGCTGCTTATCACCCGTGAGGGTATCCAGGCTGCAGTCGGTGGGCACGGGGAGATTAAGTGATTTGCCCAGAACCACAGGATGGTGCGCCGAAAGCCGAGACTCGCACCCGAGTCGGCAGCTCTGGCCGCTGCGCCACACCATCATATGTGAATGCAAACTGCTAATCCTTAGTTAGCATATTAACAAACACATATGAACTGCCAAAAGGTTCAATTGTTTTTTATCTGTACATGCACGGTATGAGATGGGAATGTGGGTGTTCCTGGGTATAAGAATTTCCCCAGGTATAAGAAGACATATAATCGTTGCGTGTACTCTCGTACCCAGGATGTGCACGCCAAAATGCTCCTGCAGAAGACAGCAGCAATCAGTATTCCAGGGTGGGGATGTGGAATGAATTTTCCCATATTTAGGCACTCGTGAGTAAACTCTTAATAGCTCAGCTATTTCCCCAACATGGAATTACTGTGGGCAGGTGTCCAGGTAATTCATGGCCTAGAAAATAATGAGGACTACACCTTTTTGGGGAATAACAACCGAGAAACGTGTTTCAGCGTGTGTCAGTTCCTGAATGTTTTCTCCCGGAGTTTCACTCCGACATGTCATCTACTTTCAGCAGCAGAAATTTCCATGTGAAAACTAAAAAGTTACATTTCTGATTTACCTAATACCTGCAGTTTCTGGACCACTGGGAATTTGTAGATACTTAATATGCAGGGCACAAAGGGTGGGGAAAAAGAATTTACTTGTGGGGGAAAGGGGAAGTAAAGTATGGAAATACACATTTGTAGCAAATAAATGTACGCATGCGGAAATTTGCTTATATTACTTTTTCCGTTAAAAAGGGAGATCTTGGAAATGGGCTAAAGCCACCAAATGTGACAGCCACTTATACTAAATGGGCACACGAGGCTAAAGCAGGGCATTTAAATCCCCAGGGAAAGCAGCAGGCTTACACAGCACTCCTTGAGGGATGGGGCAAGAGTCAACAGCATCCTGTCATTCCATATAGTGATCAATTAGGAGCGGGGGCTCGGTTACTGTAAACGCTCGCTGCACATTCCCAGCTGTCTCACGTGAGCCACCCACCCCTTCGCTCTGATTTCTCCTTTATACATCAGCACTGGTCGAACTCTCGACCAAACTGTGGATAAGCCACGTTCCGTGACGAGAGCGGCGCAGCCAGCGGGTCCCTGAGTCTGAATCCCAGCCGAGGAGGAGGACAGGCTCCCAGCACTTCCATGACGCCGGGCAGCCTGAGCGGCGCCCTCGGTGGGCTACTGGCCCTGCTCCTCCTGGGCCCCGTGGACTATGGCAGCGGCCACCCTCAGTGCCTGGACTACAAGCCCCCTTTCCAGCCTCCCAAGCCCTTGTCGTTTTGTTCCATGTACTCCGGGTTCGGCTGCTGTGACTCGCGCCAGGACGCCGAGCTCTCGCGCAGGTTCGACTACGTCACAGACTTCCTGGACCAGCCCGGGGTGCAGCGCTGCGGCAGGTACATTCGGGACATCCTGTGCCAGGTGAGCACTGCGCGCGCACGCCATGGATGTTGTTTGGCGCCCCCTCCTGGCAGGGAAGAATTCTGAGTGTTGTGATAGTGCTGGCGGTCCGTTTTAGGAAGCAGAAATGCAGTGTGAGCCAATACCTAATTGTAACTGTAGTTGCATTTATATGGCGCTGTATTACCCTTGATAAGGCGTCGAAGCGCTCCGGAACCCATAAAGGATTAGTGGGGAATTACTATAGTGAAATATGAAAGGAATTTGAGTGGTGGATATGTCAGTTTTAAGATTGCTGAGGGTTTTCTGAGTAAATATGAGACTTTTGAACATAATAAATTCCCCACATAGATCCTCTGGCTTGAGATGTCTGAGATTCAACATACATTCCACAACCAAGAATCAGAAATGTTAGGTTTATTTTAACAGTGAAGTGGCTGCAGTACATTTTATTCACAGTCCTGTGCGCATTTACTCCTGAAAATTAGGGAATGCCATGCTTCTTCTAAGGGTGGTCCTAGAATCTTTAAATCAAAAAGTGCTGCCTCTCTCCCGTGCCAACCTTCATACTAAGTGACTGCATGTCTGCTTAACTGAGGCGTAATCCTTGGATAGAAACCACAGGAACTCATCGCTTTGGGTACATTTTGTTCTGCTTCAAGTTACAGTAGATGATTTCCCATGTTTGTGTGCTCCTCATATCGTTATGGTGCCTGCCATTTACCTCCTCCCTGCTTTTCTGCTCTCCTAGCCAGGGTCGCAACTATAGCCGACCGACCGGGGAGTGGGGAGGCCTAACAGGCAAACAGATTACAATACAAAGTATTTTAGGACCAGTTTTTGCAAAGTTATTTAAAGACAATGACCCATTTTTTCATTTTTTTTTAAATTGGCATTTAGATTACCGAAGAACAGTTAAAGAATGCATGGACCTTGCGCCATACAGGATGCTTAACATAGTCATAGTGCAATATAATTCATTGTATTATAAAATATAGACCTTACTATGAGGACAAGAAAAACACATTACAACCCAACATAGTATGGATCAGATGGTGTGAGAAATGCACGGATAGCAATGCCACATTGGACTAGATTATTGGTACAGATGCCAAAGAGCATAATATTGATAGTCAATGGAGTTGCCCAAGTATATATACACTAATTGTCTGTATAACAATAAGGTATAATATTTCTGTGGCTTTGATAGTTTTTTTTAAAATAGATCTATGTGTAGTATTATCAGGAAAAAAAGTCTGTAGTCATTTACAGGGGTGGCACCATATAGTGAGATGCACTCAATGTGTAGCAACCAACCTTATCAAGAAACCAGTGTATGTAGTGAGGGGGGAAGTGGGGGAGTGGGGTGTGAGGAATTTTCAGGTACAACCCATATGCATTGTAGGGGCCAATGCAAGTATGTGACCTATATGGCTATTATTTTCCCTATAGAGCAGCACACTTGTCTAAAGTGACCCAGATTGCAGGAGAGGTCTGAGGGAAAAGTCAATTTGTTTGCATTTGAATTATGTGCATATCTTAGGAAAGAGACCAATGCCCATCATGTATGATAAGAAATGCGGTTAAACGATTTCCATTCAGATAGAATGACCATTACAGCAACCATTTGGAGTTGGTCCAGTAGGGCCATATCAGTACTGCATAGAGCAAACATAGCTTTCGATGCCCATGGGCCTAATATTACTGTTGCGTAGTCTAAAGGTATCGGAGTGTGGAAAATTGCTTTCAATTAGGACTGGGAGGAGTCCCAGTAAGGTTTGAGAAGCCAGCAGTGATAGAACATATGCGGGTGGGAGTCAGTCTCATCTTTGCAATTTCAACATTTGTCGTCTTCACAGAGCTTTATTTTATGTAGCCTAGATGGTGTCCAGTACAGAATGTTCATAGCAAATTATTTTGCTTGGAACACAGAGGGATACATTTTATTCAAGGCTAGTTTATTGATGTTTTGCCAATTTTCCTCTGAAATGTGTCCAATTGTTTCTGTATCAAAATGTTTGGCCCATTTAATAGCAAGAGAGGAATGTTGTGGAGGGGGAGATATAGATTGCCCTGTATATTTTGAAGGAAATTTGTCCAGACCTTAGCCAGCTCAATAAGCGTCCTCCTGATAAGGAGGGATAAGCAGGCCTGCGAAGTTTGGATAGTTTGACATATAACTTTAGAAAAGTATAGCCGTCTAGTGTTGAAAGGTTGTAAGTTTGAGCTAAGGTAGAGAAGGGAAAGGGGGGCCGATATCATCATCAAATAGACTTTTTATTTGTAAGATGACCTTGGATGCCCAAAGACTCCAGAGAGAGATTAGCTATATCGATTCTAGTTTTGGGATTATATCAGAGTGCTGTTAGCATGGTGTTTTGTAATGGTGTCTGCATGAGTTAATCCAACCTTTTAAAAGCCCCTATATTGTTAGAAAACATCATCTGTGATAGAGGAGCATTACATTTTGGCATCGTAAAGATGGCAGAAAGAATAACTGGAGCGCACAAAGCAGTCTTTCTTCCCACCCATCGTGGTGGGTACAGGGAAGAAGGTGCAAACCAGAGAGCACCTTGAACAGCTAAGACTGCTGATTGATGTAGACTCAAGTTGGGGAGGCTACAACCCCCCCACAGAGATATCCTTCCTGAAGACTTTGTATGAGATACATGCTCTCTTGTCCCTCCAGAGGAATTTAAGAAGTGAATCTATCAATGTCTTGGAAGAAAGAGGTTGACATAATGAAGGGGAGCATGGCCGAAACAAAGTTTACGATAGATGTGCTCATAATTTTGAGACTTTGGATTCTACCCCACCATGGAATAATTTTAGGAGGCCACAAACTTAGTAAGTTTATGATTTTGGAGATGGTCTGTGTTTCATTCAGTGCAAGAGAATCGGCTAAATCTGTACTAAATCAGATTCCCAGATATTTATGATGAATTGGCTGCCATTTAAGGCTGGAGTCGCTCAAGTGGTAGGAGAAGCAAAGAGAATTTAGTGGAAAGACGTCTGTCTTTGTCCATGTTTAAAAAGTAACTAGAGGCCCAGTAAAACACCTGGATAATTCCGAGATGCTAGGGATTGCTTTCTCAATGTCTTTGCTGAATATTAGAACGGCATGCGTATAAGCTACGGTTTTGTATGATTTGTACCCAAATTGAAGCCTTTGAATCTCCTGGGACGAATTTAGTAAGGTGAGATGAGGGTCAATGGCGAGAAGAAATAAGAGATGGGAGAGAGGGCAACCCTGTTGTGTGCTGTGATGGAGATTGAAAAAGGAGGAGTTGTGAACATTGATTCTAATGTTAGTTTGGGGGTGGCGAAAAAGGGCCATAATCATAGTGATGAATGACGTACCCAAATTATGTGAGCCATTACATGGCAAAAGGTTTGTATATTATCCCTACAGATCTGTCCCTTTATAAAACTCGCTTGTGAATCATGTATTCGAGACTATATAATGGGCGCCAATCTCTCGGCAAGAATTTTTGCAAAGATTTTTGCTTCCATGTTTAATAGCGATTTAGGCCAAATTTCCTTTGGATCAGAGTGATCCCAATCCTCTTTTGGGATGACCACTATTGTTGCTTTGGTTGTCATACATGAAACTTCACCAGTGAGGTAAGTGGTCCAGCGTATTTTTCAGCCAAGCCACATGTGTGCGTTGGAAGGTCTTATAGAAATCAATGGTGAACCCATCACAACCCGGAGCTTTACCTGATCGCATTGATTTTATTGCGCTAGTAACCTCATCTAATGAGATAAGTTAATCTAGGCATTCTCTCTGTAACTCAGTGATAGATCTCATGGGAATGGATTTAAGATAATCTAAACAGGCAATCTTATCTATGGAGTTCTGGGGCGTATATAGTTTCACGTAAAATTTCCTAAAAATATCTACTATTTCTTTGGTTTTAAATTATAGAGAACCATCTGTATCCTTCATTGATGAGATCTGATCTCTACTAGTTTTAAATTTCAGTGTGTTACCAGGGTTCTACCAGCTCTGTTTCTGAAAAGGAGACTTTTAGATTGTTGTGCTTGAACTTGAAGATGAGCATTTTGCTGACACTGTTAAACACGTATTTAGGTTGTTTAATGTCCTGTAGTAAACATGTGTCTTTGGAATGTCTAAAATTGCTTTCCTTCTCTTTTGTTTCTGACTACAAGGATTGTAATAGATTTTTAATATCAATATTTTTTTTGCCATTCGCTTGGTAATTTGTCCTCTGATAACACATTTAAACAAATCCCAGAGGATCACCAGAGAGGAGACTGGTAGCTCATTTTCTTAAAAAAGTTCAATCTCATGATTAATATCTTAGACATCAGCCTCACTCTCCAGAATCTTTAAATTCAACCTTCATAGTCAAGATCCCAAGTTATCTGCTCCTCTTTGGAACAACAAGGAGATGACAGCATAATAGAAGATGGAATGGATCTTAGGGTCAGGGGTATCTCTGAGAAGAGATGCCTTTTGGATTATGGAGTCTCCAAGCGTCATGGAGATGATTTGTTGCACATAAGTTAGTCATTTGTTTGTGAGCTCTAGAGGGTCAGAAATTGAAGGTAGAGTGCCTATCAATAATTGGATCTAACAGAAGATTAAAATCTAGGATCAATTGAGCTCCTTTTGGAATATTATTATTAAGTTTTTTATTGAGAGAGCGAGCCAGAAATACGGGTCATCACTAGTCAATATTGGGGGCGTAAACGTTAATTATGTATAAGTCTTTTACACCATTATTTAGCCTGGATAGCAGCCAAAGGCCATTAGAATCATGTTCTAATGTAATAGTAGAAAGTCCCGACTTTTTGGAAAGAAGGGTGAGGACTCATTTTTTCTTCCCTTGTGCTTCAGAGCATGTGACATCAGCTACCCAACACTTTCTCATGAGGAGAACTGTCTTGAAACCAATTTTGGTTTCCTGTAATAGTACAACATCCCCACTTAGACCTTTACAGTAATCTAAAAATGTGGTTCTTTTCACTGGATGATATAGTCCCTTGGTATTACTTTAGATTATATTAAGAGAAGCCATTAGGGAGCAGTTGGAGATACTGGTGTCCTGCTCAGAAATTGGTACCAATAGATTGTACTCCTGCTTAAGAATGAAAGTAGTCAGTTAGGTGTTGCATGGCCATTATATTTCTCACTAGTCCAATCCAATCCAATCCAAAAGTTCTTTATTTCGGCCCTCAAGGCCATAAAAGATACAGTAAAAACATACAGACATGAAATCATTTGATTTGCAGGAGATATGTACATGCCCATTAAAACACTAATTACATTATATAAATAAAACCTATATTTACAGTATGAATTGCAGTACGGATGCATCCCCCTATTTCAGTATTCAAGTTTTAATAGGTAGTAGTTTCCGCCTAATTGTCCACATGGCTAGTAGGTACTTAGAAACTTCAAATACTATAAAACTTAGCGTGCTGGTCTTTAAAATTCTAAAAGAGTGTAAACAATTTTTAAAACCAAGGTTTCTACAGAGTGGTGCCAACCAATACTTCCTAGGTCTGCTATAAGCGGGGCAGAAGAAAAGCACATGCATTTCATTCTCCTCAGAACTCCCGCTGCAACCTGGGCATAATTTATCCTCTGTAGCAGACCATTTACTTGTAAAAACTTGGGCACGGTACCATACCTCCACTGAATAAAAAGTTTTCTTGCACTGATAGGAAAGCCAATGTCCATAAAATCCTCAAACATATAAGAACTTTTGCAAATCAGAAATTGTTCAGTTAGGGAGCCGAGATTGAGGGCACTCGCAGCCGTACTTAAGCTTTTGTCCTTAAAAGCCCTTGTTAGTGTTTTACGTGAAATCTCAGAACAGGCCCTTTCTGGATCCTCCCATATATCAGCCAGGCCCACTCTCAAAAGTAACAAAGGCCAACCAAGGTATTTTTGTGCGAATTGGTAAGGCTCAAAACTTGCTTCAATTCTTGCCTATAATACGACAGTTCCTCGGTTGACCACAGCCTGTGCCAAAACCTGAGTGGCTTCAGCTTTAGCTCGTCTCCAATAGATGAAAGTCCCAGATCTAATCTTGGGGGGAGAAGAGGGGTGCCTTGTGGTAACACTAACAACCGTCTAATAAAGTTTGATTCCACTTTAGTGAATTAAATTCTGCCGCTATCATCCCACAACTCTCCACCATATAGAGCTGCTGCTCTGGCTTGTGTTTTGTACATTTCCAGTGCTGGACCAACTGGCTTAAAGGTTGAGGAGTTTGAGACCTTCAGAATGCCTCCCACCAGTTGCGTAAGCTTCATGTGGGCTTTTACTTGCTGCGGCTCCCAGGAAAGATTTTCATGTAAGGTTACTCCCAGGTATTGGAACGTCATGACCCTTTCCAGCCTTACCGACCCTAGAGTTGGATTAGGTCGGGTAGATGCCGAGGGGTTAAGTATCATAAACTTTGTTTTGTCGGAATTTATCTCAAGGCCATGATTTCTACAGAATTCCCAAAACCCATCCAATGTCCGTTGGATCCCCATTGGGTATTTGGAGAGCAGAAGGGTATCATCGGCAAACATAATTGGCGGGACCCTTCTGCCTGCCAACCTTGGGGCATCATTATTTGGGACACTGTCAAGATGTGAAATAACATTGTTGACATAGAGGGAAAAACAGGGTCGGCGCTATGACACAACCCTGTCTCACCCCCCTGCCAACGGGAAACCTAGAAGACAATGCCCCATCCCTTCCACATCTGACCTGGGCAAAGTTGCCATTGTGGAGCCTCACCAGTATATCTAGTATTTGGGGCGGCACACCCAATTCCTTGAGAACCCCCCATAATTTCTTCTGCGGCACCAGATCGAAAGCGGACTTGAGGTCCACAAACACCATGTAGAGGCTGCCACCCTCAATCTTTGCTGTCTTCCAATAAAGGAGGATAAGGGGAATGATCTGGTCCATGGTGGATGTGTTCCTTCTGAATCCCGCCTGGAAGGGACTTAGGATCTCGTGGTCCTCCATCCAACCCTGGAGGTGCTCCAGCACAAGGCGAGCAAAGAGTTTCTGGGGGACATCAATTAAACTGATCGACCTGTAGTTGACTGGGAGCAGGGGAGAACCTTTCTTGAAAATCAGCACTATCTCTGCTCCCAGCCAAGTACAGGGGATCTCCATGCCCGCTAGGATCGCATTAAATATAATTAGCAGGTAGGGGGCCCAGATCTCAGGTTGGTGCCTAAATAGGTCACCAGGGAGTTTGTCGAGGCCAGGGGCCATCCCCAGAACAAGTCGCCCTATTGCATTTAGTACTTCCCCCAACGTAAACTCCAGTGGGTCATGTTGTTCGACTGGAGTTAGGAAACCTGCCTCAATAGATGCAATTGGTCCGTCACTATATAGTGCTTTGAAGTGGGTTTCCCATACTGAGGCAGCAATATTTGGTTCTACAGCCTCTCTCAGGTCCCCCGTGCCTGTTCTTACTAGGGACCAAAACCTGCGTGCATCTCTGGCATCCAAGGCTGATGATAAGTTGTGCCATCTATCCCAGTCCCATTCGCTCCTTGCACGGACCATTGTTTCTTTATACTGCCTCCTAAGCTCATGCATTTTGTGTTTATTGGAGCCTGCCTTAACTGCTAAGATCAACTCAGCCTTGGCCTTTCTACAGGCAGAGTTAAACCAGGCTGTCGTTTGTGTCCTTTTTTCCTAGGCTTAGACACCGGGTTAAAACATCTCCCAATCCGCGGAGTAACGTCTGCATGAATGTGCCCTAGTTTCTCATTAAAATCTCCTGGTTTGGATTGGTTAATTAAAATGTCCACCTCGATGAGTCGGGGGAGGGCCAGATCGTAGATTTTTGCTATAGTATCTGGGGAGTTCACTAATTTCCCCCATTTTACCCTTCGCCTATTATTTGCTAGTAATAACGTCCCCGTGGCCATGTCATTCGATTCTGGGGAGACACTTTCCGATGGCCCCGGGAAGACTGTTTCTAGATGAAGGGCATTATGGTCACTATCGGCCCTTGTAATTACACTGAAATCAAGAACCTTGGACCACATACTTGTCTCCATAAAAACATAATCTAAGCGTGATTCCTGACCCTTTTTTATTTGAAAGTGCACCTCAAAGGGCTGTCGGACGGTGTCCGCCCGTTGTAGGCCCTCAGTGCATTGTTCAGGGTAAGAGACATGATCTGAATCGCCAAGGGAGACCATGATTTTGGGCTGGGCGATTGGCACGGTGGAATCCCCCAAAAACCATCCTCTCCCATGAGAGCACCCTCCTTTGGTCCCAGAAGCAGCTCGAAGTGGCAATTAACATCTCCGGCCACTTTAAGCTTGCAGTCACCTGGCAATGATCCTAAGAAGTGAGATAATTCATCTATGGTGGGGGATTCTAAGGACAGGCTAACTGGGCGTGAATATACGTTTACAACCGCCAATTTGTAGGCATTGGGCCACTTGAGCAGTATGCACTGTACATCATCCGAGTACTTAAGAATATGCTCTGCGATACAGCCCAAATGGGTTGCCACCCAAATTGCAAGGCCGCCAGACGGCTGTCCCTTTCCCCCCCACCTGGCCGAGACATAAAAGGTATCAAAGCCCTCCCTGTGGTATTCCCCCCTGGCCCAAGTTTCTTGGAAAAGACAGATGTCATGGTTATCCACAAGGGAACTCCACTCTAAGCAGTTAATTTTATTTGCTAAACCTGCAACATTCCAAGATAGTAAAGTCATCCTCTTTAGGACTTGAGTTACCATATCCCCCTTATGTGCTCCCTCTTTATGATTTAACTTGGTGGAGAGCACCCCTTCTGGAGAGACTGGTCCAACCTGATCCTCCAGATCCCGTACCTGTACAGGTCCTACGGTGTCTACATTAGGGTCGATCTGAGCACTAGAGAAACCATTCTGCACCATCTCTATGGCCCTACCTTCTCCCGCTTCATTGCCGGATTGAATCACCTTTTCTTCGCCTTTCCCAATGCGGTGCAGTCAATCTACTGCATCTAAACCAGTGAACCTATTGTGCAGCGCTGGGTAGCTCTGCCCAAACATATGATCGCACCTAGCCCTTTCTGGTCTGAACCCCCGTTGGTTTTTCAGTAGGGACCATCCACCTGTCCTTTCTTGATAATTAGCTGGTGGATAGAAAAATGATAAAGGATAGGGCCGGATTGTTGAACTAGTGCTGTTATTACTCCAGTTACAAATATGCTCCACAGTACGTGGATCTCTGAAATTGACCAGGACGCAGTCTCCTGCAATAGTCTTAGGGCTACGTCCCACCCATGGGGCCCTACGCACCATCATTAGTTCACTAGTAACATGGGAGGGTAGGGGTCTATTTGTATTTAACCAGTGAGAGACATTATTTTTTAGGGACCGATATGATTCCTTTTCCGTGTTGTTTAGCTCAGGAATACCAGTCAGAACCACCAGGTACGGACTGGATTCCGGAGGAAGATCAATATTTGGAACCGCCCTAAGTGCTCTAGGTGCTTCCAATGATAAGGACTGCCCACTCTCCATTTGGTTAACCACCCCAGAGGGACTACATTTACTTGGGTTTGCATGAGTATTAGCGCTAGGGACTGAGATTTGAACCAAGGGTACATTATTAGTATTGCTAACATTACCAGTCTCGGTTGGCGTGGGCGATTTATTCACTGAAACCCCCATGCAGCTGGTGCTTGCTGCTACATTTCCCTGATCTGGTATCTTCGCTTTACTTTTTGACATAGAACCCCTTGTGGCCTGTTCAATTTGGGTAAGCCTCTGCTCAATACACCCTAGCCTAACTTCTAAAGGTCCAAGTAGGGTTTTGAGTAAATCTCCTATTTTAGTTATTACACAGTCATCAGCCACCTTGGTGCCCACAACAATCTGGTCCGCAGCCCGAGAACATTGCTCCGCATCTGGTTGATTCGGTAAGTCAACTCCCTGAACAGTCGGGACAGCCCCATCACAGCTCCCGCTGTCCACGGGTAATATAACTCTATCAGACACAGGTTTAGCTCGCTTTGGTTTCCTTCTACCAGGCCAGAGATGTAACTGCACGCTTCCTTTTCGAGGTAGCCCCCTTCTTACTACGACCCCGGACATAGGTAGGAGATTTTTCAGGGAGGTCGGCCAAGTCTGAAAGATCCGCGGACCCAGAAGTATCCAAAGCTAGAGAAGTGTTCAAAGGTTGCCGAGGGGAAGATGACAAGGAAAGTTCCTCCACAAGGAGCGCCGGCGGGGTGTGGGTAACAGCCGTGACTAACGTTGCTCCCGGTAATTGTTCGCGGTCTGGAGTGCGAGCATTAACCAATTCGCCCATGGAGGAGCGTTTCGCCATGGCTAAATCTTGTGAAACACGCCGCTCCATCAAGATTATCCCTTGGTCGATCACCGAGTTCGCCCTTGTTATAAAGTTATCCAGGGTACCTGTAATCTTGCCCCTAGCAGCCATGGTTTTATTCCTCAAATCCCGTCCCGCCATGTTTTATCTAAGCAGCACACAGTCCAGCACCCAGGTAGATTCCCACAAAGGAGCACAGTTCAAGATGTTTCTCATACAGATGCTCACCTTGAATTGTAGGCGAAGGAGGGATGGCCCGGCCCGGTCTCAAGCGCTCTCGAACGGGCTACAACGGGCCCGCCCTTGGCCCAAGCTTTGCCCAGCGCGCCTGCGCGCGTTCCGCGCAGCGGAAGTTATGCGTAGATATATAGCACACGTGAAGAGGGGGCGGGAAGAGCACACAGCGTTGCACACACGGGCTGCTGGTCCTCGCAGTCCCGCTGGGTGTTGAATCAGCCCCTTGTCCTTCTGCCGAGCAGCTCCCGTGGAACGGGGGCCGTGAGGCGCTGCTTAAATGGCCGTTGGTGAGAGGGGGCGGGAAGAGCACACAGCGTTGCGCCCACGGGCTGCTGGTCCTCGCAGTCCCGGTGGGTGTTGAATCAGCCCCTTGTCCTTCTGCCGAGCGGCTCCCGCGGAGCGTGGCCGTGAGGCGCTGCTTAAATGGCCGTTGGTGAGAGGGGGCGAGAAGAGCACACAGCGTTGCACCCACGGGCTGCTGGTCCTCGCAGTCCCGCTGGGTGTTGAATCAGCCCCTTGTCCTACTGCCGAGCGGCTCACTAGTGCTGAGTAGATGGGGGGAGAAGACCATGGAATGGAGTATGGGAAAAACCTAAAACAATTTGAGACCACGTGGGCATCGGGGAAGCCAGAGAATCCCTCCAGGCCTCTGCCCTCCTGGGGAAGACTGTAAGAGACAAAAAGCATGGGTGTATCGTGTAGGAGCACAGAGGAGGCAGCCCAGGAGCCGGTGGACCTTACAGACCAGACATATAGAGCATGCCATAGCATTTGCAGCCGTTAACTGCCCTGAAGCAACATATCACAATGCATAATATATAAAACTTTATGGAGCAGCAGCCATTTCTCAATTGCTCCTCCCCATGAAGAAACAAGTCCAGCTCAGCATTAGATGTTATAAGATCATCTTTAATTGAGACTGGCTATGAATAGACCGTGAAGACCCTGGGGGGAACGGGATTCAGATTTGAAGCATTATGTGGTCATAGTGGACTCTCATCTCAAGTGAAAGGTGCTAGTGGGAGGCAGCCCACATCCATTGATCCTACCCAGAGAACGAAGACATAAAATAGTTGTAACAAAGAGAGAGCACCAAGTTGGCACAGTGTTAGACCACCAATTCTGAGAATATTCTAAATTTCTGAAAGATACTTGCTAGGGAGACATGAAAAATGCATAACAGAGGAAGTACAATTCAAACAATGTCAACGTAGGGATATAATAATCCACCAAATCATGGAAGAAGGATGAGTATCCGAGGATTAATTGGAGCCAAAATACATCACAGACTAAAGTCATACTGAACCGATCTTAGGGTGGGTTGAGGAGGTAACTCTCAACCGGTAACCTTTCATGAGAACAAAAAGATATATCAGCAATGACACGGAAAGAACATCACATCATGTGTCCAAAACCTTCAGTTTACCGAAAGAGAACACTTAGATGTACCGTATGCGGAGAACAGAGGACACATACCCAAAGAACCTTGAGCTTAGAGTAGCTAGCATTTCAACAATATGTATAACGGGAACGAGACACGTCACATTATTGTGCCCACCACTCAAGCAGTTAGCAGATGCAGTACAATGTTCCCTTAAGAAACACCTGGAAGAGAACCTGAATCTTATTTGTTATCTAAGAATGTGGTTAAATCCGAAGGCTCTGTAAAAATGTGAGGAAGGCCCTTGAAGATAATTCTGAACTTGGATGGATCTGAGAATGAGAAAGGGATCTGCATCTCCATGAGCCTTTGCCAAAGAGCCAAAACTCTTTTGTGACGTATCACTCGATCTCTTGCCAAGTCTTCTGAGATTGAAATTCTGTGACCCCGCCACGTAATGGGTCTGATCTTCTTCATTCGTGCCAGAATTTGTTCGGTATGTTGGTGGCGTAGCGGTTTGAAAATTAGAGGTCGCGGAGCCAACACATTCTTATTTCTGAATGTTGGTATTCTATGAGCTCTCTCGATCTCAAAATCCTTAACAAATGTTATTTAGAGTACTTCTGGGATCCAGGAAATTAGGAAGTCAGCAACCAAACTTTTAGAGTTTTCAATCTCTTAAGGCAGTCCAAAAGTGTACAGATTGCTGCATTTGTTACGATCCTCCTGATCAATGAGGTCTCTTCTCAACGCTGAAAGAGAACGTTCTAAGAAATGTCTCATCTTGTCCTGTGTGTTTGTGAAGTCCTCCACAGTGATGATCCTCCTTTCAGCATTAGACATCCTGATGGTTAAGTCTTGTAGATCTTTACATATGCCAGCTACTTCTATTTGAATCAGATCTGTGTTTGTTTTGGTACTTTGCACAATGTCATGTACTGAGTTTAGGTTCAGTAGAATTGCCTCTAGTGTGGATGAGTCAGGGCTACCTTTCACTGGGGATTTCAGGATCAGAGGAGACTGTTTAGATCGCTTGAGGCTCGCTTTGGTATCTCTTTCGGGTTATTCTCTTCAATGTCAGCCATAATGTACCCTTGAAGGCCTGTAGAGCCCAGATGGCTGGTAAAGATTTTAGAGTTGAAATTTGGGATGTGATGACTTGTCCTAGATAGGGCAGCTCACTTACTGAAACATAGCCTTGTTCTTCGTGGTTCCCCCCTTGAACCAGCCACAATGCTAGTCTTCAGAGCGGAGTAGCCCATCTGAGGGGAACCAACTAGTACCTTCCTGGTAGTTTTGAAGAAGCCTGCTGAAAGTGGAACACTGGGCAACCACTGACGGCAATGATAACTCTCAAGATAAAAAGCAGTGGTCCGGAAAGAGATCCCACAACTATTACATCGAATCTAGGTGGTGTGGTTTTGATACGTATGCTTCAAACACCCCCTCCTAACAGGCTCTTGCTTAGAGTAGCACTGAGGAGTATACATCATGCTGTCTTCAGAGTGGATAGAGCGGCATGGCACTGAAGCATTCAGGATTGGTCAGGCATGATCAGCGCTTTCCAACCGATTGCACTCCCATTTGAGGGAGAGCCTGCACAGCTCATTATTGGCAAACTTCCATGTAAGTTGTACTCTCCTTGCCACACTGTGAGCTCATCAATGGTATCCCTCAAAGATAATAAGAACACTCCGCGGGTTCAGGTACCGTGAGTAGAGCGGAGCCTCTGAGTGAAGGAAAAACGGGCGCCGCCATTTTGGGGTCGCTGACGCACCAAATTAAACAATTGTTCTGCCAGTAAGAAAGCGCTGAAAGGGCTCGTTGGGCATTTACCAATGGGTTTGCTGGCTTTAATATTTCTCTGCATACCGAGTGGATACATGTTTATTGGCTTCAAGGATATGCTGCTCGTGTTCAGTGCAGAGCTTCTAAAGGCAGCGGACGCCGGGCACTGCCATTTTGAAAACACTTCAGCATCAGATCAAACCGGTGATTTCTCGGTGATACGACAGTATAAATGACTCTTCGGGCGCTCATCAGGTGTTCGTCGCCTTCGTAGAAGCCGCAAGTTACATGGTCAGAGTTACCTCCAGGCTGCGAGGTCACCGTCAGCTCCCACTGAGCTTAGTGAAGAGCCACCATCTTGCTCCGCCGCCAAACCACACCCCTAAAGACGATGACCCTTTTTGACCATTCTCTACAGTTTCCTGTGAAATGACAGTGAGCTCATTAAATAGTTTGAATTCCATCTTCAGAAAAGAAGGTCATGCAGGTCTGTTGACCAAGGGTACGTTTTCAGTCGGCTCGATGGGACGCTGCAACGTAAGCTTGTTTGAGGCTGCACATATGTTCAGGTCTCTGAATATTGATCCTAGTTGATTAACGCACCTGATTTCACGATGTGTAACTGGCAAGTCACAGGTTTGATTCCTAATCCATCTTTCATTCCTCATGCAATTGAATAAGTGAGTGTCAATCCCGTGAAAATATTAATGCCTTTCAATTATTCTACTAGGAATATGTGCTATCCTAAATCAAAATAAAATAGTTGTTCTTAGCACCCCTCGTTGAGCAGTTCCCATCTGAAAAGACTGAGGAACATCCATGAATCCACCAGGTCAGGAGAACTGGCAAAAAAGTAGTTGGATTGAAATAACTTTGCAACAAATAGTGTTTTAGCATGCAAAGAATATAAGTATTCCTTCAATCTACCGAATCCATACAATGTGTGTCTGAGGGGCACAGTCCTAAAAAGAGGTCACTACACCAGAAACTGAATTTATGCCTCTTCATGGCATGGCATAATAACAAAAAACATGCTTTCAGTTCTGTTCTCGAGGCCACAGCATATCAAGTGTCAAATATACTAAATCATCAAGGTTGTTTATAAACCCTGTGGGGGCAATGAGCATTATAAATGCAACATTTGTTATGAATTTCTCCAAAATTCCTTTAAGAAGAATGACCCAATTCTCCACAATGATTGATCATAAATGACTTTACTAATTAGTGCAATTAGCTTGCCCTAGGTAGAGAGGCACCCTTGAATGGAAAAAGGTTTACAACTTTGTCATTGTAACACCAGAACACATAATGCATAAAGTAGTGTTTTTATTGATCAGTACTTTTAGATTGGCAATCTTTAATACACAATGTTTGAGTTATGCTGCTTCGACAGACTCAACCTTAGTTTGACAGTATAATAAGGTTTCTCAAGCATTTTGCAACCATACTACACTAGTTTGAAGAGGCAGGACACAGGGATACAATCCCTGCACAAGGTTAGTGCTTTAATTCTTTTTCATAAACCGCATTGCGGAGAAAAAAACACACAAGGCATATATTGAAGCAAATCCTACATTTCTCATACGATGAACTCTGAGAAACTGGTCATATAAGGGTTTGCTTGCCTCTGATTAGACTTACATTTAATGTTCAGGCTTCACCTAGCTGGTCCACCTCCAGAGATTAAGAGCCTCAAACTGTTATTTCTGCGTGATTTCTTCTAAAATTGCCACTGGCCCTATATTCAGGAGCTATAACAGCTCAAAACACAAAAGCAAACCTCTCTGAGAACAAAGTTTTTTATAATAAAAACAAAGAACACAATAAGTGTCACTATATGCAATGCACTAGTCACTTTGTTCACCACAGTCACTAATCACATGTTTTAAGCATCTATCGAAACCAAAGACGGAATGAAGTAATTCCCGTGTATTGTGTTCTTTGTTTTTATTTTAAAAAACTTTGTTCTACGAGAGGTTTGCTTTTGTGTTTTGAGCTGTTATAGCCTTCCTTTAAAGTAATTCTTGCTACCACCCGACAGAACCATTTTTGTTGTTAACCACGCTCACCCAGGTTCTGAGGGACACAGGGTTACCCCCTTTTTTGTAAAACTATATTCAGGAACGGCTCCTTCATAGTGTAATAGTATCGCCCCACTGAGTCAGTCAGCAGAAAAGAAAATGATAATATAACAATATTATCATTTTTGTTTCGCTGACTAACTGAGCCAGGGAGTCTTCAGCAGGGCGGGGCTGGGCATGGCAGGGAGAAGGGGGTAGTGTGCTCTGTAAAGTGAGCATGTCAGTTTGGCCGGCCGTCTTAGGCTGGCTAAACAGGCGTGCACTTAGGTTTCTCCAAACCAGCTGTGTTGCACAGCTGGGTTGAAGAAATACCACAAGCACTAAGGCATGTCTGAGCGGCAAACTAGGCCACTCAGATCAATCCTGGCGCTGCTCTCATGCTATGTGAGCAGCGTCTGGTTTGGATGGGGAACCAGTGCTGGTGTCCTAGGGACTGCAGTAGTTTTTGCATTTGTCACCCCGAGTGGGATGGGTATGCTCAGACGTGAGTCCCATGCTCTCCTTACCACTGGATTCAAGCAAGCCGGGCTGAGGACGGCTGGAATGCCAGAAACCGGTCCTCGGAGGCTGGTTTCCGGTCCAGGGAAGGCATGGCTTGGCAGTTCAGGCTGGACTGTCCCCATGAGGCACAGGGTCAGACTGATGGCCATGTCTGAACTGGGGTGGTGTGGAGTGCAAAGAAACGATGGATTTAGGCCCAGATCTCTGTACTGGGGTGAATGTGTGACATTGTTCTGCATTCTGTCCATCAACTGTGGTTTTTGTAGAAGGTCAGTGAGTCAGAACTTCTCACCAGTTTTAGTGACTGCTGACAAAAGAAAGATGAGCCTATTGTGACACAGTCAAGCGTGTAGCTGAACTTACTTCTGTAGTAGAGACATGTGATGATAGACACAGTTGTACACACCAATACCTGCCATTTTTAATTGTTCTGTGAATATATAGTTTGAAACACATAGAATACAGAGCTAAGAAAGTGCACAGAGAGAACAGAAGCTACTTTTGGCAGATAAAAACTCAGGGATTTAGGCAGTTACAAAGTCTGAAAAAGCATCCAATCAACCCCAAAACAGCCTTTGTGGAAGGAAACCCCTATATTCACTTCACAGTACAACAGGACTACAAGCCCACAATACATTTCGCTTAAGTCAACAATTTCCTCAGATCTGGAAAGTAGACAGGCTTTGGAGGCCTGTGTCATTACTTACAATCATTGCTAAAACCTGATGACAGAATATATCATTTTTTCATACTGTTCTGTTTAAATAGTGCCTGATGTTATAAATGGGATCAGAGATGTAAGAAACTCAAGCCGCAATGTTTCTGCCATATCTGCATCTTGGGGCTCTTAAGGTCTAGGACAGTGTTGTACAAAAATGGCAATGCACTACAATGTCACTGCCTCCGAGGTTACACTGTGATGGAATTTTGCACTCTCTAGTTTTTGTTAAAGTGTGGTGTGAATGTGGTGCGCTGTGACAACTGGGTCTTTCAATTCGGTTAATCTATCTTCAGGCACCTTAACCAGCCCTCCATGGCCCTGAAGAAGCACGGTGTCGGTGTGGTGCAAACTCTGCACCAGTACTTGCCAGTAGTGTGTGGTAACTACTCACCAGTACCATACACATTATGAGTTTAACCTCACAGAATAGGGACTTACTTTGAAGACCTGGATTTACCAAGTGGTGTTCCCCTTGGTAGTCCCCTTTCAATGAGGTTTAATACACACATTTACCACCTGCTCTGTGCATGTAGTAAAAATTTGCAGGGAGCTGTGCCAAGGCGAGGTGGGGATGGTGATTAAGAAGGTCAAGTTGGGAGTGACGAATATTGACTGGCGGAGGCATGGACGTTGATTCACCAAAATCCTATGGGTAGCGAAAATGACCACACAGCTTTTAACCTGAATGATATCAAAGGAAAATACATTGTATGTCCTTTGACCCAAGATCTTTCTAGGAAGTAATGTCACTTGGCCTTAACTCACATGGCATTACAATAGTTGACATTGTTGAAGTTCCATAATAACTGTGCAATTAATATAATTCCACACCACAAACACCTATTTCAGATACTATCATGATCTTTGAAAGTCATGGGGCATAATACTATACTTACCCTACATTGTAGCATGTGATTCAGGCCTGTTCCAGGGGTGCTTAGTAGAATTCTCTCCCCTGCAAAAATTTTGAAATAATGGGATTAAATAGTCCATTTGAAATCAAAATTTCACATAAATTTGCTAAGTAGCCATGGTCTCTAAAAGGACACTCATAAATATAAAAGTCCTTTTTAGTTGTGCCAAGCCAATTAAACCTGAAACTGCCCAGGAGTTGACCCTTTTTTCCCAGAATGAGCTATGGGTGCAGCTAGATGTCAAAAATTACCTCTATTGTACACAGTCAACATTTTGTCATGAGTCCCCATTCTAAAAATGACATACAACATACCAGCTCCAGAACTTTCCTACTAATTTCATCCATTTACCTTTAGTGGTCAACATGTTAAACTTTATATCTAGTATCTAAGACCCAGTATTTTGTCATGGTTGCCTCCCTCTTTGATGCCACATTTGACCTCCCAAAAATTACCTCCAAAGTGGTTGCCCCAGCATTTTGCAACTGGTGCCCCGTATGCCAAGAAATTACTCAAGTATGCCACCAGCAGCATTTTTCCACAGGCGCCCCATATGTTAAGAATTACCTTCAGTATGCAAGCACTAGCATTTTACCATGGATGTCCATTATGCCAAAAATAACCTCCAGTATGCCAGCACCAGCATTTTTCCATGTGTGCCCCCATGCCAATAATTATCTCCTGTATGCCAGTGCCAGCCTTTTGCTATGGATATCTCATATGCCAAGTATTACCTCTAGTGTGCCAGTGCCAGCATTTTGTCACAGGTGTCTGTCATGTTACAAATTCCCTCCAGTATGGCAGCACCATTATTTTACCATGGGTGCCTCTATAAGGCAAGAATTAACTACAGTATAACTAGGCCAAAGACAGACTTGCAGGTATAGCACAACATTCTCACTCGGGTTCACTTAAGTAGTCTTACACTCACACTCACTCCCTCACTGTCAATCATTCTCAGTTACCTGCAGTCCCTCATTCATTCTCGCTTACACGGACTTGCAGTCGCTTATACTCTCACTCCCTCATTCACCATCATTCTCAGTTATTCTCCCTCACACTCATTCCTACTCATTCATTCTCATTCACCTACTCTCACTCACCTGAAATCACACTCACTTTCACTCAGTCTCAGTTTCTGACATGTAGTCTCACTCATTTTCACTCACTATCTGTCACTGACTGTAACTCACTCAATATCACTCTCACACACATATAGATGTACAGGTTTACGCACAAAGAATGCTCTCTCAAACAAACACACTCACCCGAAAACATGCCCACAACATACCTTTATGTTATGTTATGTTATGTTATGCGTATTTATTAAGCGCACAGATGCTCCAGCGAAGGAGCGTCCTGGCGCCCGACAAGGCAGCAGCACAACACAACTAAGCAAACACAGAACCAAAAAAACAGAGTACTAAGTGAACAAGAAGGTTTTGACAGCACGGCGAAAAGAAAGCAGGTCCCTGAGGGTGCGAATCGCCGGGGAAAGAGAATTCCAAAGCACTGCAGCACGGACTTGAAAAGAGCGTCCGCCAGCCCTGCTGCGCTTAAAGCGGGGGACAACAGCCAATTCTAGGTCTGAGGATCTTAAGGACCGGACAGGAACATAGCGAGACAAGAGCTTGGAAAGAATCGTCACCGGAGATCCCTTAAGGATTTTATAGGCAACACAGAGGACCTTAAACCGGATCCGCTGTGCCACCGGAAGCCAATGCAACGAGCGCAAGGTGTTTGTAGTGGAGCAGAATCTGGGTAATCCTACCACCGCTCTTGCTGCAGCATTCTGAATGCGCTGAAGGCGCCCAATTTCCGCTTGATTCAAGCCCACTAAGAGGGAACTAGCGTAATCCAGCCTGGAGATGACTGTAGCTTGGATCACGAGTTGCCTGGTGGTGGCATCAAAGAACTTAAGCACGGGACGGAGTCCACGCAGGATGCCAAAACAACAGGCCGCCGTGCGTTTGGTGTGGCAGACGAAGGCAAGGGATGGATCCAACCAGACCCCAAGGTTTTTAAGCTCAGAGACTGGGGTAGGTGTAAGGCCCAAGTTCGATGGCCACCATCTATCTCCCCAGAGTTCCGTTTGTTTGCCAAAAATCATGACCTCGGTCTTACTAGCGTTCAGCTGGAGACAGTTGGACGTTATCCAGCCGGCGACCGCCCGAAGTCCTTGTTGGAATCTGGGGGCATCCACGTCGGCATCCCCGCTGATCGTGACCGCTAGCTGGGTGTCATCGGCGTATGACACCATGGTCATACCCCACTGCCTGACAACCTCAGCCAGCGGTCTTACGTATAGATTGAATAACGTAGGACTCAGCGAGGAGCCTTGGGGAACCCCCAGATCCAAAGGATGGAGTTTGGACTGATACGGCGGGACGGCCACACTAAAGGCACGATTGGCAAGGAAAGAACGGAACCACTGGAGAGCAGGGCCAGCAACACCAGCTTCCTCCAGACGACGCAGAAGGATAGGGTGGGATACGGTGTCAAAGGCGGCGCTCAGATCTAATAGCACCAGCGCCGCCGTTTAAAATGATTTTATACTCAACTGTGCTGCCAGTGAAGGTTCCATTCCAGTGATCCTGGTTTTATTTATTTATTTATTACACTAACAATGAATAATACACTATCCACTGGTAGTGTAATAAGAATGGGCAGAAATCAAGCCCTACACCCATGAGGGTGAGCTCCCCCTGTGGTCGTGGCACTGACTTTTCCCCTTTTGAGGCAGGTGTCCCAAAAGTAGTGCCAGGGGCCACAAGTGACAAGCCAGAAGTCGAAGCTGTAACCCCTGCTGACCTCTAAATGACGTCTATGTAATGGTCGCTCCTTGCTTTGTCTGAGGTTTGGGCAGGGATTATGAAAGTGGCTCTGGCTACAATATAGCCTTTTCTGACAGTAATTTTACCTGCTCGATTTTCCATCTGGTAAAATCTGGTTTGTTGTTCCAGTACCCAGTACATTTTGGTGCTGGAGCAATGGACCTTTTATAGTTGTGTGGAATGGAATTCCATACTGGAATTTCACTTCACACAGTTCCCTGTTTGGCCCATGATTATGGATACCTTGTAAACCGCCTGATTAGGCACAGGGAATGGGGCACCATGAGACACGAGAAATGAAAAAAGAAGAAAGGCTTCTCTGCCTGTATATGGCTATTAGATTACCTCCACGGTTGAAGTGGGTGAGATCTATTCAGAACACCCTTTTCATTTCACAACCATCTAGAACGGATAATGCTAGCCTCCAGGTGCCTCTGTCTGAAAGGACTAGGAAGGGGCTTCCCAGTGGTTAAGTTCTGTAAAGAAAAAAGAAATTGTCAAGGTCCAAATTATTTCTCAGGAAGGCAGTGGAGCTCATACTATCCACTGCCTCTTCTAGGTCTGACAGATGCCATTTCCAGCACTTAATACTAACTATACTACACTGATACACATGTAAAATGTTTCACTATTCCAAACCAGTTCGAGTTTTAAGAATTGACTATACACACAAGTTCATTATGTTTTTTTTCCCCATGTATATGGAACTGTGAAACAATTTGCTGGTCTTAAAAAAAAAAAATCGGACAACGCAACCTGTGGTGGACTGGCATAATAAAGTCCGGTGTTTCTAAATAAGTTCTGGTGCCAAGCACCGTCAAACACTGGCACAAATTAAGCACTGGCCCGGTCTCTTGTACTGTGAAGTCAAGGGAGAGGCAGACACAGAAAGAAGAAACCAGCTGTTTCAGCTTGATTGCCTGCTATTTGGAAGAACTGGAAATGTGTACAATTAGTTAATCAGAAAATAGATATGGCTTTAGTTGATGGAGTCATTGTTTTGAGAGGTGATTCAAGGGCATTTATAAAGTGAGATCTGAAATGCGTTCTTGTCGTAGAAATATAACAAAAGGTTTGCTCTAAGTACAATCTGATGGTGAATTACTGAAAATGGAAGATTTGCTAACATTTCGCAACAGGTTTGCGTCACACAAGAGAAGCAAACTGAGTGCAAAGTGTTGTGGTGGGAATTACTTACCAATGCAAATCTAGATTTTCTTTAAAAAGTTGCCTAAAATAATGCAAAGTAGTGCTTTTATCTACTTTGCACAATTTTGCGTCAATGAGGGGTTGCCATGTGTGGTACATGGGTTTTCCCTGCAATCACCCTTGGGGTTTGGCTCAAATCCCAACCTATCTACTAGGATTGGCAGACAGTTTTTTTGCATCAAAAACGTATGCCTCCTCGAGGCAGGCATAACAGCTAAGCAATTTTGAAAACTCTCCACATTTTTACAAGTTTGCATGTGTGCTCTACTGTACAGCACACATACAAAGTAGGAAAAGTATTAAAGCATATTTTTGCGCTTAAAGGGTCCACTTCCAGTTCAAAATCTACCCTTGACACTACTCATACACCTTTGCACTATAGTAAGAGTTGGCGTCTGGCAGCCTAAAGAACGCTAATATTGGCAGAGAGGAAAACAGCGCCTTATCTTTAACATATAACGGTGCTGTTCTGCCCTCTCACATTCATTCAACCAGCAGCTTTGGTTGCTGCACTGCATAAACACTTGGTAAATCTGCTGTCTATTTTGAATGCACTTTTTTAATGTTAAACACTAAATCTATTTGCACATTTTTACCGCAGCCTCTCTTAACATTTGTATAATATAAGTTTTACGTAATGACTAGCATAATACTAGTGCTTTCAGTCAGATAAATACTCGTCACTTTTCCCTACTGCACCAACCTGGAGTCAAAACTGTGACTGGTTACACACAAAGACATCTGCAGTGATGACATTAGGCAATGTATAATGCCTTTCCACACCAATTAAGAAAAGGTAATTCCCGCATAACTTCATATTCACTGCAACCTGATACTTTATAGAAGGCTGTCATTAAGGCCCCCTGTCCAGTGTAGACCAAAACACATCAGCACATCAGATAAAGGGATGGGGTGTCCTGGATGCAGTGGCAGCCCAGGCTGAGGCATAGGACATGGGGCAGAGCGGTGGGTTAAAACATTTTTAGCCCAATGGGCGTTGCACACCACTCCAAGTATGTCAATTTGATCACAATGATAAGCCCAAAGAGGGAAAAAAAGGCGTCAGTGGTTTCTTTAACCACTTGGAGCGATGTACTTTTTTTTGGTCTCAACGCTGTGTGAAAGGCGACACAACCACAGACCACAGATAACTGTTTCATTCTAAGATTTCCAGGGATATTGCTTACCTCCCAACATCTACCTGGGCTATCACTTTCTGGATCCGTACATGTTGGATTTGGGGGGCCCTGGGCCAAACGGACCTAGGGGGCCCCTCATCAGCACATCTCTGAATGTATGATCCCATTTCAGCTTTCATGCCCTCTTTGGCCAGGTCACTGACAGTGCACAAGCATTCTCGACCAATTTCTAAATGCGTTTACATCTAATATTCAAGGATAGTGACATGTATTAGCAATATTGTACCACAACAGCCACGTGCTAATATTACCCCAAATCATTTCTGTGACACCCTCTCATTTCTCATGTTAGATCTAAAAGAAACTTTTTAATGGATTTTGCTTGAAACATTAACACAAAATGATTCTGCAAAATGTCTGTAATAGACCCTCACATATTATCCACATAAAAATAAATTAAAGGGAAACGTTTTTAAAACAATCTGTTTAAGAATTGTTCAAGGTCACCAGGGCAAGACTCTCTGCAGAACAGAGCTGGCTCTATCTGGGCCCACTGAAAGGCAGAGCCCACTTTAGGCATGCCTTAAAACGTCTCTAGCTGAGGGTCACTAAATTGAGTGTGTCTTTTCTACAAGGCTTCAGTAATCTTTCTTTATGTTCTGATTTATTTCTGCTGCAGGCTGAAAGTTGGTACTAGAAATAGAAATCTGCACTTACACTCTCCGGTACATTTTCATGGAATTCATAATAAGTAGCATGACATCTCTTCTTCCTTCCTCACAATGTTTCATTCATAAACCGAAATTGATGAATATCACTGCTGGCTTCGACCCACTGCGCAAAGGTCTAAAAGGAAATTGGGGTAATCATTGACAGGCAGGTGCCACTGAAAGTCCCATAGGGCTGGGAAGGAGGCAGGCAGCATACCTGGGCCCATCTGAAATATGATTTACTCTGCCTCAGTTACAGGCACCCGGTACTGGAAATGCACAGATTTTATAAATAGGCTAATCACTCTCTAACGTAAAACTATTCAGTGGTCTCAGATTTCAGGTGCACATATTGAATTAACCTAAGCTCAGAACCAAACATGTTAACTCAATATACAGGTCTGATACATAGCCTTAAAGACCCCAAAATAAATAAGCTGTGTAGCTAAAATTAATATTATATATATATATGTATATATTCACTGAAAAACATAGGTTTTAGGGACGTTATAGTTAGAAATTAGCATTTAAAAAACCTTAGAAATACACTGAAAAACCACAGGTTTCAGGGACGTTATAGTTAGTTGGACATTTCAGTGGTACAAAACCAGAGAAATTCAGCTGTTCTAGTTAGTAGAGCTAACTATAACTCTTGCCCCTGCAATGCACTGCTGATGACGTCACATATTAAATCACTCATGAGTTGACATGCTCAGTGACATCACTGATGACATCTCAAATGACATCACTGATGACATCATCCAGTAACTGAGTTTTGTTAAAGATTTCTGTAATGTTATATCTACATATGCCAATGTATATTGAAGAATAATTGATTGTCTGAGAACCTGTATGGGTGCCTGAGTGTCTGTGTGTGTGTGTGGGGGGGGGGGGGGTCTGTGACTCCCTGCATGAATGTGTGAGTTGGTGATTCACTGGGTGTATGCATGTATGAGTGCATATGTTAGGGAGTGTATGGGTGAGTGAGTGTACGTATGGCTGTGTTGGTGAGTGAATGGATGTGTTAGTGGTATATGTGTAAGTAACTACATATGTGAAAGGTAATATTTGTAAGTGTTGGAGTATATAAGTGAGTATATGTGACAGTGAGTGATTGTGAAAGTGGCATGCATGGATAAGTGTGTGCTTATGTCATTATTGTTGAAGAGAGTACGTATCTGTATGAATAAGTGACGTGGTGTGTTTATAACTGTATAGGTGAGTAAATGGCAGTGTAATTTATTCTTCGGGTGACTGACTAGCTTTTTGAGTAACTCTTTTGGTGAGTGGCAGTGTGTGAGTGTCTAGATGGGTGTGTGAGTGGATATATCAGTGGCTGTATCGATTAATGACTGCGTGTATGAGTGACTATGGGTTAGTGGGTGGATGAGTGTGTAGACGTATGAATCACTGAACGGGTATGTACTAACTGCTAATGGTCTGCCTATGGTTTCGATATTGGTAGTCTGTATTTTAGAGTGGGTGTATGAAATATGTTATTAGGGTGTGAGGGGGTGCAGCAGATGATCAAGTGGATGATATAATCAGTGATCTCATTTGAGATGCCATCAGTGATGTCACTGAGCATGTCTTTAGTGATGTAATAATATGTGATGTCATCAGCAGTACATTGCTGGGGCGCGAGTTATAGTTAGCTCTACTAACTATAACAGCCAAATTTCTCTGGTTTTATATGAATGAAATGTCCAACTAACTATAACGTCCCTGAACCCTTTGGTTTTTCAGTGAATTTCTAAGGTTTTTTAAATGCTAATTTTCTAATTAGCATGTGCCTAAAATCTATGGTTTTTTCAGTGAATTTCAAAGGTTTTTTAAATGCTGATTTCTAACTATAACGTCCCTGAAACCTATGCTTTTTTCAGTGAATTTCTAAGGTTTTTTAAATGCTAAATTCTAAATATAACATAGCAGTCACTTTTGCAGAGTGGTTGAGAAAGGTTAGCGTGGCCTCGGAACACTTCTTAGCAATCCCACTGTGTGGGATTTACTGGAGGTAACTGGAGGGGTAGTTAGCCCCTAACATCAACCTTGGGGGCCAACTACCCCTCCTATTACCTCCAGTAAGTCCCACACAGCTGGATTGCCAATCGTATTATACCAGGCAACACCCCCTTTCTCCACCACTCTGCAGACGCACCTCCTGGCACGTTCTGGTTTGGGGGATTAAGTCCCCTTGAATCTTGAGGGTCCCTGGGGGCCAACTAGCCCACCAGGTAATTCCAGTAAGCACAACAGAGCTGGATTGCAGAGAGGTGGTCCGAGGCAACGCCCCTTTTTCCACCACTCTGTAAACGACAACAACACAGCACACCTCCTTGACAGCATGAGCTTCCTCTGGTTGACCCAGATTGCCCACGACCCCAAACACACTGCAGGAAACACGCTTAACCCCATTTTCATCTCCAGCAACTGTATCAAATACAGCCATGTCACAGAACTCACTAGGACCAATCACTCAATTGTCCACTTTAACATCTCCTGCCCCCGCACCACCACCCCCAATACGGCCAGCACCCCCCGCTGAAGGTAGAACAAAATCTCAGAGACCAGCTGGACGGAGGCCCTTAACACCTCCAACCCCATTACTGCCACTAACCTCAACAGAGACTGAAGAACTTCAATGCTGGATCACCAATTGCACTGACAACATTGTCCCAATCAACAGCAACATCCAGAAAAAATCCTCCAAACATACCAGCTGGTACACCCAAGAACTCAGAACAGAAAAACAAGCCAGCAAACAGCTGGAGAGGAGCTGGAGCACCAGCAAGCACACCTCATGCATGGCAGCCTTCAAGATATCCCTAAATTTCTACCACCACCTGATGAGGGCAACTAAGAGACAGCCCATGTATTGAAACCTGCCCCAACAACACCAAGGAACTTTTCAACAACTTTGAGGAATTCTCCACCCCGGCTTTCAGCAAAAGCAACATCACAATCTCACAGGAGCTGTGCGATAACCTTGACGACATCTTCAACAACAAGATCACAACTATATACTGAAACTTTGAATCCCAACCCACACTTACAGACTTTTTAAACAGATATGCCACCACTGCAACCAAAACGATCCACAGACTGACCACCTGGAGCCTCCTCTCCACCCTGGACACCACCTCCACCATGAAAATCACCCACTCTGGAGCTTCCACAGACCCATGCCTGCACCAGAGCTTCAACCTCAGAAACCAAAGGATTGCCAAGGAATTCACCCCCCTGCTCAGCACTTCTATCACCAGCGCAACATTTCCAAATGTCTGGAAACACACCAAACTCAGACCACTACTCAAAAAACCTTCCGCCGACCCCAGCAAACTCAAAAACTACCAGACCGTCTCCATCAATAAGCAACTCATGACACACCTGGAGCAGAACCAGCTACTCAACGCCTCTCAATCCAGCTTCCACAGCAATCACAGCACTGAAACCGCCCTGATATGCAGCCAACAGCCACATCCGAACCCTCCTTGACCAAGGAGAAATAGCAGCGTTGATTCTTCTTAACCTCTTGGCAGCCTTCAACACTGTATCCCACCACATGCTGGTTGAAAGACTCCACCACATAAACTTCCAAGGGGACGCGCTCAGATGGATCAACTCCTTCCTTACCGGAAGAACCCAGGGGATCTACCTCCAACCTTTTACCTCCGAAACCAAAGAGCGCACCTGCGGTGTCCCCAGGGCTCATCCCTCAGCCCCATACTCTTCAATGCATATGTGACCCCAATAGCCAACATCGTCAGATCCCACAGTCTTAATATTATTTCCTACGCAGTCGACACCAAACTCGCCCTCTCACTCACCGAGGACTCTACCACCACCAGCGTTGCCAACTGGATGGAAAATAGCTGCCTGCAGCTGAACACAGACAAGACAAAAGTACTGATCTTTGGCAAAAGCAGCGACACCTGGAATGACTCCAGGTGACCATCAGACTTAGGACCCATACCCACTCCCTCTGAGCAGGCCAGAAACCTTAAAATCATCCTTAATAAGCTCACCATGGAATGGCAGATCAACGCCATCTCCTCTTTCTGTTTTCTCATTCAGCACACGGTAGTGACATCTTTAAGTGGATTCCCCTTCACACGAGACGCATCATGACACAGGCCCTCATCTCCAGCTAACTTGATTATGACAATGCCCTCTACGTAGGAATTGCCACACACCTCCTACAGAGACTTACGACCATACAGAACGCCGCAGCCAGACTCATCCTCAGCCGCTGACTCGCTGACACACGGCTCTACATAACCAAGAGCCCGCATACAATAACCACTGCCTGAATTTCCACCAACCATCGAGAAGACTACGCCCCTCCTCCCTTTCTCTAGCCCAAACTCCCCGCATCTATGAAAGCAGAAGTGGAGGACACTCCAGTTCCCACATTGCAGCAAACATCTAAACAGCCTCCCCACGCAACTCTGGACCATCACCTCACCTTGGAATTCTGAATGGCCCTCAAGACCTGGCTGTTCCGATAAGCCTCCGGGGCATTAAAAATCCTGATTGATTGATTGATTCATGCAGTCTGGTGATAATACCGTCTTGATATGATCTTATCAAAAGCTGTCAACCTTATTAATGGCAATTAATGATTTTAATATGTATATTATATTTTTCTCTACGGATTGTTTAATTTTATCGAACTTGTTATGGTTTTAATTAACTTAAACCATAAAGAATATTTCATGATACAGTCTGGGTGATGGAAACTGTGGGACAATGACAGAGGTTGGAGGTGAAGGTGTCTGGAAGGGGGCAAAAAAAGAGGACTGAGAGGCTGTAGCAGAAGGCAATGAGAGGGTGCTTTACTGAAGCCAAGACTACCCTGCAGCAGAGAGGAAGAGTTTAATCTGTAATGAGAGACCAGGACAGGTACTGGGGCTGCATTAGGTGCTAGGTAGTGCTCAGTGGTTAGTGGGGCCTTTTAGGTGGAACCAGCTTTGCTTGGAAAGAAGAATGTCAGCGGAGGTATTCAGCATAGATAACAGCAAAGCATTATAATGATAATGTTGGTGGTGGGGGTGTTGATGATGACAGTGGTGGTGCTACTGGTAGTTGTTACTGGTGGTGATGGTTGTGGCCAAGCCACTCTGTTTCACACCGTCCCCCTTATGAAGTCACACAGGATAGTGTCCTAGTCCTTAAAGCAACCACAGCTGATCCAAATAGGCAGAATATTATAAAAGTGTGGCAATCTGTAGCACTACCATTTTTGACAATGCAATATAACCTGCAACTGAGATTGGTAGAGTTTTTCAAAACTCAATATTACCTGTCATTGAGTGCAATACAGGACTCAGAATGCCATCCTTGAAATCAGCATCGGTGTGGTGCACCCTCACTCCCAAGTACCTCAAAGTGTGAGCCCTCTACTCTATTTGCTAATCTGTCAGGACTTCATCCTCTACTAGTGAGCCTGGTTCCCCTGGGAAGGCGCTTGTCTTACCCCAATTAGTGCGGAGGCCAAAAAGCTTTACGAAGTCAACCAGCAAGGGCTGGGTACGTCCTACATCTTCCGGCCCATTCCTACTATATAACAGGATGTCATCAGCATATAAAAAAATGAATTGGACCCCATCCCCCAAAGCTATGCCACTGAGTCTGTGAGACTAAGTTCTTAATGGTTTATGTAAAGGGCAAAAAGCAGTGAGGGCAAAGCACAACCCTGTCTGGTCCCACAGAATACAAGTGGTGTCATATTCCATATTCCAAAATGTCGTAGCCTTGATGGACAGCCCAAACAAGCAATGCCAAGCCATTAACAAATATGAAAGTCAAAGTCTGAAAGGGGCTGACCTAAAATCTACTCTCTGTAATTCTTATTGTACATTTTTGAAGAGTTGATTACATAAGGTCCTTCAATGTTTTAAACGTGTCTTGTTTACGAGACATCACGTAGGAACATCATGCGCTGCTTTAATAAACAGAAAATGTGAGGCACCTATTATTATGCATGAGAGATGTGATCAGATACGAAACAGAAGACCTGAGTCGTAATCTCAACATTCCCACCTGCCCTGAATATCTGGACAAATGGAAATCAATTTATCACCCTCCAAAATTAGTAAGTGCTGTGTAAACAAAGGAGGTACAAAAGGGGGTGGTGATGGACGGAGCATCTAAATCAATCAAACACTCACACCCAGTCAAAAGATCTGGGTTTAATCCATCACTGTTCTTTAGCCCACTCTGCCACCCCAGTTCAGACATGGCTATATGCAAATCAGTCTGACCCTGTGCCTCATGGGAACAGCCCAGCCCGAACTGCCAAGCCATGTCTTCCCTGGACCAGAAAAAAGCTTCAGAGGACCGGTTTATGGGATTCCAGCAGTCTTCAGCCCGGCTTGCTTGAATCCAGTAGCAAAGTGAGCAAGGGGCTCACGTCTGAGCATACCCTGCCACACTTGTGGCGGCCAAAAGCGGTACAAAAGGGGGTAAACAAAGGAAGGAGGTTGCTCAGCTTGTTGTCTGTTCCCTTTGCACCATTGCCCTCCACTGTGCAGATAGTAGTTGCATTAAAATAGTATGCACTCCATTTTGCTGTTCAGTTGGAATTCCTGCAGCACGTTTTGTGAAATCCTGTTCTGTGGTGTGCATCCAAGAGTAGCATGATTATAAAGGCAATGTGTTTGATATTCTGATTATAAGACCGCATGCAAACAAATATTGCAGTGCTGATTACCAATAAAAATAATACAATAACTATGCAATTACCACATCCCACCGAATATCAGCAAAATAATCCCAGTATACCGTTCTCTATTTCTAATTGTCCAAAACCCCATACAAGCAAAAACAGCTCACAATCGATTATTTATTGAAAAACCGCTAGTGAAGATCTAAAATTGGCGGTCCTTTCCATCTGTATTTCTGGTACTGCGCTACTAATACTTCATTCTTTATCTCTTATGCACTCCAGCTGCCTCCCACACACACCTACTTATCTAGGTCCTTATTCTATTTACTCACAATTTAACAAGCAAAATGGCGAAATGTCTCTTTCTATAACACCTGAAATCCCACCTCTTATCTTTCGATTATTCTCCATGAAGTCCTTATGCAAATCTTTATCATTCTTTTCATTAACCTTGTTAACTATAGCATAGTATCACCATCAGGGATCCCCCACCCTCGTGCAGAGACCCCCGCTGATCCTCATCATCCTATGCATGCCGCAGTTGCTCTCATTTCTGTGATTCTTCGATGCTTCAGTTGCAGCTGCCCATCAATAGCCCTGCCTTACCTTCTTGTCATCGTATCTGGTCATACAGGATGTGTTCCTGATCACTAAGTTTACATTGTCTTGTGATTTTCAGTACCCTCAGAGCAACCATGTAGTCAACACTTTATTGGCTCCCTTACATCTGTAATAGAACATATGCTTATCCAGAATCATCTCCCTTTTGACTAAATAGGTTTTTGATTATTTCTGGCAAATGTCTTCTGCCCCAAATGATGTTCGATCAAGGCTACCATTGGTGGATGGATTTGAGAGCTTGAATACATGTTTATCTCTCCATAACTTACACTTAACATCAGTTCTCTAATAGAAAAGTAACAATGATAATAATAGTCTTATAAAGCGCACTGGTTTCACCACACGGTGTGTCCCCGGGCTAGGACACGAACCAATTCTAAAGCTGAGGGCAATATACTTAGAAGATCATAGGCCCAGACAACAAGAACAGGCAGCCAAACCTATCCTAAGATAACTGAAACAGGCAATGCAATAGAGGTAGTAGTGTTTCCCAAGAGGGAAAAGAACCGCAGAATAAAACAAATATATTCATTCACATCAGAAGTGCTATAGTGTGACAAATAATACTCTTACTTATACCATGGGTGCTCGTCTGGCTTTAAGGCACCTACTACAAAACAGATGCCAATTACACTGCAGAAAATCTGTAGCGTTGAACACAAGATTAGAGAAAAGCCTACTATACCGCACACCGTCCGTTTGTCTAGATGGTCCCAAAATCAGGGAATCGGATAGGTTTCCAACCGCTCCTACTTGTTTGTCCCAAAGTAATATCACCATTCCATGTTAATTAGTCAATGTTCCAAATTGTCCGAGATAAAACAGAGCCACACTGAATCGTCGTTCTTAATAGAAGTACATTTTTTCTCTGGTGGTTGTTACATCCATCACAACAAGACTGCCATTTAAGCATGGGCGAATTTTGCGAATCTCGCGTTCGCGAATTTTGCGGATTTGCGAACTCGCAATCCGCAAAATCCGCGAATTCTAGCGAATTTGCGGATTTTTTTTTTTGTGTTCGCAAGGATTTCTGCCAGTTCACGAGGGTTTCGTACCAGTTCGCAATTGCGAACTTACATTTCGGCACGCAACGGTCGCAATTATGTTGTTTCTACGTCTGGTTCATCATCACAGGTTCCCAGCACCCTCTGTTTCACCACTGCAACCCTCTGTTACATCAATGCCACCCTCTGGGTCATCATCACTGTAGATTATGGGGGGGAAAAGCAAGCACACCAGCCCTGCTTCAACTGACATGAATTAATTTGGGGTTAGTTTATTAATGTGTCACTGTTTTAAAATTCCAGTCTGGCACCTGCTTCCTTATCTGTAATTTTGCTTTCTGTTGCAGTGCATTTTTTTCCCCCAGGACCTTTGTGGCCTACTTGTAGCTATTCTATGAGCCTGCTGTGAGGGTCAGAGCAGGTTCATACAATTGTTGCAACTAGCAACTGAATTCTGGAGGGGCCCCAGTCAGGAAGCACTACTGGGAATTGTTACTAATGATGAGTTTGAACTCTTGCCCCTGCCGAGGGCTTTCAGTTTTGAAAAACTCGTTTTTCTGCAATTTAGCGGGATTCGCGGGGCGCGAACACGCGCGAGATCGGATTCGGAAGCCGCAAATTCGTGCGAATATGCAATTTGTTTTTTTGCGGCGTGTTAGTTGGCAAGGTTTTGTGCGTTTTTGCGAGCCGCTCGTAGCGCAAGGCGCAAAGTTACCCTCGCGGTCGTTCAAGGGCGCGGCCATCTTGTTTGCCTGACGTATTTCCGTTTCCGGGCGCGAAGTGTAATCTCGCAAAGTCTGCGGCTTGCCAGTACAGTTTCGCGCGTGTTCGCAAAGAAAATCTCGCCCAAACTTACCCGCGCGGTCGTGAACAGGCGCGGCCATCTTGTTTCTCATTCATTGCTATGGTTCTGGGCATGGTCTTTGTATCCTCTCTAAATCTATGCCATCCTTTGCTTGTTTGTAGTTTTTTTTAATCTATTTTACTTATTATCTATCCCTCTATTTTTCTAGCCCTATATTTTTGTGTTTACTGCTACTTTTGGTTAATTTTAAACTACTTTTTTAAACTCTTTTCTTTTCTTCTCTTCCCTATTCTATTTTCTTTATTCCTTTCCGCCCAGACCATGGTGAAGGGAGCCGGGAAGCATCCTGAGAAGGGGAAGGGTCCCGCACCCCGTGTCCGGCTCCCGTGCGGGCGTTTGAGGGGAGAGGAGGTCGTACCCAGGGAGATCTTTAGCCCGGAGGAGGTGGGCCAACTCATTTTTTATGTTCAGCGCCGCCTCCCCAGGACCATCATGGGAGGCGGCAAGATCAGTGCCGGGTACGGGGTCCGGGAGCGCCGGAAGCGGTGGGAGAAGGTGTGCCAGGCCATTTACCACCACTCTCGGGTCTGGCGCACCTACAACCAGGCCACCCACCGCTGGACGGATGTCCTGACCCGTGAGCGAGATCTGCTTGACCTCCTTGGCCTTGAGATCCCCGGGCTTGGTGAGTAGTAGTAGCTATTTATTTACTAATATGTTTTCTCCTGCTGTGTTATTATATTGCAATTTTTTGTTTTTTACCAAGAGCAATAATGCTGCTCATTACATTGTAGGTAATTATATTTCAAAATCTTCTGTGCATTTCAGGTACACTGCTCTCCTTCTTCTCAGTAGTGTTGCTACTATGCTTATTTGTTTTCGATTTTGTGTTCATTTCATTGGCCTGTGAAATTATGTATGAGTGTAGTTTAAAGAACTGCGTACTGCTACACACTAAGGTTCAGATTTTTAATTACCGGCGCATCCCTGCAAAGTAGCAGGGATGCGCCAGTAATTGTGCGTCACGCCACCATCACCCATGGTGCGCCGTATTTACAATGCGGCGCACCATGGGCCCAAAACGTCACCAAAGCGTTACGCATCTGTGCCGTAAAGGCGGCGCATTGCTGGAGTTGCGTCGCAACGATGGTGCAGCTCCATCAATGCTCTGGGGTGCCCTATCTCCCCAATGCTGCGTCAAGCCGTACGTCTGCTTCAAGCAGGCGCAGGGTTTGAGTCACGCATTATTGTCCTCAAAGTGACTGATTGAAATCTTGTAGATTTCCCTCAGCCACTTTTAGGATGCGTTCCTGCGCAGGAACGCCCTCCCTTGCGCCGGAACGCCCCCTATTGGCGCAGCACAACGTGATGCATCTCCCATATGGGTCACGTTGTTAATATACGCCGCACCATTGCGCCTCTTTTGTGCTGTCGCTGCGTCACAAAAGTCACGCAACAATGGAGCAAAAAAACAGCAAGGGGATTCTAAATCAGCCCCTACAGACTCAAGTCCAGTCCTTCCTTTGTACACATGGCGATAAGAAGAAATAGTGGTGGTGGATTAATAGTTTGAGTATTTTAATGACTGGGTAATGTAGTAGGAAACTTTAGTGTTGTCGCTGATCTTCAATCACAATGGACTTTGGCTGTCACTTCGCGTGCTGCGGACTGCTGCCTGCCAATCCTAGGCAAACCTTTTTAGTACTTTGTTTAGTGAGTTACATAAGGTAATTTCCAATTCGACGGTCCGCAAATCAAGCAATACTAAAGTAATAACGTAGTCGACCACATGAGATTGGTCAATAATATATCCCGTGGAGTAGTTGTCTATTTGCTATTTCGCAAAAATATTTTGTTAGTTCTTTTGAAATGTTTAATTTGATTGACAAATATCATCCATGTTTTCTGTTTTTCTTTCTTTCATGTTGTACATCAGCTTCCCCCAGGGGCAAGAGGAGGACACAGGAGGAGGAGGAGGGTGCTGTTGACGATGCAGGCCAGGACCGGGCAGGCGAGGGCTCCTTTGCTGGCCCCAGTAAGTTTTAATTTTAATATAGAGTACTTATTTTTTCCTAGCGTTCCTCATTCGATTTTTTTCTAAATCGTCTTTGATCTTCTTGTAGACAGGATCTAAATTCTTATCCTGCCTCGACTATGACTCTGTGTAGTATTACTAGATTATTCTTATTAGTCTGTCTGTGTAGCTAACTAGGATTGCACATTTGGCATTTCCATTGGACTCCCATTCTAGTAAGCAATAGCTCTATGCACTGAGTGCAGTCCTCTGGGATTGTCCATAATGTTTTTTCAAGTATTCTAAATGTTTATGCTTTGACAATTGCCAACAATAAAAAGGTGAATGACCACCAAGAAAGAATAAGATACTACTTTACTTTTAGTTTGGATAGGAGGACAATCCATTCTACTACTGTTGCCTGGACAAATCTGCACAAACAGAACTATGGACACTAAAAAATGCATTGCTTAGCTTATCAATTATAATAGGTGCTGTTAGACTTTCCACATACCTCAGTGATAACAGACTTTGTAGTTGAACCCCCAATCTCCTTACTGACTAGATAGTGTGGCAGAGTCATTTAGCTCCCAAAGTCACCGATGGCAGAGGCACGGACTCATGCTTGCAAAACTTCCAAAACCTTTAGCTCATCCGCTCTAGTCTGGAGGACCAAAAACCACAGAGTCTATTTGAGTTTAAAAGCTTTATTAAAAGTAGACACATTTATTGAAATCAAGTTTGTCATAAAAGTAAACGTTTAACTGGAAATGGAAAAGTGCTTAGTGCTGACGATTAATTGGACACATTTCTTGTGGTCGAGCCGAGCTCTCACCTGGTTTGAACGTGATCCTGCTCGTGTTCTTAGAAGTCAAGCTTCTGTCTGTTAGGAGAAAAAGTGGTGCGTGTTAAAAATAAAAAGCAAGCATTCATCAGTTGTGCCAAAAAGTGCAGCAAGACAACAGCCTTCCATGGAAAAAGGGACATTTTTACTTTACAGTAGACAGTCACAAATTATTAAATTGTATACAGTTTTTTTCACATTTCTTTCTTCCTCCTAGACCAAATATTATATAGTAGTGAGTGGTGTATTCTAACATTATTAAATGTACTTTGTAGGTGGAACATCGGGAGGCAGGGCCAGCGTCGAGGTGGTGGTGGCATTGGACGAGGAGGACAACTCTGGGGAGGAGGCGGTGCAAGTGCCGGACAAATCTGTGGGGGATGACACGGTGGTGGCGGGCAGAGGTAAGCTATACATTCCTTACTCATTTGAGATTGAAGACTGCAGAGTGTGCTTTCTGCACGGGTGTATTTTATAAATAAACCAGGTAGTAGGCTCCTCTAAATGTACTTCGACTTAGCTGTGAAGTTTTTGGCGAGAAGAATCCCAATCAGATCTGAGGTGAACTTGATGGAAGGGCTGAACGAAAAGCGAAAGAAGGGTGTAAGTAAGTGTGGAAGGACGAGAAATGTAATGATGACTGGCAAAGAAGAATGATATGTGTTTGCTTGGTCCCCGAGGTGGCTGGGAAGGAAAGAATATGGTATGGTGCATGGCTGGGTGAATGATGAAGCAAGGATGGGTGTAAGGAGAACAGCCTGGGTGGGTGAAACAGAAACTGTATGTGTGCATATACTTTGAATGGATGGATGCCTGGATCATTCATGGTACTATCTGACTCTTAGATAGCATATGTGTATCTAGAGAGAGTAGACGGTCACTGGATGAACTAAGTGTTACTTTGAAGAGCATGTAACACCGCACCCGCACGTCCGTTCCAGTGTAGGAAAGGCAAGGAAAAGAAGTTGTAATTTTGTCCAAATACTACCATGAATAGTAGCAGTAGTTTGTATTGCAACTGCAAGCACAGCATATATCCGGTTATTACGGTGGACACTCCATACCTCTCTTAATAACTTTACTTTAGTAGTAGTACGTCATTCATGTGTGGGGGTATCACTGTTCACTCCATAATAAGCAAAGCACCTAAAGTCATCCCATATATCATCAAATACATCCCATGTGAAGTGATAGATAATCAGATTATTTAGCTTCTTTATTTTCCTTTTCTAATACTCATTTGCACTGTAGGGTGAAAGCTAAATTAATTAAGCAGTAGCCCTTTTAACAGAGTATTCTCAGTGCCACCCGTAATAGAAAAGTAAGAGCTTCACCACCTGCATGTACTGGACCGGTACAGTAACGCAAGTCTGTCTCCCTCACCATGGTGTGCGTCTGTTTTTCTCGGGTGCAAGTTCACTGCGCTGGCATTATGCCGGCTTGCATAAGATAACGTACCAATTTTCCTAAACAAGAGAGAAGAAGAGGAATAAGACTGGTGTACTGTCATAGTCGACTGTAATGGAAGTCCATAGTGCTTGTAGAATTTGTCCCTTAAACTCCCACTAATGTTAGAGCAAGGATGAAGAAGTCGGAGGTTACATAGATACTGTCCTCAATAGTTATGTACTGTGCTTTCAATTTGCTACTTGTACTGTGACAACTTTCTGCTCAATCATTTTGTGTTAATCTTAAGGAGCATTGGTTACAGACTATGTCTTTCTTTCTTCATGTAGTTGCTCCTTCGAAATCCAAGACACCATCAAGGAGGAAGGAGCTGGCTCGAATGGCCCGGCAACAGAGGCTGGATGCCACTGTCGCTGAATATCGGCAGCTGGTGGCCCTGGAGGAGGAGGAGACGCAGTCTGGTACAACAACAACGTCCACGGGGACAGCTGCATCCTCCTCCGTGCGGGCTGCCAGGCAGCGCAGTGCTCCAGCGGTACGGAGCCGGGCTACCAAAGCCCAACGCCAACGCCGAGCAGCAAAGACAGCAGCTGCCCCCCACAGGATTTGCAAGGCACACCGGCGCCGCTTATCCCTCAGACTGTCCTACCTGGAGCAGGAGGTCCTGAACTATAAGAACTTGGTGGAGGGCCTCCGCTTCGAACTTGCCACCCTCCGCAAGGAGCATGATGCCCTGGCTGCTAAAGGCAACAGCACCCTGCCATAGTGTCCCTTGCCCCTTTTTTAGAGACTTTTGGGGGGTGGGAATTGGGAGTTGGGTTTTTTGGGGACTTTTGAAGGACAATCGTTGGGGTTAGGGAGGGTCTTGCGGGAGATTATTTTGTTAGGGCTATAAAAATATAATTTTTTAAACTTTATCTGACCATACCTGTTTTTTACAGCTTTTGAGTCTGGTGGGTGGGGGTTTAACAGTAAGTTTGTTTTCCTGAATAGTCCTGTGACTTTAGTAGTACTACCGTCAATCTCTCGTCTCTCCTAATACTCCATTATACTACCTCCAACCAAACGCCTATCTTACCTGTAATTTCTGTTTGGAAGTAGGGCTAGGCCCAGGGCTGGCTCCACGGGAAACAGCGAATAAGGTTGTCAATCCTGGGTGGATAAAATTTCCTCATAGCGGTGGTACTATTGGTGTGACACAGTGGCAGTTGCATGCCTATGAAAAAAAAGAAAATGAAATCTGGTTTGTCCTCCTGAGCAATACAACGGTACAATAGAGAATATAGCAGGTGACAGTACACTAGAGCAGTGCCACATTGTAGCCTAACAAATGGTAAAGTATAACTACTAATTCGGTTGAAGTTCTTTGACATTAGCCATGGGTCTTTGTCAAGCAGAGTAAGAATATATCCTTGGATTTCTTCACCAGCCTGTTGGTATCACCTTATCCTCCCCAGCAAGTGTGTGGATTTATTGCTGTAATTTAGTCACACATCAATCAAAACCACACAGCCCGGGGGAAGAGGGTTAGGGTTTGAAAAATGGATGGGTACGGGGGTTTTTGGGAAAGGTTTTGTGAGACAAGAAAAAAAAGCACAGCATGGACAAACAATTGTGAACATAAACAAATCTTTTTTTACAAACCTATCCATCAATCTTTGAAAGTGCATGCACTACTGCATGCATGTCAGTGAAAAGTCAGTAGTACTTTCGATAACTGTGGAAGAAAGAATGCTACAGTACAGGGCGTGTGTGGAAATATTGATAACTATATTCAACATAAGGTCTCTGTTGCCAGATACCTGAGAGCCTTGCTGGTCACTATAAATCCATTCACAACACTCAATGGGGTTGTTCTGGAAGGTGTAGTAGATAGAAAAGGAGAAATTGCTCTTTTTCTAGGTGTCCCCTCACTCACCAGGGTTGCCCCTTGGTGACATGCTTCATCATTGGGGCCATCCCAGTCCTCTACGGGCTGGGGCGTGCTGCGACTTGCGAATTACGTAGGAGCACTTACAAATGACTATGTGTGGTGCAGATGTGATAGTGGAGTGGACTAATTGATGTGTTAAAGGATCAATTTAGAAGCAGAGAGAGATCCAAGAAATGCAGTCACAGTCCTAGAAAAACAAAATGGATACTGTATCTGTATGTTGTTGTAGTTGTCCTGTTGAATTTGGTAAGTAAGTTGCATGCAGAAAAAAAATCCTCTTATTAGCGGCACTCCTCCATTGCAGCTGACGCTTCGTCCATCGATGTTGGTCACCACCAGAAGACACCCTGTAAAAAAAGCACAGCATGGACAAACAATTGAACATAAAAAAATCTTTGGGTACAAACCTATCCATCAATCTTTGAAAGTGCATGCACTACTGCATGCATGTCAGTGAAAAGTCAGTAGTACTTTCGACAACTGTGGAAGAAAGAATGCGACAGTACAGGGCGTTTGTGGAATTATTGATAACTATATTCAACATAAGGTCTCTGTTGCCAGATACCTGAGAGCCTTGCTGGTCACTATAAATCCATTCACAACACTCAATGGGGTTGTTCTGGAAGGTGTAGTAGATAGAAAAGGAGAAATTGCTCTTTTTCTAGGTGTCCCCTCACTCACCAGGGTTGCCCCTTGGTGACATGCTTCATCATTGGGGCCATCCCAGTCCTCTACGGGCTGGGGCGTGCTGCGACTTGCGAATTACGTAGGAGCACTTACAAATGACTATGTGTGGTGCAGATGTGATAGTGGAGTGGACTAAGTGAAGAGATCCAAGAAATGCAGTCACAGTCATAGAAAAACACAATGGATACTGTATCTGTATGTTGTTGTAGTTGTCCTGTTGAATTTGGTAAGGAAGTTGCATGCAGAAAAAAAATCCTCTTATTAGCGGCACTCCTCCATTCCATCTCACGCTTCGTCCATCAATGTTGGTGACCAGAAGACGCCCTGTCCACTGCCTGCCTGGCGGATGCTGAATTGCGGCTCGCTAATGTGAAGCCTGACTCCATCCTTTTTTCCCCATTGCACAGACTGAAACCCGGCCTGTAATTATTCAACGAAAAACAGGAAGTGATATAATATTACAACACCACTGATAAATAAATATAAGGTATGTAGGCTGTGGAGTGCAAAAAGTCACACTTTGCTTTTCCTAGTAGACAGTACAATATTTTTGACAGTGCGTACTCTGTCTGAGTCACCTTTTGAAGGATAAATAAGTATGGGCAAATTAATGTAGCGGATCTTTCCCCTCAAGCTAGGTGTACTGTAAACTGTGTTTTAGAACAAAATTAGATCTTCCCAGCAGTGCTCCCACCAAGACCCTTACTAAAGCCAGTCGCAAAAATGTAGAAGACCCCCAATCAAATCGGAAAAAACGAGGCCCAGCAGAAAACTGGTGACAAAACGTACTTTGAAAGTAAAAGTAGGCCCAAATACCCCCTTACCCACCGTGGATTGCATTCAAACCACTTGCAAGCAACCAAGTAAAAGTATCCATAGCCAGCATCGCTCCAAGACTCGAAAACCCCCCCACCCAAACACATGCAATAGAAATACTGCTAACCCTAACGAACCCTAAGTTAAGAGTAGTGGCAAAGGCTTTCTTTAACTATGCCAAATCCCCCCTTTCCCACCCAGGATTTTCTTCAAATGACTTGCAACCAAAATTACACATTCTCACGAGTGCTCTAAGACCCCAGAACTCAGTTGCAAAAATGTAGAACACCCCGAAACACATGCAATCCTGCTGCTAGGGCTAACGAATCCTAAGTTACAAAAAGTGCCAAAAGGCTTTTCGGCGTGGATTTTGTCCCAACCACTTCCACCCGGTATTAGACCTTCCCAGGAATGGCCCAAGACCCACCAACCCACCTACCAAAAAGCATAACACCGCCAAACAGGCCAAAAGCAACATCTCCTACTTACAATATTTCTCGGCCTTCGGTCCAAACGCGCTGCGTAGCTAGGCCATAAGTCGGGGTTGCCACCACGGATTTCCTGAAAAGCAAATGCAATCAAGATTAGAGTGTCCCAGCAGTGCTGACAGACCCCGAAACTCACCCACAAAGAGACGGAACCCCCCCTAAGAGCACCTCAAAGGCAAGCAAGTCAGCAAAAACACTAAAAAATGTGCGCCTCGGATTTGGTCCAAACCACTTTTATCTGGTATTAGAGCTTCCCAACAATGGCCCCAGAGCCGTCAACCCAAGAGAAAACGAGTAGAAGACCCCCAAACAGTCAAAGAGCAAAAGTACAAAAATGGGGACTTAGTCATTTTTTCCCAAATTTCCCAAATCACTCCGCGCGCGCTCTGCAGCTAGGCCCTAACTCCCCTCTGCCACCATGGATTTGCTTCAAACCTCTTGCAATGTAAAGTATCCATAGCCAGCAGTGCTCCCAGACCCCGAAACCCACCCACAAACACCAGGAAGCCCCCCAAACCGGCCCCCGAAAACGCTACATTGAGCAAAATGTCAGAAATAGCAAAAAAAAATCGGCCTGGATTTTGTCCCAACCACTTCCACCCGGTATTAGACCTTCCCAGGAATGGCCCAAGACCCGCCAACCCACCCGCCAAAAAGCATAACACCGCCAAACAGGCCAAAAGCAACATCTCCTACTTACAATATTTCTAGGCCTTTGGTCCAAACGTGCTGCGTAGCTAGGCCATAAGTCGGGGTTGCCACCACGGATTTCCTGAAAAGCAAATGCAATCAAGATTAGAGTGTCCCAGCAGTGCTGACAGACCCCGAAACTCACCCACAAAGAGACGGAACCCCCCCTAAGAGCCCCTCAAGGGCAAACAAGTCAGCAAAAACACTAAAAAATGTGCGCCTCGGATTTGGTCCAAACCACTTTTAGAGCTTCCCAGCAATGGCCCCAGAGCCGTCAACTCACCTGCAAAGAGGTAGAACAACACCCCCACAAGTGCTGAGTCTTTCTTCATTGGGCGTAAACCAGCCCTCTGCTTTGATGGAAATAGGAGTCTGGAGGAGGAGGACAGAGGAGCATGTTCTTCTGAACTTGTGAACCTGAGGAATGCAGACTGCGGCACCTTCAAATCAATTAGCAAACAAGTGAAGACAGTTCTGCTGATGGGCTTGTTTTTGTGATTATCTGATTAAAGTTTGAATTATATTAACTGTGCACAACAAAGAAAGACAGACACACAGGAATAAAAGTGAATAAGGACGAAAAAGAAAGTTATTGATTCGTTGTCTCATTTTCAGGGCTCGGTATCACGGTCCAGGAATAAGAATAAGGCTTCGTCATCATACTCTGCGAATTCAGGCAGGATGAGCTCAGTGTCACCTGACAGAGTAGAAATTCCCTCATCTATGTTGCTGGCCACCTCGTCTTCATCCGGCGCGCTTTCTCGTACTCTGAAATCTGGTGGTATGAGGTGCTGATTCATCTTGATCATTGTTAACCTCTCCACATTTTTGGGCGAGAGGCGGCTCCGTTTGGAAGTTACAATGCCACCAGCAGCACTGAAAACACGTTCAGAAGACACGCTTGCGAGTGGGCAAGACAAGTAGTTTAAAGCCAGGTTGGTGAGCTGTGGCCACAATTCTTTTTTCCCATGCCAATACGCCAATGGGTCAGCATTAACATAGACCTCTGTTGAGTCATTCAGATAGTCCTTGACCATCGAATCAAGGTTCTCCTCCAAGGTTCCTCCTCTTTGCTTAGCTGTTGCTGTGACCTTTTGAGAACCAAACCCAAGCTGAGCTAGCCAATCCTCTTCAGCCTCCAATGTTACTGTTGCGTCTGGTGGTGCAGATGATCCGGTTGCCGGTTTCTTTAATGGCTGAGAGGTCACTTGTGCCGCAGCCACAGGTGCAGAAGAGGATTGTTGTGACTGGGGATGGCCTGCAGATGTACTGCCTTCTCCTTCAATTTGCTGCCGTTCTCTTTCAAACCTCTTGGCTGAGGAGGCTATCCACCGTTTGTAACTTGTAACATCTTCATCAGCAAAAGGAAAGAATGCTTGGCCTGCCAGCGCCTTTTTGTAGCGTGGATCCAGAATAGTAGCACAAATGTAATGCTGTTCTGAGTGGATCATTTTAAGACGTTCATCACCTTGTAGGAGCTCTAATAATTTCTCCGCCAGAACAAAAGAGTCTTGGTTTTTTACATCTTTTTCAAACACAGAACACACCTCCTTCAGTTGGTGCTCCAGCATGTACAACAATGGGATAGCTTTTCCCAAATTACAGTCCTCCTTGCTGACTGCACGCGTGAAGAACTCAAAAGGACGAAGCATGCGTGTCAGGCTTTTAACTATGTTCCATTGCGCTGCACCCATCCTCAGGTCCTCCTTCTGAGCTGTACCCTCTGTTAAGAAATAGTGATCGAGTACCGTATACTGCTCATACAGACGCTCAAGCATGTAAAAGGTTGAGTTCCAACGTGTTACCACCTCCTGGATGAGTGCTTTCACTGGCATTTGACGTTGATATAGCAGGCTCCTCAGCTGCTTCCGGGCCTTAAAAGAATGGCTGAAATGGTTGCACATTTTTTGGCAGGTGTCCAATACTCTGTACGCTGCACTGTCTTTATTACCCAAGAATTTTTGGACAACCAGGTTTATACAGTGCGCCAAACACGGCACTCTGAAATACTCACCCAGCTTCATGGCCTTAACTATATTGGCGCCATTGTCCGTGGAAACATAACCAACCTGGCGTTTTTTGGGGGACAGCCAGTTAAGGACCTTTGTGTTAAAAACATCCAAAATGTTTTCTGCTGTGTGACGTTTCTCCAAACCAAACATGGCTAGTGTTGCATGTTTCCGAGCAGCTTTAAAAACAATGTCCGGGTCAACACCTGCGTTTAGCTTTGCTTTAGCCCCTGAAAAAGAGACCCAGTGTGCAGTGATGCACATGTAATCAGCGCCTGCGCCACTGGTCCACATGTCTGTTGTCAGATGTATAGTGTGAACAGCACTCTTCTGCAAAGCTGCCCCAATCACCTCCAGAACATCTTCATGTAGTGCTGGAAGCGCAACTCGGGCAAAATAGAACCGGCTAGGAACCTTCCATTTAGGGCAGAGCGCTGCCACTAATTCTAGAAAACCAACCCCTTCTACAAAAGAAAAAGGGAGAAGGTCCAGAGCTAGCATTTTAGCCAGCTTAGTGTTATACAGACGCGTCAGTGGGTGGTTGCGTTCATATTGCGCTTCTGTAAACAACATCTTTTTAATGTTGCCCTGGACCAAAGATTTACGGGATGATGATGATATCTTCGAACCAGTTACGCTCGCTGATGAACTTTTTCGCATTGATGTCTCACTCTCTCCCACACTCTTAGTGTGTCTCACATGGGGTGTGCTGCTGACAGGGGTACTGGGTGTAAGTGAAGTGTTTGAATCGTCTTCTTCCTCCTCGTCATCATCAGATGAAAAATCAACGTTTTCATTACGTGCAATTCGGGCTTCCTTGACCGCCTCTAGTTGCGCAAACCATTGGACAGGGTGCGCTCTCCTAAGATGACCTCTCTGGCCTCCGGTACCATAGTTGGTACCAAACTTACCACGACTAACTCGAAGCTTACAAATGCTACAAATGGCTACGTTTTCCATTCTTGGGCAAACACTAAAGAAGTCCCAAACTGGAGACTTGAAATGTCTTTGGGGGCTGGAGGAGGCGGCGATACTGGTGGTGGTGGTCCTGCTGCTAATGCCAGATGAAGTGGAGGATGTGGATTGCCGAACTTCAGTACGTTTTGCACTTTCACCACCACTAATTGAGGTCGAGGTGGATGGAGGTCCCTTCTTGCGAGAAAAAAATATGGAAGCGGTAGGTGTTGGTGTACTAGTTAACTCCAAATCTAATGATTGTTGTGTTTCCATTTCCATTGCCTCCTCGTCGACATCATCATCACGCTCAGCAGCTTCTCGGGATAGGGTCAAAATGTCTCTTTGCTGCATGCCCGCTGGGGCTGCAGTGACCTTTATGATGACTGCCTCATTGTCGTCATCGTGAGAGGCTTCACCAGCAGCAGTATCCGTCACTTCTTGTTGAGCCTCATCAAACTCCATAGCTATGAGTTTTTCGACGACCTTCCTTTTACGCTTAGGTACCTTTGTCAGATCATGGTGGGCCTCACTCTCAGACGGCAGTTGTTCTGGTTCCCAATTGGGATCCGTATCATCAGGAGGAGGTGGGCTTGAAGAAGATGTAGACACCAACCTTGATCTTTTCCTTGCTAGGGATGTGGAAGACAATGAATGATCATCAGGAGGAGTGGCTTCCAATGATACCGCGGCTTGATTGTCGATTTCCTGATGGGCCCCTACTTCGGGAGGAACAACTATTGTGGGCACTTGTGACTCTCCATGCACCTCTGTTAGCGCATCTCCTTGCGCTGCCTCTCCTTCCACATGTACTTGGGCTTGTACTTGCACATGGTGTTGTTGTTGCGGCTGTGGTTGTTCAACACTTGTCAGATGAGTTACAACAACCTGTGTTGATTCAGGGACATTGCTGCTACTTTCTTGCGATGAGCCAACATCACTGGTCGATGGTGATTGGAGAAGTACACTGACTGCCTCTGAAGCACTCAAGGGCTTTGACTTAAGTTGGCGTGGTGGTGGAGGCACTGAACCCAATGGAGCGGGGGTGCTGCTCCCAGCTTGGTCACCAGCAGATCCTGCTGCTGCAGGCGTACTTTTTTTTTTGCTCCCAAAAAACGTGGCGGCCGGCACACCAGCCTCCTTGGTAACTTGCTTCTTCTGCTCCTTACTAGCAACTTTCTTGCTAGAGGAGCTACGGAGACCTTTTTTTGGGGCCATCTTCTTCAGAGCAGGTCAGACAGCAGGCCGCAGTTGCACGAATTGTAGAGTTGTCTGAGGCCAGAGGTGACGTCGCGTGACGTTATGCTGCACACACACACCGCTGCAGGACTTCTTCCTGGCACTGGTGGTTCTCTTGAGTCTTGTGCACCTAAAAACAATGGAAGACAGAGGAACATCATTTCAGCACAATCCCATTCCATCCATGCCCTCCATGATGTTTAAGTTCAAGACACCCCACAGAAAGACTAGGCCCATGCAAGACTCAATACCCCTGGTGAAAAGGCCACAAGTACAGCCCCCAAAAACGAAAATCACTGAAAAATCAGCACAATCCCATTCCATCCATGCCCTCCATGATGTTTAAATTCAAGACACCCCACAGAAAGACTAGGCCCATGCAAGACTCACTACCCCTGGGCATAAAGGTTGAAAAGTAGGCAAAATGGTTGCAGGCCTAACAACAATGCCTGCATTCAAAATGGCCACTTGCCTCCCAGCATATGGCCAGGGCCTGTAGCAGCACTCAAAATGGCCCCCAGCCACATGGTCTGTCCCTCCCCATGAACACCCCCGAAAATCGAAAAACACTGAAAAATCAGCACAATCCCATTCCATCCATGCCCTCCATGATGTTTAAGTTCAAGACACCCCACAAAAAGACTAGGCCCATGCTAGACCCAATACCCCTGGTGAAAAGGCCACAAGTACAGCCCCCAAAAATGAAAATCACTGAAAAATCAGCACAATCCCATTCCATCCATGCCCTCCATGATGTTTACATTCAAGACAACCCACAGAAAGACTAGGCCCATGCAAGACTCACTACCCCTGGGCATAAAGGTTGAAAAGTAGGCAAAATGGTTGCAGGCCTAACAATAATGCCTACATTCAAAATGGCCACTTGCCTCCCTGCACATGGCCAGGGCCTGTAGCAGCACTCAAAATGGCCCCCAGCCACATGGCCTGTCCCTCCCCATGAACACCCCCAAAAATCGAAAAACACTGAAAAATCAGCACAATCCCATTCCATCCATGCCCTCCATGATGTTTAAGTTCAAGAGACCCCACAAAAAGACTAGGCCCATGCTAGACTCAATACCCCTGGTGAAAAGGCCACAAGTACAGCCCCAAAAAACGAAAATCACTGAAAAATCAGCACAATCCCATTCCATCCATGCCCTCCATGATGTTTAAGTTCAAGACACCCCACAGAAAGACTAGGCCCATGCAAGACTCACTACCCCTGGGCATAAAGGTTGAAAAGTAGGCAAAATGGTTGCAGGCCTAACAACAATGCCTACATTCAAAATGGCCACTTGCCTCCCAGCACATGGCCAGGGCCTGTAGCAGCACTCAAAATGGCCCCCAGCCACATGGCCTGTCCCTCCCCATGAACACCCCCAAAAATCGAAAAACACTGAAAAATCAGCACAATCCCATTCCATCCATGCCCTCCATGATGTTTAAGTTCAAGACACCCCACAAAAAGACTAGGCCCATGCTAGACTCAATACCCCTGGTGAAAAGGCCACAAGTACAGCCCCCAGAAACGAAAATCACTGAAAAATCAGCACAATCCCATTCCATCCATGCCCTCCATGATGTTTAAATTCAAGACAACCCACAGAAAGACTAGGCCCATGCAAGACTCACTACCCCTGGGCATAAAGGTTGAAAAGTAGGCAAAATGGTTGCAGGCCTAACAACAATGCCTACATTCAAAATGGCCACTTGCCTCCCTGCACATGGCCAGGGCCTGTAGCAGCACTCAAAATGGCCCCCAGCCACATGGCCTGTCCCTCCCCATGAACACCCCCAAAAATCGAAAATCACTGAAAAATCAGCACAATCCCATTCCATCCATGCCCTCCATGATGTTTAAGTTCAAGACACCCCACAAAAAGACTAGGCCCATGCTAGACTCAATACCCCTGGTGAAAAGGCCACAAGTACAGCCCCAAAAAACGAAAATCACTGAAAAATCAGCACAATCCCAATCCATCCATGCCCTCCATGATGTTTAAGTTCAAGACACCCCACAGAAAGACTCAGTCCACCCACCACTGAGTACCCCTGGGCAAAAGGCCCCAAAACAGCCCAAAAATTGAAAATTCCAAAATTGTAGTTGCAGCAACTGTAATGCCCCAAACAAACTTACTTGTAAAATTTCTAATCCAAAAGTGATCCAAAGAAAGTCAAAAAGGCCTCAAATCCAAATATCCAGCAGCATCCACAAAAAGTAATCCTTCCAGCTCCAGATCCAAATGAAAAGTGACCAGGAGATGGACAAAGCACTGGGAGGAGCCTGCTGGACAGGAACAGGAAGTTGAAGACTGTGGGGCACTTCCTTCCTCCCACCCCCCTCCCCCCTCCCCAAAATGGACTCCTCGCTAAAAAAGTGCAGGCAAATGTCAACCTAAGGAGTTATTCAGATAAAAATCATCATTTCAAGAAGGTTTATGCTGCTTGCTGGTGGATTTCTTGTGCAGAATTGCAAATTTTATATTTTTGCGTGTCCGAGATTGTTGCTGCTCGCCGCATCTCAAAGCTCGCAATTGCGAAGTACCGCGAGACGTGATCTCGGCGTACTCGCGTTGACAAACGCTCGCTGCAAAAGTTGGCAAGCCGCGATTACGTAATCGCGCTTGCCAAATTCCCGCGGGATCCCGCAGCAAGATCCAAAATGGCGCAGCACTCCCAAAATATCGAGAAAAACAACTCAGCAAACGATGATAAACGCCGCGCGCCGCAAAATTGTATCACCAAGAAAAAAAAAATCCGGTGCGTGCGAATTTGCGGATTTTGCGGGAAATTCGCAAATCTCGCGGATTGCGAATTTACCGAAAATCCGCAAAATCCGCGAGCGTAACGGATTTTCCGCCCATACTTACTGCCATTGTGCTAACACGTGTTTCGTCTTTCCAGAGAGAGTGGGTGAGGTGATGAACAGAAACAAATGGGTGAGAGAAAGCAACGTGGCCATCAGGGGAGAAAAGCAAGTGGGTGGGAGAGAGATAGAGGAATGTGGAGCAGTGATAAGAAGTACATGAGCGGGTAACCAACACGGGAAGAAGCTAACGAGGGTGAGCGCATCAGGGAGGGCGCCTGGGACGAAGACCACAGACAAGAAAGAGCAACATAGAGCACAGAGCGGGAAGAGAAGTACACTGGGAAAACAGTTGGTAAAAAGATGCACTCTTGTGGAGTGCTTAAGACAAAAGAAAAAAGTAGTTCCCTAAATGTGAGCGGTGGAAGGACACTATTAGATTGGAAGTACTTCAAAAGAGGGACAGGCACAATATGGACAAGGCAAGTCATCAAATAAAAAGCAGGCAAATGGGAGTGACAGTAAAGCCAACCAAGGTTAAGCAATGGGTGAGCTTCAAGCCTCTCTGTGTTCTTGGGAATAATGTCCTTTGCAACAAGAAAGCTGTGTTGTTTGGCAGGCTCCATCTAAAAACAGGAGAACAAAAAAATGTTATGTTGTCACAATAGTGTGCGCATTGGTTTAGGAGAAATCGTATCCCTTGAGAATAATGAGCATCATAAGTCAATCTGAACTTGCAAAGAAATCAAAAGTGCAAAAAGTGCAAAAATAGTCAGTTCGCGCAGTCCTCACGTACCGGAACTATCCATGGAGGTCCTCACATTGCTGACCTGCCTGGATTGTTCCGGTATGGATAAGGCTACATTACCTGAACTTAACTTAGAAATTGAAATACTTTATGAGGACTGCGCGCACTGACCATTGGGCATAATCCACCCTCCAGGAAGACTGTTTATAAGCAGTGAGCATCTATCACTTTAGGTGAATTTAATATTAGGACTACAAACTCAGATTACAGAATCCTTATGAATCATGAGAACTGTTTTTATTACTTCTTCATCTTTGAGAAAGAACAAGACTGATAACACCATGCATTCAGGACCATCATAAAGAAATAAATGCATCTCATTTATCCACGTTGCTGCTAAGGTTGGCTTGGAGCCATACTTATCACCAACATATGACACAGTACCATAACAAGCCCTGGAGAAGTCCCAAGAGGGATGAAACGCGTTGGCGGCAAAGCAATCATGTGGTGCTTTTAAGTGGAAAAGGAGGATAATTGAGTAACAATAAATAAAGGATTTGATACAACTACAATCAAGATATATGATCATTTAATAATACTTTGGGAAGTCTTTCTATTTTGTGATATTTGTTTTTGAGTGGTTTATACAAATAGTATTACATTGGTCACATACTCAAAATATACACTTCTCGAGTGCAGTGTCAGTCTAGTATCTTGTAACGGTGGATCCTGTTCTGCCAAAGTGGGATGTATATCGGTCACATCCCAAACCGGTTGCACCGAGGTTAGAACATTTATTGAATAGGCATACTAAGTAGTGACGTTTGGTGCTGGAATCTTTAAAAGCTCTTGAGGTTCCGTGACAATTGTAAGTGGTGCATTGGACTCGCACGAATATAGTCGAGTCTGGTATCTATGAACCGCAAATGACGAGTTTAGTAAGTATGCGCAGTTTCGCTGTGCTAACCTAAACGATTCGTCTGTTACGTGGGTATTTTTATCTGTACCCACGGGTTCCATCTTAGATACGGCATCCATTTTGTCTCTTGCCCTCAAGTAGCCAGCGAACGGACGTTGTCCACTTCGCGACCCTGGGACTCCCAAGATATTTGCGGAAGACACATGTCCTTTGTAAGTGTCTTTATGATGAGGGAGATGCTACTGTAAAGCAGATGGCGCCGCTCGAGGCTCATCTTGCTGCACGGACTTATTGTCTCAGTCGTGCATCTCATTAGGCACGTCCCTTTGATGCCCGTATCTCGTGTTTCTTGATGCCTCCCCTTTTACACCCTTTCCGATTCCCCACTGTCTCCGTCTTCCTCTACACCTGTTCCTGTTCCTATTTCGATCTGTTTATTACCGACTGGAATGCACTAATGTTGGGAAGATGGGTTTTTACAGTTGGGAACCGCCAAATGTTTCCGCACTTATGATCCGGACCTTGTGTGTTTCAGAGTGACCAAAGCGACCCCTCTGGGGGATGATTGTGGGAACCGGGCCATAAACTTTTGTGTTCAATGTAACCCTATGGGGAAATTGTGTATAAAAGGAGCGATTCACAGAACCAATTTGAAGCAGTCTCCCCAAGTTGCACGTGTGTTGCTTGTCGTGACTACTGTATTCCCTGCAGTAAATAAACCTTGAATCTTTGACGCCGAAGGAAGTGTCCCGTGTCTCTGTCATTCGTACGCCGGAGCAGGTTACCCACGAAGGTTTCAGGTGTTGTGCCCTGGCACCGCTGGGTCCTACAGAACCCAGTCCTTCAGTTGGCGCCCAACGTGGGGCTGCATCAGTGGTACCGGTCCAAGCCCGACGATCGTGAGGAACTTCGTGTGAAATCTCCGAGGGAAGGTGCACCCCGCTTCATCGATCCTGTTGTCGAAATAAGTGGCCCGAAGACTTTTCCCGCGAAGATTCCCGCCTCCTGACGGCTGCGACGGACTGCTGCCCTGACTGTAGACCTGTTTTGGCGCCTGGCGTAGACCTTGGTAGAGCGAGACGATAGACGGGCCTTCCTGGCGACGCCATCGATCTTTGAGTTAAGTATTTGTGGGTCGCTCCCAGAGTGCTTGGTTGTTGACACTTTAGCGAGTGTTTTTGTTGTTGACGCTGTGAGAGTGTTTTTGTCGATGACACTTTTCTAGCGTTTTTGTTGTTGTTGTGTTGTTTGACGACTGCAGCCGCCAAAAACCGAGGGTTTTTGTTCTTTGCTGGGACTTGGTAAATCCCGTAACCCTTGAAGTTTGTGAAACTCGGCTAGTGTGCAAGATGCCTGGTCGCAGTACTTTGTTTAGTTGTTTCAGACCTTGTGGTACGGATTCCCGACTGGAGGACTCGTGTCCGATACCTCCGGTTGGGACTCCCACTTATGAACTATACAGTAAGCATGGGCTAGGCCCGATTACCTTTAATGATTATTGGATTAAATACACGAAGAAGGACGGCGACCTTCGTTGGCCACCTCATGGTAGCTTCGAGGCCCCGATCTTAGATAATCTAGAAATTAAATTGTTCGAAAGAAAGTCAAGGCCGGCCATGTTTGATGCCTTTCGGTTGTGGCGTAAAGAAGCCAAACAGAAAGAAATCAGACAGACTAAACGTAATCAGCGAGATAATGTTGCTACCATAGTGAAGAAAGCAGAGCAATTTCAGCGCGACAAGGAGGTTAAGGATAAGGAAGTGTTTGATAGACTACAGCGTATGACCATTGATAAATGTTATCCCGCATTGCCTACGGAGTCGGAAAAGAAGGAAGAGCCAGTTGAGGATCCTTTAATGTCTTATCTTATGAAGTCGCCACCTCCGTACGTACAGGGTACCGCAACTCCTGTGGTTCCTGCCGTACCTATTCTTCCGCCTATTCTTCCCCCGCCTGTTCCTCAACCTGCACCCGCTCTTCCGACTGTTCCTGCTCCTTTGCCTGTTGCTATCCCTACTGCTCCACCGCTTCCACATACTCCTGCTCCCGCTGCTGCTCCTGTTCTGTTAACTCCTGCTGTCGCTACTGTTTCTACCCCTTCACTTGTTAGTCCTGTGTCCTATACTTCTCCCTCGACTCGTTCTCGTACTACTCCTCTTGCGGCTAGCTTCTTTCATTCGCTCGGACCTGTTCATGGGTCCGCTGGTTCCGATGGTCCTCAGAGACGTAGTCAGCTTCCTGGAAACAGAGAACGCGTTGCGCTATATAATATGGCGATGGGTTGGATGGTGAACCCTCTTAGAAGTCCACCCCGTGTTGTACTCGAAACGTTTTGTCAATTCAATATACCAACCCAGAGATACGTGTTCGATGAAATGTGTAAGTTCCTTCGCGATCAGATATCGGCTGATGCGCCTGACGAGGTGCTGGCCGCTTTGTCTGATCTTCAGCTTCAGTTCTCAAATGGACTGATAGTGGATACCAATGTTCGACGTGCTGTTGAGCGGTTGCTATCTTTTCGTCCCACTCCGATACCTCACGCATTGTTTGTTGAGGATATTGAAAGACAGCCAGATGAGTCTGGTCAGTTTCCCATGCGCGAAGTGCCACCGGTATGGATGCCGGGTGATGCCACCCGAGCACCACCGATTCTGCCGCATTTCCAGAGAGTATGGATACATCTCCCATGGAAACGCTCAGAAGTGTTGCAGGTGAAGCAATCTTTGCCTGACCCTCGCAAAAATCCTACAGGGTATTACAAGGAATTATCGCAGCTCGTAGATGCTACGATAATGAATCTTGCCGATATTGATATGTTGTTCGGCAATGTCGTACCGCAACCTGTATGGGCTAAGATTCGGCAGGAAAATCATCCGAATGAATTAGGTGGTGATTGGGCTGCCATTGTGGCGGCGGATGGGTTACAAACTGGTGGGGCTAAACCTGAGCAGATGATTACTGCTCTTCCTCAGCGAATAATAACGTTAATGAAAACTCTTATGCCGGCTATGAGGGTAAATTGGGACAAATTATCAGCTTGTAAGCAAAAGAAGGATGAGAGTGTCTCCGACTTCTTTACGAGGTTCGAGGAGGCATTCATTGACCATAGTGGTCAGGATATGGGCACTGAGGGTGGTCAAAGGTTATTCGTGGATAAATTTGTCTCTAACTTATTGCCCGATTTGAGCAATAAATTAAAGAATTCAGAGAGTGCGTGGGCCGTTTCTACCTCAGCTCAGATATTGGCTACAGCACAATATTATGAGAATAGGGAGAAAGAGGAGAACGACCGTGCTGACAAAAAGACGAAAGAACTAAAGACTAAAGTGTTGTTGCAACAAGCGTATCCTCCGGGTTCAAACCAGAATGCATCTCAACAGAATAGATCGCAGTCGCAATCGAATCGAGTACAGCCGCGTAATGATTCCTCCTCCCAAAGATCGTCGTTAGGGTACAATCAATGTGCTTATTGTAGACAGGAGGGACACATTAAATTTAATTGCCCTGTTCTAAATGACCGAAATAGTGGTAATTCGTCCAAAGGAGGTCGTGGTGGTTCTCATCAGGTATCACGTGGCAGGGGTCGTGGTGCTCAGAATGATCGTTCCGATAACACTTCTAATTCTAATAATTGTTTTGATCAACGTGGATCACCGCAAGGACGATCTGCGCAGTACAATGTAGACGACTATTACGTCGATCAGGGAACTGACGACAGTAATTATTAGGACAGCCAAAGACAAGGAGAGGGAGTGGTATCAGTTCCGGTTGATCAGAGAGGGCCTTACGTCGCAGTTGCTACATCGGGCGTCGTTGAGCCTTTTCTGTTGGACACTGGTGCAGCGAAAAGTTCCATCAAGCATTCGAAACTCCCTGGCGCACCTTTGTCTGGCTTAACAAATGTTTCCGTTGGATTCTCTGGCGCCCCTGTTAGCAATCCAGTTTCGCGCCCTTTGTCCCTTACAATTGGGCCACGTGAGCTTCAAGCCCCGTTAATTTTGACTACTGGTTGTGGTGAAAATCTTTTGGGCCTGGATTTGCTTAAACGTTTGTATGCAACTTTGTATTGTTCTCCTGCGGGTGTAAGGCTTACGTTAGGAGAGAGAGTTGTCTCTCCTATGTATTTGTCTCTCGATAAGCTTCCACCGGAATTGAGTTCTCTTCCTGCGTCTTTGTGGGCAACAGGTCCCAACGATGTGGGCCTGCTTGACATCTCCCCTTATGTTGTTCAGTTGAAGTCTAATGTGCGATTGCCGCGTATTCCCCAGTATCGTATCTCTCTTGATGGTGAACGAGCATTGTTAGCGATCATTTATGATTTGATCGAGAAAGATGTTATTGAAGAGACTCGGGGAAACGTGTGCAACAGCCCTGTGTTGCCCATTCTTAAACGTACTGACCCTTCAAAACCGCCCGTTTATCGTTTTGTTATTGATTTACGGGAGGTGAATAAAATAGTGGTTCCTCAATTCCCTGTTGTGCCTGACATCACGGCGCTACTGACTCTGATTCCAGCTTCTGCATCGTGGTTTTCGGTGATTGACTTAAAGAATGCGTTCTTTAGCATCCCGATTGCCGAGGAGAGCAGAGACCTTTTCGGTTTCTCTCTCGGTGGACGCAGCTTCCGGTTCAAACGCGCTCCTCAGAGCTACTGTGAAAGTCCATCGATTTACAGTCAAGCCTTGAAGGGTCAGCTGGATGCGTTTAGGTTGCCGGTTGGTGCGGCTTTAATCCAATACGTCGACGACTTGTTGGTGGCCGCCGATACTCAGGACATTTGCAAAATTGCTACGGTGTCATTGCTGCAACATCTCTGCGAGTTGAATCATAAGGTGTCCCCTTCTAAACTCCAATATTGTTGTCAAGAAGTAACCTACCTAGGTCACTTATTATCAAAGGAGGGAAGGAGGCTGAACCCAGAGAGGATTGCAGCGATTGCGCGAATGGCTGTGCCACAAACCCAAAGAGATGTGCGTGCCTTTCTAGGTATCACGTCGTACTGCAGGCAATGGATTCCAAATTTTTCATTGCTAGCGAAACCATTGGTGGCTCTTACGTGCAAGGATGTTACAACTCCTTTACCATGGACGGAAGAATGTCAGAAAAGTTTTTCTGAACTGCGTGATTCATTGTGTTCGGCTCCTGTGTTGGGTACTCCCGACTACAGTAAGCCGTTTACATTATATGTTCACGAGAGGGAAGGTTGTGCTTTGAGTGTCTTAACGCAACCTTTTGGTGGTAAACAGCGTCCATGTGCATATTTTTCCTCGACCTTGGACCCAGTAGCTAGAGCATTGCCGAGTTGTTTGAGAGCAACTGCGGCAGCTGCGGTCTCCATCCGACAATCAGCAGGACTGGTCATGGATAATATGCTTACGGTGATGGTTCCGCATGCAGTCGATACTCTTTTGAATCGTACGAAAACCCAGCACTTAACGAGTGCGAGGTTGTCTGGGTACGAGCTGACGTTGCTGGCAAGTCATATTCAGATAAAACGTTGTAATGTTCTGAACCCGGCAACTTTGTTACCAATTAGCGCAGAGTCAGACGAAGTAGCAGAACATGATTGCTACTTGAGGACAGAGGAAGAAACAAAAGGTCGAGTGGACCTTAAAAACACCCCATTGGAAGACCCGGACGGTACACTGTATGTGGATGGGTCATGTTTTAAGTTGCCGAATGGCGATGTGACTACCGCCTATGCTGTTGTAACGTTGAATACTGTTGTTGAGACTGCAAGGTTGAATCAGAATTCTGCCCAAGCTGCAGAGTTGATCGCTCTCACTAGAGCGTGCGTGTTAGCAAAAGGGAAACGTGTGAATGTGTTTACCGACAGCCAATATGCATTTGGCGTCGCACATAGTTTTGGACGATTGTGGAGAGAGAGAGGTTTCTTGACGTCGCATGGTACGAAGATTCAGCATGGCCAACTTGTGAATGATCTTTTGGATGCACTGACGTTGCCTAAGCAAGTAGCGATTGTTAAATGTAGTGCGCATCGTAAGGTGACGGATGATGTTGGTCATGGTAATGCGTTTGCAGACGAGATCGCTAAGGAGACTGCCCGGAACCTTAGCACTCGGATGTATGTGACGAGTTCGGTTAGGTGGCCTACAGAATCGAGCATGTGTGAGGACACTATCGAAAGTGTGAAAGAAATTCAGAATGAGGCCACCGAGATTGAAAAGGTGAAATGGAAAGAAAGCACGGGAAAGTTGGATGCGAGTGGTTGTTGGATTGATTTGTCGGATCAGAAAAGATGGTTGTTGCCTGATGCGTATGTGCTGGCCGTTGTGACAATGGCACATGGGTTAGCACATATTAGTGCGAAAGGTATTTGTAAATTGTTGTCTCCTGTATGGAAGAATGATGGTATCACGAAATGTGCTGAACGTCTGGTGAAGAATTGTATGGTGTGTATGATGTACAATCCTGGCAAAGGAACCCCAACTCCTCCTGGCAGTTTTGCTCCCCCTTCATGTCCCTTTGAGGTGATCCAATTGGACTTCATCCATATGGAGAGATGCAATAACCTGAAATATGTTTTAGTTGTGGTTTGCGCATTCTCCCGATGGATCGAGGCCTATCCTCTCAAAGACAATACTGCTTTGTCTACTGCGAAAATCCTACTGAAGGAATATTTTCCTCGGTACGGAATGCCTAGAGTCGTATGGTCAGATAACGGAAGTGAGTTTGTGGGTAGTGTGATGAAGAGTGTGTGTAAGGGCCTTGGAATTAATCAGAAATTCCACAGTGCCAATCATCCCCAGTCAGCTGGTTTGGTTGAAGGGTATAACGGCACCCTTAAATTAAAGCTAGCGAAGATTCAGGCTACGACTGGTCTTACGTGGCCTGACGCTTTACCTTTAGCATTACTGTCAACTAGGGCGACTGTACACTCCCGAGTAGGGCTTAGTCCCTATGAAATAGTGTTCGGCCGTCCTGCGAATGTGTGGGGGGTTCCCAGGCCAGGAATTTTCTGTGATCTTGAGTACCCAATGTTGATCGAATATCTTCATGACTTGACTGCTAAACTGAGGTTAATTCACCAACAGGTTCACGAAGCATTGCCGACGCAGACGGAGGGTCCAGGCCACCAGCTCCAGCCCGGAGATTGGGTGGTGACGAGAAATTTTTCACGCAAGAATAACCTGGACCCGAGGTTTACTGGACCCTACCAGGTGCTCCTGGCCACGAGGACTGCTGTTCGTCTCGAGGGACGTAAGAATTGGGTGCATGCCACCCATACCAAAAAGGTCCCTATCCCTTTGCCGGCAGACCCGTGGGTAAGGAAAGGCATTGCATCAACTGAAACCGAAGGATTGCCGGCGTTTGTACCTTTCAGCGACGCACAGCCTGTTGGAGAATCCTCAGCACAGCAGAAAGACTCTGATGAACAATTGTCATCAAAAGACTCAAGACCAGAACACTCAACTGATCAGCAGGACGCTGTCTCTTCAACGGATCCTTTGTTCGACGAGCAGACACGTCCTGGGAAAACGCGATACTTTCTACGATCCCGCACTAAAGACTAATAAAAGATCCTGTTCTGTTTTTTGATAATTGCATTATCCCGTTTTCCACGACCAGTTTGAACATCCATATTACTGTGATTATTCTTGTATATACACACTGAGCTTCATTCCTTATACTTTTTGCTTCCACAGCCGAGAGACTTTGTTTTTGCATATATATATATATATTGTGCATTAAAGGCCGTAGGGCCGCGCGCGTACTTCCTTCTGGATAGTAGGTCTTGACGCTAGGTTAAAGGCCGTCGGTTCCTGGGAATTCCCAGGGATTGACTATTGCTACACAGAACGAAGTGCGTCAAGAAACGTTGCGGACGGTCGTAGGGAATGGCATTCTCGAAGCTGAACGATTTGGAAGGAGCACAGGCTCATAGATTCAAGCTGCAGCAACTTAGTCGTACCAAATGTTTTATATTCCAAATATGTTTATTGTTTTTGACTGCTTCTGCATTATTGGCAGGTGGGGTGTATTACACAATGTCTTACTTCTTACTTTCTGCTACACCTACTCCTACCCCTGACCCTAAACTTACCTCCACTGCTTCCCCTCATTCTTTTCATATCTTACCTGAACACGAGCAGGCTAGACGTGCAGAATTCCGCAATAATTCCTTTATTCAGCTCCTTCATCAGCATCAGTTAGTGGTTAACACTACTAATTGTTGGGTGTGTGGGTTGATGCCACATACTACGGATAAGGGAATTCCATATCTGGTGTTACCATATAGTTCCCAAGGGTCAGCTCGAGCATTTCAAACAATGTTTCGAAGCGCACTGGGTTTCCACCCCATTCGAGAACCACGTTCCCCCCACTCTGGTCCTACCTCGTATCAGAAACCTTTGTCGATAGCAATAGAGGACTTAGACAGCGATATCTATGATCCCTCGCTTATTCCCGAAGAAGAGGTACAAGCTTACAGGGTCCTGAGTAGAGGCGAGTATAGTGTGTTCACGAGTGAGAAGCAGCTTAAAAGCTCACCTCCGATATGGGTCGTACCCCACATTGGTAATTATTGTCTCATGGGTCGTGGCCGAAGATCGCAAGCCCGACTTGGAGCAAGTGCTTGCACTGAAAATTACATTCTGCCGATGTTCTCGTCCCCTGTGTTTCTGGCTGCCAAGGGTACATACTTCATCTGCCATGATCGTGCATACGCATGGTTGCCCGCTGACTTCATGGGCTCATGCTTCATTGCAAATCTGTTGCCTCCGACGTTCACTGTAGATGCCGATTATCACAAGACTAGAGTTGTGAGAGGCGTAATTAGCGAAGAGGATACTGCCGGTCAAGAGGCAGCAGACTTTTTCAAGGGTTTCCTCCCGTTTTGGGGTCCTATGGTTAATAGTAGGAACCTGAGACAGTTGACTCGAGTGGTAGAATCGACAGCTAATATTACTGCCAGTGCCCTTGGTAATATCACCACAGAACTTCAGGCGGATAGACTTATGACGTTACAAAACCGTATGGTTTTAGATGTCATCTTAGCAGATCGAGGTGGGGTATGTAAGGTGATCCATTCGAGCTGCTGCATTTTTATTCCAGATAACGCTCCGACTGTTTATCAAGCCATCTCGAGGTTGCATAAAATCTCCGAATCCATACACGTGGAAGTAGGGGATTGGACGCTACTTGGATGGTTTTGGGGCCTGATGTCGACTTGGGGTTGGAAGATTCTGATGATCGTCGGAGTCGTTGTGGTGTTCCTGTTCACGTGTTGCCTTTGCGTGCAGTGTGGTCCTGCCTTATGTGGCCTCTGTGCTACAACGTGTATAAGACAGCCGCCTGTTACCAATGGGACTCGATTGGACAGAGCTATGCTACAGCAACATCTAGATGGTCTGATGAATATCGAGTATGATTCCGACTAGTGCTTGCCTACATGAGGGCAAAAGGAGCGTCTGAGGTTCCGTGACAATTGTAAGTGGTGCATTGGACTCGCACGAATATAGTCGAGTCTGGTATCTATGAACCGCAAATGACGAGTTTAGTAAGTATGCGCAGTTTCGCTGTGCTAACCTAAACGATTCGTCTGTTACGTGGGTATTTTTATCTGTACCACGGGTTCCATCTTAGATACGGCATCCATTTTGTCTCTTGCCCTCAAGTAGCCAGCGAACGGACGTTGTCCGCTTCGCGACCCTGGGACTCCCAAGATATTTGCGGAAGACACATGTCCTTTGTAAGTGTCTTTATGATGAGGGAGATGCTACTGTAAAGCAGATGGCGCCGCTCGAGGCTCATCTTGCTGCACGGACTTATTGTCTCAGTCGTGCATCTCATTAGGCACGTCCCTTTGATGCCCGTATCTCGTGTTTCTTGATGCCTCCCCTTTTACACCCTTTCCGATTCCCCACTGTCTCCGTCTTCCTCTACACCTGTTCCTGTTCCTATTTCGATCTGTTTATTACCGACTGGAATGCACTAATGTTGGGAAGATGGGTTTTTACAGTTGGGAACCGCCAAATGTTTCCGCACTTATGATCCGGACCTTGTGTGTTTCAGAGTGACCAAAGCGACCCCTCTGGGGGATGATTGTGGGAACCGGGCCATAAACTTTTGTGTTCAATGTAACCCTATGGGGAAATTGTGTATAAAAGGAGCGATTCACAGAACCAATTTGAAGCAGTCTCCCCAAGTTGCACGTGTGTTGCTTGTCGTGACTACTGTATTCCCTGCAGTAAATAAACCTTGAATCTTTGACGCCGAAGGGAGTGTCCCGTGTCTCTGTCATTCGTACGCCGGAGCAGGTTACCCACGAAGGTTTCAGGTGTTGTGCCCTGGCACCGCTGGGTCCTACAGAACCCAGTCCTTCAGTCTGACCCTGATTTTGTATACCTATAGGTTGTATGATATGTTGAATTACATTTTGGAATAGTTCTGCTGCTGATGACATACCAAAACGGAGTCTCTTGTAACGAAACATACCAACATGTTCAGAAAATGTCGTAATGTACCTGCAATTTTCTTCAAATTCCAACTGATGAGAACCTTTGTTTAAATCAAGGCGAGAGAACAGTTTTGCACCTTTTAACTGTGTTATCATGTGAGCAATATGTGGATCTGGATGTCTTTCTATTTAAATTGTCTTGTTTGCCTGACACATGTCAATACATATGCGTACTGCTCCTTCACTGTTCTTTTTGGGCACTATCACTATGGATAAAACCCATTGTGTCTGTCCAGTAGAACGCTCAATAATTTCATGCTTTAGTAATGATTAAAGTTTTTTTTTCAACAGCTTCTTAATTGGAAAGCACGTTGTCCATGTCTCTGAGCAACAGGACGGATATCTTCATTAATATGCAATTTCACTTTCATAGTCTTAAGCTTTCTCAACCTATGGAACAATGAAAAGAATTGACATACTATTTCGTGATGAGCATTCATATTGTAATTCACGGAAATCAGTCCCATATCAGCAGCTGTGCTGAAGTTGAGTAGACAGGCACTTGACGCTGTACCTTGAAGCACAGGGATGGGTACTTGCTTCTTCGTCTCTTGTGTTTCATAGTGATGACAAAAGAACCTTGACTTTTTATAGGGGTCAATGTAACCATGTATACACCTTTGTTTGCAAAAGTGCAAGTTGTGGTAATGGAGACAGTTCATTATAATACTCTTCAGGCATTGTTTATTGAGGCATCATGGTATCATGGTCGATGATTAAAGGTATCGAACATCCATTTATTTTCTTTTTTTTTCTATATATTTTTATTTGAGTTCCCCCCCCCCCCCCCCCCCCCCCCACATTTTCGTTGTACAGAACACAAAAGAAAGTTCATTACATTTTACCATGCAGGACTTATCACAAATCATAAAAAAAATATTTATATATACAAATAAATCAAGCATAACAGATAAACTATAAGTGAAGGTCTTGGTTGGACCAGAAGATCCTCTGCCACCGCTGCGCTGGCCGAGCTGCACTGGCTACCGCTGAAGCAGCGTATTGCCTTCAAGGCCCTCTGTCTGGTCTTCAAGGCACTACATGGTGCAGGACCTAGACCTCTCCAACGCCTGTTCTCGTGGTACACACCCACCAGAACACTTAGGTCTACAACTGCCTGCCTGGTGAAAGTCCCCAAATATAAGAAGTCCAGGATCGGAGGCAGATCTTTCAGAGTGGCTGCAGCTAAGCTGTGGAACAGCTTGCCGGCCGATGTCCGTCAAATCACTCATCTCCTACCCTTTAGGAAGCGAATCAAAACTTGGCTCTTTCCTTCACCCCTTTAGCCTGCTAGTTAAAGTTCAACCTCCCTGTCTATAAACCCAGGAGTAGCCACCAGCGCCAGGATACCTGCAAGGTGACAGTTGCGCTTAATAAATGTTTTAAATAAATAAAATGAAGGCAAAGCAAGACATAGTTACAATAAAACAACAGTTTAACACATTTTCTTTTCTAATCTACCCTGGATCTCTCTCTTTCCACTTCTGTATATGATCCCATATCTCGTTTCCAAGTTTTTAACTTATTCTGCCCCTCCTTGCATAAATCGCTTTCTCAAGGTTAAATACAGCTAACAATTTCTTTAACCACTGATGGAAAGTAGGTGGCAATCGGTCTAGCCATGCTGTAGCAATACAGAGTCTTAAAACAGCCATAGCCACAAAAATAAAATACTGGTAATTAGTCTTACCTATTCTATTCTCTATTCCTAAGAGTATAAGTGATGGTGTTAGAGAGATTTCTATTGTTAATGATCTTTTAAGGAATACTTCAATTTCCTCTTGGGTTGTTTTTAAGTGTGGACAAGCAGCAAACATATGGACTAAATCCGCCTGAGTACTGTCACATCTCGAACACGTGATGCCAGCCACTCCTCCCCACTGCGCCAACCTGGATGGAGTGTAGTACAGAAAATACAGCGTTTTAAAGTGCTGTGCCTGGAGTGATGCTGGGCACAATAATTTCTGCCCTAGTTCCAAAGATTTATAGAAACTTTCCTTCTCTATACCCACTTTTTGTACCCATTTGCCTTCATATTTTTCCAGATCATCTGGTTGATATTCTATTAATTCTGAATAAAATCTTTTAATTGTCCAATCTCTACTGGTCTGTATGGTGTCCAAAATTGAGTTTGTTGCAAATCCCGCCGGCCCTCCAGTTTTTGTCAAAATAAAACTTCTAATTTGCAAATATTTAAAGTAATGGTTAGTATCCAGCCCGTATATTGCTTGTAAATTATTAAACTGCATCACCCCCTGTGCTCCTATCAGATCACCCAATTTGGAAATCCCATGGTTACCCCAATCCGAAAACACTGCTCCTGAGAATATATCACCAGGAAAATTTGGATTATTACTCATCCTAGTATAAGCATTATAACATCCTAGGCCAAATCTTTTCGAAAAGGGAAACCAAATCTTATAGGCGGCCATAACCATTTTAAATTTAATTCTCTTAAAATAACTATATTCTGTAAACTTCAACAGAAATTTTTCCGCTTCATCCCCTAATACTATTGAGTAAATTGCCAGTGTTCCTAACTCAGAATATCCTTCACTCTCTGCTCCTCCAAGCAGACCTGTCATATATTGGAGGCATGCTGCCCAGTAATATAATTTTAAATCCGGTAGGGCCCACCCCCCTCGTTCCCTCGGTAGTGCCATGTATCTAAGTGCCCTTCGAGTCTTCCCATGTGCCCACACAAATCGATTTACCATAAGTTCCAAAAGCTTAAACCATTTTCCTTCAAATAATAAGGGTATGGCCCTCAATAAATACAAAAACTTTGGGAGAAAAATCATTTTGACTATGTTGGTTCGGCCTACTATTGAAAAATGTATATTATTTAATCTGTCCAAGTCCTTCTTAGCTTTATTTATTATTGGCGATATATTTAACTCCACAAGGTTGTCTAAATCCGGGGTTATTGTTACCCCTAGATAAACTCCCCTTTCAGTACAAACTCTTTTGCTATTTTTAATAATTTGTGTTTTTGCAGTATTGAGGGCATAACCAGACACTTCTCCAAATAATTGCGCTTCTGCCTCAACCAGCTCTATAGCTTCTGTGGGTCTAGATGTTATAATCGCCACATCATCACATAAGCCAGGATTTTGCAAGGGCCCCTACCAGTCTCTACTGGGGAAATATTATCATTTAATTCTATACGCCTTATATAGGGGTCCATATAAAGGGCAAATAAAAGCGGGGAGCAAGGGCACCCCTGCCTTGTACCCCTCTTTATCTGAAAAGGTAACGTATACCCTCCATTTACTCTTATACGAGCAGTCGATCCTGCATATAGTACCTGTAGGGCTTTCACTATTCCCTCCCCAAATCCCACCCTTCTCAAAATAAACCAAAGAAAGTTCCAGGAGACCCGATCAAAAGCTTTTTCAGCATCCAATAACTTCACAGCGAGCGGGTCTCCTGTAACCTCTGCAAAATCAAATAAAGTAATAACCTTTCGTATGATGGGTAGTACCCCTACCCGGAATAAACCCATGTTGGTTAATACTAACCAGAGTGCCAATTATCTTCGCTATTCCCAGGGCGAGTATCTTCGAGTATACTTTTGTGTCTGTGTTCATTAAAGTTATTGGCCTATAAGACCCAGGTTGTTTTGGTGGCTTGCCCTTTTTCAAAATTATAACAATGTCCGCCCCTGCCCAGCTATTTGGAGTTGATATACCTGTCTGCGCTTGCTGCATTGTGGCAATGAAATCCTTTTTAGTTATATCCCAAAATGTTTTATAAAATTCCAGTGGGATTTGGTCAGGTCCTGCAGCCTTCCCGGACGGGAGGCTGGTTAAAGCAATCAGTATTTCTTCTGGTGTAAACAAAGCCTCCAATATATTAGTCTGTTCTTCAAATAGTGTAACTGCCGGTATGTTATATAGGTAATTCCTTATTTTAGGTATATCAGTCAGGCAATCTTGATCATACAAGGAAGTATAACATTTCCTGAAGACTTCTTGTATCCCTTCTGAATCTGTAACTACTGCTCCTGCATCATCCTGTATCTCTCTTATTTGCCCTATAGAGACATTCTGTCTTGTGCGAATAGCAAGAGTACGGCCAACAGTTTCGTTAAATTCATAACATCTTTCTCTGTTTGCTAAATATATTTTCGCTGCCTTATTAGCTTTAGCTTCTTCTGCCTCCATCCTTGCTTTTGCTATTCTCATCAGTACTTGATCTAGAGGGGCACCTCTAAGCACACTCCGAGTTAATTCCTCCTCTGCCTCTACCACTGCTTGAGCTAGTTCCGCCTCCCTTTGTCTAACCCTTCTTCGACTTGCTACACTAAAGCTTCTTGTCTCCCCTCTAATGGCCGCCTTAAATGAGTCCCACATATTCCCTGTTGACGTACTGCCTCTATTGATGTCTAAGAAGCTCCTGATCCAATTCCTCATATGCATATGATAGGCGTCCATTTATTGTTAATGTAATCTTTGGACAATATTTATATAACTTTGGTGCTTTAGAATGTCCACTTGCATATGACTGACATTTTCTTTCATATGCGGCAACAAGCGCACATTTCTTTGAGGTAAACATTGACATGGCACAACCATCTTCACTTTCTCTCAGTGTCTAGGCAGAGGATCAGTTTGACGAAGATTTAGATGACAATCAACTTTGTTTGGTTCCGATTTGTCTCAACTGATGTCACCACTTAGCCTTGTGGGTGTGCATCGAACACTGCTTCTGGAAGGTTCTGGCAGCCATTTGCTTTTCACGCTGTGACACACTTACTTTTTCTTTTGCTCTGCAAACTGTCTCAAAATGGTTCTCCTTCCCACAGCCTTTACATATCTGTCCAATGGTGGGACATTTAACTTAGTGTGGAAACGAAAATCTGCATCTAAAACATAACATATTTTTACATGTAGACATCACTTTGTGTCCATCTGTCTTTTGCTTTGGCTTACTTTTTACTCTCATGACTGATTCACTCTAAGCACCTCTGGTCTCCATGTCAGCAGCTTGTCTTTCAGCATGCTCTTCAAATCAGGGAGCCATAAACACACGCTCCAGACTAAGAGTTTCTTTCAGCATTCGTCATCTGAATGAATCTGACTAGCATCCATCTATAACTCTAAGATGCGTAGCTTCTTCATCACTGAATTAATTGAACCTACAGTGTTTGATGAGATTCTCGAGTCTCTTCGCAAAGTCATCAAGGTTTTCATCAACTCTGTCATTTTTGACTGAAAACGTATATTTTATAATCAACATTTTTTTACTTGATTAGACTTGAGATTCTATATTTCTCTAATCTGACTGTATGTGATTGGTTCATCAGCAGGGGCGGTGGGTGACATTTGAAAGTGGTGGGGCGCAAAGTGATTTGCATACAGCACCATAGCGAGTGAGCGCAGCGAGTGAGCCCGAACCCCAAACGGGAGGTTTCGGCGGGGGTAACCCCCACAAGAAAATTTTGAAAGAAAAATCATGCATTTTCAAGCAAATTTGAGAAAGCAGATAGGTTAATAAAGCAATTGTGAAAGTGCAGGTATTACATTAATAGATGGCATAACATAGGTAGCTGCTTATTCAGTATAACCACAGAGCTTCATACATTCCGTCCTATTATGCTCAGGTGCTGAATTCATACTATAAGACTTTCATGGAAATCTCATCTCTAAGAGTAGAAGAAGTTGCACAGCAGTTGGAAAACAGCCTTCACAAAACATTGGGAACCACGCCTTACCTTTACCATTAGAACACATGCGACTATCACGCATGTCTTTCCACACAGATGATAGTGTTAAGGTGAAACAAAATGTACTTAATATGCCATGTGATCAGTAAAATCTGTGTAGTCTCCAAATAGAACAAACACTACAAAACTTGCTTGAGGGCCTGGAGAGTGACCACATACATAGCCCTAACTCCCATGTAAAAAAATATATAGCATCATTTTCCTTACCTTTAACACTGGTGTTTGCTGGGTCGTAGCCGGGGTGAAAGAGCAGCAAAGGAGGTTAGGGTCCTCTTGTTGTTTGCTGAGAAATGGCCCCAAAATGCGGTAATGTTTCAGGTTGCCAGGCTTTACCAGGTGCTGAAAATGGGAAGAAACAATTTATTTATTTTTGAAACACTAGGGTAATCAAACAAAGACTGTGGAGAAAAAAACATAACGCTCCAGTTAATTAATTCCATGATTCAGAGTTCGTCGCTTTTACCAGTTAATTGTAGATTGCCACATTTACCACAATTCACCACCTGCTGAATAATTTGCAGGTTAAAGGAAAGAAATGTTTCTAACTGAAAGGAATCAGACCCTATTAAGCACTGAACTCTGACTGAAATGCAGTTCACAACAGGGTCAGGCTGCTAAAGATTAATGGACATTTTTCGCCCACTGATCGCTGTTTTCAAGCATTAAGAGGAGAAAAGACTGCAGAAATAATGTTAATGTAATGGACAGGCCAAGGGTCTTTACTTAGCTACAGTGTCAAAAGGAAAAAAATAAACATTAAAATATATCTTAATCAAGGTTAAAATAATGATCCATTCTTTGTCATCATAAAACATTTCACTATGCATGCAACGCTATGTTTATTTCGCCATGTTCTCAAAGGAGCAGTTGTTTACAGTGTAATGAAAGTTTAGCAGATTTCCAAATATTTTGCAACTGTTTTTTAAAGTCTATGATCTTGAATCTTAAGTGCCTTCTAATGAAGCACACAGAAGATAAATCTGCCAGAGAAGCAGTCTCACTTATATTCAGGTGTGGCTCACTAGTGTGGCCTAATCTGCGCACAGAGTGCAGGCAACATTTGCATTTATTTTTTTCAGTGAAGTCAAGAAAACCTGCCTCTTTTGGAGTAGACACCCCTCCTTCTTTCCATAAAACTTAATTCACTGAAGCAAAATTTAGCAGAAAGGCACAATTCACAAATGTAGGCTACTTTTTTTACGTGCCCGGGACCATTTTTGATCCCAATCGAACCCTGACCCTGCTGCCTTTCTTCTGGAGAAGTGAGTTCTGCTGCTACTGGCCCTGCCTGTCCCAAATCACCCTCTTCTCCTCCTCACTGCCTTTACATGGCCCTGGTCGTGCGGCTGTAATTATTGAGCATAGTATGGGGCATTTATACAATTCCTAATCCTACAGCTGTGCTTGCTATTCCCTTACATTGGCATAACATATCTCAGTGGCTTACTGTTCCTGCCACAGATCAGCAAAACCAACTAGGCTTTTTATCCTTGAATAAAAACAACCCCAACTAATGTAAAGCCCTAAGAAAAATATCTTATTCAAAACAGTGCTAAACAGATAGAATGGCATCAGGCACTATATAAAATCATAAATATTAATGCATATACATATTTTTACATGTATAATCATGAAGCATTATACTAAAAAGCCTCTGTGGTGTTAGAGATTGCACTCTTGCTTGGATGTGTTAATCTTAAACGCCTGCATGCTGATATAAGACAGAATTAAAATGGTGTGCCTGTTCGTGGAAGCTGCTACCAATTAATACCAATTAACAGAGTTCAAACCATTATTAGAAAAACAGAACTGTAAGACTGTAAGTCTCAGGGAGGGAGAGGCTGGGGCTGTAGGGAGGTGACCAGGGAGGGAGAGGCTGGGGCTGTAGAGAGGTGACCAGGGAGGGAGAGGCTGGGGCTGTGGAGAGATGACCTGGGAGGGAGAGGCAGGGGCTGTGGAGAGACCAGCACCCTGTTGTCCGAGGCTACCTTGGGCCCTCACACTGCCACGGGTTCATAAACTGCCCCCATGCCAATGCTTCCGTGCTCTCTGTGATGCCAGGCCCCTCACCAATCTCTTCCACGAACGGCTGTGCACCTCTGGAGCCTTCTGGGTGAACCGTAAGCGCACAGGCTTAGCGCGCCTCCCTCCTGCACCGCAGCCCGGCCGGGGCCTTGTATTGCAGCTTTTTATTCATTTATTTTTATTTATTTATGCAATTTTATATAGCGCGGACTTTACCCGAAGGTGTCAAAGCGCTTCACAATAGAAACAGTAATGATACATGAGGAGAAAATTACAAGTGAACAAATTACAAAAGCAAACGCTAAGTTACATGAATCAAAAGTGACAATAGTGAGCAACCAAAATACATGAGGTCGCAGTCGGTACATTACAGGAGGAAAAAGTGATATGTGTGCAGGTTACAAAAGCGTACAAAGTACAAGTAGAGGTATAATACTGCAAAAAATGGCAGACACTCCAGCACAAGAACAAACGTTACGTAGGCAATGGCGGCACTTGTGCAAGTATCTAACACGCCGCCTGAACAGACCCACGCTGCACAGGGCGCCCAGAGCCCTCTTATATATGATAATTCTCTGGGGAGCACGGCCGAAAGGATGTGATATTTGAACCATCAAGCTATTTCTATTCCTATTACCTTACTTTTTGGTCAACTGTAAATGTTCTAGCGCTTGAGAGACATGGCCCTCCGGCAAATGTTGTGGCGCTAGGGAGGCATGGCCCTGGGGTTCAGTTGACCAACATGTGTGATCTTTGGCAGAGCAACACAACCTGCAGTAACTTTTATCCATAAGTAGTCTTAATAAGTAGCTTGCCTTTGACCCATGTTCAGCTACGGCGTAGAGCTATTAAAGAGACGGGAGGTCGCTCTTTAGTGCCATATAATAAACAACCCATGGACGGACAGGCCCTGCCTGTCACCTCGAAGTGGGCAGCAGGGCGGTGCTGGGTGTGGGACCGGAGCGTCTGTGTTCCCAGGGCCCTGTTTGAACTTGTACCCCCGGGTGTGTGTATTCCCAGTGGCCCCGGCCTCCTCACACAAAGAAATTATTATTGAAGGGGATGGATGTGTATATTGTCTTAGGCCTGCGGGGACCCCCGCCGGCCCCCCAGAGGAAGCTCTGACAATGGCGTCTGGACAGGCCCCCAGTGTCACCCCCTCCCCCGGCCCTCCTCAGCCTGTGCACCGCCGCGAGGGGTTCACACCTGCACGCCTGGATCAGCCGGGGGTCCCCCCTGACCCTCCTCCCGGTATAAGAGGCCTATGTGCGGCAGGCAACCTCAGACCACCGCACACAATCCCAGGAAGGCGACCCCTACACACCAGCACCGGAAGAAGGAAGGAAGGCATGAGCAGCATGGCAGCATACGCGGGAGCAGCAGTGCCCCCGGCGGACTCCACGGGAGCCTCCCACATGGATTCACTGCAGGTAGGGTCACTCGTCTGCTGAAGGCCCCAGCCTCCCGCTCAGGGACTAGGCTATTGATGATGCTGCGGGTGCAGTGGCACCGGGGCTCAGAGCAGAGAGAAGCTTACTGCATCCCGAGCTTTGGTAATTTTACTAAGAAACAAGTTTGTTAGGGTGCCCTCGGGAACACTGCTATGGTGCCTCAGATTTGTCAGATCCGAGTGGTGTGGGCGGCCTTGTCTGAAAATATGCTCTAGCACCGGGACACTCGTGACTCGCAGGAGCTTTATGAATCTGTCTTCATCACCTATCAGCGTTCTTCAAATATGCTTCGACCCCGCGGTTCCATCTGACTCCTCCACTGCCCCCCATCATCCCCTGGCTTGTTCATCAGCACTCCAGCCCCCCTCACCTCCGGTTTCTCCCCTGCTTCTTGGTGTCGTGTCCCGCCTCCATCCTGAAGGACCCCCCCATGCACCTCGTCCTCGCCCAACATTCCACCCGCTACTCCAGGCGCCCTCGGTGGCCCACTGCCCGAGCCCCCTGCCTTCATACACCCACTCCCCCAGTGTTCTTGCTTTCCACTCTCCCTCACCCACCCGATATCACTCACCCTTCCCCCATCCCTCGGCCTCGGCCCCGATTCCCCCATCCCTCTATTGCTTCACTTTCTTCAGTATCCTTCCGGTTTCCAGAATTTCTCACCCCCCACTTTCATTCACCCCTCCCCATGTCCTTCAGTCACTCCTTCCTAACCCTCGCTCTTTTGGTGGCCTGTAGTGCAGTGGGTGGCTTTCGGATGTCCCAATACCAATAGGCTTCTGAATTTGCAAGGTGTTCCCTTAATATGCGCACCCACTACCAGACTGTTACTTTGTGCGGGTAGACATTCAAGTGTGTGTGTACTGTGTATGTGTTGTGCAGTATAAAGACTGACTCGCTCCCCTCTCCCCTTCTTCGTCAGATGAGAACTCAAACTAGGCAGCAAGAAGGCCTCCTGGTTCAACGATGATCTTAAGAAATCCAAGAAACTCTGCCGCTCCCTTGAGAAGGCCTGGAAAAAAGACCCAACCACCAGCACCAAGGACACCTTCAAAAACGCCACCCGCATACACCACCAACTGATCCCGACCGCCAAAAAAGCCGCTTTCAAGGACAGACTAGATAACAACGCCCACAACAGCAAGGAATTATTCAACATCGTCAAGGAATTTACCAACCCCCCGGCCAACTCCAACGACATCACCCCCTCTCAAGCCCTCTGCGACTCCCTAGCCTCATTCTTCCACAACAAAATTGCAGACATCCACAACAGCTTCGACAACCGACCCGAAGACCAACCCTCCAAACCCCCTTCAGGACCACCACCCCCCCGGAACATCCTCAACGACTGGAAGCCTATCTCCACTGAGGACACCATCCGTCTGATGAACTCTATCCACTCAGGATCCCCCACAGACCCATGCCCTCACCACATCTTTAACAAAGCAGACTCCATTATAGCACCGCACCTCCAAGACGTCATCAACTGCTCCCTCAACTCCGCAACCTTCCCGGAAAGCTGGAAACATGCCGAACTCAGCGCCCTTTTGAAAAAACCCACTGCTGACCCCACCGAACTCAAAAACTTCCGCCCTATCTCACTCCTTCCATTCCCTGCCAAAGTCATCGAGAAAGCTGTCAACAATCAACTCGCCGCCTTCCTCGAAACCAACAAATCCCTCGACTCCTCACAGTCCAGCTTCCGAGCCAAACACAGCACTGAGACCGCTCTCATCGCCGCAACTGACGACATTCGATCTTTACTGGACAACGGAGACACAGTCGCCCTCATCCTCCTCGACCTCTCCGCAGCCTTCGACACAGTCTGTCATAGCACCCTTCTACAGCGCCTCAGAAACATCGGAATCCAAGGAAAAGCACTGGAATGGATCACTTCGTTCCTCACCGGAAGAACCCAGAGAGTCCGCCTCCCACCATTCAAGTCAGAGGCCACTGAAGTCATTTGTGGCGTGCCACAAGGATCTTCTCTCAGCCCCACCCTCTTCATCATATACATGAGCCCCCTTGCGAACATCGTTCGCCAACACAACCTCAACATCATCTCCTACGCTGACGACACTCAACTGATCCTCTCACTCACCAAAGACCCTAACACCGCCAAAACCAACTTACACGAAGGAATGAAAGAAGTAGCCGAGTGGATGAAGCTCAGCCGTCTGAAACTGAACTTCGACAAAACAGAAGTCCTCATCTTAGGCACCTCCCCCTCCGCCTGGGATGACTCTTGGTGGCCAGAGGCCCTTGGAAAGGCACCCATCCCGACAGACCACGCACGGAACCTGGGCGTCATCCTGGACTCCTCACTCTCGATGACCAGACAAGTCAACGCCGTTTCATCATCTTGTTTCAACATTCTTCGCATGCTCAAAAAAACATTTTGTTGGATCCCCACCGAAACTCGTAAAACGGTCACCCACGCACTGGTCACTAGCCGCCTGGACTACGGAAACACCCTCTACGCCGGTACCACCGCAAAACTCCAGAAAAAACTCCAACGCATCCAGAACGCCTCTGCCAGGCTCATACTCGACATCCCGCGTAAAGAACACATCTCTGGTAATCTGAAAACCCTCCACTGGCTCCCCGTAAATAAGAGGATTACCTTCCGCCTCCTTACCCACGCACACAAAGCACTCTACAAACTTGGACCTGAATGCCTCAACACACGACTGTCCTTCTACACCCCCTCCCGTCAGCTACGATCCTCCAACCAAGCTCTTGCCACTGTACCTCGCATCAACAAATCCACCATGGGAGGCAGATCCTTCTCCTACCTGGCAGCCAAAACTTGGAACTCCCTTCCCACACACCTTCGCCTTACTCAGAACCACCTAGCATTCAGAAAGCAACTTAAAACTTGGATATTCGACATGTAATTCCCCACCCTTCCACAAGCGCCTTGAGACCCTATGGGTATGTAGCGCGCTATACAAATCTTTTTGACTTTTTTTTGACAGACAGAATGTTCAAGGAAGGGCCCCTCCGCGCCATGGCCTCCCCCCTTCACTCGTACTCTGCTGTCCGGCCCTCATGATCATCCTCATCATGTCATATTCGTAACTATGCCTGCCCCCAAGGCCCAAGCGCGACCTGCACCTACTAGTATTATTCGATTTTCTTCAATAGTTCTCTCTCTCTGTCAGGCTGCTCTCTGTGACTTCTGTCTGTCTGACTGTATCTCGAGTCGATTGACAATTCTCTAATCTCTCGACTCGAGTCAAGTGAAGTCAAGTCACTGATTAAAGTGAAGTGTCTGACGTCTGCTGGTGCTGCCTGCGCGCATGTGGCGATGACTCGAGACCGAGAGAGCCCCCGCCCTCTACACTGAAACTTAAGTACACAGCAACCAACTGTACACGTCACCGCTCGCGCGTCCCGAATGGCCAATCACCGCATGGCTTCACATGCTGAAGTCACAGTGATTGTCCATGATTGATATGCAGTGCCAGTGTGCCACCACCCACACGTGGCATCCAATAATGGATTGCCTGTCCTTCGGCGCAGTGGACCAGCCAATCCTGGCGCTGCATTGAGAGCCAGGATTGGCTAGGGGGGCACACCAGCTACTCGCCCTGGCGCCTTCACCATGGGGCGGCTTAAGCAGCACCCGCCCCTTCGGTCCATCTGAGCGTCTCTAGGGGAACTTCATGCTAAGGCGCATGCTCGGGCTAGTTACAGCCCAAAATTCATATTGCGCACCACTGACAGTACTGCTGCACTAGACCAGACAGCCCCACCCCCTGCAAACCCGGATTGATGCAATGCGCTTTATTTTATTTGTGTGTATGTTCATGTTGCTCTCTTCACTGAGGTGCGTCCAGGGTTAGTGGGGCTACGCCCCTACGCCCCAATGGACGCACCGCCGCTGTTCATCAGTTCGTGGCATTTTATTTATAACTTCTTTCTCACCCTCGCCATCAGGATCTTATAGATACGTAATCGACTTTTTGTTATCAGTCTCTTCAAGTGCGTCAATGAAATCATCAAATGGCTCTAACGAAGCAGTCCATCTAGCGCCAATATTTTGCTTTTTAACCCCTTCCATGCTCATGACGAGCTCATCTCGTCATGCAGTACAGTGCTCCTGTGCTCATGACGAGATGAGCTCGTCATGAACAATGGGATTCCTAGATCATCAGGACCGGGGGGGAATTGCTATAGCATTGAAGGTGTTAACTGTATCAAAAGGGGGTTATGGTTTGAAGAATGCAGCAGCGTTGTAGACCAATGTGGAACTTAATGACACTGCTTGTGGATTACCGGGATTTAGTGTGGATGATTCATCTGTGAGACCTTGAGACGTGCTGACCTCTAACTCAACTTTAATGATGGTGGGAAACGTGACCTTCTTCAAAGACCTACAAAGTTGTTCTGAGCCCCACTCAACACCTTTGTGAACACCCAGTTCAGGTATGGAGGCTCTAAGCACAACCCAGTGCACTCCTCCTTTAGCCACTTCACTACTTGCTGTGTTATGATGACTCTCTTTAAAGAATTCAGTAAGTCATGTATTTCTTTTCTTCCGAACGCCAGTTTGTATTTCTCCACCTGGTTGAATCTGCCTTCAGAATTAAACACCGTTTAATATACAATTTTATCTTGCATGGCAGCACGTTACCTTAATGTAAGGCATTACCATCAAGTTCTCGGCGGACGATGTGTATTCTTTGCACTGTTTTTGTAATCTTCAACTGCTTCAGAGCCGCTGGAGCTGCGTTTTGATTCCACATGCATGAAGCATTGATTCTGTAGTTCGACAGCCACACACATGGCATGGATGAGCAGTCTGCCTGGACCACGGCAAACTCTCTGAGAGAGCACATTTGTTCCTCAGGTTACTTATCCCCTATCTCGTCGCCGGTTGTATCGTATACCCCAGCCTGGGTATCTGCCAATGACTATACCACACACTGAGCTTAGTAATTCACGCTTTTATTCTTCTACGTGCAACTGCAAACTCAATATTCTAAACCAAGCTTTCATTGCGTCTGTTCTAACACGTACGTCAAGTCTATGCGGAATGCAATAGCAACCAAAAGGGTCCCGTCAGAAAACTCACAAGACACTAAAATACACTCCAAGCCCCTCAAGACATCTGTCAGGAAAGGAAACCTAGGTCATTGATCAGAGGTTTAGCTGGTCACTCATGTCAAGCAGAAGAACGTGACCTGGTTAAAAGCTGTCCAGATAAACTCTCCAGGTCATAGACGCATTCCCAGCTGCGAATTTCTTTATAAACTGGCGAAATAAGCTGTTTGATTTTTGCAGACCAGTTTATAAAGAGTTTTCTTTCAAGAAATAGAAAGACCCTCACCATAATTGGGCCCCTGCTTGTGCCAAGCTACTAGGTTTTAAATTTTGCCTGAGAAAAGTGCTTTGTTCCAACCTCCCTCGACAGCAGCAATAGACTGTATTACACTTCCAATGACAGCCTGACAGGAGCCCTCCGAGGCAGCTGCGTGAATGTAAGCCCGCATCTCTAGGAAAAGCAGAGATAATTGAATGAGCCTGGAATCACATTTACCCTCTGCCAATATGGCGCTCGCAGACCTACTGATCCAAGTGTTCTGAACATGGCATCCTTCTCGAACACCCTGTTGCCATTAGCTGCCACAGCTGGTCTGGCTCCAAAGTATTATTTACAAAGACAGAAGGAAAACATCTGGAAAGAGACAGCTTGTTGCGTCACGTATCCATGATAAGACAGTGTTGGGTGGTGATGTGCGCTTACTCATGAAGGAGGATTTATTGCTGAAGTATGTGAACACAAAAACCGACCCCAGACGGCCCGAATGTGTCTGGAGCCTAAGTGGTTCTCAAAAGATACAGATGTCAGTGTGAAGATGAACGTGAAGTGGTGTCTGACGGACATAATCTCTCTAGTTTTTATTGGCATTTGTATAGCGCACAGTCTGCCATTATTAAGGGCCTTTAAGCACTTCTGGCTGCCTTTCTATACAAGTACAATCGCAAATGAAGCCCAACTGGACTTTTTAAGGCCAGAAAAAACAAATATATTACAAAATGAGGATTCACTAGTGAAACAAATTAGTTGCAATGTGTTTAAAGCAGTCCAAAACCTACACGTCTCCTAAACTCGTCTGTGCAGTTAAAGCAGAGAGCAGCTATTTTCTTTGCCTCAAAAACAAGCATTGGCAATGCCAATAGGTCTCATTTGTGAGAGTTCGAGCTATTGGCATTTTAAATGGCAATGTCTTTTACCCATGTGTTATGGAGTGGAGTGGATGTTTGTGGTGTGTAATTATGTGGGTTGGATTTGAATTGCTAGCTGTGGAATTGTGTGGTGTGGAGTGAATGTGTGTAGTGGAATTATGTGGCATGGTATGTAGTGGAATTATGTGGATAGTAATTATGTGGCTTTGAGTACACTGGGATTAAGTGGAATGGGATTGTGTGTCATGGAGGTAATTATGTGGAATTGTATTTTGTGTTGTGTAGTGGTATGTTGTAGAGTTGTTGAATTTTGTGGTATGATGTGGTATTCTGTGGTGTGGATTAGATGTATTTGATGTGTTGTATAAATGTGTTGTTGATTTGAATTATGTGGTGTGGAATGGTAATATGTGGAGTGGAATTCTGTTGTGTGGAACTGTGCGGCGCTGAGTGAAATTATGCTTCTTGGAATTATGTGGCATGATGGGAAGGTTGGGAGAGCTAGTAAACTAATAAGGAGGAGAGTGCATAACATGGGAAAATAAAGATGAAAGGAGAATGAATGGGAGAGAAGATAAAGGAAGCAGGAAAAGTGGACAGACAGGGAATTGTGAGAAAGGCTAGGGGTTGGAAGAGCAAGAAAGAAGTGGAGGGAACAAAAGGGAATAAAAGGACGAAAAGAGACAGTGAGAGGACTGTGAGAAAGGAGAGTGGAGTGAAGAGGAAGACAAGAGAACAGTAGTAAGAGTAGAGGAGGAGGGAAGCAGACAGAGAACGGGGAGAGCTGAACCGGCCGCAGTGCACATGAGCTTCACTGAACTCTGAATGTGATCCCTGCATGTTCATGTTAAGCTAGAGCTTTTCAACTGTGGTGTTCAATCCGGTGCTTTTGGATTTTACTTCCACCAGTTGGAATGAGCTATTATGGGCATGGAGGGTTCATCTGAGCATCACTAACGGTGGCATTTGCCTCAGTTATCTAAAGCTGCCAGGGCTGGACTGGCCGTAGCGGGCACCGGGCGTTTCCCCGGTGAGCCGGAAGGGTGGAGGCCGGTTTTGTACTCTTGGGAGCTGGTTTTGTTACAGGTGGCCGGTTTTGCAGCAGTGCTGCAATATCAGCTGCCTATAACAAATGCGGCAGCAGGAGTGGTGCTTCCCACTTGCATTACCCCGCTCCTGCCCCTTGGGGGCTGATCGAGCTGATTGCCAGGGCTGGCTTCAGTTCCCAGTCCAGCCATGAAAGCTGTACTCTCTGAAGGAGCACTCCTTTACCCTATACTAAGCTTCAAACACTAAACTTGCATTGCTGGCACATCAGGGGGAGAGACATAGCTTTTACATAAGTCATACGTGAACAATCACCACCTTCCTCTTGCTTTTTTGTTATCACTTCAAATAATTTTTCATTATCATGGTGCTTGGGATCCAAATCCAAGATTGATTTCTCAACAACACTATTAGATTGAATGATGTTAGTATAGCATGGGCCAGATATAGAAAGCCATTTTGAAATTGCAATCCTGGTGATTTGCTGAATCACCGGATTTGTGACCACAAAGTAAATTTTTGTTAAATGTTAAACACATTTGCGAATCACATTAGAATTTCTGACTTGCAGAATGGGTTTATTGATCCACGCCAAATTGCAATTAGGAATGAGTGTGAAAGGGGCGTTCCCTCCAAATTATTATTTGTCATGCTACTTATTAGTGGTTGACAATCAAAATTATGGCTGCAAACAGCCCATCCATCAGTCACTGAGTTCTCACTGGAGATGGTAACTAATTCGCAAATGGGAAGGTATTTGCCTAGGAATTTAGGACTTTTTCCACATTGTGAATGATGTCAGCAGCTTGGTGGGAGCGGGAAGTGGTCCTGGTGACCACTAACTGCTCCCTCCCGCTCCGATGTTTTCCCGAGTTGGTAATTTTTTTTAAAGCACCATCAGTTGCTTGAATCAATTTTTTTAAATTCCAATTTGAGAATGCAAACAATTGGTTGGTGGTCTGCAGTTCCTTGCAGACCACCATCCCTGTGTATGTAGCCAAACATGAGGGGTGCAAATAGCAACCTGACTAATTAATATTCATTAGGCAGGTCATTTTATGACCCCCCCGCGACTGGAGATTTTGCTGTGCTACCTATTTGGACATAGGTCGCATTGCAAGTCTGGTCTTTTAGTAAATGTGGCCCCAAGATAGTGACGGCAAAGGAGTAGAAGCAAAATAAAATATGCTCCACTAGGAACCTTGATCTGAAATTAATCAATGCCAGCAGGCCCAAACCTATGGTGTATCCTGCAACCTGGGAAATTTTGCAAAAGATTGTTGGCAGATTGGGGTAATTCACACTAAAACATTTGCCCGAAAAGCTGCGTTTTCCGTACAGCTCTTACAAGGCACAGATGAATATTATTTGAAGGATCAAGAACTGCCTACTGAGGTAACCTTCCCTTTGGAGAGATCAGCCCTCTAGAAAATTGTGGAAAATGGTGCCAAATTATGTATTTTACAGCACGCTTCAAATAATTAGACGAAAAGGTTATAGACAGTTCTGTAGAAACTTTCATGAAAACATTTCAATACTCTTTGGTTGTGGCAGATAAATCAGCCCCTTCCCATGGGTATTGGGGTTCACCCAAGACCACCTGGTAAAACTGTGGCAAAATAGAGCATATTATGTCCATTTTCTCTCAATATTGGCTAAAAGGTTATAGCTTTCATAGGCAGTTTACATACTTTTGGTATGCAATGTAACAGCCTCCTGCCATCGTTCAAGATGCATACTGCATCTTAATTCACCTGAGTCTTCCATCCACTGTCCTGTTCCAATCCTTCCACGCCCAGGTAGATTTGCGGCAGTATAATATTATGACTAAGAAGTTACTTGGTGGGGACTTGTTGTTGTAATGAAAAGTTGTACAGACCTGTTAGCCTTAATCTGTAGGCAATTGAGCTGGCCTTCAGGTTTACCCCAAAGGTTCACACAAAAAGACTTATCTGAACGTTTAGATTTCTCTTCAACACTCTCCTTCATACAAACATTACGATGATAATGTCATAAAAGGCCAAATTAATATGCATAATGAAGTGTCTCTACATGAAATGTAAAATAATAGTTGTAGCAGCAACTGCCCTTTGGGAACAAGGAGATTTATTTATTTACTTCCTTCCTTCCTTCCTTCTTTCTTTCTTTCCTTCTTTCCTTCCTTCCTTCCCTCCCTCCCTCCTTCCTTCCTTCACTCCCTCCCTCCTTCCTTCCTTCCTTCCTTCCCCTTCCCCCATCCCTCCCTCCCTTCCTTTTCTGTATTTTTCTTCTCTTTCATTCCTTTTTCTTCCTTCCTTTTCCTTCTTCCTTAATTTTCTTTCAATCTTTCCTCCCTTTTATCCGTCAATCTTTCCTTCATTTTATTCTTCAAACTTTCCTTCCTTTTTCTTCATTCCTACCTTCCTTTTCCTTCGTTTTTCTTCATTCCTCCCTTCCTTTTCCTTCATTCCTCCCTTCCTTCTCCTGTTATGTTATGTTATGTTAAAATTCATTTATTAAGCGCACGTACGCCCGTAGGCTTCAAGGCGCTATCGGAGAGAAACATAACACAAATTAATACTCTAACAGTAAGCCTGTTTAAAAAGCCAAGTCTTGAGAAAGTGTATTAAAGTAAGAAGATCAGGGCTCTGCCTTATAGGCAGGGGAAGAGAATTTTAAAAGGTGGCTGCAAGATGATCGAAACAGTTGCCCCCCAGACGTTTTTTATGAAGGGAAGGGACAACCAAAAAGCTCCTGTGCGCATCAGAAAGTAGCATTTTCCATATTTATTTGCTTTCTTCTTTATTTCCATTTTCCTTTCCTTTCTAACAATGTGCTTGCTCATTGCTGGTGTGGACAGTGATAAACAATGAACTGGTGTCTCTGGGTAGAAGTAGGCAAAGGTGAAAACGGAGGAACAAAAGGGCTTGCCTAGGGATTGGCAATAGTGAAGAAGTAGGAGGACAAGGACAGGGTTCGGCAGAGGAACTAGGGGCCTGGCTCTGGATAGACTGCATGGAAGGAAGAGAAAGAGATTTAGGGTGGGCAAAGCTGTTGATAGAGGGCACTGAGGGCATTGCTTGTGTTCAACTGTGCTGAATATAGGAGAGCAATAGTTTGTGACTAGTGATGGGTAGAGGGGAAGAGGGAATATATTGTATGGACAGAGACTGAAAGTGGCAAAGAATGAACAGGAGAGCAGGGCTAGGGATGGGGATGGACAATGCCGAAGGGGGTGTGGACCAGGAGGGCACGCAAACAGGCCAGGAGTGGGGAGAAATGAGCAGATATGGTGGGAGATGCACAGGGATGTAGAATGAACAACTGACATAGGAATAGGGAGCAGAGTGATCAAGGATAGGAGGACATGACTAGGGATGGACACTAGTGAAGAAGGATCAGGAGGGCATTGATAATGATGCAGAAGAAGGAGGCATGGAAGAAGATGGCTAAGGATAAGCAGTACGAGGAAGAAGCATGAGCTAATGTCTGGAGACTGGGATCTTGATAAAGACGCACAGGATTATTGCTTTCAGCGGCCAGTCACAGCATGCGTGGCCAAAGAAGGTCAGTATGGAAGAAGGAGGAATGAAAGGACACGGTAATGGTAGGCAAGGGTGAACAATGTCGGGGTGGGGGAGAGAGCGACTAGGGATGGGAGGAAGAGAAGTAGGTAAAGGCTGATGCAGCTAGTGGCAAGATAGGCGGGGGCAGGAGGGCTTTGCCACAGAGGGAAGTGGCATTGATGGAACAGGAGGATATGTTCAAGAGTAGAGCAAGGGATGAAGGAGCAGGAGGTGCGGACTGAGACGGGTGATGGTGAAGAGGGATCAGCAGGGCACGGCTAGTGGTGAGCAGCAGTACAGATGGTGAATGGAGACAGAAGATAATGGTGAAGCTGGGTCAGCTTTGAGCCAAGAAGAACAGGACAATTAGGCTAGTGTTGATTAGTTGTAAGGAAGAAGGCGCAGGACAGCATGGGGAGTTGTGGGTGGTTTTAAAGCAGAAGGTTCAGGATGATGCCACTTCTGGGCAGTTTTTAGCTAGTGGTTGTAGCTAGAAAAGGAAACTGGAGCAAATGGCAATTGTAAGCTACTAGATTATCTTATAGCCTGTTAATATATCAATCAATCATTTATAAAACGAGGCAAATCGCCCGCGAGTGTCTCAAGGTACTGAGGTTGCTAGCTGCTGCCAGGTGATCTGTACATTTGAACAGCCAGGTCTTGAGTTACTTCCTGAATTGCTGGAGTGATGAGGCAGTCCTGAGGTTGTTCCAAGTTGTGGCCTCAAGATATGAGAAGGAGCGTCTTCTGCTGTTAGCTCAATGGATCCCAGGGGCATCCTCATAAAAAACACCCGTCTGAAGTCAATCACAATGACAGGCCACAAGGGAATTTAGTTAATAATATGTTGACTAAGGCAGCAGTTCTGCCTCTAATGATATCTTAAATAATGTAACCGCTGACCAGCTTTACTAAAAACATATGACATATAACTGTTAACAGGGAGAACAGATAACTGTAAGACATAGCAAAAGTACAATACCAGAGCCAATGTATTTGTATAGCATTTGCATTTATAATACCCCACATCCACCCACCACTCTTTATGCTGTTTCAGTAGTATCCCAAACTGCAGGAGGGTGGAAAACATGGATCTTGACGTCAGCGTGACACAGGCTCACAGCTGTACTTCACTGATTAAACCACAAAAGCAGATACCGTTCTGGTGTTGCTTGTATGCCTGTTTAGAGGAGACATAGTCAGCAGTGTAGACTGAATCATCTTTTGTGAGGCAGGGAAATACTACTTTGCATAGGGTTAGCATCTGTTTGTATTGGCAGAAAGGAGATAAAAACTAAAGGACTAGAATACAGCCCAGAGTGTTGACCAGAAGCTGAGATTACTTTAGGCATTCCACCTATCACACTGTGTGATATTTCTTGGAGTCATGGGCTTAGGAAATGTGGGCACTGGGGGGACACAGGTCGTGAGAGGCACAATTCTGACAGAAGGGACTAGAAAGCATAGAACCTTGGAGACACAGCCATGGAAAAATGGCGATTACGACACTGAAAGATGTGGACACAAGTAGACATGTGCACTAGAGACTAAGAAGCTATGGTCACTTGCCTGCCTTTGCAATCATAGTACTCCACATCCAGTCCAGCTAGGAGCACATAGAGAATCACCATTTAGACTTGTAGGAACTCCCTACTTGCCTGCAGTCCAACATCTCACCACTACTTCCAGTTGATCAACCATCCAGCATGCCCAGTACACAAGGAAGTATAATTCCTGAGAACCAAGCTGTAGGGTATCCTAAGGCAATGGTTTGTAATAAAATGTTATCAGGGAAGCAGATAACACTGGCACTCATCCACAGATCCAGCAGCAAGGACAACTGTACCACAGCATGTCATTCGTGTAGCGGTTGGTGAAAAGTTCCAAGACCAGACCCTTTATATAGACATACTACGACAGAGGCCACAATTTATTTATTTATTTATTTAACGATTTGTAGAGCCCCTGGTGACCCGAAGGCATCCCCGCGCTATATTGATTGTATTATCCAGAGGAGAGGGGAGAAAAGAGGGAAGGGACTTTATTTTGGAAATAAGAGCGTTTTCAGTTTTTTTCTGAAGATCAGATAGCTAGGTTCCAGCCTAAGGGTACGGGGGAGGGAGTTCCACCCGGCAGATGCCTTCACGGAGAAGCGTCGGCCACCGTGTCTTCCTGTATCTGGGGATGTTGGCCAGACGCTCATTCTCAGACCGAAGGGATCTGGGGGCCTTATAAGGGGTAACCAGGTCACTGAGGATCGTAGGGCCAACGCCATTCAGCAATTTGTGTGCAGTACACATGGCCTTAAATTCCACCCTTTGGCGCACGGGCAGCCAGTGAAGGGCCTTGATTGCTGGTTTGGCTGATACTCTGGAGGGAAGGTTCATAAGTAGTCGGGCTGCTGCATTCTGTGTGCGTTGAAGTTTAGCCATGGTGGCCTCTGGGGCTCCCAGATATACCATGTTGCTGTAGTCCAACCGTGCCAGTATTAAACCTTGGACTAGGAGTTTTCTAGATGCGGGCGGGAGTAAGGGGAGAATCCTGCGGGTGGTGCGCATAAGCCCGAAACAGGTACCTGCTGTTTTGGATGCTTGCGTTTTCATCGAAAGCTCGGGTTCCAGCCAGACTCCTAAGGTCTTAATTTCTTGTTTCGGGGTGGGAATTTCCCCGAACACGTCTGGCCAGACCGATGGGGGGATAGTAGCCCATTGCTTGCCCATGAGCATAACTTCGGTCTTTGACCCGTTTAATTTAAGTGATGATTCACACATCCAATTGTGGATTTCCGTGAGGCAGTTTGCCAGATTGTCCGGGTGGTCGTCCAGTTGGGATAACAAGACGACCAGCTGTGTATCGTCAGCATAACTCACTATTTTAATCCCGAAGGGGGTAACCACATCTTCGAGAGGGGCCATATAAGCATTAAAAAGCGTGGGGCTTAGAGCCGACCCCTGGGGGACCCCGCTCGTGAGGGAGAGGGTGGTCGAATGGTGATTGCCATCCCATACCTGGAACGAGCGCCCAGCAAGGAAGGACTCTATCCACCTGAGCGCCGCCCCTGTGAGCCCTGCTGCCGCCAACCGATGGAGAAGGACACAATGGTTAACTGTGTCGAAGGCTGCACTAAGATCCAGGAGGATCACTGCCACTGACCCTCCTGAATCCAAAATGCGCCTTGCCTCCTCGATGACGGCAAGAAGGGCGGTATCTGTGCCATGGCCAGGGCGAAACCCGGTTTGGGATTGCCGTAAGATGTTGTTTACCTCGAGGAATTGTGACAGTTGTCCATTGACCAGTTTCTCGGCTAATTTGCTAATGCAAGGTAGGAGTGAAATTGGCCGGTAGTTTGCCATATCGGCTGGGTCCAGCTGGGGTTTTTTTTTTTAGGAGTGCTTTAACTACTGCACTCTTCCAGCTGGAGGGGACAGAGCCTTGGGCGAGTGAGCTGTTTATGAGCTCCGTGATCGTGGGCATGATGACTGGGGCTACGGTTTTGAGAAATCTAATAGGTGCGGGATCCAGAGGTGATCCGCTTTTCATTTTGGCCATGGTTAAATCTACCTCGTTCCAAGTTACTGCCCTAAACGTCGCTAGTTGAGGGCGCAGGCTGCTTCCTGTCTGACTGGTGGGTGTTTCGTTGTCCATGTGACATGCTAGACAGGGAGGGGGAAGGGAGGCTAAAATGCGGGCGATTTTGTCATTAAAGTAGGTAGCCAGTTCATTACTTCGGTCTACCGGGGGGGTGTTGGAGGATGAAGGAGCTGGTATTTTCAATAGCTCTTTTACGAAAAGGATTCCCTTGTTGAGTTGGTGGAGTTTTTTATCCGTGTATCGTAATGGGAAGCTTTGGTGTGTTTCAGAGTTGATTTGTATATTCTCACTGATTTCTGGTAAGCTTCCTTGCTGGCGTACTGCCAGTCTTTCCTCCATAGCCGCTCAGCTTTCTTGCAATTTTTGCGTAGCATCCGAAGTTCCGGGGTGTACCATGGGGCGGATCCTGGTTTCCCGTTTTTATCCTCCCGGGTTCTAATGGGGAGTATGGAGTCCAGGGATGTGACAATCCACTCCCTGAATTTACTGTCAGCGATAACCGGATCTTCCGAGTAAGTAGGGGTAGTTGATTTCTGGCCCAGTCTTCTGTGGAGAGCTTGCCCTGTCCCTGGTAAAAGTGGGAGGTTTGTGAGGTTTCCTGAAAACTCCTGGCAGATGGAAGGAGACTAAGAAATGGTCCGTCCAAGGGAGGGGGAGGGACTCAATAGCTTGCATGGTGGGGATGTTCGTGAACACCGGGTCCAGCAAGTGACCTTTGTTATGTGTAGCTCCGGAGTTTAAGAGGTGGAGGTCGTAGGCCGCCAGGTCTGTGATCAGGTCGTCTGCCCCTGTATCTAGAGGGTCGTCAAAATGAGTATTCAGGTCTCCTAGTATCGTGAAGTTGGTAGTAGAGTGGGCCTGCGATGCTACCATATCCAGGAGCGCACTGGAAAAAGGGCCTGAATGACCGGGAGGACGATAGACTAAGAGGCCTGATAGTGAGTTAGTCGGGGCCAACTGGATCGTGAACTGAAGGCTTTCAGAATCAAGGACGTGCGCATCATTGGCTTTGCAGGGGAAATGGTCCCGATGGATGATGGCAACACCACCACCCCTACCGGAGGGACGAGGTAGGGACTGAATAAGAAAGCCCGGGGGGGGGTAGCTAGGACCATATCTGAGTCCGAATGAGCGGAGAGCCACGTTTCCGTCAAGAACAGAATGTCGATCTCATAGTCTTCTATAAGGTGGTTAATTGACAATGCGTGTTTGGGGAGGGAGCGACAGTTCAGAGTGGCCAGTTTAAGGGCTGAGGGCATGTCGGGTCGACTAGGGAGTTTGAGCTGGACTGGGTGGCAGAGGGTGCAGCTGGTGAATGGTCCTTCAAGATCATGAACATACTTACATGAAGTAGCGATGGTGGGTCTGAGACTTAAAAGGTCCCGACGAGAGTAGCTTACCTTAGAGGCAGCTTTGTCCGACAGGGGTTCTGGCCCTAGGCCCGGCCGTGCGTGGACGGGCGCGCCTTCGGCGCGCAAACGGCGCTCCCGCTGCGCTCGTCCGCTGCGCTGGTATGGCCGACACATTTGTAGCGAGTGTTATGGGCGTGGCCTCGCAGTGGGCGTGGCTCCGCCTTCGAACCGCGATGGCGGTATGGGCATTTACCCTGTGTCAGCGGTGGATGCCGCTGTATCAGGGGGTGTCTAGGAGGGCTGCTCAGCGCGTATAAGCAGGCGCTATCAGTGCAAGTAAGGTCAATGCTTTTTTAAAATCAAAACAATGAAATAAGAGGTTTTAAAACATGAAGCAAAATGCAGTCCTCCGGCTTTCCGCCTCAGAGGATAAACAAACAATAGTGTGTCGCGCTTTCAATCAGCGTTTTGTAGATTTCCTAGTGGGCGTGGCCTCGCAGTGGGCGCTTCTCCACCTTCGAACCGCGATGGCGGTATGGGCGTTTACCCTGTGTCAGCGGTGGATGCCGCTGTATCAGGGGGTGTCTAGGAGGGCTGCTCAGCGCGTATAAGCAGGCGCTATCAGTGCAAGTAAGGTCAATGCTTTTTTAAAATCAAAACAATGAAATAAGAGGTTTTAAAACATGAAGCAAAATGCAGTCCTCCGGCTTTCCGCCTCAGAGGATAAACAAACAATAGTGCGTCGCGCTTTCAATCAGCGTTTTGTAGATTTCCTAGTGGGCGTGGCCTCGCAGTGGGCGTGGCTCCGCCTTCGAACCGCGATGGCGGTATGGGCGTTCACCCTGTGTCAGCGGTGGATGCCGCTGTATCAGGGGGTGTCTAGGAGGGCTGCTCAGCGCGTATAAGCAGGCGCTATCAGTGCAAGTAAGGTCAATGCTTTTTTAAAATCAAAACAATGAAATAAGAGGTTTTAAAACATGAAGCAAAATGCAGTCCTCCGGCTTTCCGCCTCAGAGGATAAACAAACAATCCATCACAACCCATGCATAACAGCTAGGGTGGTGGAGAGAACTAAAATATATGAAGACAGGGACGGAGAAAGACAACGTTAACAGAAAGCCCCATAGGAGTAAGGCTAAAACCGCAGAGATGTTTTGGTTGACGGATGCAAGATGAAGCACCCTCAAGTGGAATGATCTATCACCATCTTTTTGGGACACAGATCAGCACCAAGAGGGTGTTGTCAGGATGCAAGCCAATTTCCACGGGAACGAAGAGGAATCCCCAACACCTCCAGAAAACAGAAACAAGAATGTGACAGTGAACACACTCCTGACTATTGTTCCCTAAAAGTATGGGGGAAAAACCCAAGAAATGTCCACCACTCTCCCCATACGTGGGGTTGGGTAACAGGACAGGTGCAGTTCTGGTTGGTGTAGTCCAGGCTGTAAGAAAACAGGACATGCACTAATACACTAGACAATTATTCTAGAGAGTGACTATATTACATTGACATGCGTTATTATACCACAAGGTCACTTACCCCAGTGAAGTCCATGGGTTGTCTTAACGTGAGTTCTTGCTGAGGAAATATGGCTTGAGGAATGTGATACCAAGCATAAAGGAGCAGAACTCGAGAAAGGACACACCCACACCAGACGCACAGGAAATTAAATAAATAGAAAGGGTAAGGAATTGAGGTGCACTGGCCGGCTCTCTCGGGGACAAAGAGCGGAGCAGCTACACTCTCAAGGGGAGAGACACCCGGCCTGGATAAATATGCAGAGCGGAGCGCTCTCTCTCAGCAGGGAAAAATGAAACAATGAGCCCAGACTGTGGTTTGTGAGTAGGGGCTCAGAACGAAGTAAAAGGGTATTCAGGAAACACGGCCTGGAATAGCTTCCTCCAAGCACGGGGAGTGGAGAGAATGGGCTTAAATCCCCGACAAGGGCAAAGAACGCCCTCCGTATGTGTGAGAAATCACAGGGCGGGAAAGGGAATCTGGCCGACCCAGAGAGAAGCTCTCCGGAATGGAGGACCACGGCAAAGACGGGGAATACCCGTTCTCGGGAAGGACGGCAGAGCACTACCGGAAAGTGAGACCTTGCAGACACAGCGAGGAATCAGGAACAAAACAGCGCCGGCTGAGGGAAGGAGCTGCTCGGAACCAGGAAGTAGGAAGGGGGCGTGGATACCGTAACAGTAAGCCAAGCAATGGCTACGTTCCGACGCGCCTCTTTACGTGCGCAAGGGAATGTCTGCAATTCTCTGTTCTGGAATGGAAGTCTCGCCGTAGGGAGCGTGTAAAAATGACATACGGGAACCTGAGGCTACGAACACATGTCTAGGTTTTCTAGTGTGCCTGAGCCTCGGATTCCTAACAGGTGTGGCTTTAGACTGTGGTGTACCATAGCAATGGAACAGGATTTTTACTTTTTCTAGATGTGTTTGCAGGGAGAGGGAAGTTTCTTCAGCAGACATGAAGAGGAAGGACCAACTGCTTTTGGAGTAACACCTATATAATAGGGATCAGATGACGTCAGTTTAATTTGGCTGCAGTCACTATAAAGCCTTGGGTTTGTCACTTGGTCAATTTACATCTGCAAGGTGCAACCCTTGCACTTACATTATTGAGTAATGGCATGACGCAGTAGCAGTCCACCTCCACTCGACGCACTGCAGATACCGGCATTGCAGGGTATAATACTGGTAAGATAACTTATATGAGTAATGCAGTTGGTGGTGAAATCTGTGTGCAATCTCTGCTCATAGGATTGAATCTTTACGTAGCTCAGAGGTTTAATGTGTCTGCTGTAGAGAATGATATGCCTAGTGCAGGTCACAGATTTCTGTTTTAAGTAAGATAGCTTAGATGGGTAATACTTTTGCTGAAGAAATCCTTATTTAACCCACAGTCCACAAGGTATAATCCTGTAAAATAGCTCAGTGAGTCATGCACCTACTGCAAACATTTGCCTGTTATCTCTGAGGCATAAGTGTGAATCCTTGCAGGATTTAACTCAATCTTTTGATATTTAACATTGATAGAATAGTTTGAATGGACAATGATAAATACTTATTGTTAAGGGTGGAAAAAGTGGATTTGTATGTGTGCCTAAAAAGCACAAATTCCTGCACATCTGCAGGACTTAAGACAAAGAAACCACTCATATGCCACTCTATCTCTTGGCAACTGGCACCTGAGTATAGCTTTTTTTTAGGTCTTGCCTAGGCAGTGCATCCGCTGCATGCACTGTCTCAAAGAGACATGTTGTATCTAACGTATGGCCTTAAAAAACACCAATCTTTTTTATTGGATACTCTTACTATCCTTTGGAAATCCTGGCTTTTGATTGGTGAATACACTTAGTAGTCCCTCCTTTTGTTCCGCCCTGGAGACTGCGCCGCTACAAGAATCCTTTCACTATGGGCCATATGTTTTCCTTCAGTGCACTTCTTTGTCTTTCGCTTCACCTCATTGCTGCTCTAAATTCAGATAATCTCCAGTGCAATTCCCACAACAACCCCTCCCTCCCCTCACAGCTTGTTTGTATTCTGAACAGCTGCTCTGTGCTCCCTCTCATGGGCTGCAGCTGCCTCCTCCTTCTTCCAGTAGCGGCCACTTGTCCTACAAAGTGATGCAGCTGGGAGGGGGAACACAAAAATAAAAAAAGTATAAATAACATTTTAAAAACGTACCTGCTCTGAGAGCCTTCGCCTTGCTCCTGATTCTCGCCTTCTTGTCAGGAGCCTGCTGCACACTGTGCAGGTTCCAAGCTACCAATGTCAGTGCTACTCACTTACTGGGATGCTATTCCCAGCATGTGAGTAGAGCTGGTATTGGTTTGAGTGCCTTGGCTTGCAGCGACAGCTCGTGGAGGGAGTTACGGTGGGGCAGGAGGGCGGGGAGGGGAGGGGCAGGGCGGAGGTTGCTAAAAACCGGCATATGGATAATTGCAGGTAAGTAAACAATTTAATTAATAAAACGAATTTCGTAGCTCGCACTGCATTGCATTTTGCGATGCAAGGCACACTACGAAATTCGTTTTATTAATTAAAATGTTTACTTACCTGCAATTATCCATATGCCGGTTTTTAGCAACCTCCGCCCTGCCCCTCCCCCTCCCCACCCTCCTGCCCCACCGTAACTCCCTCCACGAGCCGTCGCTGTTGGCTTGGCCGTCATACATAGACTGGGAGCCTGTGTCGGTTTCTCTACCCAGCTGCACAACGCAGCTAGGTGGAGAAAGGCTAAGTGCACATGACGGTTTTGTCGGCCATGACGGTTTGGTCGGCCCCAGAGGACCAGCCCAACCGCCATGAGCACTTGACAGTGCTCACCACTCTCCCCCTCCTCCTTGGTGCTGCATCTGCACCGACAGGATGGGATGCCACGCCCCTCCCACAGCTCGCAGCCTGCAGGCTACAAATAAAATGATAATAGAAATGTTGTATTAACATTTTAGTTTTGTCATTTTCCTCTGCTGGCATTAAGCGGGGTGGGGGGCGACGCTACTCCGCCATAACGGAGGAGCCGCCCCTGCTCCCTATGCCCTCCTCCCATTAACGACGTGAGGAGGAAGCTGGAAATTTGTTTTCATCCAATACTGCCTTGCAGTAGGTGTTACAGTAGTTCACGATTGCTGGGTGATTGTTTCTGTTTTTGGTGCTTTATAAACTTCCTTGAACTTTGACCTAGGTGAGCAATCATATTGAAACGGTAAGAATTATGGAGGCTTCCTTTTCAGATACGTGTTGCCTTTTTTTCCGCTGACAAGGGCTCAGTATCCAGCTTCCAACACCAACGCAAGAAGTTACTTTGCCGGTAACTTGCATCATAATCAGATGGTTTCTGTCAATTGTGCGTTCCATTGTGATGTAAAGGGCTTAACTTGCCCTAGAATTGTTTCTGTTGGGATTTTCAGTGAGGCATGGAATACTAAAGAGCGATTGTGAACATTTCGCGTTTAGTGATATGTAACTGGTATTCATGTAAAGGGCTCCAAATACCATTGGGTGCCCAAAAACACAAAAAACGCCCATTACGGTAGGGGGCATTAAACAAAAGTGGCATTGTCTGGTTTTCCTCGTCCCATCTTCCCCTTCAAAAAGAAACGTGCTACAAAAGCCTTTTCTCTACTTCCCTCTAAGTGTGGTTTCGGGAGCCTAGCTTGCAGCAAAATAAACTAGCTGAACACTCCAGATTTCTCATAAAATACATTTTGTTACATTCTGTTTAGTTAATTTATTTCTGCTGCTTCGCACTTTTATTCTTGAGGAAGAGTTGGTATGTGTTGGAAGCTTTTACTGACATTATACTTTTTGAAATGCTGCTTATTGCGACATATGTACAAAATGTTATAACCGGCTGCTTTAGTACCAATTAAAAAGGGGATTTAAGGCAACAACAACAAAAAAGTGGATTGTGATCTAAATATGAAACATTTAAAGCTCATCTGGACATTAATGCTTCCTTAAAAAGCATTTGTTGCTCTTTTATAGCATCTCCCTGTCACTCAGTATGTAGCAGCAGGGCGCGTGGAGCCAAGCACTTCAAAGCTTTTTTTTTTCTTCTACTAAGACATTTTGCTTATCTTTGGTATGCATTTAGTTACATTGGAAAGTGACTCTGAATCTTGTTGCTTTAAGCATTCCACAAAGTGCTCGTGTTTTCGTTTACAAGCCGTCTGTCCTCTGTCGACTCCCCCCCCCCTCCCCCAATCAACCACAGCCAGATCAGCCTAAAATACAAACATGGTTTATTTAATCACTTTACAGAATGCATCTTTTCGCTCCTCCATCTCAAAAACCTGCAAGCACCTCTCCTTTCCTTTTATTTTTGCATTTTTATATAACACTAAAAAAGGAATGAAAGCACTTTACATGAGCACTATTTCCATTACAGAAATGTGCCCAGTGGGGGATAATGTGCTGCAAAACCAAACACTTATAATGTCCAAAAGGCAAGACCTATTTGCTTTGCCAATGCTTGCATTATTTTATAGCCTCTACAGCCAGGGAGCGAGCCAAAGGAGTCACATTTCAGTTACACATCACAGGTCCTTATTTGAAATGGAGACAGGGTAATGCAGTTACATTTATTTTAAGACTGCGATACAACACAGTGAACGGTGGCACTCAGAGATAGGTTCATGCACTACTCAAACCCTTGAGCTTCTAAATTCAGTCCATAGTTGTCAACGTGAGGTGTGTTAAGTCTCTCATCTTATTGTGTTAAGCATAACTTGCCCCTCACACACATTCTTCAGGCTGTTCAATACTCTAGTTATGCAGTCGCACACAAAATGTTATAGTGCTATTCACTTGCATCAAGGCACTTGCCTTTTTTGTCTGTGCGATAAAAAGCCTTGCACTGTGTCCATAAATGTTTCCAGGGGCAAGCATGTATTCCTGATTCAAAGTGTGTAGTAATTGTATAGCTATTCAATCCCTGGCGGCACAGCACCCAAGAAAATATACTGCATCGCTAAACACTTATAATTAGGGCTCCCGGTTTTATGGAATTTTTTTTTTTTACATTTCTGTCTGTATTTATCCATATTTATTTTTTTCTAATTTAATCTGTATCCATATTTATTTTGAGTTTTGTGGAAAATTAAGCTATTAGTATATTTCCACATTTATTAAACTGATAACTATGCGCTCATGCTTGAATGTCTGCCAGGTTTCAATGCTGTGAACACCCGCAGAAGATAAATCAGTGCACATTTATGAAAATATGCACATTTCAGTATCAGCCTTGTGCATATCTAATGCTGTTAAAGGCTCTTTACTAAAATTCCTCTCTTTTTTAATCCCCTTATCTATCAATCCACACATGTATTGGCCTGTTAGTCATGGCAGACAGTATTTGGAATTACTCAAAAAGCAACCCAATTTCCGTTTTTATCCACATTTAAAACTAAAGACAGACAAGAAAATGAATGTTTTCCGTCTGTATTTATCTGTAAAAATCTGTAAAAACGGAAAACAGAAAGCCTTACTTATAATGTCCCAAAGGCCACAGCACTCGAAACCAAAACACATATGTAAAAGACATTCTCATTTACAACACCAATAGCTCTAACTCTCCCAAATGCGAGACCCATTGCATTGCAAATGCTTGCTATAGCTTTCTGGCTGCAAAGTTCCCGCTGTCCACCGTTTGCCCACCAATTGCCCCAAGCCAGTACACAGCCTCTGACAAAATTAGTGATTGTTAGTTAGACAGTCACTGAGCTGGAAATGTAAACAAGGGCCCTCTCTCCCCTGCAGGATGAGACTCCGCACATGAAATGGATCTGAATGTGCACGAGCCCCCTGAGCGCACCCTGGTGCAGCCACAGTGAATATTCACTAGACCTAACTGCTTCTGGCTAAAGGACTACTGCTGGAATCTGAATCTGGCTGCTTGCTGCCTTATTCCAGCACTAGTGCCAAAATTACTTTTGCATGTACTGAAAATGACATATTGTACTGACCATTCAGTGCAATCATTTCCCTAGTCACTAGGGCAAAGTTGCTGAGTCATGGGTGTGATGTATCTAATCCAACCCCAAGACTATACCAGCTATTCCACATTGTTAAACCAAATACAACCATCGCTGGCGTACATAGTGCTTCTAAATATGGCAAATTGGTGTTAAAATGATATTTTACAATATACTTCTTAAGCACTTCAAAAACAGGGGTTAGTGTTACCCAGTTTAATTTTACCTCAGTTTCCTGCTCTTGAAAAGTGGAGTCAGCTACACCGAGGGGAAGTCTATGAGATTATGGTTCACAGTGTTGCATTTATCATAATCCCAGGTGGGAAGCGTTTTTGCATTTTCATTAGCTGCGTTCATAATTTACTCTGTAGGTCACGTGGTAGGTTTCATGGATTCTATTATGATAGAGTCAGTGGGAAAATGGTCTGTGTTGTTTTAGGTGGTCCTCTTCGGGCGAGAGGCTCGTTGACAGAAGAGCTAGCTATAAGGCAGCTACACAACTTCAGACTAGCCAGAGCGGCACAGGGTGCTGTGTGGATTTGTGCACGCAGGACAATAATTAGAGAAGGTCCCATAACCAGCACAAACACAGCAACCTATTTTAAAAGGCCAGATTCGACCTACTCCTGCTATCTCCGAGGGAAGCCACAATTTTAAGCGGGGGTTCACGCCCAATCCCCTGTCATGCTCCTGAAAGCTCTCATGGGCCGAAGAGCCTCAGTGGCGCAGACCCTAGCCAGAGTGGTAGCCTGTACCTTTATCGTGAGTCTAGCCATAGTGGCAGCCTGTACCTTTATCGTGACCCTAGCCAGAGTGGCAGCCTATACCTTTATCGTGACTCTAGCCAGAGTGGCAGCCTGTACCTTTATCGTGACCCTAGCCAGAGTGGCAGCTTGTACCTTTATCGTGACCCTAGCCAGAGTGGCAGCCTATACCTTTATCGTGACTCTAGCCAGAGTGGCAGCCTGTACCTTTATCGTGACCCTAGCCAGAGTGGCAGCCTGTACCTTTATCGTGACCCTAGCCAGTGTGGCAGCCTGTACCTTTATCGTGACTCTAGCCAGAGTGGCAGCCTGTACCTTTATCGTGACCCTAGCCAGAGTGGCAGCCTGTACCTTTATCGTGACCTAGCCAGAGTGGCAGCCTGGTCCTTTATCGTGAGCCTAGCCAGAGTGGCAGCCTGTACCTTTATCGTGACCCTAGCCAGAGTGGCAGCCTGTACCTTTATCGTGACCCTAACCAGAGTGGCAGCCTGTAACTTTATCGTGACCCTAGCTAGACTGGCACCCTGTATCTCGATCGTGACTCTAGCCAGAGTGGCAGCGTGTACCTTTATCCTGAGTCTAGCCAGAGTGGCAGCCTGTACCTTGATCATGACCCTAGCCAGACTGGCAGCCTGTATCTTGATCATGACCCTAGCCAGACTGGCAGCCTGTACCTTGATTGCAACCCAAGCCATATTGGCAGCCAGTACCTTTATCATGACCCTAGCCAGACTGGAAGTCTGTCCATTGATCATGACCCTAGCCAGACTGGCAGCCTGTACCTTTATCATAACCCTAGCCAGACTTGCAGCCTGTATCTTGATCATGACCCTAGCCAGACTGGCAGCCTGTACCTTGATTGCAACCCAAGCCATATTGGCAGCCAGTACCTTTATCATGACCCTAGCCAGACTGGAAGTCTGTCCATTGATCATGACCCTAGCCAGACTGGCAGCCTGTACCTTTATCATAACCCTAGCCAGACTTGCAGCCTGTACCTTGATTGCAACCCTAGCCAAACTGGCAGCCTGTACCTTGATCATGATCCTAGCAAGACTGGCAGCCGGTACCTTTATCATGGCCAGCCTGTACCTTTATCAGGACCCTAGCCATACTGGCAGCCTGTACCTTTATCATGACCCTGGCCAGACTGGCAGCCTGTACCTTGATCATGACCCTAGCCAGACTGGCAGCCTGTATCTTGATCATGACCCTAGCCAGACTGGCAGCCTGTACCTTGATTGCAACCCAAGCCATATTGGCAGCCAGTACCTTTATCATGACCCTAGCCAGACTGGAAGTCTGTCCATTGATCATGACCCTAGCCAGACTGGCAGCCTGTACCTTTATCATAACCCTAGCCAGACTTGCAGCCTGTACCTTGATTGCAACCCTAGCCAAACTGGCAGCCTGTACCTTGATCATGATCCTAGCAAGACTGGCAGCCGGTACCTTTATCATGGCCAGCCTGTACCTTTATCAGGACCCTAGCCATACTGGCAGCCTGTACCTTTATCATGACCCTGGCCAGACTGGCAGCCTGTACCTTGATCATGACCCTGGCCAGACTGGCAGCCGGTACCTTTGTTATGACCCTAGCCATACTGGCAGCCTGTACCTTGATCATGACCCTAGCCAGAGTTGCAGCCTGTACCTTTATCATGACCCTAGCTAGAGTGGCAGCCTGTATCTTTATCGTGACCCTAGCCAGAATGGCCTGTACCTTTATCATGACCCTAGCCAGAGTGGCAGGCTGTTCCTTGATTGTGACCCTAGCCAGAACGGCAGCCAGTACCTTGATCATGACCCTAACCAGAGTGGCAGCCTGTACCTTTATCGTGACCCTAACCAGAGTGGCAGCCTGTAACTTTATTGTGACTCTAGCCAGAGTGGCAGCCTGTACCTTGATCATGACCCTAGCTAGACTGGCAGCCTGTATCTCGATCGTGACTCTAGCCAGAGTGGCAGCGTGTACCTTTATCCTGAGTCTAGCCAGAGTGGCAGCCTGTACCTTGATCATGACCCTAGCCAGACTGGCAGGCTGTATCTTGATCATGACCCTAGCCAGACTGGCAGCCTGTACCTTGATTGCAACCCAAGCCATATTGGCAGCCAGTACCTTTATCATGACCCTAGCCAGACTGGCAGTCTGTCGATTGATCATGACCCTAGCCAGACTGGCAGCCTGTACCTTTATCATAACCCTAGCCAGACTTGCAGCCTGTACCTTGATTGCAACCCTAGCCAAACTGGCAGCCTGTACCTTGATCATGATCCTAGCAAGACTGGCAGCCGGTACCTTTATCATGGCCAGCCTGTACCTTTGAAAAAATCACAGAAACCTGTGTTATGGGGAGCACTATCCACTCATTCACAATTACGTGATTTGTTTTTTCTTATTTTGTATACATATTTTCAATCCAACTAAAACATGGTAAATTTATCAACCTTGTAATTCATCAAAAGTTCAACTAGGATGTTCACAAAATGTATCTACAGTCTTAATAATCAGACTGAGAACATAAATAAGCAATAAAAATAAATTCTCATCAAACAGTGCTTGTATTTCCTTTCTTCAAAGTAGTTTTTATTCTTCTTTTTTCATTTTTCATCAATCAATGTGATAGTTTGAATTCTTCAAACATCTCTCCATCATTCAACATATGAAGACATATCCCAATGCATTTCGGTATGCACCTTCGTCAGGGGAATGCACTATAAGTAACATAAAAAATCTATCACATATATATCAAAGGGGATACAGTATTTACAGTTACAAATCCATACATTTCATTATTTAGTGAATTAATCTTAAACAGAAACCAGAAGATCTCCTAGAGTGTTAAGTACATCACATGTGTGATTAAAAGTCATGCTCAAAAAAGTTCACCTGCCACCTTACAAACCAAACCGAAAACATGGTGAACAGCCCAACTCCAGCGTCACCTCCTACTCACTACATGCAAAATAAAACTTTTCACAACGTAAAAAACCAATGGCACCTCTTGAATTCTAGATTATTTGGCGATGCACATGGTTTTTTACGTTGTGAAAAGTTTTATTTTGCATGTAGTGAGTAGGAGGTGACGCTGGAGTTGGGCTGTTCACCATGTTTTCGGTTTGGTTTGTAAGGTGGCAGGTGAACTTTTTTGAGCATGACTTTTAATCACACATGTGATGTACTTAACACTCTAGGAGATCTTCTGGTTTCTGTTTAAGATTAATTCACTAAATAATGAAATGTATGGATTTGTAACTGTAAATACTGTATCCCCTTTGATATATATGTGATAGATTTTTTATGTTACTTATAGTGCATTCCCCTGACGAAGGTGCATACCGAAATGCATTGGGATATGTCTTCATATGTTGAATGATGGAGAGATGTTTGAAGAATTCAAACTATCACATTGATTGATGAAAAATGAAAAAAAAAGAATAAAAACTACTTTGAAGAAAGGAAATACAAGCACTGTTTGATGAGAATTTATTTTTATTGCTTGTTTATGTTCTCAGTCTGATTATTAAGACTGTAGATACATTTTGTGAACATCCTAGTTGAACTTTTGATGAATTACAAGGTTGATAAATTTACCATGTTTTAGTTGGATTGAAAATATGTATACAAAATAAGAAAAAACAAATCACGTAATTGTGAATGAGTGGATAGTGCTCCCCATAACACAGGTTTCTGTGATTTTTTCATTTGTACCAACTTGACTAGGGGCTAGTCAAGATATGGGTCAGCACCATATATAATCAGATGAAATTTAGGTTTAATTGATAGAATTAGGAGTGCTTATCACATAACACTGTTTGAATATTTTACAGCCTGTACCTTTCTCATGACCCTGGCCAGACTGGCAGCCTGTACCTTGATCATGACCCTGGCCAGACTGGCAGCCGGTACCTTTGTTATGACCCTAGCCATACAGGCAGCCTGTACCTTGATCATGACCCTAGCCAGAGTTGCAGCCTGTACCTTTATCATGACCCTAGCTAGAGTGGCAGCCTGTATCTTTATCGTGACCCTAGCCAGACTGGCCTGTACCTTTATCATGACCCTAGCCAGAGTGGCAGGCTGTTCCTTGATTGTGACCCTAGCCAGAACGGCAGCCAGTACCTTGATCATGACCCTAACCAGACTGGCAGCCGGTACCTTTATTGTGACCCTAGCCAGAGTGGCAGCCTGTACCTCTGTCGTGACTCTAGCCAGAGTGGCAGCCTGTACCTTTATCGTGACCCTAGCCAGATTGGCAGCCAGTACCTTGATCGTGACTCTAACCAGAGTGGTAGCCTGTACCTTTATCGTGAGTCTAGCCAGAGTGGCAGCCTGTACCTTGATCATGACCCTAGCCATATTGGCAGCCAGTACCTTTATCATGACCCTAGCCAGACTGGCAGCCTGTCCATTGATCAAGACCCTAGCCAGACTGGCAGGCTGTACCTTTATCATAACCCTAGCCAGACTTGCAGCCTGTACCTTGATTGCAACCCTAGCCAAACTGGTAGCCGGTACCTTTGTTATGACCCTAGCCATACTGGCAGCCTTGTACCTTGATCATGACCCTAGCCAGAGTTGCAGCCTGTACCTTTATCATGACCCTAGCTAGAGTGGCAGCCTGTACCTTTATCTGTGACTCTAGCTAGACTGGCCTGTACCTTTATCATGACCCTAGCCAGACTGGCAGTCTGTCCATTGATCAAGACCCTAGCCAGACTGGCAGGCTGTACCTTTATCATAACCCTAGCCAGACATGCAGCCTGTTCCTTGATTGTGACCTTAGCCAGAATGGCAGCCAGTACCTTGATCATGACCCTAACCAGACTGGCAGCCGGTACCTTTATCGTGACCCTAGCCAGAGTGGCAGCCTGTACCTTTATCGTGACTCTAGCCAGAGTGGCAGCCTGTACCTTTATCGTGCCCTAGCCATAGTGGCAGCCTGTACCTTTATCGCGACCCTAGCCAGAGTGGCAGCCTGTACCTTTATCTTGACCCTAGCCAGATTGGCATCCAGTACCTTGATCGTGACTCTAGCCAGAGTGGCACCTTGTACCTTTATCGTGAGTCTAGCCAGAGTGGCAGCCTGTAACTTGATCATGACCCTAGCCAGACTGGCAGCCTGTATCTTGTTCATGACCCTAGCCAGACTGGCAGCCTGTACCTTGATTGTGACCCTAGCCAGAATGGCAGCCAGTACCTTGATCATGACCCTAGCCAGACTGGCAGGCTGTACCTTGATAGTGACCCTAGCCAGAATGGCAGCCAGTACCTTGAACATGACCCTAACTACATTGGCAGCCGATACCTTTATCATGACTCTAGGCATACTGGCAGCCTGTACGTTTATCATGACCCTAGCCAGATTGGCAGCCAGTACCTTTATCATGACTCTAGCCAGAGTGGCAGCCTGTACCTTTATCGTGACCCTATCCAGATTGGCAACCAGTACCTTTATCTTGACTCTAGTCAGAGTGGCAGCCTGTACCTTTATCGTGACTCTAGCCAGAGTGGCAGCCTATGCCTTTATCGTGAGTCTAGCCAGAGTGGCAGCCTGTACCTTGATCATGACCGTAGCCAGACGGGCAGCCTGTACCTTGATCATGACCCTAGCCAGACTGGCAGTCTGTACCTTGATTGCAACCCTAGCCATATTGGCAGCCAGTACCTTTATCATGACCCTAGCCAGACTGACAGCCTGTACCTTGATCATGACTCTAGCCAGACTGGCAGCCTGTACCTTTATTATAACCCTAGCCACACTTGCAGCCTGTACCTTGATTGTAACCCTAGCCAGACTGGCAGCCTGTACCTTGATCATGACCTTAGCCAGACTGGCAGCCTGTACCTTTATCATGACCAGCCAGTACCTTTATCATGACCCTAGCCATACTTGCAGCCTATACCTTTATCATGACCCTGGCCAGACTGTCAGCCTGGCACTAGCCAATCTGGCAGCTTGTACCTTTATCATGACCCTAGCCAGATTGGCAGACGGTACCTTTACCGTGTCCCTAGCTAGAATTTTGACCTGTACCTTTATCATGGCTCTAGCCAGACTGTACCTTTATTACGATTTTTTTGCAGCCTTCCTTTTTCCCCTGTGGAGCTCCACCCTGCGTTGGCGTGTTGTGCTTGTCAGGAGTTGAGCTGCCTGGGGCATAGTTACTATCGGTGTACGAAGGGTGGAGACGCGGGGCGCTTGAAAGTGAATGGTCGACTACTGCCCCCCCCCCCCCCACCCCACCCCCAAGTATTGCTGCTTTTTATTACCACAGTGGAGCATATTTTCCTCGCTTGCCTCACCCCCTTGCCACCCTAGTAAGCCACTCACTAACTTACGCATCCCAGGGGAAAAAATTGAGTCTGACAGCCGCGGCTGGATGGGTTCCTTCTGTTGTGTGTGGGAGGGAGGACGCTGGAGGTGGCTGCCACTCTTCCCCAGAGTCGATGTGCAGAGACCTGGCAGAGTTCGAGATGTATGTCTCTCCCACCACAGAGCGCTGCAGACTGGCGACATGAGCTAAACCCCAACCCAGACGCCAAAGTACAGCAAAATATGTGGTCTACCACCGACATTCCAAAAATAATAAATCATATTTTTGGGGGAGCTGGACTTGGTCATATTAAAGCAGTAGCACTCTCCTGACTGCCAAAAGAGGAAATTGCACATTTCTGTCCCTTTGTATTCCACTTTTGTGCTTACGCTTCATTTTTCACAAACCTAATCACAGTATGTATTTATGTGGAAACAAAGGCATGCTCTTTTTAATATTCATGTATACCCCAAATATTTAAGGCCCTAGACCATGGTATTCTGTATCAAGAGTTTATACTGTATTTTTACTTTGATTTGTTTACACTGGTCCACGGACTTGCAACTGCACAGCAAAAATTCTACAGATTGCTTAGACCTTCGAAATTTTGGGGCAAAGCCTGCTTATAAATTAGATGCAGAATTGGATGAAGTCGGCAACATAAACTAACACTTATTATGCACCACGTTTTAAGGCATTGTTAATAAATAACATATACCATTTTAACATGCCTAGGGGTTGATACAAAAGCACCGAGAGCTTAAATTAAAACGTAGAAAGTGGTTTCCAAACCGTAAATAGCAGCATTTAAAAATTCTAAATTATTTTGCATTCGATGGTGTAAAACTGAAAAAAATGATTCCAGATTTTTTTGGGGGAAACGTTTGTAAATATTACAGAAAAATGCACCAGTCTCACTTGTTTTTTTGTGTGAATATTGAACAGTGGCGTAGGGAAACCCCCACTTAAGCAATTTCAGGGGAGACCACCCTGATGTATTGGTCCCTCTGAATATTCATTTGTTGTTTGTGTGCCTTTTCTGTCTGCAAAGTGGTCATCATAATACTGTAAACAATACCACGGAAGAGGGTGTGGGAGGTGGGCTTTTAAACCCAGCAAAGGAATTCGATCATGAGAAATGATGAAAACAAAAAAAAACAGAGAGAGGGGCTGTTGGAACTGGCACCTTCTGGTTGGTTGAGGCGATGACCCAGCCAGGCTGAACCTACTACTCCCATCAGGGGCGGGTGATCCCACACACTGTATAACCTGCGCTCACCCTTGGGTAGCTTGGCATTGAGCAGTCAGGCTTACCAGAGACGCACTGTGTAAAGCATTGGCCCAGCACTCACTCACGATGAATACTTTGATCGTCACAAAAGAGACTTCACATGTGATGTATGGAAATAATGTTTGTATTCTATACACATAATTATCAACACAACATCATGTATTTCTGGGTATAAATTCCATTTGGAAATATTATTAGCAGAACTAGGCCCAGCCTGCAGTGCAACATGTTGTCCACCCAAGGATCTCCCTAGCAATGCGTATTTCTTTACTGCCACACATTTAGAGGGTGCACCCTGGGTCACAACAATAGCAGAGATACGAACATACACAAAAGTATACGATGTTTCAGCAGCATCATGGCCTGAGGCCACGCAAGGGAAAACCAATGTCAAATATAATGTTTTTCTGGCAAGAAATCAATGTCAAACCGTCATCCAGTATCGTGACTTAAGGGCGGTTCTACACTGTCATTCCAAAACATGCACCCACTCCTCACTGCTACACTGTGCAATGGATCTCAGACAAGCCAGTACGGAAGCACTAGCTCACTTATGCACTCAGCATCCTAATGCAGTGCAACCGATACACAGCAGGTCAATTAGTTACACTCTGCAGACCCCCTTCCTCCCCCCAGGCACCAGAAACCTCAGGAAGCAGGTGGGGGTAGGCAGCAAGGTCCATTAGGAGGCAGTCAGCAAAGGGGGTTTGGCAGTGACTCGAGAAGTTCATCCACAGGATGCAGAGCAGGACGCGGGCCGAGGGCAATAGTCAATCACACCAAAGGGTTCCCTAAGGGCCTTCCGTTACCAGCCAAGTTCTGCAAAGCAAGGAGAGTCACACAGTCTCTTGAACCATATCAGATAGTTCTCAGAGGCATTCCTACAATCCCGTCAGTCACTCTCACCACCCAGGCCCGAGCCAGGCAATACTACCTGGCAAAATGGTGTAATCGGAGAGGGCAGTGGTCTGCCGTACTGAGGGCCAAGTAAGGGGACAGTAGACAAATGTAGAATGAAGTGGGGGGGCCTCTCAGATTTAGGAGGCTCCCTATCAGGTACACGGCGATCAGAGTTGCACCCAGGCAATCCAGGCACAATGTCGGGTGCGCAATGATATGGGTCACACAAGACCATTCCGGTCACCTAAAAGGAAGATTTGCAAAATCAATACTTCCCTGGAAATGAAGCACAACGTCTAGTGCACATCGATATTGGTTGCACCGGACGGTTCCGGTGACACACATAGGTGTAAGTTCAGCAATGCCGTATGAGGTAGAATGAGGCACTACTACGGTTACCCCCCCCCCCACCTCCAAGGGTCCAAACCTGTAAATCAGATATCACATCCAATAAGCATGATGTTGGCATGTCGGACAAGAGAGCCGCAGCACGACTGACGAAAGGGCGACACTGGGTTACGCAATCTGTGAATCCACTCACCTCCACTAGACGATTATGTGTGCCAAGGTCCCCAAGATGCAGAGGGGCCACACTTCATAGATACAGGTCATACATTGTGGCTTCGAGCAAGGTGATCCAGTCTCCAGGCACAATTCTTAGTTCCACGCCCATCCCGCGCTACCAGCTGGAATCCAGCAGACAATGTGAGCACTTGAGAGGACATCGTGCTCCAGGTGTCCCAGGAAGATGGTGTGGATCCCTCTTGGGAGATCTTTAGTGTCCCTGAGACCTCCAAGAGAATAGGTGGCAAGCTCAACAAACCCTTGGAGAGCGCACTTCAGGGTGCCACACAGCAGCAGGTAGTTGGCCCAGGCCAGCCACTATTCAGGAAGGGCACACGGTTCCTTTGAATGGCAATAATCCTCCTTGTGCACAACAGAGTCCTCTGACAATGTGCACAGTGCAGTTCCAGGTCTAACTGGTACAAGTTGCTGGGGGGAAAGACAATCACTGACTGGAAAGGAGGGCCACGGCCAGTGCAAATTCACCAGGTACCGCAAAACAGTTAAAAGCTACAGCTGTCCAATTAGTCACGTGTTCTGGAGACCAGCGCACAAATATTGATATTAGAGCATGCTAATTATCAGAGTGACATTTGACCTTTAATAAGTGGCCTCTACGAACACTAATAATTGACACCTGTATGAGAGTAGGGATATGCAAGGGCAACAGTAAGAGTCATGAAAAGAAGCCAAACAAGTCCAGCACAGTAATCACAGCAGTGCTCCGCTGGCAGAGACTAGATGTTCCAAGAATGAGGAATGTTCAGGACCTTTCGCCACAGAGGATGCAACAAAAAGACCAAACGCCACAGCCACAGCATTAGACAATAAGGGGCAGATTTATGATAACTGGCGCATCCCCAGGGATGCGCCAGTTATTGTGTGCCGCAGCTCCGCCATCCATGGTGCGCCGCATTTACAATGCGGCGCACCATGGGGCAAAAACGGCACAGATGCAGGACGCCTCTGTGCCGTAAAGGTGGCGCATTGCTGGAGTTGCGTCGCAAGCGCGATGCAGCTCCAGCAAGGCTCGGGGGCGCCCCATCTTTACAATGCTGCGTCAAGACCTACGCCTGCTTCAAGCAGGCACAGGGTTTTGACGCAGCATTGGCCTGAAAGTGACTGAGTGAAATCTTTTAGATTTCACTCAGCCACTTTTGTGAGGTGCACTTGCGCCGGAACGCCCACAAGTGGCGCAGGGCTTTACAACGTGACGCATCTGCCTAGATGTGTCACATTGTAAATGGGTCGTAGGGATGCGCCACATTTACGCCGCAGTTGCGTGACGCAAACGTGGCGCATTCCCAACATAAATCTGCCCCTGAGACTTTGCTGTGTCTGCACCAACCACGCCCCTCTTCTGAAGGAAGGGATAAAAATCATAATGAAATACATCTTGTAGATGGGAGATTGTAGTAATTTGGAAGTACAGCACATCGGTCTACATGTGTTGGAGCTGGGCACACTATCACACAGCTGAAACCATGCACATATAACCCATGCAGAACCCCAATAGAGCTATCTAAAAAGGCTACATCCCTGATGCCTAATTCAAGCACATCAGTAAAGTGGAGAGGTTATGAGCTGACACCCAAAAACATAAACACGTTTAAGGGGAGGACTTGAGGAGCCCCAACAGTATTGTCTGGCAATGGCAGCTCAGTCATCTTTTGTCCCACTCACCAGCAGATCCGGCGAAATATCCTAAACACAAAGCTGAGGGTCAATGGGAGGGACGCCAGAGCCCAACAAATCACCAACACTTTGCAGTGAGTGATACACAGAGCTCCACTAGGCCCGATTCACAAAGATATTGATGTGACTTACTACTGCAGTACTCCTGGCTTACCTCCACATGCCATAAGAAAGTCATGCGCGTACCTCTCCTATTAATATCATTCAGGTCTGCTAAACAGTAGCTCACACCTTTTTATAGCAACATATTCATGTCTTGGCCATGATACTCAGTATAGGACCATACCAGATAAACTATTTTGAGTTGTTACTAAATAAATCACGTAATCCTTTACTGATTGTTGACTTGTCACAGTGATTATGACATGACCAAAGAACCTGCAGAGTGCCCTACATCCGATGGCTGCATAATTAGTATAATGCACACAGCATGTGTTGCATTTACTATACACCAATTGAAAATGTTCATTCAAATGACAGTCCACAACAGTCTTTTGCCCAGCACATACCTCAATCAAAGAACCACTGTCTTTGCACCTCCTCAACACTACATTTGACAGAATAGACTCTTACAACTACCATACCACAATACATATATATCATGGTGGATAAGAAGAAGTACTGTGCTCTAAGGTCCTCATTCCACTTGCCCTAGTATTGCAGGAGCTAAGACTGGGATGAATAATACAAATACAACAGAGTGCAGTATTTTGAAGGTGAGGTATTATTTCTTTCTCATTCTGAGTGCATGTGGAAAGAGAAAAAACACAGTAATACCTCACATTTTCTCACTTTGTGTATATTGCAGTTGTTTTCCCACACAAATGTTGTGACATTGTTACTTGCCAAATTCATGCGCAGAAAAAGTGTAATTTTTTAGCACTAGCTGTAACTACAAGTATTTAGACACAAATCTCCATTTGCACCGGTGTTCGGATTATCTCAGTTAGTGGAATAAAGGCATTGATACAATAACAGTGCACGTCAGATAAAAGGTTGGCGTACATTTTTGGGACAGGCATATTTTAGTATCACTATTTGGATCATCTGCCCCTTCCTAGAAAGACTCTTCCCAAAACGTTTTAAAACTATAGCCCAATTGTAATATCGTGGAACGACAAACTTTCACGATCCACCTAGCTGAACTGGCCTAAAAAGACCAGAGTATAAGACACTCTGGCAAGAGCCCTGATGACGACCAAGTGAGGACGAAACGTGTAGGCTGATGATTGGATATTGTTATATTTGGCTGAAGATTGGATACTGTTATATTTTGGAGCTACGATTTTCCTTTGACTCAATATATGGAAAACACATATGAAATGAGTTTGCCCATGGATTTGATTCTCGAAAAACAATAATTGAAAGGATACCACAGCTGATACATTGACGCTCCTTTCCATTTGTAGAATTCATTTTTGAGGACTGGGTCTTTGGAGGTGGACCCTGGGAGAGTGTAGCGTCATTTATATAGGACTTCCTGATTTGTTAAAATACGACTTTGAATTGCTCACCAGTGCACTTGGTTGTTGTGCCCCCATCGACTACAGGAAAGAGACATTGTGTCGATAAAAGTGGTAGATGATTAACTGAGCTCTGGACTGCAGCAGGAACACTTTTCAGAGTGTGGTGCTAACCTGTGACATCCATTTACTAAAATCACAAGGCTTCTAAAAAATATTGGTGTTGATACAAATGATGATAGCAAATTGGAGAACCTCCACCTGCAGAAGAGAATGAGGTAAGGCCTCATACCCATTTTTTTGTTAAAACAAGGGGCCAGTGTGGCATTATCTATCTATCTATCTATCTATCTATCTATCTATCTATCTATCTATCTATCTATCTATCTATCTATCTATGTTTCTGTATATAACAAACACAGCCCAAGGCCACTGGGGCACTTTACATGAACACAAAATTACATTACACATGGTCAGATCCATTTTACTACAAGCACAATAGATTAAGTGATTTTCCTGGGACCAAAGGACGTTGAGCCAATGCCAGGACTCGAACTTGGTGGCATATTTACAAGCCCCTATCGCCACCACACTGTCACTTTTTCTGATGTTGTGGTGGCGAAAGGGACTTTGCCTTGTTTACAAGGCAGCATTAAGCCACTAATGCCGCCTTGTGAATAAGGGAAAACCAGGTCTTAAACAGGAGCAAAAAGCATAAATGTTTCATTTTTCCTCGTTTTTGCAGTTTTTTATGTGTGCTGCGTTGTGCAGCACACATAGAAACAGTACAAGGCCATTGATTGTTTATGTGTAGGATGGTGACCCTTCCTGCACATAAACAATAAAAAAAAAATGTTTTGTAACTATGTGTGCTGCATTAAGCAGCACACATAGAAGTTTAAAAATGCCATTTTAGATTGTTTACGGGCAGGAGAGGACACCTTCCTGCCCAAAAGAATCTCCAAATTTATAGGAATCATTATGAACAACATATGGATTCTTACAAATTAGTTCAGATCAATGACAAATGTGATTGTCTTGTTTGCGTATCTCTTTTTATCAATGCATTCATGTTGTTTTAGACTATATGGGGTTCAATTTCATGAATTTTATATATATGTATGACTTATTGAATTGTTTATTAAAAAATACTGTTTTTTTTTAAAGTTTGCGGATTGCTGTGTTTTTGCAACCTCTACACTTATTTGAGACTGGTAGTGTGAATGTCTTTTGATTGGGTGTTTGAACTTTAAATTATGTATCTATAGTGCCTTCCAACTGGAGTTATTTATGACTGATAAGTCTTTCTTGGAGCCCTGTCCCTTTGAATTGCGGGGCTCCTCTCATTGCATTTATCTCGTTATACATGTGCCAGGTGAATCATGAAAGGGTTTTCAATTGTATGCGCTAAATGACTGTAAACTAGTCAAGGTGCCCATGAATTACATTATTTGTTCTTGCTTTCATGATGATGTCTTCATTTTCAACAGTAGAAATGCAAATACATTTTTTTTACTGCAGGAATGCTCCCCTTATGCTGCTCATCTTTATGATGCTGAGGGTGCCAACACTCCGATGAGGCAGCTCCCAGGCCTTTGCGGCAACTACTGTACTGAATTCTGGCTCCAATGTCGATCCACTCTTAGCCTTCTCATTGAAGAGACAGCGATCATGGATCTTGAGTCAGACCAGCGGAAGTTCTGTGGATTCTTGGTGCTTGATGATCCAAACTATTGCTTCCCCAATGTCTTAACCAATGCTGAATTAAACAACCGCCTCGGTGAGGTGCAGGAGGATTCTGAAGGCTGCCTCCAGCTCTGCTTGCAAGAGGTGGCCAATGGTCTGAGGAATCCAGTGGCCATGGTGCATGCTAATGATGGCACCCATCGCTTTTTCATTGCTGAGCAGCTTGGGTATGTCTGGATCTTCTTGCCAAATGGTTCACGTCTTGATAAGCCATTCCTCAACATCTCTAAAGCAGTTCTCACTTCTCCATGGGCCGGGGATGAAAGGGGTTTTCTTGGGATAGCTTTCCACCCAGCATTTAAAGCCAATGGGAAGTTCTACATCTATTACTCCATTTCAGCTAAGAAAGAAGAGAAGATCAGGATATCAGAGTTTCGTTTGTCAACTCATGATATCAACATGGCTGATCACACCTCAGAACGGTAAGCATTTTGTTTATTTACCCCTCAGTTATTACTTTTTGTTAGATGTCCGTGAAAAGGTGTGAAGCAAATTATTGCAAGTGTTTTAGGGACCATAAGCACAAGAAAATTGATGAACAAGTGAGCCATTGATCCACAGAGAATCTCTGGCTTCCATTCTGGGAAACAGTATTATCTACAATTCCCATATTCATTTATTCAAAATGTGCTAAAATGATTCTGCTACTTGTATGTCACTATTCCAAGATCTTCTATATCAATCTTTAAAAATATTGCATCTACTGAATTGCACAACACAATATTGTCAAGGTATATATATGTTCTTCCCCAGCTATGTGAATGTGTGTTGATTAGCTGATGGGAGGAGCAGATGCCAACACATTAGTGGGCTAATGAAGGGCTGAAAATGTGGCCTTGTAGACCTGGTATATCGATGACTTGTTTATTATTTGAAAGGGGTCTGAGAGTTCTTCAAAACAATTTATCAAGCTTTCACCCAAATAAGCTTAAATGTAGCATTCCCTTTACTGAAAACCTACGTATCAGACATAGCTGCAGTGATGAATAGGAGTTGAACCATGCATAAGATAAATTGACAAACAGATTTACCTCAAGGGGCTAGAGACATGAAAGATATCATACAGGCTTCTAGTGATAGGGCCAACGAAAAAAGCAGGAGAAAATCTGTTGTTTCTAAAAAAAGATTAAGAAGAGCATCAAGATCAGGAAATCAGACTGATTACATGATATTGCTCAGAACATCAGGTAATTGGGAGAATACTGACTAAACATTGGCCTCTGATTAAGAGCGATGCACTTACTGGACACACAATACACAATAGGCAGCAGATTTATTTTAGAAGAGCCAAATCTATGTGGCAGGAATTGGTTACCAGTAGCCCTGAGATGAAGATTCTAAAAATGTGGTTAACAAGCAGTAAGGGATTCAGAAAATGTCATGGGTGTAAGTCCTGTCAGTATGGGGCAAATATGACTGACGTTATATCACATTTAACTAATGCTCTATTTAAGATATGTGGAGCATTTCATTGCAAAAGTGAACATGTGGTATACATTTTGAAATGCTCTTGTCCTAAGCTATATGTAGACAGTGAATCTTGCAGCATGTGCAGGCATTATGAATAAGGATAATAGCTAACCTGTTGCCAGGCACGTTGAGGAGGTGCCTAATAGCATAGACAAAGAGCTAAGATATTTTGTGGTGGATTTTGTACCCATGAATATGAGAGGTGGCAACAGGGAGCAGAGATTACGGAGATTAGAGTCCCACTAAATATTGGATTTGAGCACCAAAATACCAGAGGGCTTAAATACAGAAGAGGAATTGTTTATACATTTATAGTCCCTCCCTTTATCTACAGCCACAGAGCTAATCATTACCTTTAGACTCAACAATTCGAATGTGGTTTCTTTATGTTTTAATTTAAATTTATTGGTTCCATTTACGTACTATTTTGCATTTTCTGGATTAGTATATTGGTGTTTGCTCACTAGGGCATGATTCAGGACTAGTTATGCTGTTCAATTTAATAAATGTTTCAGCATGAGTGATGTTAAGTCAACATTATGGAGCACATTATGCTACATATCATTTGTGGAAATAAATTGACAGATGATATCATATTCCCACTTGGACACAATTGTACACTTATGATTAAGGCTCCCAGTTTTCAGTTTTTACTGATTTTTACAGATAAATACAGACAGAAAACAATGTGTTTCCTGTCTGTATTTATTTTTAAAAGTGGAAAAATACTGAAAATGTTGCTTTTTTTTTAAAGACTCTCCATGCTGTCTTTCATGAATTCCCGGCAAAAGCTGGGCAGAAAGGCAGCATGTGGAGTTAAAAAATAAATATGAACAGATTTCTTTAAATACAGGCATATGTTAACATATATTTGCAGTATAACACTGTGGGTGTAGTGTTTTGTTTTATAGTGATATGGGGCTGCTTCATTTTCTAAAATGTGACCAGCATCCATGTATGAGTGCACGTCTAAAAGTTAAATAAATGTGGAAATATACCACTTCACGATTTCATTTATTGTGAAAACACAAAATAAATATGGATAAATACCATTAGGATGGCCAAAAAATAAATATGGATAAATACAGATGGAAATGTTATAAAAATAAATACCATAAAACAAGGAGCCCTAATTTTGATGCAGCCGAATTCAACGACTGTTTGTAGCAGGCATCTTGCTTATGTAATATTATGGGGCGAAATAAGCCACAAGATTATTAGATGCTGATGGATCAAGATGTCGATGAATTTACATTTTTTTGTGCAATACAAAATGTTAATTATGTGAATGAATTAGGGATATACTGCGAATATATCAATCTAACAGAAACACAAAGTATTTCTTTTAAGTATTGATAATGTATTGATTCAAAGAAACACAAAGTAATTCTTTCATATTGAGCAGACAATGCACGTGGTTGTATAAAAAGTAGTTATTCAAAACGGAGCACACTTGTTTGCTATGGGATGGCAGGAGCACTGTTCCTGCTATCCCATAGCAAACTACAATGTCCCGGGGGTGGTTACACTGGGACGTTGCTGGAGCCGACCCTGGGGGCTGGCGGTCCCCAGGGCCATTTATGGTCCCGGGGAGGTGATGGTCCCCAGGACAGTGTGAGGGGCACGTGGCCCCGTATTTCAAACAATTAGCCCCGGGGAGGTGACGTCCCAATGGCTGTATGGGAAGGGCTGGAGCCCCCCACGCATTATAATTAAAAGTATCCCCAGAGAGGTGGTGGTCCCCGGTCCCCCACATTTCAAAGATTTAGCCCCAAGGATGTGGCAGTTCCTGGGGCTGTGAGGGCCTGCACGGGTCCTTGCATTTTTATTATTTATTGCCCAAAGGACCTGGCCCACCCGGGGGCCTAAATTAAATGAAGCACAAGAACCCAGGCTTAATTTTTTTTTTAATTGAGGGATTTGCGGATCCAATGCGAATCCCACAGAATTGTTTTTAAAAATGATTTTTTGGGCCCTAGGGGTCCATGTGGGACCCCCCCTGAACAGGCCTAGGGGGTCAGGGTTTTTCTACTCTGCCCCCTATGCTTTTTTTCCGTTTTTGCTTGTAACTCAGTTCAACTGATTCAGAAGATGACTGCCAACACTACCTGTTTTGAAGTGTTGGCAGACAATCAGATCTCAGGCACAAGATCGGCACAGGTTGCGAATCCACCGCGGCCACAATTGTAAATCTGAGAAATCTTTACATTTCTCAGGAACTACTGACCAGATTTACACAATTTAACAAAAAGAGTGCTTTCTGGGCCAAGAGCTACCTTTATGCCAAATGTGGTGGAATTCGTTCAGCAGTTCGGGATGCAGCCATGTCAAATGTTTCCTATGGAGCCACCTGAGACCTTCCCTTAGATGTCAGGGAGGGAAGCCACCTAACCTCCACATCTGTCTGAGAAAATATACAACATGATCAGAGGACCTCCCTTAAATAGTGGCCTGAGATGCTGCCATTAATCAGAGCTTCCCCAGTGTGCAGCAGCCATCTGTGGGTAGAGGCAGAGTCAGTATGCCACCACCATGGGATAGAGCCCCCTTCACATCAGCTTCATCCAGGGGAAGTGATAGGAGCAGCAGTCACCTTGGGCTAGACAGGACAGAGAGAGGGAGGCACTACACAACTGCATTACCTGTGGGCCCTACCCTTTCTACAGCAATAGTAGAGAGCCTGGAGCCAGGAGCATGCCACTGCATTGCAGGGTAGGTATCTGCTAGTGAGCCTCACGCTCAGAGGAGGGGGCAATCTGCATACTGGCCCCAATGCCAGAGGTACAGGCTCACTCGGTTAAATACACATGCCCCTCACTGCATGTATGATCTGGCCTATTGTATGCCAATGCCCAAGTTTTAGCGAGAGGAGCTGCAGGGCCCGACCTGTTGCATTTGGAAATGCATGTTTTTAAAATGAAGTTCATTTCTTGTTAGATCCAATTTGGTGGCTAAGACTGCAGCCCTGTACTGCCTTCCATGTGCATATTGTTTTTTCGAATTCACAGTTTCGCTGGCACAGAAGTGAGGGTTTTAAGAGCTGGTTTTATGGGGCTGTGCTGGCTCTGTGGTTCTGGGACAATTTTAGTTTTCATTGTCTTGGCAAGGAAGCCTAGGTGGATATATAACAAATGACCATCAGGGAGTCAAACAAATTAAAGGAGAACATTTGGTGACTCATTTTTAGATCATGACAAACAATCTTTTTTTGTTGAATCTCTTTATGAGGGTTTTACAAAATTGAAGTACAATGAATCACTATGATCGGGTTCATACCCACACAGTATCCATATCTCTAGAGTCCCTCCCAGTGGGGCATAACCTGGTGCAAGGCAGGCAGTGAACAACAAAGCAAACACAAGGAGATGATGGACAGAGCGCTGAAACGTATTAGACGCTCATACTCAGTCACAGATCTGAGTTGAATCCATCATCGTTCTTTAGCTCACTTTGCCACCCCAGTTCAGACCCAGCCATATGCAAATCAGTCTTGACACTGTGCCTCATGGGAACAGTCAAGCCCGAACTGCCAATCCAGGTCTTCCCTGAACCGTGAACAAGTATCCTGGGACCGGTTTCGGGGTAACACCTCATCAGCCAGGCTAGCTTGAATCCAGTGGCTGGGTCTGAACTGGGGTGTCGAAGTGAGCTAAAGAACAATCATGGATTCAACCCAGATCTGTGACTCGGTGTGGGTGTCTGAAAAGTTTTAGCGCTGCGTCCATCATCTCCTTGTGTTTGATTCAGGCACTGAACAACCACAAAGTCATAGAAACAAAGAATGGAGTACATTTACATAGGGATCAATCAGGAGCACATTCCATGGGCAATAACATGTCCCAGGTGCAGCTGGGCATCATAAGAATACCATAATGTGCAGAGCAATGGGTTACCAAGAATATACTGTGCCAGGGGCAGAGTCAGCACAGGGACTGAAAGCTGGTCCTCGTGGGTAAGAATTATGTTTGAAGACGACTTTACTCGGGTGACTGTATAAGAAATTCCATAATAGCTATAGGAACCTACACAAGTTGTGTAAGTACCTTCTGTGTATGTATTTTTGTCTTTTTGTCCTGACGAAAGCTCTACAGACCCGGCTGGGTTCATAGAGCTGAAACATGTTGACGCATCCATATATATATAGATATATGGTAATCTAGTTGCCCGATTACATATATATCGAATTTTTTAACAACAGTGCCAACCTTTTCATTAAAAATTCTTTTTTGGTGACACACTGTTTTTATATTTTGCCCTTTCCTATTATTTCTGGACACTTCTACCTGGACCAGAGGTAGCCTCGGGTGAGGCAGGCATACCGCACGTTATTTGACTACCCTATGAATATGCCATGACGCCTGACGGGGCGGATAAAAGATACACCGCATCGACTAAATCAGGCTGTCTATGAGGGTTTTCAAAGACTAACCGAAGGTTTAGTAGACACCAGTGTCCATTCCTTTTTGATTAATTCAGTATACTGTGCCATAAACAGAACTATTAATCAATCCCCTCTCAGGGCGGCCTCTCATCGTTCTTCGCCTCAAGCTTTACCACATATGTGTCCCACATAGCTCTGTTGGGTCCCCTGCTATCCTGAAGCTGAAGTTGGGCAAGGACATCCACCTCTGCTGAAGTCAACACCCTACTACCAGGGCTGAGCTGGTCTTCCATGACAGCACTATCTGTCTCAGAAAGGGCACCAAGGTTGTGCAATAAACCTGTGTGTGTGCTTTTCACCCTTAGTTCTGGGGTGTATACCTAAGAGACAATATTTGGGGATCAGGTGTATCACATTCTCCAAACCACACACAGTAAAGGGGACCCACGGGCAATTTATTGACCAGCTCTGAGTACATGCCCACCTAACATTAATCACAAAAGGGTACTCGAGGGTCAAAAGTAAGACAGGCTGATTAACAGAGACAGAGACGGTGTAGCGCTCCCACTAGCCATATAACTGTGAAAGGAACAATGGAAAACATGCCAGATCAAGAACAGTGTCTGGTCTCTGGCTCCCATCAGTCACCACTCGGAACCGCCCTTCATCATTTGGGGCTCCGAGGACCAGCACTATACTGGATCTTGGTTTCACAACAGAAAGGAATGAACCTTCCTGTTGGTAAGTAAGTGTTGGTGTAATGGTAAAGACCATATGTGTTGGTGAAGTGACTGACAGGGATAAAAAGTGTAGTGTGCAGTGCAAGGAAAACCAGGAAGGGTAGGGAGGAGTGAATAAAATTGGTTAAAAGGAGCAAAAAGATAATTTAATAGGGTGTAGCTCCTAATACCAATATTAAAAGATAGCCAAGACAGGGTAAAGCTATGACCTGTCTAGTGGTGTAACGTGGTCGACATGTTTCAGCAAATATTGGCCAATAGCCTTGCTTTCTTCAGGACAACAAATATACGGCTACTGCAAACAAAACACCAAGTGTGACAGATAAGTGAAAAATAATTAAAAAGAAGGAACGACACAGAAAAGTCACCTGGACATCCAGGTGTGTCTGTTCCGAATCTTCTCACTTGATCAGCAATGGGCTGAAAATAAAAATAAAAAGCATGGCATGAGCTAAAGTCCCATCCCTGTCTGAGAATAGCCTATCATTTGCACCTGTTGCAAACGTCAACATGGGCGTAGTTCATGTCTCGGGATCTGAACAAACACATTGACAAAGCTAGTGTATACCAACATTCACAGAAATTGAACCTTTTCAAGTTTCACAAGATCCTTCTTACCTGGTCAGTAAGAAGTGTATACCTCACCTCGCCTGGCCACGGCTCAGGACTGGTGAAGCACCGCTCTAAAAAGGTGAATAAATTCAAAGGAAAGAATCATCCACCATGTAATGCCTGAAATTCAGTCAAAGCGAACCATTACAGATGCTAGTAATTAATGGAAAAGAAGCGGAGGATGTTATATCCGCTTCGCAATTGGAGAATATGCCATATTCATGAGCCATTATAGCATGCTTCCTTAAGTGCCAACTAAATGGTGCCAACAAAGTAAAAAGCCCGTCCAATGATCTATGTCTCACACATCGAGGATCGTGGGTGCCCCGTGGGCAAAGAGACGCCAAACCCCAGAGCATACCCCCGAAATCAAAAACGACCCGCTGAATAGCGGAACGCTTACCAAACATGCGTGTCACCGCTCGGAGCCGTTAGCAGACATTGCAGCGACCACTCACCTATCCGTCGGTACTTCCTAGCGGCATCTGTGCCGTCTGGGGAGGTACCGACGGTCTGATTCTATCGGAATTATATTCCGTCTAGCCTCATTGGCCGGTTCTGAGCACGTGACGCGTCATTCTGAGCGTCACGCGTCCAAAAAGCTACGAAGACCCTGATTGGTGCAGCTTGCCGGTCAGCCCACCAATGGCAGGTCAGCGAATTCGGCAATGTAAACAAAGCATTGGAGAGCCTAGCCCACTGATCTATCGTAATATTTATACTAATAGACAAGAACGGGATGGTGCAGCCGCGGCAAAAAGCGTTAAGTACATCACCTTGTTAGACTGATTAGGCACCACATTGCGTAATGGGTGATGTAGCAAACTTGGCAATATCGAAAATGCAACTAATGTACATGATAAAAAGGTGTGATAACGGAAATGCAACTAATGTGCATGAGTAATTTTCTGCACAAGAAGGAACAGAGATGGGTGTTGAGATTGGGTAGCGATCGTACAGGACTGAATGATGACATTCCGTGGTCATCATTTTAAACCATTTCACTGAGGATGCGTTTCACGTGACAACTTTGCCTTCAGAGATATGACTCAGTAGCTTTTTATCTGGCAGATACCCTTTTGTATAACATTGCTATGTATACCCTTGCTTTTTCCACCTAGTAATTATGCCTTATATATCATAGCCAGCTTGAGACTCTTCCTTATGACCTTAAGTCCGTTATCACACTTCTTAAATCATGCACATTAGTTGCATTTCCGTTATCACACCTTTTTATCATGTACATTAGTTGCATTTTCGATATGGTCAAAAATAATTTTTTTGTTGCCATCACGTCACGCTTTGCATTGCATTGCCAAGTTTGCTACATCACCCATTACGCAATGTTGATCTGGCATGTTTTCCATTGTTCCTTTCACAGTTATATGGCTAGTGGGAGCGCTACACCGTCTCTGTCTCTGTTAATCAGCCTGTCTTACTTTTGACCCTCGAGTACCCTTTTGTGATTAGTATCACATTCTCCACCACTCCAGATAACATGTCCATCACCCCCCCCCCCCCAGGCCCCTAATAACCAGGGCAGTCCCATACCATGTAGTAGAAATCAGAAATGTGTTGGTGACATTGCGGACAATCCGAAGGAACCTCTAGGAATATCCAGTGAATGAGTTTTGGTGTCTGGTATGTCTGATGTAAGTATTTGAAATACATGTAACGGAATTGAGGATTCCCAGAGACGTCCTTCCCATGTACCTTAGCACTCGCCCATTGCTTGTCGGACAGGGCGGTACCCCATGCAGCTTCACACCGTCCCATAGTGTTGGGCATTAAGGGTACTACAAATTACAGTGACGGCATTCCTGGCATCCCTGTGTGTTAGTAAAACTTGCAGTGGGATTGATGTCTACTGTTCCATAGCCCGTGTCCCAAAAGAGTGGCGAACATATGATGAATAACGTTATACTCCAGAAATTGACCCACAGGTATCCCATGGTCCTCTCCCAGAGCCTGAAACGTCTTGAGCACCTTCTCCTGATATAGGTCCACAGTTAGCTGTACCTCTGCCTCCTTCCAAGTACGCATAGCACTCCAGTCGAAAAGATCAACTATCATCAGCAGCTTCTAAATTGGTAACTGGGATGCATAGCAGAGGTGCCTCCACCTGCCACAGACATACTTCTGCCACCACCAACATTAGTCTGTTTTCTTTGGTAGCCTTCCGGGCATTGTGACACAGACATGTTAGGATGGGAGTGCCCTGCAGGCCTCGTTTTACCTCCTCCCCCTCAGTACTCCGAACCGACCCCTGCCAGCGCATCAGCCATACGAGACATTCTTGATATCATTGTTATCTTGTGGGACCAAGGCTAAGTGGAATCAAAAATAATCGTTTTTGAGCAAGCCACTTTGAGTAGTAACAGTCACACACTGAGCAGACACAAACTATACAACTTGAGGCTCTTTAAACATCATAAGTTCTCTTTTGTCCAGGATGGAATCCAGAAGAGACCTTGGCCATCTTATGAAGGATCCTAGAACAATCCCCAGCTAAAATGGATCTGATTGCCCATGGCATGCACGTCAGCTGGTACAATGCCATCCAACAAGGCTAGTCATAGGCCTGGAAATGTCTGCATTGATAAAACCGGCACTGCGAAGCCATAAAAGGGCTCTGTACGACACACAAAGCATTCTTGGCTCTGGCCCATGTCGGCAAGCTGACTTGTCACTACAACCTAAAGAGCCACTTGTGATCATCAGAGGAAAGTCAGATCGCATAGGTCATTTTAACAATCAAGCATGGACAAATTCAATAGATTATGTTTTAGGTGAATTAATTGTTTTTGATTTTGTGCTTATGATTTTCTCTTGGGCTCACAGACATTTTATAGCCAATGCCTGGGTGTTTGGAAACATAAGCTCTCAACTTGGCAAAGTTGCGAGAGTCCCTAAAAAATAAATTGCTTGACCAACTTAATCTGCCTATTGAAATGCAGTGGCCTGGTATTCTGGATATTGAATTAGCATGTGACTATTTTATAAGCAAAAATGTGGTCATAATGAGGATATACCATATGTGCAGTGGCTGGTATCTCAATAGTGGTTGGTGGGTGGAGTTCCTCGATCTTCCAAGTGCCACTGAATACAGGCATTAGCTGGGCTAGTGGCCTGAAGAGAAAGTATCAGTTTAGGCAATTTTTCCCTCACACATTGATACTGCATGTTAACTGAAGACAGCTAATCAAAAATATACACTTTTGACTTTTCACCAGTTACTCAAAAGTGTAAACTTAAACGTCTATGCCCCTGAAACAGAAATGGAGCCACATATATGCATGTAAGTTGCTACAGCCAAAAACAAGCAGAAGTAAGTCTTGCACAACACATGGCAAACCACTGATACTGCAATACCCTCCCATGTAAAATAATGGAGGCGGGGACTTAAGAAAATAAAGGTAAAATAAAAGAAATTATTTTGACTGTTGAAAAACTTATGTAGATTTAATTTAATTTTTTTAATCTAAAAATCAAACGACCTTTTATTTAGTTTGAAAATATTTGAATAAACTTTTTGAATGTAAAAATGAATGGACAAGTTTTTATTAAAATATAATATAACTATTTTTATTTATTACTATAAATCCCTTTTAATTATTAAGGTGTGATATCAAATTCATTTTTTACTTTAGGATGGATTTTTTTTAAATGTAAACTTCAGCACAATAATGCTAATTACATTTTATATATTTAAATTAGGATTTATTTCAAAATGAATAGTGTTTTAACATTTTTATTTTGTTCTACATTTAAGATAAACATATGCAATTAATCTACATTAATATTTCACAGATTCATGCAAGTATTCCACCCATAGCTTTTTCATATCCCTCGTTGACAATGCCATGTAATGCCAAGTGTCAAATATTGAGAAGCTTAAAGGAGAAAAAGTGGGAGATGGGGCAGGTGGCGCGTGCAATGGCTTCCCCTGCTGCCATTAGCGTACTCCTGTCCTGCCGGCTGCAGCCACTAATGGGACTTTGAGGCACCGTGCGGGCGGGTCTCAGAGAGTGGTCATTAGTGCAGTGTCTTCTGCCACCTGTGCGATTGGTGACCCATCGATTGCTGAAAATAAGGAAGATGGAGACAACCATCTTTCGTTCTAGAGGGAATGCCAAGATGGTGAGCACTGCTCGATTAAAGTTCGTGTGGTTTGGACGAAGCCTGTCAAAGAGGCATTTACTATTCTTTCCTCGCTCCAGCCCTGAGGAAGACAACTGGAAATGTGACCAGCAACAAAACACTTGTTGGCTAGTGTTTTGAAGAACTTGTGTAACAAGGATATGACCTTTGAACTCCTGTGAATCATCTTTTAGGAGACTTTTTTCAAACCTTGAACTTCTTTCTGCGGAGCGCTCAGGGATTAATACTTACTTACCCATACAACTTAAGAAGCCTGCTAGCCCTCTTCATCCAATGGTGTGTTGTTGTGTCATTCACATTTTTCTTCCACCCTCTGCATCATATAGCATGGTGCAACTGGTCATCCCAATTTAGCCATTGGCTAACTCCACCACGAGTGATGGCTTTCAGCTCATTCACAAGGTCGACATATGTGCACAAAAGGGTTCCCCTCAGTGCCAGGGACTACTGGTGCAATGTGTGCTTTAGTAGGCCATAAACTTAGTTGCCTTTAGCCATTTTTTCTATGTTGCCAAGGACCCAACAGGTCCTCAAGCAGTGCAAGCATACAAAACAAGCATTGGCAGATCCAAAAAGCTCACAGTCAGTGCCAGATTTATGGACTTTGCCATTGCTTCTTGTCCTTATGGTGTTTATGGTATAGTACTACTATATGCTACTTATGACCTTTATTGTCAATAAGGTGTTCTTTAAAAAAACATATGTTTGCCTGTGCAAAATGCTTCCCCAATCATTTTCTAGGCATCAGTCATAATTACACATTGGGAAAACCTGAAACACTGCATGCAGTACTACGGAGGGATTCATAAAGCCAGTTTTTCATTTGAGGATATCATTTATGCAAGCACAAATTCCATCACACATTTTCCACATTCAATAATAGTATCTAGATCCTAAGTTACTGCTATTGCTAGTGGAATGTTACAGGAGGGTTTAAGGCAAATTCAATTCAAATTAAATGAACACTCATAATGTTTCAACTTTCTGGATTTCATAAACATTTGCAATATCTTTCCAACACTTTCTGCACTTCTGAACTTATAGAAGTGTGACTGTGGTGCATTTTATGTGTACATATACACCAGTGTTTTCTAACATCGCTCTGTTCAAGCTTGCTAGGTCATGCTTCTGCCTGCCCTTTTGGATATGCTTGCTCTGCTCTTCTGCTTACCTGCTGAAAAGCTACAGGGTCACGGAACCAGGTACAAGGAAAGCCGGGCATGATAGCATTGAGTAACCAAGCCCTGCATGGATGTAGGGTCGGACGCCCTGAATCCAGCTATCAGCAGCTTGGGGGGTGGGGGACCTTTGGTTCCTAACAAATTCAAACAAACTCAAGCTTGGGCTATGCCTTCAGCATATTAGAGCATCAGAGTGTCATAGTCTCCCTCCATAGGATGGTCACGACCAGGTAAAACACTGTATTAGAAGCGATACTTACCACTCATATCCACATCTAGCTCCTGGGTACCACAACCTACAGGAGGGTGCCCATGGTGCGTCGGACTCAATGTAATAGTGCTCGTCCCTTCTAGGGAGCCAGGGCAGACAGAACAATGCGGCAGGGCGAGAACAGCCACGGCCTGAGTCTGTCCCCATTTTGGGTCCCTGGTCCTGTAGCTTGGACTCCACTCACCAAGCTGCAAACTAGCACAGCCTCAAAACTAGCGCCTGTAATGGTCTTCTCATTAATGCTCAAGAAAGAGTCCTAAATAACTTACAACTGGTGCAGAATGCAGCCGCCAGGAGTCTGACAGCCACCCCCAAATTCAAATCAATATCCAAGGTAGTGCGACAGCTCCACTGGCTACCCATCAGGAGCAGAACCAAGTTCAAGGCTCTATCAGGGCCGGACTGGCCATAGTGGGCACCGGGCATTTCCCCAGTGGGCCGCTAGGGCGGGGGTCTGTTTTGGGCCTGGGAGGAGGGAGTTGGGGGGGGCTGGGGGGGGGGGGGGGGGGGGTGTTGTTACAGGGGGTTGACAATATCGGCCCCCTGTAACAAAATCAGCCGAAACTGACCCTCGCATACTGCTCAGCTGCACTCCCCCTCACCCCAGTGTGGGCCTACTGAGCAGTTTGCCAGGGCCGGTTTCTGTTCCCAGACCAGCCATGGGCTCTATGCATTGCATACAAGGCAATCCACGACACCGGACCTGAGTTTCTGAGGAAAACTCTCCGCTCATACAGGCCCAGAAGACCCTTGTTCTCATCTGCAGTGAACCTGCTGATTGTTCCTCAAACCAAGAAAGCCTCCTGGGGCGACAGAAGATTCACAGTCACTACCACAAAACTATGAAACATGCTTCCCCTCCACATCAAGACCAGTCACACCCTGCTTACCTTCCAGAAACAATTAAATACCTGGCTTTTCAACCAATAACCACCCACGCCTGGCCTTCCCTCTGCCTAGTCCACAGCGCTGAGACACCTAAGGGTATTTGCGCGCTTCATAAGTTGCTTAAATAAAATAAAAAAAAATAAAAAAATAAAGTTCAGGTGGTTTGCTCCCAGCACTGTGAAACATGGAGCAGCTTTTAAATGGCTGCTCCATACTTCACTTGAATTCCTTGCCCGCAGGGCAGTTCATGTCACGGCTGCCCCGAGAGCACTGAATTCACCATAATAGGGCACACTATCCATGTTCAAGCCTGGCGCACCTTTTGAAAGGTGCACTGTGGTGCAAACAGGGAAAGTGTGCCCTATGCATAATATGGCCCCTAGAGGTTTAAGCCATTAGAAGATGACAGTGTACAAATTAAAGAAAAGAGAAAAAGAGGGAAGAAGGGGAGAAAAAATAAGCAGTGAGAAAACCGAAGAGGGAGAATAGATGCACCACATGAGCACCAAGTACAGTGTCGGAGTCAAAGTTGTGTAGGCTACTTGTGGAATTACGAATAAGAACTTCTGCGGTGCTGGTAAATCATGGCAGTTTACTTTGTTGGCATTGGAGGTCATTTTTGTCCAATAGTTTTTGAACCTTGATGTTTATGTACAGGAATACATTTAGGATGTGGCCTTCACATCTGTTCAGGAAATATCCCCATGATCACCAAGAAAGGCGTGACAACACATCAGCCTTGTTCCAGATACACAGGTTTGTTTCTGAGGCGAGTGCGATGAGTAAGTCAAGTGGCTGCAGTTTGTGCTAAGGGGCATGGCTTCAAGGGGGGAAAATGGTTAATTTATTAAATAGTTGAGTACAGGATATTTCAGTCAGGTATGGTAAGGTGTCTGCAGGGCCGGACTGGCGGTAGCGGGCACTGGGCATTTTCCCGGTTGGCCGCCAGGGTGGGGGCCTGTTTTGGACCCCTGGAAGCTGTTTTTGTTACCCGGGCTGGTTTTGCAGCATAGCATTGCTGCAATTGTAATAAAAGTGGCTGAAACCAGCCGTGGCAAAGACCTCAGCAAAATACCCCACACCCCCTAGGGGGCTGGCCAAGCTCTATGCCAGGGCCGGTTTCGGTTCCTAGTCCGGCCGTGGGTGTCTGTCGGATTTAATCTGGAATTTTTAAATACTCACAGACACACCTACACACACACACACACTCTCGTCCCTGTAATAAAGTTCTTAAAAAGGGTTATTTAATAAAATACTGTGCGTTAAGTAGCCCTTGGGGCCCATCGGAAGACGGGGAGGGGAAGAACCGACCGGAGACAGATGTAGGTGTGATAAAGGCCGCTTTATTGGGAAACAGGTGCATCCTGAAAACATACCCCAACCTTGGCCTTTGCCGTACAAAACTAGGCCTAACTAATTATACATATACCTGACCAAACCCCCCACCCCCACCCCTAAACAGTTCCCCGCCAACAACATAAACATCATTATCAATTACCCAAACGCCTGTCTCAACTGTTTAAACATCTGCCATATGTACACTCCCTCCCCCTCAGCCAGTAAAACTCTTTCCTCCTATCCTACCCCCCGTTTAACTAGGAAAAAGCGCCATCCGACAAACTTTCCAGCATCTGCCCCCAGCGACAACACTACCAGAACCATCCTAACCCAGAAAGCACCTGCTTCCCACAACAGCCCCTTTTCCAAACCATAAAGGACATCAACCCCTGGAACCTCCCCTCCCCCCCCCCCCAACAAACCTGTCCTAAGTGAGGGTGGGTGGGACAACGCTCAATTTATGCCCCCCGGCTGCTGGGTCACTGTCCCACGAAATGGTGCACAGTGACCCAAAATGGCCGCTTTTATTACCCCCAGCCCAAAAGGAGCCCAAACCCCACTAACTAGCCCAACCAGCCCAAAGTCCCTTCCTGTGTCCTGTCTAAATTCTTCCCCCCTCCCTCCCTCCCGGGGCCCCAAAATCCCCGGGGGGGCAAGCCTCCCTCCAGTCGGCCACCCCCCGCAAAGCCCCATTGGGGCCCATCGGGAGACGGGGAGGGGAAGAACCGACCGGAGACAGATGTAGGTGTGATAAAGGCCGCTTTATTGGGAAACAGGTGCATCCTGAAAACATACCCCAACCTTGGCCTTTGCCGTACAAAACTAGGCCTAACTAATTATACATATACCTGACCAAACCCCCCACCCCTACCCCGAAACAGTTCCCCGCCAACAACATAAACATCATTATCAATTACCCAAACGCCTGTCTCAACTGTTTAAACATCTGCCATATGTATACTCCCTCCCCCTCAGCCAGTAAAACTCCTTCCTCCTATCCTACCCCCCCGTTTAACTAGGAAAATGCGCCACTCGAAAGCCCCATACGGCTTTCGACCCCCCCCCCCCCAGGACCCCTGCACCTTTGGATACCTGTGCACCCCTATTGCCCGGTCTAACGCCTCCTTCAGCTGCACAATATAGAGCTCCATCCCATATCTCGACAAATGTACTCCATCCTCCATGAAAAAGTAGACCGCCCCATACTTCAGTTCCGGGTGCTCCATCCTACCCACTCCTTCCTTCTCACAAAAGGCCCGCATCTCCCTGTTAATCTTCCTCCTAGTCCTGTCAATAGCTCCTGGTTTCTCCGCTCCCCTCCAACACCTCCTGGGTATGAATTCTGACCAGATGACATAACACCCTGCCCACTGCCTCTTGATCTCCAGCAAATCCCTCCTCATTTGTTTCACCAGTGCCAGTCCCTTACACTGCACCAAATCGTTCTCCCCCAGGTGAATGACTACCACATCCGGGCAGACTCCCCCCCCCCCCCCGCACAACATTGTTCAAAACCGGCACCAACTCGTGCCAACGCATGCCCCCTTTACCCCTCCAATGACACCTAAACAACTGCTCATCCAGTTCCAGATTGAGGTTCCTGCATTTTTTCCACTCGGCCCTCTCCGCTCTTTTTACAAACGAATGGCCCACCATGTATATGGACACTGCTGCCGCCGTAGGCCCCGCCACCGCACCTGCAAAGAGACATATGTAAGCAGCGAGCCCAAACTCCAAGTCTACTCCACCACTACCCCTCGCAACCTGACATACGTCTTATAGCAGTCTGATTTCCAGCGCCCCAGCTGTTTAATCTCCTCCTTCCCCCAGCCCTTCCGCTCCGCCTCCGTCGCCGCCCCGATGCAAAAGGAATGCGTTCCGAACTCTTTCGGGTCCTCACCCATAGACCGCAGGGCGTGCCGCAGGACCCACAGCAACTGCGCCGCTGTCACACGTCCGCCCCTCTCCTGCCAAAGACCTCCGCACCATCCTGTACCCCTCCTTCTGCCAGCCATCTTCCCCACTCCGCCGGACACACCGCCTCCGTTCCCCCAGGACCCAACAACACCCAAGTACCCTTCCCTCGCTGATCAGTCTTGGACCGCCGAAGCTGCACCGCAACCTCCCGGCCTCTGAACTCCACCTCCACCCACGTCAGCCCGGTACGTCCCTTCAAACCCACCAACTCCGACACCCGAAAGGCTCCAAAATACATCCACGACATCAATGTGGAAAACCGCACCGTCTCCGCCTGATCCCTGCACACTACCGGTAAACGGCCCACCAGGCCTTCCAACATTGCCTCCGTAATCGGCCGTCTCCTCCGCGCCCGAGCCCCTCTCTCCTTCTCCCAACCCTCCAGAAGACGCCTCCCCAATTCTCCCGCCGAGGGGGCATACCCCCACCAGAGCTTGCCCATGAAAGCCAATCCTGCCAGTTTACCCGCGATGGTCACTCTCGCCAGACCTTTGTCCATTAACCCCAGCATGAAACGCACCACCTGCTCCTCCCGACGCCACTTGCCCCGCTGCCTTACCGCTCCAAAGCACAGAAACTCCAGCCAGGCCTGCTCGTAACTCTTCCACGTGGACGCTGCCAGGGACGACCTCACCAACTGAACGACCCGCGCTCTCCCACCAACCACAGCTCCTCCGGCACCTCCGTCCTGTCCGCCGCCGCCTCCGTGGCTAGCCCATGGAACCTCTGCCACTGTGAACGAGACAAAGCATCCGCAATGTCATTGTCCACTCCCGGCACATGTTGACTTTGAGACCATTAGGAGCCTATACACTCCAGCACAATGAGGCATTACACACACACACACACACGCACACACACACGCAAACATACACACACACACCACATACCTATTATTATGAGGACCGGCCATTGACCCTAATGAAGTGTGTAATTACTATTCTAACTCCACAGGTGCTTTGATAGTAGGTTAGGTTATATTGACCAATGCAAATCTAACAGATCTTTTCATTTTCTAATATACTCGCTCGAAAGAACCAAAACACACTTTGGGGACTGGTCCTCACAACACACCGGTCCTCCCAAAGATAGTGTTTGTCTGGGTCTGACAAGATTAACCCACGCTAATAGGACTGCGCCATACGATATCCTCTTCCGCTGGACTGACACAGAGAGGAGCATGTATATTCATAGGAAAACATCTAGGCTTCACGCTGGCAGGTACAGCCACAGACCCCAGAGGTAGATGGGCCGTTGCTCATGGTAAATTAAACAATCTAAACATAATTCTTGCTTCAATCCTTGCCCCTATTTTAGACGATTCTTAGCCAATTCTACAGTTAAAGAATGCTATAACAGGCCTTCCCGGGTTAATAGTATGGGGGGAGGGGTGATTTTAATTTTTTGCAAAATACTGTATTGGACTCGTCCAAAAAAGATCGCCGTCAGAATAAACCCCAATCTGCTTTGGCGATTCAAAGTTGTAAATTAGACCTTGACATCATGGATTATTGGCGAGTCAACAACCCTCTCAAACGAGAATATTCATGTTTTTCGGCAAAGTACAATTCTGCCTCAAAATTAGATTTCTTTCTAACATCCCATGAGTTAGAGCTACATAACTATGTTCATTTATCTAATGTCTTTTCGGATCATGCAGCAGTTTCCATGGAGGTAAAACTGGGACCACAAGAACAAGCCCTATAAAACGATGTTTTTTTAATAAATCTAACCTCCTAGATCCTCAATGGTGTACAGAAATGGAAGAATTCATTGAGGAGTTCTTTGCATGAAATAGAGGTACAGCCCCATTAAACACGACTTGGGATGCATTTAAGGCCACTTTATGGGGGTTAATCACATCTAAAGATATACCAAAGCATAAGGCAAGAAAGGAGGAGAAAAGTAGATTACAAACTGATCTTACAGAGGCAACCCAAGAACACTACAGGGTTAGATCAACATATTCTAGGCAAAAACTCTCCGAGGCTAAGTGTAGGATGTGGTATTTTTATTATGCCCTGGGCGAAACTAATAGCAACTTTTACGCCCAGAGGACGTACGAGGAGAGCGAGTACACAGGGAAGCTCTTGGCCTGGCAAGCCAAAGAAAAACAGGCTCGCAATAGAATAGATCAATTAATCGACCCGATCACTAAAATGCATGCTAAGACCACAGCCTCAATTGGTGAGTGGTTTCTGAAACACTATGAGGGAGTCTATCAAATAACAAAAGAGGCCTCATCTGATTCAATAGGGAGTTTTTAGCTCAACTTACAATTCCCACACTAGATGATGAGGACAAGAAATGCCTCACAGACTTTCTCAGAGACTGAATTAAACAAGGTGATTGGCTCCCTCTCTAATGGTAAGGCCAACGGAGACGATGGTCTTCCGATTGAATTTTTTAAAAAATTTGGAGGATCTCTACGTAAAGAACTTTTAATCTTAGTAGATGATCTACTCCAAGGAGGATCCCCCCGGACTCTTTTCACTCAGCTGTAGTGGTTAGTATTCTAAAAAAGGAAAGGACAGGGAGAATATAAATTTGTACCGACCCATAAGTCTACTAAACTCAGACTATAAAATGTTTACAAACCTTCTAGCAAACCGATTGAATAAAATAGTGGGAGGTCTGGTAGTTAATGATCAGTGCGGTTTTATTGCAGGCAGGTACCTCCATACAAATACAAAGTTCGTATTGGAGGCACTAGATTTTTTTACACTAATAAAGTGAAGGCCCAAATCTGGTTTGTAGACGCGGAGAAAGCCTTCGATCTAGTGTCCTGGGACTGCCTGTTTGCTATTTTGCACAGTTTTAGTTTCCCGAATGTTTTTATCTCTCTTTTAAAACAACTATATATGAATTCTAGGGCACGGATTATCATCAACAATTCTAATATTGGGACATGCCAGGTCACTAGAGGTACTCGACAAGGCTGCCCCCTGTCGCCAATATTATTCGCATTATTTATTGAACCTTTGGCGATTGCGATTAGGAATACACGAACCGATACAGTCCCGGTAGCTGGCATGACTAATATAAAATTGTATGCCGATGACATTGCTCTTTTTCTAGATTCTAACCCCTTAAGTCAAGCGAAAATTTAAAAAATATTCTCTGACTTTTAAAAACTAGGGGGTTACAAAATTAATGTTAACAAGACGGAAATTATTTTATTAAACTGCACTGTAGACACTTTAATACCAGAATTTAGGCAAATGTACAACTCAACGCCAAAAAGATTTCTGGGAATATTTATATCGGACAACTTAGACAACTTGTTTTCACTTAATTATTCACCGCTGCTAAAAATTATTGAGTCCCTTTTAGAACGTTGGAATTTATTACCCCCGTCTTTAATGGGCCGAGCAGCACTGATACAAATGTCGATTTTACCTCTTTTTAATTTTCAATTTAATGCAGCACCTTATGTTATTCAGGCCTTCTTCTTGGATGCCCTGATCTCCTAATTTCTCTGGGCCAAAAAGACTCCTAGGCTCGAACTTAGCACTTTATTTCTTTCATCTGCACAAGGAGGGCTGTCCCTCCCAAATATTAGAGAATATTATTTTGCGTCTTTTGCTCACCACAGTTTTAGGTTTTTCTTTCTAGACACTAACGAGGCAGACAATTTTTTTATGAAGAAGATGCTGCCAGAGGTAAAAATAACTGATCCGATTAGAGTCACTTAAGGTCCAAAGAAAATTCGCTACAAGTCCCTTCAGTGGATTTTCAGACAGAAAATCCAGTTTTTGAAATTCTACTCTATTCCTAGAATAGGTAACACAATGGACTTGAACAACTTTAACCTAGGGGAAGAGGGATGTATGGACAGTAAAATAATTATCCTCTTGAAAGACAATGGCTTTGAGAAAATTGAAGACTTCCTGGTCGGCAACAGGTGGAAGTCATGGGATCAAATAGCCAGACAGGTGCACCATTCTCACTCCATCCTGAATTGGTCTTTTCTTATGCTCAATCCAATACTCAGGGAGCAGGATATAGGAAATCTTTATTTTAAGGAAACTATCTCTACAGCGTGGAATAATAACCCTTAAAAAAAGATGAGTGTTTGGATTAAAATACTAAAAGAGGACAAGGAGCAGGAATCTTCTAGTAAGAGTATTGAGAGGTGAAAAAGAGGGAGGATATTGAAATCAATCAATAAGTATTGGCTAAAATAAATAAATGCAACAAAACAATCTTCTGCGGCGCTAACTTTAAACGCATGCAATTTTATAATAAATGGCTGATTTACAGAACTCCCTCCTATCTCCATAATATCTTCCCCCTAGTTGCCGACAAATGTTTCCACTGTGATGGAATTGGAAACACATTGTTTGGGAATGTCCTAAAATTCAGCCACTCTGGAAGAAAATCGAAAAATACCTCTCCCTTGAGCTTAAAGCTTCTATAATATTCGATGATTTAGTCCCTGTTCTAGGCTGTTCAGCCACTAACACCCAATACGACAAATTTCTTTTTATAGCCTCTCTAATAGCTAAATCGCTGGTTCTGCAGTCCTGCAAAACCAACCAAGTACCGACCTTTCAGGCTTGGAAGGCTAAGCTATTACAAATCCAGGGCAGGGAAAGAAAATACGCGCTTAGATCAGGGGCGCTCAAGAAATATGAAAAGTTTTGGAGTGCGTTTGAATCGTAAAGTATATCTTCATAACCACTAGTCTGCTTTTATGCACTTTTAAGTACTCTGCACTTTATAATTCTATTTTGCACTTTATAACTGTATAACTATGCTGTGGATACTTGAACGCCGACTACTTACTTATATTTATATGTCATGTACTGTACTAAATCTTTTACAAATGTATTCTGTAATGTTGATCTTGTTTTTATGAACTCTCAATAAAAATATTTTTTTTTTAAAAGGAATGCGCCGGTCCCCACAGTGTGGGTTATACATTCACATAGACACAGGGACATCCATACACAGCAGCACAGGCAAACATCCACAAAGGCAGAGATACACATAGTCAGAGCCTAAACACACACCCACATATATGCTTTTCTAGCCCTTCTCCTCTAGCTGCCCCTCACTCACCCGAATGCTGTACAACTATCTGGCTCTTTACTGTCCTGGGTTGTGCGCCCTCTATTATGGGTCATATTCTGGGCCACAGCAGTTAAGTTCTTCAGTCTCTGAGGGAGGTCATGCTGCTCCCACTTGTAGTGCCCATATTGCTAATGTGTGCTGGCTATTCCAACATGATTAATGACTCAGTAACTTTAGACAGTGCTTACTTGATGCTCCTGCAGTGTTGGTGCCATGTAGTCAGTGCTTAGCAGTGACAGACTGACTCTCACCACAGACCCAGCCAATAATATTTTATCCTACTGGCAGGTGGTCACATTTTGGTTGACTTTTTCTGGCACAGACCAGGCGTTGTGTTTGGTTTGGACTGTTTTTCCACTGCTTTTCAACATTTAATTTAACTAATGCATTTGATTTATCACATGCGGTCTGTCAATCACTTCTCACTTGTACCCTGCCAGTAACACAGGCTGACTGAGCTGTATGGTGGTCTATGAAGGCCCATTTAAAAGGGGTATTGCCAGCATGCCAATGCCTGACTCCTTGAATTCTGTCATTATGCATTTAGTTTGCCTTCTTTGAATTATGGTTTCATTCCTCTACTTCGCTTGGTAATCAAGATACATGATGTTGTCAGAGCGTAGCTGCATAATGAATGAGCTCTGGAGCGCATAGAAGACTACAATTGCATTGAACCTATCACCACTGCCAAATCAGGTGTAATGTATGTTGCCATAGGCAGAAGTATGTATTTCATGTACAGGAATGTGACATCCCTCACAGAAAAGATAAGAGGGGAGTTAAGATTCTGAAGGAACCGACCACCAGAGGACACCCCTTACTATTTTCCCATCTCCTAGGGTGGGGACTCTGCATATAGAGTCTCTAGCAGATAAGGAGTTACCAAAGGTAAGTAACCTGTTCATCAAATCAATTTCACTCAAAAGTGAACGAGCCTTGGCAAAGTCAACAAATTGGACACCTTATAAACGTTTTCAAGGAAAACTTCAGTAAATGTCAATATTGTCGGATAGAAGTACATGGGGCACACAACCCTGGTAAGGAGCTAGTCAGGGGGACCAGCAAGGTTCTCAAGAACAGCTACCTTCACAGAAGAAGCAATCCTCCAGCAGTTCTAGGCACTTTTTCTGCATTGCAATGGATTCCTATGGAGTGGTCCTTTTGCAAGGGATGAAGGATGCTGAAGATGATCTAAGGATGCTGTGGATGTGATGTGGTTGATTAGGGTCTTCCTGCAGAGATTTCTCTGTCCACAAAGATGGTGAGTGGGTCCTGGTTGCAATATTGAAGTTGCCACTGAACTACCAATCGCCCAGTGTCACGGTCAAAGACCAATCCTTCCTGGGTTGATAACTCACCTTCTGAGGGTCCCAGCAACTCTTCAGCAGCACGCCCTGGCTCAGCAAACTTGAGTGCAACTCTGTGTGTTGGGTCTTGATCCTCGGTGTTGCATGGCAGTGTTGGTAGTGGCATGAAGACTTGGGGCTACTAACCTGCCCCTGCAGGCTTCTTTAGCCGTTGTGTTCCTGTGCTGTTAACAGGAAGCCAGTCAGCTGGCCCTTGGAGTTCTCTTGATGGGCCTGGGCTCTGGAGACAGCTTTCTGAGCAGGACACAGCACACACAGCCCCTTTCTTCACTCGCTTCTTGGTGCAGCAGATGCAATCTTCTTCAGTGTAGACTCTCTTTGCTGGCTCCTCGATGCAGCAGGGGCGTCTCTATTCGGTCTTGCTTCCAAGTCAGTCGAGATCTGAGGTCTGGGTGCAAGGAGTGCCCCCTTTAAGCTTGGAAAGTGCTCTCTGGCTAGGATGTAGTTGATTGCCAATGGGCTGCCAGGTTCCCTCCCACCTAGTGAGCACTTCATGTGGAGTGTGGCATCTGGCAATCCCAGGATGCACCTTTCTGACCATCCCCAAGATGGTGAGAACCTGCTCTCATTGTCCAGACCTCACTAGCCCACCCCAGGGGTGTGCCTACCTCAGAACTACATGCCCCTGGGGATACTGGTTTGGCAACTGTTTTCCCTTCTCTTCTCCCAAACAATAGGGCAGCCCTCCCCTAGTGGAATACATTTTCCTATCAAAAGTGGCTTCCTCTTTAAAGCCTGACTTTTGTGTCTAACACCTAACTGGCTTACTGCAGGAGGGAGATGACACCTACCTGGCCTGCAATCCCTCACTGTTCTCCTTCCTGAGAGTCGTTGGCCCGTCTTTTCAGGATGGCAGAAAGCTGTCTTTTGGAACAGACTCTGTGTGTGCCCAGGAAGACACGAGAGTATTATTGGTCACAATGCGGCAGCTTTTTGGAAGCTGCATACTAAAAGTTACTATAATTTCGACTTGAGAAACAAGACAGGCTTAATGTAACGAGTTGTTTGATACCTTGGAGTGTCCACTTTAGTCGCACTGTTGAGGGGATCAGCGGTTAACCCTGTACTTGCCAATGGGGTGACCAAGTCTTTCCACAGTGAAAACTGTAGTTTTGCGTGTTTACTGTCAGGACATTAAAGTACCTCTCTCAATATACCCTCTTTCCCCACTCACTGATTCATCCCAAGCCTCATTCTACAACTGTGATCTCCCTACGATCCTCTCTTGACCCTTCCCTCCTCTATGCCTCCTTGTCTCACCCCAAACCTTATTTACTACTATGACCTCCAAAATACCACTTCCTAGACTCTTCCCTCCTGTATCCCTCCTTCGACTCACACCAAGGCTCATTTTGCTGCTCTGATCTCCCTAATGACCCTTTCTAGATTCCTCCCTTAATCTTTTTCAATCAAACTTACAGACTCATGTCCAATGCTGAAATTAACAATGTATATTTCCCTATACTAATCCACCACTAATCCTTTGGGTTCCAGAATAGCATGCTACTTCCTAAAAAGTGCTTTGTCAGAGGTAGTAAGCGCTATATAAATACAATTACATTACATCTCCAATGACGTGAGTCATCACGTCACATGTTCCCAGCAACTTAGCCATTTCTAGTGTTCCCAGACTGTTTACTAGAAAAAGTATGGTATATAAGTTCAGTGTATTTATTCACAACTCTGGCACTATAAGAATTCTTTAGGGTCATACAGGGCAGATTTGAATGAGGTGTTGTCTATTGGTTACCTAGCAAGCAAGGCGAGTGCTAGCCATTCTTAATTGGCTGATCTATTGAATAATTGAGCGTTTTCCATATCTTAACACAAGATAAGTTACGTATCCACCCTGGAATCTTTCAATCAATATAATTAAAGATGTCCTTATGTTTGTAACTGTGTTTAGTGCATACTGTTTTAGGCTCTTCTCTTCTTTTCTGTGATCAACTTTTACCCATTGGGGATTCAAAATTGATGTTCAAGCCAAAGGGACATTTTCAATCTTTGAAGGAAAGACAACTGCGATAATATTTCCTCCCTGGACCCTTAATCTCTATCACAATTCAGAGCACACATCGTTAAGCAGTGCTCCCAGCGTAAATCTGAAGTGGCCTAGTGAACATGGCACCAATCACAGCCTTGTGCAAATAGTAGGGATCCCAAGGATTTGCTGTCTATTGGGTGACCTCTGAGGTTAAGATCAGGTTTGCTCTGAAGAAGTACCCACTGGTCTAATATTCAGAGATGATCTACAATCTTTGATACAGAGCCCCTTCATGCGCTACCATTTATGGGCGATTTACCTTCTATCGTTTCAATCTTTAGTGACTTTGCAGTGAGAACTAAACTAGCTCCTTTCCTTAAAACAAAAGCTTTCCACTGGCTAATACTTGATTTAATGAATGCATGGACAAATGGGTGTAATCCAAAGTTCTGCACAGTGGCATATTTCATTATAAAGGCTAGTACAATTACATGGTAAACTTCCCTATAAGAAAATACACATTTACAGCTTCATACTCAGGGCCACTGGAATTCTGCAGCAGGGGAGCACAAAAGTATGCGGCAGAGTTGACTACATTATGATGCAAGATTCCACCTCACTAGTATCAATTTAACGATCACATACAGAAATAGACAAGTTAAAGATGACCAGTTAACCTTTGCAAAGAACCTTCCAATGCATGCAAACATGTTGCAGCTTTTTTAGTATCTTTTGTTCCATTTGTGCTAGAAACACTTTTTCTTGTTAAAATCTACAGATTATGCAACAAATGATGGATTATTTGGCATATGCGGCAAAACCATAATTGTGCAAAAAAAATAAAGCTGCATCGCATAATTCCAGTGGCCCCGATTTTAATAAAGGAGAACAATGATCTGGACCTAATCTTGGCAGGTTATAGAAAGTGTAGGACCGAATCTAATCTCATTCTCTCCTTTTGAGCAAATGTCAGAATATGAAAACATGAATTCTAGATGGAAGAGTATTTCAAACTTTGCGAGCCAACAAGCATAGAATGTAGCTGGAGTACATGAATGTTGTAGAGAAACAGACCAAAAGAGGCTGAGCTAAATGTGCAAATGGGTTGGTAAACTCAAGGAAGACCAGAGGGTGGCAAAAAGGAGTGTAGATGACTGAACAAAATGGGTCGAATTCAATTCACAAAACGTAATTTGTGCATAAATCAAACTTTTGTATTAGAAAAGATAAACAAATATGCACTGGAAATGTAACAGTTATTCAGAGAGTCAGTTTCCAATGTGTGGTGTCATGCAGGCATATTTTCTGGGTTCTTCTAAAGGGTGGTCACAAAAATGCAATTCAAATAAGATGAACACCCACATAGTTGTACAATTGTGTGTAAAGCATTCACAGGTATATATGAAGACAACAGGAAGGATGCAATTCTGCACCCACTACATTTTCTGCCTAATTATGTACTTCATGCATAATCCACCATCTGCTGCATAATTTCCAGCTTTCACTATTCTATACTTGCGTGTTCATGTATACTTTCATGATATTGTATTAGTCATTTTCTGGGTTTGATATTTTGACATGACACAACATTTTATCACTTGATAGTGTGACAATCATGTGGGTGGTTACTACTAGTAATTCTGTAAGGTGTGGTCACTGTAGTAATTGTATTTGATGTGGTTACTGCTGCAGAAATAGTTGAAGCCGTTAGTAGTTCAGGACCGTTTCCATTGCTCAGAAGTAGCTCTCGTTATAGAAAAGATTGGAGACCCCAGCACTAAACTCAAACCGGTCAAAAGTTTTTAAACGGAAAACGGTATACATGGTTGTTTGCAGTGGTAGACCCTTTGCAAGGGTTAACTGGCCTCCCTTCAATTGATAAACTGATATTAAAGAGGTGCAACTCTGCCCAATAGTGTTAATAGTTGGTAAAATTATGAAATCATTCGCCTACAGATTGTGCACCATGATGCCACATCATTTCTCTTGTCTTATCATGTAACATTTTAACCCTGCCACACAATTTGGTCCTTCATTGGTGCATAATTCCAATTGTCCTGGTATAAACCTACACATGCCGTTACATCACATATGTTGTTTATTCTTATGTTTATTCATGTCATCTCCTCTCCATAATTTACTGTGTAAAGATGTCAAGTTCTTATGTAATTTGCATCCATATAAACACCACTACAACATTATGCGATGGATGCGAAGACACGTTTCATGCTTAAAAACAATTACCCTAAAATGCCAGAATGTTATTTCGTGTGATTTTGCATGATTTTGTGAAATATCTGCAAAAAAAGTTGAACAAATATTGCACAAATCTAGGCAAGATTCTCAATGATATAAAACTATAGCAAGACCTGTTTCGTGAAATGACTACACGAAAATTTTATGTACAAAATCCCAAGGCAATTATACATTAATTCAAAGTGCATTATATATAAGGGCCAATCAGACTAAATATAACAAATAAACATTCCTTATTGTTATATTAACATGACTCTAAAGCCAGTGATCTATACAATTTACTAGTGTTGTCATAACACACTGCAGATTAAGAACATAGTGTGACACGACAATCACGCCTTCATTCAAACAATCACACAACAGAAAACCATCAGTGTTCAATAATATCAAAATTTGATGTGTCTTATTTTCCTCAATCCAGTTTTAACTAAGTCATGATTGGTCAAGTAATTATAAACAGGTATCTCATAAAGTTACATATAATGTTACATAGGAGTAATCCCTTTGAGACAAAGTAGTAGCTTAAATTGTTGGTGACTCTTCATGAAAGCAAACCTCAAAACTAAAAAAATGACTACAGTAAAAGCCAGACTGAGCAGCAAACACACCAAGCACTTAATCCAAACGAGAGAGGCAAAAGTGAGGTATGACAAATGGGTAACAAAAGGCTGATTATCCGACTCCTGCACGATCAGGACAGCAATCTCCAAAGTGGTTCTTCTCTTAGCCGTGCATATGCAGGGTGCAAGTCTCGCTGACTCTGATTGATGACCCAACTAGGGCTTACCCGACTGGTGCTCATCAGTTTTTTAGCACATTTGAGAGCCAGAGACGGGTTTGGGGCATGAACCCCAGCTCAAAATCTTGGCTTCCTTCAGTTTAGCAGTAGGTTGAATTTAGGGCCTTGAAAGTTTCTGTCGTTTTGGTTCAGGTTAGCCGCCGTCTTCCTTCCTCGTGCATGGGGTACATGTATTCAGCAGCATGCAGGATCCTGGACTTTAAAAAATAAGTCAACTTAGTGAAATCAGGATGGATTTGATGTGGTCATATTACCTTGAGTCTGATACAAGTCTAGCTGCAGAGTGGTGGGCTGCTTTTAGAGGTGCAAGATGGAGTTTCAATATCAGTTAGAAGGGCATTTCTGTAGTCTAGTCTTTATAGGAGGCGAGATTGAACTAACTTTTTGAGGTTCTCAGGAGGAAGGAGGTGTTTAACCCCTTCGCTGCTGATGACGAGCTCAGCTCGTCATCAGCCACGGGTGGCGTGTGCTGATGACGAGCTGAGCTCGTCATGTAACGCGGAAAACGGAAAACAGCCGCACAGCACAAAAATTACTGCAGCAGCGATGCGGTTAACTCTTCATAGCAGTTTGATTGGAGTTGTGCTCCTGTTGCTATGTTATTTATGTGTGTTTCGAGGTGAAGGTTTTTGTCCAGGTAAAGGACAAGTGATTTTGCGCAATCAACTATGGATGGTAGGCCGGTGAAGATTTGTGGCTTTTAGCCATGTTTGGCCACGGGTCGTGCTGTTGGGGAATTAGATCAGTAAGAATTCTGTGTTTTTTTTTATTTAGTTAAAGGGGATGTTGGGACATCCATGATTCTGTTTTCATTATAGTCAATGAGAGGATCTCTGTGTCCTTTGGTGAGGAGACTTTTAGGTGGTATGAGATGTTTGAACTGCTAAGCAAGACACCTAAGGATTAAAATAGAGGTTGAACAGGTTGGAAGAGAGGCTAGAGTCGTGTACACTCCTTATCTACAAGTGCTTCACTATTGTAATGTTGAGAAACATATCAAATTCAAATAAAATTATTTTTTAAAGAATTATGAAAATACACAAATACATTAGCTTCAAGTACAGCAACACTTGAAAGTCTGAGTCTATACAATACAAGTTTAAATCACAATATATCAGCTTCCTTATAGATGTATACCTTTTCTGTGTAGTTATATATCTATATATTTATTACTTTACTCATCCTGCAGAATACAAAAGACTGTTGACTCTCTCCAATGTGCTACTCTATTTCTCAATCCATACCTCTCAATATATCCGCTACCTCTACACTCTGACTCATCTCAAACCTCATTCTACTAATATGATCTCCAAAATTACCCTTTCTAGACTGTTCTCTTCTCTCTTCTTTTAGTAATCCCAAACCTCATCTTATTTCTGTGATCTCCCAAATTTCACTTTCTAGACTTTTCCCTCTTCTACTTCTCCATTATTCTATTCAATCCAACTAATGGACTTGCATGTCCACCAATTAATTTATATTTCGCTATACTAATCCACAACAAATCATTTTTGGGTCCCGTAGTAGTGTGCTCCTCGCAGGAAAGCACTTCAAAGCCTTGTCAGGGGTAATACGTGCTATAAAAATACAATTACAATAACCACACTGGTCATCATGAACAATATGAAAACACTTTCCTTATATGCCCACAACAAAAAAGCAACACCCTCCCATCCACACATGCCTCATGGTGTAGCTTACTATCCTTGTGGTGAAGTGCTTCTTTACCACCCATATAGGACTAGTAAATGCTATACAAATGCTACATTACAGTACAAAATAAGTTGACCAGCTGGCAAAGTTACCTGCACAAAAGAGTTTTAGCAGGAGAGTTATCCTTCTAAACATGTATTCCAGGAGAATTTCTGCTAAAATTCTGTTTTGCATACAAGCTAGTTTTTTGCCACTTTTAAATATTAATTATATTGCCAGAACTGAAGATCCTCAGGTTCTAGCAGTCCTAATTTCCATCCATTACTTGTACATCCGAAAGGTCTAGGACACACAAGTTCCAAGCCAACTTGAACCTAAGAAATGTTGCAATAGCCGTATATACCGCTGCCGAGGGCTATGCCGGTTGGCTGTGAGCCTGCAGTTTAAGACGACAACAAGGAACAGGTGTTTAAACATCATGTATAGTACTTTAATATCGTTAAATACCTTCTGCCTTTGGCTATACATGATGATAAAACACAGGACAAGCTGCAGTTTACAATTGATTCCTTTATTTTCATTGGTGTTACAGAGGCAGAAGGTCTTTAAGGATATTAGAGTATTCCACCCACTAAGGTTAAAATGTTCTAAATTAAAAGGGAGAAACAGAAAGACAAACCCTGGAATGTTGAAGCTGCAGTCCTATACCAGCCATTGTTGGACCTGGGACACTCAATTTTTTCAGTGGCGCTCTCAGCGTTCAAATGCCATAAATGGTATTCAGATGACATCCTCTAATGAGTCAACATTCAGAGATGCCAATGGATTCCCATCTCCTGCTCACAGTGTAATCATAAACCTCATTCAGCACATTTGGAGAACATTTTCCTGCCGGACATTTCGCTTAATCTCTCAAGTATCTTTATGGAGACAGCACCTTTGACACCAAACACACATTTATTTAGTGTGAGTAACCTGTGTTCACACTGGGGTCAGAAGTGATGGGGCTTCAAGGGCCTAACTGATGTCAGCAAAAAAGTAAACCTATGCAGTTTCTTAGGGGATATTCTGAGCACTTTTGTTGAGTTTATTTTTCCAATTTTTAGATGTTTCCTTACCCAGCAAACCATTTGGAACGGTCATTGCATTTGTATAGCACTTTATGAGGAGCTGGAGCACTTCAAGAGATGGGTTGCATAATACAGTGTGGAGGAGAGCTTGATTGGAAGGATGTTGAATTTGCTGCGGACCTATGTGGGATGGATTGTTGTGTCATGCGTGAGTGACTTGAGTGGTGTTCTTAACTTGTCTTGGGTTGCAGGCTTAACAGTGCGATGAAGGATGAGTTATTTGGTACCTTTTACTACTCGGTGGTACTTGAGAGAGGAAACAAGGCAGCAAGATGGTGTGATCCATATGCAAAATGAAGGGAGGGGTCCATGTGATACTGACATCTCACAGGTATGCCAAGACCTACAGTCGCATTTTTGCCTTAAGTGCTAAAATATGCTTGGTTCATGAAAAAGTAAGCAATATCTAGGTCTCCCACCATCCAAGTAGTCCCACGGACTGCCATCCCTGAAGCGTTACTGTCATCGTATGTATAATGAGAGTCCGAAGACGACAGCTGGACAGTGTCTGTGGGAATGAATGTGTTGCACATGTCCTGGAAGGAAGACGCATGAGTCATCCTATCATCACAAGACATCCCATTGATACCACATGGATATACGTGCATCCTTCACTGGTTAAAAGATGATAAGGCCTGGTGTACAGAGCTCCAGTGGCTCAGTCCTTTACACAAGCAGGAGGTGAACATTTTCTATGCAGTTTGGAAATTCAGCTGGTCAGTCATGAATGGTTTCTGATGTATCTAGTTACTAGCATGTGAAGTTTTAGACATCGATTGAGTGGAAGATGCTGGTTGCTTTTTAGAGTGTTTTTTGGGGGTTTGGTTAGTGATAATTGGTATTTTTATTTAACCAAAATAACTGCCCTTGGGTGTTTTGTCTGCTGTGACATGTAGACCAATGTTCAAAAACGCATTTGCTGCACGCAGATCAAATAAAAACCTTTAGTAACTGGTAAATGGAATCTCCACCTAGGCAATTCTTTGCTTCAGCTCCATAATCGGCGTAGTTACCTACAGGTTACAGAAACATAGAGGCCTAGTGTTGTGTGGGCTAGTGTCCAAGCAGGCGGTGTTTTTTGCACTCTTGCTGCTTGTGCCCACACCTGAGTTGCTTTGTGCTGCAGCTGATGTTCCGTGCTGAGCCATTCCTGAGCCGCAGGATGATCTGAGGAGGATACTGTTTCGACCTACTGCACTGAAAAATCCCTGCCTCCCCCACCTCATTGGAACAAAGCATTGACTTCTTTTTCTGAACATCTGCTTCCAGCATTTAACTCCAGCACTGGTAGTAATGACCAACCATGCTTTCGCCCTTTGGAAATTCCCTACTGAGGTTCGAGGACGCAAATGTCCTGAATCCCAGGATGCGGCTGCATCCCTGGCAGAAGTCCAGCTGACCTGTTAAATGATATTTCTTGAGGTCCTGGAAGTGGAGCGGTGGGGACCATCCTACAGGTGGAAGGAGTGGACTGGGGTCCAAAAGATTTCTCTTCAATGTAGCATTGCTATCAAAACTAGTGGCAAAAACGTTGACTTTTCAAAAACAAATTCAGTTGCAGGCCCAGAATAACCTATCAACATTTCTAGTACAAGACACAACTTGGCACACTTAGGGGCATTTTACAAGCCCCTTATTGCCACCACAACGTCACTTTTCTCGATGTTGTGGCTGCGATAGGGACTTCCCCTTATTCACAAGGCGGCGTGGCACTTAATGTGGTTTAACGCTGCTTTGTGATTACAGCACCCTTTCACGCTATACTTAGCGTGAAAGTGGCGGGCAATGGGTGTTGTGTTGGGCGTTCCACTGCAACACCCATTGATTTTGACACTGCCCCATATTTACAAGGGTGGCATAAATATGGGGCAGCACCAAAACTAAGACCAGTGAAAACCTGGTCTTACCCTGGCGCAACGAAGAGCAATGTTTAATTTCTCCTTGTTTTTGCTGTTTCCGTGTGTGCTGCGTTGTGCAGCGCACATAGAAACAGCAAAAGTCCATTTATTGTTTATGTTATGTGCAGGAAGGGACGCCTTGCTGCACATAAACAATCATTTTCAAACAAAATTACATTTTGCAAATTGTATGTGTGCTGCTTTAAGCAGCACACATAGTAGTTTCAAAATGCCACTTCAGATTGTTTATGTTCAGGAAGGGACAACTTCCTGCACATAAACAATCAACAGTGCAAGGGTGCCTGCGTTGGTGCTAGGCAACTAAATTAGTGCCAGCACAGGGGGAAACACAAGGTTGCACCTTATTCTTGTAATACGGTGCAGCCCTGCGTTTCAGCATTAAGCCAAGGAGGCTAACACATTGCTCCACCACTTCCTTGTAAATATGCCCCTTAGTTTTGTCCTCTTGTACACTCTGTACATTTTGGTGGGTAATCTGGGGCACGGGCTGGGCCCCCCATCATTGTATCCCTTTTTGTAGATCCCTTCCCACCTACAGTTTTCAGGTCTGTCCCTCAAGATATTCTTTCCACACAGATGAAACCTTGTCTGTCTGAGGCAAGTTGCTAAGGTTGAGTTGTGGGTTTCTCACAGAAACCAGTTTACATTCGAAGGATGTTGTTCTGTGTTTGGTAAGTGCAATTATTTACACAAACACTTGACATTTACGCTGTATTGGCTGGTGGTTGTGGGTTTCCCTAAGGAGACAACCCTGTAAGGTTAATCAGACCCTCCTTTGCCCAGTGCATTTGTGTCTCTCCATCTTACTGTTAGTGTCCATGTTTCTTTGTCCAACTGTGCATGTGTCCGGATCTGGTTTCTGTGTCAACATTTGTGTCTCACAATGTGGTCCTGTCCTAATGTAATGTTCCCTGTCTGAGGATCCGAGGACCCTTGTTCTTGTGCACAACTCTTACCTTGTCTCTAGTGCCCATTGCTCCATGTTCTAATGTTCTGTGTGGGGGGGGGGGCTTCAGCAGGATTGAATACTGTAAGCAGCAGCTGAGAAGAAACTGGTACAGTATTGGGAAATGTCTGCTTATAATCTAAACCGAGCATTTTATGGGAAAATAGAACACAAAACATTAGCAGCAATGGGAGAGGAAAGACGAAAACAAATGGACACGCAACAAAAAGTATCTGCCAACTACCACCTCGCCTCACCAACTTTCCCAATGACCTAAACTGCCTGATTCCAGGTCGTTGGTCGTCTAAGGACTTCTTTTTTACAGGTAAGAGAAGACTTGGAATTATCCATTATGCTTATATGGCTGAGAGAATTAATGAAACCTGCGGATCAGCATGAGGAGTGTGTGAGAGCTGTCAGATGTGAGTGACAGCATTGGTAGGTGCTCAATTGGGAGAGTGCTTGCAGTGGTGTGGCTGAGTGTGACTGGCGTGAGAATATTTGAGTGTATTTTGACAGTTCTGTGGTGAGAAACTGAGAACTGCCTGAGCGGTAGACCTGAGTTACTGTTCTTCAATCCGTCCAAAATTAAGAAAGGTCCGGCTTGTTTTTAGGCACCAGGGGCCGTATTACAGATGGTGCGCCAGTGGCCCAACAGGCGTTTGTGCCCACTTTCCGTGCCCCCTGGGCACTTTGGTATTATAGAAGAGGACGCAGACGCCTGTGCATCCCCTTCTATAATACAGATTGGGCTGGAGCACTTAAAGCGCCAGCGCTATCGACAAAGGGGTTCCCTCATTTGCATCAGGACGTGTCCTATATAAATGAGGGAATTCCTTTGACTCTGCGCCGGCGCCATATTACAGGTGCCAACGCTGAGTCAAAGAAGCCCGCAGGAGGCGCACTGACAGTGCATCATTTAAAAGGTGGTGCACTGTCAGTGCGCCTCCTGACAGCAGCCCTCTGCAGAGGGCAAAGGTGGTCCCATGGACGCCCCCCAGACATCCCCTTGCAGGCGGGTGCAGTCACTGACTGCAACCGCAACACACAGCAACACTCGACCAACTTTAAAAGGAGACCCAGAATTAGCAAACCAGAACTTAACAGATGGCTTGAAGCCTCCTTAGACTTGGTGGCCCCAAGAAACTCAGGAACAATAAGAAGGACTTGAAAAAGATAGCGTGGTACACCCCCTGCCTCAGAGAACTCAAACTAAAGTGTAAACAAACAGAGATACAGTGGAAAAAAGACTTCTCATTAGAAAAAAAGCAAATCTACAGAGAAGCTGTAAAAGTGTACAAATTGGAAATCTGCAGAATTCAAGTCAAGTACTACGAAACTAAAATCTCCTCAGCCGCCAATGCCCCGCAAGAAATATTTAGTATTTTTAAAAAAATCACCACCCAGACACCTCCATCACCACCTGTAGCTGACACACTCAGAAGCTGTAATGACATAGCAGAGTTCTTTCACACTAAGATTCAATCCATCTACCTAACCTTTCCATCACCAACCACCCCCCAAAATCCCCCTCAGATGGATAAAGAGGGGAGCCGGTTAGTAACAGTTTTAGAGGTCTTTCCTCCCCTAGACCTGGAATCCCTTAACATTTACTTGAATAAATTAAAATCAGGCTCCCCAAGAGACATGGCCCCACCTACCGTCCTAAATCAAGTCTCCCACACAATCGCCCCAACCATATTAGAACTCATAAATCTATCCTTAAACACAGGCAAGGTCCCATCCTCATGGAAGCAAGCCATGGTTAGAGCACTGCTTAAAAAAGTAGGAGTCGACCCAGAAGTATTCTCAATTTATCTCTCGATTTCATTGCTGCCAGGAATTGCAAAAATCACAGAGAAACATGTGAATGCCATCTTGTCCACATATCTAGAAGAGAAACGCTGTTTTCACTCTACACAAACAGGTTTTAGACCCCAGCAAGGCACAGAGACAGCCTAGGTTGCTGTCCCTGAGGAAACCAGAAAAATTATGGACTCCGGAGGCTCGGCAGCAATTATCCTCCTGGACCTAAGTGCAGCCTTCGATACCGTCAACCATCTTCTGCTTATCTCTAGGATTAGAGAGGCAGGGATATCGGGGGTTGCACTGAGGTGGCTAGAGTCTTTCCTAGACGGCCGCTCATTCCAGGTCTTCGAGTAAAACTGCACCTCTAGAATCATGCCCTTGAGGTGTGGGTGCCACAGGGCTCATCCCTGAGCCCCACCCTTTTTAATATTTACATGAGCCCCCTGGCAAAAATAGTTTGGCATCCGAATCGTTACATATGCTGATGACACACAGTTGATAGTATCCCTCAACCAACCAGGACACAGCCCAAACAATCTACCCAATTGTCTAAAAACAATCTCAGCCTGGATGGAGCGCTCCTTCCTTCAACTAAATGGATCAAAAACAGAATTGATGCTTCTGGGTAAACCTCTCCCTGAGGGGTCCACCCCCATGTGGCCTAATTGTCTGGGCAGCATCCCAACCCCCAAAAACGAAAAATTCTGAGAGTATGGCTGGACAATAAACTAAACATGAAAGTCCAAGCACAGAAGGTTGCAGGATGCTGCTTTGGATTACTAAGGATGATGAGGAAAGTTTTTCCGATATTGTCTTGGGAGACTAAGAAATTAGTAGTCCAAGCATTAATCCTCTCCCGCTTGGACTACGCAAACGCTCTTTATGTCGGATCACCACGATCCACAATAAGGAGACTCCAGGCAGTGCAGAACTGTGCAGCCAGACTGCTCCTGAATATTCCCTGCAGAGAGTCAGCCCGAGCAGCCATAGCTTTGCTTCACGCGCTGCCTATCGCAGAGAGTATTCAGTTCAAAGCCCTCTGTGTCACCCACAAGATCATGGCTGAAAAAATTCCGCCAATTCTACAGTCAATCATTGTCCCATATCATCCCAACAGAGCTCTGCGCTCTGGAAACAAACGCCTGGCCACTATCCCGAGAGTTCGCAAGACCAGAAGTGGAGGCCAACGATTCTCGTATGTTGCCTCCAGAAGATGGAACACCCTTCCTGACCATATTCGGTTAGAAGAAGACCATCTGGCTTTTCGTAAGCAGCTGAAAACATTTTTATATCCATCCAGTTAAAGTGGTCACTCACAGATTAGGTTCTTAGCGCAGGGAGGGCTCATGGTAGCCATGCGCTTTACAAGTACCTTTTGGGGGGTTCCGGACTTTAGGTTATATTACTGGGCCTCTGTACTCCAATATACCCAGGGTTTGTTGGGAGCAAGTGAATTAGATTTGAATGTTAAATCCTTTTCAACTATGGTATATTCTCTTGTAATGGGTTCAGACACTGCAAATGCTTTCTTAAACTGCGTTGATTTTTCTTACTATAAACGCACGCGCTTTAAGACAGTTATGGCTGCGTATAACACCTGGTCAGTGGTAGCAAAAAGATGCGGATTGGGTAGATATAACAGATATACCAGATTATATAGGAATAAGCCATTACCTTCTTTAATCTTTTCTGATGCAATAATGGCAGAATGGGATATGAAAGGAATCAAAAAGATAGGAGATTTGGTGGGTTTAGATGAAAAAATATTACAATTTTCAGATTTGATGTCAAAATACAACATAACAAGACATAGCTTTTTTAAGTATTTGCAGATTAGGAGTTTTTTTAGTAAGAAAAAAGGAGGAGATGGCGGATTTGGTAAAAATAATATGATTGAATCTATAGAGCAGGGCGGGGTGTGCTCTATTCGTTATTTCTATGCCAGTTTAGTAGGATTAAAGAAGGATGACACTGGAAAATTTGGTGATAAATGGGCAGGGAAATTAGGGATACAGAGCCAGTGCTTCTTGGACTCGCTGGAATTAGGATGTTCTGTTTTGCGCTCTGCCTCGCTCCAATCTCAACACTACAAAACTCTATACCAACTCTACCATACACCGGATCGCATTGCACAGTGGGGGGCGACCACAGGGATTAACTGTTTTCGATGTAGTGCACCGGCAGCAGATAGCATTCATATTTTTGCGTTGTGCCCACAATTAAGCATTTTATTGAAGGGTATCGAAGAATTTATGGATCATACACTTGGTTTGAATGTGATTTTAACACCAACTATAATTACGTTAGGGGTTAGGGGATTTGATGGTGACTATTCTGAATTTTTATTTTTAGCAATGGCGGTGTATAGGTTACTAATTGTTAGAGCTTGGCGGGATCCCTTACCTCCCACAACACAACAATGGATTGCTTTATTATTGGGGACTTTCAACATCGAAAAGGGCGTATATGCCAGGAAAGGTAAAAGGGCAAGAAGATTGGGTATGAAAATATGGAAACCAGTTTACCATTGGAAAGAGAGACTAAATGTAAACTGCGGATGATTTAACAATATTTTTTGTATTTTCCCTCTTATATGCTTTATCGGATGTATGAAGGGAAAAAGATTTGTTTAATGATGTTTAATGATATATAGTTTTTCTTGACAGTGAAGTTTTTTTTGTTTACATAATTTCTGTATAAATATTATGCATTTTTGTGTATGTTGTGTGCCAAAAAAATTTGTTTTATCTTACAATAAAAATATTAAAAAAAAAAAAAAAAAACAAGTTACCTTTTCATTTCATTTCTTTCATTTCCTGCAAGGGGATCTCTACTCCCCTTTAAAAGTGCAGGCGGGTGCCGCCTGCACTGTGACATGAATGCACTACCCCAGGTCAGCGCAAGTTCACGACTTCCCTGGGGGCAGCGCACACAGCATATTGGGGCTCATTATCATTGTTTGCGCCCGACGCACCTTGTGAAAGGTGCACTGGGCGCAAACAATAATAAAATGTAATACAGACCCAGGTGTGAGATTTGCTGAAGCCATCCTGTCCCAGGTCACCCCTATAACATTGGGCAGCACCGGAGAAGAGATCTAAAGTCAATGGGAGAAGCTTGGCATCTCCCTTTGGTGGGTCCAGTCTGCAGCCTTGCTCTCAGCTTGGTGTTTATGTTAAATTTTGGAGCCAGGGAGTTATGGCTTGTCTGATTGCGCAATGTGCTCTTTTACGCCAGCTTACAGCTTAGTTACTTCACTGCTTGCTGTCCTCACCCCTCATGAGCAGGCATGGAACCCTTGAGGAAAGCCTTACTGAGGTGTGATTGGACCATAGTCCCAGGTGAGACACAAAAGACACTAACGTGATATCATATAGTGCCTGATTATTAGGTAGAAGTGAGGATTACTACAGCCAGTTGTACACAAAAGAGAAACAAGAAAGAGAATGTTTTTCTCAAAGGAGTGAAACCTTAGTTTGGGACTCTACTTCTGGAAGACCACTGTGTCATTCCATAAATACATTTGCATCATTTCCCCCCCTGTTGCCAGAGAGATGCCTCCTGCGAGCGCCTTCAGTATCCGCAAACCAGTCAGGTAGTAATAACCTCAGTGTGGTACTCATCCTATTGTTTTGTGTCTGTATTTTGCACAGTTTTAGGGTTCATGGACTGGGTATCATAGGCATAATGATTACCTTGAGGATATTGGATAGTTCATGGGACAAAACAGTCCCCATACCTATGATTAATAAACTTATATATATGTGCTGTCCTATACAGGTTAGCAGTAGACACCCTCACGGCAACCCACCGGAAGTGGGTAGATGTTGGGTGGCAGCTAGGTAACAAGGAGCTACATTCAAAGTGGTTGAAAAATGGTCTAAATTGATCCTTTCAAGACTATTGTGTCAGTGTATTATTTTGCTGGCACAGTCCTCCTTTTTGGGGACATAGACTTAGTTTTCATTTTTTTACCAAGAACAAGAGAAAGAAAGGCAGGAAACTGGGAATGAAGAAAGATAAAATAGGAAAACAGTGACAAAGGGCTAAATAAGGAATTAAAAAGAACATGCAGGGGGCGTGGCCAAGATGGCGGGGTGAGCGGACGCTTCCTCCCGTAGCTCCTCCGGCCCAGCTCAGCCCGAGCCCCAATTCCTGCGCTTCTCTCCCCCCGCGGCTGTACTGCGGGTGAGAGAACTGTGCTGGAGTTCTTGGGGCACATTTTGATGCCACTTTGCCTTCTGTGGCCTCGGGGGAAGTCCCCGAAAACTTTACTCGGAGATCGCTCCGAGGAGTGGAGCCCGGGTCGCCCCGAGTAGAAGAGCCTGGAGGCGGAGCATATTGCGGCGCTGTCCGCGCGCCTCGGCTGGGCCGAGTGCTGAAAAGCTGAAAGCCGGAGATCCCGAGGGAGCAGACTGGACGGACTCCGCGGAGTGTGGGGGCTTCCTGGCCGGTGCCCTGGTGGCAAGCACCATCGCTGGGCGACGAGCCCCAGCCCTGCGTCGGCGACCTTCCCCCTACCCTGGGTTTCGAGGGGTGACGACTTGCGAACTCCGCGCCTGGAGGCGCCGGATGGCGGAGTTCGAGCAGTGCCCGAGCCGGGCAACTCAGCTGGTGGTAATGGGAGACATTGGTTTCGCACTTTCCGGACCCGTTGCTGTTTGAGGGTCGCCCATGGACTTGCTGGCCCGGACTGCCTTCTTGGGTCCCACCCTCCCGCCATCTTGTCTTTGTGGAGCTGTGCCCAGTGACCCTTGCCCGCGCCCTTCTCATACGGGTGCCTCGGTTCGTCCTGGTGCCGACTCATCTGCTGTCCTCCCTGGGAGCGCGAGGCTGAAGGCCTCCACTTTGGACGTTGCTGACTGCCCTGCTGGCCCGAGGGTCGTCTTGCCCAGACCCGGGCCGCCATTTTGTCGCCTGTGACGCACTACCCTTGTCCTCGGCGAGGGCCTCACATCTGGTGCCCGCGAGCGGTGGCGCTCGCCTGCAGCAACTGGCCCTAGGCTTCACCGGGGGCCAAGATGACTGGAAGACGTGGCGCGGCACGAGGAGATCGCACTTTGCCGGAAATGCTCGGCAGGTCCCAGCAACTACGCGACAGGGCGCAGCCGTCCCCGGGGGCCTCCCGGGCATCGACGGACGCAACCGTGAGCGAACCACCAGTCACGAGGTCCTTCATGGAGGACTTATTCAGCTCCCTCAAGGAGGAATTTCAAACTCTTAAGACCGAAGTGGCCGGAGAGGTCCGTGAAGTGCGTAGGGAAATCGAAGGCCTGGGCGAGCGGGTCGACACTGTGGAAACGGCGGCCCAACGTCGCAATGAAGAGATAACTCATCTCCAGCAGGACGTCCTCCGCCTACGGGAGCAATGTGTCGAGCTCCAGGCCCACTCGGAGGACCTCGAGAACAGGTCCAGGCGGAATAACATCCGGGTGCGAGGTGTACCATCCGCGGATGAGGGTGCAGACCTAGTGGCCTATCTGCAGGACCTGTTCCGCGACATCTTGGAGGAAGGAGCGGATTTCCCGATCCGCATTGACAGAGCACACAGGGTGGGCCGCCAGCGCCAGTCCTCCGCAACCCCGCCTGATATCCTGGCATTCTTGCCGGATTTCCCCCTAAAAGAGCGCATCATGACGGAGGCCCGCAGGAAGCAGCCGCTGACCTTCCGAGAAAGACCTGTGGCGCTCTACCAAGACCTGTCCGCCATCACACTGCAGAAGCGCAGGTCTTTCCGTATCGCTACGGACTTTCTGCGAGAGCATGAGACGGCCTACTCCTGGGGTCACCCCTTCCGTCTTATCTTTCGGTGGAATGGGGTGCTGCATCAGCTGCGCTCTTTACAAGATGTCTGTGGAGTACTGGGCCTTACTGCTACGGAGGAGGAAGGGGCTACACCCGCATGGCGGCGCCCCGAGCGGCAGGGCCGACGGAGATCGAGGAGGCGCCAATCGTCAGCGACGGCGAGTCGCCCTGACTCACCCACCATCAGAGCGGATATGGCGGAGGCCCTGAGGACTGCGGCCAGGAACTTGCCTGAATCTACTGGAGTGGCCCTAACGGCCTAATTTTGCTCCGGGGGGAGAGACTCTTAGCTTTAACGATGCTGGGCTGGGGCTGGGGGCTGGGGGGGCGAGGGGGGAGGTGTGTGGCTGGACGTCCACTTGACTGTTTTCTGCAGACTCGCCCACTTGGGCTAGACTGAGACTATGGGGTGTTGTTCCTTGTTTTTTGTTTTGGTTGGTTGCCATGGGTTGGTTCTGGGGGGGTTTAAATGTTGGTTTGGTGTGGGGGGGGTCCCGTCCGATACTGTCCGAACATGTGCGATGCCGTCTCTGGCCTTCCCTGCGCCCCTGCCCCGCGTGCCCCCTCCACTGATCCCTCGCTTGCTGCATAGCGCGTTGTTTCCCTGCGAGCGATGCCGCCCCTGAAAGTAGTGACCCTTAACGTTAAGGGTCTGAATAACCCCGTGAAGCGTAGGGCGATCCTTTCCCTGCTGGAGGGGTCGCAGGCGGATATCTGCCTCCTGCAGGAAACCCATTTACTCTCTAAAGATTGCCACAGGTTGCGCTCTGCCAAGTTTCCCACGCAACTCTTTTCCTCTGCTGCGACTAAGACTGCAGGGGTGGCCATTCTTTTAGCCAGTTCCTTCAGGGGGGAGGTGTTGTATAAACATGCTGAGCAGAAGGGGAGGCTTCTAGTGTATCGCATGCGTTTGGGAGGTGTTGCCTTTACGGTTGGTTCCGTATACAGCCCAAATGACCACCAGGATCGCTTCCTGGAATCTGTGTTGGTGGACGTTACTGCCTCGCCCGATCGCCATGTCATCTTGGGGGGAGACCTGAATATGGTCTTCGACTCCACCCTGGATAGGTCTGCCCAGCGCTTTCCGCAGACGGGGGAGCTTTCTAGGGCGGTACAGGACCAGATTGCGGAGATGGACCTGCATGACCTCTGGCGCACCATGCACCCCGCCGATAGGGACTACTCATATTTCTCCCACGCGCACCGCACTTATTCACGGTTGGATTACCTCTTGGTGAGCGGACCGCTTTGTTCGGCCGCCACGGCGGCAGACATCGGGGTCTTGTCCCTGTCCGACCACGCACCGGTTTCCGGAGTCTTTGCTTGGCCGGCGGCCCCCCCTCTAGAGGGATGTGGCGGCTTCGGGACACGCTTCTCCATAAGAAATCGGTGGTGAAGCGAGTGGAGGAGGTCATCCAGGACTACCTGACCCACAATAACAACTCTGACACGTCCCTGGCAACGCAGTGGGCGGCTTTGAAAGCGGTCATCAGGGGGGAGTTTATCTCCATTTCCTCGGCGGAAAACAGGGAACGCCAACGCAAGCAGGAGGAACTAACGGCGCAGGTTAGGGAGCTTGAACAGGTTCACCGCCGAACAGGGGCTCCTCGTGTCTGGAAGCAGCTGAAGGCGGCACGGAAACTCCTCTCTGCGTTGGATCTGGACCGGGCGGAGTATGCGGCGCTGCGCCTGAAGCATGCCTTTTACACCGGCGGAGACAGGTGCGGTAGGCTCCTGGCCCATAGGCTCAGGGCTGCGCAGCAACGCAATGTGGTGAAGGAGCTAGTGGGAGTGGATGGGATCCCGGTTTCTGGTGACGCGGAGGTAGCAGATTCCTTTCGTTCCTTTTACGAGGCGCTGTACGCTGCAGAGCCTTCCCCACCGGGAGAGGCTGAGGCCTATTTGGAATCCGTGACCCTCCCGGCCCTGGACCCCGCCCAGGCGGACCACCTGGAGAGGGACATTCACGTGGAGGAAGTCATCTCCGCGATTGCACGGCTAAAGCATGGTAAAGCCCCGGGCCCGGATGGCTATACGGCCTTGTTTTACAAGACCTTCTGTCCCACTGTCGCGCCTCTCCTGGCTCGCTTGTTCAATTCCTTCTCCGAGCCGGGAGCCATCCCACCGGACCTTCTCTCGGCGACTGTGTCGGTTATCCCAAAACCGGGGAAGGACCGGACCCTGTGCGGCTCGTACCGGCCCATCTCGCTCCTGAATGTGGACCTCAAGCTTTACACGGGAATCTTGGCGGCCAGACTGGGTCTACACCTACCAGGTTTGGTGGAAGCGGACCAGGCCGGTTTTGTACCCGGTAGGCAGACGGTCGACAACACAAAGAGGGTGACGCACGTGCTGGAAAAGGCCTCACGCGTCCCGGGGGAGCGGATGCTACTATCGGTCGACGCGGAGAAGGCCTTTGATAGGGTTCATTGGCCATACCTCGAGCTGGTTCTTGGGAAACTAGGGATCGGCGAGAAGTTCCGCACTATGGTCTTTAACTGCTATAGGAGACCATCAGCGTCAGTGCGTGTCAATGGACACAGCTCCAGCAGCTTTGCCATTGAGCGCGGCACGAGACAGGGTTGCCCCCTTTCGCCGCTCCTCTTTGCCCTTTATATGGAGCCGTTTGCTCAGAGGATTCGCGATAACCCGGACGCTATTGGGGTGAAGATGGGGCAATACACGCATACTGTCAGCTTATACGCGGACGATGTCTTGCTGACCCTGGATGACCCCAGGCGGTCGCTCCCTGCCTGCGTCCAGGAACTGAACGCTTTTGCCCGCGTGGCGGGCTTTAAAATGAATATGACTAAGTCGGCTGCACTGGACGTGTCGCTCTCTGTCGACACCAGGCGGGACCTTCAGCGTCTCTTTCCTCTGCAGTGGTCCTCCTCCACGGTGCCTTACCTGGGAATTTTGCTTGCTCACTCCCTGCCTGCAATGGTCGCAGCTAACTATTCCTCTCTGGGCAAAAAGATCAAAGAGGAACTCGGCCGATGGAACAAAGGCCTGCTCTCGTGGCTGGGCCGTATCGCGGTGGTGAAGATGACGATACTGCCTCAGATCCTGTATCTTTTTCGCGCTCTACCTCTCCAGCCCCCTGTGGGTTGGATACGGCAGACGCTGGCGGACATCTCCCACTTTGTGTGGCAGGGCCGCAAGCCTCGGATGAAGCGGGTCCTCTCCATGCGTGCCCCGGAGGCTGGGGGTCTCGGGGTCCCGGACCTCCGGAAGTACTTTCAGGCGGCGCAGCTCCGGTATTTGGTGGAGTGGAGCCGGTGGGAATCGGACAAACACTGGCTCTTTCAAGACCAGGCAGTTGCAGGCCGTACCCTCCAGGAGGTTCCGTTCCTGCGGCGCACTCACCGCCCGCCTAATCTCTACGCCTCTTTTATCACCCGGGTTCCGCTACGAGTGTGGGACGCGGTGTGTGAGCTTCGTGAGCTCACCACTTTTCCATCGCCGTTCACTCCCATTGCTGGCAATCCAGACTTCACTCCGGGTCTGGAGCCGGGAGCCTTTTCCCACTGGGTGAGTGCGGGTTGCAGGGCGCTTTTCCAGATCTACGGGCCGGAAGGCGTGCTCCCCTTCCAGCAGCTCCGACAGGAGTTTGGTCTGACGGAAGGGGACAGACTGCGTTACATGCAAGTCCGCCACTGGGCTCTTCAACCCCCAGTGCGTGACGTCGCTGCCCGTTCGATCACGCCCTATGAGCGATGGTTGGTAACCCGGACCTCGGATGCCAAGCTTATCACTGACTTGTATAAGTTCCTCCAACCCCCGCCGTTTCATTACCATAACCCAGGGAGGGAGCGCTGGCACAGGGAATTGGGCAGGACCCTGAGCCACAAGGAGTGGGACAGGATTGCGTATCGGGCGAGGCACTCTGCGTACCACATTGGGCTGACGGAAACCTTCACTAAAGTGTCCACCTATTGGTATTACACCCCGGTGCGGCTCTATGAGATGCGCAAAATCGGCGATAGAGGCTGCTGGCGCGGCTGCGGACAGGAGGGCACCCTCACGCACATTCTCTGGGAGTGCCCGGTGCTGTCGGCCTATTGGAAGGAAGTCTTAGATGAGGTGGATAGGCATTTTGAGATCGAGCTTCCGCGCTTCCCTGCGTATGTCTTGCTAGGCCTCCCCAATGACTTGATGTACCCGCTGAAATCCCGCAGGGGCAGGCAGATTGCGATTGCGCTAGGCTCCGCGGTTCAGAACATACTTGTACTCTGGCGCACCCCCACTGCCCCCTCTATCACTGGTTGGCTGCATAGGCTTTGGCAGGTACTGGGCATGGAGAAGATGTCGCTAACGGTGGCTGGGAATGTTGACCAGTTTGAAGAGCTCTGGCACCCCTTTTTGGCACTGCTGTCCACGGAATTTCGCGAGCTCACGTGTCCACGGTACTTGCGCCTTCTTAGGCTGACGCCGCCGGCGGCCTCGGCGGAGTGAAAGTACGGGATCGGGGGCCGGGGGTTGGGGGTGGGAAGAGGGGTTATATGCTTCTAATGCTGACTTTCGGACGGGGATGTTGGGGTGTTGTTTTCTTTCTTTTCCTCCTTTGCTTTTCTTTCTTCTTCTTTTCTGGGGTCGGGGGTGGGTGGAACGGTATGCTTCTCCTTTACTGTGTTGCGGGGTGCTATTCTAGCTCGGCCTTGCCTAGGGAGCGGGGGTCTACAAGGGGGGTCGTTCACAATGCCTTATTGCCTTATGTCTTTGCCTTGTTACCCTCTGGGGCTTCCTGCCTCCCTACTTTTCTTCTGACTCGCTGCAACGTTCAGCCTCTTGTACTGTATGTTTGCTTGACCTCCTGCTCCCTTCCCCGTGTTTTTGTGCCTTAATAAAATACTTTAAACCTAAAAAAAACATGCAATTGTGAGAAAAGAGACATTAACTGTGTGTTGAAAAGTGTTGCATCGTTGGGGGAAACCAGTGATGCAACGCTTTTTATACCATCCGTGCACCACCGTGGGTGCAACGTATTTATTGTATGGCACTCCATGTCGCAAGGATTTATAGATACATCTGTATTCTGGAAGTATCTGTAAGTGCAAAATTGGTGCATTTCTGGAGTGTGTCAGAATACAGACGCAACTCCAGCAATGTATCCTTTCACATGGGGCAAGCCCCATGGGAAAGGGCCTGCATCACTACTTATGCCTGCTTCAAACAAGCGTAAGGATTTGAAGCACTGGCGTCCTAGAAGTAAAGTAGTGAAATCTCATAGATTTCACTGCGCCACTACTACAATGCTTTTTGGGGGGTGGGGGAATCCCACCTTGCATACATTATACCTTGGTATAGAAACCCCCTCCCTACTAGTCTTACCTTTTTGTCCGGAGAAGGCTATTTCAATTATGTTAAAAAGTAACTTATTCAACATGGAGGAACAAAAGTCCACGACCATCCCAGCAGTAAAGCCATCCATGCACTTTTTGTGGAGGGATCAAAGTTCAGAACCATCCCAACAGCTGCGCCATCTGTACCACCATTTTGTTCCCAGGTTCTGAGGCACCTTCTATCTTGGCTGATTTCTTAATGATCCCTCAAATGGTAAATGCGCTTTTAGGGTTATCTTATGGTTTGCTCTGAGATGGGGAGACCCTTTGTTGGTCTCCCCACCCAACATTCACATGGGAGTGCTCCTGTAGACTCCTTATGCACTAATCCAGACTAGTGGCAGCATTCAACAGTTTTTGGAGTGCTATAGTTGAACCAAGGTGTTCTTCCTATGAAACTCCCTTTTCAAACTAAGGTATAGCCAGATAGGAGCCTTTATTTATTTATTATATTTGGCTTTAGCTGGACCTTTTGATTCTGGGGGTGCGCGCTCTAATCGGCTGTGGGACTTTCCACAACTTCCTGAATTTGGGCTGACAATGTGGAGTTTCCCTCCAGTTAATAGAATACCTTGAACTTGGCCCTATATAGACCCTGCTCCTGTTGGTGCTTCCAGATAATAGAGCTGAATATATTGATCTCCTTTTGCTAGGAACAAACCTGAATGCCGCCTCTGAAGCTCTGCGGCATGCCCTATGATGAACTTCCCTGCGTGGAACCCAGGCGGTCCATGTATTTGAGAGACACTGCTAGTAATAATAATTGCAGAAATATTAATAACCAGATAAATGTAATTACAGACACAGCGCGCTATGTACATTTCACCAGAGATTGAAGGGGTACTGCCTTTTTAAACTGCTGCTAGTGAGTGTAGTGAGCAAAGAGGCCACTTTGTCTGTGTGCACCCCCGGTCTCTACACAGACTTATTATTTCCTTCTTGGTCTGGATTTTGATAGTGGCAGCGGTTAAAGAGGCCTGTTTTTACTCATATACTTAAATTGGGCTTCGAGTCCTTCGCCTTTAATATTGTCTTTTTTAGCCTAGCCGTAGCCAACTATTGGCTTGTTGATCATGTCTTATATCAGGCCATCAGAATGTGCCTCTCCCGCCTAACGCTATTGGCTGTTGGGGTATATCCTGCTGTCTCCAATAGAGGGCCTGCATTGCAAGGCAAGATGGAGAATTATTTATTTATTTATTTTTCCGGAGTTTTATATAGCGCGAACGTGACCTGAAGGTATCAGAGCGATTTACATGAGCACCAGTTAGGTTACACAAGGAAACATTCATTTTATTAGGCACCGGGAGATAAGGTGATTTGCCCAGAATCGCTGGATATTGAGACTCGAACTTGGTTCCCCAGATTTGAGGTCGACCCCCCCCTAGCCAATTCGGCCACACCCTCTCCTAAATTTAAAATTTTGAAGTTCACTCAGTACATCACTCTGGTTCTCACATAAATATTTATGGCATACCTGCATTCTAAAACCAAACCAATATCTTTCATTTTTTAATGCTGCAGGCTTTTTGTTCCTTTTGTCAGTTCTCAAGTTTGAGCCTGACCCTGTCATGGCCGGTCCCGTTCTACTGGTTTTTCTTTTTGATGTTTCGGAGTGCCTGAATACAAAGGAGGTGTATGGATCTCACAAGGCTTGGGCACATCTTAAGTGTGCAAAAGAAAAATTAACCTTATCAATTTCCGGTGGGTCGCTCCTACCAGCCGCTCCTCCCTCTCTTTGGCTCCTCCCACTCGACTCCCTGTTTCCCATTTGTGTCACTCTTTGTTAGTCTGTCCTACAACTCTTATACCTTCATCCCACCCCTCATTCTTTTCTTTTCCCGTTATTACTACTTCCTCTTACCCCTCTTTCCCACCGACTTGTCAAAAATGCTGCAGGAATGTTATATAATGGAGGCTCCCTTGCTGTTATTACAGTCTCGTTTTTCTTTCTATTTGAAATTAAGTTTGAGTGTCCAAGAAGCTTTCATTATAGCCTTTTGTGTTGCTCACCATGATAAAGACACAAACGTGGCAATGGTACAGAAACAAAAGAGAAAACAAGATAACAACATGACACATGGCATGTGTAACTGATGAATTTCAGGGGTTTCATGAGTTTGAGCCAGAACTATTACTCACATTGTAACTAGGATCTTTTAGTAAATGTCATTGTTTTTTTATGATGTACTTTATTTATAATCCTCGCCGTGCATATCATTTGGCTATGTGCAGAGGATATAGACCACAAGTCTTAACCTGCGTCCTAGCTTTGCACCCAACCACCCATGTCTGCCCTACTACATTGTGCAACAGAGGGGTTGCCGCCCTTCGCTCAACCACCATGTCCACCCAATGCACTCTCTATGTGGCCTTTGGCCATGGGTAGCAGAGGTTGCCCGCTGGGAATGGATGCCCATGGCCTGATATCACAGACAATAGGCACATAACAACCAACACTCAATAATAATTCATTAGCTAGCCACTGCTTTCACTTGCAAAAAGGAGAAATTGTAAAATTGTAAAAGTATTTATTGAGCGCGGTTGCTGCCCGTAGGCGTCCAAGCGCTGAGTTGACCAAGGAAGTGACGGAAGGGGAGCTAAGGTACATAGGATTTGACAAACAGCAGTGTCTTTAGGTTTTTACGGAATGAGAGAAGATCTGAGTTGGACCGGAGTGAGAGGGGAAGATCATTCCAGAGCCTGGCGGTGTTCAGAGAGAACAGCCTACCCCCGGCCCTGGTTCGCTTTACTCTGGGAACAACGGCAAGGAAGGCCTCCGTTGATCGCAGGTTCCTATTGGGATGGTAGGGGGTGACAAGATTACTGTTGATCGCTGGGCCTGTTTTCCAGAAGATGCGGTGCGCCAAGCACAGTGCTTTAAAGGCCACTCTCTGCCTCACTGGCAACCAGTGGAGACTTTTTAGAGCAGGTCTTTATTTTAAAATACTTTATTGTGCACACACTACATAATACTATTCATTAATTGCTGATTACCCCTCAGAGCCTGATCACTAAACCCACAATACCCCTCACACATTTTGAACAAACACTTTACCATGTGGTGCCAGTATTAAAATAAGGCATACTGCCCCTGTCTGGATGCAATCACAGCTATAAAAGCAGTAATATACTATCACCAGTCAATGCAGACTATATTAAAATCTCTGAGGATAGCATTTTCTTCCAAAGCCATTACCTAACAAAAGCAATGAGCCACTGTTACATTTGTCAATAAAGCCAATCATAATCTGAATACTGTGCACATACATCTTTTTTTGCCTCCTGCAGCTAGGCATTGAACTCCACAACAAAGTACCTTGCAATCTAGAGCCATAAGACGTAAAACCCTAGTTACATGAATGCGTGAATGAAAAAGAAAACTCTGAGAGACAAAGGGTGTCTCTAAAGACTTTTGGGAGATTTTTACAGGGTCTTGTGCTGGGGTGGGGGGTTGGTGGGGGGGGGGGGGGGGGTGTTCACCACTGCTCCTTGGAGCTGCCCCTTACAGCCATTACCAAATTGCTCCATGGTACCCATGCTCTTCCAGGCATTGTATGCAAATTATGCCTATTTGCTTTCGGCAGTGCCTTCTGGTGTGCTCCTTTGCCATCTGCCAGTTGTTTTTTTTTTTAAAATAATTGTGGTGTTGTGCCACAGCACACATTTAATAAAAAATTGTAATAATTAATCGGGAGCCAGGCCCAGATCGAGCACCTGAGAATCTTCAAGTTGGGGACCACTGCTGGGAAACACCTCACTCTGCGGTTCCTGCTGGCTGCCCGCCTGGCACCGCTCTCAAGAGCGGTTTCCCTTGGGACTTTGTGCCTCTCCTGTAGGAGTAAGGTGAGCAGTGGCATAGCTTCAGAGGTGGTGTTTCTGGTGTTACACTCCCCTACTAAATGTATTCAGGAGAAAACTGTTGGTTACAGGTCCTATAAGTTGGGTATGGTGAGGTGTTTGTCGGATTTCATTTGGTATTTTTACATACACATGCAGACAAAACACACACACATCCTCTATATGTTCAAGGTCTTAAAAATGGTTATTTGACAAAACATTGACTTATAAGTACCCCTCTCAATCTGCACTCCTCACCCTTCCTTCTGCTCTTTAAGGGCCCCTCCTGTCCTGCTTCTCTTAATGTATTTTAACCAGCATGATTGTTGGGAAATCTAAAGCTCACACACCACCAATGTAACTGACCAAGCTACGCCCCTGAGGGTGAGAGCGGTGGTGCTCGTGCTCTTCTTTGCCTCTGGGGGTGTGGCGGTCCATGGGGACTTCTGAAATTAAAGCGTCTTGTCAGTCGCGCTGTTTTATGTCCCCAGTGGTGCGGTGACCTCTGAGGACTTCTTAAATTAGATCACAGCATCACTCATCCATTTTTGTGATCATGGGCAAGTGGTGGTCCCTGGGGACTAGATGAAATATGAGAGTAGAAGCGCACATGCTGCTCGCAGCCCCTAAAATGGCGTGGTACCCTGGGACAATTTTATCTTATCCCACAAAAACTTTCCAGTTAGCGCTGACTCCCTTCCACCCAATTACATTTTGTTGAAATTCAAAATGTGATTGACAGAATTCGCAAGTCGCCACTTGTGAGGGTTAACTAATATATGCAAAGGAGTTCACCTCTGAAATCCCACCTGCCATCTATTTAAAACATTAATATTTCAAAATCTACTGAACTACTGAACGGACATGCCAAGTCTTGTGTGGGTTAGTTCAGAGGTTTTTGCTCTATCTTTCAGCAAATTTCCTATCAGAGCCGAATGGGAAGGGATACACTTTTTTGGTACCGTTTAACTATTTTTTCATGCCGTTAGCAAATCTTCAAAAAGCAAAGCTGCATGAGCTAGTAGATTTGCAAGTTTTGCGCAAATCAGTCCACGGTGTGAAAAGTTATAGGGAAATCAAAAAATGCTGTTTCAATGGATATTGGAAATAAACAAAAACTACGCAATACCACTGTGTCATATTAATATATATTACATGGGTAAGCCTTCTTAATGAGTGAGGAGGGTACTTGTAAAAGGGACCTCTCTTGGGCAAAGGGGGAGGGGGTTTCAGAAACAGTCACTGTGACAGAGAGGATAAAGAGCTGTGTAAACCGAGTGTGCGAAAATTCGTCATATTGAAAACTGTGCCTACCATTGAGCTCTATCTTCTAGGGTTCAAGAGTACCTATGACCGGGACCTATTGACAAGGTTCTGATTTGACCTCTTAAACTACTTATTGGCACACCCCCAAGGCTCCCACAGAGGTCAGTGCCTCATGCCCTGTGGTTGTGACGGCGAGTCTCCTCAGGAAATAATACACTTTTTAATGTTTTGTATTTTTTACGGCTGTACCTAGAAAGTTATTTATTATCCCCATTAAAAAAAATGGGCTTTAGGAGGGTGAGACCAGCTTTTATCTTTTTACAACTTTTATCCTGCAATACTGTTTTGTACACTCTTAGTTTTTTACAGGGAGCAGTTAGACTCAGGAAAACCTGTAACTAATATTTGTATTGCACATCATGCATTTTACATTGTGTCTTGATTATTTAGATCTTAGCATATCTGTGATTTTATAACTTGTTTGGTACACTGTAGGCTGGTTTGACTTTTATGGTTTTATATTTAAAGCTGAATAACGTTTTTGATGAGTGTTTGCCAGTGTTTTCAAAGCTCATATTTCACAGCTAACTGTGAATCCTTTCCTGTAATTCATAATGATGAGTTATTTTGCAGGATATGTAACTTCTCTAAACTAATAACAAAGTGAAATACACCATTTTGTCCATTTTCAGTGCTGCTATAAAAAACTGTTTACACAAGGGCCATGCTGCTCTTAGAATCATTATTCAGCACCCCTGAAAAGCTTCCTCTTGCAAGCCAATTGTTGCTCAACCATCTACCAATGAATCATTTGCACTGAGGGAATACACATTATAAACGAAGAAGCAGGCAGCAAAAAGTCACATTGTCCCACAATGCACTTTAGTGACTTTCTTTATATAGGTCTGCAAAACCTACTTTGTGGATTACAATAAAAGCACATTTTTAAATGCATATTTTTAATTTCCATACAGTGTGCTTTGCATTTAAAATGTGATTTAATATACATTTGTACATTGTTGAACAAAACACATATTAAATATTAGTGCTTTATCAGCAACAATAACACGTTTCCCAAAGCATTGGTACACCGATTATCAGTCTCAGGTAAACAATGAACACAAATTGGATGGCGCTCGAATGCACTAAATCTTGCGAAAGGGTACTAAAATCAATTAATAAATCATGTATCATAAATAAAACATATTGAATAATAAGTAAAATCATGTAACATAAAAAATACAGAATGAATAATGTGACTATGTCCCTTTATTGCAATCTCTGGGTTCTAGTAACATTTATAAATCACTGGGGTCATAATTTGTAAATGTCTACAAATCCCCTTGATGGTAATATAGGCCCATTTTACACAGGTACCCACTATGTATTATATCAATTTTCATCCGCTCATATATCAGGGATATGTCGGCTCTCCTTGGTGGTTTTTTAAAAATAGTTTTATTGACACGAGTGAAAAAACTCCCAACGCATTTCGATTGCTCAATGCAACCATGACTGGGTGCGCCATCTAGTGTGCAGTATAAATACTCTAAAGTGCTTAATAAACATAAAAGACATACCATGGTTACGGGGAAATTTACGAATGTAACCCTATCAGGGTAAAATACAATTCATTCATAAATTATGTACATGCACAGTTGCATTTAATTAAAACCAATCATGTACATTTTTAAAATTATTTGTTGTTGTCATCACAATGCTTAGCATGTATTAGTCTCATTCTACAATTCATAATGTTGTTAACCCTTCAACCTCTTGTTACTCAATAAAGCAGATCAAGTCAATGCTTGATGTCTGCAAAGAGCAGAATTTTCAATAGTCCACATTTGACTTCTAGTCCCATTGGTTGCACAAAATGGTCTACACATATTGAGTACACCTAACTAAATACAATACTTAACAGATACTGCTATAGGAACATGGCAAGTGCCTATTTAACCATTACATTCCTTTACCCTTTTCCACCATAAATGCTCTGTGCTTAGTACAGCAACACTATGTTATTAATTTCACAGACTTAATCTAACAGTTAAGTAGTTACGAAACGATGCAGGAAACTACAGCACGTTATAATGTGTTATGGCAGCAAAAAGTCACATTGTCCCACATTGCACTTTAGTTTCTTCCTTTATATAGGTCTGTAAAACCTACTTTGTAGATTACAATAAAAGCTAATTTTAAAATGATTCTTTTTAATTTCCATACAGTATGCTTTGCATTTAATATGTGATTTAATATTCATAATATACAATGTTGAATAAAACACATATTAAATATAAGTGCTTTATCCCCAACAACAACACACTTTTCCCAAAGTATTGGCAGACAGATTAACAGTCTCAGGTAAACAATGAACACAAATTGGATGACACTCGAATGCCCTAGATCTTTCTAAAGATACTAAAATCAATTAATACATCATGTAACATAGAAAATACGTAATGAATAGCATGTATGAAATCATGTAACATAAAAGATACATAATGAATTACATGTGTAGTGTGTCCCTTTATTGCAATCTCGGGGTTCTAGTAAAATGTATAAACCACTGGGTCGTAATTTTAAATGTCTACAAAATCCCTTGATAGCAATATAGGCCCATTTTACACAGGTACCCATTATGTATTATATATATGTGTATTTGTATTTCTATATGTGTATTTATATTTCTATATGTGTATTTGTATTTCTATATTTGCACATAAACATATACAAATACAAATATACATAGATTTTAGAGATTAGGACACATAAAGCTAACATACCTCCTGTATAGTAAAATCTTGCAATGTCAAAGACTGGAAAGCTTACCAGTAAAACCACGATGTAATGATTCCTGATGTACCTCCTGTAAAGTAATAGTAGTGCACTCCACTAACCATATGGAGGATGCATAACCGGACACCCTGATATTACTTCTGTGGCCTCGGTTACTAGTTGAATGAAAAGGCATCCCTCTGTGCAACGTCCCTCTGCTCAATCATGAGCTTCTAACTTACCTGGTGTTGGATCAATGGCCCCGATTTTACCAGACAGAAAATTCTGCTGGTTCCAAGGAGCATGTAGTGTTATCATTTGCTAAGCATTGCACTACTATTGCTGTGCCCCTCTGCACAACTCCTTTTGCGCATGAGCCCTCAACCGCTCACATTTACCACTTACTGAAAACCGGTGGCAAATGTGAGCAGTATTCACCATGGAAAAGAGAATTACATGCGGAATTCCACCCAGTTCCTGAGTGGAGTTTGTGGAGTTCTGCGAAGTAAAAAAAGAACTCTTCCGCACTACGCGGAGCTCCGCGAGTGGCGAAGTTTCTTTAGATAAATGCAGTTTGCAGTGATTTTCAGTGCCAGGTGCTTGTCCGCACTGTGCAATCATCACAAACAGCATCACGCACTGCGCAAGCAGGCGCTGCTTCCTTTCTGCCGCTCAAGTAGATTTTTATTCGAGCGGCAGCTTTCTCAAAAATGTTGCCGGGAGGTTGATTTTCCACGCTCGCGCTTACCAAATTGATGTTGACGATCGTGAATGAGGAAAAATTTTGCTGGGAGGTGGAATTTCCTCAATCATGCTCGCCAACTTGATGTTGACGAATGTGAGTGAGGGAAAAAAATTGGGGGGGACTCCATGAGATCCGCGTAATGCGGAGTGCAGAAGACTCTGCAAACTCCACGAGCGGAGCGGAGTTCACCACCCAGACTTAAGTAAAATCATGGGGATTAACTCGTAATTGAACACTTCTGGTATGGTTGACAAATTGGTATAAGAAAATAAACACGAATTGAGCAAATATCAAGACTCCTTAATTGGATGAGGACTCTGAAAAACTGGAATTGACTGTATTTTATTGGAGTGGTGCCCTGAAACTTGATGATAATCATTTTGGGCTCGTGCTTCACGTGTGGTGCCCCTGGACAGAGGGTATCGGTTTTGCAAGTGGCACACTGAATATATTTGTGAACTAATTACTACTTTTGGTTGATACGAGATTGGTGCTATATCTTGGTGCTTATATCCACTTTCCGTTCTCTAGTCTTTCACTTTTAGAGTGTTTGAAGACCCTAGCAACTACAAGCATGAAGCATAATTTGAAGTAAATTCTTTAAAACAGGAAGACTTTTCCAAGGCCAAAACTACAGGTTTATGCAGCAAACAGGCCTAAAACCGGCTCTAAAACTCACTTTAAAAACAGATGTTATACAACATGGAGGCTTGCCTCGCCTATAAAACCTATTGGCAGCAGTGTGCAGCATGGCTAACAAAAGAAAGGCACAATGACGCGGCCACTGCGTCTTTTGTATGCGCACGTCAAGCATGCATACACTCGCCTACAAAAGGACGCTTTTTAAAAATTATTTACAGATCCAAGATAGACAGGTTAATAAAAAAAAAGTACAACAAAAGCATTCTTTTTAAACATAGCGTGAAAGCACGTTTTCTTTCTCTCTTTTTATTAAACAGATGTGTGGGTTGGAGTGGGGCTGTGAGTGAAATAATATAGCAGGACAGGGGTGAAATAACACAGTTGGTGGGGCTGAAGGAGCATGGTGGGCTGGGGAGAAGCAATATGATGGGCAGGGGGAGAAGCAACATGATGGGTGGTTGAGAAGCTACTCGGCAGGAAGGGAAAGAACAAGAGGAAAACACCAACATGGAGTGGGGAGAAGCAAAAGGACAAGAGAGAGCAAAACAAGTTTGGGTGGAAGGAGATAAGCACGTAGCTGAGAGAGTAATACGGGTGGGCAAGAGAAAAGTATTCGAGGCAGACAACTGTAAAACACATGCAGTCTCATGGAGTGCTCACGCAAAAAGATAAAAATAGTTCCCCTAAAATAGAGCAGATGCAGAACATACAGAGATGGTAAACAGGCTATACTCCATGAGACAGGCAAACACAAGACAGGCAGGCTGAAACAATGCAGGCTATCCAAAAGAACACAACCAAAGAGGAGTGACAATAAAGCCAACCAATGGTAAGCAATATGAGGGATTCGAGCCGCTGTATGTTCTTGTTAAGCTCACATTAAGTCTTTCGCAGACAGCTTGCGCTGTCTGATAGGCTTGACCTAAAAATGTGTTTTTGTCTAGTGCAGATCTTTGTATCGCTACGAAACCTGTTTCTCTCAGGCTGTTTCATAATTAGTCACAAACCATATAATATGACAAAAAAAACGAACACTGCAAAAAAAAGAAGTCACTTTACCCTCCAGAACACAACCTATCGACTTGAACACGCTGGCTGAGCTAACCGGACAGGACTCTGTGGACCCTCAGATTTCACCCACTTCTCTGCTGAAAGTACATTAACCGCATAACCTAACCTCCAAAGCAGGTGTTCCTAAAAAAATGCTAAAATTAGACCTGACTTTCCAGTTCATCAATTATAAAGGAAGGCCCAGATGTGATTTAACACTTCAGGAAATTGACCCTATTAAACCAGTCGGGGAGCTGTTCTTCCTGCCCTTCTCCTAATAAACGGGCTGTCCAGATGTTACTGTGCACTTAAGGAAATTGACGAGCCACACCCCCAAAACACCAGAGCAAAATGCCACTGATGTCAGAGGCGAGGGGGACCTGCACAGAGCTATCCATTCATCCATCCATTGGGTAGTGGAAAACACTTGCCGGGACTGCCTGAGCACACACCTGCCAGTGCTTGTGCTGGGAGCGGTCCCACTACTTTGTGTACAGAGGCCAGCGCCCCCACCTGGTAAAATGGGCTGGACCAGAAGAACAACATTTGTTTAATGGAGAAGAGTGAAGGGCGCAGATGCATCCGCCCCGCCCACCTACACTGCCCAGATACAAGGCAGAGACACAGCAGGTTCATTGTCCAACACTGCCAGCTGTACAGAACACAGAGCAGCTTCACTATATATGGAATGCAGCTTCACTGTCCTACGCCGCACAGCTTTAGGGCCACAGAGCGGCCTCACTGTCCTACGCCGCACAGCTTTAGGGCACACAGAGCGGCCTCACTGTCCTACGCCGCACAGCTTTAGGGCCACAGAGCGGCCTCACTGTCCTACGCCGCACAGCTTTAGGGCACACAGAGCGGCCTCACTGTCCTACGCCGCACAGCTTTAGGGCCACAGAGCGGCCTCACTGACCTACGCCGCACAGCTTTAGGGCACACAGAGCGGCCTCACTGTCCTACGCCGCACAGCTTTAGGGCACACAGAGCGGCCTCACTGTCCTACGCCGCACAGCTTTAGGGCCACAGAGCGGCCTCACTGACCTACGCCGCACAGCTTTAGGGCACACAGAGCGGCCTCACTGTCCTACGCCGCACAGCTTTAGGGCCACAGAGCGGCCTCACTGTCCTACGCCGCACAGCTTTCTGGCACACAGAGCGGCCTTACTGTCCTACTTGGCACGGCCACTGTCATACATTGCTCGGCTATATGGCACACAGAGAAGACCCACTGTGCTACATGGCACGGCTACAGGGCACACAGAGAAGCCTCGCTGTCCTACTTGGCACAGCTATAGGGCACACAGAGAAGCCTCACCGTCCTACATGGCACGGCTATAGGGCATACAGAGAAGCCTCACTGTCCTACTTGACACAGCTATAGGGCACACTGAGAAGGCCCAGTGTCCTACATTGCACGGCTATAAGGCACACAGAGAAGCCTCACTGTCCTACATGGCACAGCTATAGGGCACACAGAGAAGCCACACTGTCCTACATGGCACATCTTATAGGGGAGAAGAGAGAAGCTCCACTGTCCTACATTGCACAGCTATAGGGCACACAGAGAAGCCTCATTGTCCTACATGGCTCAGCTATAGGGCAGACAGAGAAGCACCACTGTCCTACAGGGCACGGCTATAGGGCAGACAGAGAAACCTCACTGTCATACATTGCTCAGCTATAGGGCACACAGAGAAGCCTCACTGTCCTACATGGCACAGCTATAAGGCACACGGAGATGACTCACTGTCTCACTGTCCTACATGGCATGGCTATAGGGCACACAGAGAAGCCTCACTGTCCTACATGGCACAGGTATAAGGCACACGGAGATGTCTCACTGTCCTACTTGGCATGGCTATAGAGCACACAGAGCAGCCTCACTGTCCTACATGGCACGACTAAAGGACCCATAGAAAAGGCTCACTAAAGATACTAAAATCAATTAATACATCCTGTACCATAAAAAATACATAATGAATAAGATGTGTAAAATCATGTAACATAAAAGATACATAATATACATATACTTAGGCCTCACTGTCCCAGTCTGCATGGGTACATGCACCACATACACCATTTCACTGTCCAGACCCGCACAACTATTGGAAACACTGAGCAGCTTCGGGGTCCTACACGCAATACAGTATTGAGTCGCCCTGTGCTCCTCAGAAACCGGGTCAATTACGTCACATATTGAAAAATGGGTCCGTCAGATCAATTTGCAAAATGTACCAGTATTGAGGGAGTCCCTACATCAACGACCAAGCCATCCTCCCAACCAGGTCTGTAATGCATGCGTACACTTATAGGAGAAACAGTTGATTTCATTAAAAAAATTATATCGCCTCAAACTAGTTCATTTTACTAGAGAAACAACATCTTGTGAAAGGGGGCTCTGTGCAGTGTGTGAAAATATGTACGTGCAGGAAGGTGCGCGTGAAATATAAATTCAAAAGGTTAACAACCTTAGATGATATGTCTGGCTGGTTCATTTTTAGGTCTTGGCTAGCATAGGCTGCGTTTGCGCAGTCTAGCTGGCGAGATTTTATGTATTCTAGAGTAGGGAGGTAAACGAGCTAGCTCTTCTCCATTGGCTGGCTTCCTAAATGGTGGCCAGCCATTGGAGAAGAGCTTTGTCCATCACTCTAAGCCCCGTCCGTTTCGGATTGAGGGGCGTGCTTTTTCCTGTCCTTGCTCTCTGTGACATCATCAGGAAAAAACACGCCCCCCCAGTCTGAAAAGGACGTGGCTTAAATGCAAATGGCGAGCGCTTGTGTCCTCCTCCTGCCCCGTCTCTTCCCACCTCTTCTCTTTCCCTCTGTCTCTCTCCCTGCCCCTACTGTGCTCCTCCCCACCTCCTCACCCCTCGGTGCCCTCGCTCTTCCCTAACCTGGCTGCCCCAGCCTGTGCCGATCAGAGCTGGAGACCCTCGTCGGCCCGTCCCCGAGGGGCGGAGATGTGCTGACTCACGGTGCCTCCCCCTCCCTCAGTGGGGGCTGCTCGCTCGACGCGCCTCGGCCATGAGTCTATTTTTAGCCCCTCTCCTTGCCCTGACGTGGGCGTCCGTGCCAGTCTGGAACGGCGGGCCCCTGGAGGCCGTCGGAGCCTGCCGCATTCCAGGATCTCCCTGATCGGCGCCTGCGGACGCTCCGCGAACAAGGCGATGTCTTGGCACAGGTAGGGGGGCGCTTCGCCTCGGTGCTGCTGCTGCTGGCGGGCGGGCGCCGGGGATTCTTGGGCCGGGGACCTCCGACGTCCCCTGCGCGCCCTCCTGCTCCCTCCTCCACCGCCAGGCCTCGGAGCCAGCAGCCCGGGCTTCACATGGAAGAAAGGGGCCGGCTGCTGGCGGGGGGAGTGGTTTGAATCTCCCTCGCCCTGATTCAACCAGAAAGGCTTGGGAGGGAGGGAGGGCTGGCGGCCCGCTTCGCGGCCTTTCCCTGTTTCATGGTTGCCGTCCGTGCAGAGGGCAGCATGACCGTCTGCCAGCGCGCAGCGCCTGCAGGGCCGCCCAGGCTTGGATGTGGCAACCTGTGTGAATGCTGTCTGGTTACTAGTTACCGGCCCAAGTGCCCAGCGTGTCAGCAGTCTGGCCGCACACCTGTGGAGGCTGATGAGTTTACTTTGAGTCTGGCACTGGCAATTGTGATTTATAATCCTCTAAAACCCTGAACTGCAAGTACCAGAATGCAGTGTAACACTCACAGCTCTGACAGAGAAGTTGCACGACCCAAAGCCCCATGCACGTGGTCCTTGTTTACAGTGTGTGCTCTCCCGAAGCCGGACTCAGTCACCGCATCCCACGGCGTGTGATATTTACAAGCGCAGCTGTCTGCTGCCCTCAGACTACTTTGTAGCCCTCTGAAGAAGGGCTCGTTGGGGGTCCCCGAATCCAGTGCTTTGTGCAATGCTTGCATTTATTATTAGTTACTGCGACAAAGGGTTTCAAAGCACTCAGTCTCATTGCAAGGTGTAAAGTGTGCACTACGTCTTGTTCTTGCCTCTGTTCCCTGCTTGTGATAGTTTTTTCTTGCCTCTGTTCCCTGCTTGTGATCGTTTTTTTCTTGCCTCTGTTCCCTACTTCTGATCGTTTTTTCTTGCCTCTGTTCTCTGCTTGTGGTCATTTTCTTGCCTCTGTTCCCTGCTTGAGATAGTTTTTAGTGCCTCTGTTCCCTACTTGTGCTCGTTTTTTTTTTGCCTCTGTTCTCTGCTTGTGCACGTTTTTTCTTGCCTCTGTTCCCTGCTTGTGCACGTTTTTTCTTGTCTCTGTTCCCTGCTTGTGCTTGCTTTTCTCGCCTCTGTTCCCTGGGGCATTACTGGGCAGAGATGGGCGTGTGGCTAACCTGGACTGAGGTGTGAGCTCTGGGAGTTGGTGGAGGCCTCAAATAACCCATTTGTAAATAAGGAGAGTACCCGGGGTGAGTGTGTGTTTGTGTCTCTGTGGCTGTGTGTGGCTGTGCGTGTGGCTGTGTGTGTGGCTGTGTGTGTAGCTCTGTGTGTGTGTGTGGTTCTGTGTGTTTGTGTGTGTGGCTCTGTGTGTGTGTGTCTGGCTCTGTGTGTGTGTGTGTGTGTGTGTGTGTGGCTCTGTGTGTGTGTGTGGCTCTCTGTGGGTGTGGCTCTGTGTGTGTGTGTGGCTGGGTGTGTGTGTGGTTCCCTGTGTGTGTGTGGCTCTGTGTGTGTGTGTGGCTCTGTGAGTATGTGTGTGTGTGTGGCTGTCTGTGTGTGTGTGTGGTTCTCTGTGTGTGTGTGTGGCTCTGTGTGTGGCTCTGTGTGTGTGTGGCTCTGTGTGTGTGGCTCTGTGTGTGTGGCTCTGGGTGTGTGTGTGTGTGTGTGGCTGTGTGTGTGTGTGTGTGTGACTCTGCCTGTGTGTGTGGCTCTGTCTGTGTGTGTGGCTCTGTCTGTGTGTGTGGTTCTGTCTGTCTGTGTGTGTGTGTGTGGCTTTGTCTGTGTGTGTGTGTGTGGCTCTGTCTGTCTGTGTGGCTGTGTCTGTGTGGCTGTTTCTGTGTTTGTGGCTCTGTGTGGGTGGGCGCGTGTGGGTGGGTGCGTGTGGCTCTGTGTGTCGCTCGGTGCGTGTGGCTCTGTGTGTGTGTGTGGGTGCAAATGCAATAGGTCTCACATTTGCGAGTGATTAAGCTATTGGCATTGTAAATGACAATAACATTTATTTATATGTTTTAAAAACAAAAATAATGTCATGAGCAATGCCAATAGCTCTAACTTTAACAAAGGTGAGACCATTGCATTGTAAATGCTTGTTATTAAATATAGTCTTTCAATGCCAGCCCATAAGAATGAGACAGACAATTAAATGTGTCATTGTTTCATCCCCAAAAATCCAACCTGACAATTGTTCCTCAAACGTGGTTTTTCTCGGGAAGGGAGGCTTTAATTAACACAATTTGTACCATCTCAAGTCTCGTATTTCGATCAGTGAAAATTAAATTTTACAGGTGAGAGTGTTCAGGGATTCCGATCGGTCACCTTAGCGCTTCCACTGTTATGTTAACAGTGTGTATTGAGTATAAGAAGCTTATTTCCAGTGCTTAATTTGTAAAACAAATAAGTGCCGGGCCCTTGTCAAGAGGCCGCAGCAGTGTGCATCACACATTGCCACTGTACATACATAACTACTAACCATCACACTGCTACAAGTGGGACAATTCAGACTGTTCAATGCCGTCAAAGCTTTAAGAATTGCTTGGGTGGCAGGCGTTAGTTGTTTTTAATGTATATTTGTAGTAATTAAAAGTCCTTGAGCCAGGTATATATAACACGCTGGATTTAATGAAGCTTAGGGCCATATGTATGAAGCTAATTTTTGGTCGCAAATGCTGCGAATCGCTAAAAAATAGCGTTTGCGACCAAAAACTAGCATTTTCCAATGTATGAAGCAAAAAAGCATCGCAATTTAAGGAATCACAATAATAGCGATTCCTTAAATTGTGTGATCCACAATTCTGCGATTTCCATTGCGATTCCTTATTCTGCGACCATGCAGTTAGCGAAAATCGCAAATAGTGAAATCGCTAATAAGGAATCGCAATGGTATGTATCAAAAAATTGCAAATTGCAAAAGCATCAAAATCGCTAAATAGGAAATCGCAATAACCACCAAGTGGGAGCAGGTGGTAACCAGGTGCAAAGTATATAAGGAATCCCACAATGCAACAGACTCTTTTCCACCATGGCTGGGCTGTACGTCATTGCGAGGAGGCGAAGACTGAGAGCTGCTGCGCAAAGGAGGAGGCGCCAGGAGAGGATATTCCGTGACTGCATCACCATCTACCAGCGCACAGAGGAGGACATCTACACCCATTACAGACTGGAGGAAGACAGTATAATGGATTTAATTGAAGAGCTCAGACCCTATCTAGAACACCACACACGCAGGACACAAGCCATCCCCACACACATCCAGGTCCTGTGTTCACTACACCTGCTGGCCTCAGGTAGTTTTCAGGGGGTGATAGCCTCAGTAGGAGGGGTGTCACAAAGTGCACTGTTGCGCTTTTTCCATGCATTCCTCGATGCCATGGTACACAGAATGCAACACCACATACATTTCCTCAGCACCCCACAGGAACTAGTCCAGACCAAGCTGGACTTCTACAACATTGCCCAATTCCCCCACGTCATAGGATGTATTGATGGGACACATATCGCCATTTCACCCCCCTCACACAATGAGTACATATACAGGAACAGGAAATGCTACCATTCACTAAACATACAGGTGGTGTGTGATGCAAAAAATATCATAACTGACATAGTAGCGAAGTATCCTGGCAGCACACATGACGCATTTATGTTTAGACACAGTGGGCTATACCATAGACTCTCCAGAGGTGAATATGGCAAGGGATACTTACTAGGTAAATGCTTGTAGACATAGGGCACATTATCACTGATTAACAAGTCCATTTCAGCCACTAACCATTTACCTTTCCACCCACAGGTGACAGTGCCTATGCAGTCCGGGACTTCATCCTGAAACCCTACCTCAATCCTACAACTGCTGGTGAGCGGAGATTCAATCGGACACACATTAGCACAAGAGGCACCATTGAAAGAACATTCAGCATACTGAAGAGCAGATTTCGCTGCATCCATAAAAGCGGAGGAGCGCTACAATACAGCCCAGTAACTTGCTGCAAAATTGTTGTAGCATGTGCCATGCTGCACAACATCGCCACAAGGAAAGGCACGGCAGTGGTGTTGAGCGAATCAGATTCCTCTGACGTGGAGGGGCCTGGACCTGGACGCATGGCAGCTGGTGTAGCTGGTGCTGCAGCTGGCCGACAGAGGCATGATGAGATCATGCGCAAATACTTCTAGGTAAGGAATAATGACACAACGACAACTTCAAATGTTGCAAATGTTTTTATTTAGCATGATAAAAAATGCAACATATCCTCTGTGGCAACTACTCACACTCAAAATGTAGAGCACATGTTCCAGTCACAGTGCAAAAATTAAACTTGTGTGACGTCAAAGTCATCGTAATTGTGCGTAGTAGGCCGATTGCTCCTGCCACTACGGCGCCTCTCCTGGATGGGTGGTGGGGTATTGTTGCTCCGCACAGACTGGGCGTCCTCCTCACTGGGAGTTAGTACTCCTGGGCCAGCTGTACGGAGTGCCCTCATCTCATCCACAGCGGATGTTGCCTGCACGACTGCAGTGGCGATGTCTGCATGCCATGTGCAAACTTACGCTGCATGAGAATGCTGCGCCTTGAAGAAACGTTGATGGCAGAGGCCAATCTATTGATGGCCCGTGTATAATGGTCCAAGCGGTCCTGCTCCCTGCGCCGTGCAGCACGTTCTGCACGCAGCTCCCCACATAGTTCGTGCATGGCGTCCCTCACCTCTCCTTGTATGCCCCTGAGCCCTGCCCTCATTTCACATTGTAATGACTTGATGTTTTTAGCTTGCAGGAGCTGCACCTGGAGCATATTTAATTCCAAGCCTGCAAAGACAGAATCATCTTCCTGATCAGCCAAGCTGCTGGCTCTGCGTTGTCTGCGTCTGCCTATGCCCTGTGGACGTTGCCTGTCCTGAGGCCTGGACTCATGCTGTGGCTGTGCTTCTTGGGACTGCAAATTAGCATTATTGTCCTCTGCCTCGTCCTCCATTGGTGGCAGTGGCCTCACTACGTGCCGCCTCAGTCTCTTGGGAGGATTGACAGGGCTGTCCTCCCCATCTGTATCTGGCTCCTGCCCTGCATCTCCAGAGTCTGGATGGTCCCTCAATGTTCCACTGCCTGTGGGCTGGGTAATTGCTGGTGCTGTGGACAGAACAGCACACATTAATTTTTGTTTCATTTACTATTTGTAAATAAATTTTATAAACGTTTGGGTCTACATTACTGATAAATTTCCCTTTCCTGACCTGCACAGGCCAATTTGGCCTAGCGTGGCTGCTTAACACAACTTAGATTTACATTTCACTACATCTCCCATAATGCATTGCTGTGACTGCCTTTGGTACTGATTTGGCTTTGAATGTGCTTCCCCTACCCTCTAGGTTGCTGCAGGGGGTCTGGGGGGTGGGGTTGGGGTTGTGATGGCATGATTCTTACCTGCTGTGGATGCTTGTTGGTCCGAGCGGTCTAGGTCAGCCACGCCCGTCACGCTCTCTGGTGCCAGTGTACCTTCCACAAGTTCCTCCAGTGGTGTTGATTCTGGCACAGTTGATGTTCCCCCACCGGTGAGCTGTGACTGCTCCATCCTGGCAGCTAGCTTTTCCTTGGAGCGCTGGCGCAGGTCGTACCAGCGCTTGCGTAGCACCTCAACACTCCTGTGAGTGACTCCCAGGGCATTTACTTTTGCCTGTATGTCAGCCCAAATCCTCCTTTTCCTGGCCTCTGGCACCTTCAGGGAACTTTTGCCAAATACCAATTCATGGTTGGGCACCATCTCCTGAATGAGGATCTCTATTTCAGCCTCAGAAAACTTCATTTTCCTCTTTCTTACATTTTCTCCTTCCTGCTGCTGTGTCCCAGCCATTTCCTTATTGCCACTTTCAGCCATGGTGTGCCTGGAGCAGTCTTCAGTCTCCCTCACTCCCTCTCTCTGAGTCTCCCTCAACAAACACTGTTGCAGCATGGGTAGTCTGTTACTTCCTGGTGGTGATGTCATCAGACTGCATCAGTATTCCGATTGGCTGTTTAGCGAAGTTCGCAAAATTGTGATTTTTCCGATTAAGGAATCGCAAATTTATGATTTATTCCGGTTTAAGGAATCGCTTTTCACGTTCTCGCAGTTAATTAGCGATTTTTACCGAATCGCTAATTATTTGCGATTTTTTTGATACATCGCGATTTGCGATTCGGAATCAGCAATTCGGTAAAAATCGCTAATTCCGATTCGCAAATCTTGTCCTACATACATATGGCCCTTAGTTGCATGTTAAGTTTCAAGTAGATAAGTAAAAGATAACAAAGCCCCACCAGGAGCAGCCTCCCTGCTGCTCAGCCTGTATTCACCAACTGCCACTCCACACATCTCCAGACCCCAAGCATTCCGTGACATCACACACATCCAACATTCCAAACATCATCAAGCACACCAGCACTCATTCTGGCTCAGTAGTAGGGAAGAGACAACTAGGGAAGAGGAATGGCAACAAGTAAGTTATAACACATCCCCCTTCCTTAGGGTAACTACAAGCAGAAATGATGCACATAAATAGTAACATCATTAAATACATTACATAAGAAGAGATGGAAACAATCCACATTATACATACATAAAATAGAAATGATGCAGATTAACCCCATCCCCCTCCCTTAGGGAAAAAACACACACCACACCAAACCACACAGAGCGGTGAAACAAAACTGGGACACACACCACCCCATAACTGCGACATAATAGTGCACTCCCCACACTGAAATAAATCTCACTGGGGCACTAACCACCCCACAAACTCACCACATTAGGGCACTCACCACCCTAAAATACACTGCACTGGGGCACTAACCAACCCACCAACTAACCATAGTAGGGCACTCACCACCCACAATTTCACATAATAGGTCACTCACCACCCCAAAATACACAGCACTGGGGCACTCACCACCCCACAAACTCACCACCCTAAAATAAACTGCATTGGGGCACTAACCACCCCACAAACCCACAGTAGTAGAGCACTCACCACCCTAAAATAAACTACACTGGTGCACTCACCACCCACACCTTCACAAATACATAGGGCACTCACCACCCCAAAATATACAGCACTGGGGCACTCGCCACCCACAACCCACCACCGTAGGGCACTCACCACCCTAAAATAAACTGCACTGGGGCACTAACCACCACACGAACTATCAAATCACCTCAGGACAGGATACACCACCCCATGACCTCCCCTAAGATGGGTACTCAGTGCAGTATACACTACGACCTTAAACCCACACAAAAAAAACGAGACATGCATTATAGTGACCAGCAATATAAAGAAAGGGAAAGTCCTGTGCTCCGGTGAGCAGTCTCTCACCCGAGGTCTCCAACCAAAGAGAAATTTCTGTCCTTAAGCTGCCAGTAGCTGTATTATTCCGAAAAAAACTTGCAGAACACCAGGAAGCAGTTAACGTGAAAGATGGTTTCGCCGAGTTACTGACTGCACACTCACCAGCATATGAAGGAAGAAGCATTTAGTGTCACAAGTTGCAGCTAAAGTCACTTCAAACATTTGCACAGTGCACCTTGCTGTTTTTGAAAGTGTTACAAGAATGCAGAGGCCTCAAAGAAACCCCACCAACGCTGAGGAAACCACCACTCTCCGGCTTCAGACACAGCATAATGAAGATGGTGGCACACCGACGTGAAGAGAGGAAACAGACAGTCAATGAACTGCACTGTGCAACTTCCCCGACCACAATTCCAATATGACACAGCAAAATTCCCAAAACTTTATTGAGGGAACATCGTGGTTGTCAGAGGGCGTAGTATGCAGATGGCTGCACCAAACTCAATGGGACGCACCAAACGCAAGATTGCGGCGCACTGAGGATATGCACGCTGAGTGGCTCCAGGCACGCTCGTGCTCCAAAACGTCTAAAGGCAGCAATGGAGGAGGCTGCCACGCAACGAAGAGAAACGTCATAGGAGACTCACCAGCTGTTCCGTGTGAAGAGGCGAGAAGCGCGTGCCAGGTTTACGGTTTTAAATGGCTGTGTGACAGTTTCTTTTATCCTCACTGTAAATTAAACAAATTACGTGCCGAAAACAAATTCACTTTCTCACCCAGACGACCTTCTCCTGAGGCAGTCAGCGAGGCGAGAGCATCCCCCAAATCACTCTCAGCCGTGTCCCGTTAGCGCTGAGGGACATACAAAGCAGCAAACTGTCAAAAGCGGTGCTTCTCAATTTGTGCACTGACACAGAGGCACCCCGAGCAGAAAACTCCAAGCAAAGCTTGCTCACGCAAGTGCAAAACTGTAGCTTCCAAAAAGTCACCTTCGCCCCCTTTCAACACATTTCAAGGTGTCACTCTTCAATGGCAAAGAATGAAAACACGGGTCCGATCTTTGACAGGGTCCGTTCTTAGCTCACAAGCATGTAGATATGAACCAAGAAGTCTTTCAGGTGACCACTGAGTGTCCAAGCGCCATTTTCTACTGCCAAAACAAAACCTGCTGTCAGACCATGACACTTCTCATGCAGGTTCATTTCCAAAAGCCCAGGCTGCAGGCTGTCCAGGTGTTATAAGACACTGGTGGGGCTTACCAGGGCGTTTCTTTAGTTTCAATTAACAAGTTTCACAGTCTTTAATAAAGTCCTTACTTCCTTAGCTCCTGTCTTCCTTCCTCAAAGCATAGGTTCTTTTTAAATCGTTGCCAAAAAATGTAGTAATTAAAAGTCCTTGAGCCAGGTATATATGTTATGTTATGTTAATAATATTTTTATAGCGCAACACGCTGGATTTAATGAAGCTTAGTTCCAAGTTAAGTTTCAAGTAGATAAGTAAAATATAACAAAGCCCCACCAGAAGCAGCCTCCTTCTGCTCATCTTTAAATTACACAAATAGCGCCACCATGTGGCAGCTGTCATAAGTGCCTGTTCTAACAATTAAGTGCTGGTGGTGAGCATCAGAAACCACCAGCTCAAATTAAGCACTGTGCACACCTAATTGACGCAATTTCAGCTCTCTTCACATAGCCACCTGTGAAGAGCCAAAATCACACAGTGGCAAGGAAGACCAGCTGTAAACCACTGCACAGAATGGCTTTGAAACTTGGCTTTGGCGGCTGCAAGCATCCGATGTCAATTAAGGGGTGGAGAACACCCCAGGACATTGGTGACAGCCTCATCAACCATTTTCTTGGAAGGGGGGTGGGGATGCTGGAGGGGAAGAGTGCCTCTTAGGTAGCTATGGGTACCAGGTCACGCCCCCTCCAAGGCCCCACCTCTCCTCACACAGTTGTGCTGTACACTGTAAATTCAAACACCCTAATGCTGAAAGGACACTGATAGATCTCTGAGTGGGAATGTTAGACCTGGCACCATTGGCGTGGGTCTCCCTTCCATTTTTTGCTGTTGCTTCTTATGTTTTTGCTGGTTTTAAATGCTTTTGGGTATTGTGCCACTGCTGTTCAGTGCCACAGTGCAAGTGCTCCCTATGGTAAATTTATGTATGGATTAGTGACTCTATGATTGGCTTGATTGGTTTACTTGCCAGACCCTAGTACAGTGCACTGCGGGTGCCCAGGGCTGGTAAATCCAATGCTGCTGGTGGGCTTGCAGCACTGATTGTGCCACCCATCGGAGCAGCTTGTAAAGTGTGTCTCAGGTCTGCCATTGAAGTGCCTGTGTGCAGGCTGGTAGTGCCATGTTGATTGGGCAAGTGCACTGTTGTAATGTAACATGTCTTGTGCATCCTCCCTGTGCTTTCCCCCTGGTGTCCTGCTTGGCCCTTGATGGTGTCATTGGAATGTTGGGTGGGTTGATCAATAAGGACTTGTCAATTGGCTTGAAGGGCTGAGCAGTGGATCTGCTCCTGGTGGGGTCTCTAGTCTATCTCTACAATATCTCAAGGATCTGAAGATGAAATAAAGTTATGATCCTGAATACACCTACAGACAATGGATCTTTCTTCATTGTAACACTGGCGACGATTCAAAGAACCCATGGAACTACCTTGAATTGGATTTGACTTCTAAGACTGAAGTAAATGAAGCCGTTTTTGAAGGAGTAAGAACTTTTAAGAAATTTCCTACTGTTTAGAAATTATGGGACTTAAAAGACTCAAGTAAGTGAACTTAAACTTATGGATATAAAGTCTTTGAACCTAAAGACTTAAAAACTTCATGTAAGTGGATTTTATGAAACTTGGCACCCAATTGCCCCACCAGTGACCCTGTCAACGGCTGCCCTTAACTAAATTGTGCCAGTTTCTGTATGCTTGCTGGTTTTAGAAAATGACTGACAGTCTATGTTATATTCTATCAGATAACAGCCTTGAGGAATACTACCCTTGCGTGCTAGAGCGTTTGTCTGAAGGTGCAAAGTGACATTCCTACAACCTCTTTACGGCAGTACATGTTGGACTTTCCTTTTTCCTGCCTGCCAACAGACTATTAAGCTTAGCGTGTTTAACCTGGCAACTATCTAAAGTCATCTAGAAATATTGATCGGTGGCACGTTATAGATCGTGTCATAGTCTGCATACCTCATGAAGTAAACCAGCAGTGTTAGTGTGTCGGCAGCTGGATGAAAGTTTATTTTTGATCAACATGGATGCTGAGCAGTGGATCTGCTCCTGGTGGGGTCTCTAGTCTATCTCTACAATATCTCAAGGATCTGAAGATGAAATAAAGTTATGATCCTGAATACACCTACAGACAATGGATCTTTCTTTATTGTAACATGCACCCATTTGACAGTCCCTAAACCTTCCCTTTTATACATATTAGTCACCCCTATGGTAGGCCCAAGGGCAGTGTGCATTGTAGGTAAAAGGTAGGACATGCCCTGATGTGTGTAGCATGTCCTAATAGTGAATTACAGCCATTTTCATTTTTCACTATTGCAAGGCTATCTGTTCCCCATAGGCCAGAATGGGCAGTTAGATTATAACATTTTATAATCCTTATTGACTCAGGGAACTAGGTAGAAATTCGAGTTTAGTATGCATGAACTCAGAATGATAAAAATACATATTTTAGTGAAGTTGCTTTTAACATTCTGTTTGAAAATACCACTTATAGAAAGTGGGTATTTTCTTGTCTAACCATCCAAGGCTGCCTCTGCTAGGTTGTGTATTCCTTGTCTGAAGTTTGAGTGACAGAGACATGGGGATTCCAGGAGACAGGGTGAGTCAGCCCAGAGCTGAATAGAGGGATATGCATGCAGATGGGAGGGAGGAGTTACACCTGGGACCTGAATAGGGCTGCGCCTTTCCTCCACAATGCTGGCTCCACCTCCTGTGGTGTGTCTGATGTCCCTGATCTGCACTGTCAAAGGAAGAGAAGGAGTCCTGTAAACAAAGTGCTCCAGGACTGACCAGAACTGATTTGGACTAGGCAAAGGCCTCTCTGCCTTATGAGAACAAAGAAAAACATAGTATAAATATTGGGACCCAAACCTAAGAACTTTAGATCACTTCTGGGAATTAAGACAAAGCTTTGCTGAGAAGAAGAACCAGGAAGCTGAAGGAGGAGACTACCACTGTACTATGTGTTTGGGGGTTGGCCTGCAGTGGTTACTTCATATGCCGAAGAAAGGAGAAAAGGAATGAGTGTGCTTTCTATCAACTTGAAGAAGAATCTCCAGGGCTTGAACAAGAGCTTAAAAACCAAAAAAGATAAGTCTGCCCTATATGTTTTAATTAAAGGCTCATAAAGAGTCCAACAATTTGCATAAGCACAATAGTGAGCTCACTGATATTTATGGCCACCACATTTTAATTCTTCATACATCATTTGAAAAGATATATCATTTTATTTTCATTTGTAAGGATATCAATGTTATTCAATAAATATGACAAAACATCATTCAAATATATACAAAGAGCTTGCCTCCTGTCTGAAGTCTCAGGGATACAACACCAACCAGCTCCCCCCTGAGTTCCCTTGCTGGGAATTGAAGTGTTTGCTGTTGTGCTGGGCCTTCTGAGAGACTGCGTGTCGCTGGGAGCTGGTAGCGCGACGCAACAGTGAGAAGAGTGTCGCCGCAGTCATCGCATCGCCGAGGAAGCGAGACGCCGCTGCTACTGTCCTCATCACATCGCCGTAGCGCTGCGCATTTCCGGAGAAGCGGGACGCTGCCACAGAGGTCATCGTCGCATCACCGGAGAAGCACGTCGCAGGGCCTGTCGCAGCTTCAAGATCGTCACTGCCGCACGACTGTCAGGCGTGCACGCATCACACCAACATTGTGGCATCGCATCGGAGAAGAGTATTGCATTGAGGTGCCATCTTGTCACATCGTACCGGAGAGCAGTAAGAAACCGACGCATCAACTCCCCTCACAGTAAGGAAGTGAGCATCAACTCCCCTGCGCAGCAGTGAGGAACCAACGCATCCCCTCCCCTCCGTGTAAGGAGCCTATGCATCACCTTCCCTGTGACCCTTTTGTTTTCTTTGCGTTACTCAACGTACATTGAAAGTAAAGTGTCGCATTTACAACTTGAGAGAACTGAGCTATTTTATAACATTTTAAAGTCTATTTTTGAATACAGTATTGTAGATTTTTGTCGTTTGGTCTTGTGTTAAGTCTATATAAAAATACTTATTTTTATAATACAACCTGTGTGGTGTCCATCAGTAGTGTTGTCACTGTATTACTGTATATGTTCACAAATGCTTTACACACTGCCTCTGAGATAAGCCTGCCTGCTCGTGCCAAGCTACCAAGGGGGTGAGCAGGGGTTATTTTAGGAGTGTAGCCCCTTACCCTGACTAGAAGTAAGGGCCCCTATTTGTCACAGGTACCTACCTATGCCAACTAGAGACCCCCAAATCCAACTGGGAACATTACAAGAGTTTACTACGGGCTTTTTGAATGTGTGTACATTGTGGTCTGAACAAACTGTAGACTGAATAAAGAATCAACTGTTGCAAAAAGAAACAGTGGCGTATCACTAGAAGCAGAGCTTTTTCTGGCAGATTGATATGGTACATATCATTTTGACTTGACACAAACATATTAGTATCATACAGAGGAGTGTAATTAATTCCATATACAGGTTAAATCTAATACATATGAAGAATGCAGTGAAAAACCATGGAAACGTTATGTAATACAGATCTATGATGTCTTATGAAGTAATCCGCGGTTAAACTACCTGACGACTTATTTCCCCATTTTTCATTTAGACCACTGTTCACTGGGTCCTAAATATGTATCCATTTGCACTATATTAGTTTGAGAGATTCATTGGGATTTCTACCCCTAGGGCTATGTGTGAGTTTCTCAAGAACCAGACATCTGTTTTTACTGACCTGATATTTTGCAGTCCTGAAATGTTGAACCACAGGGGCTCCCTGTGTTTTACAGCACACCCTGTTGATCAGCTCTAGTATGTTTGATTTTATCTTTTGTCGTCTTTGTTTTCACACAGACCAAGTCACAGCAGCCCCTCAACATGTAGATCATGTCAGTACTATTGCAATTTGTGAAATCCTTCAGGCGGATTCTTTTCCCTTTGTGTGTGAATTCTTTCGTCTCCTGTGTCAAATGACAAGTTTTGCACCTACCAAATTTAAAATGGCTCGCATTGGCAGTCTGTGTTTAAGTGTGTGCACATAATTGGCTGATCAGGGGATGGTAGCAAAGCCCTAACTAATAGGTAGGTCCCTGATGCTTCTATCTCTCTTGTAGGCATATAAACGTTTCCCGGATGCAACTAGCCCATCCTGGCAGCTGTGTGTTCAGGCCATAACAGGAACTGTTTTTCACTAACTAATGGGTGAATTAAGGGCTCTGTGCAGTTCATACTCGCCCCTGGAATCGGTGATATTTTGAGTTGGCAATTTTGGGGTGTGGCTCTATATTTTCTCTGACTACTATGAAACACTATTGGAGAAAAAAGTTTAGCAGCGACAAAAATGTTTGAATTTTACAAAAACACAGTTTTAGGTCTTGCCTACCAGACAGCGTGCACTGTCTGTTTGCAAAAGACAAACCGGGGACTTCGGCCAGTGCTTAATTTGCAAAAAAAAAAGAAAGTGCCAGGGCCCCTCTCAGGAAACCACTGCAAAATGCTCCACCCATCCCCCTGCCGGCGCTGCCAATAACAGTACCAACGCAACTACTAACCATCATACTCCTGATTAGACCCCCCCTTGCGCCAAGTGGAGGGGTGCCCTTCGTCGCGCCACAAAATCAAGCCTCCTCTGAGGGGCTGGTTGAGGGGGTCTTATCTCTGGTGACTTATACAACACACGTTTGGAAACCGAAACTTACCTTTTAAGGTCTCGCACCTGCGATGCAGGGCGAAGCCCTGCTGTCGCAAAGCGAGCCTATTGTGATCAGTTCTGCTTACAAGGAGCTAAGGGGAGACAAGAGATGTGCATGCGCCGCCTGCCGTAATCGGATCAGGTCGCGCGTGCGTTCACCATCTCCTGTCTCCCCTAGCTCATACAGCACACAGAAACACACGCACGCGCGTGCACGCACACACAGACACTCGCGCATACACCACCTCTCCCCCCCACCAGTCATCGGGCTCTTTTTACACATGCCTCTCAAGCATACATACACACACACGCGCGCACACACAGACACACACAGGCACACTTGCGCGCACACATCCGCCCCTCACACCCCACTCACTGGGTTCTTATCACGTGTCACTCTCTCCCTCGGCAGCCAGCGGGTCATTCTCGGCAACAGGCGGGGCTCTCCACGAGCACGGGAGCCCCGCTAGCTGACACGCACAGGAGCGCGGGGTAGGCTCCTGTCTGCTTCCTGTATTTTTGCGGCCACGCCCCCGTCCCAACACAGGTTGCCTGGCCTCCTGTTCAAGCCGGGCTGCGGCGGTGAGTTTTTTTCAATACTTAACTTTTTTTAAATGTTGGCTTTCTCTTACTTAGTAACCCTACCGATCTACATTCTTCTCCCTTTCCGCAGTTCCTTAAGCCCCTCGCATGCGCCCTCCTTACTGTATAATATAATTTAAAATCAAATGCTAACGTGTTTTTGGGACAATCTGAAGATGATCATTCTCAGGTGATGGGCGCTGCATAGGGTTGAGCGCAAAAGATGGAATCCGGAGCACCCCTGGTGTTATGCTAAACTCCTATGCAGAGCTTGCTTTATTTTTAAATTAACATGTTTATTGCAAGCATATAGTTAACATTTTTGTTTCTGGTAGTGTATGCTTGCAATTAAAAAAAAAATGACATGGCACCAGCTTCCCCTCTGCCAGTGCTTGTTGGACAATGCTGTGCAACATTGGGTAAACAAAAAATTGAGCGAAGGAACAATGACGCTGTAGGCATATGCATGCGTGATGACGTTCAGTTTAGTGGCTGTTTTTGCTAGCACCAGGGTTTAAATGATATAGCTCCTTGAGTACCCCATCGCTACGAAATCCCACAAATAGCAACCCCAAACGTGTGCATGCATCCCGTTCCCAGGAGCCTAAATGCGCCAAGAATTGGGGCTCTGTGCTATACTAAACCATAATATAACCGTGTCTGCCAGCCTGTCGTGCCAGTCCTCACAAGGGTGGGTGAGGGGCAGGGCAGGTGAGTCGGTGCCAGTAAAGGCAAGAGGAGCCAAAGGTCACCCGGCTGGCGTGAGGATGACTCGGTAAATAAGCAGGTGATTGATTTTCAATAGCAGATCCCGGCGCTCCTGTACTGAGAGGTACCAGAGGCCCGACTTCCTTGTTGGACACATTCTCATGTGACTGACGCGAGAAGGCAGGTGGATGAGCGCAGCTCTGTTTCCAAGCACTAGAAAGTATGGTTGGATTGGGGCAGAAAACCGGCAAAGGCAATAACATACAGGCGACCCCATTAGCGAGCCAGGTAGATAAAAAGCGACCTACATTTGGAAATCGTGCAGTGGTGAACCTGTAAAGGCGCTGCATGTTTTGGAACGCTGCACGCATCAGTGTTTGCAGCAAGCAAGGTTTGTTTCCAGAGCCGGCTTTAGCGCTGTGGCGCCTGGTGCGAAAATCTGTTTAGGCGTCCAATGATCACCTCCTCGGATTCCAGGACTACCGGTGGGTAAACGTGCCCCTCATCTCTCCATAGCCCCCTCTCTCACATACATTTCATTCATTTTAATGTGCAGGCAAATGCTGGCTATACTAATAAGGATGCATATCTTCCCAAACTCTTTTTAGCAACATCAGCAATACATAATGAAAGACTGGGAAACGCAGATCAGCCTCTTTTACTTGATGCAGTTTGCATGCAGCTTTGTTGACAGTTTCTAACAGTCACTGTTCTATATTAGGGTTGCATTTAATGAACTGCAGTAACTAAAGGATCTCTGTGACTAAAGCAGCAATGCACTTCGCTGGCCACATTGAATAAAGATGTGTACGGTGCGCGTTCTTTGCAGCAGGCACATCAAACCTCTGCGCTACTTTATAGCGAGTCAACACTGCCACTAGACACAACTCCGATCGCTCTCTCTTAATCACAAGCTTTATCTTGACATTTTTATTGCTGTCTGAAAGCTGGATGCACAAGGAACTCTGCAGCAGGTGTTTAGAAATAGTAAGTTATTGCTAAGCAGAGCACGCCCCCTCTCCCCCCACCTGTCGCACTGCCCTAAAGTCGGCCCTGTTTATTTCATTATCGGGGAAATTTGCAAACCTGGCCCACATGACCATAAAACGGGCCACCAAATAGCTAAAAAAATATGTCAGGGGGCTCTTCTGGCACTGCCCGGCCCTGGGGCAAAGTGGGGCGTTAGTTCCGACACATAAAGGTCCAGCCCTACCCCCGCTAGCGATGGGATATTGGGCAGCACCTTTGTGACATCTCTGTGTGTGCTTCTTGCTTTAATCTTGCATCCCCACTTCGTGTGCCCACCTTATCCCTTCATCTGTTTCTCTCTTAAACACTACATATGATTCCTTGGCCATGCATCTGCGTTCTAAGTTAACCCTGCATCCATGCCTCTGCTTCCATGCCAAACCCTCGATCACTGCACCTGCCTTCTTGCTAAAACCTGCATTCGTGCATCTGCTTCCTCCCTTAACCCTGCATCTCTACCTCTGTTTCTCTCCTTCACCCTGTATGCATACATCTGCTCCCCTCCTTAGCCCTGCATCTCTACCTCTGTTTCTCTCCTTCACCCTGTATGCATACATCTGCTCCCCTCCTTAGGCCTGCATCTCTACCTCTGTTTCTCTCCTTTACCCTGTATGCATACATCTGCTCCCCTCCTTAGGCCTGCATCTCTACCTCTGTTTCTCTCCTTTACCCTGTATGCATTCATCTGCCCCCCTCCTTAGGCTTGCATCTCTACCTCTGTTTCTCTCCTTTACCCTGTATGCATACATCTGCTCCCCTCTTTAGGCCTGCATCTCTACCTATGTTTCTCTCCTTTACCCTGTATGCATACATCTGCTCCGGTCCTTAGGCCTGCATCTCTACCTATGTTTCTCTCCTTCACCCTGTATGCGTTCATCTGCTCCCCTCCTTAACCCAACAGCTCTACCTCGGTTTCTCGCCTTTACGCTTTATGCATTCAACTGCTTCCCCTTCTCAGCCCTGCATCTGTACCTCTGTTTCTCCCCTTTACCCTGTATGCGTACATCTGCTCCCCTCATTAACCCATCATTTCTACCACGTTTCTCTCCTTTACCCTATATGCGTTTATCAGCTCCCCTCCTTAACCCTGCAGCTCTACCTCTGTTTCTTCCCTTTACCATAAACACGCACGCACACATACATACACACGCACGCACGCACACAAAGTCACTGAACAAAAGGACCACTTAACACTTAGGGGCTGATTCCGATCCTGGAAAAACGCTGTACAAACCGTGGTATGGAGCGTTTTCTCCATACAACTCGTACTTGTAAGGAGGCCCCTACAACCTTGGAAGTACGATCCGTACAAATAGACGCACTCCATACAAATTGTAAAAAAGACCATACAACTCGTATATACAAGCGATTCCGATTTGGATTGCTCTGTACGCGACGTTCCCATGTATTCCCGGCAGCAGTTTACAACCCGGCAAGTACGATTCGTACAAACGGCATGCGGTACAGCTCTTTTTTTACAAGAGCCAAAAAGTGCGGGAAAAGCCTTGTACGCCCCTAAAACAGAACGAGACAGACCCCCCATGTACGCGTCGTACACCCCATGAATACAGGGGCACGGTGCGTATGCACAGTGTGTACGGATGACACGGAAAGTGGGGACGGTGCGTACATACGCGATGAAAGGGGTACTGGTCGTGTACGCACCGTACAAGCACCGTACCCCAAAATCACCTGTGTACAAACCGTACCCCAAAATCGCGTATGTACGGTGTGTAAATGCGCGATGTTGGGGTACAGTGCGTGCACAGGCGATTTTGGGGTACGGTGTGCACATACATGATTTTTGGGGTATGGTGCGGACACGGGCGATTTTGGGGTACGGTGCGTACGCGGGCGATTTTGGGGTACGGTGCATACATACGCGATTTTGGGGTACAGTGCGTACATACGCGATTTTGGGGTACGGTGCGTACATGGGCGATTTTGGTGTACGCACCATACACATGCCTCGCATGTGGGGGGACCCCTGTACGCCTCATGCCTCTATACGACCCGTACCCTGGTATGAGTCGTACCCCCAGAACGAGTCATACCAGGGTATGAGGCGTATAGGGGTTTGCTTCGTTGCCCGGTACGAGCCATTCCCCGTATATAGGCCATTTTCCATACAATTCGTATGCTGACAAACTTGTCCGAATCGTACTTGACGGGTTGGACAACCTTTCTACAATTTGTATGGTCTTTTTTACAAGTCCGTGTCGTACAGCTTTTCCCGATCCGATTTGTAAGGATTGGGCCGATCTGTATGTATTTTTCCCGTACGAATCGTACTACACAGTTTGGAAGGGACTCGTACAATTTGTATGGAAAAAAACTACAAGTCCTATTTGTATGGATAAAAAAATCCAGGATCGGAATCAGGCCCCAGGTATCAATTACATTAACCAATGTTCCATGTGTAGCGCTTAACATAAAAGCTCTTTATAACTGACACCTATTACATTTTTTAGGAGCAGAAAAGAATGTTCTTTATCCTTTAAAAGGCAACGAATGAATAGCTCCTGACAACTATCCAACACTGCCTGAACATTCTAGCCATCCTAGCTGCAGAATCGGCTCTTCCCTGTATACCCCACCATATTGTATAATGCTATTAAAACAGAGACTTTTTAGGTCGATCCTGAGCAGCGCATGTGCTGATCTTCGAAGCACGCTGTATTCTGTTATGGACTTGTTAAGATAAGCTTGAGGTTTTGTCCTATCGCTGAAGGTTTGTAGGTTGGGGAAGTAGTGTCTGGAGCGTCCTTTAAACAAGCATTTGCATTGCAATAGGTCTCACTTTTGTGAGAGTTTAAGCTATTAGCATTGTAAATGACAATGCCTTTTACTTATGTTTTAAAAACAAAAACATAAATAAAAGGCATTGCCATTTACAATGCCAATAGCTCTAACTTTAATAATGCGAGACCTATTGCATTGCAAATGCTTGTTTTATATAGGGCGGCGTCCCTGGGGTCTCATCCTCTTTGTCTCCTTGGACCCCAGGGAATATTCTTGGGCCCCAGTGAGCACTGTAGGGTGTTCAGAAGTGAGGGGGAGTGAGTGTTATGTTTATATTGTTCGCGTACTATACAAGTGTAACAATTCAGACTATTCCAAGCCATCTAAAGCTATAAGAGTGGTGTGGAATCATCTGAATTGTCTTTTTTAATGTTTAATTAATTGTTAAACACTGGTGTTATGCTCATTTCAAAATTAGACAAACAGCGTCTCCATGTGGCAGACTGTCATTAATGCCAGTGTTGGGAATTAAGTGCTGGTGCTGGGCACAGGAAACCTCTGGCTTACTAAGAACTAGCATGGAAATTGGTATTTAATTTTACAGTTTAACCTGTGACTTAACAATGAGGATCTCCAACTCCATGCCAACTCCTCCTCAGGTCAAAAGGATCTTTGTCACTGTTATAGAATGGAGCATCAAAGTAAACCATCTCAAATAAATTCAACTATCAGCCTCAGTATTTAAGTCAATGATGAAAAGTTTGGTAAAGAATTGAAAACCTTCAATATTCATTAAAGTTTAGCATTTAGTTTTTTGTCTTTTTATTCAATTATTAAAGATAAATCTGTTTACAGAAATATCAAGTAAAATAATGTTTAACGGCAGCAGATAAATGACAATGTGTTCCATAAAGGAAATAGTCTCTATACTATACGTGAAGGATCCTAAGTCTATAAGAACCCATTAGGAGTCTTTTGGAAAAGAGTAAGAGTTTTGGAGCTTGAGTTTAGTATCTGTAAGAAGTCAAACTCCCCATAAAGAGCAGTTCTAGAAACTCAGATGTGTCTCTTAAACAGTTGCATTACCAACTGTCTAAATCAAGTTAAAGGAAAACATTCACAGCAGTAGCTTATGACCATCAGCATAAGTAAATTAGCCACCTAGCAAAGTGTCGGGCAACAGTGAATCAGTGTCAGCAGTAGATCACAGCTATAAGTCAAGCGTAAGTAAAGAACAGTGAAGTGCAAAGGTTTGTATTGCAGAGCATCGTTTGTCTAGTATTACCCTATCCAGCTAGGAACACATATATAAACATAAAAAGATAAGTTTCCATGGATTATTTGTGCTCCCTAAGAAGACAGGCTGTGTGTTACACTGCTACAAGCACAAAGAATCCATGGAAACTTATCGATCCGGAATCTGAGGAGCCCATTGTTGCAAGGAGGCGCGAATGCCCCTGCTGTTGTCTACGAAGGTGACAACCTTGAGAGCTATACGGGAGAGGCAAACTGTGCAATATTTGCTGATTCCCTCATAATAGAATCATCCATTTAGGTGGCTGAGTGCCCCTAATACGTACAAAACCACGGTGACATGATCAGAGAGGAACAATGAGAAAAAGGTGCTGATTCTTTCTTTGATTTGGAGGCTGAATGCCTCTATCTTTTTGACTGCCTTTGTGTGCCAATGCGTTTACGACCACAGAGGTTTTGAGTGCCCGTCCATGAAGATTCTCACGAGTTTCAGGAGTTAGCATTAACAAGCATCCTTAACAGCTATTGGAATTTTGGGCCAGATGCATCATAGGGTTTTCCCCATTGTGTGTCAATGAGAAAATGTGTTCATGCATGTGGCCCTTTATGTTTAATAAGCTATACACAAGATACCCTTTTCTCTTTGTCCTGAGGAGGATCTGTGTTTGATGCTCCAAATTAGCACTTATACTAGGGTCGAAACGTCGACACTTAACTAGAAGCATCATAAACAGAGATGACCAAAAGAATGTAATTCTAGGTCACTTTGAGATTTAATATATGTTCTCTCTGTACCCCAGAATGTAATGTTGCAAATAATGTTTTGTAACTGAATTACTGACAGAATAGCGACCTACAAAATTTTGACCTACAGAAATATTGACACAGGAATATCGAAGGCAAGAATATCAACACCTACAAAAATATCAGAAAAAAATATCGATGTTAAAAATATTGTAATTAAAAATATCGTTTTTTTTTCTGTTAACAAAATGTGTAAAATAAAGTAAATAATACTTATAAATAAAATAAACATAGTTAAAAATATTTGATAATGTTTAAAATTAATAAATAATGCATATATAATATTAAAACATGAATTAAACATATACATAAAATATATAATATATATTTAATAATAAGTTCTAATAATTATATTATTAACTTATAAATTATTAAAACATATAAATTACAAATACATCTACACACATTAAACAATTACATGAATATAAAGTAAATACTTATGTTGAATGAATTAAAAAATATATATACTTTCAATATTTTTTTTATTAATTATATACTACATTATCTAAAATAATAAAAATATATTAAAGAGATAAAGAAATAAAACTACTATTCAAAGTCCCAAAAAAACTACAGTAATAAAAATGTTGGATAGCGTAGGGGTAAAAATTACTATTCCAACTCCAGAGAGTGAAACAGTAGAGCAAGTGTTGGATAGCGTAGGGGTACGAATTACTATTCCCACTCCAGAGTGTGCAACAGTAGGGAAAGCGTTGGATAGCGTTGGGGTAAAAATTACTATTCCAACTCCAGAGAGTCCAACAGTAGGGAAAGCGTTGGATAGCGTAGGGGTAAAAATTATTATTCCCACTTCAGAGTACAACAGTAGGGAAAGCATTGGATAGCGTTGGGGTAAAAATTACTATTCCCACTCCAGAGAGTACAACAGCAGGGAAAGCGTTGGATAGCCTAGGGGTAAAAATTACTATTCCAACTCCAGAGAGTGCAACAGTAGAGAAAGTGTTGGATAGCGTAAAAGTTCAATATAACATACTTGTAAATCATTTTTGTATTCAAAATAATTATTTAATTTATTTTTTAAATAACTCTACATCATTTACAAATACCCATTAATAATTATTAAAAACATAATTACAATCTAATAATGAATTAACAATACATTAACAATAAATAACAACAAATATTAATTAATAAATATTAATTACCAAATATTAAGTATTGAACAGTAAGATATTTTTCATAACAAAAACATAATAATCATTAAAAAGTGTTTAACAATTAAAAACTATTAAACAATAAAATGATTTTATACCAAAAATACTTTTTATGAAATATTAATTACAAATCAATAAAAAATAATGGCCAATTATTAAAAATGAATTATGAATTAAAAATATTAATTGGCTATTGAAGAAATGAATTACCAATTAAAACAATTAATTGGCAATTAAAAGAATGAATTGCCAATTAAAAAAAATATTACACATTAAAAAAAATATTACCAATTCATAATTAATAAAAAATAATAATTATCAATAGCTATGAATGAAAATAAATCATTACTTAATTACAATTAAATTACGTCCCACACAATTCCCCTATAAAACCATAACCCGCTACAGAACTTAAACGCAAAAATTAATTACAATTAATTTATATTTCCTAAAAATGTATAATTATTTTAGTATAATTAAATTACTTCCCACACTAATCCCCTATAAACCCACAACCCGCTCTGGTACTAAAACACAAAATTGACTTAAAAATAACATTATTTACATATAAAAATAGTATACATATAATTTAAAACCAGTAGAATACTTAACAAAAACATATAACACATACATATTAAACACATAATAAAATACATAACAATAATACAAATATCGATATTAGTAACATCGAGATTAGTAACATTGATATATTTGATATCGATATTACTAATTTTGATATTACTTACATCGATATAAAAAATTTGATATTACTTACCTTAGGGTCGATATTCTGTCCAACGATATTCGTGACCTCGATATTCTTTACCTTCAATATTTCCAACTCGATAGATCTGTGGGTCGATATTTCGGAATTGATATTTAGACTGTGCACCTTTGTACCTATCTGTAATTTGTTGTGATATATGTATCTCACATCCCACTGCCTTGTTATCACTTGACCTTCTGTTAATATCTTGTACTCATATACACATGATTTATTCATATAAATGTTGGTTATATTTAAATTTACACAATTTGTTTGTGCTCTTTAAGCAAGACATGTGTTTAGACAATTGTGTGCTCTTCACATTAAGGGCCTGATTCTGATGCGGTTAGGAAAGTATTCCGACCTAGGGCCTGATTCTGATGCCGTTATGAAGGCCTCCTAATGGCATTTACTCCTTCCAAATTGGATCGGGAACGACCCAGGGCCCAATTATGATGCAGTTAGGAACATATGCTCCCATTGAAGTCAATGGGAGTCCAACCAAATTGTATCAGGAAGCATCCGGATGCATTGTACTCCGTCAGTCGGACTGTCCCGATCCGAGTGGGTTGGAAACCATTTCCAACCCGATTCATTCAGGAAGCATTTCCAACCTGCATCAGAATCAGCCCCTAACAGTATAAGAAAGTTGAAGAAATTTTGATTTAGATAAGTATGTTGTGGCAGAACCACTGTACGTCTAACGCAATAGTCCCCAGGTTCTGCACGGTACTGGGTCTCCCCATTGAAAAATACTGGGTTTTTCTCCTAGACCTTCCAATTCATAGGGTGGCACCATGTGCCACACATTTTCGGAACCACACTAAACATGTTTATATTTTCTAGATACTCAAAAAAAAATGCTTGACTTTAGTCACACAGTGTCTGGAACTTGTGCAAATGGTTGATAAGTCCAAAGAGAAAAGATAGGGTGAATATTGCCTAAAGCAAAAAGCTACATTTCTTAAAAAACCCTTAAAACCACCACCATAGCACATACTGAACAATATCTAACAGGGGCAAACATCGGCAAGACCCAGATAAGTTAAAGCAAAGAAATATTGTTGTGGCCAGGGACCTGGCTAATAGTGACCAAGGGTAGATAGGGCTACAAATAACTGAACAAACCTATTGAGTCGAACAATTCTCTAAAGAACAGATACCAAACTTTCAGAGCTGTCATCAACTTTTTATGCATCTTTCTGAGTGCTAAAGTTGATTGACACTTGTGTTTGTGCAATTTTCCTATATGTAGCAACCTTTTGTTTCACATGAGTGCCTTCTTTAAAGTTTAGAAAATCGGGCCTTTTGAGACAAGCAGGATTCCTTTTCTGCAGCACATTTTCCGAGTTGTATTAATATGACGATTCACATGAGGGCTCCATTTTCAAAATGCACTTTATATATGCATGGGAACTTCAACAGCGCATAGGTAGAGATATTTTAGGCTAAAATATCACAATTTCAGTACTGCAGGATGCTTTAGGCAGTGCCACCTTTTTGCTAAGAAGTCACACCATCACACTTTGTACCCAAATAAGTTGCAATAATTGTGGCATTTGGTTAATTGTAATTTTAATCACCGCTGGTACTACCCAAATAGAACAGTTCAGTGCTCTCATGTGATGGCCATGCTATTTGTTTTCAGGATTATCCTCGAGGTCCCTGAGCCAGCGTCCAATCACAACGGAGGACAGCTGCTCTTTGGCTATGACGGCTTTCTGTACATCTTCACCGGAGATGGAGGGCGAGCTGGAGACCCCTTTGGAGAGTTTGGCAATGCCCAGAACAAGTAAGTGATGGAGATTAAAGGGGCCTGTACTTCCCCATAACAGGGAAACTCAAAAGTTGGATAGTTTGTGTTACCAAGGATCATATTCATGATTTGAATTTGCAGTGAGTTTTGGGAATTTTGACTGGATAATACATTGTTGCATTACAAATAAATAGATGTATGAGGGTTGTGAAGGAAAATGAACAGGTATCAATGAAAGGCAATAGGGTTTGGAATTTCATTGTGAGTCAGAATGAGAAAATAGAAAAATAGAAGTAAATAATGAGCATTTGCAAAATATAGGCAGGGGTTTACAAAAGATCCTTTTGAATACTGCTACGCTCACCGCTGAATAGTAGCCATCTGAATATGTATCAATAAAGGGACGGGATCTATCTTATTCCGCCATCTCTTTTTAATGTATTGTATTTTAGCATTTCTATAAGGATTTCTGTACCTGCGGTCAGGTAATACGTCAGTGCAAATTTCCAGTGCATGGATGAGGAAGGGTTGTAGAGTTTTCATTTTATGAGTGAAGGGGCAAAGTGGCTCCTTCATTATTGTTGCAGCAGCCTGTTGCAGTGGTTGTCTCATGAATCAGGAATCAATCCACAATAGAGTATGACAGAGAGCGTTGCAGGCAACATATACAAACCAGTATCATTTGAAATCCTCTGTCGCATTTTAAGAGAGCTTAGGTAATTGTTGGTGATCTGGAGAGGGGCAGCTCCTCCATTTGAGGGGAGGAGAGTCCCCCACAAGCCTCAGAGCTGAAAATAAATTGGTAATAAAGTTTATTGATTACCATTTTATTTTTCAGCACCCCATTCCGAACTAAGGGGCCTATTAGGATGGCGGGCGGATGAGCGGTGCTGGGACTGTCCGCCAGTGGTGCCGTGGTCCCACACCACTAATCAGGATGCGACCCCCACCCTGGCAGTCGCATTCACATCTTCAACATTGCGGCGGATAGTGCTGTAGGCAGCACCCGCCGCAATCCCAAAGAGGCATGTTGTGCAATGCCATGCACAACGTGGTAGGCACCACGCGGTGCTTGCCACCTTGGGCATGGCAAGTGCAGCCCCCCACACCCCCACCCACCCGGGGCCCTGCAACGGGCCCTGTGGCAAAAGACTGTATACCTTTCCATGGCGGCATCGCTGCCATGGAAAGGCTGCCTTTTACTGCCATCCTAATCTGGAGGACGTGCCTGCTAGGCACCACCACCATTTTGGGCTCCCTGGGCTGTCCGCCAGGCATTTGGGACAATTGCTGGCGGCGGAAGGTCTTTGTGTCCGCTGCAAACGCATTCCTGTTCCCACCACCCTCCTAATCTGGCGGTGGGAAATATCCATTTGATGGCGGAAGGACCGCCACCGTGGGCCGACGGTTGCCACCGCCGGCCCAGCTGTGGCAGTCCTTCCGCCATTATAATCAGCCGCTAAGTGTCAGGATGGGGTGGGGCCAGTGCTGCTGAGTGGCAACAGTAGGGAGCTGTGTGCTTTAAAATGCGCATGTGTCTTTGGTCGGACATCTTGCCACACCAAGCCAGACATGCACATTTTAAAATTTTCTAACCTAGCTGTCTTAGACAGCTGGGTTAGAGAAAGCGAAGGCCTCCAGTGCTCTTAGGAGCTCTGAGAGAGCCTGCTCTATCCAATCCTGGCGCTGCTTTCATGCTTTGAGAGCAGTGATAGGATTGGGTAGTGCAGCTTCCTGGTCTGCAGCTTCAAGGAGGAGAGAAGACACCCAAGGGAGGACAACTTCATGCGCTAGTGGGAAAGGTAAGTCAATTAAAAAAAAACTAAAAGTTGTGTCCCACGCCCTCCCTGCTCCACCACCCTTGGCGCAAACCAGCTGCAACTGTCTGGAGGTACTGTTCACCACCAATAAATCAATGAATAATAATATTGAATTCCCCATGGTAGCTCAACCCCCAGAGAGGAACATTATGGAGTCCATCCAGGAGCAGTAGGAGGCCCATGATATTGTATAAAATAACAGTGGGAGGGAGAGGGAAGTGGTTGGGGTGATGTCAAAAGTGCTGAGTTGAGGGCACAATTTATGACTCTACACTCAGTCAAGACCTCAACAGGCTCAAACAGGAAAGTCACCCTTAACCTTTCCACCCTAAAAGTCTGTGTAAATGACATGAAAGCGACATTATGGGAAACCTATTTCACTCTAAAGTACTCGGTTTGAAAGGTCTAACATCAACCAGGGTCAGGAGAACATGGATTGGATGTAGACAGGTGTAAGAGTTTTACCCATAAGCGAGGTTAGGGTAAAAAAAAACCAGAAAACTTAGATACTGTACTGGCAAGTTCCAGAGTTATGGGGAAGGAGTTACAACATTAATTGGTAGCTGTGGTAACAAATCACACAACCTGAAGAACAGTGTTGGGTCAATGTAATCATAGCACGTAACTGTGAGCCAAAAAGAGCTAGGTGCTCTCATGGTATCCTAAACCCCGCTACCAAAAGGGTATAGGTTGAATATGTGAGCACTGGGGTTCACAATCTAGACAGTAATAAATAAAATTATACTGAAGTTCATAAATATAAAGTCCAAGTGACTGAATACATGAATCATCTTCAGCTGATTGGATAGTTCCTGTGAGTGTACAGTCAAAATATCGAGTTTTTTTTATCGATTTACATTAATATTGATTCAAAAATATAGAATGGACACAATATCGACTGGACAGAATATAGACTACAAAAATATCGACTAGAATAGCAATAATATTGATTCCAAAACATAGAATGGACAAAATATGGAATCAACAGAATATAGACAACGAAAATATCGAATTATAGGTAAGTAAGTTAATATCAATTTTTTAAAGTGTTTTTTTATGTTACTATATGTGTGAAAAGTGTATATTTATTTATAATTATTTTAAATAATTAATTTTATGGTATTTTTTTTGCGAAGTATAAATCAGTAGCGGGTTGTGGGTTTATAGGGGAATAGGGTGGGAAGTAATTTAAGTATAATTAATTTAATATGTTAATTTATTTATTGGTATTTATTTTGAATTAATTGTTAATTATTTATTAATTGGTCCTTAATTAAAATGTAATTGGTAATTCATTTTAATTAATTGAATAATTGATAATTATGTTAATTATATTAATTTATTTTCTGTAGCAGGTTGTGGGTTTATAGGGGAATAGGGTGGGAAGTAATTTAATTATAATTATTTAAATGTTAATTTTTTTTATTGGTATACATTTTTAATTAATTGTTGATTAATTATTAATTGGTAAATAATTAAAATAAAATTGGCAATTCATTTTAATTAATTGGTTAATTGATAGTTATGTTAATTATATTAATTTATTTTCTGTAGCGGGTTGTGAGTTTATAGGGGAATAGGGTGGGAAGTAATTTAAATAAAAATAATTAAATATGTTAATTTATTTATTGGTATTTATTTTGATTTAATGTTTAATTAATTATTAATTGGTAACTAATTAAAATGTAATTGGTAATTAATTTTAATTAATTGATTAATTGGTAATTAGTTAAAATATAATTGGCAAATCATTGTTAAATAATTTATAATTGGTAAGTAATTAAAATATACATGGAAATTAATTTTATTTAATTGATTAAATGGTAATTATGTTAATTATTTTAATTTCTTTTCAGTAGTGGGTTGTGGGTTTATACAGGAATAGGTTGGGAAGTAATTTAATTATAAATAATAACATTGTTTAATTTATGTATTGGTTTTTGTTGTATTCATGTATTATTATTTTGTAATTGTTAATTAATATATTGTTAATTGTTAAATACTTTGTGTTAGCAGTTAATTTTTTTAAATTATTTTTTATTTGTATTTTTAATTGATTTATTATAAAAAAATATTAATTATTAAAAAAATATTTATTGGTAATAATATTTAATTAATTTTCATTCATATATGAAGTATTAACTTTCCTTACTGTTGCACACTCTGGAGTGGGAATAGTAATTTTTACCCCAACGCTATCCAACGCTTTCCCTGCTATTGCACTCTCCGGAGTGGGAATAGTAATTTTTACCTCTACGCTATCCAATGCTTTCCCTACTGTTGCACTCACTGGAGTGGGAATAGTAATTTTAACCCCTACGCTATCCAGCGCTTTCCCTACTGTTGCACTCACTGGAGTGGGAATAGTAATTTTTACCCCTACGCTATCCAACGCTTCCCCTACTGTTGCACTCATTGGAGTGGGAATAGTAATTTTTATCCCTACGCTATCCAACGCTTTCCCTACTGTTGCACTCAGTGGAGTGGGAATAGTAATTTTTACCCCTACGCTATCCAATGTTTTACCTACTGTTGCACTCACTGGAGTGGGAATAGTCATTTTTACCCCTACGCTATCCAATGCTTTCCCTACTGTTGCACTCACTGGAGTGGGAATAGTAATTTTTAATCTCCTGCTATTCAACGCTTTCCCTACTGTTGCACTCACTGGAGTGGGAATAGTAATTTTTACCCCTACGCTATCCCATTCTTTCCCTTCTGTTGCACTCTCTGGAGTGGGAATAGTAATTTTTACCCCTACGCTATCCAATGTTTTCTCTACTGTTGCACTCACTGGAGTGGTAAAACAAACTTTAACCCTCTCGCTATTCAACCTTGAAAATATTGTATATGTTTTGTTAATAATATATATATATATATATATATATATATATATATATATATATATATATATATATATATATATATGTATTAAAATTATAAAAAAAACATTTTTAAGTTACATTAAATATTTATTAATTTTACGTTTATTTAAGTATTTTAAGTATGTTTAAATTAATTATATTTATTAATATATTACTTTTAAATTACTTTTAGGACATTTAAAAAATTCGATATTTTGACTGTATATTTTTTACAACGATATTTTGGAGTCAATATTTTTGTACTTATCTGTTTGAAGATAGGAAGTCGATATTCTGGCATTCTATATTTTTTCAACGATATTTTGGCAGGTCGATATTTTGTTCCTCGATATTCTGTCAGTGATCCAGTTCCTGTGATTTATTGAAAAAATGTCCCAAATAATCCCCAAAACTCTTGATTGGAAATTCATTCAAATAATAACACTTGTTTCATCTTTAAGTGACTTTTTCCAAGGCTGAATAAGTACCGGAATCGGGCTATAGGGCAACCAAGAAAGAAACTTACACACTACAGTAGAAGGATAAGAATCCTACTTAAAAGCATAGTAATGGCAGCCCATAAGGAAATGAAGACACTTCAGTAGTAATTCTGCACAGCCTATAAGACGCTGTGTAAGTCAGACACAGGATTCCCTCTGGCAGCCCAAATAGAAGTAGGTGTGGGGGATCTCCTGTGATGCTCACAGTCCGAGGCACTGATACATTTAGATGACAACATAAGGTTGATACCTGTTTATGGGTGATTCAGATTTCTGTTGGCGGAGTGGAAAATGGAGAGGCGGGGTTTCTAGCCCATAACCCTTTCTTGACTCTAGCGGCCCAGATCAAGGAAGTGGTGACAGCGTGCCATTCTTTTTTCGTTTTGTTTAAACATATACTAATGTATATTAAATGTATTCATATATGAAGGGTGTTCAGAGTTAATGCTATAGTTAATCATAGTTAGAGTGTGCTCACATTAAGTTAGCAATAGCTATGGTGGGCCTCTGTTTGACAACTCATGCAAACGTTTACATTGCGTTTTGGCTGCGGTTTGTTATTTTACTCTTTCTCTCATTATAGGAGCCAAGACTCTAAACTACTGTGGCTTGAATAATAAATTGTCTTCGCTGTTTTAGCTTTCACAAGAACTGTTTATTATTGATAGTTTCATCAAAAGTGGATAATGTGTTTCTTATGCCTGTGCCTGGGACAGCCTGACCCTAATGTTCCATCCTGTATTAGATATCTCCTGAAGATTGTGCAGCTGTGAGCTTTCTTTGTGTGATGCCTGGGAGGGTGGCCAACACATCACTATCTCTAGATTCTGGGTTTTGATTGGTCCCCTCATCTGGGGAACCATAGGGAGGTGTACTTCACTTTAGAAATCAAATGCTTAGTTATGCATTGTTATATTCAGATTGTTTTCCCATTCGCATGATAGGGGATGCCCCTCTCTATTCTCTTAAGACTCCATGTCTATTTCGCCACTGCTTAAAGAGTTAGGCTCACAGGCAAATTCCTCTCAGTTTCTGACTGAATCTTCATTTCTTTCAGACTTTTAGAGGCTTTACTTGTTTACACCTGCTGCTCTACATTTCTCCAATTTCCTTTGAATCCTCAGCACCACATAGGGAATTTCCCTTCATGGAAGACTAACTCAATTTGACTTGCATATATCAATCTTTAAATAACTTGCCTTTGTATTTGCTATTTGACCTGCTTTGCAATATACTGACCTATGTTGTAACAAGGTGATTATTGATTTATGACTAATCTGAATGATCTGAGTTATACATTTGCTAATCTGCTTATCAACCTTCATGATTTGCCAATCTTCTCCTCTCTGTCATTATTGTGATGCTTAATTATTGGTTTATGACTAATCTGAATTATTTGATTAGTAAATTTGCTAATCTGCTTATCAACCTTCATGATTTGCCTATCTACTCCTCTCTGTCATTATTGTGATGCCTAATTATTGGTTTCTGACTAATCTGAATGATTTGAGTTGTAAATTTGCTAATCTGCTTATCAACCTGCATGATTTGCCAGTTTACTCCTCTCTGAAATTATTGTGATGCCTAATTTGCTTCACTGTCATTAATGTATTGTTCATAAATTGATGTTAAGCCTAAATTCCAGACAAAGGTCCAACCAATCGAGTGCAGCTTGTCCATCAATTTGCCCCAACTATTTGCATGGTGCAAACCTATCCCATGCTGCTTCTGAAGACACAACAAGATGACATCCTGAAAGTGCTACCCTTTCCCTAAATACCCACGCTGGTTGAACAGGCATGGATGTTACCAGCTACCTTGGCATGGTCCTGAGACTGCAGTGATGTCATGCCTTATTGGTTAGGCTCGTCCTCGGTGTGGGTGGATTAGGGGAGGATAGAGAGAGTGAAATGTAAGAAAACACAGTCCACAGGGGAAAATGGAATTTGATAAGCAGGCGGACAAACCCAAAGATTAATAGTTCCACAATTAAAATGCTATGGACTGACAATTAATTAGTATTGTGTCTTCATGACTTGTTTGATGTTATGTTCAATCTTCAAAACAAAAATAAAAACGAATGTGAGACGTTATTGCACATGCCATTTCTTCGCATGCTATTAGTACGCGGATATTACTTAGCACTAAGCGTTACTAGGCAAGTATTTACTTCGCATACCATTACATTGAAAGTGTTAATGTATGCAAAGTTAAAACTTGCCTAGTAGTAAAAATGGTATGCGGAATAGCATGTCATATTTAAAAAAAATGTTTAAAACACCACACTATAGAAAATACACTACCATACACATCTAAAACACTAAAACACTAAAACACTACCAAAACACTACACTACCCTACACTACTGAAACACCACTACACTAACAAACACATTTGCCTACTCCGCTCCCTACATTCATTCACTACCCATTACAACCCCGACACTACACTAAAACAGTAAACAACACTACACTAACACTACTACACTACCCTAAACCCTAAAACACTACGCCCAGCACGACCCTGCCCATAGCCACAGTACTGCCCCTACTCACAATCACTACCCTGCACAACCCTGACACTACCCTAAACCTTAAAATACTAACCTACACTACACTAACCCCACAACACTACCCTAAACCCTAAAACACTACCCAGCCCGACCCTGCCCCTACCCCCAGTCTTGTCCCTACAGTGAAACACTACCCTGCACGACATCCCAACACTACCCTAAACCCTAAAAAACTACCCTACACTACACTAACACCACAGCACTACCCTAAACCCCACAACACTAACCCCTGCATGACCCTGACCCTACCCCAGTCCATTCCCTACTCCCAAACACTACCCTTCACGACCCACTACACTACCCTACACCCAAATACACTACTCCACACTACACCTACACAACCGTCCCTACTCCCAAACACTACCCTGCACAACCCCAACACTACCCTAAACCCTAAAACACTACCCTACACTACACTACCATCAGAACACTACCCTAAACCCTACAACACTACCTCCAGCACGACCCTGCTCCTATCTCCAGTCCTGTCCCTACTCTACACCAGATAAACACAGGTACACTACCCTGCACGACCCCCGACACTACTCTACACAACAAAAACACAAGTATACAACCCTACACAAGTACACAACCCTGCACGACCCTACACAGACCCTACACAGCCCCACTTACCTCTTACCACGCGTGGTTCCAATCTTCTCCCCCTTCCTGCTTCTTCCGGCTTCCTCCGTCATGTGCTTCCTACGTCCTTGCCTGCACCCGGAAAAGCAGCAGCAGACCCGGAAAAGCACCAACAGCAGACCCGGAAAAGCACCAGCAGCAGACCCGGAAAAGCACCAACCACGCCTGCGTTGTAAAACGCATGCGATATAACAGCACGCGTAGTAAAGGCGACTCGTTGTTACATCGCATGCATACTAAAGCTTGCGTAGTAATGGTTTGTGAACAAATGTCCGCGTACTAATGGATGTTTCCCTATGGACTGACATTTAATTAGCATTGAGTCTTCATGACTTGCTTGATGTTATGTTTTTTTTTTTTTTTGGAAAATATTTTTATTGCAGATTCATAAAGTGCATAATCTTACATGGCAACATTCCTGCATCCGACAGTATCAATGCATAAGTCATGAAATAAAGCAGTACACAGCCCGTGAACCCATATCCCTGGGGACGGGCGGTGTTATCCGTATGTCAGGTCCCGGTGTCCTCAGGATCGTGCGATGCTATAAAGGGGTCCACCTCTCGACAGCCCCTGGGTCTGAATGAGAACAGACTCACAGAAGTGGTCAAGCGAGGGATATCAGGAAGGGTAGGAAGGGAGCAGCAGGGAGAGGATGCTGAAATGAGAACAAGGCACTATGAGCAAAGGACACACCTAAACCGATAATATATACAAGCAAATAACACAGTGTACAACCTATCATTTACATTGCTCTGAAGGCTCATTTACCTGGAATATGGAAAAGGTTGGCTTTGCCTGGCAATCGGAAATGTAGAACATGTAGTTCTGATCTATAACACAAGAACCTTAACGTTATTAGTTGAATCAGAATCACATTGGCTTTTTAAACATATGCAAGATATACACGTACCAAAGGTAAATACTGTTAAGGCTTCAACAGAGGGCAAATGGTAAATAGCCTGCCAGGCGAAGCTCATAAACCCCTGTTGTAATTGCACAAAATAGAAAAACAATAATTAATCTTCAATATCCACAAGAATGCCTCTGGTTGAAAGTCACCCGAGAATCCTTTCTGTATTTTGCACCTTAGCCCACAGAAAATTGACTGCTGAATACTTCTTCAGCTTTTACTGAAATGGAACCATAGTCCAGGATGTGAGCAACTCTTATTGTCAGAATTACTCTGAAAACGATAGAAATGTAAATATCCCAAAACAGCTTTCAACTTGTCAAGGCTCCCTCTGACTGTGGGATAATCAGCAATAGGCTCACAAATGTGCATGTAGTAATTTATGCGCTTAGTACAAGTCTCAAAGACACTCCAGGAAGTAATACGCACCCACAGCGGGAGTGCACGGCAGCTGCCAGTAAACGGAACCAGTCACGGAAATAAAGCCTCAGAGGAGACTTGCAAACGGAGCCTCAGCCGAGGGCTCCTTGAGCTCATAACAAGCTCCGTGGCCAAGATCGGGAATGCTTAACCCGAACACTCTCGAAGAAACAACAAGATAGAAGAACACACCAAAGGATACGCTGGAACCCAAGGGGGAATTAATCCTACCGTGTCTTCTCACGAACACCAGAATCAACGGCAAGGACTCTTCCACCCCTCGCCGTCTTGAGGTTTCCGCGTGTGACATCATCGGCTAGAGGCGTCGCACGCGAACCTGGAATCATGGGTAATGTAGTTTATGGTAATTAGAAATGGCTCAAGGCAGTGTTCGAGACTGCCCTACTCCGTGGGGCACGACAGTACATCCCTCCCCCGAAGAACACTGACAGAGACATGGTTTGTCTGGGAATCGTTTATGGAACAGTTTGACAAATCTAGGAGCATGCACACCTGAGGCAGGTTCCCAAGAATTCTCCTCGTTACCAAATCCCTTCCAAGCCACCAAATACCACAACCTGGTGCGATATATTTTGGAATCCACAATACCTCTCACCTCGTATTCCTCCTCCTCATCTACCGCAACAGCTGCGGGGATGGTCCTTTTGACAGACTGCGTGGGTTTAACTAAAGATACATGAAATGCGGGATGAATTCGCAAAGAAGAAGGTAGAGCCAACTTAACAACCACAGGATTGACCAACTTGACCACTTTGTAAGGTCCAATGTATTTTGGATTAAAAATGCTATATCTTTTAAAACGTATGTTCTTGGTGGATAACCATACGTAATCCCCTTTTTTATACACTGGCCCAGTTCGTCTGTGCCTGTCCTCATAGGCCTTGTATCTCAATTTCGCCTGTCTTAGCTGACTCTTGACTTTCTGCCATGTCTCCTGGATATTGTGTACTCTTTCCTGTGCTTCTGGGACTAGGGAGGCTGAAGCAGGATGTTGGAAGGGTGTGAAATTGGGATGAAAACCATACGTGCTGAAAAAAGGGGTATGTTTCGTAGAACCATGTACAGCGCTGTTATATGCTATTTCAGCAAGCCATAGTCTATCTACCCAATCCTCTTTGGTGACATCCACGTAACAGCGTAGATATTGCTTTAAGGTTTGGTTAACCCTTTCCGTCTGCCCATCGGTTTGGGGATGGAAGCTAGTGGATGTACTAGAAGTTATTCCCAGGGCCTTACACCAGGTTTTCCAGAATCTAGCCGTAAACTGACTGCCCCTATCAGAGACTATCACCCTGGGTAATCCATGTAATCTCACTATGTTGATGAGAATCAGCCTAGCTAACAAACTAGCAGAAGGAACCCTTTTACAGGCGATGAAATGAGCCATCTTTGTTAAGTAGTCTACTACTACCAGAATGGCAGTGCAACCCTGTTCAATCGGCATACCCACTACGAAATCCATAGAAATGTTCTCCCAGGGAAAATCAGGAGTGGGAAGAGGCTGTAATAGTCCTGATTGTTTGGAGTGCAACGTTTTCATTTGATTACACACCGGGCACTCCGCTACCCAGGCAACAACATCCGTCTTTATTTTAGGCCACCAGAATTGTCTCTGTATTCTTTCAAGTGTCTTTCCCATTCCATTATGGCCTGCACACGGTGCACTGTGACACCACTGGAACACTTGTTTCCTCAATGCCTGGATAGGTAACAAGAGCTGTTTCTGCCGCATGGGTAGACCCTGAACCATCTTCCACTCTTTATGTTCATTGATCCATTTCTTCCACTCTTCTGTCTGCACATTTCGTATGACACTCTGTAGAAACATTTGGGTACAAGTAACTCCGATAACCTTCTGTGGGATGATGATGGATTCCTCTCGTACCTCAGTTGGTTCCGTTTTGATGAACTGCCGTGATAAAGCATCCGCCTTTCTATTATCCTTTCCTGGTCGATATGTCACAATGAAATCAAAGTCCGCGAAATGCATCATCCACCGCATCTGTCTAGGAGTTAAATGCCTGGCGGCTGCCATGTATTGTGGGTTACGATGATCCGTATATACAGTTACTACATGACGCGACCCCATGAGATGATGCCTCCATTCCAGAAATGCTGTTCTTATCGCCAACAACTCCTTTTCGGCTATTACATAGTTCTGTTCGGCCTGGTTCAGAGTTCGGGAGAGATATGCCACTGGATGTAATTGGCCTGTATCGGAGTGTCTTTGGGACAGGACAGCCCCTACCGCAGAATCAGACGCGTCTGCTTCCACTATGAACGGTTTGTTGGGATCTGCATGCACCAACACAGGTGCCGATAAAAACGCTTTCTTCAATTCATCAAAACCTCTTTGTGCCTCCTCCGTCCAAACAAAAGGCACCTTCTTTTTCAGTAATCTCGTCATAGGGGATGCCATAGCAGAAAAGTTCTCAATAAACCGGCGATAGAAGTTCGCAAACCCAATAAAACACTGGATGTCCCTCACTGTTTTGGGTCTGGGCCAATTCTTCACAGCCAATATCTTTCTTTCCGACATTTCCTGTCCTTTAGGTGTGAGAATTACGCCTAAAAATTCCACTGAGGTAGCATTGAACTCACACTTGCTGAGCTTGCAATATAGGCGATGTTCCAATAATGTACTTAGTACAGCCTTCACATGCTCCACATGTTGCTCAGTGGTAGATGAATAGATCAAGATGTCATCTATGTAAACCACGACGAACCGCTCCAAATATTTCTTGAGTACATCGTCCAGAAAGAACTGAAAGGCGGCAGGCGCGTTACAGAGCCCAAAGGGCATTACTAGATACTCATAGAGACCAAAACGGGTTTTAATGGCAGTCTTCCACTCGTCCCCTGATCTCATTCGGACTAGGTGATACGCGCCCTTTAGGTCCAACCTTGTGAAAATCACTGCTTCTTTCACTTGCCTGAACAGTACATTGATGAGCGGGAGAGGATATTTATTTTTAATTGAAATGGCGTTTAGAGCTCTATAATCCGCACAGGCCCTGAGTTCTCCATTAGCTTTGGGAATGAAGAAGAGCGGAGAGGCCGCCGGGGATTTCGATTCTCTAATAAACCCAAGCTTCAACAGCTTATCCAGGTATGCTCGAAGATGTAAGGTTTCTGGTTCAGTGAGTGCGTAAACACGACCCGCCGGAATCTTTGCCCCCGGAATCAAATCGATTTGACAATCGTATGTTCTGTGCGGTGGTAACACTTCTGCCTTACTTTCACTGAATACCTTAGCCAAGTCCCGATACTCGAATGGGAGTTCCACATCATGTTCAATGGCTGTGGCAATATGATGGATACAAGCTAGACCAGAAGCAGGACTGGGTCCCACGGGGTAGCAGTTCTGTTGACAAAACTCTGAGGTGAATTGAAGATTCTGTCCTTCCCAATCCACTATTGGGTTATGTTTTCGCAACCAAGGCAATCCCAGGATCACTCCGCACTGGGGTGCATGTATGATATTGAAACACACCGTTTCCTGATGTTCCAAACCCATAAGCATACCGAGATCCATGGTCTGTAACCTGATAGGACCCGAATCCAGCTTTCTGCCATCTACTGCAAACACAGCTTCTGGAGTCTCTTTTTCTTGTAAAGCAAGCCCTAAGCTGATCGCCTTGGTATGGTCCATAAAGCACCCTGTGGCGCCTGAATCCAACATTGTTCTAATCCACAGCCACTTTTGGTCTATTTCCAACCCAATATCCACATAGAAATGTAGACCTTCCTTTCTCCCATCTCCGTTCAATGAAGGGATGAAGAACTTATTTGAAGGGATCCCTTCCTCCACCTTCAAGATTTCTCGTTTCCCGATCCCTGTTCCGAAGCCACCACTGACACCTTCTTGTGTTCGTTCCTTGATCTTGTTCTCGTTGGACATTCCCTGATAAAATGCCCTTTCCGCCCACAGTACAAACATAGGCCTCTCTTTCTTCGGTATTCCCTTTCTTCTGAGGTCAAAGGGGATCGTACTGCCCCAATTTCCATAGGTTCCGGCTTAGATGCGGTTGCCCCTTCGGGGACTTTGGGATGTTCATAACGAGGAGTTAGCCTGTCCTTCCGCCGGTTTTCTCCCTTTCTGTCACTAAGACGATGATCCAGCCTTAGAACCAGGCTAATCATATCCTCACAAGTACTGGGTTGAGGATCAATCTGAGCCAGTACGTCCTTCATCTCTTCTGTCAGACCTGTGTAGAATATGGCATGTCTTTTCTCTTCTGGCCAATCAGTTTCAGCTGTGAGCCTTCTGAAGTCATTAAGATATGCAATTAAGTCCCTATTTCCCTGTTTTAAACCTAACAACTCCCTATCTGCAGACATGGTGGCTGATCTGCGGTTGAAGGTTTTCTCAAAATCCGTTCTAAAGGCCTCCCAATCCCTTAATATGGGGTCATCCCGTTTTACCAATGGTACAGCCCATTGGGCTGCGTCCCCAGCTAGATATGAAATGAGAAACGCCACCCTGGCATGATTTGTGTTAAAAATCTTGGGTTTACATGAGAAATGTAACAACACCTGTGTGAGAAATACTTGCACCTTACTACTATCTCCAAGGAATCTTTCAGGGGAAGCCAGGGGTATTAGGGCGGGTACTTCCACTACCAGGGAAGTGGCCTGTGGAGTACCTGCATCAAAAGGATTGCGACTCATTCTATCTACCTGTGCCTGCAGAGCGGCTGTCTCAGCCCTAGAAGCCTGTAACTCAGATTGCACCAGCGCTAGGGCTGCCAGGATATCGTCTGTGGTGGACATTGTATCGCACGATCGGTAGGACTAAATTTCTTGGGCCGTTGATTCTGTCAGGTCCCGGTGTCCTCAGGATCGTGCGATGCTATAAAGGGGTCCACCTCTCGACAGCCCCTGGGTCTGAATGAGAACAGACTCACAGAAGTGGTCAAGCGAGGGATATCAGGAAGGGTAGGAAGGGAGCAGCAGGGAGAGGATGCTGAAATGAGAACAAGGCACTATGAGCAAAGGACACACCTAAACCGATAATATATACAAGCAAATAACACAGTGTACAACCTATCATTTACATTGCTCTGAAGGCTCATTTACCTGGAATAGGGAAAAGGCTGGCTTTGCCTGGCAATCGGAAATGTAGAACATGTAGTTCTGATCTATAACACAAGAACCTTAACGTTATCAGTTGAATCAGAATCCCATTGGCTTTTTAAACATATGCAAGATATACACGTACCAAAGGTAAATACTGTTAAGGCTTCAACAAAGGGCAAATGGTAAATAGCCTGCCAGGCGAAGCTCATAAACCCCTGTTGTAATTGCACAAAATAGAAAAACAATAATTAATCTTCAATATCCACAAGAATGCCTCTGGTTGAAAGTCACCCGAGAATCCTTTCTGTATTTTGCACCTTAGCCCACAGAAAATTGACTGCTGAATACTTCTTCAGCTTTTACTGAAATGGAACCATAGTCCAGGATGTGAGCAACTCTTATTGTCAGAATTACTCTGAAAACGATAGAAATGTAAATATCCCAAAACAGCTTTCAACGTGTCAAGGCTCCTTCTGACTGTGGGATAATCAGCAATAGGCTCACAAATGTGCATGTAGTAATTTATGCGCTTAGTACAAGTCTCAAAGCCACTCCAGGAAGTAATACGCACCCACAGCGGGAGTGCACGGCAGCTGCCAGTAAACGGAACTAGTCACGGAAATAAAGCCTCCGAGGAGACTTGCAAACGGAGCCTCAGCCGAGGGCTCCTTGAGCTCATAACAAGCTCCGTGGCCAAGATCGGGAATGCTTAACCCGAACACTCTTGAAGAAACAACAAGATAGAAGAACACACCAAAGGATACGCTGGAAACCAAGGGGGAATTAATCCTACCGTGTCTTCTCACGAACACCAGAATCAACGGCAAGGACTCTCCTACTCCTCGCCGTCTTGAGGTTTCCGCGTGTGACGTCATCGACTAGAGGCGTCGCACGCGAACCTGGAATCATGGGTAATGTAGTTTATGGTAATTAGAAATGGCTCAAGGCAGTGTTCGAGACTGCCCTACTCCGTGGGACACGACACCGTAAAAAACCTAGAGGCATATTTGACAAATGAAACTTGCAATTGTTCAGCAGGAAAGTCATACATCTGCATTTTCTTTTTTTCCCACCCCCCTCCCCAACCAAGTCCCAAACATATAAACTGTTATAACCCCCAGAGGCGATAGCAAATTGTCAGTACAGTCTTTATAAAACATTTGTACCGTTTTTCCCACCAGTCAGTATCCAGAGTATATATGACATTATCAGGTAGCAACCCTTACATTCCTAACCCCACATCCCACCCAAGTCCGTCAGAGTACAAGTCCTCAGTATCACATTCTATATGAACATCCATGTTTGATGTTATGTTTAATCTTCAAAACAAAAATAAAATCGAATATGAGAATTTTTTTTTTTAAAGAATAGTGCCACAAATATATAGCAACACCTTTTACTGAAAAACCTTAGGGTTAAAAACTGCTTGCCCAAATACAGAACCATGGCCCAACAATTAAGTTGAGATCCTAGTCGAATGTCCCTCCTTGGGTTCCCTCCCATGATTTTAGTGAATCCTCCGCAACCTCTCTGGGACAGCTTCAGTATTATGTATACTGTGAATAGATAACTCATTAGCAAGGAAACAACACACATTTTAAGCCCCAAAAAGTTTGTTGGAGTCAGTTGGTTTAGTTGGTCGGCAGTGCTCACAAATTTAGTTGCACTAAAAGTAAAGTATTGTTCCTCAAACTGTAGGTAGACTCGGTATATAGTGACCACCAGAATTGTGTTTCACGAAGGCCGCAGGTGTATACTCAGAATTATTTTCTTATAGTTTATCCCACATGTAGAGGCTACACAGAGTCCTCTGCACTAGAAGGCTATTTTGCAAAGACAATTGGCAAAAACAAGCCTTGGGTTAATTTGTGGTACATGGCAAACTTGGAGACAAGACAAATGGCTGAGATCAAATTCCTAACATGCATCTTTTGAACTGCATAACTCAACATCAAGTAACATACTATGTTTATAGCTGGGCTGTACTATCAATACTTACACTTTGACCTGTGTAGCATTTTTATACTGGATCAAACTAAGGTCCAATCCTTTGAGTGCATTTTGAAGTAAGTTACTAGCAGATTTGTAAAAACTGTGCCAGGCAGCTAACTTCCAATAGTTGGGTTATACTATTACAAAGAAACCTAGAGAACAAACTAACTGAACTTTTGAAACTCCTTATGGCCCAGTCTCCTGTGGAAGAGTAGGGTTGTCATTTTAGAAGAAGTTGATGTAGGGCTAGGGATAACTTCTGAAGATAATCAACATATATTCATTTTTGAACTAATCAACGTTTTGCAGATTTCCACGAGTTTCAGACCACAAACAGAATTTGCTTTGCTTAAATTTTGTACTCTTTAAAGGCTGAATCTAAAGAAACCATTATGTCTATTTCACCAAAAACATGTAGAGTGATGCTAACTGCCGGCAATTGTCTTCGTCTTTTTCATGATCTGCCTTTTAGTAGGATTAAATTCTCCTGTTGAACATGCTTCCACCATAATGAAGCCTAATTCCACTCATTTAGAAGAGCAGTAAAGATTTATTATGATGATTCTGCATGGAGCTTGTTACCAAGGGAGTTACACAAACAATGTATTCTATCATTTGTTGCATGAATATTCCACAGTCATGTATGTGCGTGATTGTTACTTTTGAGCCTGTTTACCTTCGTCTACTGTGTAAGGAAGGAGAAGACCTTTTATCTTGCTTTTTTCTTTTTTTGCACTTGTGCGTCTCAAATTTGATAGCATTCTGGCTGCAGGTGTGCCCACAGCCACAGACATGACGACTTGTCAGCCAGATACAGAGGAATGCCGGTTATGATAGCTTTGTAGATGATGCAGCTGGTTTTAAAAATGGTGCAGGTTGGCAAGGGCAACCAGAGGATAGGGTGCGGCTGAAATCGTCATATTTATCCTTTATGTGGATTGCTCCACACATCTAATGCCGTTTAGGGGCACCAGTGTGGAGTCAGGGAGGCCATGGAGCAGGGCATTGCCACTATCACAATATCAGTATGAACGCTTGAACAGCATTCCTGATGTTTTTTTCTGGGAGGAATGGTTTCACTTTCTTTAGTAGAGAGAGCTGATACCAAGATCTCTAAGTCTACTTGGCGATGTGTTCCTTAAGGTTAAGATCAGGGTGAATCTGAAAGACTTGGCACTGGATGACCTGGGGCTGTATGGAGCCCTGGGGAACTTCACTGGTAATATGGATCGTCTGAAATCTGGAGGTGCCCATGTGAACAAACTAGTGTCAGTTTGATAGGAGTCAAAAGTGCCAAAAAGGCACATTTCTATAGCATCCTATTCGAAACATCAGGGGGTGGAAAAGGCTGGGGTGATTTACAGCGCTGAAGGCAGCTAAGAGGTCCAGTAATATAAGGAGAAAAGGCTCAACCATATTTAAGGTTTGGACCAACATCTATGATCATTTGGTAAATATAAGTCACATGATGATGATGTTCCATTTTTATCCGTGTTTTTATGAATTATTGCTGCTGCTGTTGGCTGGATTTTAAAACCAAATGTAAGTCGATTCGGTGCATTTATAGAATTTCATTTGCCAGCCTCCAAAAATGTGTATTAAATTCTGAGTGCTTTTTTTCAGGGGTGTGCAAAATAATGTAATTTGTTTAGTGGCTTTTATGAAATTTCACAAAAATGCCATAAAGGTACATGAAATTATGGTTTTAAAGAGAAATTTTGTTTTTCACTATCTCTTTTGACGTATGTCATGTGAACCCACATCTTGTGTAAAAATAAATGTCTCGGAAGATACTGATAGGAGACTTGTTTGATCAGGATGTCTCTTGGTGTGACATATTCTGCTTGAACCAGAGATGTTTTAAGGCATGGGCAAAGTGGGCAATTGCCCAGGGCCACCACCTTCTAATGGGCCCGTTGAGTCTCTTTCTCTTTGCCCATTGGCATCCTAAGAATTTTGGGAGGCCCTGGAAAGACATATTTTAACTGTGTGATCCTTGTTTCTGAACGTTTGTTTGAAATCACACAGCCATCCGTTAGCAGTAAAATTACAAACAGGGGGCCCCAAAATCCTTAAAATGACACCATCTTGAAGTAGTCTACTGCATGCAAAATAGAACAAAAATGCATAATTTAAACTTTTGTGTTCAGTGAAAATCAAGAATTGTACAAATTTCACCTGCATAATTAAAATGTCGCCAGCATAATTAAAATTTCACCCAGGCCTAACTTCAAGTTATAAAGTATCTTCTTCAGAGCAAGAAGGTAATACGATGTTTCATCTTCCCAATTTGCAAGGTATAGTAAAGAAACAAAATCTGTAGATAAAATTTAAGAAAGATTGCCAAATTATGCATTTTAAAGCAAATTAATTTAGTGAGAAAGCACGAATTATGACGCAGTGGGTACGTACAGTCTTGAAATATTAAACACATTGAAAACTGACACATCTTACTGCATTTATATGTTCAATATTTAATGTTATGTGCAAATTGTACAGTGTGACAACTTCAGGCCATTTAAAGTGTGTGCTTGCCCAGTGTCTTGCACTGCATGCTTCATCCACTATGGAAGAAAATGCTCTAACCAGGCTTCAGGAAGCACCCACAACTGCGGGCTGCAATAAGTCATATAGAAATATGTGCAAACAGGTTTTTAACTACGATGGAAAAAGAGGGGGATTTCTAAAAGAAACATGAAAAAAAACATTTCTGTAAATCCCATAGCGTGCCACCGAACAGGTACATTGATTTCTCTCTGAGATGAAATTGCATCCAGATATATCACACAACAACTGAAATACACCAAAAACCTGCCAGTGCTATTGCCTTTGTCAATGGCTGTTAGTTGTTTAACCCATTCCATGTTGATGACGGCCCCCGGCCCTCATGCATCATGGTGGGCGTGTGCTGATGACGGCTGGGGGCCGTCATGATCCCGCCCACTCTTCAAAACGGCCGCACAGCACGAAAATTCGCCGCGTATGCAAGGGGTTAAGATAAATGAGTCTTGTCTCAGAATATTTTTTCTTCTACTTGCAGCACTTCGTTGTGCCTCTTCGCCATGGGGTGCATACAGGAACGCACATGTTGTGCCCCCCTGTGTGCATGCACCCCAGTACCTATACGGTATGAACTCTAGCAGTCCATGCCGTGCAGGTACTGATTTTGCTGTGGTGCGACTGACTTGAAAAGTGTGGCTGTGAGGACACAAAGGGGCTCTTCAGGGCCCCCTTGTGCCTCTGCGCCATGGGGTGCATGCAGGGGAGCACATGTTGTGCCCCCTGCGTGCATGCACCCCAGTACCTGTACGGCATGAACTGTAGCAGTCCATGCAGTGCAGGTACTGATTTTGATGTTCTCATTGCGGTACCTATTTCATAGGCACTGCAAGCACCCCAATACCTGTGTGGCATGAACAGTAGCAGTCCATGCCAGGCAGGTTCCAATTTTTGCCGTGGTGCGACTGCCATGAAAAGTGTGGCAGTGAGGAAACAAAGGAGGCTCTAGAGAGCCCCCTTATGCCTCTGCACTCTGGGGTGCATGCAGGGGGGCACATGTTGTGCCCCTCTGTGTGCATGCACCCCAGTACCTGTACGGCATGAACTGTAGCAGTCCATGCCGTGCAGGTACTGTTTTTGATGTTCCCATTGCTGTAACTATTTCATAGGCATTGGAGGTTTAAATTGTTTTATATTTGCACAATTATAGTTTGGATAGAACATTTTAAAGCGTTTTTATGCTAGTTTGGACGCTCCTATTGCATTACCTCCCATTGCTTAATGTGTACATTGCAACAAAGATTACCATATAATACATAATACTATGCAATGACAGGTCATGCCATACCATACCATACCATAAAATGACAGCCATACTAAACAATACTATACAACAGACTCTACCCATGCAGGTGAGAGCGGTCATGCGGTGGGGCCCGGTGGGAGGGGGGTATCGGGGGGGGGGGGGATTTCGACAGACAAAGAAGAGGGAAAATTAATTATTTATTTAATTTTTCCTTGTGGTCATCTGTCGAATCCCCCCCAACCTTGCTCCACTGCCTACCACTCTTACCTGCACAGGCTGCTCCTGCTATACAAGCAATACCATACCATACTATACAATGACAGGCCATACCATACTATACTATACCATGCCACATTATACAATGACAGGTCACGCCATACCATACTATACAATGACAAACCATACCATATAAAATGACAGGCCACACCATACCATGTAATGACAGGCCATACTATAAGGCCATACCATACTATACAATGACAGACCATACTATACCATAATATATAATGATGAGCCGTACCATACCATACAATGACAGGCCATACAATGCCATATCATGCTAAACAATGACAAGTTGTCCCATAAAATAACAGGCAAAACCATGCTCTACACTGCCATGTCATACTATACAATGAAAGCCCATACAACACAAAACTATTCAATGATATGCCATACCATACCAAACCGTACAGTGACAGGCCATACATTACTATAGAATGACAGGCCATACCATAGCATACCATACTATATGACAGCTCATCCCATACCTTACTATGCAATGACAGACCATACTATATGCTACTATACAATCACAGGCCATACCATACCATCCTGTACAAAGGCATGCCATACCATATAACGATAATCAATGACAGGCCCATACCATACTAGACAATGACAAGCCATATCATAACATACCATACCATACTATTCTATACAAGGACAGACCATACCATACCATACTATACAATGGAAGGCCATACCATACCATACTATACAGTGACAGGTCATTCCATACTATACAATGCCATACCATAACATAATATACAATGACAAGCCATTCCATACCAGACCATTATATACAATGATAGGGCATACCATACTATAAACTGTGAGGCCATACCATACCGCACAATGACAGGGCATCCCCTACTATACAATTACATACTATACAGTACCATACTACACCACAGGCCACACCATACAATACCATACCACATCACGAAAAGACAGGCCATACGATACCATACCATACAATATATAATGAAATGCCATATCTTATCATACTATGCAAGGACAGGCCCTATCATAGCATACTATACAGTGACAGGCCATACAAGAGCATACCATACTATACAACAGCCCATCCCATTCCATACTATACAGTGAATGGCCATTCCATACTATAGAATACCATACCATAATATACAATGACATGCCATACCGTACTATACAATACTGGACCATTATATACAATGACATTTCATACCTTGCCTAGACTTCTGGCTCCCGGGAAGAGCAGTGCACCCATTTGCGGCATTACTATTCAGAGAACCATGGTACTGCCCCAATGAGAAATGGGGAATGGGTGGCCTCTACATGCAACAAGAAGTAGTCGTTGCATGCAGAGGCCACCCATTCCACCATTATCATCCCCACCGGGAAAATGTTAAAACCTGTAAGGCAAAAGAAGAAGAAAAAGAGAAAATAAAAGACATATAACATAAAATTCAATCTTTTATTCCGTTTGTTTGTGCTACTTTCTTTGACTTATCAGTGTCTATTGCGATCTAGCACTTTGTGAGTCGATCAATTCGTAAATGCCAACCATATGGCCAGCAATAGTGCAACACATGCCGGTCTACTGTGCTCAACCATCATGCTGTGCATACACTACTGAACGGGTAGGCTATCTCTAGAGGTGCATTTCTTGCATGCTATTATGATTCAGTATACAGCCCAGAAACGGAAAAACCGCAATGACACTGTGAAAGTGCCACACGTGTTTCCCCATGAATGCAGGAAGTGCATATTGTGCTACTAACTGTACGTTTATTGCATGTCACGTAAAAAACTGTCACAAAAAAAGAGCATAGTTACACTAGCTAAGTGTTTGATGTAGCTTTAGTATTACATCTTTTTATTAACATATGAGCACACATACATGAACAGCAGATGATCATACAGCTCCTTACTCTCAATACGCTATAGGTTAGGAAGCACAGACAATAGAATACACAGAGCCGTGCCTTGAGACAAAGTCAGCACCAGGGCTGAACATGCTGTAGGTGCAAACAAACTTTCACAAAAACAAAAACAAACAAAAAAAATACCCAACTACCCCCACCCCTGGCCCACCCCCCCTCCTCCCATCCACCACCCATGTTCCAGGGCCACTGCCCCCTACCAACAAATATAGCAATCCACTAAAATGATCCCTAACGGTCCACATTTGACAGGCATAGCAAACGCAAATAGCGAGGGCACGGGACCTCTCTGAACTCTGTGGCGAGCAGGGGCAGGAAAGGCTGCCAGAGCTCCGAGTATTTAGCACCCTCCCCCATCAATGTCATGATGTAGCTTTTAACAGAACCCGGAAGCGGCGAACACTGGGGGAGTAAAGAGAGAGTGAAATCAGCATTGCGTAATGTGAGTGTTGAGCAATGCTAATTTGTTGGTATGTAATTATATTCATCTATTGCTAGCTGGACTATAAATATCAGATGCACATGATCGAGGGGAAATACCTTTTTGTATTTAAAACTTCAAAACCATTCCTACATCTGTTTGCTGCCTGCTCAGCATTGGTCTGTCTTTTTAAACTTAACTTATATAGCAGACTTCTTATGGATTGATGTCTTATTTTGGCTCTTCTTAATCCATGTGTGCAGTACTTATCGCCTATGCATATTACATCTCATTATCTTTAAGCCAATGATAATTCCGAGAGATTCTTACTTCAATGCTGAGCAGACACCAAGCAGATGTACGAATGGTTTTGAAGTTTTATTTATCGTCCGGCTAGCAATAGATGAATATAATCACACACCACTCTTGATACATAAATAGTGTGACTTTTTTCTCTTCTAAAGAAAGGAGATTTTAATCAATTTCTCTTTTTTGTATAGTCCTTCAAATTGGAGGCATCTAACCGCTAGTTGATCTACTTTGCGGTTAAATACAAATAAGATTTCTACTTAACTAAAAGTGAGTACACATATAATTAACTTGTAGTCTCCCTCATTTCTGGTGTTGTCTGTCACCATCTTTTTCCAGAACTTGGGTCTTCTTTGGACTTGATCTTTGACCTAACTCTATAGCTTCAACCACAACTCTTTCTTAGCAATTCTTCACCAAGTCTTTTTTTTACTTAAAATGACATGATAATTGATAGTTCTTTTTCATGTACATACAGCGGTCTTTTTAATCAACATTTTATACATCCTGAAGATGGTCTAAAGGACAAAGCCAAAATTAGTCCGAAACGTCGACTTTACACCTATTTTCAGCTCAAATGAAAGAGAGGCAATATTAGTTTTGTATAAATTCCACAGATTGCCCGAAATAGATTTCTTTAAAAGGTGTTCACAAATGTAACTGTGAAGGATTTTTTACAGTTTATGTCAATATTACTTCTGGTAACATTGTGTTGTTTTTTATGTACCCTATGCAAATGAATTTTTGATTGATACTACATTTTGTTTGAATATACACACCAGTGTTCTTTCTCTTCTTTTTCTTGTTTCATGTCCTTTAATGATTGACTCAATGATGACTGAATGTTATTCCTTTTAATTGAATTTTTGTTTCATGTTAATGTAAGCTATTATATAATTACCTTTAAGAATTGATTTTTTTTTAAACAAATACCTTGACTCCTTACTGGGCAGTCTTATTTGGGGATACAGGCAGCGCTGCATAGCCCTTTGAAAATTGCAGCTTCCGATAGACTGAAGAGGGCTAAACACCCTGACTTTCAAGGCATACTTTAATGGCTTTCACGCTGAACAGCTGGGAGGTATATGGGGAGACTTGCAATGAAGATGGCATCCTTCCCCTCCCAGAAGTCCACCCCCTCTTGCTGCCAAGAACTACACTCTGTTCTTCACGACCTCTTCAGGTAAGTCGTGTATGGCGAGAAAACAGAATGTCACTGGGATCGCTGGTTTATGCTCCCGCACTGCCCCTGGTTGGCCTTCCTAATTTACCTGAGTTCTTTACACGCCGTGATCTAGACCCTTGCACAGAACACTCCATGCACACAATTGGAGACATCTTTCTGAATGGCCAGCTCCTCTCATTTGACCAGCTAGTGACAGATTACTATCAACCCCAGGACAATTCCTCCTACATCGTCAGCTCACAAATACATGCCGTACCCTATGGAATGCCACAGAGCCAGAGCCTGTGACACCCCCAGTACTTCAAACTATACTTACAATGGGCACCAGTCATCAGCTCATCACCTACACAAAGTCACTTGCGACTTAACGATGGTTCCCTTGAACACAGTCCAACACAAATGGGAGGACGAGTTTGGGCCCATATTGCAGGACAAAAAGTGGATGATAGCCTTGGAGTTCCCTCAACAGTGTCCTGTAACTTATGCTTTAAAACCCCTCAACTTTTCATTCTATACCGAGCATACACCACCCCAACCCAAATAAAAAAAAATTCCACCAGGAAGGTACATGCTGTCCGCACTGCCAGGTTCTGGAGGCAGACGTGGCACATATGCTTTGGTGTTGCCCTGCCCTCCATCATTTCTAGGAAAAGGTACATGCTGTACTGCAGCAGGTCACAGCACTCACAGACATTCACATCTTGGAAGCATGCTCACTTGACATTTTCAAGCCACTGCAAGCAACACAAAGTATCCACTTGTTTCGCCTCCCTGGCACTCCTCCTCGCCAAACGCACACTCACCCTGCACTGGTGCTCTACAGACAACTCCCTCAGTATCTGCTTGGTATGGGGCAGTCCGTAAGTAGGGTATGACTGAAGAAGATGCCCTTCGATACGAAGAGGTGCGTAACCTCTACAAGCGATCCATTTCCTCTTACGGGGCTACCCTCCTCTCTCAGGTTATGCAATTCACTGGGGATTATGATCTCCCCCATAACAGATCCGGACTATTCCGATATTTGCTGCTGCTTCAACAATGCTCTTCCATCTTCACTGCCCCCAGCACATTCCACTCTTCCTTCTTCGCCAGTAGACCTTAACCACATAACCAGTGCCCATGAGTCCTTACTTTTTGACAGAAATACCCTGCAATACCCCCCTCATCTCGCTCCTCAAACCACTTCCATCCCAGTTTGTGAACTAGACCCCAATTTACCAATTGATGTGGTCTTGACAACATTCTTTTTATCTACTAATGTACACACTGATTGCAGCTTTAAGACTTATTTACTTGATTGGCATACTTCCTACTCCTCTACGTGTATCCATCACTCAAAGATCTGTATGAACATGCATTCTCAAGCAGTTAAATACTATCCACAGTATCTGTTGTTATACTTATAAAAATCATAAAAACGATTAAAAAACAATGACAGGTCATACCATACTATACAATGGAAGCCCATACCATAACTTACAATGACAGGCCTTCCTATACTATACAATGACAGACCATACAATACCATACCATACTATACCAAAGGCCATACCATACATTGACATACCATGCCACACCAGATAATGACAGGCCGTACAATATCATACCACTCCATACTATATAATGACACGCCATGGCTTATCATACTTTGCAATGACAGGCCGTACTATACAATGGCAAGCCATCCATACAATACCACACAATGACAGACCATACAACACCATGCCTTACATTGACAGAACATACCTAATCATACCATACCATACAATGAAAGTCCATACCATACTAGACACAATGAAAGTGAAAGAGGCTATAATCTGGCAAGTATTTACTGCATCATTGGGCTTTTGTCATTTTTATTACTGTCAGCCACGCTGTACAAAGCAGCGGCGCTTTGTACAACATAGCAACAAAAACATTGACTAAACCAACTGATTTTACATAGACAAAATCTATTGGCTTTGCCAATGCTTATTCCTGCTCATAACCATTACTTATTTTTCCTGATCAAACTTTGACCCAGAGCAAGTGTGGGAAAAACACAAAAGGTGGTAAGAAGGAGGAAGAGAAAGACAGAAAAACATTGACAAAGGAAGCAGAGTTAAAAAAGAACCTGTAAGAGTGAGATAAAGGGACACGGAGTCTCTGGTGGTGGATGAAAGAGGCATGATGTGGAATCAAAATCACTAAGCCTTGATTTTCAGCAACCCCGAGATTCAATAGAGCCAATCGAGGGCTTCAGAGCCAAACTTTGTGTCCCGGCACTCATTCTTTTACAAATTAAGGGGCATATTAGCAAGAACTTCGATAAAATTATCGCTGTTTTAGCGGGAGGATCTAACCTGGGCTTCTATTGGAATTCTATAACGCATATTAGCAAGCCCATTATCGCCGTTTTAGCGGCAGTTTCCTGCCGCTAAAACAGAGATCATTTTAATTAGGTTCTTGCTAATATGCCCCTAAGTACTTCTTATTCCTATGATTTGGTTCCTTTGAAAGAAAACATGCTGGCCTCTATTCATTTATCTGAACTTTTCTTCCAGATCATCCTTACTGGGGAAAGTCCTGCGTATTAATGTCAATGGCAATGACGTGGGTCCGCCTTACCGCATCCCAGCTGACAACCCTTTCCTCAGAGACAACAGAGCTCGGCCGGAAGTCTTCGCCTATGGCGTCAGGAACATGTGGCGCTGCTCTGTTGACCGTGGAGACGCCACCAGCTTGTCAGGGAGGGGCCGTATTCTGTGCGGGGACGTGGGGCAAAATAAGTACGAGGAGGTGGACATCATCCAAAAAGGAGGCAACTACGGTTGGAGGGCAAAGGAGGGCTTCTCCTGCTACGACAAGACACTCTGCCACAACTCCTCACTCAGTAAGCCTCGCCTACAAGGTGTACTTTCTGTATTGAAAAGAAGCTTGCATGTCTCTTTGTAGAAGCTAATAGACAAGCATGTAAAGAAACATATAATAATAAACCCACTTTTGCAGGAATGTCAAATGACCAAAGGTTTTAGACATCTGCCCTTGCCTTCCTCAAAGTATTTTGAATGGTAGACTTTATGGCTATCAATGACATCATTGACATCATCTTTGGCGTTGTCAGTGATGCAGTGCTCTACATTGAAGTGGGTACCGTTTGTCGTCAGTGGAGTAAGGGAGGTCACCGGGGCTTACATGAGCCGTGCACTGCGTGGAAAGGGAAAACGTCTTTAGTGGCTTCACTGATGCCATCTCTGATGTCACTGCATATAAGGGGACACAGGTTTTCTTCAGTGGAGCCAATGAGCCTATATTTGATTTAATGAGCAGTGCATTGCGCTGAAGTGGGTTAAGTTTGTGTTTTTTGGTGTTCTTAAAGCTATTTGCGATTTCACTACACGGGTTGAGGTTAAGGTTGTCTTCAATAGTATTTAAAAAAAGAGTGGGGCCCCTTAAAACCAAAGGGAATAGGGCACTTACAGAGTGAACAAAGAAAGTTCCCCTTGGGTAAATTTCTTAACAGAGTAGAACCTATCTCAAAGTAACATTCGTCCTAATGCACTCTTATTCTCATTCATCACTCTCCACACATTTCAGGATTAGGCCATATGTAATAGGGAAACCACTATAACACTAAATATTAAAAAAATATAAGACATATATTTATTATTCACATTACAAAATTTCTCAATAAAAGCACGGGAATAACCCGTCGATCAATACATTTGATATCACAGAAGTTCATAAAAACACAATACAATTAAAATATTTATCACAATATGCATGAAAATATAAAAAGAGTTAAAAAACAAGAGCTAGACAGAACAACTCAATCTTAACGATTTACACATCCGTCATATTATCATGTTAAGAGCACGGAGTTAAGCAATCTATAATTAGCTTTTTTGCACCAATGCCCAATGGGGGGATTGTGTATCAAGATCTAGCGTTGACGCTTTTTGATGGAAAAAGCCTTATAGATCCATCTTTCTCAAGACTCTGGTATAAGCACTCAGTATCTTGTTAAACATTTTCATGCAGACACCTGCTTCATAAAAATAGAGAGACTCTCTTTGTTGTACTCTTTCATACTCTTTAAGTTGGAAGTATCAATAAAGATCCAAATGTGAAGAGGACTCCCTTCTTATAAAAACTTCCTGCTAGATATAGCGGGAGTCGCAGTAGGCACGGTATACTTCTATTTCGAGACTGATTGTATCTTGTGCATGAATCTTCCCTATATTTTACCTTTAATAGAGAACCATAAACGTAGTAGAATGACCGCTTGATTCTATTGATAGTTCTCCCTCGCACCGTCTTTTATCTCGTTGGGAGGTATAAACGCTATTGGTCCCTTTAATAATTTGGGATCCGTAATTGTATGTTGTTGGAAAGTGCAGTCCACTCCCTCGGGTCAGCCTTTGTACCTGTACGGATCCCTAATTATTAAAAGGACCGATAGCGTTTATACCTCCCAACGAGATAAAAGACGGTGCGAGGGAGAACAGTCAATAGAATCAAGCGGTCATTCTACTACGCTTAAGGTTCTCTATTAAAGGTAAAATACAGGGAAGATTCATGCACGAGATACAATCATATGGCTGAGATACCCGCCACCCCCTCTCAACACAATCCCCAAATGAGGGAAACCGGAAACGGTTCTTGAAGTTTTTGGAAGTGGGAGGGAGTGACCCTCCCGGCCGTATTTATTAAAACAAAAAATTAGAACATTTAAACATTAATGTACAATTTCATACCACACTGCGATGTTTGGCTAACCTTAACAGATTCTCTAATACAGAGGTTCTCCTAGCCGATCTAACATCCTACAAAACATTTACTTGAAATATTGAAATTGTACATCCTAACGTTTAAGGGCCAACGGCAAGGTCGTAACCGGTGTCAAGATCCCTAACCAGACATACCCCCCCCACTTGGGAGGGGCGACAGCACTGAGGCGTACTCACGTGCAACTACTACAATTTCCCTTGTCTTGACGGGGGCACTTATCAACTCGACACCAGTTAAAGGTCGTTCGAAGACTCGTGTGAGGTATCTAGAAGGTATCGTAGACCTCCCCCCAACCCCACACAACTTACCGCATCTGCCGTCGCAGATGTCACTGGCCCCGGGAAATTCCCCAGGAGGGGGCTGTAACCCCTCCTACACAGGAAGGGGCCTTGACCGCCTTTCCTCTTCTTCCGGCGACCCATCCTTAGAAGGGACCGCCTCCCCGTTGAGGGGCCAAAGGCCACCTCCCCCGAGCGCTCCCATCCGTGTTGGGTGACGCCCACTCATAGGGATCTTCCAATTAGTGCTCACCGATCATGACCTTACCGCCTACCGCCTGACCGAAATAAATACGACAAGTGCTAACTAAACGAAACTACATTGGCCACTATGACCGAAAAACCTGTGTCTAAACGGACCTTAAATCCGACATTCTTTAATCACCAACTTGTAACATTATACCAATCTTTATTACACATTAAATATCAACATAACACCAAAACAACCTGAAAACGAAATAGAATAACTGGTCAACTTTATTAAAACAACTAGCTGTCCTCAGGGGCTGGTGGGTGGGTCAAAATTGGCTCTTCGTTCCGTCTCGAGCTCACGTGCAGCGGGGAGGTGCAGCTTCAGAGCACAGGAACAAGAGGATGTCTTCTGGTCTTGCGTCTCTTTTTATCCATCTTCAGGGCGGGCGTAAACCCGCCCCTGCCTGCCCCGAGGGCGTGGCCGGCGGCGTCCGTGTCTAGGCCAGCCCACTCAAGGGCGGGAAAAAGCGCGCCCCGGCTACGCCGCTTCGGGCATACCAGCCGAGACGCGCCTCCCGCCCAAAAATGTCTTCCCGGGGGGATCGGGCACTCTGCCATACGTTCGGGGGGACCGAGTGGTCGCCCCTTTCCATATGGCTGAGATACCCGCCACCCCCTCTCAACACAATCCCCAAATGAGGGAAACCGGAAACGGTTCTTGAAGTTTTTGGAAGTGGGAGGGAGTGACCCTCCCGGCCGTATTTATTAAAACAAAAAATTAGAACATTTAAACATTAATGTACAATTTCATACCACACTGCGATGTTTGGCTAACCTTAACAGATTCTCTAATACAGAGGTTCTCCTAGCCGATCTAACATCCTACAAAACATTTACTTGAAATATTGAAATTGTACATCCTAACGTTTAAGGGCCAACGGCAAGGTCGTAACCGGTGTCAAGATCCCTAACCAGACATACCCCCCCCACTTGGGAGGGGCGACAGCACTGAGGCGTACTCACGTGCAACTACTACAATTTCCCTTGTCTTGACGGGGGCACTTATCAACTCGACGCCAGTTAAAGGTCGTTCGAAGACTCGTGTGAGGTATCTAGAAGGTATCGTAGACCTCCCCCCAACCCCACACAACTTACCGCATCTGCCGTCGCAGATGTCACTGGCCCCGGGAAATTCCCCAGGAGGGGGCTGTAACCCCTCCTACACAGGAAGGGGCCTTGACCGCCTTTCCTCTTCTTCCGGCGACCCATCCTTAGAAGGGACCGCCTCCCCGTTGAGGGGCCAAAGGCCACCTCCCCCGAGCGCTCCCATCCGTGTTGGGTGACGCCCACTCATAGGGATCTTCCAATTAGTGCTCACCGATCATGACCTTACCGCCACAGGCCGGATAGTTGACCGGCTATCCGGACCCCCCACAAAACTCCTACCTAAAGGTCATGTTTCAAAGATTTCAACCATGCTAAGAAGTCTCCTAAGAACAACTCATTCCCCTCCCAAGACAAATGCACACCATCCCCCGAATACATCCTGTCATCATTAATACAGCTATGAGAAATAGAATGCAATGTCCTGGAACGGAACAACCTACTCACTTTATTGTTAAGCTTCCTAACCGAGTGATTCAAAGCAGGTATAGAGATAGCCCCCCGCCACACCTTTCGTGGAATCAAATGGGACCATGCAATCGTGCACCCCGGAACTCTCCTCGCCAACCAACTTACAGTGGAAAGCATTGCCTCCAGGAGTAGTCGTCTACCGATGGTGACCAAATCATTGCCCCCAACATGCACTATAACTATAGACGGCGGTGACCTTGTCCGCCCTAACAAACCCTCAAAAAATGTTTGAAACTGGTCAATACAGAGACCGCCCCTTCCGTAGAAGGACATCCTGTACCCGTATTCCCCAGCTACGTGAATCATGTCACCTGCTTTGAATACGTCTGCGGCACGCCTCACGTATGAGTGGCCCACGACCCACACCTCCTTTTTCACAGCCGGTGATGTCTGACCGCTGGCCCGGTGTAAGGTCGACTGCATAGTCCGCCCCGCCTCGTAGGCTTGCGTAACTGAAACCAAACAAAAACAAGAAGCGTGAGTACAGAGTACATAATTACAGCTTCACAACATGTGCAACCGCACATATCTTTTATAACAATTGGAGGACCAACGCCCCACTCGTTTCACTTGCTCAACATTAAGACCCCTGGCTGTAGCTTCCGTAGCAGCCCCTATCCGAAAGGAATGGGTCCCAAATTCGCCCGGGTTCAAGCCCGCAGCGGCAACTGACATCGCAAGCACCCGCTGAAACTGAAATTTCGTCAGTGGGGTGGCGTCCGCGTGTCTTAACAAAGTCCCCCCCCATGATGCCACCCTTCGTGCTAGGTAATCCTCTAAACACTTTACCGGACATATGGAGGACCCAGGAATCCTGCGTATGATGACGCAGTCACCCATCCCATCCTGGTCAGTCTTAGACCTTACAAAGGAGACAGTCATTGTTTCTCCCCTGATCTGAACGTGTTCCCGGCACAAACCCCCCGCCACATCCAGTTTGTTCTTTGCAACTAGTTCGCCTACCCGCATTGCTCCGTGAAATGCTAGCGTAAACGCGGCTCGGAACAGCACTGCCTCAAACTGAGATGAACATGTGGCAGGAAGTGTAGCCAACAACTGGGACAATCTATCCAAACCTATCGGGCGCCTTTCATCTACTCTGCGACCCTCAAGGCGTTGCCACCCACGCAGCGCTTTTTGTACAACGAAGGACGCTGTTGGGTCCTGGATAGCGTGTGCTCTGGCAACAAAGGAAATGGCAGCACGATGCCTCTGGGCCGTAGCCACCGATTTCCCAGCCCTACGTAAGGACATCAGGAAATTCACCACCCATTCCTCATGACCCCAAAGTCGCTCTCTATCACTCCCCAAAAAGGCTAAATAGGCCCGAAACGCCCCTTCATATGCCTTCCTCGTCCTTGGTGCTAGACTCTCTCCCACGAGGTGACGAAGTTCGGGGCACCGAGAGACCAGAGAGCTTCGGTAAAGGGTGCCGGCTCCGGGTCCGCTGAGGGAAGGAAACCCGAAAAAGCCTGCATTTGAAAACGAGACAGTGCGTCAGCTGCCTGATTCATCACCCCTGGCACGTGTTTTGCTCTGAATAGCACGTTCAATTGCATACATAGTAAAACAATTTCTTTAAGTAGTCTTAAGATCAGTTTACAACGTGCTGCCTGACTATTGATGCACTCGACCACAGTCATATTGTCCGACCAAAATATGACCGAGTGATTTTTGAACCCATCGGGCCATGTTCTCAAGGCCACCAAGATGGGAAACAGTTCGAGGAAAGCAATATTACTCGTCAGACCCTTCTCATGCCACCAAGTCGGCCATCTTTGTGCCGACCATTTTGTGCCGAAAATGGCACCAAAACCTATGCTTCCCGCCGAATCTGTCCATAGCCCCAGCTCTTCAGAAGACACGGCTGGTTTGTTCCAGACGATTCTACCATTGAAATCCGCCAAGAATGCTAACCAAATACGCATGTCCTGGCGGATCTCGGCCGATAGTCTCGTGCGATGATGGCCTTCTTTAAGGCCGACCATCGCTTGGGCAATTGAACGGGAAAAGGGGCGGGCCATTGGTATCACCCTCAGGGCAAAATTCAACTGTCCCACCACTTGCTGTAATTGTTGCAGCGTAACTTTTGATGCATTTATACACAGTTGCAGCGCAGCCCTGAACTTCAACACTTTCTCGGCTGGCAAACGGAAACACCCCTCAATGGAGTCCAACTCGATCCCCAGAAACTCGAGGCAAGTCGTAGGACCCACTGTTTTACCCGGCGCCAATGGCACGCCTAACTGTTTCATCAACACACAAAATTCGGCCAAGGCCCGGCCACATTCAAGACCCCCGGCTGCCCCAAGAAATAAGAAATCATCAAGGTAGTGCATTACATCTTGGAAACCCGTTTTCTTTGTGAAAACCCATTGTAGAAAACAACTGAATTTCTCGAAATAAGCACAGGATATAGAATACCCCATTGGCATACACCTATCCATGTAATAACAACCCTGAAACATGAAACCTAGGAGACGCTGGTCGTCTGGGTGTACCGGGAGCAATCGGAACGCTGACTCGATATCTGACTTCGCCATCAGTGCCCCGGGCCCCAGGCGATTCAAAATGGCTACGGCCTCATCGAAGGATGCGTACCGCACCGAACACACTTCTGGATCGATTGCCTCATTTACGGAAAGACCTCGTGGAGCTGATAAGTTATGAATTAGTCGGAACTCTCCAGGGTCTTTCTTGGGGACTACCCCTAAGGGAGAACAAACAAAATTCTGGACTGGGGGTACACTAAACGGGCCAGCGACCCGACCTCGAGTCACCTCTTTTCGGATCTTTTCCTGTACTACGGTTGTATGCTGCAGGACGGAAAGTTGGTTTTTACACTTATCCACACCCTGAAAGTCCCCTACCGGGATGCGGAAACCATACGAAAAACCGTTTCGCAGCACCCCAGCAGAAGTACGATCCGGGTAATCACTGAACCAAGGGATCATTGCCAGGGTATCAATGGGAGTGGGTAAAGGCGCCCCTCGGACTATATTAGACCTGTTTGGCACCTCCTCTCCCCCCGTTATCACCCGTTCTGGCTCTGCACGAGGCCTCAGGATGGGACGACCCACAACCACTACATTCATGTTTGAATTTACACGATCCCTGCGGTCTCGTACATGTTCCTCTGTTGTAATTAAAACAGAAACCCTTTCTTCCGGTATTGCCGGTAGGTTTCGAGTGATCGTCGGCCCCCGAACCTGATCGAAAGGGCGTCCCCGCATATTGTCGGGAGGATTCACCCACATTACTTCCCACCAATGGCATTTTTAACATCCCTGACTCCTTCATTTTATCCCAGGTCAAGGCATCATAACAATCCCAGGTTAAACTTTTATTATGCTCCTTTTCCTTTCTGAACATATTATCGTAACAAAACCAATGATTCCCCTGATGCGATGTCGAGTACCCCATGATTCGTGATTGGTAAATTGGGAACTCGGAAAGCAATTCAGGCCTACGTTCGCCCAGGATTGATGTAAAGATTCCCCAGGCATTGCCCCAATTGGCGATATTCTCATTCACTTTAAAGGCGGCCATTTTTGCGCGCCAAACACTCGGATGCATTAGGTCCTTCTGACTCTTTACATGCTCCACCTCATAATGATCAACAAGTAACGAAAAAATGTTCACATACTCCCCCGCCCAAATCTTTTCCTTAATTGCCAAAGGAACATGTTGCCCCAACTTTTCTCTCCGAGAGGGTGTTGACTCATCCCTCGCGATCGGCAATGGCCGCTTACCTGCACCTGACGCTGCCTCTGTGGTCGCAACCGTCCCTGGTGTCTTGTCCCCCACTGCAGCCGGCACGGGCACCTTGGCTGCTTCCCGCTTCTCACGCAATTGCTTAATCAGCTCCTGCGCTTCGACAGCCGTGGCGCCCTCGTTACCTTTTCCCAACCACGCTGCCAATTGTGCTGCCAACTCGGGCGGCATATCATCCTCGGACACGGGGGTGATCGGATTCCCCTCCTCTGGCACGGGAGTTGGAGCCTCGAGCGGAGCACTGGGACCGGGGATCTCCTCTCCCGCTGCCCCCCTCCTGGGCCTCTTGTTTTTCCCTCCCGGGGCTGCTCCCGCCAAAGGACGTTTTGGACCCCTTTCCTCATTCATGTCCACCCGCTTCCTTAGCTCGGACATCTCCTTCATGAGAACACGCAGCATCTGGTCGGTATTCATGCGCTTTCCAACCTTCTTCGGCATTCTCCAACAAAGTAACTGAAAAACAAACAAGAACGATTAAAACGCTCAAAATTGGCTCTTCGTTCCGTCTCGAGCTCACGTGCAGCGGGGAGGTGCAGCTTCAGAGCACAGGAACAAGAGGATGTCTTCTGGTCTTGCGTCTCTTTTTATCCATCTTCAGGGCGGGCGTAAACCCGCCCCTGCCTGCCCCGAGGGCGTGGCCGGCGGCGTCCGTGTCTAGGCCAGCCCACTCAAGGGCGGGAAAAAGCGCGCCCCGGCTACGCCGCTTCGGGCATACCAGCCGAGACGCGCCTCCCGCCCAAAAATGTCTTCCCGGGGGGATCGGGCACTCTGCCATACGTTCGGGGGGACCGAGTGGTCGCCCCTTTCCAGTCTTGAAATAGAAGTATACCGTGCCTACTGCGACTCCCGCTATATCTAGCAGGAAGTTTTTATAAGAAGGGAGTCCTCGTCACATTTGGATCTTTATTGATAATTCCAACGTAAAGATTGCGAAAGAGTACAACTAAGGGAGTCTCTCTTTTTTTATGAAGCATGTGTCTGCATGAAAATGTTTAACAAGATACAGAGTGCTTAAACCCGTGTCTTGAAAAAGATGTATATGTAAGGCTTTTTCCATTGAAACGAGTCGATGCTAGATCTTGATACACAATCCGCTCATTGGACATTGGTGCAAAAAAGCTAATTATAGATTGCTTAACTCCGTGCCCTTAACATGATAATATCACAGATATGTAAATCGTTAAGACTGAGTTGTTCTGTCTAGCTCTTGTTTTTTCACTCTTTTTATATTTTCATGCATATTGTGATAAATATTTTAATTGTATTGTGTTTTTATGAACTTCTGTGATATCAAATGTATTGATCGACGGGTTATTCCCGTGTTTTTATTAAGAAATTTTGTAATGTCAATAATAAATATATGTCATATATTTTTTTAATATTTAGTGTTATAGTGGTTTCCCTATTACATATGGCCTAATCCTGAAATGCGTGGAGAGTGATGAATGAGAATAAGAGTGCATTAGGACGAATGTTAATTTGAGATAGGTTCTACTCTGTTAAGAAATGTACCCAAGGGGAACTTTCTTTGTTCACTCTGTCTTCAATAGTGTCAGTGATGCTATCCGTGATAACATGAGCAGTGCATTGCATGGAAGAGGGTTAAGGTTGTCTTCAGTGGTGACAGTAAGGTCATCTTTGATTCCATGAGGAGTGTGCTGCGCTAAAGGACTTTTACGGTAATGGTTGTCTGCCGTGGGGTTAAGTACGCCATCTTGTGAGATCATCAGTGCGGATAGGGACAAAGGTTGTGTATTGTCGTGTCAGTGAAGACAATTGTGATTTAACAAGCAGTGCGCTGTGCAGAGGGAGCAAAGGTTGTCTTCACTGCTGTTGGAAGAGGGTACTGTTTGCATACTTATGTTACTGGGGAATCTCTAGAGTTTTGAGGCTGTCATCCAGAACTTTAATTAATGTCGAATAGCAAGGGAGCCTCAAGGCAAAGTTAAACATTTTAATTTTTTGTTACAGAAAGATTTCACCGCACTAAATCTAAAATTGCAAGCCTTCAACAAGTTGCAACCCTTTTTGATCTCTGTGCTCTGACTCTGCCTCCTCTGCCTTGCCAGCTCATCGTCTTGTGTCCACTTCCCTTCCCCACATCAACGCCAGTGCGTTTCTGCCCCCAATTCTTCCATTTATTCCTATTTCTCTCCCATGCATTCAATTGACTTCCTGGATCATTAGTCTAGTAGAAGCAGTGGTGGCTGGCAGAGAACGGGGGTGACAGGGCTGGGGGGGGGGGGCAGCATTTTAAAAAAAACACATACCTCCTCACGGCCGCCATCTCTCCTCCATTGTTGCTTCTTTTCCTGGTGAGTCCCTGAAGCAGGAAGCAGGTAGGCTCCCCAAAGCCAATCACAACACTGCAATGTAGTGATGTGACTGCTCTGAGCCTTGTGGTTTGGCGCTCAGATGGGGACTGGGAGCCTGTGCATGTTCTCCACCGAGGCTGTGTATTACAGCCGGGTGGAGAACATGCAAAGTGCGCATGACTGTTTGGCCAACCCAAGACGGCTGGCCAAACAGTCATCCACACTTATTGTGCACATACCACTCCTCCTCTCTGTGCCACTAGCCCTGCCACGCCCTAATGAAGCCCAGTGTCTACAAAAAAAAATGGTAATACAGATGTTATCATTTTTTTTCTTTTTCCTGCTCTGAGAGCAGTAGGACAACACTCCTCCACCTTAGCCACCCTCTAATGTCTATTACACACTAGAACCAAAGCCCACTAAAAACAATTCTACATGATGCTCTGTCCACCATGAAGGGAACAGTGAAGGGAACAGTACTTTGATCTCCCCTCAAAGAAATAAAGTGCTGTGATTTTTGTTCCAGATGACATACTCCCAATCTTTGCCTACCCCCACAAGCTGGGGAAGTCCGTGACAGGAGGATACATCTACAGGGGCTGTCAGATGCCCAACCTGAATGGACTCTACATTTTCGGAGACTTCATGAGCGGGTATGGAATGTTGCATTTTCTCCTGTGATTATGTGGTTTAGTTGCCTCCATTCTAGCCACTGTTAATTAGTGTTATGGGCTGGCTGTGTATCAACTAATGCACAATAACACAATTAATGTTGGCATCCTTTGTATGTCATGAATGTACAAAGGAAATTTGTCCAGGATCTGAAACTGCTTCCAGCCGGGTTGTATGTCACAATATTGAGGTCCATAATATCAGCCTGCACACCTACAGACTCCTCAATTTATCTCTAATATCAACCAATACTATATCATCAAGGTACACATAATCAGGGAAGTATATGTTTACTATTCTAACCCATCATATACTTGCCTTGACCACTTAGTGGTAACCGGTATTGTGGAGTTGAAATGAGTGCAGGTTGATATTAGGAAGTCACAATATCTATCCATATCTGAATCTAGCTCCATCCATTATAATATATCAAAAGTGTTCAAAACCACAGTATTAGTGAAATAACTCTTTAGTAAATGATAACCACAACTAATTCACATCACCAGAAAAGATTATGATAGCCTGTCTTTCTGCAATCTGCAGGAGAGTGCAAGTCCCCTGTCCCAATGTCTGCCAGTGGCTGAGGACACAAAAAGTGTATAACACCCAGCACTCACACCTCCTGGCTTACCTTTTAGGTCTGGTGTCTTGGGTAGCATAATCAACCTAACTGCACTTCTGTGACATAAGCTGCTAATCAGTGCATGCTTGATATCCATTCTCAGATGAGAGCAACATAGTCTAGCTCTCTGCTGTAGGATCCCATCTTACTACTTCAGCGCTCTAACCGGTAGGCGCTCTCCCTATAATTCTGAAGAGGCCCCACTTCAGCCTTTACATGAAGGAGGGCACTGCATCTCTCAGACTTCATCTGGAGGAGGGTTTGACATTATTCAGGAGAGATATTACGCATTTAGCTGTTGTTTGTGAAAGTGCACTACATTATTGTAAAAATACAAGCCCTGGATCACATGCCCTTCAAAGGATACCACATGAGTCAAAGGAGAATTGCCATGCCCACATGGCTATCATGTTTCTACATGCTCACGGCTCTTCACCTCTAGAAGTGGAACACAATGTTTGGACAGAAAAATACCTCCTTTGACTGCAATAAAGGAATGAAAGTCCAGCAGGATCAATCACATCTAGCAAAGATGCAGATCTTAAGATCTTTTTCTGAATTAAGCATAGTAAGTGACAACAGAAAGATGACAAATGAGAACAGCAAAGCTCCAGTTATCAATCTAAAAGTTTGGAAGGCAAAGGCCATATAAAGATGTGCCAACCTGGTCAGCAAATTAAATAGGGCCCCAAGAACAGCTCCGCTGATCTATAAGCACATGTTTTTAGGGACTTAGTGCCAACCCTGTTGGTCTTTAGAAGGCACCGGCATGCAAATGTCTTGGCTGGGCCACCTCATCTGAGAGTGATCTGAACATGATGTTAAACCACTCCTCTAATGGCATGTGGATACATGCATGTTTTCAGCATGAATTTAAAATTGTCAGTTAAGGTGGGCCCGAAACTGTAAAGCAGTAACCTCATGTAACTATCAATTATTAAGGGGTGAGCAGTCATTGCTTACTTTTCAACATGTAGAAACACTGTTCTCATTCTCTGAAAACTAATGAGACTCCCACAGAAATAACAGAGGACTTGTGTTATCAACAGTATAGAAGTAAAGAAGTAAGTAAAGCATTCATAGAGTGCTACGAATGCCGAGGTGTCTTGGCGCTGAGCTTTAATGAGTAATGGAAACTGTTGCAGAGTGATCATGATTAACCCCTTGGCTGCGGGGCTGATTCCCCCTGTTGTGCTGGGGGGAGGGGGGCGCGCACAGTGCCCCGGTGCTCATGACGAGCTGAGCTCGTCATGAGCCACGTTTCTCATCTGCTCATGACTAGCTGAGCTCGTCATGACCACACCCGTTCTTTAGAACGCCCAGCACAGGAGGGGAATTAGCCCCGCACCTGAGCGTTCTAACAGTCTTGACGAGCTGAGCTCGTCATGAGCATAGGAGGGGTTAAATTTGCGTAGTTGCAAACGACCAGGTTTTAAGCATTCCCCGGAACAGGGGTCTGTTTGATTGTAGCCTGATTGCGACCATCAATGGATTCCAGAGTTTAGCTGCCCCATAAGAGAGCGTTCTTGCCCGCCATCGAGCTCTTCAGATTTTTGGGACCTGGACTAGTCCTTTATTGGCTGATCTGAGGTCTTGGCACAGTATGTGCCAATGGAAAAGTTGCTGTAGGTCCAATGAACCATCACCATACAGTGTTGTGTGCACCAGGCACAGAGCTTTAAATTCAATGCGTTTCTGGAGTGGAAGCCAATGAAGCTCCCTAATACTGTTGGAGATGGGATGGTATGTTGGGATGTTGAGTAGCACCTGAGCTGCGGCATTCTGCAGAGATTGGAGTTTTAGTAATTGGCGTTTGTCAATTCCTAGAAAAAGCACATTGCAGTAATCGATTCTCGAGCGAATCGGTGCTACTACCATAGCTTTGCGAAGGTCTTGGGGAATGAATGGAAGAATTTTACACAGGACCTTATAGAGGAAGAAACACGAGGAAGTCAAGAGATTACACTGGCCTACAAAGTTCAACTGATCGTCAAACAAGACTCCTAGGTTCCTAGTCTTCCCAGTTGGTTCAGGACACTGCCCAGCCTCCACTGGCCACCACAACTGATTCCAGATTGATGGACCCTTTCCGAACTCCACAACCACTGTTTTATCAGTGTTTGGTTTGAGAAAATTCAAGTGCATCCACTCAATAATGTGTTTCAGACAGTTGTGAAACCTCACTGCACTGTTTCTACATTTAAGGATATGGATATTACTATATGAGTGTCACCGGCATACAGGATCAACGATAAACCATGTGCTTTGATCAGTCTAGCCACTGGAGTGACGTAAATGTTGACCAGGGTTGGAGATAAAGCTGATCCTTGCTGACTCCACAGGGGAGGGAGAATGCCTCAGATGTCTGGTTACCCCCAGCACAACCTCTGTTCCCAGAAGTCAGAAACGTGGTGAGTAAGGTTAGAGCCATCCCTTTGATTCCTATTTCCTTCTGTCTCTGTATTAATACTTGGTGGTTCACAGCACAGTATCAAATGCTGCTGAAAGGTCCAATAGGATGAGGATGGCTCTCCCCCCACTGTCCCACTGTTTGCAAATCTCCTTGGTAGCCATTGCTAAAGATGACTCCGTTAAGTGGTGTGGTCTGAAACCATGTTGGGTGTAATCTAGGGGTCATTGGATTCTAGGTAACCAGTTAACTCCTGATTGATGGATTTTTCTAGAATTTTAGCTTCCAGCGGTAGACAGGATATAGATCAGTAGTTTTTTACTTCAGAGGGGTCTAGTTATGGTTTCTTCAAAATGGGTCTGGTACAGGCTTTCTTCCACGAAGAGGGGAATGTGCCTGACATACAAATGTTGATTAGGAGAGGGGCCAATAAGGTGCTCACCATGTCCGAGGCCTTATGAAGTATAGTGGGGGACAGGGATCTACCAGGGAGCCAGATTGTGTATCTTTCAACAGTTTACTTACTATCTCCTGAGTTATCCCGCTGCAGTGTGTACAGAGTGGTAATAGTTTTAAATAGTTCTCTCGAAATTTTTTTTACCCCTTCTATTTTAGTGGTAAAATAATTATTTTTGGCGCCAATGATTGCTTTTTGTATTCCTCTAAGGCTAGCTTATAGTCCAGTTTACCCTGCTCATTCTAGTCAGATCTCCAGATGCGTTCTAAGCGCCTACAGTTGGATTCAATGATTTTGAGTTCTGTACTGTACCATGGTGCCGAAGGTTGAATTCTTCGTTGTTTACTTGTTTTTTCTGGGACCAGTAGGTTTACTGCTGATCTGATCCAATTATTCGAAATTATCAGCAGACTTATTGTTGTCTGGAGCTAGGCTAGGGGGGTATCTATCAAGAGCTTCCTCCAGATTATCTTTGTTGATTTTATGCCATGGTGGAGTTTAACCAATAGCAATCTGCTTTGGGATGTCACTTTCATCTCCGGACAAAGGAGCGCACAGAAAACCGCCTTATGATCTGTCCACGTTAGTGCTACATTTTATTAAAGCTAATATTGGGGTTGTTCGTAAAGATGCCATCCAAAGTATGACTTTATGAGTGGGCCCAGTGACAATATGGGTCAGCCCAAAACCCTCCATGTTATCTAATAGGGTGGACGTGTCTGCACTGTTCTCACACTTGAAGGTAGAAGGAATGGTCCAACAGTACACACATAGTGGTATGGCCCTTATGTCCTGCTCACATAACATATTCCAAAGGAGGAGAAACTTTTTCTGTACCTTAGGCTGATCAAAACCTAAAGTGTGCAAAAGGTGAAGATGTCCCAAGTGCCCTTGCAGTTGGTTACAAGCAGACATTTAAGAACATTGTAATGAAATTGCCATAATGCAATAAGCTGGTACTTGACCAGCAGGCTGGGATCCAAAGCGGTCAAGGTATTGTCGAGACCCATCTGAGTTCTGGCTATGCTTTCTCTTGTAGGAATAAAGCAACACACATAGTCAATGCTAGTTTGCACACACTTTTCTAGCTGCATAACCTGGTCAGGGTCAGCTATGGAGGAAGAACTCACCATTTGTCTGAACATGCCATAAACGTTATCCAGAGACTCAATGCAGTAAAGAATAGTGTTTGCATGTTAGAGCTAGGCTATCTGCCTTTAGGAGGACATAACATCATACAGATAAGGGAATGTCTTTAGTGCCAATTCTTAGGAGGTGAATGATGTGCTTTGATAACCATGTACACAGGGGGAGGAACAATAAGGGGGTCATTAGGATGGAGGATTTTCCGCATCCTCCGGGCCGGCGGAAGCCACCGCCGGCCCGGAGGATGCGGAAAATCCTCTGCGGACCCACCAGGACCCACCGCCACATTAGGATGGCTGGTGGGTCATGGTTTAGGTCCGCAGCTTTTCCGCCGCGGCTGGCTTACAACCGCGGCGGAAAAGCACTAAAATGGTGAAGGTGTCTCTTAGACACCTTCAGCCAGATTAGGATGTGCATGGAAACATGCTTTTCCGCGGCGGCTTTTCCGCCGTGGAAAAGCATGTGTAACTGCACTGCAGTGGCCCATTGCGGGCCCCCTAGGTGTAGTGGGGGGTGGGGGTGCACATGGGGGGTACCTATGGTACCCCCCTGCATTTGCGTGCACAATGCAGCAGGCACCGCGCGGTGCCTGCCGCTTTGTGCACGCAAATGCTGTGCATGCATTTTTAACATTGCTGCGGGTGCAGCTTGAAGCTCCACCCGCAGCAATGTTAAAAATAGAGGATGTGACCACCACCCTGGCGGTCACATCCTAATCTGCACAGAGGGAACGCCGCAGCCCATGCGGACGTTCCCTCATGCTCTGGGGTCGCGGACGGACTCAAGTCCGTCCGCGATCCTAATGACCCCCTAAGTGTGGATGTTAAAATTTAGCAACTAAGTGTAACTCCTTAACAATAGCTACTGTCATCTAAACAACATACCTAACTCTGTGTATATTATTGGGGGGTGAGATACCATTTCATGAGCACAAGAAGAAGGAGAGGACAATAGACATTGGAAGTAGGGGTGCTGGAGCACTCCCAAAATAGCCATGCACGAGTTAAAAAGGCGAAAAAGCAATACAATCGTCATTAAGTTTTTATTTAGTAATATGTACTGTGATTCAAAGTCAGAGTTCAAATGTTAGGCAATATCTTCTAGCAAATGGTTGTTTATTCTTTTTTATATGGAGATTGGTGTTTGCTTTCTTAGACAGCAAAGTGAGATGATTTTGTAAAGTTATCTATGTGGCAATTCTGCAGGGGTACAGGGTGTGTGAAAGGAAAGGCTGTAATATGTTACTTTTTTCTAACACACTACAATTTAAACACCGTAAGTGCACAGTACAAATGTTTCAGAATATATCATCAGTTTGAAAATATATATTTTTTGTTGCAATTCTAAAGAGTAATAGAAACAACGATTTTAATAGGATCAAAACAAATCTCAACATACTTATTTCCTGAAAAACTATTTCCACACATTGTCATTTGCGCGCTCTTATCAGAAAAACTCTATGTCTGAGCAAATTTAGCGGCAATGGGCTGTCTGTAAATGACACTGTACCTCTATACTATGCTTTAGTAATATATTTGCAACAGTGTTCTCCAAAAAGCTCCACCAGCTATATACTACACCCTTACCACTCTCTGACTGAACAAATTTGCTACACATGTTCTTTGTGTGTAGCTTGTATGTTTCACAATCCCTATGACTTGTAGCATTGATGTCAGCATCACCAATCAGAAAATTGTTCCCGCAACTTTGGAGTGGAAAATAGAGTATTCGGTTGGAAAATTTAGGATCAGAGGTTGGCATACACAAGCACAACAGATGCTACAGAGACATGACATTTCATTTCGTTTAGCTTATTTTTATTTTAATGCAAAATCTTTTACTGACTTTGTTCCAAATATGTGTGTTTTTAAGAAACATTCAGTTAGATGGTACATATGATTTTTGTTCATCACCTACTTTGAGATAGCATATTTTTACAAATATTTGTTCTTGTTTCAAGTTATTGTTGGCATCCCTTCCACGCTATCCACTAGATGGCAGGTTGTGTCTCATCTGCAGCTGAATCATCTCTTTCTTTCTCACTTCCTCTTGCTCTTCCATCTTTTGGAGAAGATGCCTACTCACTCCTCAACCTCTGTCATTTTGGGTGCTGCTAGGCGGCTGATGTCTCTCAAGGAAGACAGGAGTTCAGGAGAGTGGCTTTACAATGAGATCTGCATGGGAGAGCACCAGACCTGCAACTTCCCCAAGCTCATCAACAATTACTTCCAGTACATCATCACCTTTGCTGAAGACGAGGCAGGTAACTTTAATTCACATACAAAGTAGGCAAGCAGTCAACATACCGGGTAACAAATCGGGACATATCACCATCGTTCCAATCTGCTGAGGGACACCAAAGAGGCACAAGGCGGAAATATGTCAAATTAAGTTAAATTTGAATTCCCTATGTAGATCTGAGTGCCTCATATTCAGAGTGATTAATTCAAAAGTCTGATTGTCTTCCTAAAATTCTTTTTTATGTCTAAATTCTGAAATAAATTCTTGTATCGTCAATTATTGTATCGAAATTACATTGCAAAAAAATTACGGTTTGTCTTTCAGAAATATAAAATTGAGAAATATTGAAAGTTAGACATACAAAATGAAAACCTCAGCTTGAAAATGTAAGAAATCATTAAAAAGTTGAAGGTTGTTTACCTTAGACAATTTTTGACATTATAAATGTTTATACTTCTCACCCTTAGATAAAGAATTTCGGATTCCTCATTTAAAATTCTGAATTCCAACTTGGTATCATTAGCAGCGTGTGCAGTGCATCACAGAATAATTGTATTGTCTTTTATGAAATTAGAAATGTGTAATGCAGAAATTGTACCTGAAATCAGATTCAAATTTGAGACTTCCATTCTGAAATTTTTCAAAAACTCCATTGTACTGTTTATTTCAAATTCTAAATTGGCAACAAGTTTACTCCTCTAGAGAACACAATAGGTAATGCCTTGCTTGAAAATTGAAGTGACACATGGCTCAGTTGATATACGTTGTGGGCATACTCTTAAAATGGGACTGTCTGTAATTAGGCTGATCTTTTGCAAATGTACTGTTTGGAGGTAATTAAAAAAATCCTATCCCAATAGAATATCAGGCATTACAACACGTCATTACCACACATGCAGTGCAACTTGTTGACCTTTATAATATATATGTATATCCTCCACATTGTCCGCTGTCATGGGCACTGTGGTCCTCTTTGTAGTTTGGTGGTGCATCCTCAGTCACTGCAAGTATGAAAAAAATCACACTCACAGGACAGGGTAGGATTCCAATTCCATTTATTGAAGCAGTGAAAAAATGGTTCCGGCAAAGCCTGACACATTTTAGTCCTCCTGGGACCTTGCTCGTGGGATGTTTTCTAACAGTCCTACTATTTTTATACATTATTTGTTCTTTTCCAACTTCCTTTTGTTACTTTCCATCACATGGGAGTTGTAGTTTTTAAAGTGCAAGTGCGTAGTGTGATTAATGCAGCATCAGTCTAAAACAATGTGCTTGTGTTTTTAAAATGCAGCAAGTACAGATTATATATATTCAATTTAAGCGCAAACAATATGATTAAAAACATTATTAAAAAAAGTAAAATCATCACAGATTTCAATTCCAGTAGCTCTTCAATATGTCCTTATAGTGGTTTTGTAGTCTTTGAAAACTATTTAAACTGCAGGGCGCCCAATAAAGGCTTAAACTTTAGAGGTCTCTGTTTCATAACATGCATGCCTTGATGTTCAAATGGTTATGTCTTTTTAGGTCTAGCCTAGCGTTGTGGCGCATGTGCTGCTCACTTGCGAGATCTATTGTCGTCGGGCTGGCTTCGGAAGTGGGGTGGAAGCTCCACCAATGCTTTTGATTGGCGCGCGTCATAAACACTCGCTTTTCATTGCAAGGGAGGCTTGTTTGTTCCCTCCCTGTCTCCTGTTTGCCTTCCCACCCGGAGTGGAGATCGTGCACGCACACGGCGTCTCTTTTGCTTGCGGCATCTCCTCCGCCTAGGTGTGCGGTCCTAGTGGCTTCGCCGGGGCTTGGTTAATTAGGTGTCATGTTTATCGCTTTCACTTTCACAAATTATGGGCCTCGTGTTGCTTGTATTTTGCTGCTTCTCACCAAGTAGTTTTTTTGTTGCGGCGTATTACATCTTCATGCTGCTTACACTTTGCCAAGTCGCTGGGCTTCATTTTACGTTTGTGGTATTAGATCTTACAGCGCTTTCGCTTCACCAACACCAGGCATTGTATCAGTCCAGTCATGATATAGTTTTAGTTGGTGTAGTACTGTGTGTGTCTTCTTTCATTTTCATGGCACGTACATTTCAGTCATTGTATCAGTTCAGTCATGATAGTTTTAGTTGGTGTAGTACTGTGTGTGAGGCATGGCACGCTTTCACTTTCCTATTTTTTTTATTTTATATGCAAAGTACAGGCTTTCACTTTCATTTTTATTTTTATTTGTTTCTGAATATCGGCCGCTGCACACCCTACTCGCTGAACATTGCTCTTGAGTCATGACGGCTGCATTTCCTTTTAATTTACTGCACGCTGACTCGAAGAACACACCACTTGTGGAAAACTGCTCTTGAGTTACGGTGGCTGCTTTCCCTTTTAATTTACTGCACGCTGACTCCAGGAAGAGCTGCTGTAGCCGGAGCAGGTGATAGAGCGCTCTTGTGTGTGCTTCTGACCCGAAGCTGTGGATAGAGCCAACAGGCAGTTGGGTAGGTTGTTCATGTGTGCTCTCATCCAGTCCCAGGACTGGGCACGGTGAGATGTGTGCCGGTTCCCCCTGCTGGCACCCCTTTGGATCCGCCAGCAGGACCTCCATGTTCCACACCTTACTGCAGCGCTCCCTGTGCTCTGCATGGACTGGCAGCCCAGGTCGCCACCCTGGTGCAGGAAACATGGCACTGGATAAATTCTAATTTGTAGTGAAAGGTAGTTGAGCTTCATGTGAGCACACGCAGTCCCCATCCAAGGAAGGGTGCTCATAACTGCCTCACAAACCTTGGATTCAAGATATGCGATGCAGTGTGTGCAGTGCAGAGAGTCCATACTCTGAGCAGACACTGGCAGTGCCAAGGTGTGAGCAAGCAGTGTGTTTACTGATAAGTTACAGCGTCCCGGCGTAGCGTGGAAGCCCCAGTGCAGTGCCCGAGACCTATGCTTGTGCTAGCATAGAAGTACGGCACGGTGTGAGTAAATTTGCGATAGATGCAGCGCTCAAGCCCAGCTTGTAGCTTTCACATTGTGAGTAGAGAGTTTTCATCACTAAGGCGCAGCGCCCGTGTGCGGTGTGTAGGTGTCCTGCAGTGAGCAGTCATTTTATTCACTTATAAGATGTAGAGTCCCACTGCGGTGTGCCAGGCCAGTGCAGTCACTGCAAAGAAATAAGTGTTACCCACGTACACTATATAAAGACAATAATGGCTGCAGTGCTCCTGTGCTGTGTGCAGTTCTCATGATAGGAGCAGGTAGCGTTTTCACTGTTTCGATTAAATGCCTTGTGCAAGTCTCATGACATGTGTAAAGAGCGTTACCCCAAGTGCTCCAGTGCAGTGTTCACTCACCATAATATGCTCAGGCTGTGAGTTTAGTGATAAGATGCAGTGCCATGGGAAGTAGGCAAACCTCATACTCTGACTATGCAATGTAAGATGCAGTGACCACTTGTACTGTGTATGTCTTATACAGTGAGCATGCAGTGCTCTATGTTTTATCGCATATACGATATGTATGTCTCATGATGTGAGCAGGCTGAGCTTGTATGACTCTCTAACGCAGTGCACAATTGCAGTCTATATGTATTGTGATGTAAGCATGCAGTGTAGGTTGGAGTGTCCCAGTGCAGCTGACATGTATAGGATGTCTTCGGTGCCCCTGCTTTCACTACCGTGGTGTGCCCTCCCCACACCAGCTGTTTTAAAAACACTCTTGAGAAGGACTTTTTGGGATGTATGCTGTTTCTGTGTATACTGACCCAAGTTCTGTGAAGTTACCCAATCTGGTAATAAGTGGATTTATTTTAAAAGCTGTTGTAATTGATTTTAGTTTTCAGAATGTTTAGTTTTTTGGCATTTGTTTTTTATCCATCTGGCCTGTGTCAGGTACACCCTTTGAAATAACAAACACGTCCTGCTTCCTTCTTTTCTAAGCACACTGCAGGCTCATCTTGTTAGCGCTATATATAAATGCAATTACAATTACAGTTCACCACATCCAGCCACAACACTCAAAACAATTACACATGGGTAAATGACATTGCCATTTACAATGCTGATAGCTCTAACTCTAGCAAATGCAAGACCTATTGCATTGCAAATGCTTGTTCTATTTCCTTTCACTGCCCATCAGTGGGCAATCACACTGCCTGCTAGTAGTTCATAACGAGCATAGCGTGATATTCAAATGATTGTGTCTGTTTCCTATCTCCTTTCATTTCCCATCAGTGAGATTTTGCACTGCCTGCTGGTAGTTGTAATTGTTGGTGTTTTCTGAATTCATTGTTAATTGTGCCTGTCTTTTTCCACCCTCCAGTGGGCTCATTCCTGGAATCACCATTTTGTTAAAGGGGCCCCTTGCATAAACCGTCATTTCTTTAGTCTACTTTTCTTGCTCATTTTACTGCATTCAAATGAATGCCATCCTCTCCTATGGTAGTAATAAAGTAAATGTGCGAGAAAAAGTGAAGTTAAGTGATACAAATTGTGAAGAAGAAATACGGCTATGTATGATTGAGATGATATTTCCGTCAAGTTTTTCTTTTTCTGAAAGACGACATACTTTCATTTCCCAGTAATGATGTTTTATTACTATTTTTTATATATATATGGTTTCACACTGTTGCTGACTTTACCTTGTGTTGCTTTATCACATCAGTTCTTCAGTGTTTTTGTGGCTCATGTCCAAATAGTTAGTTGATTTTGGGCTAGCTCCTGTTACTTCACTTAGTTTTACCCTTCAGTGTGTCTTTGTTTTTCTTTGATAATTGCCAAGAACGTTCATTATAACTGCATACATGCCATGATAAATTAATTTATTCTCTGTTCCATTTGGCAATTGTGTGAATGCACTATGTTGTTTGAGGTCTTCCTTTCATTATAACTTGTGTTGCCTTATGTTAAAGAAGGCTTACCAGTTTATTTGTATTTCCATTCACCCTTCATCGAATTTTTCTTTCGAATCATTGATTGTAGAAGAAGTTTGATTTGTATTGCATCTGTTTTTTAATATACTTCTACATGCTATTGCCTAGATAAGTATATGATCTTCCTATGTCAGATGATATTTCAGGTATTTTAGATTCTTTAGTTAGGTTGTGATGCCTTAAAGTCGGTTTGTGCAAATTACTTCTGTGATTATAGATGAACATATAGTTCCTCATCTTGGTTAAGCCCATGTGGTGTTGGGGTGCGTAATGAGAGAATAAAATAAGATTCTTTTTGGCGTAGGCAACGTTCTCTATACCCTTCTTGTTCAGCTTTTTCCACTGTGTCAATTGCATAAAATCTCACTTTTGACCATTCACTGTGGTGATGTTGCTCCATTTGTTTGGCACTGCATTGCTCCTATCTTTATTGTTGGTGGCATCCCATGAGCAAGGTCCCAGAGGGACCAAAATGCATTGTGCTTTGTCCGAGCCATTTCTTCACTGCTTTAATAAATGGAATTTGAATTCTGTCCTGTGAGTGCGACTCGTTTCATACTGACAACAGTATTTCATGGCAACTTGTGAACCCCATGCATAGTCTTCTCATCAATAATTTAATTACACATGTTGCAGTGATATCATCAATGATGTCATAGAACATGCCATGAGTGATGTAATATGTGGATGTAATATGTGGGGTGATTTGTAGTGCATGGCAAGGGTGCGAGTTATAGTTACCTTAAGTCACAAGTTATAGTTACTTTAGATAACCATAACTATAACTGATGATTTTCTGTGGTTTTTAGAGTTTAAAACATTACACTTTGGCTGGTTTCATGGCTGGTTGCGAGGGCCACTTTGCAAATCCACTTCTGAAAGCAACTCTGCATCCAAGCCCCCAAGGAGGATTTGTCTGTTTTTCATATGGACACGTCTGCCCAAGCGTTCGCACGCTATAAATATGTCCTGTTACCAAATATCAAATAATCCCCCTCCTTTGCTTTTTCTTTTTTCAGGTGAGCTGTACTTCCTGTCAACGGGGACGCCAAGTGCGGCTGTTGCTGCAGGAGCGATGTACAAAATAGTGGACCCTTCCAAGTAAGGTGATTTGCCTTTCTTCAAAGGGTAATGAGGGGCACATTTTGAACAGTTTAACAATATTTGTACCACTATATAAATAGTTACGGGCAAATCCAATATTAGTCTCCTCAAAACCCAACTTTCTATCCCTTCCGTTGACGACACGTCCAGACAGTAACAAGTTACTCACTGTAGCAACTATTGTACATTCAGCTACATTGTACAATTTATTTAACTTTTGCCTTTGGCTGGTAGGGCCGCTGAGCGGACCACCTTTCCTGGGCCAATGTACAACACATTTTTATGTTCCTAAGCTTGCAATTTGCAAAATCTCAGGATTTGTGACGCAAAGGTGTGTTTTACAATGTACAAAACCCGTTTTGCAAGCCAAAAAAGTCTGCTCAAATGAGGCAGCATCTGTCCCCTCTATTGACACAGGCCACTTAAAAAAATATTTCCCTTTGGGAATGCAGGGACCAGAGTCTGCTGTGCCTTGCAGACCACCATCGCTGCATTTGCAGTTAATAGCATGAAGTTATAAATAGTGATGTGCCTAGTTTATATTCTTTAGGTAGGTTGTTTTGAAACACTCTGCTCACGGACATATTGCGATCCAGGTGGGCAGCTTGAAGGTCAGGAAGTGAACAATAAAAATGCAAGAGTCACAGCAGTATGGTCCTCATCAGTCATATGTACCAAACTATTTGGTACATATGACCAATTATAAACTTGTTTTGCACTTGAAAGGACCCTCAAAGTAGCGCAAAGCAGCAACAAGTACTGCTTTGCATTACTTAGCACCGAGGGGGCGTTACATGGGTGGAACATGGGTGTGCCTATGCAACCATAAATGCCTTTTGACCCAAAACCATATTTACAAAGATTTGCAAACCTGGTTTTGCACCAAAAGTTAAAGCCCCTTCAAAGAAGGCGCTAACTGGAGAAATGCTCTAATTTCTCTGTGCTGTTTCGACTTTGCATGTGTGCTGCACTGTGCAGCACACATACAAAGTGGGGAAGCATTCCATTGTGTCTAGGAATAGTACTTTGTACAAGAAGGGGACCCTTCCTGTACAAAACCTATGCTAGACTCATGCACACACCCTAGGGCTATGGCGCTAAGGTGTGTGCATGGCGCACTGCATCTGAAATAAGCAACGGCGAAAGGGGAGGAGAGAGCCATATCTCTGAAGATAAGCTCTCCTGCTCCCTCCCTGTCGTGCAACGCAGCGCAGCCTTGCCGGGGGCTTCGCTGCGTTGGGTGCCTTTTTTGTAAATCTCGCCCTAAGAGTATAAAGAAAAAATATCCTCCCTCTTTCCCATCTCCCCGGACGGGCTCTCTACTGCAGAACTCACAGCACACTACAACACAACAATGTCCTCCATCTTAGACCAACTTGCCCACATTAAATTGAAAAAAACCAGGAACATCCCCTCAAGAACATAGTTTGACAAGGACATCAACGTGGAAAGAAGGCAACTCGGAGCCTCAGAACGGCTCTGGAGAAAGAACCCCTCCTCCACCCACGGCAAAAAGCTCAAATCAGCAAGAAGAGAGTACAAAAACCATATCATTAAAGAAAAAAACACCTTCTTCTGTAGTGCGCTCGACAAGGCAAAAAACAGACCAAGAGAACTATTTGGCATCATTAAAAAACAAACCTCCAAACCGTCGGATTCCCTCGTCCAGCCTTCTAAAGCCTTATGCGATAACTTCGTCAACTTTTTTAACAACAAAATCGCAAGATCGAACTCTCCCTTCACATCAACTTACATCCTCCACGCAACAACCTCACAACAATCAAATCTACCTCAAGTAGGGGACCCGCACTTACCTCGTCCACCTTCGACCCCATTACGGAATTTGAGATTCTCAACTTAATCGCCACGTCGAAGCCCTCATCCCACAATTTGGACCCTCTACCATCCCAATTGGCCAACGATCTGAAATTCGCCCTCGCTCCACTCTGGTGCGAAATCATAAACCGTTCCTTAAAAACAGGTTCCATACCCGGCTGCCTCAAGATCGGACAAGTAACTCCTCTCTTGAACAAAACAGGCCTTGACTCAAACGACTTGAATAACTTCAGACCGGTCTCCAATCTTCCCTTCTTGCCAAAATTCTGGAAAAGTGTGTGTTCCACAAACTGAACAAACAGATTGACACTATCAACCTGCTAGATCAACATCAATCAGGTTTTAGAAAAGGCTATAGCACCAAAACTGCAATCCTTAACATTGTCGACGACATCTGTCACTCCCTTGACTCAGACCATTGCTGCCTACTCATCCTCCTTGAACTGCCAGCAGCATTCGACACGGTTGATCATAATCTTCTCATCAAGGCCCTCAAAGAGAGAGTTGGGGCAGAAGAACAGGTTCTGCAATGGTTCTCATCCTTCATCCAGAATCCCTCCCAGAGAGTCAAAATCAAGTCATTCACTTCCGACCTTCTCCCCGTGAACAGAGGCGTCCCCCAAGGCTCTGTTCTCTCCCCACAACTGTTCAACATTTACATGTTACCCCTCACTTCCATTCTGAATAAAGCCAACATCCCCTTCCATTTATACGCAGATGACACCCAGATTAACCTGGAATCCTCCTCCATCAATGACATTCTAAGACTCAATAATACTCTCAAAGAAGTCCAAGAATGGTTATCATCGAACCACCTGAAACTCAATCAAGGTAAAACAGAGATCCTACTGATATCCAACAAGGAAGAAAACCCGCAGGTCTCCGAGTGGTTAAAAGCCATTGACACTCATCGTGATGCCCACTCTGACTAACTCTGTAAAATCACTAAGAATCACCCTAGACCACAAATTATCCATGGCAAACCACATTAAAAACTCTGCCAAGAGCGCCTTCTTCAATCTGAAGCTACTCAACAAAGTCAAACCCTACATTCCACCTGCGGATCTCAAACAAGCTACCCAATCTCTTGTGTTATCTAGACTGGACTACGGGAACGCGACCCTCTCTCCCACCTAGTACCCCTAAAAACCACCCTCAATGCAGCGGCCAGAATGGTCTCAGGAGTAAAAAAAATTGCCCGCATTTCTCCTGCACTCAGAACGGCCTGCCTGACACACAAAGCCTTGCACACAGGGAAACCAGAATACCTAGCCTCGAAACTCAAGAAAGCTGGTCAATCTAGAACACTCAGAAGTTCAAACTCCCTCCTGCTCATCCCCTTAAAAACACGTAAACAGAAAACGGCAAATCGCTCCTTTGCAGGGAATGCTCCCAAAATCTGGAATGCCACCCCTGTGGACATTAGAACTATTTCCTCCTTTCTAAAGTTTAAACGCCACCTAAAAGACCTCCACCTCAACCGTGCCTTCCCGAAACCAATTACGCAACTTTCAAACCCTAACTTTTTCTGCCTCCAGATCGCACGTACCTACAACCAACCTCAACCCCCCCTTTCCTCCCCATCACATGGGGTCGGCACCGCTAGGTGAACCTCTCAGGATATGCCTTTGTTCTCATTGCCTTTGGGCCAGTTGAACATTTACTTGTATGCTTATTCTATCTGTGGACTTGCTGTACGCTTATCTTTGTGTCTATTGTATTCGTTATCTGTCTTATACACATCCTGTTGTGAAGCGCTCCAATACCCTCGGGTCTGGCCAGCGCTATTAAAAACTCCTAAAAAAATAAAATAAAAAATAATGGGATCTTAAATCGGATCCAGACCCCTGCAGAATCCAAGGTGGTGCACCAGCCTATACGTTTCATGTCATAGTGACTTCAGTACTAGGACGAAGAACATGGTTCTGACCAAAAAGTAAGCTTTAGACATCCAATTACTCTAGATGTCTCACCTCTTCAGGCACAGGGACCAGAGGTGACTTAGGTCCCTGCCATAACTCTAGTGCTCAAACAACCACACTGAGTGCTTCACACCCTGAACTGAGCATTAGAAACCAACAAGTCATGAACATCTTCAAGACTAAGGCTTGTGGAAAACACCAAGCTGTGATGAGAGGGTGATTGAAAAGTATTAAGCTCTGTCCTTGAACTCTCTCCTATGAGGTGGAAACTCTCTCCCACACAATTCTGAGTAACATCCTGTGGATTTGCTGAAAAGAGATTTTGGACATACACATATTCAGGTTTATGGTACAGAACCATTGCCTAGTATGGGGAGAAAGGAAATAAGATCTGTGTCATCATCACCACTTTTACACAACTGCTGAAAAGTAACAAAATAAAAAATGAGGGAAGACCTACTCCCTTTATGCCATCACAAGCAATCAGGAATAGAAGCCTTCATTATGTTCTATGTATCACAGCAAATCCATGACTCGAAGATAAAGATGTTTCTCAACCACAAGCAATAGTTCAAGAGAGTATGAATTGGGACACATGAGATGGATGAGCCTGGCAGAAGGATCTTATCTCCGTTTCAGTTATCAATCAAAACAAAAATCCCTCTGTTATCTCCTTGCATGTATTGAGAACTGATTCCTGCACTCACCCTAAACGGTCCCTGATAAGTGCGTATTTCACTTTATCAGGTGAATGGAGGCAAGGAACCCTTTAAAGAGCTTCTGGAACATCTGGAACATGTGTGTTCAGAAGCAGTGGCTGATAAAGCTGTAAAAAGCATGCTGAGTCAGGTCTCTGTCTGATGCAGAAGGCCCCTGACCTCAGAAGATTTAAGGCATAGAGGCTTGGTCAAAAGGATTGAAACTGTATTTGAATTCCAACCTATTTCTTTTTCTGCAGTGAGTGAAAACTTACCATAGAACTTATTTTGTGCCTTCTCAGTGAGATAATAGTGGTACAGGCATGTATCATATGCACAGTGATCCACAGAGATGTGTTCTTAGCTGGTAAAATGACATGGACACTGCTGGAGGTTAGCAAGTCAAGTCAATAAGTCTTTATTGCGACACAAGTAATAAAAGAGGTTAGCTTCTGGAATCATCACATATATTATTTCTTCTTGTCCTATAACGTTTGTAGAAAACAACTCCAGTCGTCGAATATTTGGGGACAGAGCAACTTCCCCCTTAATACTCAAAGAGGCTTATATACTATTGTAAGTCTAGTGCTGGAATTTGTTGGGAAAAGTTATAAATTCCCCAAGTATTTTAGGAAGGGTTGAAAAGTAGTAATTTTAACTTGCAGAAAGTACTGCCCCGATGGCGCAGTTGAAGGCAAAAACTAGGATTACTAAATTTAGCACACACTGCAAGGTGATGGATGACCATTGGCTAACCCTGACAAATAAAAAGTAACATTAAGACACTTTTAATTGTAGGTAAAAAGAGGCCAGAGCTTTAGACACCCAAAACATTATAATAATAATAATAATAATAATAATAATAATAATAATAATAACTCTAGCAGAATATAAAAGAAAAATCACTGTATAAAGGTAATTCTCCTCAACCTTCTCATCTAAGCAGTGTCTACATATCGCATATGATTTTGGCTTTAGATTACTTTCTCGGCCCAAAAGAGAGAATCAAGAGTTATGCAGATTCAAAGCCATTCGAAAACTTGAGTAACCCCACAAAAAAACACAACATGCATGGTGGCCGAGAGGGCGGGCAGCAGTGGGAGAGGTTAAGTAAGGATTTCCATGCTAATGACCAAGTTCTGAATGGTGGCAAAGGTCCAAAAGAAAACCAGATTGTCTTACTCGTGGAGGAGTTGGCAGAAGGAGTTCACCTGGTGGTGTAGGCAGCAGCTAAACTGGAAGCTATAAGGGTTAAACCTGTGGCTGGACATGTAGCAAAGATTCAGCCCCCACTCTCACATATGGGCAAAACAGGTAGATTATGCTGCATACTAGCTGTGTAATTGGGAGTTTACAGTGTCATCCCTGGGTCCCCAGATGAGGGCAGTTGAGCCGGAGTAGGCTCACAATCACTACGAGTCACAAAGAAAGGAAATGAATTTTCTCAAATCAATATCCCTTTTCTTTTACTTCTGTGAGTGATCGATCCATAGATTCAGGTGTATGCAAACTCTTCTGTTAGTCAGATATTTAGAGTGAGGAGAAATCCCTTTATATTCTGCTCAAAATAACACATTAATCTGAAAGAGGGCCACAAACATCTGTCATCTGGTCATGAGTAGGAACTGACTGACAGAAGACAAGGGCTTCTCTCTTGGCTATGAGAAGGGAGAAGAAACAATATCTATAGGGTCCTGTTAAGAGGTGTATCCTGTGAGTCTGTTGGAAATCCCTAGTTTACCCATCTTTCACAGACATCTAAATTATTAAGAGTAAGGATAACACCAGATGAACTCTGTTTGCTGCTGCTATGATCTATTTGTGATAAACTGGGAGTCAGGAATAAGAGGTAGGATACTCACACAGCATACATGACACAGAAGACTGGCCCTTCAGTATGAGTCCACAGGGTGACCACACTTCCAATGCCTTGTCAGTGAAATTGAACCAGAACAGTGAAACAGTGAACAGTGGTAATGGGACTGAAGTCAGCCTTATAAAGGCACCTCTGGGTAAGTCTATGTGTTAGATCTGGTCTGCACCACATAGACACAATTTTAGGAATGACCAGCAGAGAGATATTCTCTCAAACTACAGTCTGGATTCTCTGGTTGGGTTGGTACATAGAACTAACCCTCAGATCAGATGGCTACTGTAAGAAGGCATAACACCCTTTAACCACAGATTCACCCTGTGCATTATCTGTCGCAAGCCCTAGCGGTCAGCCTTGATTTAGCAGGACCATCTGCATTAGCCAGTGATGGAACACTGCAGCACTGTTCTCTCAATTGTGATCTTTTGTCCGTATTCCTACACTCAATACATACCACTTGAGGAACGAAGCGCTATGTTTTCGATTTACAATCCAGATTCAGGTATTGGATTAGGGGAATGATAAATATCCCCTTAGAATATTATCAGTAACTTTGGCATATATTCTCTACAGTGAAATTAAAACTGTACTTAGCAATTGATGGATGAATTATATTTCATGATTGATATTCAACAATATACAAATACAAGCCCTGACAAAGTTCAAGACTTCTTGAACGAAACGCATTGGCTGGATGCTTTTTACTGATTGGATTTTATGTTTGTGAATAAAGCAGGAACTTTATAAATGGATCTAAGGACTCTTTGATTAACTTTTTTCCAGGTGCACCGTTCCACTTGTTGTGTTGTCAACATACCATATTTGTCGCTTAAGCCCCTTTGGAATAAGGTATTTGTTACATGGAGACTCAGAAGACTGAACATTTGGTATCAGTAAGAAGGGGTTCAAAGCTGCTCTAGTAGTTTGTGTGAAATTGACCCCTAGAAACTGGAGCTAGGACACAGGAAGTTGGTATTCAACTAAAAGTCAAACTTAGTCTATGAAGACTAAGTGGTGGTTTCCATTGATGGGAATCTTTGCCACCTCAGAGCCAGTTCTGGTAGTAAGTAAGAACAGCACCAATTGGAGAACGTGGTAGTAAAACCTCATTAAATCTAAGGGAATCTCCAGTGTTTGACCGGATCAGCAGAGTCCCTGGAGTGATAATCCCTCAGACTAGTTATGTCCTTTCCTGACTGCGAGGAACACATTCGTAGGACAAGTATTTATGTAAAAACCAGTACTCACTATCTACTTCCATACATCAAGGTCCTAGAAGTACTGGAAAGTGATTACTTCTGAGGGGGTTGAACAGCAGTGCAACTCATTGTTCAGAATAAAATAACATGCAGATAGTGTGTGAGATTAATTACTATTATCCTGTATCTTGTGGCATAACCCTGAGCTGAGGAATAAGCATGAAGAAGCGGGGATGCCATCCGCAGACAAATCGAGATCAATATCCAATACCCCACATTCTCTTCTCAAGCATATTGTCTCAGCCTCAAGGACAACTATAGCTAACCATATAGGAGAATGATCTTTAACTCTTCTTGACTACAAAGATATGTTTAATAAACTTTGTTTACAATGCTGCCTCATTCTTTAACCAATCATTTTCATTCACTCTTCTATGTGCTTTTTTTTTGCGCTGATTTATATAGTGTGAACTTGACCCAAAGGGATTGGAGAACTTTGAATGAGCACCAGTTACATTACACAAGGAAGCGTTCATTAAAAAAAAAAAATTGGTAGGCACAGCGAGATTACGTGATTTGCCCAGAGTCACAGGATGTGGAGTCGACCGAGGCTTGAACCTTGGTTTCCCAGCTCCAAACTGGTCAGTCTAGCCGTAAGACCCATCCTCTCCCTCCCTGGAAAGGCCTCGATGCTATGTACAACATATCTGAAAAATTAAGTTTTTGCCTAGACTTTTTCAGGCACATGCATCAATATTGCATTTTGCGATTCCTTAATTGCGAAAAATAAGGAATCGCAATTAAGGAATTGCAAACTGCAATGCATCAAGAAATCGCTATAAAAATAGCAATTTCTTAAAATTCCTTAATTGCGATTCTCTATTTGAGAATCGCAATTAAGGAATACTTCCCCCTCCATTCCTATGGGCCTAGAGGCCCATAGGAATGAATGGAAAGACATTCTTAATTTGCAATGCACCATTAAAAATTCGCAAATTAAGAATGCAATTTCAAGGGTGCAGGGGTGTCCAAAGGACACCCTGTTGCACCCATTTTAAAAAAGTGCAAGAAAATGAGTATTTGAGGTGAGAATGTAGCTACCCGCGGTACATTCATTTGTAAACATTAAGAAACAGCTGTCATATAGATATACTTTGCCTATATGCTGTGTTAAGTTAGCATGAGCTTATTAGAAGTTTAAACGCCATTTTACCTTTCTGCTGCTTCTGCACACGACACATAGCTGTTGCTTTAGCTTTGAGCCTAGTAGAATGTTTTGATTCATGCGAGAATAATATGTTGTTACTCTGATATCAGCCTTGCTTGGTGAGCTGTGTCTGTACAGTGAGTGCAGAAACATTCAAGGATATCTCAACACAGTGGTTGTTATGAGGTCTGATCTTCGCACGTTCCTAGACATAACATATATGCAGCTGCGGCCAAATTCTGGCTTTAGGCGCGTTTTATATTGCTTTGCACAAGAGCATACAAACACACTTGATGGTGCTTCGCATGCAGAGAGCTGGTGGAAGATGATGTGATCCCTTACCACTAGAATCTTGAGGTATGGGGCCGCCCTGCTAAAAACCCAAAGAAACCTTCTTAGATATAATATAATATACTAGCTAGGGAGGGTGAGACTTAGGTGTTACTGAACCCTATTCGATTTAGCATTTTACCATGCTTTCACCTTTTGTGTTCTATGGACTGGTGACTATGCTGATTACTTTGTTACTTATAATATGTTTGCTTGTATTAGCTAAGATACTGCATTTGAGAACATTGCATTAGTGAATAAACATTTCAAATATGCACGTGTCCTCTTTTACTCCTTGTTCTGGATTGAAATGATTGTATAACGAAAGAGTGTTCATGTGTTCCACGTTACCTGAGGTGTACTAAGTCCATGTTCTGGTTTGTCTAAGCATTGGTGGTTTGTGATCACCAATGAGACACTGTAGCTAGTCTGGTAGGGGATTTGGGTACTAAGGTGAGTTTTGGCACACCCTAATTCACTCAGGTTCCAAGTCTCTATGCTCAGTTCTGTATGAGAACGGAATCCCTGCGACACAGCTTCGTAGAAGCATGTGCTTTTATGTGAAAACAGCATCAAATAGAGCATCCAAGTGTCAATTGTTAAAATAACGACTGCCATCAAATGCCTGCCTTAATCCACACAGTCATGCCTTTCCTTCCAATGGCAGTCTAGTGACTGTTAATATTTAAGGGGGTCATTACAATGGCTTCTCGGCGCCATCGGAAGAGGGATCTCCGTCTGCCATATTATAATGGCATTTGGATGAGTAGCAGTCAGAAACTCCAACTGCCACAATCCCGACAGGCAGTCGTTATCCAACCGCCTGTCGGACCTCCCTGTAGTCCCAGAATGGCAGCTGTGCTTGTCAAGCACCACCATAGGGATTACAATATCCCTTTCTGCTGGTTGTCCTGCGGCAGTCAACCCGCAGCAAAACAGCAGGAGGAAACGGATTTGGGGGACGCAGCGGGCCCCCCTAACCCCTGGGCCTTGGACATAGGTCTTGGGGGCACCTATAGTACCCCCCTACATATCCCTACACCATGTGGTAGGCACTGCATGGTACCTGCCACCTAGTGCAGGGATATGAGTGGGGTGTCTGTTTTGTCTTGCGGCCGGTGCTGCAGAGCGCTGCACCTGTTCCAGTGCAAAAAATAGGCAATGCGACCACCATAGTGGTGGTCACATTGTAATTTGCCCAGTGGGACCGCCGCTTTGTAGGCAGTCAGTCCCACATACGATGCGATGGTGGATGGACTGAAGTCCTCCCGCCATTGTTATGACCCCGTTAGTCACTTTCATTAACACATGTCACCCTTATAAACGTAGCCTCTCACTTACTTTTTTTGGCAGGAATCCAGGAAATGTAAACCAAATATCAAGCAACCTTTGCTAGCATTACCTGCTTCTAACTGAACAAAAATAAGGAAACTGCTTGCAAGATTTAAGAGACAAAGTGACCGAAGTCAGTACTTCTATACTAAAGCCCGGCATATCTCCATAGATAGTAGAACAGTTTAGCTTGAGTACCTAGAATCTAGGTGTCAATGATAAAAGGGTATGAACCCGTTCAGTAAAGGTCTCAAGGCTCTTCGTCAAGACACTGAAAGATAAATATTTTAAACTGCTCAGCTTGCTCATTCAACTTTCGTCAGTGCAGAAATGCACATAGTAGCTTCCCACATATGGTAAAAAAAAAATTTTTTATTAGAAGATGCCAAACTTTTCCGAGAATCATTGAATTAAATGCATGAATTAGTTGGACACAGTTGAAGGTATGCACCAGAGATACAGAGAGTCACAGGTGCCACTTATTTGCTTTCTTGGAATGTCAATGAGGTTGACAAGCGCGGCAGGTATATACGGTCTTTGTAACAAATAAACATGTGGTCATCAAGTTGGTGAAGCCAGAAAGAGGATCATTTACTATAATCAGTATTTGGCAGTGCTTAATTACCTACTAGGTGGTGTATCCTGTTATGAGTCCTGACGCCGACCATGATCCAGGTGAAGAACTCCGGGACTTCAAGGGGAGCCCAGACTTCTAAATGAGAGGTGAAGCTTAGACAGTACAGACAAGCAGTTAAATAAGCACAATGATTTCTAAAACTCATCTAACATCACAGAACTGAATAAGGAAAAACATAAGAAAGATGAAGGAATGGGAAAACAGGTGTCGAACAAGCCAGACCTGAAAGTCATACAACCCAAGGAAATTTACCAGTAAGAAACTCAGGGCCTCATTTATGAAAAGTGTTGCATCCCTGGTTGAAAACAGCAGTGCAACACTTATCATTGTGCCCTCCTTGTGACATCTTGGATGCGCCGTATTTACAGTACGGCGCTCCATGCCACAAGGATTGACCAGATACGACAGGACTCCTGATGTATCTTGTGGCGCAGTAATGACGCATTGCTGGAGTGTGTCGCAAAACAGGCGCAATCCCAGCAATGTGTAATTACACATGGGCGGGTCCCATGTAAAAGAGCCTGCTTCAGTCCTTACACCTGCGATGAAGCAGGCATAAGGATGTGGCGCAGTGAACTCGTAGAAGTGGTACAGTGAAATCTCATAGATTTCACAGCGCCACTCCTACGTGTCTTTTGTATGGGGGTAACGCCCACCCTGCATATATTATACCTGACGCAAGTATAATGTGGCGCTGGGGGTTACAAAGTGAAGCATTTGGCAAGATGTGCCACTTTATAAATATGGCGCAGTTTGACACATTTTGTACGCCGCCGTAGCATCCCAAAAAGTGAAGCAACGAGGGCGTCAGACCTTCTCAAATAAGGCCCTCCAGTTTTGCAGGATACTCTAATACTCCTGGTGTTTGGATTGCCTCTGGAAAGATTACTTAACGTGGAAGTGGTTACACAAATGAACTGGCAGTCTAGTTTACGGCCTCAAATTCCATTGCACGGTACTCCTTAAGTTCCAGTGCACGCTATGAATAAAAAAACTCCTATTCCTTGCAGTGGTTATGGGACATGCAGTGTGCCCTAGCTCCTTATCCATGGTGTCTCCGGCCTCCCTCTAAAGGTTGTACGATTCCCACCCTGTGAGGTCATTCAGACTCTCCCTCGAAATCCTAACACTATCAAGAAAATTGGAGATGTTTGTCAAAACTATAAGGAAGATTAAAAAAAATGCTCTCACATTTTGCAGGAAGCACATATTTTTGTTGTTTCTCTGCTATTAGTAGGCACTCGGACATTTATTTTTAATTTTCAAACTATTATATTGAGAGAGCGCAAACTGAACAAAATGTATGAGTGCATCATAAGTGTCAGTAATATGCACAACCCATAATAGACATGCTATAAGTGCTGAAAATATATTCACCTATACTTAGAATTGTGTGGTTAACCTAGAGATTTCATATAGAAGTGGACTAATGCAGAGATGTGTGGAGAATGTATAACCTTATTAGACGTGATTAATCCTGATCCATGTTATGTAGCTGCTAATGGAAGAATGTCAGGCTGTAAAGCACAGAACGGAATAGGCCTCATGGCCAGAGCTGAAAGGGTTTGGGAAAGGTATTCATTTGCATCAACATGGATTGCACTAATGTTATAATGATTTGTTTATTCATTAGATTTATATTCTATAGACGTGTTTTATAATCCAAGAATGAAGTATTAACATGCTATTTTGATTTACGAAAGGATTTGAAGAGTATAAACCTCTACGAGAAATGTTGTAGGCCTGAAGTATTCAAAGAGTTTCTGATTTGCACGTGCTGGTACAAGTCGAGCTGTGCCGAGAAATAAGTTGCAAACTTCTGTTAGAAGTTTATGTGAATTGGGATCCTAGCTGCGGATGTCTGTCTGCGGGTGCGAGGGGGGATCCAATTAAGCATTGAATGAATAGAGTTCTGTTCAAGAGACTGGTACAGACATGTAGGAGGGTTCAGGAATGTTTGAGGGGTATCGGCGGGCCGGAGAAGAGTCTGAGAAGCAAGGTCAACTCTAACGCACGAGGCCCAGAGGAAGATCATCATGGAAAAAGCCAGAATCGACATCACGTGAGGGGCGTCTTCAGAGGGCGTTTCAATTGTAATTGGGGTTTTGTATTAGGGACAGCACCCCTGGGTGGAGTTAGAGCAGACGCCTGAGGACCCTTTAGAGAGCGGATGGGTAGGCAGAGAGGGGTCATGACTGGAGACCATAGGTTTTCACCTAGAGACTAAGAGTGGGTGATCTTCCTAGGAAGTCATTCACAGCTGACACCTTTTGATAGGTTGGGATTCTGTTAAGTAGGGATACCATCCAGAGCAGGGTAGGGACAGCCTAACCTGAAACTTTCCCTCCTGCTGTAAATGACGGAGAGATCACAATATGTGTCTATGCTTGCAGCTCTTTTGATTTTAGAATTAGTGCTAGTAGTATTCTTTGCTCGCCTGAGGGCTTTTAGGGAGCACATGTATGTAGTGGTGCCCGTATATCTTTTGAATCTCATTTTGAGATGTCTGTACTTGCAGTTAACCTTGACTTTGTAATAAATCTTTAAACTTAGAAGTAGTCTGTGGTTTTTCCGAGCCGAGTCCATTATTGATTGAACTAACCTGGTAAGAGATGCACTTTCTTCCCTCAATGACAGGCAATAAAGATACAGTCGACCAGAACGGGGTTTAGATCTAGAGTGATAAGATAGTGATCAAAATCCCGCCCCCGCAGTTGGTAGCTATAGAGGATGGTTGCCTTCTTGAGGAAGGTGATCTAGGCCAGGTTAGATTACCCCAAGGCCCCTAGAGATCGATGATCGGAAGAACCGCCCGCCGAAGAGGGTCCGGATGACGTGAGACAGAAAAGCAGCAGTATCGGTCGAGAGTGAGTATAAAGGGTCATGCGTGTTAGATTGCGGTGTTTTTGTGTTGTATCTATGTTGTAATGTCTGGCGGAGTTGAATGCCTGTAGAGAGACTGTGGAAAAGGTTGTGAGCGCGCGCATCTGGTGGAAATCTTAAGTTCAAGGAGAGCTTAAGTGGTTCGGGTGTATCGAACATCCAGAGTAATTGTCAACCAGTGTGAAGGGGGTCATGAGGTACCATTGATCGCCCGCAAGACCGAGATAGGGGGAACGTAAGAGTGAGTGCGTGAGTAACGGACGCTGGTCGGAAGTTACGGTGTGTAAGCAACCTATCAGGGAGACGATAGACATTTCGTCAGTTGTGGTGACAATTACAGATAGACTGTGGACGTACAGTCGGGAGAAGTGACCGCTTGGTCGGAAGTAGTCATTTTTCGGTGTATGAATGGGACGCATGCGTGACCGGGAGACGAGCTGAGAAAGGAGGGGAGCTGCTGCGAAAGGGAGACGAGTGACGTCAGAAGGTGCCGCGCTGGGATTGGCCGGCCGGAGGGAGACCGCGCTGTGATAGGCCAGCTAGCAAAGCCGCGCTAGGATTGGTGGATCGTCACCAGGAAGTAAACAGAATAGCGAGGCTGGGAATTGTACGATTAATCATGAAATGTTTTAAGTGGTTAAGAGCGGCGTTTAAGAGAGAGAGGCGGAGATCTTATGATGGGGAAGAAGCCCCGCCGGAGGGTACGCCGGCTAATTATATGGGGACGAATGTTGGGTTGCACACTATATTGTGGATTTCAGAGTGGAGTAAGATTACAGAGGGAAATGAAGAACTAACGTTTCCAAAGTACGGGACATTCAGATTAGAGGTACTACATCGATTAAAAGCAGTAATGACCTCAATGAGACCCATGCCTAGACCGACCCAGTTTGAAGCTCTCAATGCATGGATTAGGGCGGCGCACGACAGGAACCAGCACAGGCGTCAAGAAAGGGTGAAACGATCGGTAAGAGCAGTGCAGGAGGCCAAATGGGATGCGGATGCTAAAAGATGGAGAGTGCATAACCTAGAAGTAAACAAACTGTACCCAGTGATAGAGGTGGCAGGAAACAAAAGCCCATTAGAAGAAGATGATGAGAGCGAGACAGAGGACAGCCTGATAAATAGGTTACTGACAGATAGGCCACCCCCGTACAACAAAGAGACAGGAAATGAGGAGCCCAGCAGAGAAGGGGGGCCTAGCATAGGGGAGTATGGACCGCTTCCCATTACAGATTGGGATCCCACTGCAAAGAAGGAACTGTCCCAACCTAGTCCGGTGCAGCAGGTAGTCGGAAGGTTTGTGGTACAAAGGGTGCCAGAAACGGAGCGTGCCACATCTTACGCACTACCAGATGCCCTGCAAGTACCTGTTACTATAGGCCCTATAGTATCGATTTATGACCCAGAGAGAGCCAGAGGGGAGGAACAGGTACGAATGGACAGGGAGAGAGCAGAAATGGCAAGAAGGAATGATACAAGCACTTCCCCAAGTCAGTTGCCAAGACCGAGAGATTGGAGCACCCCAGTACATACAGCAGTAGACCAAACAGGAGATCCGGGGGGCCCTAAATGGCCGATGGATCTGAGGGGATCAGGACGGAAATCCTTTCAGGAGCTAAGCGAGTACATGAAGAAATGGGATGAGGCAGTGGAGGCCCACAAGAGCATCATAGCAGCGGAAGCTGGAAGGGAAAGCCAGGATAGCAGAACCCGGACTCACTGCGGGGCTGATGAAGGCAGCCCGGAGTGGGACGGGAAGGGTCAGGACGGGAGCGGAGACACTCGTCATACCAGGAGTGGGGGTAGAGCAAACCTAGAAAACAGGAGCCCTGAGTGTGGGGGGGTGTCCCGCCCAATTCACAGTGAAGGGGATAGGAGAACGCAAGAGTACAGAAACAGTTTTAAGTGCACCCACCATGAGTCTGGCAATAGTGGACAGAACGAGAGTTGCGAGAGGTTTCGCCATAACCCCTGTGATTACGGACCAGAACGCAGTCCTGGGGAGATGGGGAGCCGAGAGGGAACTTACAGAATCCTGAGTGACACTAGACAACGAGAGAATAGCGACAGGAGGAAGAACAGCAGGGAATCCTACCATGGGGCGAGGGAGGACAGAGAGAGTGGACAAAATGAGATTGGGGGAAACAGGCCCGTGTTTCATCACCTTCCAAGGCAGGATGGCCGAGCATGGGACCTAGAGAGATGGGAACAAGGGAGGACTCTCCTTAACTCCCCTGAGCCCAAGCGCAGGACTAGGAGCTGGGACGGGAGAGAGACCAGTGAACCCCCTAAGAAAGACATACTGCGAGCCGAGATAAAAGCCAAGAGACTCGATGTCGCCAGCTTAAAGTCAGATCTGGATGACATGGTGGATGGTACCTTGCCTCTAGAGAGAATGGAGATGTACGAGCAAGACGAAATACTGTTCATGGCAAAGGACATCACTCGAAAAGCGAGAGCAGCACATGAGAAATTAGTCGAACTAGCAGGCAAATATATGGTAGACCTGTCAAGGACCAAAGCATTACAGGGTAACCATAGGCTACATTATTCAGACCAGGATCTAGATGAGAGAAGAACAATAGGATTGAAAACACACATAAGGGAACTGATCACTGGAATAAGGACGTGGAGGGCGCTGGATAAATGGGAAGAAAGGTGGTCCAAGAAAGGGACCGTTAGGAGAAGCATGCTTGGGATGTCCCCAGAGGGAGGACTGCAGAGAATAGAGGCATACCCTTTGCGTGAGGTTGCAAACGGAAACTCTGTACATGTGCCATGGAGTAGGGGGGACTTAGCGGCCTTTACCAACTCCTTCCCTAAATTGAGGGAGAATCCAGTTGAGTGGTACAAGCAGGTGGAGAGGTTTGTAAAAATATCCAAAGTACTATGGATAGACCTGAACACTCTGTTTGACATTGTGGTACCAGGAGATTTGTGGACAGCATGTAAGGTTAGTGCTGAGTGGCCCACATCAGAACCAGAGAGAGATGCACGGACCACTGGACCGTCCGAGACAGTTATGGCAAAATATGAGAGAGTGATGACTTGGCTGAAAGAAAAGGTGCCAATGCAGGACATAGATTGGGTCAAAATAGATCGAACTGGACAGGAACCCAAAGAGACGGTTCATGAATATTATGAGAGATTGCTGAAGGTGTTTAAACAGTATAGCGGGTTGGACGTAATGGATCCTAAAGACATAGGGCAGTTTGTGTCTAAATTTGTTTTGGGCTTAAGACCGGATATTAGTTTAATGATTCAGCAACACTTGATTTGTTGGCAAAATAAACCTTTGGATGAAATTCTGAGATATGCTAGGTACTGCTGTGATGAGATAGACTCAAAAGCAAAGAAGCTAAAAGAAAAGCTGATGGTGGTGCAGATGCAGTCAGCCGGTAAGGGTGGACAACAGCAACAGCAACAGCAACAGGGGACAGGGACCGGGGGCAGGAAACAGAATAACCAGAGTAAGGGCAATGAGGAGAACTCCAACTTTAGACCTAGGGTAGACATAGCAGCATTGAAAAAGACGACTCGGTGCCACTAGTGTAACGAGGTGGGGCATTGGAAACGCGAGTGTCCCTACAACGTTGAAATCGGAGAGCAGGAAGTAGAGGAGGAAGAGGTTCAAAGCACTCCAGGGAGAGGGGTAACGCCATACCAAGGAAGGGTGGTCAAAGGGGGGACCCCAGCTCCACGAGCCCAGTTCCCTCAGCCACCCAGAATAGGGACAACGGGAAAGACCTATAGACAAATGCCTCTTTTTGTAGGAGGAGAAGAGTGTTACTATGTTGATCCCCTAACAGGACAGAGAGTGGAGAGAGAAGACTGTACCCTCGGGGCAGCCTTAGATGTGGATCAAAGGGGACCCTATGTGGAGGCCGAAGTGGCAGGGTGTCCCACGACCTTCCTAGTAGACACAGGAGCCACTCGATCCACGATAAGATCAGCTGCAGTCCCAGGCCTGCCAATGTCAGGGGAGACTATTCAAGCGGTGGGGGTCGCAAACAGGAGAATAACCAGCCCACTGACAGAACCAGTGCAAGTGAAAATAGGGAAATACAGCGATGAACATCAGTTTGTGGTTTGCGACTCTAGTCCTGTATGTCTGTTGGGAAGAGACCTTCTGTGCAAATTAAATTGTACAATATACTGCACACCACAGGGAGTGGAGGTATTGACTAATGATGATGACGCTGACTTCAAAGTCGCAAACTCGAGAATATGTGTGGAGCTGTATCCCACTTTGACAGTGGATGAGCTCCCCTGGGATCTAAGAGAGACCGTGGCACCAGAAGTGTGGGATTTCACTGGGGAAGAGATTGGACTAGTCAAGGGAGTGGACCCAGTGAAAATCGTAGTGAAACCACATGCTGAGTTTCCAAGAACACCCCAATATAAATTGACTCCAGAAACGATTGCAGGTATCAAACCTGTGATAGAGTCCATGATTAAGCAGGGAATACTGAAAGAAATCGTGGGTAGTCCATTTAACTCCCCGATTATGGGTTTGCAGAAACCGAATGGGAAATTCAGAATAGTGCAGGACCTTCGGAAAATTAATAACATAGTCGTCTCATGTTGTCCAGTGGTACCGAATCCTTCAGTGATATTGTTTCAGATACCGTTCCAAGCTGAATGGTTCACGGTGATAGACCTGTGCCAGGCTTTCTTTTCTATCCCATTGGACGAAGATCGCCATTTCCTTTTCGCTTTTAAGCTGGAAGGTCGCGTATTAACATGGTGTCGTATCCCACAGGGGTATACAGAGAGCCCATCGATCTTTAACCAGCTTTTGAAGAAAAATCTTGAAAGTCTAGTGCTGCCCCAGAAGTCGGTTCTGGTCCAGTACATAGACGACCTACTTGTGGCGTCAGAAACTGAGGAAGCTTGCAGGGAGGACTCCATTGCTTTGCTAAATCACCTAGCTGTAAATGGGCACAAGGTGTCCCCGGGAAAATTGCAGTACTGCCTGACAGAAGTGCAGTACTTGGGGCACAGAATTGAGAAAGGCAAACGAAAGGTGTCACCAGACAGAATAGAGGCGATCATGAAAATGAACGCGCCTAAAACACAGAGAGAAGTCAGGATGTTCCTAGGGATGGTGGGTTATTGCCGACAGTGGATAGCGAACTTTTCACTGAAAGCAAAACCCTTGCAAAAACTGACGCACAAGGAGGTGAGTGATCCGGTACCATGGGACAAGGACTGTTTGATGGCGTTCCTGAAGCTGAGAGAGGACTTGTGTCGTGCTCCTGCTCTGGGAATGCCAGATTACGATAAAATATTCTTGCTTTACTGTTGTGAAAGAGAGGGTTGTGCTTTGTCTGTTTTGGTCCAGATCCATGGGAATGCCCGTAGACCAGTCGCCTATTTTTCGGCTACCTTAGACCCAGTAGCCGCAGCGTTGCCCGGATGTCTCAAATCCGTTGCTGCAACAGGTGTCAGCATTGAGCGTTGTGAAAACATAGTTATGGGACACCCGTTAGAGGTGTATGTGCCACATTCTGTTGAACTGTTGATGACCAGGACCAAAACACAGCATCTGACCAATAGCAGGCTCACGCGCTATGAGCAAGTTATTCTTGCTGCGGAGAACGTGACCCTCAAGAGATGCTCTGTTTTGAACCCTGCTACCTTAATGCCACTCCCAGGTGACATTGATGATGATGTATGTACAGATCATGATTGCCTCGATGTGACTGAACTATGCACCAAACCGAGACCCGACATCGTGGATGAGCCACTGACTGACCCCGATGAAGTTTTCTTTGTCGATGGCTCATGCGTAAGAGACGAAGTTGGGCAGTTGAGAGCAGCTTACGCTGTTTGTACAATTACTGGAGTTGTGGAAGCTGGATGCCTGGAAGGAGTACACTCCGCTCAGGTAGCTGAGATTATTGCATTGACGCGTGCCTGCCTGGCAAGCAACCAAATTCGAGTCACCATATACACCGACAGCCAATACAGTTACGGGGTAGTTCATGATTACGGGCAATTATGGTCTCAAAGGGGTTACATGACTTCTTCAGGTTCACCCATTCGTAATGGAGAGTTTGTGCGTCTACTGTTAGAAGCTTTGCAATGTCCGGCAGGTATTGCAGTTGTAAAATGTACCGCCCACACTAGGAACATGGACTTCGTGTCACAAGGCAACAGATATGCCGACGAAGTCGCCAGGTATTGTGCAGAACAAGGGTACTCTTTCACAGAGGTGGAAGTGGGTGGAATTAATGTCAGGACTGAATTAGCTATGATATTGGAGACTGTAGACACCTGGGACGAGTTAAAATGCATGCAAGAAAATGCACCCGATTTTGAAAAGCAAACATGGGAAACTGCAGGATGTGTGATAGGTGAGGCGCATTTCTGGGTCTCGGCTGATGGAAGGGCAGTGTTACCAAATGAGATGGTGAGCCCAATGGCTAGACAAATCCATGGTCCAGTACACCTAGGGAGAGACGCTATGCTGAGGGTATTCAGACAAACCTGGTACAACCCTAAGTTTAGAGTAGCAGCAGAAGCGGTGTGCCAGCGTTGTGTGACCTGTCAGCAGTTGAACGTAGGAAAAAGAACACCAGTTGCATTGAGTCACATAGGGAGGTCCGGAGGTCCATTCAACAGAATGCAAATAGATTTTATTGAAAGGCCAAGGTGCAACCACCTCCGTTATGTCCTGGTGGTTGTTTGCATATTTTCCAGATGGGTCGAGGCATACCCTACACGTAGGTGTGACACCCTCACAGTAGCCAAGTTATTGCTTAGGGAACTCATACCGCGCTTCGGGGTACCGGCCTCTTTGGAATCAGATGGGGGAACGCATTTCAACAGCGAGCTTGTGAAGATGATTTGTGCGGCCCTGAACATAGACCAGAAATTGCATTGTAGTTACCGACCAGAAGCTTCGGGAATTGTAGAGCAGATAAACAGCACCATCAAGTCCCGAATTGCCAAAATGTGTTCATCCACGTCTCTGAGTTGGCCTGATGCTCTGCCACTGGTCCTTATGAGCATCCGTAGTACCCCAGACAGAAGAACGGGACTGTTACCCCACGAGGTGTTAATGGGGAGGGCAATGAGATTGCCATCAGTACCAACTGCTGCATTATTGAATATCACCGATGATATGATCCTGGACTATTGTAAGGGTCTGTCTGATGCCATTCATTCTGTGTCCCTTCAGGTGCAGGCTGCCGAGGTCCCGTCGTGCCAGGACTTGTGTCATGACCTGTGCCCTGGCGATTGGGTGCTTGTAAAGAAGCACGTAAGGAGAAGCTGCCTAGATGTCCGTTGGCGTGGGCCCTACCAGATCATCTTGATCACGAACACTGCTGTGAAGGTGGGAGGCCTGCCCAACTGGATCCACGCGTCTCATACGCGAAGAGTTCCAGCACCTCTGGAAGAAACAGCTCCTCTCTCGGATGTAAGCCCAGCTGCGGACGGAGAAGCCATAGAGGGGGCTAGCCAAGCTGTGGAGGTGCAAGAAGAAGTTGGGAACGTGTCTGACCAGGCTGAGGACGGTCAGTACAACAGTGAAACAGACGACGCTACGGAAGGAGAAAGTAGCTGGGAGTACGAATCAGACACTGACCAAGCTGAAAGAGAGCGAGAGCAAAACAGAAGAACAAGGAGCAGAAGGGTAAGGCGTGGAGAAGCCAGCTGGCCGCAAAGAAGGAGTTCAAGCCTGAGGTCAACTCCAGAGAGAACTCGTGCTCCAATATCTGAAGACTCAGACCAGGAAGAAGGTGCTCAGGGCTCTGAAGCACCAGATCTAAGAAGGTCAAGAAGAGTACGTGTGCCTAGCAGAAGATACGCCACTCCTGAGTGGACATATCTGGCGACAAATGTCTTGGGAACGAGCGACAGGGAGGATAAGAGCGGTGCTGGTGTCCAGCTCTGAACCCATCATCACGGTGGAAGTACAGCTGTTAGTGCCTGGAGTCGAAGCAGAAGGGTCACTAACGTTCACACTCCCCAACCCTCCCCGCCTAAGCAAGTTAAAGCACATGTTTTTCACCGAATTGCAATTCCCCGATTTTGGAACAAAGATAACAAGCCATGAAGAGCACATTCTTGGTCTGGAAATATTGAATTATGCTGTCCAAGCCGCAGGTCCAAGCCTCATCATAGATGCTTAAAGACTTTGTAAATAAGCGAGAAGAAAGAAGATTACCTAGCGCCTAGGAAGCAGAGAAACTTAGGGATCTTTCCTATAGGTTGACGGAGAAGGGCTAGGGTTGTCTGTGTTAAAACTTAAAGAGACTTTGCAAAAGGAGATTGCCAGCTTCCAATTGTGTGGTTCTAAAGACTGAAGGATCAAGAGAGACTGTAAAGGAAACGAGAGAAAGGAACTTTGTGTTGAAATAGAAGGAAAGAATCATACTGTCTGAAGAAATGGAGGCCGGTAGTCCGAATCGTAGAGCCAAATGTATAATAGGCACATTAATAGTAGGAGTGATACTTCTTATAGCTTTAGTAGTTACTGTATCATATGTAATGGGACATGAGAGTGAGGCAAGGGTACCAGACGAAAAATCTGTAGTGACACCGAAACCCACTGTTGCTGATAAGAAGGGGGAAACCATACAGGAGAAAGCGTTATTAGCAGCAGAAGCCCGTAGGTTACACATGGATGAGTCCCAAGGCGACTATAGGTCAAATGCTTATGCCAAACTTTTGTATGAATACGTGGATGCCATGGAGGTCAAAGGTTGCTACGTGTGCATGCAACTGCCTGCATCCGTAGATGAAGGTATCAGATATCATCACCTCCCGCTGACTTATGGCATTACATGTAGCTTATTGCTTAGCATATTTTATGGAAGGGATAGTTTTGAGTATAACTTCTCTAATTAGGACTCAGTGTTACCAGAAGTCCCTAACTATAAGCAAATGAACAAATGGGACTACTGGAAGAGTGAAGACAGATTGGCGAAGTTCTTCATTCCTTGGGATACTTTAGATACGTCACATGCCCGTAGAAATAACCTGACATGCAAAGTGTCAGAAGTCGAGAAGAAGTTTATAGGGCAAGTGGATGATCGATACAGAAGGCAAAAGATTTTGAAAAAATCAGGACAATGGAAAACAGATTGGACCGAGGAAGAGAAGGCACATAAGAGGAAGGGTAGTAGTGGTCCAATAGCTTTGGATCGCACACAGAGAGGGAAGTTATGCCTTCACAGAAGCAAAACGTACTACGAAAATGTATTTGTAGGGGAAGTCAGTTGTGAACATGCTTTTAGATTAGAATATTACACTAAGGATTTCTTGAAAGGAATGCAAGTGATTCCAAATGTATATTTTGTATGTGGAAGAAATGCCTACGTGAGACTACCTGATAACTGGTATGGATCATGCTATTTGGCAATTGTCTTCCCCAAAATATACCATGCCCAAGACTTACAGATCATAGAGGGCAAGGCCTCAGCAAGGGGGAGCAGAGACCTAGGAGATGCAGAAATGGTTGGAGATGTATTTGGAGCTGCATTTCCTCTTTTAGGACTGATCCTTAATGATGACAAAATTAGGAGACTGGCAACAGTCGTAGACAGATTGTCTGCCAGCACTGCTAGATCCTTAATGCTGGTGGAAGGAGAGATGCAATCGATAAGGGCCATGGTACTTCAGAACCGTCTTGCGTTAGACGTCCTGCTAGCAAAAGAAGGCGGAGTCTGTAAGGCTTTGAAGGTCCAGGAATGTTGCACTTACATTCCAGACAATTCAAAACCTCTTGAGAAAGTTATCATGAACATAACTAACATTCACAAAGAGATCGAAGACCTGACTAAAGTAAATGTTTGGGAAAAAGTGGGCCATGGAATGGGCGAAGTTGGAGGTTGGTTTGGGAAGAGTTTTGTATGGTATGTTCTGAAACCTATCATCATAATAGTGATCTGTGTGATCATGTTGTGGGGATTGGTGAGGTCATACCAATGGTATAGATCAAGGAGATTGGAGAGATCCAGGAGAGAACAGCTGCAGAGATTAGCGGCAATACAGGACAATCAGTACAGGAGCCTGAGGGCTCTAGAAACGCAGAAGCGAGGGGCAATCGCAATAAGTTCAGTTTAAATGTTAGTGATGACCCCGGGAGGTCATCAAAGGGGGGAACTGAGAGAGCGCAAACTGAACAAAATGTATGAGTGCATCATAAGTGTCAGTAATATGCACAACCCATAATAGACATGCTATAAGTGCTGAAAATATATTCACCTATACTTAGAATTGTGTGGTTAACCTAGAGATTTCATATAGAAGTGGACTAATGCAGAGATGTGTGGAGAATGTATAACCTTATTAGACGTGATTAATCCTGATCCATGTTATGTAGCTGCTAATGGAAGAATGTCAGGCTGTAAAGCACAGAACGAAATAGGCCTCATGGCCAGAGCTGAAAGGGTTTGGGAAAGGTATTCATTTGCATCAACATGGATTGCACTAATGTTATAATGATTTGTTTATTCATTAGATTTATATTCTATAGACGTGTTTTATAATCCAAGAATGAAGTATTAACATGCTATTTTGATTTACGAAAGGATTTGAGGAGTATAAACCTCTACGAGAAATGTTGTAGGCCTGAAGTATTCAAAGAGTTTCTGATTTGCACGTGCTGGTACAAGTCGAGCTGTGCCGAGAAATAAGTTGCAAACTTCTGTTAGAAGTTTATGTGAATTGGGATCCTAGCTGCGGATGTCTGTCTGCGGGTGCGAGGGGGGATCCAATTAAGCATTGAATGAATAGAGGTCTGTTCAAGAGACTGGTACAGACATGGAGGAGGGTTCAGGAATGTTTGAGGTGTATCGGCGGGCCGGAGAAGAGTCTGAGAAGCAAGGTCAACTCTAACGCACGAGGCCCAGAGGAAGATCATCATGGAAAAAGCCAGAATCGACATCACGTGAGGGGCGTCTTCAGAGGGCGTTTCAATTGTAATTGGGGTTTTGGATTAGGGACAGCACCCCTGGGTGGAGTTAGAGCAGACGCCTGAGGACCCTTTAGAGAGCGGATGGGTAGGCAGAGAGGGGTCATGACTGGAGACCATAGGTTTTCACCTAGAGACTAAGAGTGGGTGATCTTCCTAGGAAGTCATTCACAGCTGACACCTTTTGATAGGTTGGGATTCTGTTAAGTAGGGATACCATCCAGAGCAGGGTAGGGACAGCCTAACCTGAAACTTTCCCGCCTGCTGTAAATGACGGAGAGATCACAATATGTGTCTATGCTTGCAGCTCTTTTGATTTTAGAATTAGTGCTAGTAGTATTCTTTGCTCGCCTGAGGGCTTTTAGGGAGCACATGTATGTAGTGGTGCCCGTATATCTTTTGAATCTCATTTTGAGATGTCTGTACTTGCAGTTAACCTTGACTTTGTAATAAATCTTTAAACTTAGAAGTAGTCTGTGGTTTTTCCGAGCCGAGTCCATTATTGATTGAACTAACCTGGTAAGAGATGCACTTTCTTCCCTCAATGACAGGCAATAAAGATACAGTCGACCAGAACGGGGTTTAGATCTAGAGTGATAAGATAGTGATCAAAATCCCGCCCCCGCAATATTTTGGAATAAGCAAAAGGAAAGTGGCCAGCAAACTTTAGAGACCAATTTGTCAAGCAGTGATGACTTAATTAGTCACTCTCCTGCATTGGAAACAAAAAATAAAAAATCACAAGCAATGTGACAGATAGGACCTGGTTTGGGACAGTATGAATCCATTTTAGGAAGTGTTATCTTCAGTAGGAGTTCAGGGTAGTGCTGACATGCACTCTGTAACATAGAATAAATAAGAGCTCTCGCTAGAACCAATTCCAACAGTGCGAACTGTGGACGTATCACACTTCAGGCCTGTTAGGGTTAATGGTTGTGTCTCTTTTTATTACTACAGACGAGCACCACCCGGAAAATGTGCAGTCAACCCTTCTCCAGTCACAGTCAAAGGGAAGTTAATTCACTTCTACCCACGACAAAGTAAGTATAAAAAGAGCCGATGTTTCAGACGCAATAGTACTAGGCATATTTTTAATGTTAATGGTGTTGTTAATAAAAAATCACATACAGCCTAATATATAATTGTCCCAAGAGAAAACTGGCGGAAGGTGTCTGAAGAGGCACAGGAGTGGGTGTGGCTCTGCTCCATTGCTGCTGGAGACGGGCCTGCCAACAAGTAATTACTTCTGAAGAAAGTTGTTTGAAGCTTCTATAGCTGTGGATCACATGTTTTACTTGGTCCTGCCATCTAGTGTTGGGCTCAGAATGTTAAAAATTTATTTTTCATCAAAGATATTTCGGTTTGAGGGGGCTTGTGATACTTCCCAGTGAAACCCAAAATGCACTAGGACACAGACTCCAACCCAGATTGCTTTTTTGTGCCACAGGGCTCGGACATTTATTCTAAAGTTGTACACCGAAGTGCCCATCATTCGATTCCAGAAGACTGGGGGCAGGGCTGGATTGGGAACAGCAACCAGCCCTCAAGGGAGGGGGGGGCAGGGAGGGGGGGGGGGGGGGTGCTAGCAAGAAGCACTGCTCCCGCTTTTGTCACAGGGGGCCTATAATGCAGCACTGCTTTTGCCAGCTGATTCATTGGCACTGCACACTGTGCAAAAAGACTATACTATACTAATATTGGTGAACAGCCATTGCAAGCAACAATCAAGGGTATCGTTTGCTATCTATTATGCTTGTTAAAATTACGGCCATTGTATGCCTCCATTAGGGTACATTCAGCTGCAGTAGCAGCTTATGTCCAACACTGATAATTCCAGTCTATTTTTCAAATACCTGTCATGCCCTTCCTTGAAGGGTTTAAAAGGATTATTCCCTCTAGTGAACCACCCAGGAATCGTATCTGAAAAAAACTAGAGCAACCCCGCGCACCAAGGGGACCAGGGGCGGCTCTAGCCTCATGGTGGCCCTGGGCAGGGAGCGTAAGTAGGGGGCCCCGGAAGAGGGGGTCCGGGCGGGCTGGAGCAAGGAGGCCAGTGAAGAGGGGGGGATCAGGGTGTTTGTAAGTGGAACAGAGCCAGAGGCCACCAAATCCCTGCCGGGGCCACCACACAAATATGTATCCATCCTCAGAGGATTATTATATTAAGGATATATAGTGGCGTGGTGGCCCCTGGGATTTGGTGGCCCTGTGCAGGTGCACAGCTTGCACATGCCTAAATCCGCCCCTGAGGGGACAGAGTTATGCAGAGCTATGCAAACCAAAATCCTAAAGTATCCCCTAGGTGAATGTTAAACCAACAAGTAATCACTCACTCTTCTACACTTTCACACAGGTTGAGAAATCAAACACAACCAAATTCCACAGAAGTTTACAAAATTATGTGTGGCATTAATCATACTTTTTTAGAATCGCATATACATTACTGCGTCATTGCAAGTTCCTTCAACGGAATTGAAGGCACAATCAAAAAGCGCATTGGTGGTCATTATATATTTTTGATTATATTCATGGGCTCCCAGCGACAGAATTAGTAGAAGTGAGTTGTCTGAAAGATTAAAATGTGTTGTTTTTTAAGTATTCCCTTTGTTCATGTTTGTGCACTTTGTATGCATATGTGCTTTTATGTCATGTATTTGGGATTTTAAAAAGGTAAAACAGTTTTTTATGATAGGATTAAAGCCATAAATATTTTTCTAAACTTCTGTGGTTTTTGGTTGTGGTGTATTTCTCAACCTGTGTGACAGTATAGGATTTCAAGAGGGAGTGATGACTGGTGGGCTTAATATCCACCTAGGAATCCTAACAATGATCTTACCAGGCAAATGGGTCCTCATTCTGAGCTTGTGCACTCCTGCCAGCTACAGTTACTTTCTTGGAAAGTGGCCGTTCTTGTAACAATTGCTTCCTGTTATTCTCTTTATATTGAGCAGAGTAGGAGGAAACAAAAAGTCGATATGATATATATATGCATTATCTTAAAGTCCATTAATTCCAGTAGACTGAACCTTTACCAAATGATATCCTGAATTACAGAGCATATCAAAGAAATTACATCTATCTTATAAATTAACATGCAAATGTGGGATAAGGGAAGTAAAGTCCATCTTTTCAATAATGTTCTAACTTTTTTAACCATGGTATTATTATTAAGGTGAAATAAATTTGAAAAACTATCTGTTCCAAAAATTCCCATATAGCAAATTGGATGATGAAGAATCAGCTCTTATTGAAGATCTTGAAGAAGATCATTTACTGCTGCACTAAACATTAAAAGATTGGTCTTTGATTGATTATATTTAATGCCCCCTACAGGGGTATACGCTTGAATTTCATTCAAAACTCTTTGGATATTAGCCTTTTCGACTTTTAAAAGCAAAATAATTTTATCTGCAAAAAACGTAACTTTTGGCATCCCCTCTAACGGCATTTGACAGAGTCCTTGTTACAGAGTCTCACAGCCAAAGGCTTGATAAAAAAAGTGAACAGAATTGGGGATGTGGGCAAAACTGTCGGGTGTCTTTTTTAATTGCCACATAGCCTATTTCTTTTGAATTAATAATAATTCTGGCTTTGGTTTTCTGACATATATTTTCGAGCATGCTTAAAAATTGTCCAAGGAATCCAAATTTTGCCAAAATAGAAAATAAGGCCTCTCAATTCACTAAATCGAAGGCCTTTTCGGCAAATATTGATGGCTTGAATCAAAACAATTGTATTAGCAGCAATTGATCTATATGTCATAAAGCCATTTTGATAATTATGGATAATTTTTTGTTCAACTGGGGTTATTCGAGCTGCCAATATTTAAATAAATAATTTATCATCCGAATTAAAAAGACTATCGGTGTATAGAAATTAAAATTCATAGGCGGTTTGACCATAAAAAAACTGACGATGATCGATTCTTTAGAAGGCTTTGGAATATCCGCTCCCTCCCTAATTTGATTAAATACATCTGTTAAAAAGGGGAGGATCTCCCTTGCAAACTCCCTATATGCTTCAGTTGGAATACCATCATTGCTGCAGGTTTTTGCTTTAGCCATCTCTTATAATGATTTTCTACTTATAAAGCAGCTATTTTGTGTAAAAGAATGTCCTTTTGCACTTCCATCAAATTGGGAACTTTGAGTGAGCTAAAGTATTGATCAAGCCTTGAAGAGGGGACACAATCTGCTCTCTCATAGATATCCTTGTAACGCTGCAGAAAGACCTCTGAAATCTACTCACTCTTTGCTATTTGAACCTTTGAAGCTGGATTCAAAATCTCGCTAATGATATTATTATTGTGTCGAACTTTAGTCGACCAGGCAACAACTTTACCAATCTGCTGGCTTTCTTCATGAACTTGCTGTTGATAAGTTCTATGATTGCAGATCCCTTCAACCAAAAAGTAGTCTCTAAGATTCTGCGTTGCTCTCACAAGATGATCCTTTTTTTGCCTTCTCAGACGTGCACCCGAACTAATCTCTAATGTACCTAAAGCAATTGTGATTACATCAATCGCTGAAAAGTGACTTTGAAAGCAATCCACACAGCAAAGTCTGGGGGCAGAGTTTCAATTAATCTGGAAGAATTCCTTAATAAAAAATCTAGTTTTACCTACCCCGGTCTGATCCGATAACAAAGATTGATCAAAGTGCTACCTACCACTCCCTATCGGCTGGGTGTCTAATTTGATTTCGACTGATACTTAAGAGTGGTCTGAAAAAGCATTTGCCCAGAGAACAGCTGCTTCTCTATCAATCGTTTTTGTTAACAAATAAACATCTAATTGTGATGCAGTATTGAATTGATGTGAGAAACAGGTAAACTGCAAATCATCCGGATGATCTAGGCTCCAGGGATCAATTAAGGCAAAATCCTGTTTGAGGCTTGCAAGTATCCCCGCCGTCATAGGGTTTTGTTGCTTCTTCGCTTTATTCAAACTATCCATTTTCAGATCCTGAATACAATTAAATTCACCCCGATAATAAGTAATCCTTCTGCCTCCATAGCAAGCTTGTACAGTCGTTTCAGTGATTCTATCTTATCTGCGATCGGGTCATAATAAGTAATGAGGTTCAACATCAGTCCTATTACTGCAACATTAACCTAAATCCACATCCCTCTTCAGATCTAAAACATGCCAATTTATCTTATTTGATAAGTAGATCACCTCTCCTCTCATCACAACCCCTGAGGATGAAAAACATTCACGGGTAAACCTTTAGGAATGGCTAAAATAGGGTTATTGGACTTCAAGTGCATCTCCTGAAAGATCACTTCTGCCCAAGCATAGACACCCAGCTCATTATATTTGCGTTTGTTAAATAAGCCGTTGGCATCCCACATAACTAGCTCAAAAATTTTCTCCATTATGTAAAGAAAATATGAAGATACTTAAAAGATTGAAAAATCAAAGATCTGGTTGCTAACTCCTGTAGGACTTCCCTACCTAAAAATAAACCCACCACTAGCATTATCTTCTTGCTGTGTGCTCTGTCTATCTCCTTCTGGCTCTGTCCTCAGCTCATTTTTTTGCTTTTGCTCACCCCCACAACCACAGTTCTGACATCCACCCGCACGTGTAACCTCTTGTCGAGGGAATTGCCCATCTTACCCCATCCAGTCACCCTCTATATTTGTGACATGTTAGTGCACCTGGGATTGCTCTCCTTCTACCCTAAAGGACTCCCCCTTGCCATTAACCTGTCAAAAATAACACAAGCAATAACACAAGCAGTAAAAAAGAAATCGGTAAACAGTACTGATCTCGGAATCCCCTAATTGTTTGCCCCCTGCTGACTGTGTAGACTAGACGGTAGGTCTAGAGCCTCTCCCACATTTGTAAAGAGATTGAACCACCCCTTGGCCAGAACTTTTAGTTTAGACTGCTGTACCATAGAGGCCTGAATTTCCACTGATTTGAACTGGCCCAACACAGTTTGAAGTTCCCTACGACATCATGCAGCTGCAGCCAACATATCTGAAAAAATACAAAATTGAAAGTTCTCTGGGGTTGAAAAGATTTTCTTCTTAATTGCTGCTGATAATATTAGTTCTTTGATCTGATAATCAGTCAAATTAAATAGGATAGTATATGGGCATTTTGACTTTGTGACATGTTACGGTTGTGTTCTGTATGCTCTTGTAATTGACAGATCTCCGGACAAGTCTGGTAGATTATGCACTTTGATCAGAGATCATTTAAGTTGAACTGGACTTTTAAACTGCCCTTGATTCTCGATCTCTTCTAGAACACCTGTGAATCTCAGATTTGGCCATCTAGCTTAATTGTCCAAATCTTTGATTTTGTTCAAAAGAAAGCTGGCATTCTTCTGTTCCCCCAAGATCTCTTTATCAAGGCGTAAACATTTATCATCCAAGCTTGATATTCTCTCCTCTGCCTCCTGGAGCCTAGCCAGCATTTGGCCCACACTCTCTTCGAGTTTGGTCAGCCTCTGATGTACTGTGGCAATTGTGGCTCTGGGTACCTCGCCTTTTCACCTTCTAAGCAGACAGTCCTGTGCCTCCTGTGGACCCCCCTGGAATGCAAGTGTTGCATTTTGTGATATCCAAGTAAGTCCAACTAAGTTGTCCTGTGTGACCGGAAAAGGGGCATGCCAATAGCAGAAGCAGGAGCTCATTCTGGTAGATATAATCCCAGGGCAATGGCCAGCCTTCCCAAACCCTTGCAGCCAATAGTTACCTACCTTAGGGCATCAGATTGTCCCCACAAGCCACGTGCATCAAGGACCCTGTGGAAATTCTTCTGAGCCTCTAATGTCCGACCCCACCACTGAAAACATCCTGTGGATAGATCCGGGGGGAAGCCAAGGACCATCCACGCCAATCACTCAGGCCACCAAAATCACCTGACCTCCCGCTCTGAGGCAGACATTCACCACTGCCACCATCAACAAGGTTTTCCGTATCTCACTGTCCCCCGTCAATCCCCAACACACATGAATACTGATGTAAAAGTCGCGGTTGCAATGTGGCTCAATCCCAATACAGTTTTGATGCCACCCCATGGGCTGCGTCTCACAGCTTGCCGCGATCCGCACCTGATAAAAGAAGTGGGGAGAAAGGACAAAGAGCAACCTAGCAGCAGATCATGCAGGTTCCACATGCTTCCTAACAGTTATTTCCTTTAGAAGGATCAGTGAACTGGAGGCATTAACAATTGAGGAACCTTTTCTTCACGTATACACGTATAGGGTTGTCCTAAGAACCCATCCTCACTTCTTGTATAAGGTAGTCTCTTCTTTTCATGTCAATCAAACTATTCCCTACCTTCTTTTATCCGACATCTGCAGCTGGTAGCAGAACAGCACTACATACACTTGATGCCAAACGAAACTTAATGTATTACGTTGATTACACAAAAACTATTAGGAAAACAAAACAACTCTGATTTGAATTTTTCTGAATCTCATGTATCAAACCCAATTGAAAAGTCAGGTATTTCTAGGTTGATGGTTAAGTGCATACAGATATGCTATGCTAAAGAAAATATTCATTGCCGTCTGTTGCTAAGGCACATTCCACTTGTAAAAAGAGAGCTAGCACCAAGCATGACTATGTGGACATTTGTGCATTCCAAGAGGCACAAGTGGGAACAACTGAATTAAAAGCATCATTTCATACATCTTCTGTTCCTGCTCAATAGCCACCACTTAAGTGAGAAGGCACTGCTTTTTAGACTAATCAAGCATATGATCTACAACTACACATGTTACAAACCGAAAATTTTACTTAAATGCAATAATCAGTTTGCAGCTTTAGTGCTGTAAATTCCCATGCGCCATTCTCGCCTCCCCAGAGTCAAACTTATATAGCATGGTTGCCACCGCATAGCATGGTTGGGGCGGGGGGTCAAAAAAATAAATGTAAAAGTTACTTACCTTGCTGCAGGACTGCCACCTCGCGTCCGTCCTCTTCTGTTCCTGCTTGAAGCAGAAAGCACACACAGGCTCCCCTAAGCAAGTTACAACACTACAATGCAGCATTGTGATTGGTCAGACGAGGACTATAAGCCTGTGCATATTCCTCACCAGGCTGTGTATGACACCTTAGTGGGGCACATGCAAAGTGCACATGACTGTTAGGCTGGCCCAAGATGGTTGGCCAAACCGGCATGCACACTTAAGTGCCCCAACCACTCTCCCCCTGCTGGCTGTGATGACAGCTAAGCCCCGCCCATACCTGTACACCTGCCTAACATACTATTATTATCATTTTATTTTTCCTTTTTCTACTGCTCAAGCTTTAGTGGGGCGGCTCTACTCCGCCTTATCGGAGAAGCTGCCATTGTATCTTTCTCATGTATATATACTCCCTGTTCACAAACTTTGTATTGCTTCATTTTATTCTTACACTTTCCTATAGGAAATAAAACACAAAGTGAGGTGGAGCAAAAAAAAAGAGTCTGTGCCCTGGTGCACTGTGGATTTCTGGGTCACATACCATGATTCACCTCAAAACTGAAACCTCATCTTCAAAGAAAAACTATGGGGCATATTACCAACAAGTAGCGATATCTATCGCTAAATAGGCTTAGTGACGATTTTTTTATCGCTGCCTATCGCTGGATATATTAGCGGAGAAAACATGCTATTAGCAACGTTTTTCTCCATTGTGCTAAAATATCCAGCGATAGCGGCTAAATGCATGAATATCGCTGAGAATACAGCGATATTCACGCATTAGTGACGAAATGCTCTTAGCCATGTTATCCACCTCCCATCGGATAACATGGCTAAGAACTGGTCTGGGCAGGTGTTAGTATTTGGAGATATTCGCGCTTAGCGTGAATATTTCCAACGCTACGCCTGCCTTGCTAATAGGCGATAGCGACGTTAGCGACTGCTTTCAGTCGCCAACTGGTTGGGTACGCCCCCTTTGCATGTCATTAGCGATAAACATTGCTGACATGCAAAGCGGGCCCCAAACCGCTCGCTATCATCTGAAAGCTGTTGCTAACATCAGTTAGCGACAGCTTGCTAATAGGGCGATAGAATTATCGCCGCTTAGCGGCCGAAAACGGCCGCTAGATCGGCGATAATTGCCTATCGCCCCCCTTGGTAATATGCCCCTATGTGTATTGTTCCAAGCCACCAATAGTTGGCATGAATGTGCAAATCATGTGAATCTACAGCATAGCCACCAGCAACCCCATTATTACAAGTAATCAACATTTTGCAAATTGAACCACCAATACATTGGAGCAGTGCGATAAGCCATCAATGAGAACCGGTGTACATAACTTTGTCATCCATGAGACCATTTTTAATGCTGTTATTTTGGTTGCTTTATTTCTCTCTAAGTCTCAGACCTCATTACACCAGCTGTAAAACTGGATATTATTCTTAATTAAAAAGCAAAGACGAACCTTACAGTTAGATCATGACATTAATATTCTTATTGAATAATATTTTACATTGCTCATATCAGATGTATTCAAATACACATATAGCCTTTGTTCCATTTGAATAATTGATCATACAGTACAGATGGCAAAAGAGATGTAGGCATGCACCTATTAAATAATACTATACCATAACAGATTACGTGGCCTTATTTTAAATGTACATGTGCCCATCCAACTCCTAATGTTTCTTCTTTAGTGTTACTGTGTAACATTTTTCAGTAAAGCACTGGGCGTTTTTTAACATTAAAATGTCTTATATTTCAAAGACCCTAGGCAGAGAGCCCTGGTTTCTCTTTAACTCAGCCTCTGAGATCACATGCAGCACCAAAATGGTATCTATCTATTCAGGTGTGTGGACTCCTCAGAAATTAAAGCAGAGCCAGAGTAGTCGGTAAAACTAAGGGCACAATTATGAGTTTAGCGGTCTGAGGACCGCCAGACTCATGGATTCACAGTGGTGGGGGTCTAACCACTGCTGCACCAGCGGTCCAACTGTCCAATTATGACTTGGGTGGTCGGTCCTCTATGGGACCGCTAATGCACCAGGGAACCGCCGTTCCCTAGAGGTGGCTCGGCGATCCTGAGGATGCAATAGGCTTAGAGGGGACACCGTGTTCCTGCCAGGCATATTAGGAGTTTCTCCTCTTCACGCTTTCATGGCGGCACCACCGGCATGAAAATCGTGCAGAGAGGAAACAGTGCCTTATGGCCTGTGTGCATGCACACTAGTTCCTGCATGGCATGGACGTTACAGTCCATGCCGTGCAGGAAGCTTGTCCAGTGTTCCCATTGTGATGCCTCCTTTGAAAGAGGCACAGCATGGTGAACCGCACACCGCCTGCCAGCTAGACCACTTTTAAGTTGTAATCTGGCGGGTGGGCATCAGTGACTCTCGGTGGCGAGCAGCAGTGGTGTGCCGCCTGCCTCTACGCCACCAAAAGTCATAACCGGGCCCTAAGTCAACATTTTGTGAGCTGAGGACATATATTCCCATGCCTAAGCATGTGCAAGTTATTCAAAACAGGTGATGCAATTTAGTGCTTAAAAGTTTGACAATATCTGACAAAAACACATAAAAGTCAATAATTGACCTCTGAGGCAAAATCCTATATTGTACAAATAGCGGCAAAAAATACCTTAGGTAACATTTTTTGTATGGGAATTTGGATTTCACAAATACTGATTGCATTTATGCATTTATTTCAAACGTTTTGTATAGCACGAACAAGACCCCGAAGGGTATCAGAGAGCTTCACAATAATGAAAGGGGAGAACAAGGTAAAAGGGGAACATTGTAGAGGGAGTAAGAGAGGGTAACATAATGAGCTAATAAAAATGTACAAGGATGGGCACAAACATTTCTTGGTACAGTAAGGTAGACAGTACTGGGTATTACAGTTGTTAGGCCAGAAAGAAAACATGTAAAAAACAGACGCCCAGTGGTCATTTAAGGCGGGAACCTGTTAATTAAGATTGTTTTTACTTCATGTTTGAAAGCAGCTGTGTAGGGAATTCTGCAGATTTGCGGTGGGAGCGAGTTCCAGATCTTCGGTGCCAAGCCAGAGAAGGCTCGGAGCCTTGTTCTCTTTTTGCGAAAGGTCTGAGGTTTCAGTAGTAGAGACTTTGCACTTCTTGATGGTCTGCCCCCACCTGATAGTTCTAGTTTTTGAGCCAGGTAACCAGGGGTTTTGAAATGGAGGGCTTTGTGCGTCAGACAGGAAATCTTTAGTTGTATTCTTGCTTCGTAGGGTAACTACTTTAGAGATCTTAGGGCTGCAGAGATGTGATCAGATCTTTTTGTATCAGTGATCAGTCTGGCAGCTGCATTCAACTAAGCCTGGGCCAAGGTATGTTTGGGGAGGCCACACAGCATCACGCTACCATAGTCTAGCCTCGGCAGGACAAGCGCTTGAGCCACCTTCTTGAAATCCTCTTGAGGAAGGAATGGTTTTAGGTTTCTAAGAAGCCTCATTTGGTAGTTTGTGCCCTTACACATCTTACTAATGTTTTTCTTCATTTTCAAGTGCAAGTCTAAGGTGATTCCAAGAGATTTAGCTGAGTCGATGAAAAAAGGGGAGCAGTTGAAGGTAGTGAGGTGCTTCATCCAGAGTTCAATCTTGGGAGTGTGCTTAGGAGGGGATATGAGAAGGAATTCTGTTTTGGCAGTGTTGAGCAGGAGCTGGTACTCAGTTAGCCAGTTTCCGATAATCATCAAGGAGGAGTTGAGTGAGATGAAGTCTTCAGAAGAATTGATTTTCAGGTAAAGTTGTGTGTCATCTGCATACATATGAAAAAGTATGTTCATGGATTTAAGAGCGTTCGCTAGCGGTTCCAGGAAAATATTAAAGAGTATGGGAGAAAGTGCAGACCATTGCGGACCCCATGGAGACTGTAGATAGTTGGGATAATGTATGGTTCACCTTGACTCTTTGGGATCTATTGTGAAGGAAGGAAGCGAACCATTGCAGTACCCGACTGGAAAAGCCCATCCTGTGTTCCAGAATGGCTAAGAGGATATCGTGATTAACCATGTCGAATGCAGAGGAAAGATCAAGGAGGATTAGTAGGCAGGATTCGTTATGGTCTAACATTTTTAGGGTGTCATCCATGATGTGAAGGTGCGCAGATTCAATACTATGACTGCTCCTAAACCAAGATTGATGTTGATCCAAGAGATTGAAGGTCTCAATGTGCTTGAATACATTATGTATTAACAGTCACTGCTGCAATAAGTTATGGCATGCATATAAAAAGAAATAATTTACAACAGCTCATGTAGGTGTTCAAGTGAAAAAACACCAAGCCAGCTCCTTAAGAATACATCCGAGTCTCCACAGATGGAATTGAGTTTGTAACATTTATGAGCTATTTCTGGACTTCATCATTAAAGCGATAACCTGAAATACTGACATTCTACATATTTCTCTATGAGAAAGATGAGCGATTTAACCTCTATTTCACAGACAAGGGTAAACTGTCCTATGGTAAAAATCTAGGAATTTTGCTATATGCCAGCACCCCTGTGGTGACGTATGCTACAAAATATTTTCTTAAATCAAAAAATGAATGTAAGACTTTATCTCACACCTTTTTTCTGTGTTTTAGAATTTGCTCTGAGATCGAAAACAACGCCTCTCCCATCACTTGCTCCCAGTGTCATTGCAAGTTCCGACAAGACAACCCCCAGAAGCACGAGGAGGCCAGATCTTTATGCTACAACGACAAGAGTTCACAGCACTTCTTCCCCTGCAAGAAGAAATGAGCCACCGTTCCCCAGGGTGAGACCTATCACCAAAGCCCCAAGGGTAACACTGGCAGCTACTAAGATGGTAGTAACTCAGAGGACAAAATCAGGTGCATCCACAAACTCACGACCATCCAAGGTGCCTTGGCAATCCTCTTCCAACTGGTACCAAACGCTCATTGATCACCTTAAGCCCGATATGGCCAAGTTGGGTAAGACGTCAGCACCATCCCAAAACCCTCATCGTCCGATGACCCCAGTGCCAACCAAACCACAGCTGCCTTATCTAACCACAGTCGGTGTGAGACGCCGAGGCAGCAAGCAACAGAAACGCAGGAGGGTGAAAAAAATCAAAAAGAAGCAGAAGAAGCTAAAACATGGTACAGTAAGATTGGTCAACAGGGCAAACCTACCCGACCGCGGCAGAGTGGAGATCCATATCAACGGGGAGTGGGGAACTATTTGCAATGACATGTTTGACAGTCGGGCAGCTGGAGTGGTGTGTCAGCAGCTAGGCTACCCTTTTGTCCTGAAAGTGGCAAAGAAGTTAGAGTTTGGTGAAGGAGTAGACCTCAGGATTCTATTAGATGATGTGAGGTGTGTGGGCAATGAACGAACCCTTCTGGAATGCCGCCGATCAAAGATTGGACAGCACAACTGCGGCCACGATGAGGATGTGGGGGTTATCTGTGGGCATACTGAGGAAGAGGCAGTGGAGGAAGAACAGGTTTAGAATGAGCTGGATTTTGCTGCAGATTTTCTGTTGTGTGCGTCACGAGAGACTGTGGAAACTTCTCAGCATCTAATCAGACTAGATTTTGGATCAAATTTCACAAGAAAATCGACTGAAATAAAATGAAGGGATCTGCAGTCTGGAACATTTGGCCTGTACTTCCCTAGATTACCCCTCGTCCTAATGTCTCTTTTTAAACCACTTTGAAACGTGGTCTTCCCCCCTCCCCCCTTCCGCTTCGTAAATTCCACCTCCCCATGTGTAATTTGGTGCTTTTTTGCAGAGAACCATCGAAGTCTCCTCAAACTCCTGTTTATGACGTTAACACACAGTCCCATCTCTGATGACATCATGGGTAGACAAGCTTTGACCATATTTCATTTTGTTACTGGGACTTAGGAGACTTTGCAGTTCTCAAAGGCACGAATAAGGCTGACTATTGTCATGTGAGTCGCAGATGGAAAACAACTTGACTTGCCATTGAAAGGACAAAAGGACAAGGGGAGCAATGCATCTGGCACAGCAGGCCTATGCCGTGCAGCTGCCTAATATTTGCAGAGTAACACTCAACACAAATGTCAACTCACATTTCCATTGAATGCTGTTACAGCTGCCTAAATTATCTAGTAAATAACAATGTGTATTATTGTGTGTGATTGACAGGGGCCAAACTCAGTTCGTATGCAAGGTGTCTGGTGCTGCAGCATCCGAGCCTAAAAGATTCAGCAACATTTATGTCGTAGTTACATATTTTATGTAAAAACTTGCCCTTTAGGTGTCTACAGGCCAAAGAATTGGCAGTGTAAAATGAGGACTTGATTGAAGAGAAAGGACATGTGTTTTATCTGTCCCTAGTACTATGGTGCTTCACAGTTAACAGCTTATTGTTCTGAAAATACGAGGGAACACTGAGGTAAGAAAGATGGCTTCCAGAACTGTCTTTATAGTATAGTTATCTGAGGTCAGCCTGTCTAAACAAACATAAATCTTGCGATGCTTCGTCCAACTGGAGAAGAGCAGCCCATCATTTGTGCCAGTGGTTGTAGGTGGTGAGAACCAGCACTGATGTTTGGACTTATTTTTATTTAGTATTCTTTGGCCCACTAAAGAGATATAATGGCAGAAAAAAAGAGAAATGAGGAAGGGAAAGCCAATGAGAAAGTAGAGAAAGAATGGAAAAAAAATGACCCGCAAGAGTGAGATAAGGAGACTGAAAGTGTAGGGCGATGGAACAAAGCGGCATGAGGTGAAGCCAACAGTAGGCAGCCGTGATCTTCGGCAACCCTGGAATTAAGCAGCTCCGGCAGCCGCTTGCCAAGAACGTATTTGGATTCATGCACTCATGTTTTTTTTTTTTTACAGTTTAAGTTCTAAAACAGGATATGGCTGCGATATTTAATCTGTGATCGCTTACTTATTGGTCGGGTCTGGTACCTCCTCTCCAGAAAGGAAAGGGAACTCTTAAGAAGACAGGGTGCCATCCTACATTTTACCAGAGGCAGGACTCTCTGGCTAAACCTCACCTATTTTACTTAAAACGGCAGGACTAATGGAGTCATACTGTGGCAGGCATCGCTGTGCCACTTTAAGGCATGTGCAAATTGGGCGACTGCCGATGGTCACCTCCATTCCAAGAGACACTGTGGCAAAATGATCTCTCTCTCTCTCGCTTTCACTGCTATTTCTTTATCTTTCTTTGTCTCTTTCCCTCTCTCTTCCTACCTCTGAATCCGTCTCTGTTTTTACCTTTCTCTACATTTCCATTCTCTACCTTTGTGTCTCTTTCTGCGTCCTCACCTATCGCTTGCTGTACCATCTCTCTCTCCCTGCCCTACCTAACCTTACTTCTCTTTAACTCTTCCTTTTCCTCCACTTCTATTTCTCTGTCCCACCTACATTTCTGTCTCATATCTCAAGCCTTACTTCACCTGACCTTTTCCAACTCACTCCTGTCTTTCTGCATCTCTCTACACCTGCGCCTTCTTGCTCTGTCTTAAATCTCTACTTCCCCTTTACCCACCTCACAATATACTATCTCTTAAATACGCCTCTTTCTAGCCCACCTTTCTGCTGATATCTCCTCTGTCTCTACCACTGACTCTACCTATCACCGCATCTCTAACTCACCTCTCTCTCTGCATTGCTCTTTCCATTACACCAAGCTGGAGCACTACTTCACCTCTCTCAACCTCATCTCTCCTTTTAACTCCCCTCTCTAGCTCTCTCTGCCACTCACAATCGTCTTTTTACTTCAGTATGTTTTCTCTCACCTCTCCACCTCGCATTTCACTCACAGCATTATCTAGGGGCATATTATCAAGGGGGTTTATCTCCGCTTTTTTGGCTTTAAAAGCCAAGAAAGCGGAGATAAAATTATCTCCCTATTACCAAGCTGTCGCTAACACCAGTTAGTGACAGCTAATAGGAGATAGCGACCATCTTTGGCCCCGCTTTGCATGTCAGTGATATTTATCACTAATGACATGCAAAGTGGGCGTGCCAAGATGTTTGTCGCTAACATCGCTATCTCCTATTACCAACTTTTGGAGATATTCGCGCTAAGCGCGAATATCTCCAAAAGCTAACACCTGCCCTGAGCAGTTCTTAGCCATGTTATCCAATGGGAGGTGGATAACATGGCTAAGAGCATTTGCTCGATAATGCATGAATATCGCTGACTTTTCAGCGATATTCATTCATTGCGGCCGTTTTTTATCGCATTTGCGATAAACCTTGCTATTAGCAAGGTTTATCTGCGATAAAAATCGCCGATGTGCGGCGATAATTTTTGTCTCTAAACAAGTTAGAGACAAAAATTATCGCTAGTTGTTGGTAATATGCCCCCTAGTTCTTTGTCATCAGTCCCTCCGTCGCAACCTAACCTCTAATTTACCTTTCTTAATTCTTACACTACCTAACCTTTACAAATCCTCGCTCTAACATAACAAAAAGAGTAGGAAAGTAATTCAGCTTTTTGTAAAGTTCCACAATTGATGATACCAAATACCCAGTGGTGTCATAATTGAACAAATTCTTCAAAGTCTCAAAAGCACCCACATTGACAAACCTGAGTACTTGAACAATGCTTATATCAACATATCGCACTCGAAAAACTGTAATATATTTACAAGCAATCAATTTACTGTATCAAAAATACATGGCTCGCTATTTGAAAATATGCTTCACATTACATTGTCAATTTATATATTCTAATTGTATCAGATGAGATGGAAGTCATATAGGCTTCTTTCAGACTGGGATTCAATCCTTTTTTATTCCATTATTGAGCAGAATCACAGCTGACATGTTTCACAGGTAAATTCCTGCATTATCAAGGCTACGATGATCTTATTTCGAACAGCTCTGAAGTTATGAAATATGATTTATAATAATATCTAAATAGTACAAAGTAAGACACCCACCGGAGGCCCAGAGAATTAACTTCAAAAGATCAACATTAGATCTACCATAGTCCAATTAGTAAAATGATTAATTAGTGTCCAGGTTAACTGCAACAAATGCTTGCGTGCTCTCAAGCACACCTTCCCCTCTCTCTACCTTTGTTCCTTCTACCTCGCGTCTCAGACTACTTTACTCCTTGTTTGCTACTTCTCTTTCTTTACCTCTTTCTCTACCACCACCTCCCCTCTCTCTCTCTCGCTCTCTCGTCTCACTGTTAATTTCCATACCTATTTTACTCACTGAAGCCTCTCTAACTTATCTCTACTCTTTAGGTATCTCTCTACCTGAACTCTCTCTACGTCGCCACTTTCTCTACCTCACTCTCTCTTTCTGCATTGATCTGACCTCTCTTTCTCTACCACACCTCTGTCTCTCTCCTACTTTTCTTTTCTCTGCATAACTCAGAACTCTTTCATCTCGTCACCCCTCTCGCTCTCTCATTTACTCACCTACAACATTCACCCTGGAGGGAAAAGTGAAGTCCCCTTTAACTACATTGAAATGGTACAAGATGAGTGGCACATTTATTTTTAGGGTGCGCCATCTTAGCAAAATTTCAACTAGGATAATTTTTATAGAATTTCTGACCTTTTTCTCTATGTTTGTTGTCATTTTCACTCAGTTTTCTGCAGTGCTTTAAAACCGTAGTTTCTTCTAGGCTCTAAACAACTGCACTTATTTTATTTGATAGGACAGTTTTAACACTTCTCAGCAGGAATGTGAGAGAGGATGGTACTTCTCAAAAGGAAACAGTTACCCAAAGATAACATTTTTAAATTGTGTTCACTTTTCTAATTTTAGGTTGGGCCTTTTCACATACTGTTCGTGAATAAAAAAAGAGTTGTTTTTAGCCAGTTTCTCCTCTTTGTCCCTTCTCGACATAACACCCCCTGGAAGCAAAGACCCTGGAAACAGTGGAGTAGCGGGGACATGCCTGGAATATCAAAGATGCTGAATCTGCTGTGGGCTGCACAGCTATTGAGGTCATTTGTTGGGAGTAAAGGCGGAGGTGAATGCTGGGGTCTAGTTTTAGCATTTATCTCCTGCCAGCTCTCTTGTGCACTGCTCTGCTGGTGCCAAGGTGAAGAAGTGGAATACGGATCAAAAAGGCTGGAAACATGTACCTGGAAGGGGAGGAGGGATTTATGAAATAATGCTAGAAGTAATCATAAAAAGGAAAAGGTTACAATGTGTGAGTGGATAAATAATATTGTTTCAAATAAATGCAGGACATTTGGCAAGTGCTGTAGTGTGTCTGGTTTTGTATACAGTGATAATGACCACTTCTGTATTGTAGTCAAACTTGTACTGTACACGCTTTAAAATATATTTGAGGCACTGGCTGCCTTATTTAAAGAAAATGAGATAAACGAGTTTTGCAGTTCTGATTTTGAGTCTTTTGTTCAAACGGAGGGGTTGGTGTGGGAGACAATGCGAAGCTGATTACTGGGATCCAACAGGCAGTTTGTTATGTTATGTTAGCAAACTTATAAGGCGCAACGTATACCCGGAGGTATCTTGGCGCTGCTCCAACGAGCAAAGATGAGAAAAAAAGGAGAGCCTACTGATTGAAAAACCATGTTTTCAGGTGCAGGTAAATACCCTGGGCCCCTTAATTGATGTAGAGGTCCCATTATAAATGCTCCTCCCCTTATATATGCTACCCTTTTCACTAACTGCACTTGCGTTTAACATCTCTGCCTGTGAATGCCTTTCAATATGTCAGTTGCAGCCATCTCCTCCCTTGTGTGTGTATGTATGCATGTGATTTGTGTAGGTGAACAAAGTTATAAAGCAAGAGGGTGCTCCACAATAGTGAAGGGATGCAAAGTATAGGGGCGAAGCAGGATGAACAGTTGTGGCTCCCGATGCAAGAAGTGCAGAGTGTGTGCTACTCTTTATCAATAATGGATGTAGATAAAAGACTTCTTCATTGAAATATTATCACTTTGAGTATTGGGGAAGGTAACTGAGGGCCTTAATTATGAAAACTGCCGCAATGCTGTGTGAAAACAGCGATGCAACAGTTTTCACTGCGCCCTCCTTGCGACATGATGGATGCGTCACATTTACTGTATGACGCATCATGTCGCAAGGAGTTACAGACACGTCAGTATTTCTGACGTATCTGTAGGCACAGTAATGATGCATTGCTGGAGTGTGTCATAAAAGTGACACAACTCCAGCAATGTGGCCTTTCACATGGGACAAACCCCATGTAAAAAGGCCCACATCAGTCCTATGCCTGCTGTGAGGCAGGCGTAAGATTTTGACGCAGTGGCATCCTAGAAATGGCGCAGTGAAATCTGATAGATTTCTCTGTGCCACTTCTGCAAGGCTTTTTAAGTGGGAATGTCCACCCTGCATACATTAAACCTCATGCAGGTAAAATGTAGCACAGGGCTTTACAAAGTGACACATATGCTTTGATGCGTCACTTTGTAAATAGTGCTCAACATGGCACATTTTTTATGCCGCTGGCGCATCACAAAAAGTGACGTAATGGCTGCGCAAATGTGTCACAAGTCCTCATAAATAAGGCTCTGAATCCTTTACATATATATTCCAGATTTACGTACAATAAGCCTCCTTGTATTGTTAGCATTCTTTACTTGTGGTGTTTCCACCGAGGAGCCTCCCTTAGTTAATATGTATGTGTTGAATCTTTGATTGTTGTAAAATGTTCTAACTGGACATGAGGAGGGGTGATCCAACTCATTTCGCAACAGGGTCCTTCAATAAAGATCGCTAAAAGTAGCTGATGGTAGTGCGGGGAATGAGATTTTGATACCTTTTTTGATCACTTAGATACCTATCTCATTCATCTATTTTGGATCGATTATTTTCTGTCATTGAGTAAAAGACAAACCCCGCATAGGTTAAATAAACCCCATAAACTGACGCAACTCTGAAGAACCACTTACGACTGATGAAGTTTAAAAGTTTAATATAAAATCAGAATAAGTTGCATATACAATCCTCTCAGGATAAGATTCAACAAGTATACAGGAACTAAAAGGAACATAAATTCCCTAAAGAACCTCAGTCTACAAAAGAATACAATTAAAGTCAATTCCAGAATCAACAGATTAAAAAGCATAGACACAAAGTGGTTCCGTTGCGTCATCTACAAAAAGAATAAACAAGTTAATTCTGTCCCTACTCTATACTAGGTGACATCCCTACTTCGCAAGTTCTTTACCTAAAAGGTGTCAGCAGTTTGACTTCCAAAGAAGTTCAAACTCTCTTAGCCTCTAATGGTAACATGTCGAGAAGCAGTACCCTCTCTGCCTACCCATCCGCTCTCTAAGGGTCCTCGGCCTACTGCTCTCTTGCGCTCTGCTCTTTCTCTCTGATCTTCAGTTCTGCGCTAACTTCTCCCCGGGGTACTGTCCCTAAATACACAATCACAGTATGGGTGTAACGCCCCTTGACGCCCACCACGTGCACATTTACACATGATGTCATTTCTGGTTCTTTCCATAGCTTCATCTCTTCGCGTCGTCCGTTAAGTTGACCTTGCTTCTTAGGCACCATCTTCGTCTTCTTGCTGGTGACTTCATTGACATTCCAGTTGACACTTTCAGAGCAAAGTCTATCACCTCAACAGAACTCCATTCTTTACGACTGTGTTCGTAACCTCGTTTGGTCCTGTGAACGGTCATTTCTAAACAAGACCCAAATTCCAAGCGTCTCTTATCTCACTTAGGCCATAAACTTCGTCCAGCATTGTCACCTTAAATCTAACAAGACCTTTGACTCTTGTCTCGCACGTTCAGATCAAGGCTATCCCCTGTTCCTGTGAGCCCACTAAATTACATGCAGCGGACTACACTCCTGCGAACTCTTGGTCAGTTAGGTTAAAATCACACATGACCAAACTTTTCTAACATTCCTACAACTCTTCTACACAGTATAACCTTTAACACACATTTATATATAATCGATTTTAGCAAATCAGTGATCATACTTGAATGCATTTTACATAGAATACAACGTTTATATTCTCGTGCTTACATAGTGTTATACATGCTCTGCACATTTCTTCGCTTTACATTTTCGCCGCTTTCTCCGTTTAATAATTACACACGTCCATGAATTCTGGTTTTGCACATTCTGCTGTTCTTAAGCATTTCTATACATTTCTATATTAGCCCACTATGTATACGGGCCTTTCTAATTCTAATACTCTTTATAGAGTAGATACAGATACATTTCCTATTACATTGGTTACATCGGCTAATTTTACGCTACAAGTGTTAACTTCATGTTATAGATTCTGAGCCCCACCCTCTTCAACGTCTACATGAGCCCCCTCGCGGCCATCGTACGCAAACACAACCTCAGCATAATCTCCTACGCCGACGACACCCAGCTGATCCTCTCCCTGACCAACGACCCCACCGCCGCCAGAGCCAACCTGCACGAAGGGATGAAAGAGGTAGCCGAGTGGATGACGACCAGCCGCCTGAAACTGAACTCGGACAAGACGGAGGTCCTCATCCTGGGCCCCTCACCCTCCGCCTGGGACGACTCCTGGTGGCCTCCCGCCCTGGGCACCGCACCCAAACCGACAGACCATGCACGCAACCTGGGCTTCATCCTGGACTCCTCCCTCTCCATGACCAGGCAAGTCAACAACGTCTCCTCGGCGTGCTTCAACACCCTACGCATGCTACGGAAGATCTTCTGGTGGATCCCCACCGAGACCAGGAAGACCGTCACCCAGGCCCTCGTCACCAGCCGACTGGACTACGGCAACGCCCTCTACGCCGGTACCACCGCCAAGCTCCAGAAGAGACTCCAGCGGATCCAGAACGCCTCAGCCAGACTCATCCTCGACATCCCACGAACCAGCCACATCTCCGGACATCTGAGAGACCTTCACTGGCTCCCCGTCAACAAAAGAATCACCTTCCGCCTCCTCACCCACGCACACAAAGCCCTACACGACCAAGGCCCGAGCTACCTCAACAGCCGAGTCAACTTCTACGCTCCCAAACGCCACCTCCGATCAGCCAACCACGCCCTCGCCGCCGTCCCCCGCATCCGAAGAGCGACTACAGGAGGAAGGTCCTTCTCCTACCTGGCCGCCAAGACCTGGAACTCCCTTCCGACCGACCTGCGCCTGACCCAAGACCACCTCTCCTTCAGGAAGAAGCTGAAGACCTGGCTGTTCGAGCAGTAGCGGCACCCCCCCCCTCCCCCCCCCCCCCAGCGCCTTGAGACCCTACGGGTATGTAGCGCGCTTTACAAGTGTCATTGATTGATTAATTGATTGATTGATGGTTTGCGTTATGTGCTTGTGAATATGGTACAGATATATTTTTCATTCAAATTGCGCTCTCTCAGTTCCCCCCTTTGATGACCTCTAGGGGTCATCACTAAATGCAATTTGAATAACACCTTACACAGAACTAGTTACAAGATTCCCCCTTTTTATCGTTTCGAGAGCTCTTAAACTTTTATACTGTTGATCTTGTAAAGCAGCTAATCTCCTTTCTTGCTCTCTCATGGATCTTTGTAACCGGTTCGACCTATACCATCTATACAGTTTCACTAACCCTAACAATGTAATTATGCAAATCAATATTATCAATACAGGTTTTAATATGTACCACACAACGCTTTTACCAAGGTTGGCAAACCAACTTCCAACCTTTCCTACTCCATGACCTACTTTCTCCCAAACATTTACTTTTGTTAAATCTTCGATTTCTTTATGTATCTCTGTAATGTTCCGTATGACTTTCTCAAGTGGTTTTGAATTATCTGGAATGTAAGTACAACATTCTTGGACCTTCAAAGCCTTGCAGACTCCGCCCTCTTTTGCTAGCAGAACATCTAAAGCAAGACGGTTCTGAAGAACCATTGCCCTAATCGACTGCATCTCTCCTTCTACTAGCATCAATGACCTTGCAGTACTTGCAGATAATCTATCTACAACTGTAGCTAGTCTCCTGATCTTAACATCGTTAAGTATTAAACCTAACATAGGAAACATTGCTCCAAATATGTCTCCAACTACTTCAGCATCTCCTATTTCCCTTTTCGTTCTTGTCGAAGCCTTTCCTTCTATGATCGCTAAATCCTTTGCATGATATATTTTGGGGAAGACAATTGCCAAGTAACACGAACCATACCAATTGTCAGGCAGTTTTACATAAGCATTTCTTCCACATACAAAATATACATTAGGAATCGCTTGCATCCCTTTCATAAAATCTTTCGTATAGTACTCTAACCTAAAAGCATGTTCGCAATTTACTTCACCTACAAATACACTCTCGTAATACGTCTTGCTTCGAGTTAAACATAACTTTCCTTTCTGCGTTCTATCCAAAGCTATTGGACCATTGCTACCCTTCTTCTTGTGTGCTTTTTCTTCTTCGGTCCAATCTGTTTTCCACTGTCCTGACATTTTTAGAATCTTCTGCCTTCTGTACCGGTCATCTACTTGTCCTATGAACTTTTTCTCAACTTCTGACACTTTGCAAGTCAGATTATTTCTGCGTGCATATGAAGTATCTAATGTATCCCAAGGAAGAAAGAATTTGGCTAATCTATCTTCCTTTTTATAATAGTCCCACTTATTCATTTGGTTATAATTCGGGACTTCAGGCAGTACCGAATCATAATTTGAAAAGTAGTACTCGAACCCTTCTCTACCATAAAATATACTGAGCAATAAACTACATGTTATCCCATAAGTCAGTGGGAGATGATGATATCTGATGCCTTCATCTACGGAAGCCGGCAATTGCATGCATACATAACAATCTTTGGCCTCCATGGCATCAATATACTAATATAATAACTTGGCATATGCGTTTGATCTAAAATTTCCCTGTGACTCGTCTACGTGTAACCTACGAGCTTCATTTGCCAGTAACGTCTTTTCACGAATTACATTGCTCTCCTCCTTCTTCTCAACAAGAGCAGGTTTCAAAGTCGTTACAGGCTTTACATCTGTGGTCTCTTTTTCACTTGCATGTCCTACCATGTACGATGTGGTAACTACTGTAATAATAAGAAAAATTACTACTGCTATTAGTGTACCTATTATGCATTTGGCTTTTCGGTTTGGGTTGCCATTCTCCATGTTATCAAAACAGCGTAGCTCCTTCCTTTTCGAAGCAAAGTTTCTTTTCAAGTCTTTGTCTTGCTTTATTTGCCTTCTCAGTCTGTGAAGCGCTCTTAATCAACAAAAGTCTCTTTTCATAACAATGTCTTTTTTTTTTTTTTTATCTTCAGCAATAGACAACCCTAACCCTTCTCCGTCCTCTAAATGTAATCCCTAATTTTATTCTTCTTTCCACTCGGCGCTAGGTTATCTTCTTCTTTATAGCTTAAACACAAAAGTCTTTATGCATCTACAATGATTCTCGTACCTCCAGCTCTAATAACATGTTCCAATAATTCTAAACGAATGACTTTTTCTTCTTGTTCTGGTATTTGATGACCAAAAGTCGGAAACTCTAATCGATTCAGTACTAGATCTTTGATCTGACTCAGGTAAGGGGGTATGGGAAGTGTGAAAGTCAGTAACCCCTCAGTCTCGATTCCAGGCGTCAACATCCATATCTCCACTGCCACAAATGGATCGAGATTGATCACTTTCACTTCTTTCACTCTCCCAGATTTCTGTCCCCAAGACATCTGCTAGATAAGTCCACTCTGGGGTGGCGTATCTTCTGCAGGGCACACGTACCCTTCTTGATCTTCTTGGACTCTCAGAGCCTGAATCCGTAGTTTCTTCGTCTAGCTCTGAATCTTCGGAGATCGGGACAAGGGTGCTCTCTGGATTTGCTCTCAAGGTTGACCTTCTCCTTCTTTCCGGCCAACTAACTTCTCCATTCCTTGTCCTCCTGCTCCTTGTTCTTGGACTCGTCTCTTGATCACTTGCAGCTTGTTCGGTATCTGACTCGAACTCCCAGCTACTTTCCTCTTCCGAGACGACTTCGGTCTCACTGGTGTCCTGACCGTCGTCAGCCTGCTCCGACACAGGCTCAGCCTCTTCAATCACCTCTACAGCTTGGCTTTCCCTCTCTGTGGCTTCTCCGCTTTCCGCTGGATTCTCATCCGAGAGAGGAGCTGTTTCTTCCAGAGGTGTTGCCACTCTTCGGGTGTGTGAGGCGTGTATCCAGTTGGGCAAGCCTCCACACTTAACTGCAGTGTTCGTAACTAGTATGACTTGGAACGGTCCTCGCCAACGCACGTCTAGACAGTTCTTCCTGACATGCTTCTTCACCAGGACCCAGTCCCCCGGACACAGGTCATGGCACAAGTCTTGTGCTGATGGAACCTCTGCAGCCTGGACCTGGAGGGACACAGAATGAATGGCATCAGATAGTCCCTTGCAGTAGTCCAAGATCAAATCGTCTGTGATGTTCAACAACGCTGCAGTCGGAACCGATGGCAATCTCATAGCTCTTCCCCTTAGCACCTCGTGTGGAGAGAGACCTGTTCTTCTATCTGGTGTGCTACGTATGCTCATAAGAACCAATGGAAGTGCATCTGGCCAACTCAGAGATGTCGATGAACAAACTTTGGCAAGTCTGGATTTAATCGTGCTGTTGATTTGCTCTACAATCCCCGAAGCTTCTGGTCGATAACTACAGTGGAGCTTCTGGTCGATGCTTAAGGCTGAACATAGCATCTTCACTATTTCGCTGTTGAAATGAGTTCCTCTGTCCGATTCCAAAGAGGATGGCACCCCGAACCTCGGTATCAACTCTCTAAGCAACAATTTTGCTACTGTAAGTGTATCGCACCTTCGTGTCGGGTAAGCTTCAACCCATCTAGAAAATATACAGACAATCACTAAGACATATCTGAGTCGATTGCACTTGGGCATTTCAATGAAATCCAGCTGCATTCTATAGAAAGGCCCCCCAGACCTCCCTATATGACTCAAAGTAACTGGTGTTCTCTTTCCTACGTTTAGTTGCTGACAGATCGCACAACGCTGACATACTGCTTCTGCCGCTACTCTAAATTTCGGATTAAACCACGTCTGTCTGAATACTCTCACCATAGCATCTCTACCTATGTGTGCTGATCCATGCAATTTCCTTGCCATTGGACTAACAAGTTCGTTTGGTAAAACTGCTCTCCCATCTGCAGAAATCCAAAAATTCATTTCACTTTTAGTACATCCAGCTGTTTCCCAGCCCTTTTTCTCATCATCTGGTGCATTTTCCTGAACACATTTTAATTCGTCCCACGTATCTACAGTGTCTAACAACATAGTCAACTCAGTTCTTTCCTGTATTCCCCCCACTTCTACATTGGTGTGAGAATATCCCTGTTCTGCACAATAACGTGCTACTTCATCGGCATATCTGTTGCCTTGCGACACAAAGTCGGTATTCTTCGTGTGCGCGGCGCATTTGACAACCGCTATGGCTGTCGGACCTTGTAATGCCTCTAACAATAATCTCACGAATTCTCCATTCCTAATAGGAGAACCCGAGGAGGTCATGTAACCTCTTTGAGACCATAACTGCCCGTAATCGTGAACTACCCCGAAACCATACTGGCTATCGGTGTATATGGTGACTCGAATTTTGTTACCTGCTAAACAGGCACGGGTCAAAGCAATAATTTCAGCTACCTGAGCGGAATGTACTCCTTCCAGGCAGGCGGCTTCCACAACTCTGGTAATTGTACAAACTGCATATGCTGCTCTCAGCTGACCGATATCGTCTCTTACGCATGAACCATCAACAAAGAATATTTCATCGGGGTCAGTCAATGGCTCATCTACGATATCTGGTCTCGGTTTGGTGCATAGTTCAGTCACATCAAGGCAGTCATGATCTGTACAAATTTCATCATCAATCTCATTTGGAAGTGGCATCAAAGTAGCAGGATTCAAGACAGAGCATCTCTTTAGGGTCACATTCTCAGCAGCCAATATGACTTGCTCGTAGCGTGTGAGCCTACTATTCGTCAAATGCTGAGTCTTAGTCCTGGTCATTAACAATTCCACAGAATGCGGTACGTACACCACTAACTGATGTCCCATTACCACACTTTCACATCTTTCAATGCTGACACCCGTTGCAGCAACGGATTTGAGACATCCGGGCAACGCTGCGGCTACTGGATCTAATGTAGCCGAAAAGTAAGCAACTGGCCTACGCGCGTTCCCGTGTATCTGGGCCAAAACTGCTAAAGCACAACCTTCTCTTTCGCAGCAGTAAAGCAAGAATGGCTTTTCGTAATCAGGCATTCCTAAAGCCGGGGCACGACACAAGTCCTCCCTCAGCTGCAAAAATGCCATCAAACAATCTTTGTCCCATGGTACCGGATCACTCACTCCTTTGTGCGTCAGTTGTAGTAAAGGTTTTGCCTTCAGTGAAAAGTTGGCTATCCACTGCCGACAGTAACCGACCATGCCTAGAAACATCCTGACTTCTCTTTGTGTTTTAGGCGCGTTCATTTTCATGATCGCCTCTATTCTGTCTGGAGACACCTTCCGTTTTCCCTTTTCAATCCTGTGGCCCAAGTATTGCACTTCAGTCAGACAATACTGCAATTTACTTGGAGACACCTTGTGTCCGTTCTCGGCCAAGTGATTTAACAAGGTGATGGTGTCTACCTTGCAAGCTTCCTCAGTTTCTGACGCCACTAGGAGGTCGTCTATGTACTGGACTAGAACCGAGTTCTTGGGCAGTACTAGACTTTCAAGATTTTTCTTCAGCAGCTGGTTAAAAATCGATGGGCTTTCTGTATACCCCTGGGGAATACGACACCATGTTAAAACGCGATTTTCCAGCTTAAAAGCGAACAGATACTGGCTCTCCTCATCTAAAGGAATCGAAAAGAAAGCCTGGCACAAGTCTATCACTGTGAACCATTCAGCTTGGAACGGTATCTGAAACAATATCACTGATGGATTCGGTACCACTGGACAACATGAAACAACGATATTATTAATCTTTCGAAGATCCTGCACTATCCTGTATTTTCCACTAGGCTTCTGCGAACCCATAATCGGGGAGTTACATGGACTTCCCACGATCTCCTTCAGTATTCCCTGTTTAATCATGGATTCGATCACAGGCTTTATTCCTGCAATTGTCTCCGGTGTCAACTTATATTGTGGTGTTCTTGGATACTCAGCATTGGGTTTTACCATGATCTTTACCGGTTCTACCCCTTTGATCAGTCCTATTTCTTCTCCAGTAAAATCCCACACCTCAGCTGACACTGTCTCCTTCAAGTCCTGTGGAAGCTCCTCCACCGTTAGGGTAGGATATAGTTCCACGCATCCCTGCGAGTTTACAACCTTAAAATCGGCATCATCATCGTTAGTCTGCACTTCTACTCCTTCAGGTGTGCAATATATTGTGCAATTTAGTTTACACAACAGATCTCTTCCTAACAGACACACAGGGCTAGAATCACAAATCACAAACTGATGTTCATCGCTGTACTTCCCTATCTTCACTGACACTGGTTCAGTCAGAGGATTCGTCATTCTCCTGTTTGCGACTCCTACCACCTGAATCGTTTCTCCCGACATTGGCAAACCTGGGACTACCGCTGATCTCAAAGTGGATCGAGTGGCCCCCGTGTCTACCAAAAAGGTCGTAGGACATCCAGCCACCTCAGCTTCTACGTATGGTCCTCTCTGGTCTACCTCCAGGGCTGCTCCTAGAGTACAGTCTTCTTCTCTATTCACTCGTTGCCCTGTAAGAGGATCAACATAGTAGCATTCTTCTCCTCCTACGAACAGTGGCAGTTGTCTATAGGTTTTTCCTCCATTTGCAATGCGAGGCGGTTGAGGGAACGGCGCTCGAGGAGTCTGAGTCCCCCCTTTGATAAACTTTCCCTTCGGGACTGCTGTTCCCTTTACCATGCTGGTCTGAACCTCATCCTCCTCCTGTTCTAATTCCCCCGTCTCGACATTATAGGGACACTCGCGTCTCCAATGTCCCACCTCGTTACACTGATGGCACCTCGTTGTCTTTTTCAGTGTCGCGATATCTACCCTCGGCCTCGGTCTTTCTTCCTCATCTCTGCTCTGATTATTCTGTTTCTTTCCTGGGGTTCCTGTTCCCTGTTGCCGCTGTCCACCCTTTCCGGCTGATTGCATCTGCACCAACATCAGCTTTTCCTTAAGTTTCTTTGCCTTTGAATCTATTTCATCGCTACAGTACCTCGCATACCTCAGAATCTCATCTAAAGGTTTGTTCTGCCAACAAATCAAATGCTGTTGAATCATTAGGCTTATGTCTGGCCTCAATCCTAGGACAAACTTCGACACAAACTGTCCTATGTCTTTGGGGTCCATCACATCCAACCCACTATACTGTTTGAATGCTTTCAGCAATCTCTCATAGAACTCGTGAACGGTCTCTTTAGGTTCCTGAGTTGTTCGATCTATCTTAACCCAGTCTATGTCCTGCACCGGCACTTTCTCTTTTAACCATGCAATTACTCTTTCGTACTTTTCCATGACTCTCTCTGATGGACCATTCGTCCGGGCATCCCTATCGGGTTCACAAGTGGGCCATTCGACACTAAGTTTGCATGCCGTCCACAAATCTCCGGGTACTACGATATCAAACAAAGTGTTCAAATCGATCCACAGTACCTTAGAGATCTTCACAAACCTCTCTACCTGCTTGTACCACTCAACGGGATTTTCCCTGAGCTTTGGAAAGGAATTGGTAAATGCCGCTAAATCCCCCCTACTCCAGGGCACATGCACGTAGCTTCCGTTCGCGATTTCTCGCAAAGGAAAAGCTTCCATTCGCATTAGCTCTCCATCCTGGGACCTCGCAAGTGTACTCCTTCTGACGGATCCCCTCTTAGACCATCTTTCCTCCCATTTATCCAAATCCCTCCATACTCTGATACTCAGGATCAGTTCCTTTATGTGTACTTTCAGCCCAATCGTCCTACGCTCATCTAGATCCTGATCCGTGCAATTTAGCCTATGGTTGCCCTGTAAAGCTTTAGTTCGTGACATGTCTATCATATACCTGTCTGCCAACTCAGATAATTTTTCATGAACTGACCTTGCTTTCCGGGTAACATCCTTAGACATAAACAGTATTTCATCATGATCATACAGCTCTATCCTTTCCATTGGCAATGTGCCGTCTATAATTTCTTCCAAGTCTGATTTTAAACTCATTACATCGAGCCGTTTTGCTTTTATCTCAGCTTTCAGTACCTCACTCCTAGGCTGTTCGTTTACATCCCTCTCACCCCCACTACGAGCCCTACGTCTCGGTGCAGGTGAGTTATGAGGCGTCCTTCTTGCTTCTCTTTGTTCCCACCTCTCTAGATCCCAAGCTTTCCCATCCTCCCTTGGGGTATGGTGGAACAATGATCTATTCCCCATTACTGCGTTCTGTCTTTTCGGCTCGGTCTCTCTAGATGCGAGATAGGATCCTGTGGGAATTGAAGAAATTGATGTACATAAACAGCATTCATTTCCCTTCCTCTCCCACTCCTCTCCCTGTGAGCACCATGAATACCGTAAACTATTGACCGTATCACTCTGCCAGTAAGAGCCCATACCTATATGCATATGCACAGCCATTCTAGGCACCATGGCCTTTTACCCATTGGAATCCCCGGCTTCCCTCCTGCGCGTATCTTAAACCCCCTCTCTCATGCATAGACCATGAAACCCTCTCCCTCTGCGCGACCCTGCTGTGAAAGGCAACTCTCCTGCTTGACCCGCACAAAACCCCCCCCATTCCCTCTTGAAGAGGCATCCTTCGCCTTAGCTGACATAGCCCTCCCCAGCTGCACCTGACTGCCCCCGCTCTCTCATGTACGGGTCATAAGATCTCTCTCTCTCTATGTGACTCTGTCCCCGTGTCCACCCTGGCTCCCCCTCCCTTCTCCTCACATGGGCAAGCCGCAAACCTTCTTCTTCTGCAAGACCCTGTCCTTGAGAGCCATGGCCGCGCCTGACCAACACCTCCTTTCCTTCCATGAATGCCCCTCTGTTGACAAGCCTTCCCTCCGCGCTCGATTGTCCACGCAGCATGAATACCACTCCTTTGATGACCCCTTCCCCCGAGTCCGGCTGACCACACATGTCCGAGGCCATCGCCTGAGCCAGGAGATACCATTTACTGCCCTTATTGTATGAAGTCACTCCTCTTCAAAGGATCCACTATTGATCCTAGCCACCCCACCCCCTGGGCTATGATCAGGCGCACACATCCTAAACAGTTGACGGAACACTCAGCTGCGTGATTGCCCTCCCCTCTTATCAGCAGGTCAAGGGTCCCTATTGTGAACATATGTGGGGTAGGATTGACACGAGGATTATAGGGATGTCTTTTCCTTTGCGTCACACTGTCCTGACTGTACTATCAAGTGTTTTGTAAGGTATAAAAGAAAGAGTCTCAGCTCACTTGTTAGAGCACCTCCTGAAAGACACCGTGTTTCGTGTCCGAAATGACTGGCTCTCCTCATGAGAATTAAACTCTGTTCTTGATTCCTGCTTCCAGCGCCCGTCTCTTTATTTGGTAACTATTCAACATGGGAACTAAGAGGCGGTTTGCGCCAGCGGCCTGGGCATCGGTAGTAATCTGGGCTCCTGTTTCACAATTGGCGTCCCAACGCGGGGTCCATCAGTGACATAAGGTTCGGTAAGAGAGATCCAGACGAAGAAGTGAACATCTAAATGATCGGGGTATGCCTGCCTTGAGAGGGCCCTCGCCTGGCTGCCGATCGAAAGAACTTCACCAATTCTGAACGGACCTCTCTTGAGTGACCTATTGTCCTGACTGGAATCCCACAGGAATGCTACACGGAGTAAGAGAACGATCGGGCGCTGGAGGAGGAAGATGAAGAACTGTCCGTATGGTCCGGTCCGGGTAAGATTAAGTAGGGTGTTTTTACGCCTGATTGGTAGGGTGGTTCTATCCACCTGATTGATTGATTGTTTGTATTGAAATCGGTATTTGTATACTGATATTGTTGGTATTGGTTCATTTAGCTTTGAATGCTACTTGACATATTGGTTCTCTTCTTGAGAACGAGACATTCTCTGTTTGCAAACAGCGGCGAATAGGAACGTCGTCCCTCTTTGCAGATAGAGAAGGGTAGGTAATGCAGACTTTTGTCCCCGTTGTAATCCGTCATGCCTACTTTTCTCCCCACTGATTGTTTGAAATCGATTAATAATCGATTGTTGCTCTTTGAGATCTTCCCTGTCTACAAACTGAGACGAGTAGAAATATTCTGTCTTCCTTTCTGGATAGCGAAGGGCAGGTAATGCAGACGTTTGTCCCCGTTGTAATCCGTCATGCCTGTTTTTCTCCCCACTGATTGGTTGGTTGCCTGGACATTGTTGTTCCAGGAATTGTTTCGTTTGAGGTATTTTCTGCCTGCAAACAACGTGGAGTAGAAATATTCTATCTAGTCTTTGCAAGTAGTAAAGGGTAGGTTATGCCCCTTTGTGAATTCGTCAGTCCTACCCACTCCCCACTGTTTGGTTATTTGGGGGGTAGCTCGCATGGTCCGCCCAGGAGACTACCCTTATGGAGGACATATGCTCCCCGCTCATGGGCCATTTAGTGGAAGTAGACCATCTGGTCCGTCCAGGAGGCTACCCTAGTAAGTGGAAGTACATCGCTCGGTCTGTCCAGGATGATACCCTAATGAAGGAATATATGTTCCCCTTTTGATCGATAATCTCGTTCCACCCCGGACCATTTATTGGAGGGAACTCGTCTGGTCCGTCCAGAAGTACCCCCTAGTGAAAAGGACACATAAAAATATGAAGTGATCACCGTTCCCTACTAACAGAAAACTTTAGCTCGAAACACGCTAAGGAAGAGAAAGAAAAATAAAAAGAAATCAGGCTAAGTCAGTAACCCCCTGATGAGCTTTTGACTTCACTAAAAATAAGAAACATTAGAAATAGCTCGTAATAAGAAATATAAAATGGCGAAAAGTTTGGCAGCAAAGATAGCCACAAGGTAGCTAGGCTCTACTGCCTATTCTTGCTCCCAACATGTCTGCCTCATTGCCCGCCACGCCCAAATAACGGTCACATGAAATAGAAACAATTCAATAGGTACCTACCCCCATTCCGGAAGCTCCCGAAGTGCAACAGGTCCGCGGTTACGCCCATCCGGAAGGCGAGGCCTCGAGGCACGAGGGGCTCGCCTGGCCACGGTCAGTAGGAGATGATGTTGGGCAGGCGGTCCAAAGAATGACAAGGACCTCTCCATCTCACCTCTTCTGCCGCCCCGCAGGCCGCGGGGAGAGAGGGGGCTGTCTTGCCTCGGCCACCGACCACCCCTCTCTCTCACCCGATCCGGCTTTCGTTGAAGGGCGAAGCCAAAGCGAGGATGACGGCATTTCTTTGTGCAATAATGGCCGCAACTACACCCAACGCCTGACAGTTGCAGGTAGTCCCGCCACATGCCATCGCCGGGATAGTTACAGGTAGTCCCGCCACATGTCAAAAAGGGGGGGGCTGTCTTGCCTCAGCCGCCGACCACCCCCCCCCCCCCCATCTTCAATGGCTGGCACGGCCAATACCGAAGCGCTGGAGCCGAAGAGCGGCGCGGGGTCGCTGGAAGGGGGAGGCGGCGCGAACGAGCCTCCCCCACCTCCCTCCAGGTGGAGGCTTCCAGCGACACCCCAATGCTCTTACTTAAAGAGGGTCAACATCAAAAAGCGGTCTTTTGCCCAGGACGGGCACGCACCCCATGCCTTCTCTCCTCAACCTTGAAGATTCTATGAGAGCCGGGGGGCACCCCGATCCCTCCGCATGGGCGCCCCCGCCCCCCCTCACTGGGAACCACGACACCGGTGCAACTCCTGCCGGCGCCAGCCTCGGATGGGAAATGGCTAAAATGCAGCCACGGCACAGACTTGTTCAGTTCCGGTGGAACACCAGAATGACCCGGTAGGAAAATTGTTGCCGCCCTCCCCACTCTTTGACTAATGGTCCATATTGTTAGACTGTTAACCACATAGCACAAAACTTTTTTTGAACTGCCAACGGAAGGTTCTGGCCCAACCATGCGGGACTGGAGACATTCTGACTATGCTGGAACCAGCCTGACCTCGCCCAAAAATGGCGCCGACCCGAAATGAGACTTTTTGAGTAAACTTTGCTGCACCCTGACCGCACAGCTTTTTGTCCCGAGATATGTATACGGATTTTTGGATAATGAAAGTAGATATGAAGGATATTGAGTATGTGCTTGGACAATGAACTGACTTAGGGTGGGTACTGATTATGATTTGGAAAATGAATTGGTGTAATTTAGGTAATGAACGAACATTGGATAATGAATTTATGAATTTATTAAAGATGAATTACTGACATGCATCATGCTTGCTCTGTAGGGAAGGTTAATACGATTTTATTGCACTGCTGCACTTTATGCAATGAACTGCCACCAACTTCGTTCTTCTTATGTACAGTTTCAATCTGCTTCGTAGTCGGCCCACTGAGTTGTAGGCCTGTATTTGTACCTCAACACTTTTTATTAAAAGTATTTTGAAAAAGAAAGCATGGTTGTAGCAGTTGCATTAATGAGTTTTGGATGTCTTACTACTGTGAGCGAAGAATAAGTATGATGAAAGATGTAGATCAAAAAAGGATCAGATATTTAGCGGCTACATTATGTGTCACAGGCAGCCGGAAAAGTGTTTTAGACGCCCTTAAAACAACACCACAGAAATGCCACCTGATCGCCACCCTTGCACCAACAGAAAGGGGTTGCGACCAAGTAACTCATGTAGATACGCAGATCGTCGATGATTATCTATCTGACATTACTGGTCCCCCTGGGCTTAAACGCCGAGATGGTAACGAAATGCAGTACGTGGAGATAGGTCGAGTAAGTGGTAGGTAAAAACATTTTCCGGACTACTGCATGCTGATGTGCTTTGAATGCTGCCCCCCACCCCCTTCTTTCTCCTTCCTTCTGCAGGTCACGTCAGAATGTCGGCTGAAGTGTGGGAGAGCGATGATCGAACCACCGACGAAAAGGGAAGGAGGAAATATGTGCATAGTCCTCATAACGATAAGTTTTTTAAAAGACGTAGACTTAAACATGACTGTTCCTCCTTAGAACATAGCGACTGGGAGGATGGACTGACATAGAAACTGGACAGGTACTGAATGACGAAAAATTGACTAGAAATGACGCGTTAAATAATGTAACTGGACGTTTGACTAGGTAGGGAAAGGACAAAGAAAAATATACGGGTAAGGGTTACCACGGCACCACCCGTCTGGGAAGTTAGAAATGTTGCTGATGTTCAAAATGCACTGCCCCCTTTTCTCACACTCTTATAGATGTAGCCAAGCTGTCCGACTGTTCTCCCGATCAATACTTGCCGTTGCCTCAGCCTGGAGAACTTCCCACCAAAGGAAGGAACTGAAAAAAAAAAAAATGGTTTAAGATCCAACCATGGGTAAATAGCGCGACCAGGTTAAATTCTGATCGACTAACCGAGGTGTAAGTATTGGCAATTGAGAACGCTCGCAGAGATAACTGGCGAGAATGAAAAGGAGGGAAGGGTAGAAAGAGCTAAGCACGTAGACAAATAGGATAGTAAAAATACGTAGGATATAATATGGATTTTGTTGGCCACCTGTTGTTTTCTGTTTTGTCGTGAATGTCTTATATATATGTAATACATGTGCTGTCTTCCTTGTCTGAGTTTGTGTGTATGTAATATACGGATTTATGTCTTCCCTCTGTCTGTATTTGCGTGTTACCTGACCTTTGCTGTTCTGTGTTGTGAGCGCACTAAATGACCTATTTTCGTACACGTCACTCTCTCTCTCTCTCTCTCTCACCACCCCCTTATCTCTCTCTCTCTCTCTCCCTCTCTCTACATGTCATACGTGTACCGAATGGCTCGTTTAGATTGCGGACGACTCTCACTCTCTATGAGAGTCTCCCTATTTTCTCTCCCTCTGTGTGGTAAAATTGTGCCCCACCGGCACCAGTCTGATTTGATACATATTGAACGCGAAGGTGTTCAGCGAAATTGACCGAAACTAAAATGATTGTATCTCGCCATATTACTGCCTCTCCTTTCTGCAAAATGAATGAACTTGAATTGGCTGAGAAGGAAAGGACAGGTAAGACGACTAAAGTCCCCCAAATCTGGCCATTTATAGGGGAACTGTATGTCAATGGCACCTTATGTCTGTTCTTCAGAGACGAACGCCAACGTCTAGATTGACCCCCAATGCCCAGATTGCCCCACCCCCTTTTGCACCCAAGCGCGAGCGCCCGAAGCATCCCCGCCCCATTTTGATAGACCCCAGTTGCTGTCCCGGATATAAACATGATGACCATGAGTAACTGTTGACCCTCGAGAAAACCTTGTTTTGCCTGACTCTCGATGATGGCACCCCCGCCCTGTTTGAAAAGGTTAGCCAGTCCTGAAGTGAAATGCTCCGTAATGTTGAATATGATGAAATGCACAGTTGATGGGAATCTCATTTATCCTCACTTGAGTTATAAATAGGACGATGAATAAACCTGCCATGAACTCAGTAGGAATGCTGACACATGCACTGCTTGGTAATGGACCTCTGACTGTGACCAATGAGCGTATCTCCCAAATGCGTAGAATTGAGGGAGGAATTCACATGCGTAGATATCTTCTTCTGCCATTTCTCTAAAACCTTGTCTTGTACCTATTCAAAGATTCACGATCACCGAAGGAGATGGGTCAGATGTGACGTACAGCCTGACTGCAGATCTTGGGACACGTGTGACCTCGACCAAAGGTGGAGCTGCAGAGCAACAAGATACGGGACGAGACCGCAATTTCAACGTGGAAAATGAAAAATGATGGGCCGCCTTGAAGCCCTTCGTCTGCTAACCCACGTGTGCCTGGAGTCTCTGCCCCCCTTCTTTGGGCCTGAATTGATGGGCCTGCCTGCTTGTTATCCTTTGCTCCCTTGGTCCCTTTTGTGTGTCCCAGGAACTCTGACCCAACTCCGCCCTCTCTCCTATCGACTATTTGAACCACACTCACCCTCTTTTCCACGTGACTTTTTGCCAAAAGGAAGAACTGCATTCATATGGGAATAGGGTATTGCCACGGAAAATATAGGTGCCAAGCATAAGGCGCCGCCAAACGGATTGTTTAGGGAACAGGACTGTGGTCTAACAGCAGAGGACTGACCGCACCCTGCAACGCGTAAGGATAGAACCGAGCTGGACCTATAGCTCCACCGCCGGTGCTCAACAGCGCCAACGAAAGTACACGGACTAGAGCCTACCAGTGATGGCTCACTGATAAAAAGACACTGTGACGAAGAAATCTTGTGTATTGAACTGAATTCCGCTCTCAACTACCTGGTCAAAACTGTTCATTGGTCACATTTTTAAGTCAGAAACATTTATGCTGTGTAGTGCGCTTAATTGTCAGGAACACAACGAAATGCAATTTCCTATGTGCTGCATTCTGCCCATCACCTCAACTGTCTATGATTGTACGCCAAATGTTAGTATTGACAAAATGCTAATTCATCAACGATGCCTGTCTACCTGTAACCCCATCAATTACAAAAATGACTGCTGTAATGTAAAAAGGGGCGACTGTGGGAATTGAAGAAATTGATGTACATAAACAGCATTCATTTCCCTTCCTCTCCCACTCCTCTCCCTGTGAGCACCATGAATACCGTAAACTATTGACCGTATCACTCTGCCAGTAAGAGCCCATACCTATATGCATATGCACAGCCATTCTAGGCACCATGGCCTTTTACCCATTGGAATCCCCGGCTTCCCTCCTGCGCGTATCTTAAACCCCCTCTCTCATGCATAGACCATGAAACCCTCTCCCTCTGCGCGACCCTGCTGTGAAAGGCAACTCTCCTGCTTGACCCGCACAAAAACCCCCCCATTCCCTCTTGAAGAGGCATCCTTCACCTTAGCTGACATAGCCCTCCCCAGCTGCACCTGACTGCCCCCGCTCTCTCATGTACGGGTCATAAGATCTCTCTCTCTCTATGTGACTCTGTCCCCGTGTCCACCCTGGCTCCCCCTCCCTTCTCCTCACATGGGCAAGCCGCAAACCTTCTTCTTCTGCAAGACCCTGTCCTTGAGAGCCACGGCCGCGCCTGACCAACACCTCCTTTCCTTCCATGAATGCCCCTCTGTTGACAAGCCTTCCCTCCGCGCTCGATTGTCCACGCAGCATGAATACCACTCCTTTGATGACCCCTTCCCCCGAGTCCGGCTGACCACACATGTCCGAGGCCATCGCCTGAGCCAGGAGATACCATTTACTGCCCTTATTGTATGAAGTCACTCCTCTTCAAAGGATCCACTATTGATCCTAGCCACCCCACCCCCTGGGCTATGATCAGGCGCACACATCCTAAACAGTTGACGGAACACTCAGCTGCGTGATTGCCCTCCCCTCTTATCAGCAGGTCAAGGGTCCCTATTGTGAACATATGTGGGGTAGGATTGACACGAGGATTATAGGGATGTCTTTTCCTTTGCGTCACACTGTCCTGATTGTACTATCAAGTGTTTTGTAAGGTATAAAAGAAAGAGTCTCAGCTCACTTGTTAGAGCACCTCCTGAAAGACACCGTGTTTCGTGTCCGAAATGACTGGCTCTCCTCATGAGAATTAAACTCTGTTCTTGATTCCTGCTTCCAGCGCCCGTCTCTTTATTTGGTAACTATTCAACATGGGAACTAAGAGGCGGTTTGCGCCAGCGGCCTGGGCATCGGTAGTAATCTGGGCATGCCGTCCACAAATCTCCGGGTACTACGATATCAAACAGAGTGTTCAAATCGATCCACAGTACCTTAGAGATCTTCACAAACCTCTCTACCTGCTTGTACCACTCAACGGGATTTTCCCTGAGCTTTGGAAAGGAATTGGTAAAGGCCGCTAAATCCCCCCTACTCCAGGGCACATGCACGTAGCTTCCGTTCGCGATTTCTCGCAAAGGAAAAGCTTCCATTCGCATTAGCTCTCCATCCTGGGACCTCGCAAGTGTACTCCTTCTGACGGATCCCCTCTTAGACCATCTTTCCTCCCATTTATCCAAATCCCTCCATACTCTGATACTCAGGATCAGTTCCTTTATGTGTACTTTCAGCCCAATCGTCCTACGCTCATCTAGATCCTGATCCGTGCAATTTAGCCTATGGTTGCCCTGTAAAGCTTTAGTTCGTGACATGTCTATCATATACCTGTCTGCCAACTCAGATAATTTTTCATGAACTGACCTTGCTTTCCGGGTAACATCCTTAGACATAAACAGTATTTCATCATGATCATACAGCTCTATCCTTTCCATTGGCAATGTGCCGTCTATAATTTCTTCCAAGTCTGATTTTAAACTCATTACATCGAGCCGTTTTGCTTTTATCTCAGCTTTCAGTACCTCACTCCTAGGCTGTTCGTTTACATCCCTCTCACCCCCACTACGAGCCCTACGTCTCGGTGCAGGTGAGTTATGAGGCGTCCTTCTTGCTTCTCTTTGTTCCCACCTCTCTAGATCCCAAGCTTTCCCATCCTCCCTTGGGGTATGGTGGAACAATGATCTATTCCCCATTACTGCGTTCTGTCTTTTCGGCTCGGTCTCTCTAGATGCGAGATAGGATCCTCCGTTCTGTTCTACATCACTGCAACTCCCTTGCTGTCTGGTGTCACTCAATAAACGATAAGGTCCTTCACGGTCCTCCATGTTCCCGCGATCCCGTCCGTGATCACTGGATGTATGGCGAGACCTTTCGCGACTCTCTATATTCTCGTGACTCCAGTGTCGCACGTTTTCTCCCGGGGCATGGTGAGTGCACCTGAAACTATCTCGGTATTCCTGCGTCTTTCGTTCTCCCTCACTAAGAATGAGGCGAGGCACTCCCCCATACCCTGCGCTCTTGTCTTCACACATTTGTCTAGTGCCACCGATGGTATGGCAAGTATCTCCCTTGCTTCCTTGACTCCCTCCCTCCCACTCCGGGCTGCTTTCGCCAGCTCCGCAGTGAGAGAGGATCCTGTTATCCTGATCTCTCCATTCTGCTTCTGTTTCTAACTTTTTATTCTGAGTCTCTTCGGCAGCATCCCATTCTTTCAAATACTCCCTTAATTCCTTAAAGGTTTTTGGTTTCAGTCCCCTCAGATCCATCTGTCCTCTCTCCCTCTGTTCTGTCCAGGGACCCGTTGCTGAATCCAATGGGGTACTCCGACTCCTTGGTCCTAGCAACTGCCTTTGGGAATTGATCGTATTATTCCTACTCTCCATCTCTGCCCTTTCCCTGTCCCATCGTGCCTGTTCCTCCTGCTGGACTCCCTCTGGGTTGTAGATTGACACTATAGGACCTATGGTAACAGGTACTTGTAGAGCATCTGGCATTTGATACGACCTTGCATGCTGCGTTTCTGGCACCTTCTGGACCACGAATCTTCCTACTACTCTCTGTACGGGACTAGATTGAGGTACTTCCTCACCTTTCTTTGGATCCCACTCTGATGTGGGGAGCGGTTTATATTCCCCCCACCTAGCTCCATCCCCTTGCTGTAGTTCGGGACTTTCGGCTTCTCTGTTGTACGGAGGTGGTCTATCTAATAATAGCCTCACTATCAGATCCTCATCCGGCTCGCTATCCTCATCTTCTTCTAGAGGTTTCTTTTCTCCCGTAGTCTCTAGCATTGTGAACAGTTTGTCTGCTTCTATTTTTTGCACCCTCCACTTTTTAGCTTCATCGTCCCATTTAGCATCCTGTACTGCTTTTACCGATCGTCTCACTCTTTCTTGACGTCTATTCAAGCTCTTTTCGTGTGCCGCTCTAAACCATGCACTAAGGGCTTCGAACTGTGTTGGCCTCGGTAGAGGTCTCGTTGCAAGCATTACCGCTTTCAGTTGATTCAATACTTCTAGCTTAAACGTCCCGTATCTCGGGAACGTCAGTTCCTTATTCCCTTCTGTTAGCTTATTCCACTCGGAGATCCATAGTATTGAGTGTAAGCCTACATTCACTGCCATATGGTAAGCTGGTGTGCCTTCTGGTGGAGCTTCTTCTCCTGCATACAAGTTTCCTCTATCTCTCTTAAAGATCGCCCTTAAACGTTTAAAACACTTCATTTTCAAGAATCTACGATTTTCCTTAATTCTCTTCCTTATTTACTTCCTGATGACAAACCAACCAATCCCTACGCGGCTCTCGCTGACCAGCCTATCCCAGCGCGGTTCTACACTGACCGACCAATCTCAGCGCGGCTCTACGCTGACGTCACTCGTCCCCTCTGCAGCAGTTCCCCTCCTTTCTCAACTTGTCTCACGGTCTTGCATGCGTTTTCATTCATACGCCGAAAAATGACTACTTCCGTCCAAGCGATCACTTTTCTTGACTGTACGTCCACAGTCTAACTGTAATTGTCACCTCAACTAACGAGACGTCTTCCTCTCACTTCAGACGCTCGCCTTAACTGATAGGTTACTTACACACAGTAAACGTCCGGCCAGCGTCCGTTACTCATACACTCACTCAGACATTCCCCCTATCATCGGTCCTTCGGGTGATCAATGGTACCTCATGACCCCCTTTACAATGGTAGACAATTACTCTGGGTGTTCGATACACCCGAACCACTTAAGCCCTTCTCTGGATCTTAAGATTTTATCCGGTTGCGCGCGCTCACAACCTTCCCTCAATCACACTACAGGCATTCAACTCCGCTTGACATTACAACACAAGTACAACACAAAACACCGCAATCTGGCAACGCATGACCCTTATACTCACTCTCGACCGACTCTGCTGCTTTTCTCTCGACGCACCGTCAGCACCTTCTTCGGCAGGGATTCTTCTTCTGGTCGCCGATGACTAGGGACCTTGGGGTAATCTAGACCTAACCTAGGTTGTCTTCCTCAAGAAGAAAACCATCTTTCTCTGCTACCAACTGCGGGGAATGAGATTTTGATACCTTTTTTGATCACTTAGATACCTATCTCATTAATCTATTTTGGATCGATTATTTTCTGTCATTGAGTAAAAGACAAACCCCGCATAGGTTAAATAAACCCCATAAACTGACGCAACTCTGAAGAACCACTTACGACTGATGAAGTTTAAAAGTTTAATATAAAATCAGAATAAGTTGCATATACAATCCTCTCAGGATAAGATTCAACAAGTATACAGGAACTAAAAGGAACATAAATTCCCTAAAGAACCTCAGTCTACAAAAGAATGCAATTAAAGTCAATTCCAGAATCAACAGATTAAAAAGCATAGACACAAAGTGGTTCCGTTGCGTCATCTACAAAAAGAATAAACAAGTTAATTCTGTCCCTACTCTATACTAGGTGACATCCCTACTTCGCAAGTTCTTTACCTAAAAGGTGTCAGCAGTTTGACTTCCAAAGAAGTTCAAACTCTCTTAGCCTCTAATGGTAACATGTCGAGAAGCAGTACCCTCTCTGCCTACCCATCCGCTCTCTAAGGGTCCTCGGCCTACTGCTCTCTTGCGCTCTGCTCTTTCTCTCTGATCTTCAGTTCTGCGCTAACTTCTCCCCGGGGTGCTGTCCCTAAATACACAATCACAGTATGGGTGGAACGCCCCTTGACGCCCACCACGTACACATTTACACATGATGTCATTTCTGGTTCTTTCCATAGCTTCATCTCTTCGCGTCGTCCGTTAAGTTGACCTTGCTTCTTAGGCACCATCTTCGTCTTCTTGCTGGTGATTTCATTGACATTCCAGTTGACACTTTCAGAGCAAAGTCTATCACCTCAACAGAACTCCATTCTTTACGACTGTGTTCGTAACCTCGTTTGGTCCTGTGAACGGTCATTTCTAAACAAGACCCAAATTCCAAGCGTCTCTTATCTCACTTAGGCCATAAACTTCGTCCAGCATTGTCACCTTAAATCTAACAAGACCTTTGACTCTTGTCTCGCACGTTCAGATCAAGGCTATCCCCTGTTCCTGTGAGCCCACTAAATTACATGCAGCGGACTACACTCCTGCGAACTCTTGGTCAGTTAGGTTAAAATCACACATGACCAAACTTTTCTAACATTCCTACAACTCTTCTACACAGTATAACCTTTAACACACATTTATATATAATCGATTTTAGCAAATCAGTGATCATACTTGAATGCATTTTACATAGAATACAACGTTTATATTCTCGTGCTTACATAGTGTTATACATGCTCTGCACATTTCTTCGCTTTACATTTTCGCCGCTTTCTCCGTTTAATAATTACACACGTCCATGAATTCTGGTTTTGCACGTTCTGCTGTTCTTAAGCATTTCTATACATTTCTATATTAGCCCACTATGTATACGGGCCTTTCTAATTCTAATACTCTTTATAGAGTAGATACAGATACATTTCCTACTACATTGGTTACATCGGCTAATTTTACGCTACAAGTGTTAACTTCATGTTATAGATTCTACGTTTGCGTTATGTGCTTGTGAATATGGTACAGATATATTTTTCATTCAAATTGCGCTCTCTCAGTAGTGCAAGTACCAGAACACGATAACAGTTCAGAATAAGCAAGAGTGTAGACTTGTCAGGCGGATTCAATAAGATTTGCCTGCTGAAGGAGTAACTCCACAGAGTCCTATGACAGTCCTGCTCTGTTTACTCTCTTTGGCCATGAGTTCCTTTGCTCATTTGGCAAAAGATCTATTAGAACAATATAAGTTTGTATATTGATGTATGTTGCTATTTGTTAATAATAGACGTAGGTTAAAATTGCATTATTCGCCCCGAACTTGTCCATGATGTCATTGCAAGAAATACAATATACCTAGTATGTTCTCTGTAAGTTGTTTGGCTTTTTTTGTTCTCTAGATTTGAAAATCTGTGCTCATCTGTGGTCTGCGATACAGGCTTCAGCCCCAAGAGCTGTGTTAAAATGAAGATGCAACCTTCTTTTCTTCTCATTACAGTCACTCCTAATGGGGGGCATGTCGAATTCCACATCAGTCAACCATCAAGTTGCTTTGGTGTGAAAGTTCAAATATTAATAAATATATAATATTGTGCGTTATATGTAGAATAACAGGTTCCCCTTACAAGTTATAGCTAAATGCCAAATGGTACCGTCAAATGGGATATTTATGCCCATGGCAACAGAATCGTCTCTTAAACCAAATGTAAACTGTTACCCTAAATCACTATTTAGGTCCAGGAAATGGCTGTTGACTCAGTGTGCACAGAGTTTACTTAATTATCATGAAATTATTAAATCTGAACTTTGACTTAAGGTATTTCCTTTAGTTTTTGAAATATTCGAGATGGTATAGTATTTATGGTCTGGCTTGGAAGTGCAGCTGTCACCAGCTTCACTGCAGGTTTTTTTGGCTCCGTCTATATGTTGGGAGTCAGGAGTACATGTTTTGACTGGGCAGCAGTTGTGTGCTTCCACAAAAAAAAGTGCTTGCCTTTCATCAGCTGCCTTCATTTTGTTTATTTATCCAGCTGACTGAGGTTGACCTTTCAGGGGCACACACATGACGTTTTAATGCTATTAAAGTGTCTTAAATAACTAGATCATTTATTGTGTTCGTCTTTCTCTGGCAACAGTAAAGAAGAGAGGATGGCAGTCATTAACCTACATGGATTTTTGGGTCTGCTTGACAGTGCAACTGTCACTTGACCTTTGAACATTCACCAACATTATTCTACAGTTCTTTACTTCCATACAAATACGTTTTCTTTCCCATGCCATTCACTTGTAATGCTTCACATTACCATACACCTTCCTATAAAGTAGTGGTGGGAGGCTAACTTTACTCCGACATTGGAGTTCACAGAGTTTTGCCACTCTGCACTCCTCTTGGAGCGTGGAGTTGTGCAAAAAAAAATCCACCTATCACTGGCAGAGCGAAGTTTTCTGGCGTGCTTGCATAAAGTGGGAGCCCAAGCAACCAGGTGAAACGTGACATCACCAAGTCAGAAATACTTTAACATCAACCAGTGAGTGAATCCTAAACTGTACAATATGGGCAGACAGCCCAAAAGGAAGAACTTTTGTTCCCCTACTTAGAGACACCACTTTGCACAGATCAAGGCAAATTGTCACATAAATGTTTTTAGAGCAAGCACTTTTATCGGCGTAATGATGTGGGGCTTGTTGCTGAGACGAGTGCTGCCATGTACGTTATTGTAAGGAGCCTGGTAGTCATCTGTCCCTGTTGCCTGGACTCAGAACGAGGATGGCAGCACAGCAGTTACCCATCCTCCTGCTGTTGCCATTGGTGCTGCAAGTGTGGGGGCAGTCCCTCTTGCACTGCCTAGATGTGTCCTCCGACTTGTCCCTCCTATCTCAATGAGGTCTATGGCTTCTTCAGGGATTTCTAGGTGTCCTTCATGGACATGCCGTTTGAAGGTGCTTGCCTTTTAGGCAAATCACAGAGTCAGCATTAGAACATTTCAAGGAGAGTAGAGTCACAGCATGTTCCTTTAGCCTTTCTGTTCTCACAAGACAGTTCCACAAGTGATTTCTCTCTTTCCAAGGCTAAGGCCATTTCACCAAGGCTAGATTCCTCCTCCAGCCAGCAGGCTTTTCAACTTTTTCCTGGCCGGGGCCACTGTTCTCAGAGAAAATGTTCAGGGCAGCAAGGGGCAGTGTGCAGCTCAGTCCCCTGCCCATCCAGTAGCCAAAGTTGCAATGCTGCTTTAGTGTGTCATTGCCAGCACAAAATCACCAGGTCAGAGGCAGGATCCAATATTTCTTCCAAGGGTGGCAAGCCACCACTTTAATTTAGTGTGTTCTCCAAATTGTCTATTGGGGCTATGCGCTCTCATTTTTTTCCACTCTGCTGCACCTTCCACCACCATCAGGGTGGCTGCCAGAACACTACCTATCTGTCTTTTAGAAGGAAGAGAGGACCCTTTTGGCCAAAGGGGGCATAGATAGGGTTCCTGCCCCAAAGAAGAAACTCAGTGTTACTCCCACTACTTCCTTGTATTGAAGAAGGGCAGAGGTCTATTTTAGATATTTGTCCTCTCAACAACTTCTTGCAGATGGACAGATTCAAGATGCTCCCACTTGCCCAGGTCTTGTCTGCCTCAGGCACCAGACATTGGATGGTGGTGTTGGGCCTTGTGAGAAAGTGGCTCTATATATACTGGACAATAAGGAAGTACAGTGTGTATAGAGTCCACCAACCCAAAAGGTATGACAGAGGTTAAAGTCAGGACTGACATTACTCTCCAAAGTTGTAGCTTGGTCGAGCAGTAAGGCAGCACCAGAGGGCAGTGCAAAGCATTTGTTGTACACACTCAGTAAGCAAAAGATTTCACACACTCAAAGACTGAACTCCAGGCCAATGGTTGTTATATCCAAAGATATAGTTGTTTTATTTTTAGAACCAACAGGCATAAAAATATACTTTGCTAGGTATGAATACTTTCATGTAATTACTTTGCAAGGAAGCAATAACGTATGTGAATACAATAGGTACAGGGGTTGCTGAAGGCAACACAAGTCTAGACACACTTTAGCATTGAGCTCAATGGATTACTATCATAAAAGTACAGTTAATTACAGTGTAGATTACTTTAGTAGTTCCAGGTCTAAATCCTAGATTCAGTCCTGGGGTCTAAGCTGAAACTAGATTAGCAAGAACGTTTTAGTTACTGTAATGAATTTTCATGAATATAAAGCTGTTTTAAAAGTTCACACTTAGAAACTTTTCAATGTAAATCTGACAATGTTATTCAATGGGAGAAAATTCAGGTTGCAGGTAAAGTACGATTGCATTACTTTTGTAATCCAGCACTGGTCTCCTAGGGCCAGCACTGGGGTCTTAACTTAAAACAGGTAGGTAATTGCGGTTCAGTATTTCGTGTGGTTTTTAAAGAATATTTCAAGTTTTCAAAAGTAGACACTTAGAAGAAATTTCATAGAAAAGCAGACAATGAGTTCCTATGGAGAAAATGCAGATTACTAGTAAACCCGGTAAGGATTACTTTTGCGGTTCAGTACTGGGCTGAAAGGTACAGTACTGGCTTCTCCCCTAATCACAGGTGAGTACTTCGGAGTTCGGAATTCGGCTGATTTTATATGAATATTTTCAGTTTTCAAAACTTCACACTTGGAAAATTTTCGAGTGAAAATTGGTCAATGTTATCCAATGGCAGGTAAGTGAGTTACCGGTTTCCAGGTGAGGTACTTGGCTGGTGAAGTTGTGGTTCTGGGCATAGACTCAGGGGTCCCCCAGGGTCAGGTAGGTACAGTTGCTTCATCTCCAGCAGCACAGGGCCTGCCGGGTGCAGAGGTAGTTAGGCCCAATGATATCCAATGAGGGAAAGAGGGCCTTCGGTTGGTGGTTGCTGTCTAGCAGGCCACGCGGCTGTGGGAGCTGGGCTCCTGGTCACTTGCTCAGGGCAAAGGGGGAAGTAGGATAGGACAAAGGTGGCACAGCCAGCGGCACTCGGGCAGCTGGGTGCAGGGTGCTTTTGAGCCGTCGGGCGCTCAATGTTATCCAATGGGAAAGGTCAAAAAGGAACAAAGACTGCAGGCTCGGGGACGGAGACTCTCCAGGGGGCGACCAGCACTTCGAGAGGTAAGTTTTGATCTTGGAGCACAGGTAGGTACCCCAAAGGGAGGCACAGGGGGCTGTAGGGCGCCGGGTGCAGGGGTGTCTTTGGGTGTTGGAAAAGCTTACCCTCAGCTAGTCGCGGTCGGGGTGGCCCATGGTTCTGAGTCTGCAGGCGTCCTCTGGTCCGTTGAGGAGGGTCTTTGGGCACTTGACTTCGGGTCCCAGTCGCCAGGGGAACGTCCTCGTGGTCTTGGTTCGGTTGGGCCCGGCACGGGCTCGGCGGGTGCAGAGTGGGCTGGTACGGAGCTTCCTGGCTGGCACCAGGTGGGTTGTTGCAGCAGAGCCTCTACTGATGGGAGTCCCAGTCTTTAAGATGGTCAAGGCAGTCAGGTCCTCTGTGTGTCCCATGGTTGCTATCAGCAGGAGTCGCCGGGATTAGGCAGGGGGCCAAGTCAGTTGTTGTTGTCCTGTTGTTAGCAGCTGCACGGCGGATCTTCTTCTTCTTGATCTTCTTTTTTCTTTTTGTATCGGGATCTGAGGAAGGAAGGTTCAGGGAGTCCCTAAATACTGAATTCAGGGGTGTTACAGGTAGGGCAAGGACAGTTGTATGACATTACAATGCGGGCTTTTACCCCACGTGCCATTACAACGCTGTTTTTACAACGCAAGTCGTTTCAACGACTTGCGCTGTAAGCGCTGGATAGTGGAATAGTTTCATATTCCAACTCCAGCCCACGTTACAGTAGGGAAGGTGTTGGAATAGAAAATTAAACTATTCCTTTTCCAACAGCGCCCTCCAGCGCAAGTCGTTGAAACGACTTGCGTTGTAAAAGCAGCGTCGTAATGGCAGCGCGTGGTAATGCCCGCATTGTGATGGCTGTTCACCGGCAAGGACAGGGACCAATGGGTCCCTGCCCTGGAGTGAGTACACCCCCTGGCCTGCTCCTCTCCTGTGGGAGGGGGGCAGGAGCCTGGCTGTGATAGGGCAGGGCTCCCCATCTTCAAGATGGCCGGAGACCGGGGTCGTGCTTCACCTCGTCTCCCCCACCTGAGCGGTGGGGTTGGCACAGGCTGGCACACCCCCTTTCCTGACGTTTTTCCCTCCAGTCTTCCTGCCAGAGTGGGGGGTAGGACTGGTGGGGGCTGGTTGCTGGGAACAGCAAATGGTCTGGATAAGCTCACAGAGGCGCCATGCCTTTGAGGCTTCCCCCTGCCCCTCCTGGGGGAGGAGACCTAGCACCTCGCCCAGGATGTGCATTGTTGCAGGCCCAGGAGAGCAGGGGCTCCCTACCCAGGAGTCCAGCAACATGTCTGCGGTGTGGCAGCCTCTGCAGCCACTCAGCCAGACATGGATTTTAGGTTAGGTTTTCAGGGGGGCATCTCTAAAATGCCCTCTGGTGCATTTTACATTAACTCTCACACTGGCATCAGTGCGGGTTTAATGTGCTGAGAAGTTTGGTACCAAACTTGTCAGTCTTCAGTGTAGCCATTATGGTGCTGTGGAGTTCGTAATGACAACCTCCAGCACCATATACTCTTAATGGCATCACTGCACTTACAGTGCCCAGGAATGGCCCTGGGTACTGTAGGGCAGGGTTCTTCAATCTGTGGGGCGCGCCCCCCTGGGGGGGCGTGGCGCCATCCCAGGGGGGGCGCGGGCTCCACTTCGATCTTCCCTTTGTGCCCGTTTCTTTGTCTGGGTGATTCTCCCAGGAGGGGGCCAATTCACGGAGTCGAGGCAGGGGTCTCCTCTGCTAAAAACGAAAGCAAACAAACAGACATGCTTTCAGTTTTAGCAGAGGAGACCCCTTGCCTCCCACTGCAGCTGAAGCTGTCAGCTCTGTGAATTAACCCCCTCCTGGGAGAGTTAGCTCTTCCCAGAAGGTAGAGAAGGTTTCGCAGAGGTTTTGAGGCACGGGCAGGGTGGGCTCTGGTCCAGGGCCCCAGCCTTTCAAGGGGGGTGGGAGTGAGGGGGAGTTGGGGGGGCGGGAGTCCTTCAGTTATATTGGGAAGGGAGGGAGAGGTTGCAATCCGGGTTTGGGCCATGAATCGGGACAGTGGGCTCTGGTCTGCGGTCCTCAACTCATGAGGATCTTTGTGTGGGCACCCGGTGTTCAGGGATGTTGGTCTGCAGATTCGAATTTGAATCATAAAAGGTGTGAGGGTGGAGTGGTGGATGTATGGGTGGGGGGTGGATGGATGAGTGAGGGGATGGATGGTGAGTGAAGGGGTGAATGGATGGTGGGAGAGAGGATGGATGCATGAGTGGAGGGATGGATGGGAGTGGATGATGTGTGTATGGTTGGAAGGGTAGATGGATGGGTGGAGGGGTGGATGGATCAGTGAAATGGTGGATGGATCAATGAGGGGGTGGATGGTGGACGAGTCGGTGGGTGGATGGATGAGGGAGGTGATGGATGGATTGATGTATTGATGGGTGAAGGGATGAATGAATGGATGGATGAGTGAAGGGGTGGATGTGGGGATGGATGGGTGATTGAGGAGGGTGGATGGACGGGGGGATGGATGGAGGAGTGAAGGGGTGGATGAGTGGTCAATGGATGGATTCATGAGTGGATGAGTGGATGGATGAGTGGGTGGATGGGTGAAGGGTGGATGGAGGGATGGGTGGCTGGGTGAGGGGGGGATTGAGAGAGAGGGGGAGGATGGATGGATGGATGAGTGATGACATAAGATGAATGATTGGCAGAGTGGATGGGCAGGTGTGTGCATGGATGGGTGAGGAGAGGAGCATGGAGATGGATGGGTCAGAGAGTGCATGCATGAGTGGGGGGGAGGGTGGAGAGCGGGATGGATGGGTGGATGGATGAGTGGGGGGTTGAGTGGGTGGACGGATGAGTGACTGGGTGGATGGATGAGTGGGTGGGGGTATGGCTGGATGGGTGAGAGGGTGGGTGGTTGGATGGATGAGTGGATGGATGGATGGATGGGTAGAGGAGTGGATGGATGGGTGGAAGAGTGGATAGATGAGTGGAGGAGTGGATGGATGAGTGGAGGAGTGGATGGATGAGTGGGAGGATAGCTTGGGTGAATGGTTGGATGGATGAGTGGGTGGATGGATGGGTGGAAGAGTGGATGGATTGGTGAGGGGATAGATTGGGTGAAGGGATGGATGGATGATGGATGGATGGGTGAGGGGGTGGATGGAGGGATGAAGAGGTGAGATGATGGATGGAGGGATAGAAGGTGGATGGGTTTGCAAGTGGTTGAAGGGGTTTGGATGTGGATGGGGCTCAGATGGAGGGACGGAATGAATGGTGGGGGAGTTGGTGGATGACAAGGTGTACATGATGGATGGGGAGGGTTGTGATGACTTCCTTTGCTTTCTTGGTGCCATGAGAGCTGTGGTTCAGAGTGGAAGGTATTTGAATTGTTTGGCTGCTCCCTTGCCTATGTGTTACTGTTCTGTATTCTATGTGTGCTCATGTGTGGGATCTATGCATCATTCGTGTGACATTTTGCGTGACGTCCAGCTGCTACTTGAATGCGGGGCCCCCATGGGCAAGGTCGGGTTCCATGTTTTGGGTTCCGCTTGGTGAAGCACCCATGGTGTGTTCCTTATAGTGGGTTCATCACGGCGGTCCTCCCTTTGGTTCACTTGTGCATGGTGCTTTACATCCTACAATGTATTTGTTTATTTGTTGGGGAGTTTGTGAGATTGGGTTCTCAGCACTTGCGGTGTTGAAGACTAGGTACCGTTTAGAACTGGATGTGGAGTGCAGCCTGAGGATGGCAGTGGCAGGGATTCACCCACAGATTGAGAGTCCAGGTGTGGCTGGGCACCGGCACACCCGTCACATTCATGTTGGTGGTGTTGTTGTTGATCTGTGTCCTGTGTAAGGCAGGGCATCCTAGTGGGGAGAATTTGCGCACATTTTGTCTTGGAGGATTGTGTTTTGAGCTGTCTGGTACGCCTCTGTCGTTTCGTCACACCCACTCACAGGCCTGCAGTTTGCTAGGCACTCTTGTTGTGTTGAGCATTGTTTGCCGGATATGGCCCGTGGTGTGCGCGTGGCAGTCGATCATGTGGTGTGCCGGATTCCCGAGGTTTCTGTCGGGTGGTGGGGGGGCCCAACATCTGGGGGAATTCAGCTGGGGGGGCTCAACCTGGAAAAGTTTGAAGACCTCTGCTGTAGGGGCACAGGGCTCATGCACCTGGGCCCACACCTCTGGCAAAGGGCACCCAGCAAGAGGGCTGACTGATGTATGCCAGGGCAGTGGGTTTGTGGGCATGGCACACAGGGATGTGTAGAAGATAAGTGGGGTGGTGAGATGCACACCAAAGCATCACGTGTTTTCTTTGTTAGTCCTTATTTAATCCTTGTTGCATACTTAGCGTGCACACTTGTTCCGCGCTTCGTCTCATTGCGCTGCAATTACACAAATTACGGGAGGAGCCGACATAGGTTCCACCAAGTTGCACAGCCACCGAGGCTATGAATCCAAAGAATCAAACCATTTTTTAAAATCTTCAATTTAATCAATTATTTTTCATTCCATTCTTCTTTTTTTCACCTTATTTATTCAATTTGTTTTATTCATATTCGCTGTTTGGTGTTACTTTCATAAAACTTCAAAAGCACAGGTAGCGTTCCTCATGTCATTATTTATTTAAAACCAACCCAATACATTTCGGGAAGATATTCCCTTTGTCAGGGCCATCTAAAAGAATGAAATTAACACGAATATTTAGTCCATCTACTTTGGCGAAATAATGCTCTTAACATAAATAAAAACAGAATTTCACATAAAACTGAGTCCATCTTTTATACATGAAATTATTGATCGCTCTCAATTGCAAATTCAAATGTTATGATTTAATCATACCCATACACTGAAAAAAATTCTTAGAAGAACTAGCAAATCAACTCCCGTCACTCCCGCAATAGAGATTGTTACGTTTGGTTCAATTAAGTGAGGAGTCCGTCGTTTAGCTTTGTTTTTAACTCCGGTATAGATGTGGTTAGTCTCACCTGGGAGTGGTTTTAGAGGGCGGGAAAATAAAAACTGGCACTTCTCTGATAGAATTTGTTCATGCTTAAAGCGAGACACGCAGGCCTCGGCATGCTGAGTAACAATATGAGGATGTAAAAGAGATTGTTACGTTTGTTCAATTAAGTGAGGAGTATAGAAAAGGGACCAGATGACATGGTAAGCATAATCTCGCTTGGGGTAGTCTGAACGCTGATGAGCTGATGTTCACAATCACCCGCAAGTTGGGGGAGAATACCGGAGGCATATCATCTTTAAACAAAGGGTTGGAAAGAATGCAGGTATTGCGGGAGTGACGGGAGTTGATTTGCTAGTTCTTCTAAGAATTTTTTTCAGTGTGTGGGTATGATTAAATCGTAACGTTTGAATTTGCAATTGAGAGCGATCAATAATTAAAAATAAAAGATGGGCTCAGTTTTATGTGAAATTCCGTTTTTATTTATGTTAAGAGCATTATTTCGCCAAAGTAGATGGACTGAATATTCGTATTAATTTCATTCTTTTAGATGCCCCTGACGAAGGGAATATCTTCCCGAAATGCATTGGGTTGTTTTTAAATAAATCATGGCATGAGGAACGCTACTTGTGCTTTTGAAGTTTTATGAAAGTAACACCAAACAGCGAATATGAATAAAACGAATCGAATAAATAAGGTGAAAAAAGAAGAATGGAATGAAAAATAATTGATTAAATTGAAGATTTAAAAAAATGGTTTGATTCTTTGGATTCATAGCCTCGGTGGCTGTGCAACTTGGTGGAACCTATGTCGGCTCCCCCCGTAATTTGTGACACCGGGATGTGTGCCATGTCGACTCTTTGTTTAGTTCTGTACCTAGGCACTCATCCTGAAAAGGCTGTGTGTGGGTACCAAGGTACAGGGCCTCTACGGGTGGCACAATAAGTGCTGCACCCCTTAGGGGTCTTCTCTGGTCACCATTCCCTGGGTACCTAGGGTGCCATTTACTAGGGGCTGATAGGTGTCCAGAGATACCAATTGGGTTCTGTTTCAACACAGTTTTTAGGGAAGGAACACAGGCCCTGGGTACCTGGTTGGCAGGAGCCCAGGGCACACTCAGTCAAAGCACATCAGCAATCCGAAAAAAGTGGGGGCATACCAATGCAAGAAAGATGGCACTTTCTCACAGGCCTGCAGGGTACTTAGGTTCCATCCTGCAGATCCATATGTGCTACTAGTGGTTCATGGTAGGCCAGGAAACTTTTCAGTTCACAGTGCTCCATTTTGGGCTCAACAGTGCCCCTTTGGTGTTCATTAAAGTAATAGAGGTGGTCATAGCACACTTCGGACATTGGTGGCACCAATCTTTCCCTACCTCGCTGACTGGCTAAAGAAGGGGAGTTTGCCCCAGGCTGTCATCAACCCCCTCTAGATGAAAGCCGATACATCTAGCATTGTTCAGGTTCACTATCAATGTGCTGAAGTCACATCTGACTCCTTTCTGGTGCTCCTTTTCATCAGAGATGTTCTGGATATGTAAGGTTTCTGCCATTTCCCCCATCACAGAGAGTCTAGGACATTCAGGCTATGATCTTGATGTTTCATCCTTTCTCCTGGATTTCAGTGCATATGACTAGGAGGCTCTTGGTTGCCAAACATACCAGATGGCCAATGCAGGCTCTGCAGTGTGACCTCAAATCCCAGTAGACGCAACATCATGGAAATGTGTGAAATTGTATCCAGATTACAGAGGAGACTCCAAAAGATCTGCAGTGGTGGCTACTGGACCACATATGGGTTCATGGCAGGCACCTCTCCCAGAGCTGATGGTGGTCACGAATACATCACTGCCTGGGGCCCGATTACAGTGTTGGGCAGAAAGCCTCTGACCAGCTGTCAGAAGCTTTCCACCCAACATTGCAGTTTTCAGTCTGACTGCCGTACTAGGATGACAGCGTTCAGAGCGAAAACTGCAGTGTGATTCCGACACACTTTCGACTGGCTCAAGGAACATGTCAGAGCAGCGGAGCCACAATAATCCTCTAAGGCGGCTGAGCCAGGGATTTTCATGGAACTTTCCAGTAGCCATTTCATGTTAGCATTTCCGATATGGGAAGGCTGTTGGAAAGTGCATTTGGGGAACCCAGGGCCCTCTTAACCCCTGGCCCTCTGCTATGGGGCCTCTATGGTCCCCCCTAAACATCCCTGCACCATGTGGCAGGCACCTTGAGATGAATGTTTCCAACAGCCCATAGTGTGGTCAAATCCTAATACTGAGATCGGAACTGCTGACCTAACGTAGGGCAGTTCCAGACTGCTAGGGTGTCCGACATTGTAATGAGCCCCTTGGTTGGGGAGGACATCTTGGAGAGATGTAGACAAGCGGTCTGCGGTGGAGGCTCAACTCCACATCCATTTGTTACAGATTAGGGTAACTCACTTGGTGTTTGAAGGCCTCGCTGCACAACATCAAGGAAAGGCTGCTGCAGGTGCTCACTGACACCACTGTCATATGCTACTTCAACAAGCAGGATGCTGTGGAGTGTTGGGCCATGTGTCAGGAGGTTCTATGCCTCTGGAAGTGGCTGGACCACCAATACATTTCTCTGGTGGTAAACCACCTACTGGGATCTTTGAACTCCAGGGTAGATGAGCTCAGTCACAGATGCCTCACAGACCACATATGGCAGTTGCACCCAGAGGTGACGCAGGGCATCTTCTAGCAATGTGAAGAAATCTGGCTCGATCTTTTCATGACTGTTGAGAACTCACAGTTTCTGCACTTTTACATATTGGAGTTTCCAAGGCAGCTCTCTCTCAGAGACTTATTCCTGCAGCTAAGGACTCCTCTACGTCTTCCTCTCACTGTTTCTCCTGCCCTGAGTTCTGAAGAAGACCAGGAACAACCGGGTCAAACTCATCATAGTGGCACAGGCTTTGGCCAGGAGATTGTGAAACATAGAACTCCTAGGAAGGAGTATCTGTCCTCGGATCAAGCTGCTGCTTCAGGGGGCGCTTCTGTAGCAGCAGCAGGGCAAGGAGCTACGCTCAGGCCGGCACAGTCTGGTCCTCCATGTTTGGAGATTGAGCAATGACAGTTGACCTCCTTTAACCCTCTCCCTGAGATCACTGATGTCATCTTGCCAATGACGCATCCATCCACAAATTCAGTGTATGCCAGTCATTGGGACAAATTTGTGGATTGTTATGTTATAGTATATCATGCCTATTTCCATAGTATTCTAATCACTCGTGAGGATATACCAGCTTTTCATAGGTGAATAGGTAATGGTCTACCAATGTGAGATTATTCGAAAAGCCAAGTCTTTAGCTTCTTGTGGAACTCAAGAAGCGAGGAGGAATATCTGATGTGCTGTGGGAGGTCGCTCCATGCTTTGGGAAAGATATACGAGAGGGCGTGACCTCCGGCTATATTTAAGTGTATGCGGGGTCCATGTGTTAGTGAGAGTCCGGCTGAGGGGAGGCACATGGAAGGTTGCTGGAAGTGTATATAAGTGTTGTGGTTGGCTTGGTCCATGTTGTGTAGTACTTTGTATGTGTTTGTGAGGAGTTTGAACTGAGTGGGTTTGTGTATGGGACCAAGTGAAGTTCTTGAAGTGTGGAGTTATGTGGGTGCCGTGAGGTAGGTTGAGCACAAGTCTTGCTGCAGCATTTTGGATGGTCTGAAGCCTTTTCAGGAGCTGTTTTGCGATTCCCACGTAGAGTGTGTATCCATTGGCTTCCGTATGTAGGGTGGCATGCTGACTTTTTGCGTTCATCCTGTGAAAAAGGAGCAGCTCCAGTTGAAGGCAGGCCCTTGGATGCCTGTTTCAAGGTACTCTTCTGATCAGGGGGAGTGGGAGACTGTGTCGAAGGCCGCTGAGAAGTCAAGCAGGATGAGTACCTCTATTTCTCCTCAGTCGAGGATAATCCTGATGTTGTCGGTTGCTGTGATTAAGGCAGTGTTGGTGATGTGACTGGGTCCGAAGCCTGATTGAGTGGTGTCTACGAGTTGGTGTTTGTTGATGCAGTGGGTGAATTGCTCCTTGATGGCTATCTCCACAACTTTAGCTGTGTAGTGCAGTATGAAATATTTCTTTATTGCTTGATTTAAAAAAAAAAACTCTTGCAATAATATACAATAACTGAGATTCATTGCTAGGTGCTTAGCTTTGTTATAAAATCGAAAAACATTGTGAAAGCCAAATCTAAAAAGACGCCGAAGTCCAATTTAAACAGTTGAGAATTAAGAAAAGTCATTAAGATATTCCTTATGACATAAAAAGCTCTATAGCGTGATGCACAGTCCATGACACACTGCGGAAGAGAGATTTGCATCTTCCTAGTAGGCTGGGAGAGTTTGTATATAAAAACAGTAAGGACAAATAGGCTCCACTGCTTATACCGTGCCTTAATGTTGGGTCTAAAACATATGTAGATCAGTTACCGGGGACGGTAATCTCAGTGAGACAGGAGTCAGGTTACCTACCCGACCAACGTGTGCACATCTCGCCTCCTCTAGCTTCTTAGTGAAGCGATCCATAAATCTGACCAAGGCATAGGTATGGGTAGAGTTCAAGGGGTCAAAGCAAGCCAACACCGCTCCTCTGCAAGATATTATGTTCCTAGCGTTCCAACCCCTTTGTAATAGGGGCCTTCTGTCTTCTAAGAGATTAGGGCACAAGAATATCACGTGTATTATGTCTTCCCTGTGGTGGCCGCAGAGCCGACACATTGCCTGGGCACAATCTCTTTTCCATTTTGGTAGGTGACAGGTCAATGGAATCACTCCCATTCTCAGCCTTAACAGCTGGAGCTTAGTGCGTTCATTGAAGGTGGTTTTTAGGTAGCTCTGGGGTTTCAGCTTTGGGTAAGTGCGTAGAGTCATCCAACCGCGAGTCCATTCAGAAAGGCTGGCTGTGTCTTCTAATTAAGAAAGTCGATTTGCACTGATTTTTATTGTCCTCTTAAATTTGTGTTGGCTAACTTGTAAGTCTCAAAGGTTGCTCAAGCCAAGAGAACTGAGGCCACAGGACAGGTAATGATGCCGCGCCGACAATCGACTTGTTTTCAACTGAATCAATAAGTAGTGGGCCAGGCTGCCTTCCTTGGACGACTGTCTGCAGATACCGAATTCCAGTCTGATTTGTGCTGGTGATGTGCAAGATCGTTCTGTAACTTTTTGCAACTATTTTGCCTAATTGCCCACTGTCCCACCCTTTTATAACCTCACACCCATATGTTAGGCTTGGGATAATCTTTGCCTGGGCCACCTGAAGGATTGGAGTGAATGTTGGACGTTTAATTTTTTTATATATGGATCTGAGTGCAAAAAACAGCGCTGTGCCTTTCTTTTTTAGTTTTTAGTTTTGCCTGCTGACTCACATACCTGCTGTTGTTATGAAAAAGGATGCCTAGGTATTTGTGACATCTGGTTGCTTCTATTCTTTCCTGGTCTAGGGACCATACCGGATTTTTGGTCCAGATGTGCGGACCGCAAGGATTTTGGTTTTCTTTTTATTTATCTGTAACCCATTCCTGTTTGAATATATGGCGGTCGCATCCAGGAGATGTTGCAGGCCAATCTTTGTATGGCTAAGAAGAACCAGATTGTCGGTGTAAAGTAAGTTGGATAGAAGAAAGCTGCCTAGTTTGGGTGGATGCGAATTGACTGAGTCAAGAACTGCAGAGAGGTCAGACAGAAATATGTTGAAGAGCATAGGAGCAAGGGCATAGCCTTGCTTGAGGCCTTGCGTTGTTGCTATGGGTCGTGACAGTCGAGAGCCATCCCAGATCTTACTCCTGACCCAGGTATCATGGTGCAAAAGCTGCAAGGCCCTAAGAAGGCTGTTAGGAATGTTCAGCGAAGAAAGTTTCTGCCACAGCTTCCTTCTGTTAACCCTATCAAAGGCAGATTTCTAATCTATAAACCCCATGTATATGGGGATAGAATTGAATACGGCCTGGTTAATCAAGAGGGCGAGTGTAATAAGATTAACTGTTGTCCCGGTGTTGTTTATAAATCCAGTCTGGTTTGGTGGTATAATTCAGTTTGCGTCAGCCCATGATTGTAGGGAGTTCAGCAGTATGCCTGCAAAATACTTCGCTTCATTATCAATTAAGGCGATCAAGCGGTAGTTCCCTGGAGATTTTTTATCACCACCTTTGAAGATCGGAGCAAGAATCGAGCCCTGCCATGATGCCGAGATGGAGCTCTTCTCTAGGATGAATAGGTAAAGCAGGGCTAGCTGAGTGGCCCAGAAGGCTTAGTCCTCCTTATAAAGGGCTGGTGGTATTCTGATGTTGGATTGATGTCACTGAAAAGGTGAGCCTGAGGAGTGACTTGTCATGGGTAGTAATTTGGGCCTCCGGAACCGTGCTACCGTGTTGGACTGCGTGTGATAATGATCTGACAGTGGAAGGTCATTAAAGCGGTCGTGTAGAAAGGAATGCCACTATGACTCCAGAATATTGGAAGAAGCAACTTTGGAGGGCCCTCCCCCAAGGCCGTTTATGGTGCATCAGAACCTAGCAGAATTGCTGGTCCTCATGTCGTACAGAGCTTTGGCCCAGAGTGAGTTCCAGGTATTTCTTTGATATTCTCATTTGGCCACCTTCAGTTGTCTACGTGCCTCTCTTAGTTTAGTTAAGATAATTAAATCCATTGGCGTTGTTTTCAGTTTTCGCCACAGCCGGTTTATATCAAGTTTTGCTGACCGTATTGCGGGAACAGAGCCAATCAGTTGTTTAGGCCTTTTCGCTTGTGCACACTGAGTAGGTTTTGCAAACCGGGCAGCTAGACTTTCAGAGAACATTGTCCAAATCACGATAGGCCAGGAAAGGCAGTAGGGAGACTGGGCTGTAGTTTGTTTGCTGGGTGAGGGCCTGCCAAAGGTTTCTTTAGCAGTGTGTTGAAAACTGCGTGTTCCAGGACTTCAGGAACATTGCGTTGGTGTAGGTGGTGTTTAGGATGCAGGTGAATACTTTGCTGGTTGGGGAGGCGTCCATGTTGTAGATGTAGTGGGGGCAAGGGTCAGTTGGGGCCTCAGAGTAGATGGCTCGAATGATGCGGACTGTCTTTAGCACGGTTATTGTTTTCCATGTAATAAAAGTACTACAAAGGTTTTTGTGGGTAGGCTGGAGACAAGGGTGCTTGGGTTTGGTTGTTGGGTGCTGGGGTTTTGGTTGTTGTTGCCACATGACTAGGTGTAATTGGCCTTTGTGTATTCCTCCCAGGCAGTGTAACAAAGGGGGACTAGATGTTGGCAGGATGGGCCATCCTGCCAGGATGGGAAGGGCAGAGCTGTGCACAGACCCAGTTACTCCAAAGGAGCTGTCTCAGCATGCTTACAAAGAACTTCACACTAGTCTTTTCTCCACCCAGACATCTTGGGACCAGGGCAGGGAGGAATAACATTCCAGGAACATATGTAGGGGAGGAAATTCCAGAGGTTTTTCCCACTTCAAAGCTGGCACCAGGTATAAATATTGGATTCTCAGAACAATTCTTCAGTGTACTCCTGGATCAGAGGATACTAAAGAAGGACTGCTCCACTGCCAGAGGACTGCGCTGCTGCTTGAGGACTGCCTAGATGTGAAAGAATGAAGACCGAACCTGCTCCTGAGTGACTCCAGGGTCAGTCTGTTGACCTCCTGTTCTGAGATACAGAGACACAACAAGCTCCGGAGGCCTCCCTGCAACTGCCCAGATGACCTGCTGCACTGGACCACAACTGGACATAACTGTGAACTGCTGGCATCTGTTACAGTGAGCTCAGGATCCCCAAGACATGCCTTTCCAGGTCTCAGACCCTTGGCTGACATTAGTTGATCTTCTCCTGTGAAGAAAAGGAAAACTCCTGAAGGTTTTTGCTCTTCATGACTGCGAACAGGTCTGTTTGAGCTGAGATCATGACCCATGCGACAACTCCCAGAACTAAGCTCTGGTGGACCAAACTCTTTTTGCTGCAGGGACCACCAGCGATGATCGGCAACACAAGATCTGGACTTTTCGCTACAGCATCGACAATACGTGGTGACTGCCAACTCAAAAGATAACCCGATTTCTCAAAGTTGGTGGTAATGTCTTAATGCCACTTCTAAGGTATACTTTTCTGTTTCTTTGTGGCTCGTTCTCCATTTTTGTGGTATTCTTTGGTTGAGTGGCATTCCTCACTGTACCAGCTAGGCTGCTCCCAGTTTCTTTAGTGGTTGTTGTCAGGGAGTCAGCACAATCTGTGAGCCACTTATTAAGTAGTTTGATGTCGCTGTTTAGTTTTCCAATGGGGTTGGCCTGGTTCATGGGCAGGGTGTGGGACCAGTTGATTCTGAGATGCTGCTCCAGCTGTGTCTGGCCAGGTTGGTGGTGGCAGGTTTCATTTGGTGAGGGATGTTGATTTGGAAGTGGATGATAGCATGATCTTTCCAGGTGAGAAGCAATATTGTGTTGAGTTTGATGCTGTTGAAGGCGGCAAAGACGAGGTCGAGGGTGTATCCGGCAGGGTGTGTGGGTCTGGTGATGTGTTTTGTCAGTCCAAGGTTTCCTAAGCTTTCGAAGAGTGCAATTGCGCTGGTGTAGTTTCGGCCTTTCAGGTGGAAGTAGTGGTCTCCAAGTAGGATGTAGGATGTAGGCTTTGGAATTGATGGTGAGAGAGGGGATGAAATCTGCAATGCTGTGAGTGAAGATATCTTGTGGTTCAGGCAGACAGTAGACTAGGGCACCATTCAGGATGAATGTTGCTGAGATTTGCACTTTGAAGTGTTGGTACTCCATGAAAGGGGTCACGTTCTCTGTGGCTGCGGTGCAGCTGAAGGCTTCTCTGAAAATAATTGTGATTCCTGCTCCGGTTTGTTATGTTGGTTCTGTTATGTGATCTTGTATCCTGTTGGGATGGCCTTGGTGATGTTGGGTGCCAATTGGCAGTCAGCCACATTTCTATAAGGAAGAGGAGGTCCTGGGCATCTATGTCCAGAATGTCTTAGATTTTTGTGGTGTCTTTGTTGAGCATGTGGTTGTTGAGGAGAATGCATGATAGTTTGTTTTGGGAGTGCGTATTTGCTAGTGGAAGGTGTGCTGTGCGTAGGATGAATGTTCATGGGTGGTCTTAGCGTGGTGGGGGGGTTGCTGCACACAAAGCAACAGTGGGTGTCTGAGAAGGTTCCTAATGTGTTGTCAGGTGTAGCTGCAGCGGAGGGATTGATGTCCCAGGGTGAATGACCAGAGGGATGTTGCTGAGACAGTTGGACCAGGGTTGTTGGTGCTTGGTGCGGTCAGGCACAACGGGCACAGATAGACTTGCCTTTGCTGCGCCTTCAGCATGCCAGAAGTGCGTTTGCTTACAATTGCCATTAAATAGGTCCTAGGAGGGGGAGGAGCGCAGGGGACGGTGTGCAGGGCTTAGTAGGGGTGCAGGAAGGAACAGGTAGGTTGCAGAGGAGGAAGATTGGGGCACGGAAGGAGGAACACAAAAAGGAGGTACCCAAAGAGAAGGCAAAACAGCTTAGGAAATAAGAGCAAAAGGAAAGAGAAATTTAAATGAAATCAAATTTAAAAAACTGCCAACACCGAAAGGCAAAAAGCAAAGAGTGAAAAGCAAAAAGGGCAAAGGAGCAAGAAAGAGGTGAAAAGAGCATAAGGCAGAAGAACCAGAGGCACAAGAGACAAAGGGCATGTGAGAGTGGGAGATGAGGTGGGTGCCTTGAGGCCATTCGGAGGACTGGTCACAAATATGTCCAGGGAGGTCTGGGTCTTGGCACCCATGATACTGACCCATTGCAAGCAAAGTTGTCTTATGTCTTGCTGTTTATCTGGCCCTGGACCAGCACAGACTAACTTTGTGCACTGTTAAGGACTACTTATCTGCTCTTTCAGCTTTTTTGCAGTTGCTGGCTCAGCCTTTAATATTTAAATCATCTGTTGCAATGAGATTTTTGAAAGGTTAGCAACATTTGCTTCCACCAAAATCCTTTGTGCTGCCTCATTGGGACTTGTCTCACTTTAGTTACCAGTCTTCACTTTTTTTTGATGTGCACCCCTTTGGAGCCACAGCACAGTTTTCCAGTGAGACTTTTTTTTTACATTGAAGACTGTGTTTCTCATCAACATAAAATCAGCTAGGCCTGTGAGTTAGCTACCGGCTCTTTCTGTCAACCTACCTTATACCACTTTCTTCCATGGTAAGTTGGTGTTGAGGAACCGAGCTTCATTTCTCCCAAAAGTGATCCCTCCGTTTTATGTAGGACATCCTGCCATCCTTCCAGCATTCTTTGCTTTGCCTCATCCCTCTAAGGAGGAAGAGAGATCCCATTAGTTCGACCCTAAGAGAGCCATAAGCTTTTTTACTGATCATACCAAGAAACAGCGAGTGTACAATCAGCTCTTTGTAAGGTTCTCTGAAGCAAATTAGGGCAAAGCAGGGCAAAAACGACCATCTCTTGACACTGACAAAGAAGCAAAAGGTTTGCAGGTGCCCTTCACCAGGCCTCCCGCTGCTACCACTGTGTTAGCATGCTGAGTGCCTGGCCTGGACATTTGATAGGCAGTTGCATGGGTGTCGGTACACACGTTCACGAAGCACTATCGCCAGTCAGGTTCGTTGAGGGAGGCATTTTGCCCGCTCAGCCCAGCAGGACTTTTTAGCATGCACCAGTTCACAGACGCACCATCATGGACGGCACTGCTATGGTATCTATTCACAAGGAGAGGGATCTGCGGTTATAAGTATCCATAGGAAGAGCAAGTTAATTACCTAATCTGATGATTACTCTACCTAACTACAGATTCCTCACCGATCCTCCCACTATGTTCTGGACTCTTTTTGCACCTAACAAATGTCCCAAATGTAGACATCTGCACACTGGTCATGCACACTGTTAAGAAGCTCTGCGCCTGAGGGCGTGTACTGCCTATAAAGCAACTGACAAGTTTGCATGGGTGATACCTAGAAGCAGCTCTGCTCGCAACTACCAGAGCAGAACAACGTCAGCGCGGGACCGTATGACACCACCTACCTTTGTGCTGGAGTACTGCTTTAAAATTTCGGGATCCAGGCTGATGTCTGAGGAATAGTCACAAGGTGAGGAAACTGTGGTTAGGTACAGTATCCACCAGAAAGATCATTACCGAAGATAAATAACTTGTTCTTCCGTATCTTTTCCACTTTGTATGTAGGCTATACGGTGCAGCACAAATGCAAAGTTTGAAAAAGATGAACAATTAAAACATTTCTCCTTTGTTACACATGCCTTGGGAAAGTGTAAGGTTTTGGCGCAAATCCCTGTCAAACAAATATTAGTTAATAGGAATTTGTTTTTTATTTGAGGAGAATTTTTATTGAGCAATATTCCAAAGGCAAATGAACTGAGAGTAAAGGACAATCAGAGAATGGAAGGGTCCAATTTAAGACATACAGTTCAAATGTGCAAAGTCCTAGAGGGTTGATCGTGACCTGAGAGTCTAGAGCAAAATCCAGGAAACAGATGATAAATAAGTGCAAACAACATATGGAGATTCGATAAACCCAAAGATGTATGATATAGCGTAAAAATAAGTGATAGAGGTAAAGTAAAATGAGTAAAATGAAAGGGGAAAGGGGGGGAAATAGTAGGTATAGAGACAAAACATATATATCAGTTTATAAAATCCAAGGAGATCTTAGCGTATATAAGGGCCAAGCATTCCAGTTCGTAAGCTCCGCTCAGTCCAAGGGTTCAGCCCAGGGTTTTGAAAGATGGTGGTATCAGTTTTAAATAGCTCTCATATTGTACCCATGCGCTAGGGGAAAGGTATACAAGAGTATAGGGGGTGGACAAAAAAGAAATATGGTTTGGGAGTGGCAAAATAGTTATCAAGGGAGTTCCAGATAGATGTATTGCGTTTAATCCATAGGGAGTTTTGTAATGAGGTTTTATCTGCCCCTCTCAGAAAGAAGATCCAGTTTAGCCAAGGGAGGAAGGAGGTTGCAGTTGTGTTCTTCCAGTTAGTAAAATAGATTTGCAAGCAGCCGTAGGAAGGATATCAATTAGTAGATGGTTGTTGTGGGATCTGATGTTCAGATCTAAAAATCCCATAAATAGTGTTAAAAAGATCGCTCCAGCAGGAGTCCGCAGATTGAGTGGATAAAGCTAAACACTGAATCCCCAAATGGACTGACTGCTCTACGGTAAAAGAGAGGGTGGGGGAGATCTCCCATAGGGTCATTACAGTTCCAGCAACTTGGAGTCTCTGTTAGGGAGAGCTTGTGGAGGCTTACTGGGGTCCAGAAGGTCCTTTGTAATAACCAGAATTTTGTCTGTGCAAGGGAGAGGGATATCTTATATGAGACCACTGACCTCCAAATATGATGCCAAGATTGTGATGTGATCGTTTCGTTAGGATTCCATTTAGTTTGGAGTCTAGAGGATGTGATGGAGGACTACCGTTGTATAAGATGGTAGAGCTTGGAGGCCTCGTGGCTGGATTTAATAAAGGATAGGATAATCCTGATGCACTTTTAGAAGTTCCAGACTACCTAAAGATTGCCTTAGACAGAGGTTTGAATGCTGACATCATTCTTATAGATTTGTCGGCAGCATTCAATAGAGTATGCCATTCTCAGTATTCCTCTGCAGAGATTGCTGAAGGTCTGTGGCCAGGCACTGAATTGGTTTTAGTCTCTTAATGTAATAGATATAAATCGGTCACTGTGTCGCAATATTCCTCAAATAATAAGAAGCTTTAGTACAGTGTTCCTCAAGGCTCCTCTATGAGCCCTACACGTTTTAATGTATACATGGCCCCTATAGCTTCATTGACCAAATCCTTTGGGTTCAAAGTAGCATCTTTTTTGGTTGATACACAGCTCATCCTATCAATGGATAGAACCTCAAATGGCGCTTAAGAAGCACCTTTCAGGAGTTGTCTATCACAGGTCTTCAGGTTGGTGCAGGTGGTACCTGAAATGTAATTCAGAAAAGACAGAGATTGTGGTCCTTGGGAAAGTGAATACGTTTACCATTGATGGATGGTGGCCAGAAGAGCTACCAATCGGTCCCCCCACGCCCCATCCTCAATTCCGGATAACTGTAGTAAAAAATGCGGGGATGAAATTTGACAAAAAGATGTCATTCTCCAAGTAAATTCTTAATACCACAGGTATGTGCTTTGCCTTACTACGGCCGCTCAAAAACATTCTTGATCCCTTACCTCTGCGTATTGACTACGGTAATAGTCTCTATCTCGGCCTTTTTAAGACCTTGATCAATGTACTTCAGGTGGTGCAGAATGTGCCGGAGTGTGTGATCTTAAAGCTTCTGAGGTGATAATAATTATCAGGTCATCTCAGACAGTTACACTGGTTGCCTGTGCATAAGCGCATCCAGTTTAAATCTCTGACTTTGGTACATTGGATATATGTCATGCCCAAAATATCTGAGAGACAGATTTCAGCATTACAATCCTGTTAAAAATCTGAGATCTAGTAAAGCAAAGTTGTTTTAGCTTTTTAGGTTTATATTAAATAGAATGGAAGGCAATGCCTTTTCTAATTTAACAGACAAATTATGGAATAATCTTTCCCTATCATTGCGGGAGTGATGATGAATTTAAATATAGTAAACTGTTAAAAACATGATTGTTAGGACGGTCATACATATTTGGCATAGGGCAACTAAAATGACGGGATGGGAGATGAAACTTACAGAGCAGACTCCACTATGGAAGGGAGATATTTTGAAAGAAGTATGTCGGCTCGAGAGATTCAAAAACTGGAGCCTGATTGGCATTGACGTACTTGGGGATGTCTGGAAGGGAGGTAAAATGGTGTAATTCGATGCCCTATGGGAGAGCTTTCAAATGGATAGTGGGGAATTCCTTAGATATCGCCAACTGCGTTTGGCGCTTTATGGCCACTAGCAGGAAGGAACAGTGCTTCCCGAATATTCTCCCCTGGAGGATAGACACATTTTAGAACCCATGACTGTGAAAGCAATATCTCTTACTTATAAAAGAAATTGGTGAATGTTAGATCTGGGGGTCTCTAGTTGGCAATGGTATTCACCTTTGTCCACATAGGGACCCTTACTTCTAAGTCAGGATAAGGGGATTACACTCCTTAATAACCCCTGCTCACCCCCTTGGTAGCTTGGCACGAGCAGACAGGCTTATCTTAGAGGCAGTGTGTTAAGCATTTGTGAATATACACAGTAATACAGTGATAACACTACAGATGGACACAACACAGGTTTTATAAAAATAAGTATTCTTTATATAGACTTAAACACAAGATCACAAACGACAGAAATCCACAATACTACACTTAAGGTTACTTAAAAGATGATAAAAGTCTCTTAGTTCACGTTGTTGGTAAATGCAACAAAGTTCTCAACGAAGTACCTGGATGTGTAACACAACATGAACAAAAGGCTCGTGGAAGATGCGTTGGTACCGTGACCCAGGGGAACGGTTGCGTCCTTCCTCTATGATTGCGCAGAGTAGGGGACGCGTTGTGAGCCTTACCGGTGTGTAGGTGATGCGTAGATTCTTGGCCTGCAGGCCCGTTGCGGTGCGCAAGATGATGCCTTGATGCGATGCAACGATCCGGTTGTGATGCGAGAAGATGGCACCCTTGATGCAGCAATACAATGACGATGCGATGATGCCCTGGCAGCCTTGCGACGACTCTGTACTTTAGAGCCGCGACAGGCCCTGCGACGCGCTTCTCCGGTGATGCGATTGCGACTCTCTCGATGGCGTCACGCTTCTCCGGTGATGAAACAGCAGGCAGCTTCGATGAACACACGCTTCCAGGGAGATGCGGTGAAGGCTTGCTTCACCGGCGTTGTGACAATTTCAGCTGCGGCAGCGACACGCTTCTTCTCGATGCGTCGCGCTTCCAGGTCCCAGCGGCATGCAAGTGACTGGAGTCAGAATTCCCAGCAAGGAAATTCAGGTGGGAGCTGGAGGTGAAGTCTTTTGTCCCTGAGCCTTCAGCAAGAGGCAAGCACAGTTCAAGCCTTTGGAGAATATTCCCTAGATGAAAATCCTTACAAAGTTCCTTCTCCTATGCCTTGGCAATGAAGCAACCACTGCAGGCCAACCCAGCAAACAGCACACTGGCAGAGGGGGAGTCCAAACTCCTGCAGCTTTCCTGGTTCTTCTCCTTGGCAGAAAGGTTTCTTGTTCCAGAAGTGATCTAATTTCTTTGGATCAGGGTCCCAATATTTATACCCCAAAATCCTTTGTTCTCTGAAGGCAGAGAGGCCTCTGCCTAGTTCAAACGAGTTCCTGAGCACTTTGTTGACATGACTCTCTTCTTCCTTTCACTGTGCAGGGCAGAGTTATCAGCCGTCCCACAGGAGGTGGAGCCAGCACGGGGGAGGGAAGATACAGCTCTGGAGCACTCTGTTGACATGATTCCTCCTCTCCTTTCACAGTGCAGGGCAGAAACATCAGACAAGCCACAGGGGGTGGAGCCAGCATTGTAGAGCGAAGGCCCAGCCCTATTCAGGTCCCTGGTGCAACTCCTCCCTCCCATCTAGATGCAGATCTCTCCATTTACCACCGGGCTGCCCCAGCCTGTCTCCTGGAATCCCCCAGCCCTGTCACACACAAACCCAGACAAGGAATACACAACCCAGCAGAGACAGGCTCAAATGGTTAGGCAAGCAAATACCTGCTTTCTAAAAGTGGTATTTGTAAACACAGAATATTAAAACAAATTTTACTAAAAGATGTACTTTATTATTCTGAGTTCAGGCATACTAAATTCGAATTTCTACCATGTTTCCTGAGTCAGTTAGGATTATAAGGATGTAATAATCTTAAATGCCCATTCTGGCCTATGAGAACAGATAGCCTTCAATAGTAAAAAACGAAAATGTCTGTAATTCACTATTAGAACATGCTACACACATCAGGGCATGTCCTACCTTATACTTACAATGCACCCTGCCCTTGGACCTACCATAGGGGTGTCTAATATGAAGCAAAGGGAAGGTTTAGGGACTTACAAGTGGGTGCACCTGGCCAAGTCGACATGGCAGTCCTAGACTGCACATAGGCTTTGCAATGGCAGGCCTGAGACACACTTTACAAGCTGCTTCTGTGGGTGGCACAACCAGTACTGAAAGCCCACCAGCAGCATTTAATTTACAAGCCCTGGGCACACATGGTGCACTGTACTAGGGGCTGACAGATAAATCAAATAGCCCAATCATGGAATCCAATTAGTATATCAATTTAACATGGGAACCACTTGCACTGTGGCACTGATTAGCAGTGGCACAGTGCCCAAAGGATAAATCCAGCAAAAACATATCAAAACAGAGGAGGCAATCCGTCAAAATGGAAGGGAGACTCACACCAGTGCTGTCAGGTCTAACAGTGAACAACTCCCCGGACTGCTTGGGTTCCCTGAGGGAGCCCTGGGAATCTGACATGCGTTTGCTAGAGGATGATGACTAGGCGGAGGCTCTTCAGAGTCCCAGAACAATAGCCATCAGGGCTCACTTTAGGCTTGTCCAACTTCGTATCCTACAGAGATCCTATCCTCAAGAATCGTTCAGGTCCATATTGGGGGTGTTGGCTCTGAGCTGTGTGCTAGGGGGTGTGGAGAGAAGGGATCTTTCTTCCATATATTATGGTCATGCCCTAGGATTCAGAAGTATTTGAGGGGTATAGCCCGCATAATGGAGGCAGTAGCGGGTGAGCAGGTTCCTCTCGAGTCCAGGTGGCACATCCTGGGTGTCACGGAGAGATCACATGGCCGCAGTGGGCCAAGCTCTGGCTCGCCCTAGCAGTGGAGGTCACTAAGTGGAATATTGCCCGGGCATCGGGGTGGCGGATCCCCCAAAGGTGAACGCATGGCTGTGTAATATGAACTGGTACCACAATGCGGAGCAAGTGGTCTATCAAAGTTGTGAATGCCCTTGCAAGTGGGAAAAAATATGGGGGGCATGGACTCTATATAGAGGGCTGTGAGCGGGATCCAGTGGGGTAGTGTATGTCGCACCCTATAAATGTTGAGCGGAGACTTTTAATCATGTACCGTGGGGGAAATCTACGTTGAAGATTTGTGGATGCCATGTGCAGAGGGGTCCTGTAGTCACCATGTCCTATGCTCAAATTGTTCAAACTTGTCTTGATCTACTTTGTTTCTGAACCTTGTTCTTTTCCTAATTAAAAGGTTTTTTTTTTTAACTAAAACATGATTGTTTTCCTCTCAATAGTATCAGTGATGGATGAAATATTTGGCTGTGTTTTTCTTGCTTACCACTGGGATACCCATTTGGGCTGCTGTTTGAAATATACAAATTGATTGATTCATTTATTCGTTCACGTATGTTAATAACATTTTAAAAGAAGCATTGGTAGTGCCAATAGGTCTGGCTTTGAAAGCATGTTGTATGATAATGTGAGACATTAGAATTAGATAGCATGGGAATTGATATGCATTTGTGTGGAAGCAAAGAACTGTAGAATTATATTGGTGTAGGTCAATACAGAACTAGAAATCCATGTAAGTTAATGACTGCCCTACTTCCAGCTGTGCTGTTTCCAGAGAACAACATCATAAATGATCTAATAGACTTTAATAGTATTACAATGTCTTGTGTGTGACCTTGACAGTCAAAGCACAGGAAGCTGGATAAATAAACAAAATGAACACAGGTGTGTGAAGGGCAAGCACTTTGTTGTGAAGGTACACAACTTCTGCCTAATCAAAACATGTACTCCTGGCTCCCAACAAGTGGGCGGAGCCAGAGCCACCCTCCTGGTGATTCTCACTTAATTGTCTGGTGACAGCTGACCTGTCAAGCCACACCATAAAAAGGTTCAAAATAGGGAGTGAAACAAATACAGAAGCCGTTATTTGTCATTTTTCAATGCTGTTTCTCTGGTTAGCAAATAAGTGTGCTATTAAGTAGTACCTGTATAATATGTCTTAGCGATGGTCCTTTATTTGGTCAGTCACTCAACATGTCAGGATGTCTTTTGGTTCATCTGCATTTAAAAATGGTAACAAAATTTTGTGGAATATAAAAGGGAGTGTATGTACATCACTAAAAAGTGCATGTCTTCTCTGTCCATCGAGAATAGCTCATCCAAAGTTGGCACATCTTTGAGGTGAGAAGGCATAGTTATGTCAAAACTCAAAAATCAAAACTGCAGTATCATAATTTAATGACTTTTCCAAGTGAAGTTTTACTCACATGCCCATTGCGGAAAAATACAAGTCAATGCCTGCTGAAAAGTAAAGAGTAAAGAACAACTGCCGTGGTAAGGATATATCCTAGCGGAAGTAAGTGCCGTATCAAGTATGGAATGGAACGGATGTACCAGGGAGGATGCTTACATCAACACTGCAGTGTGTCTTTTCTTTTCATACCATAAGCACATCTCAAGGACAATACCATCCTGGAAGTAACACAGAATGCTTACCCAAAGCTTTTGTACTCCACATTGTTGTATCCGTTGGACATTGTCAGATTGGAAGTAAGAAAAATGATAAATTTCAACCGAGCTTTATTCGGCGTAAAAGCATAAAAGCAGATCACAAATTAGGTATGCTAAAATTCATTAGCAAAGACATAAAATAAATAAACTATTATACAGTATAGCAAGCGATCATAAAAAATAGATACATATAAGATCAGGCAAGCCACAGGTCCCTCTTTTTCCAAACATTTCTAGCAGTGAACAAACACTACTAATACAGAAGCATACCGAAGGATTAGCCAATAGATGTATAAAAACGAAAGGCGGTCTACACTGATTAAAGTTTGCATGTTTAAGTACTGGGATAAGGAATTTTATTCTAGGCATTACATAACTATGGAAAAAAGTACAAAGTTCATAGCGGTTTGTAAAAAGGATCGCTTCACAAGGACAAGGATTTTGAACATTAGACACCATCCTGATATTTAGAAATACAAGAGAATAATGCACAGTATCCATTCTGAAATATGTTAGGATGGATCGTATCCAGGTGTTCCAAACCTTATTAAACATGGTCCCATAGAAACCAAGCATTTTTTCGTTAGTTAGTTCAAGGGCCTCTGTGTTTGCGATTTCTTATTTAATAAAAATATATTCTTAGCCATTTTTTGTCTGTTTTAGTAATACTCACTGAACTAGCAAAAGGATCGGGCTACCAAGCTCTTCACATAGTGAATTTACACAGCTAAGCCATCTACAATGAAATTGGAAATCCCAGGCTAAACAGTCTAAGACTTAAGTCAGATTGATAATCACAATAAAAGCGGGGCAAGCTAAATTATATCTCATAAATAGGAAAAACCCAACTCTTAGTGGCATTAATAATGCAGGCTGTTCCACAGGATTGCAAGTAACTGTTTGCAAAATCTGTTCTACTCATCCTATGAGACTCTGGAATCGTTAAGGTCCCTGACATATGTGAAATAAATTGTGGAGGAGAGACACTTCATGTTGTATACTTAAACATGTGTAGTAGAGACTTATTACATAATATAGAGGCAAAATCAAAAACGGTAGTCTGTAGAGAAACAAAGGACTTTCTTCTTGAGGACAAGTAATGGGATCAACAGGTATGGTTGTCTTAAGTAATCCCTAGATACAAGAAGGCCTGAACCTTCCCAAAAACATGGGAGCATATTATCAACAACTAGCAATATTTATCACTAAATAAGCTTAGCAAACGTTTTTTTATCGCCGCGCATCGCCGGATTTTATCGCAGAGATAACGTGCTATTAGCAACGTTTATCTCCAAAGCGATAAAATATCCGGCAATAGCAGCGAAATGCGTGAATATTGCTGGGAATCCAGCGATATTCAGGCATTATCGCTAATAGGGAGTTAGCCTGAATATTCACCTCCCATTGGATATACAGGCTAAGAACTGGTCTGAGCAGGCGTTAGTTTTCGTCGATATTCGCGCTTAGCGCACATTTTCTTGTCGCTACGGCTGCGTTGATAATAGGCAATAGCGATGTTAGCGACAAATATCGCTGACTTGCAAAGCGGGCCCCAAACCCCTCGCTATCGCCTACAAGCTGTCGCTAAGTGCTGTTAGGGACAGCTTGCTAATAGGACGATAAAATTATCACCGCTATGCGGCCGAAAACAGCCGCAAAAGCGGCCATAATCTCATATCACCCACCTTGATAATATGCCCCCTGGATATTAACTGAAAATGTGTAGGTCTTAGTAAACATGAGCCTTTAAGCCATAACATCATAACATAAGGTCTTGCATAGTTTGTACTTAATTCTCATCCACTTATAATGCCTTTAATGAGATGGATGACCCCATCAGCCATACATGTGATCAGGGCGGTATTGTCTGCATACAAAGGGTGGGAATGAACTTGGATCCCTCCCAAGATATGTCATGGTTTATCTCCGTTATGTTCATTCAAGATTGGTATTATATAAAGCAAACAGGATCAGAGCCATAACAGAGTCTTGCTAGATACCCCTGGCCAGTCTAAAGGACTCACTACATTCATCCATGACACCATAGCGTATCCTGGCGGACATGTCACACTAAGTGCTGTAGAAACGTCAAAATGCCAATGTTGACCCCCACATTCAAAAGTAATCTCCAGAGTTTAGGTCTATTGAATCTTTCAAAAACTGGCTTTAAGTCCACAAAAAATAAGCAAATGGAATATTTTTTTTATGAACCTATTTTAAACCTTAAGGAGGTGACATTTAGGCATTGTTCAACTGTCTGTAGACAGGCCAAAAAACGATGTTGCGCTTTGGAAAAAAATATGTTTCTTCGCTGGACAAGCTAATAGTCTTTCCAAGATAACACACACAGACATCTTGACCACCAAATCAATTAGGGAGATGGGGCATTAGCATCAGGGGTCACCCCCCCCCCCCCATACCCTTGCTAAGAACAGGTGTATTGGTAGTCTGGGACCAAGAGACAGGGATAGTGGAACTGCTTGCAGCAGCACTAAGTATTCTGGTAAGTGTGAGGGCCCACAAATCAATATTGTTCTTTAAAAGATCCATGGGAATACGATCTGTGCCAGCGGCTTTGGCTGCCAGGCTCTTGGTAATAGCCAGCCTAACCTTCAGATAAGAAAAGACTGACCAATGACGCATAGGCTGTCAAAAAAGGGTAGGAATGCCCGGCCCTCAATCTATGGTAACAGGCTCATTATAAACAGCAGAAAGGTGACTAACCCACACATCAGGGAGAATTGCGAAATCAAGGGAGGAGCTTCATGTTCCAAAGTTTTTTATTGCCATTTAAAATTATCATAAACTAGTTCAAGCTTAACTGAAAGAAGAAATTCATAATCTTCCAGAAAAGTCCAGTCTCTTTCTTATGACCAGCCTCGACAAGGGAGACTGGATTTGCTCTTTGTTCATGTTTCCTTTGATGAGTGCTTCCTTAAAATGGAGTTGCCAAAGCACTCTCTCCGATTTTTCCCTGGGTCTTTTATTCAGGGGCTGTCTTAGATCATGATTGGTTGGAACTGAAAGTATGAGTGGTCAAATCAACTATGTGGTTTAGAGACAACGGAACTACAATAAAATGTTGATAGAAACACATTCTGAAAGGAGACCAAAATCAATCCATCAGATAAAACACAGGCCTCAAAATAATTTTAAATATAATTTTATTGGAGTTCTTAAATTGATTTAGAAAGGCTTCCGGAATAACGTGGTCCTGCTTTTATTACAATGTAATGTAAGTTCCCCTGGATCATATTAGTGGATTTATCCGGGAACAGGGGGAGGAAAAAAGAAAGTTGCAGGTCAGATCAGGTGATTGATAATGATAGAACAACCCAGGTCTGTAGTAGGGGAAGAACAATTGTCTAAGGTATATGCCCATTGTACAATAATCAGATTTCTATCAGAGATTCATTCCTTGCGGATCCTGTTTGACACTAATAATAGCGACTTTCATACTAGAAAGATTGGTTTTGTCACCAGCTAGATTTATAGAAAAAGGGTAGAAAAATGAATGTGGATTCCAAAAAGAAATCCAGATACTTAAACAGACCATTGAAATTATTACATTTGTTTTGGAAAAAAGAGCATTATAAAAGTTGAAAATCATAATTTGTATGTCCTTGCCCCAATGCATTTGAACAAACTGAGAATTATGGACATCGACAGATATCTAACAACAAATGGGCCAAATCCAAGTGGTGAGATTATGTGGATAAGTCTCCTGTAAAACAATAATGTCAACCAGTCTGACAATTCAAGCCAGGGATCATTTGCTAGGAGAGATGCCAGCAAATGCTCCAAGAAAGAATATTTAAGTACCTCTTAGAAAATGTTGAAAAAAACATAGTTAAGCTGTAAAAAATGGCACCTATGCAGGAGGGTCTTTGGCAAAGTGGGCACAGGAGCATGATTGTTGGCAGACTCTTGTGGGGGAGAGTGAGTCAAAGCCATTCAGTAATTTCAAAGTGTAAATTTCTTCTTCCACCACAAAAGACGTTTTAGCAATGCCAGGCGTCGATTGAGATATTTTTGGGTCACAATATTGCCTTCATTAGTATTTGCTTTGGTGGGAACATTTTGATAACACTGAGAAGAAATAAGAAATATTTTAGTCTCTCCAATATGTTCATTAATTGAGTTCATTGCATCGATTAGAAAGTTGTCATTGGAGTAGAAGGAAATAAAACGTTTTCTATTACTTGATCCCTCCACGGTGACAGGAGGCAACCTTATTTTGCCCATGATAAAAACAAGAGAAAGATAAACAGTTACAAGTAAAAAAAAGTTAAACACCAAGATGTATGGCTAAGCCTCTTCTGGGTTCAGCACCTAAACAAAATCCCTTAAGGTTTTAACATCAAATCATATGAGGCAATGTGTCCCTAAAGATAATGGATTAACAGCAAATAAAACAGCATAGTTGATTAAATTAGTCTTGAAACGAGAAGATACTTAAAGCCTTCGTTAAATTCAAAACCATGAAGGTTTATTAAATAATTAAAGTGAATTACAGAAAGCAAAATCAATAGTTAGTCAAATGCATGGAAAATCAGTAAAGAGAATTAGCACAAGGCTCAATCAAATGCAGCAAATGGAATAAAAAGAAGTCAAGCCTCAGAGCCAAATATTTCCAAGACTTAAGCAGTAGGCAGACTAACGTAAATCCGCCTTGTAATGTAGGGGAAAACCATAAGGGGCACACCTCCAAAAACAGCTCCCTATATATCAAAATGCACAGTGAAAATTGCAGTGTTAGGTGACCATACATCATTTCAAATGACAAATCAGAATACAAACATTAATACTGCATCATCTAGCATCATTTCAAAACCATCGCCTAAATGAATATTAGAACAACCCCATTTGATCAAATATCATTGGATGTGTCAATACAAATCTAATATATTCAAAACAATGACTGTCTCATTTTATGAATAGTCCTACGGTAGTTCAAGCAGGAAAAGCCTTCAAAATTGCAAGGGAAATGTATTATTCAGATGTCATAATACATGATATGTTATGAGTCAGTGCAGACGGTGCAAGGTGCGAAAAGTGCTCTATGTGTGATGATATTTACATACATATAAGGACTATGTGGGGAGTCACAACGTTATACACAGTTGCACAGTTATACATGCTTGTTCAATGTCCACTCAGAATCATAGTTTGACATATAAGTGCATTCAAATTGGACATGGGTCCTGTAATTAATTAAATGCTATAATTCCATACCACATTGTGATTGCATGTCTTGGGTGGGTAGATCTGCAGATAAATTTGACTCACAGAACCATTGTACTAGATATAACTATTTCAACCTGATTTACATTCTGGGTATAGGGGTCTGTCCTTGTTGGTATACCTGTTGGAAGAAGTGAAAGGCTTCCTTCAGACGGTGTGCTATGTTTACAATGAATCATTTGCACAGACTTAAATTTACAATGCATTTTTTATATCACGTCATTTACATAGACTAACATTTACCTCACATTATTTTATATGCTTTGCAAATATGAGTCTATGTAGTTACATGTTTACGTTCTCTGGAAATTAGAAAATTATAAATGTTATGGAAAGTTAGTTAATTTTTGGTTCAGGATCGAGAAGTTATAGAGGGGCAAAGGGTGGGTAGCAATTCAATTTGAAAACCGTACTTTAAATTAGTGGTACTTTATCTTTATTTAAATTATATTTTATTTAAGAACAGGTTTTAAAATTGATCTAGAGACAAAGGGTGGGAAGTAATTTAATTAGATTATATATTTTTTATATATATATATATATATATATATATATATATATATATATATATATATATATATATATATATATATATATATATATATATATATATATATATTACCTACTGGCGGTCGCCAGTAGGTAGTTATAGTTAGGATTTTTTTCAATGTTAAATCTCAAAATTCTATTTGGAATAACTTTGGCGCCGGTTGACGAATCTGCCTGAAAATTTCCTCAAAATGGCCTCGCGGCGTTCCGGTCCTTCCCTGAAAGTTTGGGGGGGGATTCGTCAAGCGGGGGCCGAGATAAAAGGGGGGTCCCAAAACGCGTTTTCCCCATGTTAATTTCCATAGGGCGGTCGATTTCACTTTTAGCCCGAACGGCTGAATGGATTTCCACCAAACTTGGCAAAATTGTAGGGACTGGTAGCCCGATGTGCCTTTGCTATGTCTCAAGATATGTGCTCCAGTGGATTTTGAGTAATTAAGGTTCAAAAAAATATATATATCTATAGCAGCGCTCCGGTAAGCGCACCGGTACGCGCACCGGGCGCGCCACGCGACTTGCGCGCAGAAAGCTGATTGGCTCTGGGGTGTCTGTAAACATTCTAAACAGTCCGGAGCGGCCGCCATCTTGTGTCTCGGTAGGATCGAGACACAAGAGGTGGCCAAAACAAAGGGGGAAATGACCATAAGGGGGCAGAGTAGATCCCCCCTTGACCCCCTAGGTTTGATGTGGGGGCCATAAAAGGGCCCCACGGGGCAAAAAAAAAATTTTTTTTTTGATTTTCGCGGGGGGAGCGCCCGGTACGCGCACCGGGGAGCGTACCATGGGGAAAAAGAATGACAGTTTTAAAAGTGGCTGATTAGAAAAAAAATGTTTAGTTGTTTTTTTTATACATACACATACATATTTATAAATGCATGTGCACATATATATATGCATATATGTCTATATGTGTGCGTGTAGAGAGAGGTAGAGAGGTAGAGGTGTAGAGGTAGAGAGGTAGAGAGGTAGCGGTAGAGAGGTAGAGATTAGTAGAGAGAGAAGAGAGAGGTAGAGAGGTAGAGAGTAGAGAGTGAGTAATAGAGAGTAGAGAGTGAGTAGTAGAGAGTAGTAGAGAGCAGTAGAGAGAGTAGCAGAGTGAGTAGTAGAGAGTAGTAGAGTGAATAGTAGAGTGAGTAGTAGAGAGTAGTAGAGAGTGAGTAGTAGAGAGTGAGTAGTAGAGAGTAGTAGAGAGTAAGTAGTAGAGTGAGTAGTAGAGAGCAGTAGAGAGTGAGTAGTAGAGAGTAGGAGAGAGTAAGTAGTAGAGAGTAGTGGAGAATATTCCAAAGTTTGGCACAGCACCACTTTCACAATGAGTCCAATCAAATCATATCACTTAGAGTACTTATTGAAGCGCTGAATCTTGGTGTATATTCAAATGCTTTTATTTTCCTTAAGTTTATGTACCACAGCCAGCCGAAACGTTTCGTTCTGTACAACAGAACTTCTTCAGGGCGTTCTTATTTCCTTCAAGTTATGTCGGTATCCTGTTGTCATATAACTAGATATTTCTTCCAAATGTTAGACGAGACGTAAGTATATTCTTATTAAAAGTGACTAGGTATCAATTTTACCCACACAATTCGGGCAGACTTGAGTAATTTATAGCATCCTCAAAGTCAGTCTTTCAAAAATTCCAAAGTATAGGACATGATAATCCAAATCCAAATGTTTCTCAAGAAAAGTCATTTACAATCGTTCGGAATATCGGTGTTTGGGCAGATATGATCCAGGGACCCCCAGTATGCAAGGGTAATTAGTCCCCCCTCTGCAAAGGCGCCAGTGGCCTGCATTGCAGAGAGGTGTAACAAGGGTGTGGCCTCATTACACTTCTCTGCAATGCAGCTCCCTTGCGCATACTGGAGGCTCCTGGTGGACTAGTTGACCCCAGGGACCCCCAGTATGCAAGGGGAATTAGTTCCCCCTCTGCAAACGCGGCAGTGGGCTGCGTTGCAGAGAGGTGTAACAAGGGGCATAGTCTCATTACACCTCTGCAATGCAGCCCCAGGCGCTTACTGGAGGTTCCAGGTGGGCTAATTGGCCCCCAGGGGCCCCCAGTATGCAAGGGGAATTAGTTTCCCCTCTTCAAACATGCACGGGGGCTGCGTTGCAGAGAGGTGTAAAAAGGGTTGTGGCTTCATTACACCTCTCTGCAATGCAGGCCCCTGGCGCATACTGGAGATTCCTGGTGGGCTTTCAGGTCTTATATAGTTAGGAATTAGCATTAAAAAAACCTTTGAAATTCACTGAAAAAACCACAGGTTTCACACCAGTTATAGTTAGGAATTAGCATTTAAAAAACCTTTGAAATTCACTGAAAAAACCATAGGTTTCACACCAGTTATAGTTAGGAATTAGCATTTAAAAAACCTATTAAATTCACTGACAAAACCAGTTATAGTTAGCTGGAAATTTTACTGACATAAAACCATTGAAATTCCCACGTTATAGTTAGTTGGACTCACTATAACTTGCGCGCCTGCAATGCACTGCTGATGACGTCACATATTACATCACTCATGACATGGTCAGTGACATCACTCATGACATCACTGATGACACCATCCAGTGAATGTGTGTCTTTCTGAAAAATAAATTTGTTTTATATATGTATTTTTAAAGGTCGATGGAAGAATAAATGTTTAAATAGGTGTGTAAATGGATGTTTTTTTTAAAAAAAATTGGTTGGTTAACTGGCTTATTAAGTGTATCTTAGTGAATACATATATTAGTGAGTATTGTTTAAATATTTAAATGTTTGTATCAGTGTTTCTCTTTGTGTATAAGTGGCTGCAGGGGTTGGTGACTGACTCACTGTTTGTATGTGTTTTGAAGACAGCATATGTGCAGGACTGTATGGGTGGACGAGTGTGTATATGTGTGTGTTAGTGAGTGAATGACTGTCTCACTAGTGTCTTCATTAGTAACGACATATGTTTTAATCTAGTATATGTGAGTATTGATGTATATAAGTGAGTATAGTATATATAGTGAGAGATTGTAGGAGTTCCTGTTTAAATAAGTATGTGTTTCTATAAGTGATTGTTTAAGAGAGTAAGTATGTGTAAGTTTCCTTAGAAGTAAGGTGGTAGTGTGTGTATAAATGTATATGCAAATAAATGGATGTTCAATAGTTTATGTGCATGTGTGAGTATGTGTGTGAGTAACTTTTGGATGACTGCTGATGTGTAACAAAATGTATAGGTGTATCACTACATATGATGAGTGAGTATATATATGAGTGACTATATAGAACTGTTGGTGAATGAGTGGATGAGTATATAGATGGTGGAATTACTGAATTGGTTGTTGTTACTGGTTTGGGTATCTCCATTTTTTTGAAAATGTTTGTTTCTATTTTTTAATATGTGTTTCAAGCGTTACATTACACTGAAATTAGGTCTGTCACTCTGTCACAAGGATGATGTCATCAGTGATGTCATGAGTGATGTCACTGACCATGTCATGAGTGATGTAATATGTGACGTCATCAGCAGTGCATTGCAGGCGCGCAAGTTATAGTGAGTCCAACTAACTATAACGTGGGAATTTCAATGGTTTTATGTCAGTAAAATTTCCAGCTAACTATAACTGGTTTTGTCAGTGAATTTAATAGGTTTTTTAAATGCTAATTCCTAACTATAACTGATGTGAAACCTATGGTTTTTTCAGTGAATATATATATATATATATATATATATATATATATACATTTTTTTTAAAGTAAGTATACGAGGATAATGAACATTTTAGGATATGGGGCAGATTTATCAATATTTCACGCAACTCAACACAGCAAGACGCCTTGCTGTGCTGCACTGCATGGAACGAAGAGCGCGGGCATGTGCCATATTTAACACTATATAGTGCATTCACGTCCCTTCCTTGTGCTAGTGCACTTTTGGCTGCCTAGCACCAATGCAGGCACTTATGCATCATGGTGGAAGGGTGCCTGCATTGCAGGCAGGATTGTTTTTGTGCAGGAAGGGATACCTTCCTGCACAAAAACAATCCTCTGAGGCTTTTTCCCAAGTATGCTGCAGAATACAGAACCGGTAGAAAGAGTTAAAAACTAGGAGAAATAAAGATATTTCTCCTTGTTATGCCTTCCCTGGGAAGGTATAGCATTTTGACGCATTCCCAGGTCTAATGCTCATGGTAAATCTGGAAATGGGCCTAAATCTATGGGTGGATGTGTGGGAACACCCGCGCTCCAATGATGGAATGCCTCCCTGGGGCAGAGTAACGCAAGGAAGTTACTTGCGCTGCCTTGCGTTTCTCCAGATTTACCAAGCCCCTCAGGGCCACACAAGGTGGGCTTGCATGGCTTGGTGAATTTGACTTTAGTGTTGCGTTGCCCTTGCTTTACTTTGCATGACACAAGGGTGACCAGCAGTTTGATAAATCGGGCCCCTTGACTTTAAAGTTATATAGGGGCAGAGAGTGGGAAGTCATTTTAAATGTAAAGACTTTAATTGACGAATTACATTTTTTTTTTAATTTCAGTAATTTTTTATTGAAAAAAAATATATTTACATGGAGCATTACATATACATGGGAGGAAGAAGAGAAAAAGAGAATAACATTCTATTTAAGAACAGGTATGTAAAGCGATATAGGGGAAAACATTCAGAATTCATTTTATTAGATAGATATTTAAAGATATGTTTGCCATTACCTCCAAAAACACAAGATGGCAGTGTTGACTACAGAAAAAGTCCGGAGACAGGTCAGTTTACAGAGTGTAAAAGCAATATCAGAATGTCAATATAGAATGTTGCCAGTGAAGAGATACAGTTTAAAAAACAGAAAGCACTGCAGATTTGGAAACAATGCTGCATTGTATATGTAAGCAATATTTATGTAATTTACATTAAATTGCATAAATAATCTGTTTGAATGTTTGTTATGTAAAAATCACGTTGTAGTAGTTTCACTGTTTATGTTTGCTTTGACGTGTCTGATATATGACTTCTTCAAGAACAGCGCATCAACACAAGGCAGTAAGTATACCAGTGCATATTTTGCTCAGGAGGAGAAGCGAATACATACATCACGGCTTCGTTAGAACTCTAGATGGATTTTGTGCCTAGTTCAGGCCTAGTTTAGCCAAGTTAAGGGAAGATAGTTTTTCAAGGTGAAGTTTTAGTGCAAAAAATGTTCATAACGATAGGCACACATTTTAATAAATCAGAATCCCCTGGCGCGATCTGTGAGCAGCAACAAAGAAGTCTGGGAGTTGTAGTCCCTCTCTCCCAGTCACAGTCAGTCAGGCTTCACACTTTGCAGACCTAATGGGTATGCTATGTGGCACTGAGGGTACGCCTCTTCCATCCCTTCTGTTAGCAGCAGCAAAGAAACCTAGGAGATGTAGCCTCTTCCTCCCAGGCATAGACAAAAAGGTCAGTCCTCCTGTGTTGGTATGATCGGTGCTCTAAATAGTGCTGAGGGCACAAGTCCGCTGTCTCCTCAGCTGCAGCAGCAAGCAGCCTGGGTAGTGTAGTCAATTCCTCCCAGGCACAAACAGGCAGGTCTTCTGCAGTACATGTGTAATAGATGCTTCAAGTTGCACTGAGGGCATGCCTCCCCCTTCCCCCCACTATTAACTGCAGCAACAATACCCTGAAGGTGCAGTCCCTCCCTCCCGACACAGACAGTCAGGGGCATATGTGAAAGCCCCTATTGCCATCACAACGTCACTTTCAGTGACGTTGAGGTGGCGATAGGGGCCTCCCCGTATTTGCAAGCAGGGACGGATTGGCACTGCGGGCACTAGGGCAATTTTTTAATAGAAACGCTGTTTTCAAGTGCTCCTTTTTTATTTTTATTTTTTTATTGAGATTTACTGATGTCATACAAAAAGGTGTATACAAAATTCATTATATAATTATTCCATTTAGACCGAAAAAAGAAGCTCATGTTACAAGTTAATAACAGTTCAATATAATAACAGTTCAATAATTAATACATGTAATCCAAAACCAAGCTATTAAAATAATAGGGCAGTAGTTCAATAAAGCATACATGATCAGCATACATATAAAATCTTACTTAGCCACTCGAACTTCTCCAAATGGCGAGTGGTGCCCAGATGTTTCTTCCTAATTCCCTAGATTTTTTACCTTTTAGCTCATAGAGGCAAGACTCAATATTGTGCAATCCGAGCAGCCTAGCGATCCACATTTGAAAGGTGGGAGGGGAGGGATCTTTCCAGCCTGCTGAAATAAGGATACGAAGTACGGCAGTAGATATAAAAACCAAAGCTTCGGCAGCACTTCCCAGCTTCAATTACCTATCTACGCCTAGTAGCATCAGGGAGGGAGATAGAATAATCCACATTCTAGCAACCTCTCCAAAAAATTTGAAATTTCCCTTAATATCGGAGAAAGCTGATCACACTGATGGAACATGTGAATTAGATCAGCAGGACCCTTATCACATCTAGGGCATTTATCATTCTCCACCAAGCCAAGGCATGCAGCTTCGCCGGAGTATGATACAAATTAAACAGCGTTTTGTAGTGCTTAGCCCGTAAATTAGAGGATCGAAATAATCTCTTATTTAATACGAGTGCTAGATCTAAATCAACATCAGGATCGCTGACTTCACTGCAATTGCGGATTCTGTTTTTTCCAAATCGTCCTGGATGCCCACCATTAGATGGTTATAGACTAATTTAATTTTATTACCCCCATTCCATAAATTATCAATTACTGGGAAGCGTCTCATTATGGAAATCCTCGGTCTAAATGCAATCACTGTTTGAAACAGTTGTCTGTAGAGAAACCAATGGTTAGATGGAATCCCAAACTTGTGCTGAATCACTTTAAACCTAAGTACCCCGCCATAATGTCCCCTATGGCATCCATATTGAATCTCTTCTTCTCCTCGGCCAGTGTCCCGTCCGCTAGGAAACAAGATTGGGTCTCTCCCATCATTAAGAAGCCGACCCTGGACCCCTCCAAGTTGGAGAATTTTAGACCTATCTCACTGCTCACATGGGCCCTTATTTATGAGGCCTTGCGTCAGTTTTGCGCCGCCGGTGCGTCACTTTTTGTGACGCACCAGCGATGTAAAATATGCGCCTTGTTGCGCCATATTTAAAAAGTGACGCATCTAGGTAGATGCGTCACTTTTTAAACGCCTGCGCCACATTATACCTGCGTCAGGTATAATGTATGCAGAGGGGGCGTTCCCCCGCAAAAAGCCTCGTAATAGTGACGCAGTGAAATCTATGAGATTTCACTGCGTCACTTTTAGGACGCTGTTGCGTCAAAATCTTGCTCCTGCCTCACAGCAGGCGTAAGACTGACGCAAGCCCTTTCACATGGGAATTTCCCCATGTGAAAGGACGCATTGCTGGAGTTGCGTCACTTTTGTGACACACTCCAGCAATGCGTCACTTTTGCGCTTACAGATACGTCAGAAATACTGACGTATCTGTAACTCCTTGCGACATGATGCGTCATACATTAAATATGACGCATCAGGAATGTCGTAAGGAGTGCGCAGTGAAAAGTGACGCATCGCTGTTTTCACGCAGCGATGCGTCACTTTTCATAAATGAGGCCCATGGCTGTCTAAAGTTGCAGAGGCCCACGTAAACATCATCCTATCCCAACACATGGATCAAAATAACATCCTAGACCCATCTCAAAACGGATTCAGGCCGGCCCACAGCACTGAGTCTGCCCTCTTAGCCACGTCTGAACACTTACGGACGATACTTGACGCCGGTCAAAGTGCTGCGCTGATTCTGTTAGACCTCAGCGCAGCCTTTGACACGGTTTCCCATAACATACTGTTAAATCGTCTGGCTAATGTGGGTATCTCAGGTCTTGCCCTGGAATGGTTCCGCTCCTTCCTGAAAGACAGATCTTTCCGGGTGTCAGCTCCCCCATTTCTTTCCCAGCCCCACCCCATCGGACAGGGTGTCCCTCAGGGCTCTGCACTAAGCCCATCCCTTTTTAACCTATATGTGCAACCACTCGCCGCAGTGGCTAAAGAATGGGATCTCACGCTGGTGTCATACGCAGATGACACACAGCTGGCCATCACTCTCACTGAAGGCCCTTCCATCACGGCCTCAAGATTTAGGGATGGTCTGGCCGCCGTAGCCCAGTGGATGACGGACAACTGCCTGCAGCTGAATGCAGGAAATACGGAGGTGCTGCTCCTCCGAAAGAACACCAGTTACTGGAACGAGCACTGGTGGCCTTCGTCGCTGGGCAACATCCCACCTCCTAAATCCCTGGTCAAAAACCTAGGCGTCTGGATGGACTCCTCACTTAGCTTCCAGACCCACACAAAAAAGTGGCAGCTACCTGTGTGGGCCTACTGAGGAGCCTCTACCCAATACTCGGATTTTTCGACCTCAAGGTTCGTCAACTGATTGTCCAAGCCACAATTCTCTCCCGCTTGGACGTCGCCAATGTCTTACTACTGCGCGCCAACAAAGCGGAGATAGCACGACTGCAACGCGTGCAGAACACCGCGGCAAGAGCCTTAGTCGGTCTCCCCCGCAGATGTTCGGCCAGAGCTACAATTCGAAGGCTGCACTGGCTACCCATAGAATCGCGAATCCAGTTCAAAACACTCATCATGACTTTCAAAATCCTTAAAACTGGACGCCCAGAACTACTCCGCCCACTCCTAACACCATATGTGCCACAACGTAACCTACGCTCACTAGGCCAACACCTACTGACTGTACCCCGGACTAAGCGTGCCCGCACTGGCGGACGCTCCTTTAAGGTGTTGGGAGCCAAACTATGGAACACCCTTCCACTGAACATTCGCTCACTGGAAAATTTGTCTGCACTCCGGAAAGCCGTCAAAACCCATCTGTTCTCCTCTCCCTAGGTCCCCTAGCTGTTTTCCTCTCTTCCTCTATTAGAGTTTTACGTGGTTTTCTTTCTTTGCTGGGGCAGCTGTCGCGCTGTACCAAATGCTAACATAACATAACATATTCCGTGTTCTTTCCAAAACAGGCAATTCCTGTCCATACCCAAATAGGGGAACAAGTTAGAATTCCAGTGGAGGAGATGCACATTAATCTTAGGGATATCCAGAATCGTTTGAGTAGCTTTCCATGTCCCCCTAACCCCATCCAGGATCTTATACCGGGCCTTCTTATAATATCTCCGATCTACCTCGCTCAAAAGTAGCCCAACAGCCTTCTTACCAAGTAAAAGCTCAAAGATGGATGGGGGATCCTGCCTAGCTCCCCGGGCCACTTGTGGGCTAGGAACCGATTGAAACAGTATAGACATTTTAGCCAAATGGCAAGACAGATGATATAAACAGAGGTTTGGTAAGGCCATGCCCCCCCTTTCAAACGGGATCGACATAAGCTTCATGGAGCGCCTAATCTTCCCATATTGCCAGATAAACTTATTAAAGATTGATTCCAGATTTTGTATTAGTTTTTCCTCCAGCAAGAACTGGATGGCTTGAAACAGGTATAAGACCTTAGGAAAGATTGACATTTTAGGGACGTTAACCCTCCCTACCAGAGAGAGGTGTAATACATCCAGCCTTTTTAATTCTGCTTCAATCGATCCCATAAGGGGGCAGTAGTTTTCTGTGATGATCTTGTCCACTGAGGCGTTAATTCTTACCCCTAAATAAACTGCTGAGTCTACGTATCTACTGTCTGACTTGAAAATGTTCTTAGTACAAATAAACTTTGTTTTTCCCCTCATTTAGCAGATACCCAGACCTACTTCCAAAATCCTTCGCCAGTTCAGCAAGCACAGGCATCGCCTGCTGCGGATCAGTAGTGATAACCGCCAGATCATCAGCATATGCTAGCAGTTTATTTGTAAACCCGTTCAGCGTCACAGGTTAATCTGGGGGCAACCCAATATTTTTTGGATCAAGGGGTCTATATATAATGAAAAGAGGATCAGAGAGCAGGGGCAACCCTGACGAGTTCCTCTCTTGATCACGATTTTCTCCGAACTCTCTCCCATTACTGACACCCGGGCCACCGGATCTTTATACATCGCTCAAAGAGCTCTGATGGCCTTGGGGCCAAAGCCCCTACCTGCAAGGATTCCCCACAGGTACTCCCAGACCACGCGGTTGAATGCTTTCTCGATGTCGAGGAGGATCATGGCCATCTCTCCCCCCCTGGCGGCATGGGCATCAAACAGCGTGATAGCTCGGTGGGTGTGGTCTGTCGTGCCTCGCCCAGGCACAAACCCATGCTGCCAGGGGGAGACCAGACCGCCGATAATCCTCCCCAGCCTTTTGGCCCAGATTTTCGAGTATAATTTAGTATCCGCATTAATGAGCGAAATAGGACAGTAAGAGCCCGGGTTCTCCTTGGGTTTGCCCTTCTTGTGAAAGATAATTATATTGGTCTCTTTCCAAGAATCGGGAATTTCCCCTGTACACAGTATATCTCAGATTCAATGCTTTTATAAACTTCCAAGGGGATTCCATCAGGACCTGCTGCCTTACCGGCAGCAAGATCCCGTAGGGCAGCCTGAATCTCACCTACTAGTCATGTCCCTTTCCAGCTCTTCTCTAGATAGTTCATCCAGCATTGGGCCCCTGTCCCCACTCTCCGCCATGTGTTGTTCTTGGCGACTCTCTTCATCGTACAGTTTTTGATAGAAATGTTTAAAAACCTTTAAAATTTCCTTTGACTCCGAGTAGTTCTTACCATCCTCTTGTATGCTCGTTATGATGTTCCTAGTTCTATCCTGTCTAATACGAAGCGCCAGAACCCTACCTGCCTGTTCCCCTGTCTCATACCGCTTAGCCCTTGAAGCCTGATAATCCCCTACTGCCTTCTGTGTGACCAATTTTTTGAGCTCGGCTTTAATAATCGCCAAGCCTCTTTGACTATCCGTCCCGTCTACACCCCTGCCTATATCACTGATATGCAGTTCCTCCGCCTTCTCTAGATCGCCCATAAGTCTATCTAGCTCTCCCCTATCCGCTTTCCTAAGTCTCGCTGAGCAGCTGATGGTTTCCCCTCTAAGAGCCACCTTAAAAGCTTCCCAGACGCCGTTCCTAGATGTGCTGTAGCGGTTTGCATCAAAGAACTCCCCTGTCCATTTTTTAATATGTTCTAAAAATCTTTGATCCAATAATAACCTCCTTTCAAAGGTCCAGCTGGTATGCTGTTTCTCTGCTTTAATTACTCTACAGGATAAAATTAGCGGATTATGATCCGAGATTATTCTGGGGATTTTCTTGATGCTAACTCTGTTCAGTTCAGAAGATGATATAAAAAAGTAATCTAATTTAGAGTACTTTTGAAACGGGTGCGAAAAATAAGTAAACCCGGGGTTCTGTGGCTCCTTTTCCCCCCAAACATCCTTTAGCCCATGTGAGCTCATTAAAGAGGATATAGCCTGAAACACCCTGGGTTTCCGCCCTGAGTACTTATAAACATTATGCAATCCGTAGATATATTTAGATCACCACAAACTATCATTGGGGTTGGCCAACCCGCTGGCTCCTCTTCCAGAAAATCAAAAACATCAGGATCATCACAGTTTGACCCGTAGATTGAACAAATTGTATACCCTACACACAGCTCTGCAATGACCCACCTTCCCAAACTATCGCTTTTGACCCGCTTCGCCCCCCCTAAAGATGATCTACCTAGAAATGCAACCCCCCTGGTCATTGAAGTCTGTGATGTACAGGCTATCAGGTCAAAACCCTTAATAAATAGTAGATTCCGTTTGGCCCACAGCAGGTGAGTCTCTTGCAGACAAAGTACATCAGTCCTGTTGTATTTAACAAAGTACTCCAGCTTTTAACGTTTCTTCCAGTCATTCAGCCCACTAACATTGACTGTACATATTCTAATATTCAGCATTAAATAGTTTACTGACCATAGTTACCACTGTCTGCCCTATTTGTCTCCCAATATTCAGTAGCAATATCTCAACCAGCACAATTGTAACACTTAACCAACCGGACTAAATGCCAGTCTCGTTACAACACCAGATTATCTCATTTTTTCTATTTTCCCCCCTCACCCACTTTCCCCTCCCCACTCCCCCCACAATCCCCCTACTCCCCAACCCCCCCTGCCCCCCGCAAACCCCCCTGAACCACCCACCCCACCCTGCACTCCCTCAGTCGAGGCGCTCAGACCTTGTCTGTGCGAATGATGTAAAGCAGCGGTCGCAATGAGGAATAAAAGAGATACCAAACGACTTCAACTTAACATCCCGCCCCAGGAATAGTCACACATATGCACCGTGAGACCCAGTACACAACCTGAAAACCTGAAAAACCAAAAAGAAAGAAATGCAGTATCCTGAAAGATACTCTTAGCAAACATGAAATCCAGCTAATACACTTTCCCCTAGAACCTATTTGCCCAAAGAGTCAAGGTATTCCTTCACCTTTATCTCAGAAGCAAAGTAATGGGTCCTCCCTTCATTGATAACCTTTAACTGAGCAGGGTTTATCAAAAAGGCCTGTAGTTTTTTTTCTTGGAACGGTTTGATAAGCTGCCGTAATCTCCATCTCCTTTCTACCGTTACATGGCAGAAATCCGGCCGAACGAAGAATGAGATCCCATCACTGGACCTCCTTGCATCCGGTCTTGCCTTCTCTGCAATTAATTGCCTCAATACAAAATAGCCGAGAAAGATTAGAATGGCCCTTGGCTTATCTCCTTCCCTTGCATTTTTTCGAACTTTAAAAGGAGTGCGGTGTACCCTCTGAATTTCGGAGGGCCAGTCCCAGCTGGAGAGCTCCGGGAAAGCTTAGTCGAATAGCTTGATGGGGGGGCAAGATGGCGGCCGCATAGCTGTTAGCTACGGGTCGCGATGAGGATGCGGTTTTAGCCCTAGAATGGCGCAGAGCAGGGATTACGGCAACCTGTGACTAAGTTTTCGAGAAATACTTGCGATGAAAGTATGAGTACCCTGCTTGTATGCCGTGGCTCTGGGAGATCTTCACTCTGGGCTCTGGCGCTGGCTGCTATGGCTCTCGCTCCCTGCCGCTGGTGTTCCACGAGCATCAGTGGGCGGGGCTTGCGAGTGAGGCAGCAGAGCAGAGCGGAGATCCGTGTGGAGACGAAGCCCGGGAGCGGAGTCAGGAGCCGCGGCCGGGAGTTGAGTGTCGGCAATTCGTGGTCCCTGACGAGCCTGGCGAGCCTGACAAGGAGTCGGATTGGGAGAGGAGGCAGCCCGCTGTGTCCAGGAGCTATGGCCCCCAAAGTAAATAATTCCAAAGCGGCAACATCCAAGAAGAAAGGAGGGGCCGAGGGGGGAATGGCGGCGCTGGCGGTGCTGGATGAAGGAGATCCCCGGCTGAAACAGCAATCGCCCACTGCAAGGAAACATCTGCAGCTGACAGTTAAGACACGTCAGGCTACTGCCTCAATTTTGGAGATGTTTACAAAGAGCAGTAAGGAGAAAGGGGCAAAGGAGACCCCAAAGGAGATCCTACTTCAGACGGTGGAAGGGGCAACACAGGACGCTGGGGGCCAAGGTGCAACGCCCACAAGTCTAGCTGGCATAGAAGAAAGCGCAGAAAGGATAACCACCCAGCAAGTACCCGAAGAAGTTCCTCAGAATGGTAGCGTGCAAGTGATTATATCTGCCCCGGCAGTCGACATAAGTGGGGACCCCGCAGTAGGAAGAACATCAAAGAGCCAAGAGACTCTTAACAATAAGGACAACAAGGCGGGCACCTCTCCTAAGGTAGGCCAATACACCAGCAGTGGTCTTCCCCAGGGGGGGTGGGGGAGCAGCGTGAGGCGGGTGTAGCCGGGCTTTTGTAATCTTGACCCAGCTTCTATTGAGGCTATACCAGGTGGAGCGTCGGGGGGTCCGGTAAAAAAGGTCCCAAGTGAATGTTTTTTCGCGGTGTCCGAAAATGCAGAATGGTCAGATGAGGATGAACATAGCTCCTTCCAGGAAGGTAGTATACAAGACTCTGAAAGTGATCTGGAGCAAGGACCCCCTACTACAGCGGTCAGACCTGGGGCTTTATCGAAGGGGCAAGAACACTATGAGCTAAGCTGGGATCATTCATAGGCCATGCCATTACAGGGGAGTCCAAACACGGAGGCATCTCAGATGTTGCTCCTGGAATTGATACACCAGGAAATTATCGCCCATCGAGATGAGACTCGCCAAGACAGTAAGAAATCACAAGCCGCTATGAGGAAGATGCAGGGGGTGGTGAGGAAGTTGTCCAAGGCTTGCACGAATTTGGGGGACAGAGTTTCAAACCTGGAGGAGAGAGTTGTGTCAACTGAGGCCGAGGCAGCAGCTGCTGTAACTAAAGTGGATGCCCACTGTGCACAAGTGGTAGATATTCAATGGAAACTCGAGGACATGGAAAATAGAATGAGACGTAACAATCTTAGGGTCCTTGGGATTCCAGAGGGGGCCGAAGGTTCAGACATCAGAGCGTGTGTTTAGGTGCTCCTGCGCTGAAGGACTGGGGAACAAAGTTTTTAAGAGAAAGGGACCTCGCTGTTTTTCAGGTGCTCCTGTGCTGGAGGGCTGGGGAATAATTTTTTAATAGAAAGGGGCCTCACTGTTTTCAGGTGCTCCTGCGCTGGAGGGTGGGGAATAATATTTTAAGAGAAAGGGGCCTCACTGTTTTCAGATGCTCCTGTGCTGGAGGTCTGGGAATAATTTGGTGATATAAAGGGGCCTGGCTGTTTTCAGGTGCTCAGCTTGTAGAACATTGTCACCTTGGCCCTGTGTCCTTCCCAAGAACAATATCCTCCCACTTACATTCCTTGTGTGTTTCATGAAAGAGCACGCCCGCAAATGTGGGCCATGCCCAGCAAATATGGGCCATGCCCCGCAAATGTGGGCCACGCCTCGCAAATGTGGGCCACTTTTTTCGTTAGTGCCCGGGCCAAATTGCAATCCCAATACGACCCTGTTTACAAGGCAGCGTTAAGCCACTTAATGTGGCTTAACGCTGCCTTGCAAGTACGGCCCCCTTTGACACTTTGATTTGCGTGAAAGGGGTGGGCAGTGGGTGTTGCGGTGGATGTTCCACACATTGTTTTTGACATTGACCCCTATTTACAAGGGCAGCGTAAATAGGATGCAGCACCAAAATTAAGACCAGGATAAACCTGGTCTGAAGTTGGCGAAACAAGGAGAACTGCTTTATTTCTTCTCGTTTTGGCTTTTTCCATGAGAAAACAGCAAAACACCTTGGATTGTTTATGTGTAGGAGGGTGACCCTTTCTGCACTTAAACAATCCTTTAAAAAAATGACATTTTGTAACTTCCATGTGTGCTCCATTAAGCAGCACACATAGAAGTGACAAAATGGAATTTCAGGATTGCTGACGTGCAGGAAGGGACACCTTACTACATATAAAAATTCTCCCCTACATGCAGACACCCTAGCACTATGGTGCGAGGGTGCCTGCGTTGGTGCTACACTGATAAGTGTAGCGCCTGCGCAGGGGGAAACACAAGGCTGCACCATATTCTTGTAAATATGGTGCAGTCTTGCGTTTCTGAAGTGGCGGAGTGAGGCATTAAGCCATGACGACTAACGCCTCACTCCGTCACTTCATTGTACATATGACCCTCAGTCTTAAGTGTATTGTGACCAGGCAGGTCCGCTGACAGGGTCACAAGAACGTAGCCCGGACTGGTGGACTGCTTTACCCCCGTTGCCCTCTCTCTTTGGTCCCCAACAGGAAGATTGGACCTGGAGGCAGCCCATACACCAGTCCAGGAAAAGGAACCTGGTACCTTTAACTGGGCCTTCAACTGCAACAAAGCCCCGCCCCCCTCTGAACATCAGCGGGAGGCCATTGGTTAAAAGAACGGAAGAACACAGTGAGGCGTGTGTCGTCACCAACACGAAGTACGGAGAAGCAGCGGAGGTGGCGAGTTCAAGCGAGAAGTGCCCCAGAGTACCGGAGAGACGGAGGGTCGTGTAAAGAGGATCCAGTGCCAGGACGCCAACGTTCCCGCTTATCCCGAGCCGCATTCCTGGAGGAGCGTGACTTTCTTCAGGTACAGGACCGACCCTAAGGCTGGGTTAGGAATCGGGCACGCCTGTAAACTGCAGTTGGAGCTTTACTTATTTCATAACTTCACATGCGTGCCCCCTCTCCTATTCCCCACACTTTTCCCCTCCTCATGTCAACACTCGTAATCACAGTTATTCACCCATTGCTGTGCACTGCCTCACGGGTGTAAACGGTGTTCCCTCACACCCAGCCCCGGTATTTGTTATTACATGGAGGACAATCCCATTGACGGCATCTTTTCTCTTCTGCTCTCTCATGCCATCCTGCATGGCGTGACTGATGAGGAGTGACAAGAAGAGAAGACCCGGTTGCCCGAATATTTGTGAAGTCCTACCACCACCACGGACCCGACCAAGTTCGCAGCAGAAAGCCTGACTAGCCGCCACAAACGTGTGCTTAAGAAAATAAAACCTTACTTACCTCGACCTGGTCTAAGCTCATTTCCTTCCACCCCACCACATCTGGTGTCAGAAGTGGGATCAACTTCCATCAGTGATCCGGTGATGGAGAACGTTATACAATATCTAATAAAAGGCCAGGAGAAACTGGAATGGGCAGTTGACCAACAGATGGCCTCGGCCCAGCAATACCGTGAGGTATTTCAGAACACTATTTCCACCCAAATAGAAAGTCTACAGAAGGGGGTACAAGAACCCACAGCCTTAACGCAGGGGGAAAGTTGACAACACCTTCCACATCCCTCTGGGGTTTCCCTACAAAAATATGTGTCTGGGGAGGACCCGGACGCCTTCCTGACTAACTTTGAGTGAGCGGCCAGAGCTTGTGGGTGGCCAGAGGAAAAATGGCCGTTCTTTCTGGCACCGCTCCTAACTGGTGAGGATCAATCAGCCTATCAAGTAGCCAAAGCAAATGGAATCACACCATATCTAGAAATCAAAGAAGTGATCTTGGATCATTTGGGTCTCGATGCGGAGGCCTTTAGGGTCAGGTTCTGCAAGGACAGAGGGATTCCAGGAGAAAACCCAAAGACCCTATTCTTCAGATTAAAAAAGGCCGCAGACAAATGGCTGAGACTCACCACCTGTACTAAAGAAGAAATAATGAATCGGGGTTTATCTCGAAAAGTTTATCGAGGCTCTCCCTTATGGAAGTCAGAGGTGGCTCAGACAACATTCAAACCTCTCAGCAAAACAAGCCATAGAGATGACTGCCAATTATGTCAGACCCCAACCCAGAGCCCTACCTTGGGAGATCAAAAAAACCTCAAAAGGCGGAATTCTGCAAAAAGGGGAAAAGAAGCCAAAAACCCAGGTGGAAATTCCACGAAGTAGACCAATTAGGATCGAGCCCCTTCCAACCAGAGGTCCACAATGCTTTGAATGTGGGGAATGGGGCCTCTGTCCTGGAAAGAAACCAGCGGAGGAGCCCATGGAGGTGGGGTACATCCATAAAGCAGTCCTGTACTCTGCAGAAATGGGCCCCTCATTTCATGTAAGTGTCAGAGTAAACAGTAAAGTAATAAGTGCTCTATTTGATTCAAGCTGCAAGCAGTCTGTTATTCAAAAAGAGTTGATACTCCCTATCCAGTACATACCAGACTCCCTTGTCCATATCCGCTGTGTACACGGCGACCTCAAACCATAGCCCGTCGCCGTGGTAACTTTGTTTCCAGATGATCAGACCCCATGTACGGTAAGGGTGGGGGTGGTGGATTCCCTCCCTAAAGACCTCATCATAGGGGTAGACAATCCCAAGTTCCTAGACATGTTTCAAAAAAATCTTAGCAACCAGGCGAATAACCCTGTCCAATCCTATCCAGCCCTGACTACAAAGGAGCCCAGGTTGCTAGATCGCAGTTTCAGGTTCGCTCAAGCCAACAACGCCACGCTTTTTAATGCCTGGGAAAGTGCCCATGTTAATAAAGACTCTCCCTCTCCTACCTACTCACATTTTTTTATAAAGAACGACGGGGCATATTATCAAGGGGGTTTATCTCCGCTTTTTTCTCTTTAAAAGCCAAGAAAGCGGAGATAAAATTATCTCCCTATTACCTAGCTGTCGCTAACACCAGTTAGCGACAGCTAGAAGGAGATAGCGACCATCTTGGGCCCGACTTTGCATGCCAGTGATATTTATCACTAATGACATGCAAAGTGGGCGTGCCAAGATGTTAGCGACTGAAAACAATCGCTAACATCGCTATCTCCTATTACCAACATTTGGAGATATTCGCGCTAAGCGCGAATATCTCCAAAAGCTAACACCTGCCCTAAGCAGTTCTTAGCCATGTTATCCAATGGGAGGTGGATAACATGGCTAAGAGCATTAGCTTGGTAATGCATGAATATCGCTGACTTTTCAGCGATATTCATGCATTGCGGGAATTTTTATCGCATTTGCGACAAACCTTGGTAATACCAAGGTTTATTTGCGGTAAAAATCGCCGCAGCTCGGCAGTAAATTTTTGTCTCTAACCAAGCAATAGCGATAATTATTGCTATTGCTTGGTAATATGCCCCGACCTTCTATATAGAGAGGGAAGCAAGGGAGAACCACTGCAACTCTTGGTTCCTGGGGCCTTTCGCTAAGAAAATACTGTTTTACTCACATGCCCATCTCACAGTGGGACACTCTAGACCAGAAAAGGCAATGCAAAACCTACTATGACATTTTTTTTGGCCCGGCATTTATAAGGATACCCAGAGATACTGCCAAACTTGAGAAATATGCCAAAAGAAGAACCTGCAGTGTCCACCAGCCTTTCCACTACAACCCATACAGGCCATAGGTAAACCCTTCGAAAGAGTCGTAATGGACTTGATAGGACCAGTACCAAGGACCTCTAAGGGAAACCTATATGCATTTCATAGTGAACAATGCTACACGCTTTCCTGAAGCCTTTCCCCTTAGGGCCCCCAATACCAAGAATATATCCAAAAAGCTGATCGAGCTATTCTCCCGGGTTGGCTTACCTAAAGAAATCTTAATGGACCAGGGTGCGCCATTTGCATCCAGGTTGAAGAAAGAAGTTTGTCGATCCTTGGATCTCCGCCATCTGCGTACCTCAGTATACCATCTTCAAACTGATGGATTAGTCGAGAGGTACAACAGAACTCTCAAGACTACCTTGAAGAAGATGCTCACGGTAGAAGAAAAGGACTGGGACAGACTACTTCCTCTGGCTTTATACGTCTTAAGGGCACAAGTGCAAAGTAGTATGGGTTGTTCGGCATTCGAAATTCTGTAAGAAAGACAACCAAGAACGCTTCTGGAGAGCACCAGGGACGCATGGGAAAAAGAAGAGGAAGACGAACAAAGATCCGTACTGGAATATACCCAACAGTTAAGGTCCAAGATAGGGAAGCTGTGAGATTTGGCATTTACCAACCTGGAGAGAAGTAAAGAAAATTGAAAAAAGCTGTCCGACAAGGGGAAGACATGGAGGACACTATCAGTGGATGATTGGGTACTAGTCCTGCTGCCCTCGTCCACGAAGAAGTTCCAAAGTGAATGGCTAGGCCCTTATCCTGTAGTGGAAACTATTGGAAGAACGTCTTATCGGGTACAAATGTCTCCGTCCCGAAAACAATGCTATCACATTAACATGCTAAAACAATGGCTTGGACGGCCGCCCAAGAGCTTTCATGTGGCATTACCCTCATCCACGGCGAACTCAACACTTGCCCAGCTCCCAATAAATGAGAAGCTTCCGGCAGACAAGTAACTTGAACTACAACAAACTCTAAAACCTTTCGCAGACATATTCTCAGACCTACCAGGAAGAACAACCCTCACAGAACACAGTATCAAACCCAAAGAAGGAAAGCATGTCAATCAAAGACCTTATCGTATTCCAGCCGCCAGAAGGGAAGCGATAAGAAAAGAAGTTAATGACATGTTAAGACTGGGAGTGATCCGACCCTTCAAAAGTAATTGGGCCTCGCCGATAGTTATGGTTCCCAAACCAGACGGGTCCACCCATTTTTGCATGGACTTTCGAGCCCTGAACGCCATATCCTCTTTTGATGCTTATCCAATCCCAAGGGTTGGTGAGTTAATCGAAAAACTCTGGGAGTCAAAATTCATTACCGCCTTTGATTTAACAAAGGGATATTGGCAGGTCCTTTTACATATACTTGGGGTATATACTAGGGGAAGTAGTGTTAGCTCCTCAATTGGAAAAAGTTAAGGCCATCGTGAACACTCCTTTTTCCTCCACTAAACGAGAATTAAGAGCGTTCCTTGGGCTAATAGGGTATTACCGGAGGTTCATACCGCGGTTTGCATAAGTAGCTCCACCCCTACCTAATGTCCTACGGAAGGATGTCAAAGAGCAGCTACTCGTGCATCCCACGTCTGAGATGATATAGGCATTTAACAGATTAAAAAAGGTCATAACTACAGACCCTGCGTTAATATCACCTGACTTTAACAAAGCCTTCATCCTGTCCATAGACGCTTCCAACTCAGGGTTACGGGCGGTTCTTTCACAGGTAGGGGAGGATGGTCTAGAACACCCAGTCCTCAATATCAGTAGGAAACTCTTCCCCAGGGAGTGTAAATACCCTACCATTGAGCGAGAGTGCCTGGCGATAACGTGGGCAGTGGATAAATTGAGATATTATTTAGAGGGGCGCCCTTTCCTTCATTATACAGACCACGCACCACTACAGTGGATGTGTAGGAATAAGACCCAAAACCCCAGGGTACTCCGCTGGTTTTTATCCCTTCAACCTTTTTCGTTTGAAATGAGGCACCGTAAGTGAAAGGACAATGGAAAAGCTGACTACCTCTCTAGAGTCCTTCCTCTCCCCGATCGGGAGATTCCAGGGGGGGGTGGTGTGTGACCAGGCAGGTCCGCTAACAGTGTCACAAGAACGTAGCCCGGATTGGAGGACTGCTTTACCCCCGTCACCCTCTCTCTTTGGTCCCCAAGAGGAAGATTTGACCTGGGAGGCAGCCCATACACCAGTCGAAGAAAAGGAACCTGGTACCTTTAACTGGGCCTTCTACTGCAATGAAGCCCCGCCCCCTGTGAACGTCAGCGGGAGGTCATTGGTTAAAAGAACGGAAGAACACAGCCAACCGTGTGTCCTCACCAACGCGAAGGAGGAGTACGGAGAAGCATTAGCAGAAGCGGGTTCAGGCAAGAAGTGCCCCGGAGTCAGCGAGGAGTACCGGAAAGACGGAAAGACGGAGGGTCATGTACAGCAGATCCAGTGCCAGGAGGCCAACGTTCCCGCTTATCCCCGAACCACGTTCCTGGAGGAGCGTGGCTTCTACAGGTACGGGACCGACTCTTAGGCTGGGTTGGGAGGCGTGGACGCCCATAAACTCCAGTCTGAGCTTTACTTACTTCATAACTTCACACGCGTGCCCCCTCCCCTTTTCCCCACACTTTTCCCCTCCTCACCGTCAAAACTCGTAATCACCATTATTCACCCATGGCTGTGCACTGCCTCACGAGTGTAAACGGTGTTCCCTCACACCCAGCCCCAGTATCTGTTATTACGTGGACCACAATCCCATTTACTGCATCTTTTCTCTTCTGCTCTCTCATGCCATCCTGCACCGGTGTGACTGCTGAGGAGTGACAAGAAGAGAAGACCCGGTTGCCCCAATATTTGTGAAGTCCTACCACCACCACGGACCCGGCCAAGTTCGCAGCGGAAAGACTGACTAGCCGCCACAAACGTGTGCTTAAGAAAATAAAACCTTACTTACCTCGACCTGGTCTACGCTCATTTCCTTCCACCCCGCCACATGTATATAAGCCTATAACATTACATTCTATCAAAGGAATATCTTATAAAGGATACTTAGTGATTAGAACATGTAGTCAATTTTCATGAGAATATTAGATAATGTCTCATAAGAAACCTAAAAGCAAACTGATACATTTTGTTTGATGATGTGGAAGGCACAGTTGACATTTGTCTGCTTCATGCTCTTTCACTAAAATATTCCTAAACGTTGTGGAAAAGTTTCTTGGAAGCCATCTTCCAACATATTAACTAGTTCTATGCATTCTCATCAGCTAGTCAAACCAGACCAAATATTGTCAAATTAAACACTAATTAAACCTTTTACATTAGCACTTTTCTTTAGCTGACAAAACAGGTCATATATCATAGTAAAACAGTATGCTTCTTAATCCAATCCAGACATTGACAGCTATGGTTCATATGAGCCTGGCAAACAACTCTGCATCCTTCTAGATCCCAAATTGCATTACATGAAGTTATAAGATTCATTTACTCTCTTTGTCTCTGATTCATAGTCTTTTGTGGTCCAATTAGTTTCACCCTGACAATGACCTGAAATCAAAATGTTTGTTGTGACCCACGGGAAAATGATCAGACAGAGGGTGTTTTGTATGAAATTTGCATGTTTCTCACTAATGTTTCTGGATTTTCATTTTTATTTTTTTGACTGGAGCACAATATGTAGATGATTGAAAAAAGATGTATCAAATGTAATGATTACTAAGCATGAGAACAATCCCTTTTATTTTCTTCTATACAAATCAACAAGTTACGTTTATGAATAACATATTTCAGTATTTTTCAAAAGAATTCTTATTTTTAGGGACATGAGAGGTGCTCTCGTATATACTATGTGCATAACAAAAATGTTATGTTATGGGTCCAATATATCGATGACCTATTTGTTATTTGGAAAGGTACCAGAGAACATGTCAATAGTTTTGTGACTGCTATGACTTGACTTTGACATTCACCAGTAATATCAGAAAGTTGGAGTTGGAATTCTTGAATGTTAAACTGAAAGTTGAATGGTATAAATGAGGTAGTACTGTTCATAGAAAACCAACAATAGTACAACATGCCTGCAGTTCTACCCGGTAGCTCTTAAGAATAGCATTTCTTATAAAGAGTTATGCAAGCAATAAGAATATGCAGCACACAAGAGGGCTATGAGGAAAAAGAAGAGATGTTGACATTCAATGAGGAACCAACTAGTGAAAAGTGAGGTCAGAGATGAAAAGGAGATGAGGCTAAAACAATAGGAGTGTTCACTCAATATAGTAAGTGTAAAGGGTTCCAACAGGGAGTGAGTATAAAAGAGATTAGAATGCCACTTGACAAGAGAATAAAGATTAAGTGCCTTATTACAAGTTTGGCAGTTCTCCTGCAGCAGCGCCACTACTGTGCTGGCCGGAGGACCCCCAAGCCCGTGCTGTGCCTACCCGCCTGTTTCTAAATTGAATCCAGAGAAGGCGGGCAGAGCTGCGTTAGTCTCATGACCCGCCATCTAGTCCATTCCCTCGTCCTTTAACCCTTTTCCCCCTTGACGATCCTCAAATGTTTCTTCCCTTTTCTGATTTGCCTTTTCTCCATACCCTTGTATCCCTCCCACCCCCCTCGGTGCTGTGATTGCATCCCCCCTCCGACTCCACTTAATGGAACTCTGCTTTTCTCTATATAGAGATAACTCTAATCACTAGTATATGCAGTAGACCTTTGTACTCTCTAACATTCCTATGTGACTCAGAGTGTATCCATTCGTATCCCTTCCCTATGTATATATAGATAACTCTAATCACTAGCATATGCAATAGACCTTTGCAGTCTCTACCATTCCTATGTGACTCTTAGAGTATTTCCATTCGTATCCCTTCTTTCTGTTTGGATCACTGAAATAATATTGAATGCCAAAATATCGACCTGCAAGAATATCGTGTAAAAAATATCGACTGACAAAATATCGAGTTTCTATCTACAAACAGGTAAGTACAAAAATATCGAGTTTAAAATATCGTTTACAAAAATATAGTTTTAAAAAATATCGACTTTACTAAAAACACTATTAAATTAAATTAATATTAAAAACTAAGTATTAAAATATACTTAAGAATACTTAAATTAACTAATGATAATTAAATATTTAATGAAAGTAAAAAAATAAAAAATATTTAATCATATTTCTTAAAACATATATATATAGTAACAAAATATAATTAAATAATAGCCAATATTATTAACGTACAATAACAAAAGAATAAAAATTACTATTCCCACTCCAGTGGGTGCAACAGGAGGGAAAGCGTTGGATAGCGTAGGGGTTAAAATTACTATTCCCACTCCAAAGAGTGCATCAGTAGGGAAAGTGTTGGATAGCGTAGGGGTTAAAATTACTATTCTCACACCAGTGGGTGCAACAGTAGGGAAAGCGTTGGATATCGTAGGGGTTAAAATTACTATTCCCACTCCAGTGGGTGCAACAGTAGGGAAAGCGTTGGATAGCGTAGGGGTTAAAATTACTATTCCCACTCCAGTGGGTGCAACAGTAGGGAAAGCGTTGGAAAGCGTAGGGGTAAAAATGACTATTCCCACTCCAGTGGGTGCAACAGTAGGGAAAGTGTTGGATAGCGTAGGGGTTAAAATTACTATTCCCACTCCAGTGGGTGCAACAGTAGGGAAAGCGTTGGATAGCGTAGGGGTAAAAATTACTATTCCCACTCCAGTGGGTGCAACAGTAGGGAAAGCGTTGGATAGCGTAGGGGTTAAAATTACTATTCCCACTCCAGTGGGTGCAACAGTAGGGAAAGCGTTGGATAGCGTAGGGGTAAAAATGACTATTCCCACTCCAAAGAGTGCAACAGTAGGGAAAGCGTTGGATAGCGTAGGGGTTAAAATTACTATTCCTACTCCAGTAGGTGCAACAGTAGGGAAAGCATTGGAAAGCGTAGGGGTTAAAATTACTATTCCCACTCCAGAGAATACAACATTAGGGAAAGTAAATAATTCATATATTATTCAAAAATCTACAAAAAAATATCTATTATTAATTAATTTAAAAAAAATATTAACAATAATTAATTAAATTAATCACCTATTAATACTAATTAATTAAACATTAACAAATAAATATTTTATAACTTAAACAAATATAACAATTATTTCCAAATAAATAAATTGTAATTAGTTTTATTATTTAATTAATAATTAATAATTTAATTTCCACCCTATGCCCCTATAAACCCACTACCCGCTACATAAATTAAATTGGTTACATCTACATAATTACCAATTAATCAATTAATATAAATTAATTAACAATTTTAAATTAATTAATTAACAATTATTTACTATTTACTATCAATAAATAAATGTACATATTTAATTAATTATAAATAAATTACTTCCCACCCTATTCCCCTATAAACCCACAACCCGCTACAGAATTAAATTAGTTTAATTTACATAATTAACAATTAATCTATTACTCTAAATTAATTAACAATTTTATTTAAATTAATTAACAAATATAAATAATTAGCAATTAATTACTAATTACTATCAATAAATACATTTACATATTTAATTAATTATAATTAAATTACTTCCCACCCTATTCCCCTATAAACCCACAACCCACTACAGATTAAAATTACGCAAAAATTATTAAAACAAAATTCGTTAAATATAATTATTTATAACATAAATACACAATGTTCACACATATGATAACATAAAAATACACTATAAAAAATGATATATTATTAAAAATTCGATATATTGTACTATCTACATTATATACTTCGATATTTTAACTATCTATATTTTTTACAGTCGATATTACTTCACTTACCTTAAAAACGATATTTTTGTAGTCGATATTCTGTCCTGTCGATATTTTGTCCACTCGATATTAAATACACGATATTATGTCCAAACGATATTTTGGACTCGATATTATGTCTGTGCACCTTTCTGTTTGTATCTCTTCCTTGTGTGACTCTACATCTTGTACATTTGCAATTGTTTCTGTATGTATCTTTTATGTAACACATGTAATCCTTAGTTCTTATTTTTTGCAACTGGTTCTTATGTAAAGCGCTCTGACACCTTCGGATAAAGTTTGCGCTATATAAAATCGCATTAAATAAAAAAATATTTTTTAAATGGCAGTGGTTGTGTTAAGCTCATAGGAGAGCCTTAACAGCAAGTTCCTGTATGGTGTGGCATGCACCATGTGGTGTATGTCATACCATGCAGGAACAAGGGTGTATTTCCAAGGGGGCACAACATGGGTCCTCGCACTCACCCTTCAGCCCAGAAATGGCAGGGGTCCCTGTTAGGGCCCCCTTAGTTACATCTCTGCCATCCATTTCATGGCGGGCTCACCACCATAAAATGGGCTGTGGAAATGCAACTCAGAATAAGCTTGGCCGTACCACAGCGGCACCGCCAGCATATTCCTGCCCCTTTCCCCTGCACCACCGTGGGATCCTGGATCCCGGCAGAGGCAGCGGTCCTGTGAAGTTCCAACCGCTACACTCAAAATATGGAGGGCAGACCCACAGTGGTAGCAGTGGTCAGACCGCTACAGTGAGTAAGAAAATCCTTAGACCGCTGTACTCAGAATAAGGCTCTATGAATACTTTGATTTGCTAGAGTGAATTTGTAGTTTATATGTGGTGACAAAAAAATGTATATAGGGAGCACCATTCTTCCTGTACACTAAAGAATTTTACAACATTTAAGAGCAATAAAACAAATTGACAATAGGTTCCCGGTAATTCAGCACTTTCATAAATTTCACACAGGAGATAAAAAGAGAGTTATAAAGGATAGAGTCACAATATATTTTTGAAAGATTTGAAGGAACCTTGGAGGCTCAAATGTAGATGAGAAAATGTATGTTTATTTTGTATATAGTGTATTATCTATCTTAGCACTAATACCGTAGTAGGATTTTAAAGTTTCCATATATGTTGTTCAGAATTACTTCCTTGATGATTCGAATTTCAGATTCATGAATCCAAATAGTCTTGAATGTTGAACAGTGAAAGGAAGATTTTGGATATATGAGACAAGTATAAAGTTATATCAATATGATGATGATCTGAGTGGTAAAAGTATGAAAATACAGTTGGGCCCACTTGGGCGTAATAATGTGGTAATAGCATCTCATGCAGCAAGCAGAACATGGCAAAATTAATTTGTATGTGGAACTGATTTATCTTCACTATTATTTATATCATAAAGTCATGTTTATTAATGTAAATGAGATTAATATAATTACATAGAGTGCTTGACAACACAAGAAGGTGCACAACAAGTATTTAAGTGTCTACTGGGATGGAAAAAGTGGTAATAACACCGTGTGCCACTAGCATGAAATAGAGACATGAATTGTAGAGACGTGTGGCTCAATGGTTAGAGCGGCAGACCCTGATGCAGAGGTCTAGCCCGGGACCAGGGTTCAATTTCCCGCCTCGGCGGGTCTTTGGCTCAAAAATTCCACGGACCTGACAATTCTCGCCTCAGTGCCTATTCCAATCATGGAGTCCCACTCTGCAACTCTGGGCAATAGCTTGCTTAATCTCCACAACGGCTCCCACAACGCTAAGGATGCCTGGCCTCCACCTTGGGGGTGCCCAGGAGTGGACGCCTCACAGAGAAAGGCAGGATGGGTTCCACAGAGGTATTTGTACAAGCGCCTTGGGGGTGAGTAGTGCGCTATACAAGTATCAATTTACATTTACAATTTAAAATGCATTTAGAATTGATTTATCTTTGCTATTATTCATATCATAGAGATGTGATAATGATTTTGAATGAGATTAATGTCATCAAATGGAATAATGGATATTATAAGATGGCGTTCATTTTGTAACAAAGGACATTATGTTTTTTTGCTCACTATATATATAGAAAGTAAACAGAAAATGCAGCCAACATCATGATCAGGGCTTGTTTAGTCAAAACACGTTGACACCTGAAAATACTTCAGCACTGCTTTAAATAAATATTATCCCAAGCCAGCTTCGGAGTGCCTTACCTCATTGAGGTGGAGTGAAGCGGAGAGTGGAGGCATAACCATATATATATTCAAATGTATTGTTACATTGTATCTGCTCCTTACGAAATATCTGCTGCTTGCTATGGATCTGCTCCTCAGTATGGATCTTGCTTAGGTTGGTCCGCTAAATTTGTGGTTTAATCCAGTTACAGGCTGAGCAATATAGAAAAGGAAGGACACAGATAGTTTTGGGGTTTCGAAAAAACGGCCATTGGTCGTGTCCCTCTTAGATTTTCATCCCACCTTGATAAAGCTTGTAAGCTTAAATTTAAGCCAACTAATCAAAACAACATTGGCAAAGTCAGTAGGTCTGGCTTGACTTTTCAGTTTTGAGCCACAACCAAAGGCTTTGCCGAAGCTTCTTTTAAAGAGTGGTGAAGCACTAAAAAATGGATGCAGATAATATGTGTAAGTTATCAATGTAAAACCAACTCGGACATATCTATATATTTTTTCTCTTTTTTTTAATGTTTGAAAGCTTTATTGAAAAGCAATAATAAACAAAAACATGACATCAGCAAAAAGAGGTAAAAACATAACGAACCATATCGGAGGTCATTACATTACTAATGTCATAACTAAGAAATAAAAGCATTTTTGGGGGATTTTATAAGGATAGGGAAGAAAGAGGGGGGGGGGAGAAAGAGTGCTATAACAACATAATGTCATGGAAAAGAACGGCATGGTAGCAAATATTACAAGCCATAATACAAAGTATACAGTATACAAGAAAAATGCTATAGAGAAAAACTGTAAATAACACTAAATATAATAGAAGAAACAGGAGGTAATACAATCCTTCAAGGTGGTTTAAAGTTTTCAGAGCTGCCAGGGATATGTTTCTTTTGAACCAAATGATCAAGGTAGGTAGTAAGAGGCAACCAGTAAAGATCTACATTACGACGCAGCTTACAGGAAGAGGCAAAAGCAACATCGAGTCTATAAAAATGACATAAAGAATTCCACCAAGTTTGTATGGAGATTTTTGAAAGTGATATCCAATTGGAGGAAATGTGTTGAAATGCAAGTGCAAGCATGAGATCTAAAAGACAATGTGAGTATGGAGGTAGATTCAAAGAATCAGAGAGAGTACCCAGAAAAAGAAGGTGGATGGAGAAAGGGATAGAGAGAGTGAAAATACAAGAAATGTAAGACCAAACCTTCCTCCAGAAAGCAGAAACAGTAGGACAGAAAAAGAACAAATGCAGAAGGGTCAGAATTGGAAGTACCGCAAGTCCATCAATTAGAGTCAGAAGAAGATGTGCAACGAGATAGAGAAAGAGGAGAAAGGTATAATCTATGATATAGAAAAAACAAAGATTGAGTAAGAGAGGCAGAGCGAGAAACCTTCAAAGTTTTGGTCCAGCGCTTATCCCAAAGAGCAATAGGCCAGGTGAAATCCAAATCCCTTTCCCAGGAGAGCTCCAATTTGGTCTTGACACGATCAGGATTAGGGGAGCTAAAACATCTATAAATAAGAGACGCTTTAGGGAGGGTAGAAAGAAGTGTAAGAAGAGAAGACGGAGAGTAAAGTGAAGTAGAGGAGGGAAGAGAATAATAGCGTCCAAGAATTATCTCCATAGGTACAGTGAATTTCCGTAGAAAAGAACGAGGACAGTGAAACTGAAGTTGGAACTGGGGAAAGGAACAAGGCGACACACCATCAAAGAGATGATTCACCCACATGATACCTTTTAACCTCCAAGCTGTCCACCAAATGGGCCTGTTATTCAAAAGAATAAGTGAATTATACCAAATAGGAGTGCGTAGAAATGAGTCACGTGACATGACGGACGGTAAGGTCAAAGATTTTAAAAGAGAGGAAGTATGTTTAAACAAAGGGAGAGAGGTATAAGGAGATTTGGAGGAGAAACGTAAAACTTCCCCAAAGGAGAAGGGCTGAAATAGAGTCTGTTCAATGCTGAGCCAAAGAGGAGAAAAGGGGGAAGGTGCTAACAAAATCCATCATGATGCTTGGCGTAAAGAGAAAGATTTGTGATATAAACGGAAGTCAGGGAAATTAACACCACCATTCGATTTAGGCTTACGAAGAGCTACCAGAGAAATTTTTGACTTCTTATTTTTCCAAAGGAATTTGGAAAGAGAAGAATCAATACGTTTGAAATAAAGAGTAGGAATGTGCACAGGTAGCATGGAAAAAATATAGATTAGAATAGGGGCAATCATCATTTTAATAGAGTCAAGACGACCCCACCAGGAATGAAAAAGAGGATTCCAGGAGGGAAACAAATGATCAATATGAGTCTGGACTGCGGACATATTTAATTTAATGGAAGAGGGAATAGAATTGGAAAACCAAATACCAAGATATTTGATCTTTGTGCTGTTCCATGTAAAACCAGTTGAGGAAAAAAGATGAGGAAGACAAGTTTTGGTCAAGGGGATAATTACTGTTTTATCAGAATTGATCTTATATCCTGAAACAAGGGAAAAAGCTGAAAATTCAGATAGTAAAGGGGGAATAGATAACTCTGGTTTGGAGATAAACAAAAGGATATCGTCTGCATAAGCAGAAAGTTTTAATTGATCATCACCATAGGGGAACCAGTAATAGAGGCATTATTGCGGATAGAGGAAAGAAATGGTTCGAGAGCTAAAACAAAAACAAGAGAGGAAAGAGGGCAGCCTTGACGAACCCCCCTCTGAAGAGTGAAGGAGGAGGAAAGTTGACCGTTCACAAGAATAGAAGCTTTGGGTGAAGAATATAACAAGGATATGAGAGAAATAAAGTTAGTGCCAAATCCATGCCATTTTAAGGAAGCAAACAAAAAAAGACCAGTCCACCCTATCAAAGGCCTTTTCAGCATCTACAGAAATAGCAGCCAAAGGACTTGACATAGAAGAGGCCTCATTCAAAACATTAAGAAGGAGTCGGGAATTATCAGAAGTGAGCCTCCCTTTAACAAAACCACACTGCTCTTTACCAATAAGATGGAGCATAAGTGGGTCTAAACGTAAAGCAAGTAATTTAGCAAAGAGTTTGTAGTCAACATTAACCAATGAAATTGGCCGATAATTAAAAAAAAAATTGGGGTCACGACCATCTTTTGGGATAAGGCAAATAGTGGCATTGTGAAAGGAACCATCAACTTTACCAGAAGAGTAAAAAGATTGAAAAAGTGACAGAAGTTTGAGCAATAAGAGGTCAGAAAAATGTAGATAAAATTCAACCGGGAAACTATCAGGGCCAGGCATTTTACCCTTAGTAAGGGAAGACAAAGCCGTAGAAAGTTCAGGCAAAGAAAGATCAAGTTCAAGGTCTGCAAAATTGAGGTGAGAGGTAGAAGGTTTGGGTATTTTCTCAAGATAAGACGCGATGAGAGAGGAAGTCGGAGGAGATTCTGGAGTATATAACTGTCTGTAAAATTATTGAAATTGGTCAAGAATATCTTTGTTCGTATGAAGAAGTGTGCTGTCAGAAGAATAAACAGATTCAAAAGAATACGCTCTTTACGAGACTTAAGATAATTAGCTAAGAGTTTTCCGGATTTGTTACGTCCACCATAATAGCGTGCACTACTACGGAGGAGAATGGAAGATGCACTATCAGTGGTGAGCTTATTAAAAGCAATTTTCGCTCGTTAAAGGTCTGGTGACATACATTTATCTGAAGAGGTATAGAATTGATGTTCCAGTACTTTAATATGAGCAAGAGAAGATTTACGCTTCTGAAGAAATTGTTTCTTTTTCCTAGAGACAAAATCAATGATAAAACCCCTTGCAGTAGCTTTAAAAGAATCCCAGAGAATATGAGAAGGAGTATTAGGATCACTATTAAATTGAAAGAAATCCTTAGTGAAAGAGCGAAAAGAGGAAGAGAAGATAGGATCATTGAGGAGTGCACAATTAAAACGCCAACGAGAAGATTTGGGGTGAGGAGGAAGTAAGTCAAGGTCCGTAACAATGGGAGCATGATCGGGAATAACTATGGGTTTAATAGAAGAAGACAGTAAGTTTTGAGATAAGGATTGAGAAAGAAAAATATAGTCTAGTAGAGAGAAAGAAGCATGAGGAGGAGAGAAAAAGGAGTAATCCAAAGTGTCTGGATGCATGAGTCTCCAAGAGTCAGTAAGCCATGATTGTGAAATAGTACCCAAAAATTGTTTGTGAAGTTTGTGAGGGATAAAGCGAACTGAGGATTTGCGATCGAGAAATGGATCCATAATCTGATTGCAATCACCTCCTAAAAGAAATAAATCATCTTTGTGTTGAATACATATGGTCGTAATTAGCGGCCAAAAAGAACAATCAGGTTGGGTAGGACCATAGATATTAAAAACAGTTAAAAGAATGGAATTAATTAAAAGTTTAGCCAAATCCATCTACCATCAGCATCTTTTTCTTCTAATAGAACTTTACATTTCAATTTTTTGTGAATTAAAATAGCAACTCCATTTTTCTTGTTATCAGAGGGGGAGAATAAAACTGTACCAACCCAATTCCTTTTTAGTTTAAGAGATTCCAGTTCAGAGAGGTGAGTCTCTTGCAGAATAACAATATCAGGGGTATAGGAGGATACGTGGGAAAGTACTCTCTGACGTTTTATGGGATCAATAAAACCTTTTACATTCCATGAAACAACTCTGAATTTATAAATAAGATAAATGTAATAACATTGCAAATTGTAAAAAAGTATGAAAACAACATATTGCCGAAGAAAGAAATGAGTAAGAAAAGAAAGAAAAGCTAGTAAACAGCTTCAAATAGGAAGAAGAGAAGAAAGAGGATGACAAAAAGGAGTATAGGCAAAATAGAACCAAAAAGAGGAAGAATGAGTGAGGAGAAGAGAAAAGGGCAAATAGCATCAAAAGAGACAAAGGGAACAAAAGAAGGGAAAAAAAAGAGAGATAAATAGGGTAAGTAGATGAAAGAAAAGAAGAGACAGTACATATCAAAAATCCAAAGGACGACTGAGAGTAACATACCTGAGGGGGATACACATGAGGGAGATGGGAGCAATGACGACACTCAACAAGACGGGCCGCTCTGAGAGTGGGAATCCAACCGAACCAGGACAAGGGAGTCGAAAATAAGGAACCACACGGAATGGAAGCACAAATAACACAAACCTGTATAAGGATAAAGAAGCGAGAAAATAAATAACAATGGAGAAACAAGAATACATATCTATAACAAAAATAAAATGGTATATAACAAAGAGAACTACAACATATAAGATAAAAAAGAAAGCAGAAACACCATCAGAATCGCTCAAGAAGTGCTGTAAAGGCTAAATAACAAGCATACATGTAAAGTTAATCAGCCACTAGGAGAAGTAGAAGTATCTATGCCACTATTAGACTGAAGATGAATAAAGTTCTTAAGTTCTCCAGGTTCTTGAAAAGTCCATGTACGATTCTGATGAGTGACCTTGAACATGTATGGGTGAAACAAGCCATATCTAGCTCCAAGAGAGCGCAAAGGCGCAACGAAGACTTAGGAACTCTTTTCTTCTGGCTGCCGTGGCATTGGAAACATCTTGAGAGGGGAACACTCTCTGGCCCGACCAAGTAACTTGACGTTTGGTTCTAGCTGCAGAAAGGACTGAGGGAAGAACCGTGAATTTCAAGAAGAGAATGATGACTCCTCGTGGCTTTGGTGAAGTAGAAGAACGTGGACCAAGTCTTTGCGCTCTTTGGATGATAAGAGAAGTAGTGGGTGGAATGTCCAGTATTTTTGGAAGAAAAGAGGTGAAAAATATAACAGGGTCATTACCTTCCAAAGATTCGGGCAAACCATAAATGCAGAGATTATTCCTCCTATTTCTATTTTCCAAATCCTCTGTATGTTGCTGAAGGGCAAGGACCGACTTTTCTAGAGAAGAGATGAGTTGAGTGTGGACCGGTATCTCCAAAGCCTGTTGTTCCACAGCTGTAAATCTACCCTCCATAGATGACCATTTTTCTTTCAGATATTTCAGTTCATTGTTAGTTTCCTCCACAAATGGGCGCAAAGCGCGAATCTCCTCCAAAATGAGTTCCATGGAAATAGGAGAGGATGATTTGTCCGGAGACGGAGGGTCTTGTTTCAAGCGTTTGGAAGAAGTAATGTGTGGTACTGCAATTCTGGACCCCTCCGTTTCACCAGCCTCGGGGTCCAACGCTCGTGTTATAAAATACCGTCGTATCATGACGAATTTGGTATCTACGAACCGGTAATGATTAGGACATCATCCCCATGCATTTGCGTCATGATTAAGCGATGCTAACACCCTCAAATCTTGATTTGCGTCTCGAACCCGCAGACTCCATTTTGTAAACGGCATCCATCTCATGGCTTGCCCTCATATAAGTCAATTGATTAAAGCCGAGCTTGATCTAAAAGGACACGTCCTTTGTAGCTGACTCCCACATGACCTGGCCGAGCTGACTCCACTGCCTCCAGCCAAGCCTGTTTGGGCAGCTCCTCGCTAAGTGGCCGAGCCCGATATCATCAAAGCACAACATGTCATAAACCCTTCACTGCATACAAACCCTGTTTTTCATACACACACACACCTGTCCATGATTCTTGTTTATGACCCGTTTTATGATGGGAGGGGGCTCGACCTTATTGGCATTTCATCGATATCTGATGGGAGTTCTGGATCTGGCGGGGTAATCCATCACAAACTGGACATCTGAAATATGTGCTGACCAGCATGACTTCGCTCTTTGTATTATTGTAGAAATATTTGTATTGCCATATCGTAAACTTAAGAATTCTTGCCTGCAGCTGTTATTTATGTATATAAGGAGAAGTCTGGTTCTGTAAAAACGAACAGTCTCCTGAGAACTTACGGCCCGTGTTGTCGTACTTCTAGGACGCATGTTACTTGGTTGCAGCCAATAAACTCGATCTTTGACTTCATCTAGAAGACTCCGTGTTTCTGTAAGTCCAGAACAGGGAGAACCCAGAGGTCTTCGGGTGTGGTCCCCTGGCACCACCGGGTCTCTAAAAACCCGGCACCTCAGTTTGCGCCCAACTCGGAGCGATATCAAGCGGTGACGGTCCAAGCCAGATGTTCGTGAGGAGCTTCGTGTGAAAATTCCGGAGGACGGCCAGCCACTTCAGCGACCCCTGCATGTCGACGTGGTTCCGAAGGTCTTTGCTGCGAGGTTCCCCGCGTCCCGACTGCTACGAAGGACTGCTGCCCTGACTATGGCCCTGTTTTGGACCCAGTGATCCTTGGTAGAGCGAAACGATAGACGAGTCTTCTAGTGACGTCACCGATCTTCAATATTCAGTTAAGTATAAGTGGAGCGTCTCCCAGTTCTTAGTTTGGTTCTTAGTTTTGGTATCCCAGAGATACGGTTTGTATTATTGGTACTTGCAAGCACCAAAACCGAGGGGTTCGTGTATTCACGATAATATCATAATTAGATAATCCCTTGAAGTTTGAAGCTAGACTAGTGAGCAAAGATGCCTGGTCTCAGCAGACTTGGAAACTTGTTTTGTCTTGGTTGTAGTAAGGACTCCCGATTAGAGGATTTGTGTCCGGTTCCTCCGATTGGAACTCCAACATATGAGTTATATATAAAGCATGGAGTAGGTCCTATTACGTATAACGAGGTATGGATAAAATACACCCGCAAGGATGGTGTTTTAAAATGGCCCCAATATGGTAGTTTTGACTCAGAAATATTAGACAACCTCGAGGTCAAATTGTTCAAGAAGAAAGCCCGGCCGGCGATGTTTGACTCTTTTCGCTTATGGCGCAAAGAAGCCAAACAGAAAGAAATAAAATTAGCAAAGAAAAATAAAAGAGGTATGTCGATGGTGAGGTATGTCGATGGTACAAGCTGCCATCGCATACAGGGATAATGAAGAAGAGCAGGAAAGTGAACAAATGCTCAGAAGCAAGAAACTAGCAATAGATAAATGCTACCCGGTGTTACCACATGGGGGACAAGACTCAAAGGGATCAACTGAGAAAGATCCATTAATGTCTCATTTATTGAACTCACCACCCCCATACACATCGAGTATTGTTGGACCCCCGAAACGTATTGTTATACCACGCCCTAGCGCACGAAAAGCAGCTCTTGCACAAGCACCAGCTCCTCTTCAGCTGGTTCCTACTTCTCCGGCGCAGCCCTCTCAAGGGCCGCCGCCTTTGCTACATACTCCTTCTACTTCCATGACTTTGCCTACTGCTCCAACTATCCACTATGACACTACGTCTGCTACTGCCTCAACTTCCTCTGCTGTCGCTTCGACTTCCTCTTTACATCAGCCTGTCTTCTCTGGCGCATCTGTTTCGCCGCAAGCTTCTCCTTCTGTCAGGCAGAGAGTGGCAAGAACTGTCACTGGTCTATTCTCGCCCTTCTTTGGGTCGCCTAAAACGACCCCTAAACCAGAACGTAGACAGTTGCGCAGTCAACTACCCGACTACGAGGAAAGAGAAGTACTGAATGAGTTAGCACGCAAATGGGTTACTGATACTGTAAGATATGATCTTCAGTCTGTTATGGAAGTTTTCCGTCAGTGGGACCCATCCACTCAAAGATACGTATTTGAGGAGATGTGTGTGTACCTCTGGGAAGATGTACGAGACAATGACCCAAAACGCAGAATGCAGGAACTAGCCCGCATGCGATTCAAATTTTATGAAGGCATGATTATAGGCACAGATGTTGAGAAAGCAATGGATTTGTTGTTATCTTATAGGAGCACGGGAAATAGCTCTAGATCGTTCGATGAGGACGATGTGTCTGGTAGGAAAAGAGCACGACAGTACCCCATGAGAGAGGTTCCTCCGGTATGGAGGGAAGGCGATGCGAACGCGCAACCGCCTGTTCCACCGCATTTCCAGCGTGTATGGGTACATGTCCCCTGGAAAAGATCCGAAGTTTTAGCACTCAAACAGACACTACCTGATCCACGTAAAAACCCAGCAGGGTATCACAAGGAATTATCACAGACTGGCAGCTCATGTATAATGAATTTAGCAGATATAGACATGCTGTTTGGGAACGTGGTTCCGCATCCTTTATGGAGTAAAATTCGTCATGCAGATCACGGCCAGGAACTAGGTGACTCATGGGCTAATATCACTGCTACTGATGCCAGACAAGTTGGTGGTTCTAAACCCGAGCCTTTAATAGCAGATCTTCCAGGTAGGATTATTGCGTACATGAAAACGTTGATGCCTGAATTACACGTAAATTGGGACAAGCTATCTGCGTGCAAGCAAAAGAAAGATGAGAATGTGTCTGACTTTTTCACGAGGTTTGAGGAGACTTTCACCGATCACAGTGGTCAGGACATGGCTACCGAGGGTGGCCAAAGATTGTTTGTAGACAAATTTGTACATAATTTGCTTCCTGAATTATGCAATAAATTGAAAGATTCAGAGAGCGCTTGGGCTGTTTCCACGTCAGCACAGATTTTAGCCACAGCCCAGTACTATGAAAATAGGCGCAAAGACGAGCTCGATAAGACAGAGAAGAAGACTAAGGAACTAAAGACTAAAGTTCTTCTCCAGCAAGCGTACCCGCCTCGCACCCCTAGTCAGCCAAATTATCAGCAACAACAGCAGTATTCGAGAAACGCGCAAGGAAACGAGTTTTTCCACCAGCGTTCTCCATATGGCCCGAATCAATGTGCATATTGCAAAGAAGAGGGTCATTACAAAAGTAATTGCCAAGCTCTTGCACGACGTTTAAGCGGTGTTTCCGGCGCAAGAGGTAGAGGTGTTCAACAGGTTCCTAGAGGTAGGGGCCGTGGAAATTTCTCCCAGAACACCACTTCTTTTCCGCCTCAGAATTCTATGAATAGCTTTGACCAACAGAATAATATATCTTCTAGGTCAGCTCAGTACTATGCAGATGACTATTACGCAGAGACTGAGAATGAGGGTAATAATTGCTAGGACAGCCATGGACAAAGAGAGGGAGTTGTTTCAGTTCCAGTAGATCAGAATGGACCCTATGTAGAGGTAATTACATCTGGAGTGTCGGAGCCATTTCTGCTGGATACTGGTGCTACAAAAAGTTCGATTATGCACTCAAAACTTCCTGGCGCACCTTTGTCTGGCGAAATGAATGTTTCAGTAGGTTTTTCTGGCGCCCCTGTTAGAAACCCGATCTCCAGTCCCATGCCCCTTTCTGTTGGCCCATGCGAATTAGAAGCACCCCTCATTCTTACCACAGGTTGTGGCGAAAATTTGTTAGGTTTGGATTTACTGAAGAGACTATATGCGACCTTGTACTGTTCTCCTTCAGGAGTACAGCTTACGCTTGGTAAAAGAGTGATTTCCCCGATGTATGTGTCAAAAGAAAGAATTCCGACTGAGTTATCATCTCTTCCAGATGTACTTTGGGCAAATGGTTCTAATGATGTGGGTCATTTGGAGATAGCACCGTATGTCATAACATTGAAAACTGACATCAGGTTGCCACGTATTCCCCAATATAAAATGTTAAAAGAATGTGGAAAGGCTTTGCTAGAAATAATATACGATCTGATTGAGAAAGACGTCATTGAAGAAACCACAGGCAACATTTGCAACAGTCCTGTTTTGCCTGTCTTAAAGCGTACCGATCCTTCACAGCCCCCTGTGTACCGATTCGTGATCGACCTAAGGGAAGTGAATAAGATCGTTGTACCGCAGTTTCCAGTCGTCCCCGACATTACTGCCTTATTGACAATGGTTCCAGCCTCAGCCAATTGGTTTTCGGTGATTGACCTGAAGAATGCTTTCTTCAGCATCCCGATTGCCGAAGAGAGCAGAGATATCTTCGGCTTCAATCTAGGAGGACGAAGTTTCCGCTTCAGACGCGCTCCTCAGGGCTACTGCGAGAGTCCATCAATATTTAGTCAGGCTCTGAAAACGCAACTCGATACGATTGTTCTACCTGGTGGTGCGACTCTGATACAGTATGTAGACGACTTACTGATCGCTGCAGATACTGAAGAGATTTGCAAACAAGCCACGTTGTCATTGTTGCGTCATTTATGTGACATGAAGCACAAAGTCTCGCTTTCCAAACTACAATTTTGCCGACAAGAAGTAACCTACTTAGGTCACATCTTATCGAAGGAGGGAAGGAGACTGACCCCAGAAAGAATACAGGCGATTGCAGAACTGAGTGTCCCAAGGACACAAAGAGAAGTGCGTGCTTTCTTGGGCATTACATCGTATTGTAGACAATGGATACCGAACTTCTCACTATTGGCCAAACCCTTGCTGGCATTAGTGCGTAAAGACACACCCAATCCTTTGCCTTGGTCTGAAGATTGTCAGGCGAGTTTCCATGAGTTGCGTGAAGCATTGTGTTCGGCTCCTGTGTTAGGCAATCCCGACTACAGCAAGCCGTTTACATTATACGTCCATGAGAAGGAAGGTTGCGCATTATCAGTCCTGACACAGCACTTTGGGGACAAACAACGCCCATGTGCATACTTCTCTGCGACTCTAGATCCCGTAGCTAAGGCATTACCGAGTTGTTTGAGGGCCACTGCCGCAGCGGCTGTCTGTATTCGACAGTCGGCTGGGTTAGTCATGAATAATACTCTGACCGTTATGGTCCCACATGCAGTAGATATCCTACTGAACAGGACGAAAACACAGCACCTAACTAGTGCTCGACTGTCCAGCTAAGAATTGACCCTGTTGGCAAGCCACATTCAAATAAAGAGGTGTGATACACTCAACCCTGCTACGTTACTACCCATTCCACCAGCAGAGACAGATAAAATCGACAAACATGACTGCTGCTTTAGGACAGAGGAAGAGACAAAAGGGAGAGTAGACTTGCAGGATACTCCTTTCCCTGAATGTAACGATAATTTATGGGTTGATGGTTCATGTTTCAAGTTGCCGAATGGTGACACGACTGCAGCATATGCCGTGACAACATTACATACGATTGTAGAGACAGCTCGCATCCCCCAGAATTCTGCACAAGCGGCAGAACTAATCGCACTCACAAGAGCGTGCGTGTTGGCGAAAGGAAAACGAGTGAATGTGTACACTGATAGTCAGTACGCCTTTGGCGTCGCCCACAGTTTTGGAAGATTGTGGCGTGAACGTGGGTTCCTGACGTCACATGGTGCAAAAATACAACATGGCCAGCTAGTACACAACCTTCTCGAGTCACTGACCTTGCCCCTACAGGTTGCGATTGTGAAGTGTAGCGCGCATAGGAAGATCCGAGATGATGTTGGTCGAGGGAATGCATTTGCCGATGAGGTCGTGAAAGAGACTGCAAGGAACACAATGAGTCGGATGTATGTTGTAGGTCCTGCTAGATGGACCCCTGATGTGGGTATGTGTGAGGACACCATCGAAAGCGTGAAATCTATACAATCTGACGCGACTGAGAAAGAGGTGAATGAATGGAGAGAAAGCAAGGGTAGGTTAGACGCGAATGGTTGTTGGGTCGAACTGTCAGAACATCAGCGATGGTTGTTACCTAACGCCTATGTGCTCGCAGTGGTGACGATGGCCCATGGAATGGCACACATCAGTGTGAAAGGAATATGTAAGCTGTTGGCCCCAGTATGGCAGAATAGTGGTATCCCAAGATGTGCAGAGAATCTGGTCAGAAACTGTATGGTGTGTTTGAAGCACAATCCCGGTAGGGGAACCCCAACCCCAGCTGGTCATTTTGCACCTCCAACGTATCCGTTCGAGGTCTTGCAACTCGACTTCATTCACATGGAGAGGTGCAATAACCTGAAGTACGTCCTTGTTGTCGTTTGCGCCTTCTCCAGGTGGATAGAAGCATACCCCCTTAAGGACAACACTGCATTTTCAACTGCCAAAGCCCTTGTCAAGGAATTTTTCCCTAGATTCGGCATGCCTAGGATTGTCTGGAGTGATAACGGAAGTGAATTTGTGGGACGAGTGATGAAGAGAGTGTGTGAGTGTCTAGGCATCCGCCAGAAGTTCCACGCTGCAAACCACCCCCAATCGGCAGGATTAGTAGAGTGCTATAATGGCACGTTAAAATTGAAACTGGCCAAGATCCAAGCCAGCACAGGCCTCAAGTGGCCCGACGCCCTGCCTTTAGCACTCCTGTCTACCAGGATGATTGTCCATTCTAGATTAGGACTTAGCACTTACGAGATAGTTTTTGGCCACCCAGCTAACATCTGGGGTGTGCCAAGGCCTAAGAGGATAGGTGAAATCGAGCACCCTGTACTGTTTGACTATTTGCACGAATTGACAACTAAACTGCATGCTTTACATCAACAGGTCCACAGCTCCTCTCCACCTGCGTCTGACGATCCAGGCCACACTATCGAACCCGGCTCCTGGATCCTGATTCGGAATTTCAGACGTACCAAGAACGAGGAGCCTCGCTGGACCGGACCTTTCCAGGTTTTACTTTCGACCCGCTCTACAGTACGTGTCCACGGAAAGAAACATTGGGTGCACGGCGCCCATTGCAAAAGGGTCCTGTTGCTCCTTCCATACGACCGATGGGTCCAGCAAGGAGTCGCTGACTCCGAGACCGAATCTGTACCACGTTTTTTCCCTTCAGCGATGCACGATTAAAAGGAACTAATACCAACCAAGAGAGTGATTGTATTCTGCAAGGATCTGTGCCACCGTCGCTGCAGTTGGACACTACAAAACCTGAAACACTGTTTGAAGATCACGCCGTGCCTGGAAAGGAACGATATAATCTAAGGTCAAGACCAAAGAATTGACATGATAGAACTAGTGCGATCTTCCCTTTTCCCATGAACTATTTTTGATTCCACAGCTCTCTCTCCCAGGGAACTAGCTCATTTTTGATTTTCGAACCGCCATCCGGTTCTGCTGCTAAGGCCGCGGTTGAAGTCTGAGGAGTGCAGCCGGGGACGCCTAGGTCAACGGTTCCGGTCAGTCTGAGGGAATCACACCGGACTGGACGGAGCGCACATCTTGGCAGAAGCAACCACCCACCGTGGGCAGCAACCAGAGGATGGAGTTTTCAGGGGTTGAGAGACCTGCTAGACACATGACTTTTGAAAAGAAAATATGTACTATAATGGCAAAGATATTTACAACAAGGGGTGGTGAGGGACAGAGTCTCTGAATTAAGCAGAAAGCTCTCACCCAGTCAAGAGATCAGGGCTAGATCCAACACCGTTTTTTAGCTCACTGCACCATCCCAGTTTCAGAACCTGGCTGTATGCAAATTAGTCTGTTCCTGTCCCAGTGCATGATGGGAACAGGGCAAACCAAACTACAAAAGCCAATTCTTACACTGGGAAGGAAACAAGCTCCCGGGGACCGGTTTCTGGCATTACAGCCGTCTTCGGCCCGGTTTGCTTGAATCCTGATGGTGCAATGAGCAAGGGTCTCACATCTGAGAATACCCTTCCACGCTTAGGGTGGACAAAAATATTTACAACAAGGGGTGGTGAGGGACAGATCTGTTGACTGGGTAGGAGTGTTCTGCTTAATTCAGATACTCTGTCCATCATCACCCCCTTTTTGAATCGTTTTGGCCACTATGAGTGTGGAAGGGTATGCTCAGACATGAGTCCCTTGCTCACTGCACCATCAGGATTCAAGCAAGCCGGGCCGAAGACGGCTGTAATGCCAGAAACCGGTCCCCGGAAGCTTGGTCCTTTCCAGTAAAAGAATTGGGTTGGTAGTTTGGTCTGCCCTGTTCCCATGATGCACTGGGCCAGGGTCAGACTAATTTGCATGTAGCCAGGTTCTGAACTGGGATGGTGCAGTGAGCTAAAAAACGGTGATGGATCAAGCCCTGATCTGTTGACTGGGTAGGAGTGTTCTGCTTAATTCAGATACTCTGTCCATCATCACCCCCTTTTTGAATCATAATGGCAAAGAGACGTTTTCTAGTGTTAAGCATCCTAATGTTGTGTAGTATAATAATGTTTTTGACTAGCTTTGCTCTGTCCATTTTTCGAGTTCCATTCATACACAACACACAACTCGCACCTTCTCCCACTGATCCGACACACTCCTTCCATCCCCTACCTGAACACGAGTCTGCCAGAAGACTCGAATTTGTAAATAATTCATTTGTCTTACTCCTACACCAGCACCAATCTGTTATGAACAACACGAACTGTTGGATATGTGGACTCATGCCGCACACAACCGGTAAGGGTATCCCTTACTTCGTCCTGCCCTTCAGTTATTACGGTTCTTTGTGGGCTTTCCAGACCATGTTCCTGTTTTCCCTTGAACCATACGTTCGGGGAGAGAACTCAAACAACAAGGCATTCAAGAACATGAGTAGAGATATTGACACGATCAGAGCCACTCCCAAAGACGAGTTTACCCCATACAGTAGGTGGAACATCACCAAGTATGGGATTTCATTAAGGGAGAGCCAGAAATCAAAGAAATCATCCTCAGTCTGGGTAGTACCCCACCGTGGTCACTTATGTCTGCAAGGCATTGGCAGGGATCCCGAAGCACAATTGGGGAAGAGCACATGCACGGAAACATACGTGTTCGCCTCCCGAACTTCCCCTCCATTCTTGGCGGCTAAGGGCACATACTTCATCTGCCACGACAAGGCATACACTTGGTTGCCTGCCGACTTCTCGGGCACATGCTTCATCTTGTTTCTGCTGCCACCCACCTACACGGCCGGGGCAGATTACCATCGGACAAGGACAGTTAGGGGTGTCGTGAGTCAAGACGACACTGCGGGTCAGGAGTTTGGAGACTTCGCAAAGGGTTTTCTGCCATTTTGGGGGCCTATGGTGAACAGCAGGAACATTCGACAATTAACGAGGATAGTTGAGTCCGCCGTGACTGAAACGGCTGGTGCCCTTAGCAACCTGACAGCTGAGCTTCAGTCGGATCGACTTATGACCCTTCAAAACCGGGTTGCCCTAGATGTCATACTTGCAGACCGTGGTGGTGTATGTAGAGTGATCCAATCCAGTTGCTGCATTTTCATCCCCGATAATGCTCCGACAGTGTACCAGGCCATCTCCAAATTACACAAAATCTCCGATTCCCTTCACACAGAGAAAAGGGATTGGTCTCTGCTAGGGTGGTTCTGGGAACTGATCTCTGCCTGGGGATGGAAAACTCTGATCTTCATTGGGATGATCTTAGCCGTTCTGTTTATGTTCTGCCTGTTTGTACAGTGCGCTCCTGCAATATGTGGCCTCTGCGCCACTCCATGTGTAAGGAAGCCTGTGTCAAGGGACGAACTGAGCAACAGAATGATGCTACAGCAGCATCTCCGTGAATTCATCAATACCGATTTGGACTCTGACTAGCGTGAGTTATTGCCTTATATAAGGGCAAAAGGAGGGTCTGTGGTACTGCAATTCTGGACCCCTCCGTTTCACCAGCCTCGGGGTCCAACGCTCGTGTTATAAAATACCGTCGTATCATGACGAATTTGGTATCTACGAACCGGTAATGATTAGGACATCATCCCCATGCATTTGCGTCATGATTAAGCGATGCTAACACCCTCAAATCTTGATTTGCGTCTCGAACCCGCAGACTCCATTTTGTAAACGGCATCCATCTCATGGCTTGCCCTCATATAAGTCAATTGATTAAAGCCGAGCTTGATCTAAAAGGACACGTCCTTTGTAGCTGACTCCCCCATGACCTGGCCGAGCTGACTCCACTGCCTCCAGCCAAGCCTGTTTGGGCAGCTCCTCGCCCAGTGGCCGAGCCCGATATCATCAAAGCACAACATGTCATAAACCCTTCACTGCATACAAACCCTGTTTTCCATACACACACACACCTGTCCATGATTCTTGTTTATGACCCGTTTTATGATGGGAGGGGGCTCGACCTTATTGGCATTTCATCGATATCTGATGGGAGTTCTGTATCTGGCGGGGTAATCCATCACAAACTGGACATCTGAAATATGTGCTGACCAGCATGACTTCGCTCTTTGTATTATTGTAGAAATATTTGTATTGCCATATCGTAAACTTAAGAATTCTTGCCTGCAGCTGTTATTTATGTATATAAGGAGAAGTCTGGTTCTGTAAAAACGAACAGTCTCCTGAGAACTTACGGCCCGTGTTGTCGTACTTCTAGGACGCATGTTACTTGGTTGCAGCCAATAAACTCGATCTTTGACTTCATCTAGAAGACTCCGTGTTTCTGTAAGTCCAGAACAGGGAGAACCCAGAGGTCTTCGGGTGTGGTCCCCTGGCACCACCGGGTCTCTAAAAACCCGGCACCTCAAATGGGAGGAGAAGATTTGGATGATGTATATTGTGTTGAGGACGACCGAGTCGGAGTAGTTCCAGCCATTGGAATTGCAGTAGTAGAGATAGGAGCAGTTGGAGAAGTCGGGTCTTGAACACAGCGAGAGGGCACAAAGATAAATTTAGGTTTGCGCAGTTTGCCTTAGGGCACTACCATAAAGTAGAGCAGAGGAAGGATATTTGATGAAAAGCCAGGGAAAGTGACCAGGAAAAAAAAATTGCATGAAATTTCAATGCGTCTATGCGAAAAAGGGTACAAAAATAGGAGGAAAAAATAGCTAGTTAGAAGAGTGTTGAAAACAATAGTCACAAATGCCACAAATATCAGAGGAAAGCCAAAAATCTAAAGCACAGCACTTGAATGAACTGATAAAGCAAAGAGGAGAAGTGCCACAAACAAAATGGCGGGCAGAGACAGTCACAGAAGTTTGGCGCCAAAAACCTGATGAAGCGCTAAAATTTGAAGAAGATGGGCAACTCACTTGGTGAGGAATGCGCTTCAGAATGTGCCAGTCAGAAACACCATGGAAAATAATGTAGAATTAAGCAACAAACCTCCAGGGTGCATTAGATGCCATTACTCTGTGAGACATCAAAAATGCATATAAAAGCACACACCAAGGGCTCAAAAGCAGCAAAAAGCACCTCATTTATGTAGAAAACATAGATAAATGAGGAATCTTCGTGTACCAACAGGACATTTTAAAGATGTGCGCAGGTTCATGAAGAGAAATGCGCTCCAGGGAAATGGCGGTCGCTGCAGGAGACAAACGCGGCAGGGCCGTAATCGGCAAAGCGATGCCTCGCAGATTAAAGCAAAGCAGTTGAATGAACTGATAAATCAATGAGGAGAAGTGTCATAAACAAAAGGGTGGGCAGAGTCAGTCACAGACGTTTGGCGCCAAAAACCTGATGAAGCGCTAAAATTTGAATAAGATGAGCAACTCACTTGGTGACGGACGTGCTTCAGAATGTGCCAGTCAGGAACACCATGGAAATTAATGTAGAATTAAGCAACAAACCTCCAGGATGTATTAGATGCCATTACTCTATGAGACATCAAAAATGCATATAAAAGCACACACCAAGGGCTCAAAAGCATTAAAAAGCACTTCATTTATGTAGAAAGCATAGATAAATGAGGAGTCTTCGTGTCCCAGCATGACTTTTTATAGACGTGCGCAGGTTCATGAAGAGAAATGCGCCTGCCCGAGGCCACGCAGTGGCCATTGAGAGGGCGGGCACCTAGTCACGGAGGGCTGTCCCGCCCCCAGAAGAATGACCAGCGCATCCGCCTCACTGGTTGGAGGAGGCGGCTGGCCGGGAATCTCGTCCGGGCGGCGGGGAGGGGCTTCCATGGTACTTAAGCTACTGTACCCTTTTGGAGAGCCTCTTTGCCGCCCGGACGCCGTCGTGTAATTTCGGGACACTCTTTCGTAGATTGAGGTGAGCGAGGCCTCGGGCCTACCCATTCCCCCCCCCCTTTTCTCCGCCTGCTCCCTCCTTGTGAGGTGCGAGCCTGGCGAGGCGGCCCACTAGAGCGGGCTGCTGTGGGGGGGGGCGTCCGGTTTCGTTCTCGGGGCTCCCTGCCTTTTCCCTCCCTCGTTGTGGTGATTACGTTTAGTGCGGGTCCGGCCTGTACCTGTCGGGCCCCGCCGTGGTGCCCTAGTACCCTGCCAGTCCCGTTCCACGCCACATTCATGACGTCCTTCTATGTATTTGTGTAATTCTCCAATCCGGCCTTAGAGGGGGGGGGGATAGTACAGATCTCGCAAAGCTTGGTGGTCCGTATATTCGGCAAGCTTCACCCGCCCCCCCCCCCCACCTCGGCATTTCCGGTGGCCATTTTGGTCAGGTATTGTGTCGGGCGGACATTTGAGATTCTTGTGGGGGCCGCGTGTCAGATCGGGGGGGTGTTCTTTCAATGATGTGCGCGCGTGCGTTTTCCTGCTGATCTGTGGTGTTCTCAAGGGGAGCAGGAATGTTGGAAGCAATCAGGTGCTGAAGCGAGGTGCTTGCCGGAGTCCGGTCCACGTGGGCGCGGGACCCGACGAGCGCCTAGCAAAAAAAAACTAAAAAAAAAAAAAAAAAAACCCAGCCCCCCCCTGATCAGCCATACGCTTATAGTTTTATTGCCTTTCTTTGTTCCCGTTCACAATCGGGATATTCGTTACTGTGGTTTATGCTTTCAATCGTGATGTTTTGAATGCTACGTGTTTGCCATTGTTTATGTGCACAGTGCGATATTGGTCCAGTATGTGCGGTTTTTCAGTATGGTGCAGCGTATATTCAATATGGGCGTTCGCGCCTTATCTGACTCATTACAATGTACAAGCGGTAAGGTGTGGAGCGCGGCGCTTGTCGGAGTCCGGTCCACGTGGGCGCGGGACCCGACGAGCGTTTGGCGTGTCCCCCCTGATCTGCCATACGCATATCGTGTTATTTGTCTTTCATTGTTCCCGTTCACAATCGTGATATCCGTTCAATTGGGGTTTTTCTTTCAATTGTGCTGTTTTGATGCTACGTGTATTGCCATTGTTCATTTCCACATTGTGATATTGGTCCAATATGTGCAGTTTTCAGTATGGTGCAGCGTATATTTAGATATGGGCGTTCGCGCCTTTTCAGACTCATTACCATTACAAGCGGTAAGTGCGGAGCGCGGTGCTTGTTGGAGTCCGGTCCACGTGGGCGCGGGACCCGGCCAGTGCCCAGCGAGTCTCCTAAATGGGCTGTGCTTTATATCCTGCCATTGCCGCATATGTGTCTGCTCATGTATTGTGAAATGGGTTCGCTGGGGGCTGTGTGCTGTTCGCGACTACGGGATGTGTCCTCCCTGGGGTGGGGGAGGGGGGGGGGGCAGCACGGGCAGGGGTACGGGCCTGCGTGGGTGCTGGTGCCTCCCGCCTGCGTCCCCCAACCGGATGTGTATTAATTTCGTCTGGTTTCTTTTCGTAGGAGCCGCCATCGAATATTCTATACTCATCGGTGGTGCTGCATACTTCATGGAACTCAGCGCGATGATTTTCTTTCCTTTTATTGGGTGCAGCGCTGGCCATTGATGCCTCTGCGCGGGCTTTTTGATAACATGTCATCCTTGTTTTTTCAGATACGGCCCTGTCGTGCAATCGCTACCGCTCCTAGGCCTACCGGAGTACCCTGGTCTTCATCCTTGCACCTGCCACCCCCCCCCCGCTCTTACCCAGTGCTAGCGCAAGGTATGTAAGATCGAGAGAGTGAGCCATTACTTTGTTGATCACGGGGCTGTCCGCTTCCTGCCTTGCTCGGGCTGTAGCTCCGGGGCCGTTTGACCAGCTAAATATGGGCATTATGTGACTATTGCGTTCCGGTCTGGGACGTTTAAGTTGTTTCAGGACAAGTGGTTTACTCCCCTTTTGTTTCACGCAGTTTTACACAGTCGAGGAGCAGCATCGGGGCCGCCCAATAGTCTCGGATTTCTCTAGCTCACGGGAATAGTAACAGAGGATACATCCGAAAGCACCATGGAGAGTCAGGGGTCCCCCACGCTTTTTACGCAGACGTCCCAGGTTGAGGATTCGGGGCTAGGACCGTCTCAGGACCCTCAGATGAAAGCCTTGTTGGATATGATAAAGATTATGGGGTGGCGTGGGCCAGTGGATTTTTGCTGGCCAACCCCCGTAAAGCCCCCGGGCCGGCCCCCGCCCCACAAATAACTGAAATAGAGGTGGTAGAGGACACAGCCACAGTGAGGTCCAAGCGCACAAGGAAGCCGACAGTCAAGGACTTCCCAGCGGAACCCCCCTCTAAGACCAGGGCGGCTGACCCGGTCAGGAATGTGACGCCCCGGCATCCCCCCCGGCGGTGGTCCGGGTGTGCCCTCCCTCGCCCCCTCGCCCGGCGGCTACTAGTGTGGAATTTGCTACCCGGGAAGATCTGGGTAAGATTACAGACTCGCTGGCGTTGTTCATGTCGGAAATCAGAGCCAGTTTGTGCCCTGCCCTGGCACGGTCACCTGTTTTAATGCAATCTCAGCCTGTGACACCGCCGGTAGCGGCACCATTTCTTTCCACAGGGGAGGCTGACGTGGTGCAAGTGTGGGGGGGAACTTCCGCCCAAGGGGGGGAAAATGCTGGTCCCATCAATGTTGTTATTGCACCCCCTGTCAGCTCGGCTCCTAGTCTGGCGTCTGTAGCGCCTCTCCCCCAGGTTTTGCCGCCGGCGCCGAGTGTGTCCCAGGATGCCCTCTCGCCCGCTGCGGTCCCGGCCCTGCCCCAGGTGGGTACATCAGCCGCTCCTCCACCCCTGCCAGCTATCAGTTCTGTGCCCCCCCGACAGCTGAGGTGGCCATCCCTGCGCCCACAGTTCTGATGACTATGGCACCTCTTTTGTCTGGCAAATGTTCACTAGCCTGGCAAGTCCCTCAGGCAGCTAAGGAGGGCATCTGGCGTAGGGAATTTATAGACATTTTCTCCCTCCTCATGCTGGGGGCGGATGGGGTGGATGTGAGAAGGATGGGTTCAAAGGACGAAGAGAAGAAAGCACGCTTCCAATCCTGGCCTGAGAAGACAATAAAAAACTGGCGTCAGGCATTCGCCATCCTGGCGGCAGTAATAACTGAGCGTTTCCCAGAGCAGGCGCAGAGACTATTCCAATATAATAGTGTAATAATTAACGAAGCGGAAGCAACATCGGGGATGGGGTGGTACTTGTATGATTGCGAGTTCCGCAAAAAGATGTCTGTCTGTCCAGAACTAGAGTGGGACCAGGTTGAAATGAGACTGTGGATGGTACACATGGGCAAGGGAAAAGTAGAGAGTGGTGCCAACAGTGTGGTCCAGGTTAAGAAGACAGAAAATGAAAAGCAGTTCACGCAGAAGAAAAGCAATTTTAGACAGTCCTTTCGTGGGGGGCGCGGGGGGCAGTTTTAACAAACAGTATGCCAAGAAGAATGTTTCCCCCTCTTGAAGGATGTACAATGCAGGGAATTGCACCTGGGGAAAAGCATGTAGATTCTCCCACGTTTGCAGCAAATGCGGTGGTTCCCACCCCGAGTCCTGTGAGAAGCGGTCTTCCTCTGCCAACGCTGCCAACAAGGACAAATAGTGTCTCCAAGGACATTCCCCCCCCTCCCCCCCCCTGATGTGCTCCTGCAGCCAATCCAGCTCCCCACTCCTCTTGCCCTACCTAAGGGGCCTTTCCCTGTGCTGCCCGCTAGGGACCCCCTCCTCCTTAGGTCCAAAGGCCCGTCTCCAGTCATCTTACCCAGGCTGGTGGCCCTCCTTCACCATTACCCCAATGTGAAAGATAGGGATGTCCTGACCCAAGGCTTCTTAGATGGCTTCAAGATCCCCTATCAGGGTCCTAGGGTCAGCAGAGATGCTGAAAACCAAAAGTCTGTGAAGGAACTCCCGGAGGTGGTTGACAAAAAGATTAGCAAGGAGGTAGCCTTGGGGAGGGTGGCTGGTCCTTTTCCGTCCCCCCCCCTTCCTGACTTTGTGGTGTCCCCTTTGGGTGTTGTCCCCAAAAAAGAACCTGGGGCTTTCAGGTTGATACATAACTTGTCTTTCCCAGAGGGGAACTCTGTCAACTCATGGCTGCCCGAAGAGGCCTGCTATGTCTCTTACTGTTCCCTTGACATGGCCATAGACTTAGTGAGGAGAGCAGGGGAGGGGGCCTGGCTGGCTAAGGCAGACATAGAGGCAGCTTTCCGTTTGTTACCGGTACACCCTGACAGCCAGCATCTGTTGGGCTTCAAGTGGAATGGGGGATACTACTTCGATAAGTGTATGCCAATGGGTTGCGCTGTCTCGTGTGCCTTCTTTGAAGCCTTCAGCACCTTCCTTCAGTGGGCCCTCACAGAGGAGTATAAAGTGGCAGCAGTGTCTCACTACCTAGACGACTTCCTCTTTATTGGGAGGGAGGGCACGCAGGAGTGTCAGGAGGGCCTGGACTGTTTCATTGAGCTAGCCAGTCGCTTGGGCGTGCCACTGGCGCCAGGTAAGACCGAGGGCCCTGCTCAGGTGCTGACCTTCCTGGGGATAGAGCTTGACACGGTCCAGGGAGTGTGTCGTCTCCCGGCAGAGAAGGTGGTGGCCTTGAAGAATGACATTCACGCTTTGCTAGGCAGGGATAAAGCACCTCTGGGGGTCATTCAGAGCCTGCTAGGTAAACTGAATTTTGCTGCTAGAGTAATTCCTGTGGGGCGTGTTTTTGCAAGACGCTTAGCCAAGGCTACCGCCAAGATCCACAAACATTATCACTTTGTTAGGTTGACCTCTGGCCTCAAGAAGGATCTGCAGATGTGGGATGATTTCTTGTCAGATTTTAATGGGACAGTGATATGGAGGTCCCCGTGGGTGGAGAGTCCTGAGTTGAACATGTTCACGGACGCCTCGGGCCGCGAAGGCTTCGGTGCCATTCTGGGCGAGCAGTGGTGCGCGCAGGGCTGGCCCAATTCCTGGCGCAAGCGTGGTATTACTGCTAACATTGCTGTCCTGGAACTCTTCCCCATTGTCATTTCCCTACACCTGTGGCCAGAGATCCTGTCCAACAGAAAGGTTTTGTTTTGGTCGGACAACATGGCGGTCGTACAGGCTATCAATGGGTTATCCGCCAGCTGCCCGTTAGTGCTGTCTCTACTCCGGGAATTGGCTAGCAGGTGCCTGCGCTTCAATGTTGAATTTAGAGCTAGACACATTGCAGGGGTCACTAATGTCGCAGCTGACGCTCTCTCTCGTTTGCAGCTAGATCGTTTCCGGGCAGTTTGCCCACAGGCGAGAGAGGAGATGACCCCCTTTGCGCCAAGGCTTTGGCACATCTTGGAGTGGAGCAGCACATGAGAGAACTAGGAGAGAAATCTTTAGCGTTGAGTACACGTAAACGCTACGCGAGTCATTGTGCTACTTTTATTAAAGTTATCGCTGACCTGGGCTTGCAAGCTTTGCCAATGGAGAAGAGAGTTCAGGCTTTCATAGTATGGGCCAAGAAGCAGAAGAAATCTCATTCCTGGGTTTGCGGCCACCTAGCGGCCATTGGTCATGAGGCTAGATTGGGTGGGGGGCAGGATCCCACCACTTCTTTTGTGATTAGGGCCGCCTTGAAGGGTTGGGCGCGGGAGGATCCCAGGGCCCCTGATGACAGGTCCCCCATTGATTTTCCTTCGCTCCAGGCTATGTTACAAGTGTTGCAGGCAGTCGTGCACTCACAGTATGAAGCGGCCCTCTTTTCGGCTAACTTTGTCCTAGCTTTCTTTGGGGCTTTTAGGAGTAGTGAGCTGGTGGCTCGTTCAAAGACTGATAGCTCTCGGGATGCTCTGGGTGTGGAGGATATCAATTTTGAGAGTGGGTTGTCTATTACGCTGAGGAGGTCTAAGACAGATCAGTCTGGGAAAGGGTCTCTCATCAGACTCTCCCCCCTTGGGGATTCTCGTTTTTGCCCGGTGGCAGTCCTACGAGCCTTCCTCGCGTTGCGGCCTGCTGGGCCGGGTTATCTTCTAGTGCATGCCGACCTCAGCCCCTTGACTAAATACCAGATGGACAAGATCATGCTGGCATGCCTTGACAGGGCTGGTTTGTTGGTTCAAGGGAAGAAGTTCTCTAGTCATTCCTTCCGTATAGGGGCGGCCACATCGGCCTTCCGCGCTGGGATGTCTCCAGTTCAGGTGCAGTCTGTTGGGCGCTGGGAATCAGCTTGTTATAGACGTTACGTTAGGCCTTGATCCCATTTATATTTTGAGTTTGATCTTTGTTTGCTGTGCTTTGTGATAGTTTTGTATAACATGTGAATTCTTAAATAAACACCCTTGAACATATTGCGTCTTTCTTTGACAGGTTCACGTGTGTGGGTCTTGGGGCACTCTATGGTCAGCAGATTGGCACGATGGGCTGCCATCAGGCAGTGGACTGGTACCTTTTCGAAGATAGAAAGTGTGTGGTGGGGTTTCCCGGGCATGCGTTGGCATAGCCTACTCTTTCGAATGCGGGAGGCCCTTGCCCAGGGTGGACCTATTCCCCATCATTTAATAATCCACCTGGGTGGCAATGACATTACATCCTTGGGGAAATCCACTCTACTTCTCAAAATGAAGACCGACCTGGGCATCATTGGTAGCCTTTTGCGGGAATGCGAGGTCTGGTGGTCCGAAATAGTGCCTAGAAGAAACTGGCGGGGTGCTAAGTCCAGCGAGGCAATTGAGAGAGCAAGAAGGCGCATCAATGCGGCCATGAAAAAGTTTACTCAGCGCAGAGGGCTGGGTTTCATCAAACATGATTTGATTCAGGAAAAGGTGAAGGGGTACTTCGAGGAGGATGGTGTTCACCTCACGCCCGTAGGCTTAGACCTCTTCCTGCTGGACTTAAATGAAGCACTCATGAGCAGAGGTTGCAGGTAGAAAAGGTAGCAATGGTGGGGGGGCCTGTGCGGCAGCGGTTACCACCGCACAGGCTGTGGCGGAGTTACTGGGCGATCCGGAAGAAGAGAGGTGCAAATGATGTACTTCAGCGGGCACATAGGGGTGCCAGAGCCTAACCTGTAACCTCATGGGAGGTGCAGGAATTCGTGTCGGCGCCCCAGTAGTCCTTCGGGCGGTTGTGGGCCTGTGCAACCGGGGGTTTGCCTAGTCACGCCCAGAATGACCAGCGCATCCGCCTCACTGGTTGGAGGAGGCGGCTGGCCGGGAATCTCGTCCGGGCGGCGGGGAGGGGCTTCCATGGTACTTAAGCTACTGTACCCTTTGGGAGAGCCTCTTTGCCGCCCGGACGCCGTCGTGTAATTTCGGGACACTCTTTTCCCTCCCCTCCTCTAACCCAGAGTGTCAGTACGAAGGGGTTGGGGGGCATTTTAATGTGTTTGTTTTTCGTTGCAGGCGGAGTTACTGGGCGATCCGGAAGAAGAGAGGTGCAAATGATGTACTTCAGCGGGCACATAGGGGTTCCAGAGCCTAACCTGTAACCTCATGGGAGGTGCAGGAATTCGTGTCGGCGCCCCAGTAGTCCTTCGGGCGGTTGTGGGCCTGTGCAACCGGGGGTTTGCCTAGTCACGCCCAGCAATGGGCGTGTCAGTAGTTTTAATTTTATTGTACAGCAGTTGGGTGGTTCGCCACTGTGCTGTTTGGCTCAACAGGCGGGCAGGTGGCGAGAATGCGGCCTGCCCTGGATCGCCCGTAAGCTAACCCACCATCTTTACATATGTTGTATGTAATAAATCCTGCAGCAATTTTTACCCAAACTTAACAAGTTGTCTGTGTTTCCTTTGCGGGTTTGGGTATGTGGGGGCAGGGAACTTCCTGTGGCCCTGATGTGACTATGCGCCTGCCCGAGGCCACGCAGTGGCCATTGAGAGGGCGGGCACCTAGTCACGGAGGGCTGTCCCGCCCCCAGCAGAATGACCAGCGCATCCGCCTCACTGGTTGGAGGAGGCGGCTGGCCGGGAATCTCGTCCGGGCGGCGGGGAGGGGCTTCCATGGTACTTAAGCTACTGTACCCTTTGGGAGAGCCTCTTTGCCGCCCGGACGCCGTCGTGTAATTTCGGGACACTCTTTTCCATCCCCTCCTCTAACCCAGAGTGTCAGTACGAAGGGGTTGGGGGGCATTTTAATGTGTTTGTTTTTCGTTGCAGGCGGAGTTACTGGGCGATCCGGAAGAAGAGAGGTGCAAATGATGTACTTCAGCGGGCACATAGGGGTGCCAGAGCCTAACCTGTAACCTCATGGGAGGTGCAGGAATTCGTGTCGGCGCCCCAGTAGTCCTTCGGGCGGTTGTGGGCCTGTGCAACCGGGGGTTTGCCTAGTCACGCCCAGCAATGGGCGTGTCAGTAGTTTTAATTTTATTGTACAGCAGTTGGGTGGTTCGCCACTGTGCCGTTTGGCTCAACAGGCGGGCAGGTGGCGAGAATGCGGCCTGCCCTGGATCGCCCGTAAGCTAACCCACCATCTTTACATATGTTGTATGTAATAAATCCTGCAGCAATTTTTACCCAAACTTAACAAGTTGTCTGTGTTTCCTTTGCGGGTTTGGGTATGTGGGGGCGGGGAACTTCCTGTGGCCCTGATGTGACTATGCGCCTGCCCGAGGCCACGCAGTGGCCATTGAGAGGGCGGGCACCTAGTCACGGAGGGCTGTACCGCCCCCAGCAGAATGACCAGCGCATCCGCCTCACTGGTTGGAGGAGGCGGCTGGCCGGGAATCTCGTCCGGGCGGCGGGGAGGGGCTTCCATGGTACTTAAGCTGCTGTACCCTTTGGGAGAGCCTCTTTGCCGCCCGGACGCCGTCGTGTAATTTCGGGACACTCTTTTCCCTCCCCTCCTCTAACCCAGAGTGTCAGTACGAAGGGGTTGGGGGGCATTTTAATGTGTTTGTTTTTCGTTGCAGGCGGAGTTACTGGGCGATCCGGAAGAAGAGAGGTGCAAATGATGTACTTCAGCGGGCACATAGGGGTGCCAGAGCCTAACCTGTAACCTCATGGGAGGTGCAGGAATTCGTGTCGGCGCCCCAGTAGTCCTTCGGGCGGTTGTGGGCCTGTGCAACCGGGGGTTTGCCTAGTCACGCCCAGCAATGGGCATGTCAGTAGTTTTAATTTTATTGTACAGCAGTTGGGTGGTTCGCCACTGTGCTGTTTGGCTCAACAGGCGGGCAGGTGGCGAGAATGCGGCCTGCCCTGGATCGCCCGTAAGCTAACCCACCATCTTTACATATGTTGTATGTAATAAATCCTGCAGCAATTTTTACCCAAACTTAACAAGTTGTCTGTGTTTCCTTTGCGGGTTTGGGTATGTGGGGGCAGGGAACTTCCTGTGGCCCTGATGTGACTATGCGCCTGCCCGAGGCCACGCAGTGGCCATTGAGAGGGCGGGCACCTAGTCACGGAGGGCTGTCCCGCCCCCAGCAGAATGACCAGCGCATCCGCCTCACTGGTTGGAGGAGGCGGCTGGCCGGGAATCTCGTCCGGGCGGCGGGGAGGGGCTTCCATGGTACTTAAGCTACTGTACCCTTTGGGAGAGCCTCTTTGCCGCCCGGACGCCGTCGTGTAATTTCGGGACACTCTTTTCCATCCCCTCCTCTAACCCAGAGTGTCAGTACGAAGGGGTTGGGGGGCATTTTAATGTGTTTGTTTTTCGTTGCAGGCGGAGTTACTGGGCGATCCGGAAGAAGAGAGGTGCAAATGATGTACTTCAGCGGGCACATAGGGGTGCCAGAGCCTAACCTGTAACCTCATGGGAGGTGCAGGAATTCGTGTCGGCGCCCCAGTAGTCCTTCGGGCGGTTGTGGGCCTGTGCAACCGGGGGTTTGCCTAGTCACGCCCAGCAATGGGCGTGTCAGTAGTTTTAATTTTATTGTACAGCAGTTGGGTGGTTCGCCACTGTGCCGTTTGGCTCAACAGGCGGGCAGGTGGCGAGAATGCGGCCTGCCCTGGATCGCCCGTAAGCTAACCCACCATCTTTACATATGTTGTATGTAATAAATCCTGCAGCAATTTTTACCCAAACTTAACAAGTTGTCTGTGTTTCCTTTGCGGGTTTGGGTATGTGGGGGCGGGGAACTTCCTGTGGCCCTGATGTGACTATGCGTTCCAGGGAAATGGCGGCCGCTGCAGGAGACAAACGTGGCAGGTCCGCAATCGGCAAAGCGTTGCCTCGCAGATGAAAGGGAACAGCTCACCCAGTAGCGCTTGCCTTCCGATGGTAAATGAGCGTCATTGGAGCTCTCTGAGCATGTTGTAGGGAAGCCGCAAAACAACACCAGAAGGTCCGGCTCGGCGGAGAAGCACCCCTAAGCCGCCATCTTGCGCGGCGCCTTAGCCACGCCCTTCGGACATAGATTTTGAACAAAGTAATTCCCTTTAATTTATGGACTTTGGCTACGATATCAATCAAAAACCACTTTGTTTAAATATTTAACTTCTTGTATCCTGAGGGATTCTCACCTCCATGGCTGAAAACGTTTTTGACATAGGAGCACCTTTTTATTCAATCCTTCATAATCTTTTCCCTGATATGATGGCGTCCTTCCATCCACATTACCATGCATGGCATTTCTTGCTTGCAAAACACAACAACAGTATACATTGCGGAAAGTACATTTAGGGGCTGGAGAACAGAAGCTGGGGTTTGGGGGGCAACCCCATACCATTAAACAAAAGCAACTAATCGTGTGGAGGGCTGATAGAGTGGTCATCCAATGCACCACATACAAAAAGTAAAGCAAACAATGCTATTGGCCACATAAACCAATAATGTCTTTTCCTTTATGTCACAGCCCTTCCACTTCCACGTTCAGAAGTAGGAGCCACTCTTACCCAAATAGACACGATTTTATCAGACTTTAGCGGAAGAGAGGCACACAAATTAAGCAAAAAATGGTATATGAAGGCTTCGTGGGATAAGGAGTGAGCAGAGTGGCATGTCAGTGTGGGGCAGTCACAGGCAAAAATCATGGGTGGCTTTCTGTGGTGGAAAGTTCATGAATCCTTTTCCTTTTTTCCCAATAGAAGGTTATGTAATGATTCCGCGGATTTGCAGATTCTCCTTTTATGACAGTTTTTTTAAAGTATCTAAATTTTTTTAAACATGTGCAAAAAGCTGATGTCTATCCTGCCAATAAAAGGTTGGACTTTTAATCAGGGAAGCCCGAGGTGACAACACAGAATATACTAAGATTTTGCCCCCAAACGTAGCTTTTTGATGCTGCTGTGTTACTCCAGTGATTCAGAAAAGGGGGGTGGTGATGAACAGAGTGTCTGAATTAATCAGACCACTCTTACCCAGTCCAAAGATCAGGGCTTGATCCATCACCGTTTTTTAGCTCACTGCACCATCCCAGCTCAGAACCTGGCTACATGCAAATTAGTCTGTTCCTGTCCCAGTGCATGATGGGAACAGGGCAAACCAAACTACCAAGCCAATTCTTATACTGGGAAGGAAACAAGCTTCCGGGGACCGGTTTCTGGCATTTCAGCCGTCGTCGGCCCGGCTTGCTTGAATCCTGATGGTGCAATGAGCAAGGGACTCACATCTGAGTATACCCTTCCACGCTTATGGTGGACAAAATGATTCAGAAAAGGGGGGTGGTGATGAACAGAGTGTCTGAATTAAGCAGACCACTCTTACCCAGTCAAAAGATCAGGGCTTGATCCATCACCGTTTTTTAGCTCACTGCGCCATCCCAGCTCAGAACCTGGCTACATGCAAATTAGTCTGTTCCTGTCCCAGTGCATGATGGGAACATGGCAAACCAAACTACCAAGCCAATTCTTATACTGGGAAGGAAACAAGCTTCCGGGGACCGGTTTCTGGCATTTCAGTCGTCGTCGGCCCGGCTTGCTTGAATCCTGATGGTGCAATGAGCAAGGGACTCACATCTGAGTATACCCTTCCACGCTTATGGTGGACAAAATGATGCAGAAAAGGGGGGTGGTGATGAACAGAGTGTCTGAATTAAGCAGACCACTCTTACCCAGTCCAAAGATCAGGGCTTGATCCATAATCGTTTTTTAGCTCACTGCACCATCCCAGCTCAGAACCTGGCTACATGCAAATTAGTCTGTTCCTGTCCCAGTGCATGATGGGAACAGGGCAAACCAAACTACCAAGCCAATTCTTATACTGGGAAGGAAACAAGCTTCGGGGGACCGGTTTCTGGCATTTCAGCCGTCGTCAGCCCGGATTGCTTGAATCCTGATGGTGCAATGAGCAAGGGACTCACATCTGAGTATACCCTTCCACGATTATGGTGGACAAAATGATTCAGAAAAGGGGGGTGGTGATGAACAGAGTGTCTGAATTAAGCAGACCACTCTTACCCAGTCCAAAGATCAGGGCTTGATCCATCACCGTTTTTTAGCTCACTGCACCATCCCAGCTCAGAACCTGGCTACATGCAAATTAGTCTGTTCCTGTCCCAGTGCATGATGGGAACAGGGCAAACCAAACTACCAAGCCAATTCTTATACTGGGAAGGAAACAAGCTTCCGGGGACCGGTTTCTGGCATTTCAGCCGTCGTCGGCCCGGCTTGCTTGAATCCTGATGGTGCAATGAGCAAGGGACTCACATCTGAGTATACCCTTCCACGCTTATGGTGGACAAAATGATTCAGAAAAGGGGGGTGGTGATGAACAGAGTGTCTGAATTAAGCAGACCACTCTTACCCAGTTCAAAGATCAGGGCTTGATCCATCACCGTTTTTTAGCTCACTGCGCCATCCCAGCTCAGAACCTGGCTACATGCAAATTAGTCTGTTCCTTTCCCAGTGCATGAGGGGAACAGGCAAACCAAACTACCAAGCCAATTCTTATACTGGGAAGGAAACAAGCTTCCGGGGACCGGTTTCTAGCATTTCAGCCGTCGTCGGCCCGGTTTGCTTGAATCCTGATGGTGCAATGAGCAAGGGACTCACATCTGAGTATACCCTTCCACGCTTATGGTGGACAAAATGATTCAGAAAAGGGGGGTGGTGATGAACAGAGTGTCTGAATTAAGCAGACCACTCTTACCCAGTCCAAAGATCAGGGCTTGATCCATCACCGTTTTTTAGCTCACTGCACCATCCCAGCTCAGAACCTGGCTACATGCAAATTAGTCTGTTCCTGTCCCAGTGCATGATGGGAACAGGGCAAACCAAACTACCAAGCCAATTCTTATACTGGGCAGGAAACAAGCTTCCGGGGACCAGTTTCTGGCATTTCAGCCGTCGTCGGCCCGGCTTGCTTGAACCCCCTTTTCTGAATCGTTTTTGGCCACTATAGGTGTGGCAGGGTATACTCAGACATGAGTCCCTTGCTCACTGCACCATCAGGATTCAAGCAAGCCGGCCGACGACGGCTGAAATGCCAGAAACCGGTCCCCGGAAGCTTGTCTCCTTTCTGGTGAAGAATTGGCTTGGTAGTTTAGTCTGCCCTGTTCCCATGATGCACTGGGCCAGGGACAGACTGATTTGCATATAGCCAGGTTCTGAGCTGGGATGGTGCAGTGAGCTAAATAACGGTGATGGATCAAGCCCTGATCTTTGGACTGGGTAAGAGTGGTCTGCTTAATTCAGACACTCTGTTCATCACCACCCCCTTTTCTGAATCGTGTTACTCCAGTGGCACTAGAAGTAGGGGTGAACGAGGTGCTGCAGCAACCCCATGTATCATGAAGAAAAAACAAAAGGTGAATAAGACGTTGCACTGCCTTTTGAAGTCTGTACTTTGAAAAAATGTGTTAGAAAAACGAAGGGGGAGATTTACCAAAAATTCACGCACGGCAGTGCAACCCCCGCGAGGCTGCACTGCATTGAGCAACAGGGAGGGAGCAGGAGAGCGCCATATCTTCAGAGATATGGGCCTCTCTTCTCCTTTCCCTTGTACTGGCGCAGATTTCAGCAGCCGTGCGCCACGCACACACCTTACCATCATAGCGCTAGGCTGTGAACATTAGTCTAGCATGGGTTTTGTACAGGAAGGGTCCCCTTCCCGTACAAAATACTATGCCTAGACACGAGGGAAAGCTTCTCCCTCTTTGAATGCGTGCTGTACAGTGCAGCACGCATGCAAAGTCGGAAAAGAAAGGAGATATGAAAGCATTCCTCCTTCCTTGCGCCTACTTGAAAAGGGTGCAGTTTTCTCATGCCAAAACCAATCTACTTTCTTTAGTAAATTGAGTTTAGCGCGAGAAACCTTGGTTGGTTGCATGGGAACGACCATGCTCCACCCTTGGTACGCTGCCATGGTGCAAAGTACTGCAAAACAGCGCAATGCGCTGCTTCGTATTACTTTTCCGTTATTTCCAGCGCTAAACAAGTTTAGTGCTGGAAAGTAGATTGGGAAAAAAAGATTTTGCGCCGATTTGCGTCACTTTTGTGACACAAACACAGCACAACATTTTAGCAAATCTCCCCCACAGGCTGTTTATTTTGTCTTTGCATGCCTTGTTTTGTTTGCCTTATGGCAAAATGTGTGCCTTTTGTAACGGGAAACGATATGCACTCTCCTGGCTTGGAAACTACAGAGGGTGGAAGGAGAACGATAAATGAAAATAAAAAATCACTGAAACAGATGCAAAAAATCTTCCTTTCTGATGTGTACGAATAATTTTTGTTGTTGTAACCCAACCAGGAGTTTCAACAGAGGCATGTTACTTCTGAACACTGATGTTTGATCGCCAGAAACATTTTTAGAATCAACTACACGAAGCAAAATTCAGATACTTTGTGCCACACATGCCAGGGTAAAAACCACACATTTCATGGCACTCTATTTTAGATCTTCCCCTTTTCAGTGATACTTAACAGTTCCACAGATAAACAAACAAGTGTATGTTACGCCTTGTATCCGGTTCAGAGTATGTTATACTGCATTAGGATGTTTCATTTCTGAAATTGAGATTTCCCTCTGTCTGGGATATTGTGGAATCCACACAGCAGGATACGTTGAAGTACCATACCATTCAAAATGTCAGTATTACAACAATTTGTAAGAGACCCAGGGCCTGTAGAGGAAAGATGCCTGGCACTTTCACTAGCAGTGGTGCCAGGATGTGGAGCAGAAGACGAGGAGAGGGAGCATGGCACCACACCAACAGAGGGTAGGGGCAGATAGGCGATCAACAGAGGGGCACAGGCTAGGCGAGTATGTTTTCTGGAAATTGCGGTGTGGGGACTGAGGGTTAGGTGTATGTCCCTGTGTTTTTACGTGTGTACATGTGCATACGTATATTCCTGAATCTTTATGTGTGTGTCTGAGGGCTGCCATCACACCCGGCTTATGATCACCATCTCCCATTCTGTTGTTTGTGGGTGAAAGACCTCTTCCATGTTACATTTTGGGCATTCTATGCATTGTCGCGGTAGTGGCATAAGAAGTCTGCCAATGGCTCATCTGGGATGGTATGGTTGGCATTTTTAGGGGCATAGCATATGTGACATTCCTACCCTTAATGTGGCATTTTAGACATTATGGTGGTTCTTCTTGGCAATTTACAGGCATCCTATGTTTTGTATGTACTGCCTCTGGCATGTGGTTGCCACCCATGGCCTCTTGAGGAACATTTTAAGACGAGGTGGCCATTAGTATAAAGCTACCACTTACATATCATGACATCTGTAAAGCGCCTTGACACCCTTAGGTGATTGTTTCGCGCTCTATAAATCGCCTTTTAATTTCAAGGCAGATTCTGTTCATTTGAGGCAGTAGTGCATGTGAGTACGTGATGAAAACTACAAGCTGGTATATCTCGGGGGTCAAATGTGTGGATTTGCTAATTGAAAAGTAACTTTTTGAGGAACAAAAAAGTTATTTTCATAGTGTACGTGTATTAAAAAAAATGATAACATGATGATGGGGACAACTTATTGTTTTCTCACAATCTATTTAATGATACTGCTAATCTGTCCAGAATTACAGGTAGAGTTACTACTGATGTTATTTCCGTGGTGCTAGGGGGCCTATGTTGGTATGCCATGCAGAGAAATGTTATCAAACATATTTATAACATTTCTTATTACAGAATTAGTATTGCTCCAATTGAGACTGGAGCATATGCAAACGGTGCAATCATATGCTTATGTCTGGCTTCCAAACGTGTTTCATCCCTCTAATCTGAGTGGAAGCTATAGTCTCTGAACCAGTGATATATGTATAAACTCAGGGAGAGCTCCACTGTTTCACTGCTGAGTTAAGGAAGATGATGGAAATCTACAAGGCAATGTTCAACAGCTATTCCAAAAAGATTAAAGATTATTAATATCAAGCACTACTACCATTTTGTCATACATAACGACTGCTGCATTGTCCATGGAGGTCGATTTTTTTAATTTAGATTCTTCTCAATTTTCATACATACACCCTTATAGTCAATATCTTTTCACTTTATCATTTTCCGAGGCCAACTCACAAGGTTTGATTGCCTCACAAGTATACAGTTGCCTTATATCTTCTCACAGAGACTTAAAAAGGTGTGAACACCCACACCTTCTAAATAGGTTCTAAGCTAGTTCAATAAGCTACCTAGATCTGTTATGTCTTATGGGATGGTGGGTTGCTGTCGGCAGTTAGTACTTGGTTTTGATAGCATTCCATTGCAAGATTTCATGAAATCCTTACCTTGTTCCAAAGAGGGGGGATCAGCCGTTGTATTTTTGAAACAAGCATGTTTCTGTGCACATGCATGAGGATTACCATGTTATGCCAAACCTTTCACGTTGGATTGCCATGAGTGGAATGACTTTGCATTAGGAGTATTAGTGCAAGGTTTTAGTGACAAAAAGAAACCAATTGCTTTTTATTCCTTCACTCTCACTTCTGTAGTTGCAGAACTGACTCTGTGCCTGTGCACTGTGGCCACTACTGCCCATCTAGATGAAGTCTCTAGAAACATTGTGTCGGGATTACCTCTCACTCTTGGTGTATCTCATGCTATTGCTGTACTATTGTTTACCAGTATTATTCTGCACCTTTTATTGCCCAGTGTGGGATTTCGCGTGGGGATTCAAATAGGCTCACGGACAACGGAGTTCTTGGTAAAGCCGGTTTTATTATTTTATACAGGCGCCTCTTCTGGACCGGCACTCGGTAGTATGGGAGGGGGGTTTCGGTGTCCTCCGTCGTGGTTCTCGTTGCTCCAAGCCGCCGTTCCCGATGTCTTCTGGGAGTTGTAGGCCGCTCTTCCGCCGTTTTCAATGGTGTATCAGATACCGACAGGAAAGAAAGAAACCAGTGTTAACCTGGCACTGAAAAGGCGTTTGATAGGGGAAGGGAGTGGGGACACACACGTGCAGAAAACGTACCCCGGTGCAAGTGTCGGAAAGGTGAGGGGGGGGTAAGTGCAAGGTGTGCCGAGTGCTTCTCTAGGGTGGTTTGACCCACCTACGTCCCGCCCAACCCGTGAAGCGTGACCATACCTGCTCTAGTCACACTTCCCGGGAAGTGTGGCTGGGCGATGCGCCTTCACGTTGGCCTCCTGGCTTGTCGTTGTAGTCTCGGTCTCCACCTCCTGCTTCCTCCGAGCTCCGCTCTCCCTCCCTCGCCTCCTCCATCCTCCAATCTTCCTCTTTCGCCTCCTCTGTCCTCTGCTCTAACTCGCTCTTCTCCTTCGTCCTCCGCTCTTCCTCGTTCGCCTCCTCCGTCCTCTGCTCTTCCTCGCTCGCCTCCTCCTTCCTCGAACTCCACTCTGCTCCGTCCTCTCGCCACCACTCTCCTTCTCTGCCTCTGGGTGATTCACACACCTGTGCAGTGTTCGGGCTGGGATTTACCAGTGACAGGTGGGCGGGGTCAGGGTCCAGCTCCGCCCAATTAAAGTAACACGGGTCCTTGTTGCACATCACGGGGTTGTATGTCGCGTCCGTCGTCTTCCAGGAGTCTGTATGCTGTTCGGAAAGAGGGGAGACAGTAACAGGTAAGCCTGGAGGGCCCGAATCCGGGTCCCCCTCGACACACCCCTCCCCCCTAGGATTCTCCCGATCGGGGAGAGGATATCGGGATAGATAGTCTGCGTTGGCGTTGTCCTTCCCCTTTCTGTGACGAACCTGAAACCTAAACGGTTGGAGGGCCAAGAACCACCTCATGACCCTTGGGTTATTCGAGATATTTCGGCTCATCCACAAGAGCGGTGCGTGGTCAGTATACAGGATGAAGTGATGCCCCTCCAAGTAATATTTACAACAAGGGGTGGTGAGGGACAGAGTCTCTGAATTAAGCAGAAAGCTCTCACCCAGTCAAGAGATCAGGGCTAGATCCAACACCGTTTTTTAGCTCACTGCACCATCCCAGTTTCAGAACCTGGCTGTATGCAAATTAGTCTGTTCCTGTCCCAGTGCATGATGGGAACAGGGCAAACCAAACTACAAAAGCCAATTCTTACACTGGGAAGGAAACAAGCTCCCGGGGACCGGTTTCTGGCATTACAGCCGTCTTCGGCCCGGTTTGCTTGAATCCTGATGGTGCAATGAGCAAGGGTCTCACATCTGAGAATACCCTTCCACGCTTAGGGTGGACAAAAATATTTACAACAAGGGGTGGTGTGGGACAGAGTCTCTGAATTAAGCAGAAAGCTCTCACCCAGTCAAGAGATCAGGGCTAGATCCAACACCGTTTTTTAGCTCACTGCACCATCCCAGTTTCAGAACCTGGCTGTATGCAAATTAGTCTGTTCCTGTCCCAGTGCATGATGGGAACAGGGCAAACCAAACTACAAAAGCCAATTCTTACACTGGGAAGGAAACAAGCTCCCGGGGACCGGTTTCTGGCATTACAGCCGTCTTCGGCCCGGTTTGCTTGAATCCTGATGGTGCAATGAGCAAGGGTCTCACATCTGAGAATACCCTTCCACGCTTAGGGTGGACAAAAATATTTACAACAAGGGGTGGTGAGGGACAGAGTCTCTAAATTAAGCAGAAAGCTCTCACCCAGTCAAGAGATCAGGGCTAGATCCAACACCGTTTTTTAGCTCACTGCACCATCCCAGTTTCAGAACCTGGCTGTATGCAAATTAGTCTGTTCCTGTCCCAGTGCATGATGGGAACAGGGCAAACCAAACTACAAAAGCCAATTCTTACACTGGGAAGGAAACAAGCTCCCGGGGACCGGTTTCTGGCATTACAGCCGTCTTCGGCCCGGTTTGCTTGAATCCTGATGGTGCAATGAGCAAGGGTCTCACATCTGAGAATACCCTTCCACGCTTAGGGTGGACAAAAATATTTACAACAAGGGGTGGTGAGGGACAGAGTCTCTGAATTAAGCAGAAAGCTCTCACCCAGTCAAGAGATCAGGGCTAGATCCAACACCGTTTTTTAGCTCACTGCACCATCCCAGTTTCAGAACCTGGCTGTATGCAAATTAGTCTGTTCCTGTCCCAGTGCATGATGGGAACAGGGCAAACCAAACTACAAAAGCCAATTCTTACACTGGGAAGGAAACAAGCTCCCGGGGACCGGTTTCTGGCATTACAGCCGTCTTCGGCCCGGTTTGCTTGAATCCTGATGGTGCAATGAGCAAGGGTCTCACATCTGAGAATACCCTTCCACGCTTAGGGTGGACAAAAATATTTACAACAAGGGGTGGTGAGGGACAGAGTCTCTGAATTAAGCAGAAAGCTCTCACCCAGTCAAGAGATCAGGGCTAGATCCAACACCGTTTTTTAGCTCACTGCACCATCCCAGTTTCAGAACCTGGCTGTATGCAAATTAGTCTGTTCCTGTCCCAGTGCATGATGGGAACAGGGCAAACCAAACTACAAAAGCCAATTCTTACACTGGGAAGGAAACAAGCTCCCGGGGACCGGTTTCTGGCATTACAGCCGTCTTCGGCTCGGTTTGCTTGAATCCTGATGGTGCAATGAGCAAGGGTCCCACATCTGAGAATACCCTTCCACGCTTAGGGTGGACAAAAATATTTACAACAAGGGGTGGTGAGGGACAGAGTCTCTGAATTAAGCAGAAAGCTCTCACCCAGTCAAGAGATCAGGGCTAGATCCAACACCGTTTTTTAGCTCACTGCACCATCCCAGTTTCAGAACCTGGCTGTATGCAAATTAGTCTGTTCCTGTCCCAGTGCATGATGGGAACAGGGCAAACCAAACTACAAAAGCCAATTCTTACACTGGGAAGGAAACAAGCTCCCGGGGACCGGTTTCTGGCATTACAGCCGTCTTCGGCCCGGTTTGCTTGAATCCTGATGGTGCAATGAGCAAGGGTCTCACATCTGAGAATACCCTTCCACGCTTAGGGTGGACAAAAATATTTACAACAAGGGGTGGTGAGGGACAGAGTCTCTGAATTAAGCAGAAAGCTCTCACCCAGTCAAGAGATCAGGGCTAGATCCAACACCGTTTTTTAGCTCACTGCACCATCCCAGTTTCAGAACCTGGCTGTATGCAAATTAGTCTGTTCCTGTCCCAGTGCATGATGGGAACAGGGCAAACCAAACTACAAAAGCCAATTCTTACACTGGGAAGGAAACAAGCTCCCGGGGACCGGTTTCTGGCATTACAGCCGTCTTCGGCCCGGTTTGCTTGAATCCTGATGGTGCAATGAGCAAGGGTCTCACATCTGAGAATACCCTTCCACGCTTAGGGTGGACAAAAATATTTACAACAAGGGGTGGTGTGGGACAGAGTCTCTGAATTAAGCAGAAAGCTCTCACCCAGTCAAGAGATCAGGGCTAGATCCAACACCGTTTTTTAGCTCACTGCACCATCCCAGTTTCAGAACCTGGCTGTATGCAAATTAGTCTGTTCCTGTCCCAGTGCATGATGGGAACAGGGCAAACCAAACTACAAAAGCCAATTCTTACACTGGGAAGGAAACAAGCTCCCGGGGACCGGTTTCTGGCATTACAGCCGTCTTCGGCCCGGTTTGCTTGAATCCTGATGGTGCAATGAGCAAGGGTCTCACATCTGAGAATACCCTTCCACGCTTAGGGTGGACAAAAATATTTACAACAAGGGGTGGTGAGGGACAGAGTCTCTAAATTAAGCAGAAAGCTCTCACCCAGTCAAGAGATCAGGGCTAGATCCAACACCGTTTTTTAGCTCACTGCACCATCCCAGTTTCAGAACCTGGCTGTATGCAAATTAGTCTGTTCCTGTCCCAGTGCATGATGGGAACAGGGCAAACCAAACTACAAAAGCCAATTCTTACACTGGGAAGGAAACAAGCTCCCGGGGACCGGTTTCTGGCATTACAGCCGTCTTCGGCCCGGTTTGCTTGAATCCTGATGGTGCAATGAGCAAGGGTCTCACATCTGAGAATACCCTTCCACGCTTAGGGTGGACAAAAATATTTACAACAAGGGGTGGTGAGGGACAGAGTCTCTGAATTAAGCAGAAAGCTCTCACCCAGTCAAGAGATCAGGGCTAGATCCAACACCGTTTTTTAGCTCACTGCACCATCCCAGTTTCAGAACCTGGCTGTATGCAAATTAGTCTGTTCCTGTCCCAGTGCATGATGGGAACAGGGCAAACCAAACTACAAAAGCCAATTCTTACACTGGGAAGGAAACAAGCTCCCGGGGACCGGTTTCTGGCATTACAGCCGTCTTCGGCCCGGTTTGCTTGAATCCTGATGGTGCAATGAGCAAGGGTCTCACATCTGAGAATACCCTTCCACGCTTAGGGTGGACAAAAATATTTACAACAAGGGGTGGTGAGGGACAGAGTCTCTGAATTAAGCAGAAAGCTCTCACCCAGTCAAGAGATCAGGGCTAGATCCAACACCGTTTTTTAGCTCACTGCACCATCCCAGTTTCAGAACCTGGCTGTATGCAAATTAGTCTGTTCCTGTCCCAGTGCATGATGGGAACAGGGCAAACCAAACTACAAAAGCCAATTCTTACACTGGGAAGGAAACAAGCTCCCGGGGACCGGTTTCTGGCATTACAGCCGTCTTCGGCCCGGTTTGCTTGAATCCTGATGGTGCAATGAGCAAGGGTCCCACATCTGAGAATACCCTTCCACGCTTAGGGTGGACAAAAATATTTACAACAAGGGGTGGTGAGGGACAGAGTCTCTGAATTAAGCAGAAATCTCTCACCCAGTCAAGAGATCAGGGCTAGATCCAACACCGTTTTTTAGCTCACTGCACCATCCCAGTTTCAGAACCTGGCTGTATGCAAATTAGTCTGTTCCTGTCCCAGTGCATGATGGGAACAGGGCAAACCAAACTACAAAAGCCAATTCTTACACTGGGAAGGAAACAAGCTCCCGGGGACCAAGTAATAGCGCAGCTTATCGACAGCCCATCGAATGGCGAGAGATTCCTTTTCGATCGTGGGGTACCTCACCTCCCTAGGGAACAACTTGCAGCTAATATAGAGGATGGGTTGTTCCAAACCAGCCTCTGTCTCCTGTGACAGCACCGCTCCGATGCCGAAGTCGGATGCGTCCGTGTGTAGCACAAAGGGTTTTGAGAAGTCAGGGGAGGTAAGGATGGGGCTTGTCGTGATAGCTCTTTTTAGGGACTGGAAGGCTTTCCACATTGCGTAAATGGGTCTCTGTAAGTCGGGGTTCTTGGGCAGTCGGTCAACGGGGCTGCTACATCAGAAAAAGAGGGGATAAATCTCCGGTAATATCCTACTAGCCCCAAGAAGGCCCTCATTTCTTTCTGGTTTTTGGGAAAAGGAGTGTCGGCTATGGCTCTAACTTTTTCGTGTTGGGGCTCTATGACTCCGTGTCCTAGGACATATCCAAGGTACTTGACCTACTGGAACCCGATTCTTGATTGTCTTGAGTTGATGTGTAGTCCAGCTCTGCGAAGTTGTTGTAGGATGATCTGCAGATGCTGTAGGTGTTCCTCCCAGGACGGGCTGAATATAATGATATCGTCTAGGTAGGCCGAACTGTATCCTTGGTGGTCTCTCAGTACCTCATTCATTAACCTTTTGAAGGTGGCAGAGGCCCCGTGAAGGCCGAAGGGGAGTACGTTGAACTCGTAGAGTCCATCGGGAGTGGCGAAGGCTGTTTTCTTTCTATCCTCTTCTCGCAATGGGACTTGCCAGTACCCTTTTGTCAGGTCGAGGGTACTGATATATTTCGCATCCCTGAGATTCTCTTTGAGCTCGTCGATCCGGGGAATGGGGTAGGCATCGAACGACGATACTGCATTTAGCGCTCTGAAATCCATGCAGAATCTGCTGCTTCCGTCCGGTTTGGGTACCATCACTATGGGCGACGACCATTCGCTTCTGGAGGGTCGAATCACTCCTAGTTTTATCATTTCCTCCACTTCTTTGCTTATTGCTTCCCTTTTTGCTGCAGGGACCCTGAAGGGTCGTTGCTTCACTGTGACGCCCTCAGGGGTCTCTATTCGGTGTTCCGTCAGTCTGGTCGTCCCCGGAAGATTGGAGAATATGGGCTCAAAGGGCTGTATGATTTTTTTGTAGCTCCTCGTGTTCCTTCTGGAGTAATTCGTCGTTGATCACAAGGTCTTTCACTGTTGTTTCTGAGTCGTTGTCTGTGAGGGTTGCGAGGTTGGAAGACGCTGGGGGAGAGCCTAACCATTTTTTTAGAAGGTTTATGTGGAAGATCTGTGTTTTCCTCCCACTTAGTTGTAGCCAATAGGTTGTCTTCCCTATTGTCTCTATGACTTTGTAAGGTCCTTGCCACTCGTTCTGGAATTTTTTTGTGGGTGAGGGTAGTAACACTAGGGCCCAGTCGCCGATGATGAGACGTCTCCATTTCTTACCCTTGTCGTAGTGTCTTTGTTGCTGCTTCTGCTTGGTCTCTAGTTGTGTAAACGCCAATTCGCGTATTTTCCCCAGTTTGTTCTTTAGGTTTAGGCTGTATTCCAATAGAGTTCTTGTTTCTCCCGAGGACTCTGCTTCCCATACCTCCTTGGTCATTTCCAGAAGGCTCCTGGGCTGTCTCCCATAAAGCATCTCAAAAGAGGAGCAGCCTAAACTACTCTGTTTCTGGCCTCGGATGACATATAAGGCCAGAGGTAGCAGTACGCATCACGACCAACACGGACGACACCCTCGCACCCGCCGAACACCTGCACTTCCAGGTCCACATCAACCCCAAGACCACCCTCAGAGGCACCCTCATCTACAGACCCCCGGGACCACGTACACAATTCAGCGAGGACATTGCAGACTTCATCAGCCCGCACGCCCTCCCCTCCGCTGACTACATCCTCCTCGGGGACCTCAACTTCCACCTGGAGAACAACAACGACCGCAACACCACCACCCTGCTGGACAACCTCGCCAGCCTCGGACTCAAGCAGCTGGTGACCACCCCCACCCACTACACCGGACACACACTCGACCCCGTCTTCTTTTCCAGCAAGGACATCGCCTTCAACCACGCCACCGGACTCCACTGGACGGACCACAGCTGCGTCCACTTCAGCTTCAGAAAAACCACGATCCACCACCACCAGCAACAAGCTGCACACCGAAGCTGGAACAAGATCACAGCCGACCAGCTCGCGACTTCCCTAAGCAAGAACCCACCCACCAGCACAACGAACCCCAGCCAAGCGGCCACCAACCTCACGAAGTGGATCAGCGACTGCGCAGACGTCCTCGCCCCCCTGAGGACCCCGCCTAGCAGACCCGGCAGCAAGAAAGCCCCATGGTTCACCGACGAACTCAAGAGCTCCAAGAAGAACTGCCGAGCCCTCGAGAGAGCCTGGCGCAGAGACCCAACACCGGACAACATGACTGCCCTCAAGCTCGCCACCCGAAAACACAACCAACTGATCCACGCCACCAAGAAAACGGCATTCAAGGAACGACTGGACAACAACGCACACAACAACAAGGAACTCTTCAACATCGTCAAAGAGCTCTCCAACCCCAACGCCAGAAACAACGACATCACCCCTTCGCAAGACCTCTGCAACTCCCTCGCCTCCTACTTCCACAACAAGATCGCGGACATACACAACAGCTTCAACACTCAACCGACGCATGCCACGACCGAACCACCGCCCCCACCACCACCCTCCGCGCCTGGACCCCGATCGGCACCGAAGACACCGTCCGCACTATGAACTCCATCCACTCCGGATCTCCGACCGACCCCTGCCCTCACCACGTCTTCAACAAGGCCGACGCTGTCATCGCACCCCACCTGCGGGACATCATCAACACCTCCTTCGACACCGCTACCTTCCCGGAGAGCTGGAAACACGCCGAACTCAGCGCTCTACTAAAGAAACCATCAGCCGACCCCACCGACCTCAAGAACTACCACCCCATCTCGCTGCTCCCGTTCCCTGCCAAAGTCATCCAGAAGACAGTCAACAAGCAGCTGACCGCCTTCCTCAAGACTAACGGATCCCTCGACCTCTCGCAGTCGGGCTTCCGGGCCAACCACAGCACCGAGACCGCCCAGATCGCAGCCACCGATGACATCCGAGCCCTCCTTGACAACGGAGAAACAGCAGCCCTCATCCTCCTAGACCTCTCTGTGGCCTTCGACACTGTCTGCCACCGTACACTAGTGCAGCGCCTCAGCAACGTCGGAATCCAGGAGAAGGCACTGGAGTGGATCATCTCCTTCCTCGCCGGAAGGACACAGAGAGTCCGTTTCCCCCGTTCAGATCAGAAGCCACCGAAGTCATCTGCGGCATCCCTCAGGGCTCCTCGCTCAGTCCAACCCTTTTCAACGTCTACATGAGCCCCCTCGCAGACATCGCACGCCAGCACAACCTCAACATCATCTCCTACGCCGACGACACCCAGCTGATCCTCTCCCTCGCCAACGACCCCGCCACCGCCAGAGCCAACCTTCACGAAGGGATGAAAGAGGTAGCCGAATGGATGGAGAACAGCCGCCTGAAACTGAACTCGGACAAGACGGAAGTCCTCATCCTGGGATCTTCACCCTTCGCCTGGGACGACTTCTGGTGGCCCCCCGCCCTAGGCAGTGCACCCAAACCAACAGACCACGCACGCAACCTGGGCTTCATCCTGGACTCCTCCCTCTCCATGACCAGACAAGTCAACGCCGTCTCCTCGTCATGCTTCAACACCCTGCGCATGCTATGTAAGATCTTCCGGTGGATCCCCACCGAGACCAGGAAGACGGTCACCCAGGCCCTCGTCACCAGCAGTCTGGACTACGGCAACTCCCTCTACGCCGGAACCACCGCCAAACTCCAGAAGAGACTCCAGCGGATCCAGAACGCCTCAGCACGACTCATACTGGACATCCCCCGTCACAGCCACATCTCCGGACACCTGAGAGACCTGCACTGGCTCCCGGTGAACAAGAGAATAACCTTCCGTCTCCTCACCCATGCACACAAAGCCCTACACAACCAAGGCCCAGGATACCTCAACAACCGCCTCAACTTCTACGCTCCCAAAAGCCAGCTTCGATCGACCGGCCATGCCCTCGCCGCCGTCCCCCGCATCCGAAGAGCCACCACAGGGGGACGGTCCTTCTCCTACCTCGCCGCCAAGACTTGGAACTCCCTCCCGACCCACCTCCGCCTGACCCAGGACCACGTCGCCTTCAGAAAGCAACTCAAGACCTGGCTGTTCGAGCAGTAGCGGACCCCCCCTTGCGCCTTGAGACCCTCTGGGTGAGTAGTGCGCTATATAAATGCCGATTGATTGATTGATTGATAGGCCCCAGTCGTTTCCGTTCACCGTGAGCATTTTCTTCAGCACGGACTTCAGGGTCCCATTGTAGCGCTCCACCAGTCCGTCCGTCTGGGGATGATAAACAGACGTCCGGATCTGATGGAGGCCTAAGAGATTGCATACCTCCTTCATGACTCGAGACATGAACGGGGTCCCCTGATCCGTAAGGACTTCTTTAGGAAACCCCACTCTAGAGAACAGCTCCAGGAATTTCTCCGCGATATTCCTCAAGGTGGGGTCTTTCAGAGGAAATGCTTCCGGGAAGCAAGTGGCGTAGTCCACTATTACTAGGGCATATTGGTGCCCTCTCCGTGTTTTTGGCAGTGGGCCTATGAGATCCATGCCGACTCTCTCGAAGGGCGTTCCGATTATAGGAGGAGGTTGTTGTGGTACAGCAGGTGGTCTCTGTGTGTTTTTGCGTTGGCAAACATTGCACGTCTGACAATGGGTCTTAATATCCTGGTACACTCCTGGCCAATAGAAGCTTCTCAGCACATTCTGGGTGGTCTTCTCACTCCCTGTGTGGCCTGCCAACAAGTGTGTGTGGGCATAGAACATGATTTGTTCCCTGAAACAAGTCGGGACTAAGAGTTGGAGTGGGTCTTCCTGTTTCGCCTGTCTATATTGAAGGTCATCTTTTATCAGGAAGCGGGGATAATGTGGTTGGGGGTTGTTCTGACCAGCATGTGCTTGTTCCCAGGCGTTGAAAAGGTTGGTATCATTGGCTTGGGCAAAACGAAAGCTCCTGTCTCCCTCCCAGGGGTCAGGGGATGTCAGGGCAGGAAGTGGAAGGGGTTTGGGGGACCGGCCCTTTAATACCTGACCCTTAAACATGTCTAGGAAGTGGGGGTTATCGGTCCCTAATATGAGCTTCTCGGGAAAGGAGTCCAACACACCTACCTTCACTACTAGCGTACTCTTGCCTTCCAGGTCTATGGGGATATATGCCACCGGGTAACCTTTGACGTCACCGTGCACATATTTTTTATACACTGTCGCATCTGGCATTACCTGGAGGGGTCTCTCAAAACATCCCTGTATCAGAGACTGTTTGCATCCCGAATCTAGGAGTGCACTGACCACAGTTCCATTGACTTTGACACTCACGTGATACGCTCCTCCGAGTTCAGCAGTATACATGACGGCCTTCGGTATGTACCCGACCTCCATGGGTTCTTCCTGGTTGCGTTTTTGTGATCACAGGCGAGCGATATGACCCTAAGCCCCACAGTCAAAGCACTGCGGGCCCCGGAATTGGGGAACCTCCGGGGATGCAAAGCGGGGAGCCGGTAGACCAGGGGGGGCTCGAGGGCGACGCTCCGGCCGGAGGGGTGGCTTATTTGTTTTCTCAGGTTCAGTGGTATGCAGGCGGGGCTGTGCCCTAACAAACGTGGTTGCCATCTCCATCGCTTGTTTGGTTGACAGGTTAGAGTGTTGCCTCAGCCATCTCTGTGTGCCGTAAGGCAAGGCCTCTAAGAATTGCTCGAGGTATATCTTATCCATGATTTCCTCTTTAGTGCTGGTCATGGGCGTGAGCCATTTATCTGCTGCTGCTTTCAGCCTGTAGAACAAAGTCCTAGGATTGTCTCCGGTGAGCCCTCTTTCTTTACGAAAGCGTACCGGGTAGGCCTCTGCATCCAATCCTAGGTGGTCTAGGATGATCTCCTTAATCTGTCCGTACGGTGTCGGTCCATTACTGTTGGCGACCTGGTATGCCGCCTGCGCCTCTCCTGTCAGTAGGGGTGTGAGGAAAAACGGCCATTTCTCCAATGGCCACCCATATGCCAATGCCACCCTCTCGAAGTTGGTCAGAAATGCGTCGGGGTCTTCACCTGCAATGTACTTTTCGCAGGGAGATTCCTGAGGGGGTGTGCTGTGGACGGATGTCTCTGGCCTGGGTGATGACAGGAGCGCCTGTCTGTTGCATCCCCTCGAGTCTTGTCACCACGGTGTTTCTGAAGGTGTCTCTATCTTGCTGGGCGGAGGCGAGCTGTTGCTCCACAGCCCAGCCCAATTGTTCCTGGCCTTTGATCATTGCCTGTAGCATTTCTTCCATCTTTGTGTCTTGGATGGCTAGTTCGCTGCCCGCATTCTCCACGACTTGTGGGATTTCGCGTGGGGATTCAAATAGACTCACGGACAACGGAGTTCTTGGTAAAGCCGGTTTTATTATTTTATACAGGCGCCTCTTCTGGACCGGCACTCGGTAGTATGGGAGGGGGGTTTCGGTGTCCTCCGTCGTGGTTCTCGTTGCTCCAAGCCGCCGTTCCCAATGTCTTCTGGGAGTTGTAGGCCGCTCTTCCGCCGTTTTCAATGGTGTACCAGATACCGACAGGAAAGAAAGAAACCAGTGTTAACCTGGCACTGAAAAAGTGTTTGATTGGGGAAGGGAGTGGGGACACACACGTGCAGAAAACGTACCCCGGTGCAAGTGTTGGAAAGGAGGGGGGGAGTAAGTGCAAGGTGTGCCGAGTGCTTCTTTAGGGTGGTTTGACCCACCTACGTCCCGCCCAACCCGTGAAGCGTGACCGTACCTGCTCTAGCCACACTTCCCGGGAAGTGTGGCTGGGCGATGCGCCTTCACGTTGGCCTCCTGGCTTGTCGTTGTAGTCTTGGTCTCCACCTCCTGCTTCCTCCGAGCTCGGCTCTCCCTCCCTCGCCTCCTCCGTCCTCCAATCTTCCTCTTTCGCCTCCTCCGTCCTCTGCTCTTCCTCGCTCACCTCCTTCGTCCTCCGCTCTTCCTCGTTCGCCTCCTCTGTCCTCTGCTCTTCCTCGCTCGCCTCCTCCTTCCTCGAACTCCACTCTGCTCCGTCCTCTCGCCACCACTCTCCTTCTCTGCCTCCGGGTGATTCACACACCTGTGCAGTGTTCGGGCTGGGATTTACCAGTGACAGGTGGGCGGGGTCAGGGTCCAGCTCCGCCCAATTAAAGTAACACGGGTCCTTGTTGCACATCATGGGGTTGTATGTTGCGTCCGTCGTCTTCCAGGAGTCTATGTGCTGTTCGGAAAGAGGGGAGACAGTAACAGGTAAGCCTGGAGGGCCCGAATCCGTGTCCCCCTCGTCACACCCAGGTTGATGTGATGAAAAATACTGTTGATGTCTGCGTCTCATATAACATTGGTACCATGTGCTGTGTTGGACCTTGTTTCCGTCATACCGACATGGCGCCTCATGGTTGTGTTCAGACAACTGCCCACTTGACTAAGCCTCATATTGATATCTCAGATGCCCCATTACCAAACAGCGCTCTTGTATATCAAATTGATGAAAAATTATGGTTATGCCGTTTGTGCCCTACACAGTTATTTAAAGTGAACATTTACTAAATGCTCAAGTGTAGCCCTTATGCATGCTTGTATCCTAGATGTACAGCAAACTGTAACCATTTTCATAGATTCTAAGTATGCCTTCTTGGCAGCCCATGATTTCATCCGCCTACGAATGCAGATGCACTTTCCCACCTTTGCAGAGGTGCCTATTAAAAATAGGCTTTATGTGACGAGTTTGATCAATGTTCTTCAGTTGCCTTCCAAAGTTAGTAATATCAAATCAAATGTGCTGCATACCAGTCCATAAAGGACAACTTGTCTAAGGGTAATGCTCTAGTTGTTCAAGCTGATAAAAAGGCTGCTTTGTCTCCCAAAACCTGAAGTCACTCTTTATCTCAGATTTATGAACTTATGCCAACCTTTTAGGTCATCACCGAGCTCTAATAATGTGTTCCTTACAGTGAAAATGATTGAAATGTAGTTGCATAAGATATCCTGGTGAAGTGTGCTGGAATGAGCGGGGGAGGTAGTATAAACTTAGCCTTAATATACCATATTGTTACCCATGTCAGCTGAGACAGGAGAATTTGTGCCCCCCGTACCCACTTATTTCCACTCTAGTTCACTTTGCTGTGCAGTATTACTGTCATACCTATGCCACTTTCCATGTCTTTAATATAGGAAAAGGTTTCAAGACAACCCCTGCTGTCAACCTACCTACGTGTGATACTTGTTAATTTGTAGATCGATTCCCTTTAGATTATTCTATGTTGTTCTTATGTTTATATTTTAGTACATCTATTCTCTGGCTGGATTGAAGCCAAACTGATGCTATCCCTGTTACTAAGTGTAGGAAGGTGGATACCTGACTATGGTTACCCCAGATTTTTTGCCTTGTGTTTAGCTGGTTTTCGACTTAGTTGGCCTGGGACCCTGCTAATCAGGGCCCCAGGCTATCTGCTCTCTCTGTAAATGGACTCCATGCACCCTAGGTGCATAACCAATTTGGTACTGGACACCTTGTCAGCCCCTATACAGTGCACTATAGGTGCCAAGGGCATAGGTGCATCCAAGACCCACCAAGGGCTGCAGCATATCTTTTGCCACCCCTGGCTGGTTCTTAAATTGACACAACTGGCTGATCACTCAGCTGGGGCAAGGTGGTGTAATCACCCCTTGCTTAGATATAGTATACCTATATCTAAACCTATATCTGGACACATATAAACCTATAAGTCACTCCTATGGCAGGCCTTATCAATCCTGGAGGCAGAGTGCTTGGTTTTACGTGAGATGGTGCTCTAGCATGAGCTGAGCCTGTCTGCAGCTGTCAGGAACCACTCCCTTGGCAGTTCCTGGATAATGCCATACCATATACTCTTAAGTGCATTATAATCCATTGCGGTTATGTGCTAACTTTGGTGTGGCTTTATCAAAACATGTCGTGTAAGGTGTCATACGATTTGGAATACTACCCCCTCGCCAGTCTTGGTGACGGGGGTAGCATTCCACCCCTCTAGAGGGAGAAGACATGTTACTTTGCTAAAACGCGGTTAATTCTAACCAGAGCCTCAGCATCACAAAATGGATGCTGCTGCCACCGACACAAGTCTGACCTCCTGCTGCGGACCAAAACTTGGCAGAGGAGGCCTGGACAAAGGGTTTCCTGTCGCAGGGAGCTGCTACACCTCCCCAGACAGGAGATAGTGTATTGGGGCAGGGTGGGTTGAATGAAACTAGACAGTGCCTGGGGCGCACAAGGCTTCCCTTGCATAATCCGGTCAAACCGGTTCTGGGGCACACCAGCCCCAGTCCCAGCGCGACCCTGGACTAAGGGAAAGGGGTGTAACCACCCCCTTCCTGGGTCCCACCCATATGAGGGACCTAGCAGGTAATCCAGCCCCCTAGATTGGTATAAGAATGGGAGCAGTGCCAACGCACTCAGATTATCCTGACTGAAACTTATGAAACAAAACTCTGGGCCCTTCGACATCCTACTCGACGTAGAAGACTGAAGAATCTCCCTTGTGGTCAAGGAGTGACCACCCTGTGCAAACAGGCACCATCCAGCACCTCGACGTTTGCTTTGTTGCAGTTCCCGCCGGAACTCGAGCGACAGAGATCAACAAGACCCAGCGTGCCTGCCTTCTCCTGCCTTCTAATAACTCGATCCACAGTCCCTGCAGAGCTGAGACCGGTGGAGGCAAACTGAAGCGTGGGGCCGGCCATCTTGGAAATACCACGAGGCGCAGACCCTGCAGTTTCCGAGGCTTCCTCGAAGCTGTACATTGGGGTTTGAGAAGCGCCAGTCCTGAGCCACTCTTGCACCAAAGTTCACCCCTCTACACTCACCGAGTGCTGCGTGGGGTCCTTCTGCATCTTTTGGCTCAACGCGTTGGTCCGGTCGCTTGCCTGTTGGCTAGCGGCCCCAGTACCGACAAACCTTTGAATCTAACTTGTGAGTCTGGTTGCTCCAGACTTGCCCTCGCTCCCCTGAAAAGGAGCACCCGCTCTGACCCTACTGGTCCGAGTAAGAAGCGATCTTTGAATCCTGCGTGGGTTGCGCTTGCCAAGGTTTGTTTGCTCCAATCCGGAAGCCGACACCGCCGACAGCGAGAGCCTTCGTGGGACAGCTCGTGATCCACTCCTGGACATACTCGGTACCCCAGAGTCCACGTGGCAGAGGAGACAAGCTTCACGACAACGACCTGATTGCGCCCGACATTGCCTGGTTCCTTCCTGGTTCCACCTGTCTGCTTCTCATATAACATTGGTACCATGTGCTGTGTTGGACCTTGTTTCCGTCTTCCCGACATGGCGCCTCATGATATGATTGTGTTCAGACAACTGCTCACTTGACTAAGCCTCATATTGATCTCTCAGATGCCCCATTACCAAACAGCGCTCTTGTATATCATATTGATGAAAAATTAAGGTTATGCCGTTTGTGCCCTACACAGTTATTTAAAGTGAACATTTACTACATGCTCAAGTGTAGCCCTTATGCATGCTTGCATCCTAGATGCACAGCAAACTATAACCATTTTCATAGATTCTAAGTATGCCTTCTTGGCAGCCCATGATTTCATCCGCCTACGAATGCAGATGCGCTTTCCCACCTTTTCCGAGGTGCCTATTAAAAATAGGCTTTATGTGACGAGTTTGATCAATGTTCTTCAGTTGCCTTCCAAAGTTAGTAATATCAAACCAAATGTGCTGCATACCAGTCCATAAAGGACAACGTGTCTAAGGGTAATGCTCTAGTTGTTCAACCTGATAAAAAGGCTGCTTTGTCTCCTGTAGGAAGGTGGCTACCGGACTATGGTTACCCCAGATTTGTTTGCCTTGTGTTTAGCTGGTTTTCGACTTAGTTGGCCTGGTTCCCTGCTAATCAGGGCCCCAGGCTATCTGCTCTCTCTGTAAAATGGATTCCATGTGCTATAGGTACATACCACAATTGGAAATGGACTCCTTGTCAGCCCCTGTACCATGCACTATAGGTGCTCAGGGCATAGGTGCCACCAAGGCCTACCAGGGGCTGAAGCATAGCTTTTGCCACCCCTGGCTGGTTCTTAAATTGACACAACTGGCTGATCACTCAGCTGGGGCAAGTGGGTGTAATCACCCCTTGCTTAGATATAGTATACCTATATCTAAACCTATATCTGGACACATATATAAGCCTGTAAGCCACTCCTATGGAAGGCCTCATCAATCCTGGAGGCAGAGTGCGTGGTTTTATGTGAGATGGAGCTCTGGCATGAGCTGAGCCTGTCTGCAGCTGTCGGGAACAACTCCCTAAGCTGATCCGGGATAATGCCATACCATATACTCTTAAGCGCCTTATAATCCTCGCGGTTATATAGCAACTTTGGTTTGGCTTTATCAAAACATGTCGTGTAAGGTGTCATACGAATTGGAATACTACCCCCTCGCCAGTTCTGGCGACGGGGGTAGCATTCCACCCTTCTAGAGGGATAAGACATGTTACTTTACTGAAACGCGGTTGATTTAAAATGAGCCTCAGATCCACAAAATGGATGCCCCTGCCACAGACACGGGTCTGGCCTCCTGCTGCTGACCGAAACTCAGCAAATGGTGGCCTGGACAAAGGGTTTCCTGTCGCAGGGCGGTGTTAAACCACCCCAGACAGGAGATAGTGGATTGTAGTAGGGAGGTTTCAAAGAAACCAGACACTGCCTGGGGAGCACAAGGCTGCCCCTTGCATAATCCGGCCAAACCGGTTCTGGGGCCTTCCAGCCCCCGTCCCAGCGCGGCCTGGATCAAAGGAAAGGGGTGTAACCACCCCCTTCCTGGGTCCCACCCATAGGAGGGGACCTAGCAGGATGTCCAGCCCACCAGATTCGAATAAGAGTGGGAGCAGTGCCAATGCAACTCAGATCATCCTGAAGAAACATAAGAAACGAATTCTGGACCCTTCGACATTCTACTCAACATAGAAGACTGAAGAATCTCCCTTGTGGTCAAGGAGTGACCACCCTGTGCAAACAGGCACCATCCAGCCCTCGACCCTTGCTTTGTTGCAGTTCCTGCCGGAACTCGAGCGACAGAGATCGACGGGATCAAGCTTGCCTGCCTTCTCCCTGCCCGATCCACAGTCCCTGCAGAGCTGAGACCAGTGGAGGCGACCGGAAGCGGGGGGCACGCCATCTTGAAAAGGCCTCGAGACGCTGACCGTGCAGCCCACGAGTGACCCTCGAAGCTGTACACCGGGGTTTGAGAAGCCCCCACCCCGAGCTACACTTGCACCAAAGCTACCCCCTCCACACTTGACGAGTGCTGCGTGGGGCCCTTCTGCTTGTGTTGGCTCGACGCGTTGGCCCGGTCACTTGCCAGCTGGCTTGTGGCCCCTGAGCCGACGAAAACTTGAATACGACTCGCTTTTCTGGTTGCTCCAGATCTGCACCAGCTCCTGTAAAAAGGAGCCCCCACTCTGACCCTCCTGGTTCGAGTGATAAGCAATCTCCCGGTTCCGCGTGGATTGCTTTTGCCAAGTGCTGTTTGCTGCAATCTTGAAGCCGACGGTGCTGACGGCGAGAGCCTACGTGGGACAGATTGTGACCCGCTCCTGGACGTCGCAGATGCCCCAGAGCCCACGTGACAGCGGAGAGAAGCCTATCAACAACCACCTGATTGCGCCTGACATTGCCTGGTTCCGTCCTGGTTCCACCCTGGTCACTGCTGAGTGACCCAGACTCTGTCCCCTCTGCTTTCAGGTACTTTTCTACTTCGATCCACCCTTGGATCGCACCGGACACTTCTGCTTCACATCGCCTGCAGCTGCAACAGCTTCAAGCACCAAGAGCCTGCGTGTCAAAACCCGACGCCACTTCGACCCTGTGCACCCACGGCCTGTGGGTGAGGTAACATTGCAACGCCGGTGTTCCCACACTGGTACACACCTCTAGGGTCTGTGTCTTGAGTTTCGTTCCTCTAGGTTCAGCGGAAGTATCTTTTAACTCACTTTGTGTAACTTTTACGCACCATTGACATTGCATTGGTGCAAGCCGCACTTTCCGTGCTGCACCCGACTCCCGTGGGCTACTCCCGACTTCAGCATTGCTAGTCCGGACTGCTCCCAGCGATTCTCTAGGCCCTAGGCCTAACCACTGTTCGATTGGTATCTCTTATACCACTTTCTTAATATATGGTTTGAGTGGCCACCCGCCCTCATCCATAATTGTGCAACTTTGTATGTTATACTGTGCTTTTGATTTAACGCTTGTGCCCCTTTCCTCATAAAGAGTACTGGGGATTAATCTAGAAATAAACACATATATTTTTATAATATATACTTGTGTGGTGTCCTTTCATTTGATTACAGGATTGTATGTGGTAAAACAGCTCGCTTAACACGACCTCTTAAGTTAAGCCTTTAAGGCTGCTTAGTCCATGCTACCACTAGGATAGCTTGTCTAACAAGGTTGACTTACAACCAGACATCTTTGGGGTTTGTTTGGACTGATACCAATTGGTTCCAGAATTGGAAACACTACATATCAGGCCAACTTCTCACATTGGTGTGCAGCGGTGCGGATTTGAGCTTGCTGTTGTTTTACCATTGCAATCTTTACATCAAATTGAAAGATCACATCAAGTACCTTAGGTACATATAAATCAAAAGCTTAGCATATTAAGTTCTACTGAACTTAGTAGTTGTAGATTAAAGGGAGTAGCACACCCTGACTACAACTCACTAGCAAGGTACAGTAGGAAAACACTTAGTGTAGGTAAGTGCATCACTTACACCTCACTAGCAGTCATGTCTGATACAGGTGGAGCCTCAGGCTCTGCTCCTGTAGCAGTTGACCTTACCAAGGCAACTTCCAGATATGACAACCTTAGCCACAAAGACCTGAGTGCCTTGTGCACAGCCAGGGGGCTAAAAAAGGGCAGAGGCCCTACCATTCCTTCCCTGATAGCTATCCTGGAAAAGGATGACTTTGATAAGGTGAGTCAGGCTCCCTTAGATTCAGGTGAGGGGATAAACTCCCCTGAGAATGAGGATCTTCCAGATGAAGAAGAGGAGGAGGAAGAAGAAGAGGAAGGCTCAGATGTAGAAGAGTCTGAAGATCAGGATCAGAGGGTGACCCAGGTACAGGTTGCCAGGCTTAACCAGGCCAATCTAGACCTACATGGGAATGGAGAGGGCCAGCACCACTCCAGATCTCATAACCAAATTCTCCCAGGCAACAGGAGGGTGAGATCTCAATCAGGGGACTCTCATCTTTCTAGTGCCTCAAGAGAATCTCAAAGAGGGATGACTCCCTCCCAGAGAAAAGAGCATAGGGCCAGAATGAGGGCTGTCCGACTCCAAATAGAAAGGGAAGAGGTAGCCTTGGCTCAAGCTAAACTTGCTTTAGCAAGAGAAAGAAAATTGTGTGGCTTAGATGCCACTGGTGGCAGCAATATTCCTAAAGAGAAACCCAGGTCCTATGATAGTAGAAACCTGACAAAGATTGTGCCCCCCTACAAGGAAGGGGATGACATCCACAAATGGATGACTGCTCTGGAGAGAGCCTGCATGGTACAGCAGGTTCCTGAGGAACAGTGGGCAGCAATCTTATGGTACTCCTTTTCAGAGAAAGGGAGAGATAGGCTCCTCACTGTCAGACATGAGGATGCCAGCAATTACAAAGTCCTGAAGAGTGTTCTAATAGATGGGTTTGGCTTAACCACTGAACAGTACAGGTTAAAGTTCAGAGACACCCAGAAGACACAGACTCAGGACTGGACTGATTTTGTTGATTGTGCAACTAAGGCTCTGGAGGGTTGGCTAAATGGCAGCAAAGTACATGACTTCACAGGATTGTAAAATTTGATTATGAGGGAGCAGATCCTAAGTAATTGTCAGAACCAGCTCTTACACCAGCACCTGGTGGACTCAGATTTGACCTCTCCCCAAGAATTGGGAAAGAGGGCAGATAAATGGGTCAGAACCAGGATTAGGCCTAAGAATCAGGACAATAACCAGAAGAAGGAGTCTACCAAGCCTCAAGATAAGGGTGGGGATAAAAGTAAAGAACAGACTTCCCCAGGGCCCCAAAATTCCAATGAAAAGGGTGGGCCCCGCGACACTTCTTCAACAGAGAAAAAGCCTTATTGTCATGCCTGTAAACAGGTTGGGCATTACAAAACAGACAGCTGTTGTCCCAAGAATGGCAATAAAGAAAACATACCTCCAAAGCCAGCTCCAACACCTCCTGTTACTGTCAGCAGTAATCCCCCAGGAGGTGGGAGCACACCCAGGAATCTGGGTGGGTTTACTTTTGGAGCCCAGGAGGACCCTGGCCTATCCAGGACCCCATCACCTAATGATCTTGTTTATGAGACTGGCATGGGGTTTACCAACTTCTCTGATTGCCCAAATACCTTGAGCAAATATAGACAAGAACCCATCATCAATGGTTTGAAAGTTGAAGCCTTTAGAGACACAGGGGCTAGCATCACCATGGTGGCTGACTGCATAGTCCCCTCTAAGCAACTTTTACCTGGTGCCACATACCAGGTAACAAACATTGATGGCATCAAAACAAATCATCCCATGGCAGTAGTAAGTCTCAGCTGGGGAGGTGTCATTGGCCCAAAGAGAGTGGCAGTGTCACCAAACTTGCCTGTAGACTGTCTACTGGGTAATGATTTAGAAATCTCAGCCTGGGCTGAGGTTGAACAGGAAATCCATTCTAGAATGGTAAACTCCAATGGAAAGGTTAGTGGGGCTGTACTGGCTATAGCCCCAACCCAAGATGTCCTTCCTGAAAAGGTTGGTAGGGCTGAGCAACTCTCTGCCCCATCTTTACCAGAAGCTCTTCCAAAACAGAATAGCAAAGCTGTTAGGATAACAGCAGAAACCCAAACTGAGTCTCCTCCTGAAAAGGTTGGTGGGGCTGTGATGGCAACAGCCCAAACTCAAACAGATACGGTTGTTGTGAAGCCTGAAATTATGGATCACTCCACCCAAACTGAGAGCATGGAGGAGGAAGATAAATCTTCCCCTCACCAGACATTAGGACAGGATCAGCCTCCTCAGGGAACTGATCTTACCCCTGATGAAGGAACTGCCCCAGAGGTTGTTAGGCCTGGCCTGACAGAGCCTCTGATGGCAGTGGACCCTTCTCAGGTGGGACCCAGTCTGGAGCAGGTAACCTGCCCCTCTCTACCTTGCCTTAGTCAGCCCAGGGCTGCAGAGGACAAGAAGGACAGTGAGACCCAGAGGGCCCCCTGTCAAATAAAGCACCCCCATCAACAGATTAGGGGCACCAAAACTAGTAGCCCTAGTAAGGTGAAAACTTTAAAAACTCCTGAGGGAGCCCCCTTAAAAGTAATTAGGGACCTCCCACAGATGGATTCTGTTGGGCACAGCCAAACCTGGGACCCAAAGGGCCCAAACCTGAACTGTCCCTCCAGCAAACCAAACAGAGGGACCCAGCCTCCAGCTTTAGGTAGCCAGAGGTTGACCCTGAGAGCTCAGTGCAACTCAGTTGAAGAAAGAAAGGCACACATGGTGGAAGATAATTGGAGGAAGATGAGCCCTAAATTAGTGGAGCCTCACTTCAATACTCCATATCCAAACCAGCCTTTAACTTTGCATAAACACACCCAAGGTAGTGATTCCCTATGGTGGAGACCCTCTAATACCCCTAGGGTGAGGGACTGCTTAGTGGACCATGAGACAGGGGGTAACCATGCTAGTGCAGGTACTTCCTTATATGGCCACTCAGGCAATATAGGCTTACCTGGCCAAGGATAGCCTTATCTCCTTTCGTTTGGGGGGGGGGGTTGTGTAGGAAGGAGGCTACCTGACTATGGTTACCCCAGATTTTTTTGCCTTGTGTTTAGCTGGTTTTCGACTTAGTTGGCCTGGTTCCCTGCTAATCAGGGCCCCAGGCTATCTGCTCTCTCTGTAAAATGGATTCCATGTGCTATAGGTACATACCACAATTGGAAATGGACTCCTTGTCAGCCCCTGTACCATGCACTATAGGTGCTCAGGGCATAGGTGCCACCAAGGCCTACCAGGGGCTGAAGCATAGCTTTTGCCACCCCTGGCTGGTTCTTAAATTGACACAACTGGCTGATCACTCAGCTGGGGCAAGTGGGTGTAATCACCCCTTGCTTAGATATAGTATACCTATATCTAAACCTATATCTGGACACATATATAAGCCTGTAAGCCACTCCTATGGAAGGCCTCATCAATCCTGGAGGCAGAGTGCGTGGTTTTATGTGAGATGGAGCTCTGGCATGAGCTGAGCCTGTCTGCAGCTGTCGGGAACAACTCCCTAAGCTGATCCGGGATAATGCCATACCATATACTCTTAAGCGCCTTATAATCCTCGCGGTTATATAGCAACTTTGGTTTGGCTTTATCAAAACATGTCGTGTAAGGTGTCATACGAATTGGAATACTACCCCCTCGCCAGTTCTGGCGACGGGGGTAGCATTCCACCCTTCTAGAGGGATAAGACATGTTACTTTACTGAAACGCGGTTGATTTAAAATGAGCCTCAGATCCACAAAATGGATGCCCCTGCCACAGACACGGGTCTGGCCTCCTGCTGCTGACCGAAACTCAGCAAATGGTGGCCTGGACAAAGGGTTTCCTGTCGCAGGGCGGTGTTAAACCACCCCAGACAGGAGATAGTGGATTGTAGTAGGGAGGTTTCAAAGAAACCAGACACTGCCTGGGGAGCACAAGGCTGCCCCTTGCATAATCCGGCCAAACCGGTTCTGGGGCCTTCCAGCCCCCGTCCCAGCGCGGCCTGGATCAAAGGAAAGGGGTGTAACCACCCCCTTCCTGGGTCCCACCCATAGGAGGGGACCTAGCAGGATGTCCAGCCCACCAGATTCGAATAAGAGTGGGAGCAGTGCCAATGCAACTCAGATCATCCTGAAGAAACATAAGAAACGAATTCTGGACCCTTCGACATTCTACTCAACATAGAAGACTGAAGAATCTCCCTTGTGGTCAAGGAGTGACCACCCTGTGCAAACAGGCACCATCCAGCCCTCGACCCTTGCTTTGTTGCAGTTCCTGCCGGAACTCGAGCGACAGATCGACGAGATCAAGCTTGCCTGCCTTCTCCCTGCCCGATCCACAGTCCCTGCAGAGCTGAGACCAGTGGAGGCGACCGGAAGCGTGGGGCACGCCATCTTGAAAAGGCCACGAGACGCTGACCGTGCAGCCCACAAGTGACCCTCGAAGCTGTACACCGGGGTTTGAGAAGCCCCCACCCCGAGCTACACTTGCACCAAAGCTACCCCCTCCACACTTGACGAGTGCTGCGTGGGGCCCTTCTGCTTGTGTTGGCTCGACGCGTTGGCCCGGTCACTTGCCAGCTGGCTTGTGGCCCCTGAGCCGACGAAAACTTGAATAGGACTCGCTTTTCTGGTTGCTCCAGATCTGCACCAGCTCCTGTAAAAAGGAGCCCCCACTCTGACCCTCCTGGTTCGAGTGATAAGCAATCTCCCGGTTCCGCGTGGATTGCTTTTGCCAAGTGCTGTTTGCTGCAATCTTGAAGCCGACGGTGCTGACGGCGAGAGCCTACGTGGGACAGATTGTGACCCGCTCCTGGACGTTGCAGATGCCCCAGAGCCCACGTGACAGCGGAGAGAAGCCTATCAACAACCACCTGATTGCGCCCGACATTGCCTGGTTCCGTCCTGGTTCCACCCTGGTCACTGCTGAGTGACCCAGACTCTGTCCCCTCTGCTTTCAGGTACTTTTCTACTTCGATCCACCCTTGGATCGCACCGGACACTTCTGCTTCACATCGCCTGCAGCTGCAACAGCTTCAAGCACCAAGAGCCTGCGTGTCAAAACCCGACGCCACTTCGACCCTGTGCACCCACGGCCTGTGGGTGAGGTAACATTGCAACGCCGGTGTTCCCACACTGGTACACACCTCTAGGGTCTGTGTCTTGAGTTTCGTTCCTCTAGGTTCAGCGGAAGTATCTTTTAACTCACGTTGTGTAACTTTTACGCACCATTGACATTGCATTGGTGCAAGCCGCACTTTCCGTGCTGCACCCGACTCCCGTGGGCTACTCCCGACTTCAGCATTGCTAGTCCGGACTGCTCCCAGCGATTCTCTAGGCCCTAGGCCTAACCACTGTTCGATTGGTATCTCTTATACCACTTTCTTAATATATGGTTTGAGTGGCCACCCGCCCTCATCCATAATTGTGCAACTTTGTATGTTATACTGTGCTTTTGATTTAACGCTTGTGCCCCTTTCCTCATAAAGAGTACTGGGGATTAATCTAGAAATAAACACATATATTTTTATAATATATACTTGTGTGGTGTCCTTTCATTTGATTACAGGATTGTATGTGGTAAAACAGCTCGCTTAACACGACCTCTTAAGTTAAGCCTTTAAGGCTGCTTAGTCCATGCTACCACTAGGATAGCTTGTCTAACAAGGTTGACTTACAACCAGACATCTTTGGGGTTTGTTTGGACTGATACCAAGTGGTTCCAGAATTGGAAACACTACATATCAGGCCAACTTCTCACATCTCCCAAAACATGAAGTCACTCTTCATCTATCTCAGATTTATGCACTTATGCCAACCTTTTAGGTCATCACCGAGCTCTAATAATGTGTTCCTTACAGTGAAAATGATTGAAATGTAGTTGCATAAGATATCCTGGTGAAGTGTGCTGGAATGAGCAGGGGAGGTAGTATAAACTTAGCCTTAATATACCATATTGTTACCCAGGTCAGCTGAGACAGGAGAATTTGTGCCCCCCGTACCCACTGATTTCCACTCTAGTTCCCTTTGCTGTGCAGTATGGGAGTGGTAATGCATTGTGATCCAGTTGGTAATGCATTGTGATCCAGTCCTGCTTTTTGGACGAACCGTGACCGTAGCCAGAAGCAGCAGAAGCAGAGCAGGAGCGCGAGACGCTGAGTAAACCGCTCCGCTCCGAAAAACGCTCTGAAAACGCCCTAACCGCCCGGCTGCCTACACGCCGAACTCCCTGCATTGGGGCCCGCACCGGCTCTTCAACACCCGTGAGCTGCCCCCCCCCCCCCAAGCTGTAAGGGGTACCTCAACGCGGTGGGACCGAGAGCCACAATACCAACTCGGTTGAAGCTGCAAGTGTTGCTGCAGCGCCGGAACTGGCAGGAGCTACAGGAGGCTACAAAATACAGCTTCAACAGCTTTAACGGCTTCAGCAGGGCTGGTGGCAGGAGTCAATTGAAACAATGGAGCATTTAGAAAGGGGGCGAATGAGTTGAGCCCCTCTTCTCTATTGCATAATCGGATCTTAGATTGACTGAGATTGACGCCCCCAAAAGACAGGAGACACAGAGGGCTCCAGAGAGCAGAAGCCAGAGAGCAGAAGCAGCTACAGAGAGTGTGTGTAAGCCGTACTGAGCGGAGCGGAGCAAGGGAGGCTTGGCGGCTTGGCGGCTTGAAGGACTGTTCGAAGCAGAAGCCGAGGCCAAAGCTAAAAGCCGAAGCTATCCTGATCACCGGGCCGCCGCCTACTCTGGATACTCAACCGGCAGCCCGCAGCACGCCTATCGCAGCCCGCCTATCGTGAGCCCGCAGCCCGCCTACAGTGAGCCCGCCGTGAGCGGGACCCGCATACAGTACAGCGGGAGCGGAACAGGAATGGAACAGGAGCGGGCACTGGGAGGCTTGAAGGCAGCGCGGATCCCGCTCGCCGTGAGCCTGCCGTGAGCAGGAACTGCACAGCGTATTGAGCGGAGCGGGAGCAGACCAGGAGGAGGAACAGGGAGGCTCGGCGGCAGCCAACAGACCGCAGCCCGCAGCCTGCAGACCGAAGCCCGCAGCCCGCAGCCCCCAGTCTGCATCCCGCTTCCCGCCAAAATCCAAAAGGCAAAAAACAGGAAAAATCGAAGCACTACCACCAGTATGGAGTAAGGCAGAAGCCTACTAAGGATATTTAAAAAGAACCACACGCAGCAAGGCCCACACAGCGAGGCACTACCCTGGCAGGCTAACAATCAAGCCGCAGCCACAAGCAGCGGCCCGAAGTGCCTAAGGAACCAGAGGAATCAGAGGAATCCAGAGGCAAGAAGCGTGTACCGAAGCTTGGACCTCCAGCAGCAGTACAACGGTGAGAGCGGCATTGGGGGTTACGGGGAAGGGGACAGGAGCGAACAACAGCCAGCAATATTGCCATTCCCCCCGAAATCCCCCTGAACTACCTCCTGTTGCCCCACCTAGTGCACCACCTCTGCTACCGACTCAAAATCGCAGAGACGGCGAGTGTGATGGTAAAATTCAGCCCCTACCACGCTTGATAGGGCTGAGCGACAAGCTACGAGTGTCAGAGTGCAGAGCGCTGAACACAGAGCGCTGAACACAGATCCCCCGTCCCAGTGGCAGAGGGTCGGCCTGGGTGGCAGGGACGCCAAGAGCACTAAGGAGGAGCAAGCCTTAATGCGATAACCGACAATTGATAACCTACTATCAGAAAAATACTATCGCTAGCCCTGGTGCAGGGAAATGGCTTTTAGGAAACTGAGATCACGAACCATCTTCATGAATAGAATGGGGACAGAAGAGGCAATTAGGAAGACCTCTAACAAAGCGGTGAAAAGTGGAAGGATAACAGGAACCCCCAGAATACGAAAGTATTTTACAACATTTACCACGGACGGGCTAGTAGTAAAAAATCAGTCAATCCTAGCTATAACAGCTGAAATAATGGAGGATGGAAAAGACAAAGAGGGAAGTGCACAAGCCCTCCCCAAAGAACACACCTTAATTACATCTGAGGTTGACCAAATAACCCCCTCAACAGATTTCGAGGACTCATCCCCGGAAATAGAGTCAATCGGCCAAATAACATTGGACTTATCTAATATTCAACATAGTCCCGACCATATCTCGATGCGTCCTGAAACAACCGTTAAGAAAGGAGAATTAGATCTGGGACCTCAAGAAGAGCCCGATGTCATACATAATAGCACATTACAAAAACCCTCGGACCGAGAGGGTCTCCTGGAATATTCTCCGGACCTCTTTATGTTCAAGTCCACCAGCTTAACGAACAATAATACTCCAGTGTCGAAGTCTCTTTTCACACTGCAAAAAATCCTGGACTCGGTACTCGCCCATCTAGGTAATATCTTGGAGAACTCGGACCAAACACTTGATGTGCAAATAGGAATTCTAAAATTCCTAGTGGAAGAAAAAAGGAAAAAAGAACAAACCGAGTTAACCAAAGTAAGGGGAATATCTGACAACTGTCAAGAGGTAACAAATGACATCAAAAGCACCGGCCACTTAGTGCCGGCGAAAAGAGAAATGGGAACACAAACCGGTAATAAATCACGCAAGGGACCAATAAGTAACCAGTGTAAAACTACGGTATATTCCCTAAAGAAACTCTTTAAAGAAGAAACCAATAGCGAGTCTAACCTATATCCTATATTCAGGAAGCCCAAAAACAAACTTATCATGGCCAGTCCTGTCATGGACCAAAAAAGAAAGGATAGCACTGGCATAAATGGCGAGGATGCGCAGGATTTACATAATATAAAAAAGAAGCAAGTGGAAAGAAAGAAAAAAAGGGGAAAGCCGCTAAGAAGGTTTAAAAAGAAAAAAACGCAAAAACTCAAATTTTGGAAGACCACCACCCCTCCCGACGCCCACCTTGATCATGAAGAAAGTATAAAATCGCCCATATCACTAAAGAGAATAAATCAAAACTTGATGGAAGAATCTAATAATAAAATTCCCCAACAAAACCTGTTAAACCCAAGGGCAAAAGACTTCCTTTATGACCCAGTAAGCCCTGCACTAAGAGTTCACTTCAAAGGATCCGAAGACTACCGGAAAAAAGACCCACCACAAGAAGATTTAATATCGACGCACCTGCAAATAACTGAGCTTTTTCCAACAGATGAAGCCCCTCTCAACCGAGGCCGTATTATTAACCTCCTTCAACGTATTTTGCCCCTAAAAACTTTAACACGAAAAGAAATCAACTTAGTAACCTTCCCGGACAAAGAAAAAATGAAAACCGCTGTGGTAGAATTTTGGTCACCAGTGCTCCCGGGAATTATTCTGAAAGAAAAAGAGACTCTTCATAAATGTGGCTACGACTTGACCTCAATACAGAAATCTACAGATGGTAAACCGAAAAATCTGCCTAAGGGATCTTTACAAAAAACCCTTTATCAGCAAAACAAAAAAACTAATTACATAGGCGACTCTGCAGATCATCTAGTTATCTTAGTAAAGGACGGGGAGAGAGAAATCTGGAGCCAAAGTTCCAAAGATAAGGATACAGTAAATGTAGATCAGTCTTGGTTATGGATTGCAGAGACTCTAAACAACAAAAAACAAGCATGGAATAAGAATCGCTCAGTTTAGCAGTGGCCTACTGATATCATCTTGGAACATAGCAGGGAAAACACCAGAAAAGATGATGGAACTGACGAAAAGCCAACCAGCTATAATGGCAATACAAGAAACTTGGTCAACAAAAAGTTTTTACCAGGAGGGGTATTTCACCTACGATATCCCAGCGCAGGAAGTTGGCAGAGGCCATGCGAAGGGAGGTATAGCAATCCTATTAAGCGAAGAGTACAACTGGGCCCAAGAAATTATCTCTACAAAATCTAATCACTTTCAATGTACTAAGATCACGCTGGGGTTAGATACTTCAGAGCTGCAAAAAAACTTTTTGCTTTTCAACGTATATATCCCCCTGGACAAAAAAACGACGGGCTATTTGTAGAAATCTTGGAGGGTATCCAGCTAATAACAGAAACTCAAGCTTATCTCCCTTTTATAATCATGGGTGACCTCAATGGAAAACTATCTAACACAGAAATATCGAAATGGGCAAGCTGGTATAAGGAGGAAGCTCTTGAAATTTCAGTGCCATTGTTCCCGACCAGAAGCAAGGCTGACAAAAGGGGGAAAGTATTATTACAATCACTACCTCTACTAAATGGAACTATCCTAAATGGAAATGTGGAAGGTGACATCCCTGCGTCTTATACGAGACAGGGAACGAACTCCATATCAATTTTGGATTATATGATCTGCAGCTTGGATATGTTTGGGTCTGTTTCACAGCTTCAGATTCACTTTGTCCAAGGAAGCGACCATGCCATCCTGGCTTTACACACCCAATGGACAACGACCTCATGCCCAACAAGCCACATCATGTTTAAACACAGTGCAGTTACGGTAAAGACAAACCAAAGGCAGATATATTGGAATTCCTCTACACTCAATAAAGTCGCCACTCTAATAAATACTAAGCAGCTCCTTCAAGCAATCCATTCCTCCAACCCAATAACAAACTTTGAGACGATAATCGAGACATTAAAACAAACGCTCCAACACAAATTGCAACTAGCAGTACCAGCAAGACTCAAAAATAAAACTAGTAGGCCATCTACAAGCGCAAAAACGTTAAATAAATTAATAAGAACGCAGTTCCTGGAGCCCTCTATATCTAGATAAGCAGAAATTAATAAATTAAAGAACCAACGCATAGGGAGAAACAACGGCAAAAAAATATAAAACAAGATAAAAATTAGGTTGACCTGCGGATAGCGGCAAAACAGTACAACCAACGTCCTTACTGGTCACTAATCGCTAAAGAAACAGGCACAAAAAAGGCCTTACAAGCTATCCCAGTTCCCCCTAAAGAATGGGAGATATATTTGACCAACTTGTATAAATTAAATACTAACTATGAAAGGCCTATAACTCCCACAAACAACTGCGAAGAAATCACCCCACCCATTGGTACTGTGTCCCCCTTTTCCGCAGAAATGCATATAAGGAAGGCAAGAACAACAGGAGCCACCGGCCCAGATCAAATACCTATTAAGGTCCTTCAGACAGACCCAAAGGGATGGAGCACGATATTATCTCCCCTCTTCAATTTCATCCTCAATACAGGAAAATTGCCGCAATCTTGGAAGGGTAGCATTGTCATACCGATACATAAAAAGGGACCGAGACAACAGCCTGCCAATTACCGGCAGATAGCACTACTGGATGCTACGGGAAAGATCTTTGCTGCAGAGGTTCTGGATCAACTAAAAAAATGGGCTTTCACACAGGGACTGATCTCGCTATACCAAGAAGGCTTTAGGCCAAAGCACTCAGTCTTAGACAAAATCGCGATGTTACAGACTATCCTTGACAAATACGTGGTAGTTAAATCCCAGCCTGTGTATGCAGCATTCATCGACTTTACCACAGCGTTCGACCGAGTGGATAGAGCGACCCTATGGAAACAACTGAGGAAATTAGGAATCCCTGAGCAGTTGTTACGAATTATAATTGCACTGCATACAGACACCTGGTGCCAAGTACAAATGGGGAGGGAAAAGGGCCTGACTAACCCGATCCCAACCCCCAACGGACTCAAGCAAGGGTGCCTCCTTGCTCCATTGTTGTTCTCCTTATACCTCAGCGATTTGCCGCAGCATCTACAGCGAGAACTAAACTTCCCACCAAAGGTAGCTGCCCAAAAAATTCATGCCCTACTTTACGCTGACGATATTTTAGTGTTGGACCAAACACCCTTTGGACTGCAAAATGATCTTGATGCCCTGTATAAGTATACTAAGGAAAATTTTCTAATACCTAATTTAACCAAAACAAAAATAATCTCTTTCTCAGGGAAGAAAAAAAGCAGTAAATATTGTTGGAGACTCAGTGACGAAAAAATCGAAGAAGTTGAGGAGTATACCTATCTGGGTAGGATCTTCACTAAGTCACTAAAAAACAACCGCCAGTTTCTAAACTTGTCGAGAAAATCAGAGGTGCATGCAGGAGCACTGCTAAGGTTATACGCGGCCTCGGGAAATAGACATTTTTCCTCCCTGCTTAAAGTCTACAGTGTGAAGATCCCTGCAGTTTTATCGTATGCCTTGGAATACATTCCTATAAAGCAGTGGACATTCCTGGACCTAAAAGAAGGAAAAATATTGAGGAAAATGCTAAAAGTAGCGCAGTCTATCCCAGTACAAGCACTCCGCCTTGAACTATCGCTTACAAGCTCTTACTCTCGAGGTATCGCAAACATCATTAGGTGGGCATAAAACCTGCTCCATGCAAAGGAAGGTACACTTCGATCCCTGCTTAAAACAGAGACCTTTGATAGTGATTCTACGAAGCACGTATTTTATAAAAACATGTCTTTCGCCTTCAAACAGGCGAATATTAGTACTGATCTGTTGCTGACTTGGACACCGCCTCAACTGAAACTCTTTTTAAAATGCTACACCCCAAGACTAAGCTTTGACCTTGACTCATCGCATTGCGCCAAATTAAGTATATATAAAAACTTTGCTGAATCAGTGGTATTTAAGAAAACCCAGAACTATATAGATTTTAATCTCACTCATGGCGCTAGGAGATTAATCATCCTGCTCCGGTTGGGCATTCTACCCACCCAAACTTTAACATCAAAATGGCATCAAAACGAGTCACCAATATGTAGCCTATGTAACGGCGGGGAGCAGGACTTAGAGCATCTACTGTTCATATGCCCCAACTTAAAAGTAGTAGCGGCGAGAGCAAAACATCTGTATCCTATATATCTCAGATGCCGCATCACTACCGTCAAGGAATTGATTATCGCTTGCAAAACTCCCCCTAATGAACTAGTTTGTTATAAACTTTATACATTTTTAAAACCTCTTTTATCTATGTATTAACATGGGAACTTTTAAAAGCTGTAATAATCGAATTTTATATATTATTTGTGGTCCTCAGTGGAGTACCAAACCAAATAAAAACTTGTTTACTGTAGTTGCATAAGATATCCTGGTGAAGTGTGCTGGAATGAGCAGGGGAGGTAGTATAAACTTAGCCTTAATATACCATATTGTTACCCAGGTCAGCTGAGACAGGAGAATTTGTGCCCCCCGTACCCACTGATTTCCACTCTAGTTCCTTGTGCTGTGCAGTATTACTGTCCTACCTATGCCACTTTCCATGTCTTTAATATAGGAAAAGGTTTCAAGACAACCCCTGCTGTCAACCTACCTACGTGTGATACTGTTGTTAATTTGTAGATCTATTCCCTTTAGATTTCTCAATGTTGTTCTTATGTTTATATTTTAGTACATCTATTCTCTGGCTGGATTGAAGCCTTCGCATGTGCCCAAACTGATGCTATCCCTGTTACTAAGGAACTGCTTTCAGACTTTATCCTGAAGTTCAGAGTTCCTCAGCGGTTCAGAGGTGACAAGGGAACCCACTTTGTGTCCTCTTTAGTTTAGGGACCGTGTAAAGCTTTAGAAATTGAACAGCACTTCTGTTGTGCTAACCACCACAAAACTTCCTGGAAAGATGAGCGTTAAAATCTTACTTTGAAAATAAAAAATATCCAAGATTTCTGCAGAAACTGGGCCTAAGAGGCCAGATGCTCTACCTTTGGCACTCTGGTCAATTAGATCCACCCCTAATGAAAGACTAAGCTTAGCTTAGGTTTTACGAGAATGTCCTAGGTTGTCCCATGCTACTTCATGTCAACTCACAAGTGTCTCTAGTTTTTCCTGATTAGCATGCAAATCTAGAGTATTGGACATTGATTCCCTGTCTCAACAGCTTCTATCTCCAAGTGAAAGCTGCCTTGCCCACCAGTCATATAGAAGCCAAACTCAATCTATAGCCCGGAGACTGGGTCCATGTAAAGATCCAGCAACTAATATCTACACTCCAACCAGGTGGCGAGATCCAATCCATATCCAACTTACCTTGAATGCCACTGGGAAAAGCCACAGTCTGCTGGCCTGAATCCATGCTTCACACTGGAGCAGACACCAAACCTGCATGCCTAAGTGCTTCTGAACCTGCAACGCAAGGAGCTTCGGCATCTGCTGACCAAAGCAATACAGCTCTTGGTATCGAAAGTATTCGTAACTCTACTTCTACGAATCACAGTTCCCCTACTCCTGCTGCTCTTGGGTCTGGCCTGTGACTCCGGTAGTGGGAAGCGTACACACATTCTCATTCCTTGGTCGGCATGGCTGGCCCTCTTCGCTACAAGCCTGTTTGGTTGACTCACTGTGTGGTGGGAGAGGCCAAGCGTCCGACGTAAACAAATCAACCACATGGAACCTGCTACCCACCTTTGCAACAAACGTTCCATCTATACCAAAAACACATAGCTACTTTTTTTGGAGCAGTACATGCAGTGCATATCATTTTCCTCTCCTGAACAAGCATATTCACCTACCTGATCAATAGATTTTACTCCTTGCTCTCCAGTTGGCGGATTATGGACTGGCTTCTAAGATTGGAGATGGCATGCACTGTAGACATTTTACTAACAGAATTCAGGCAAATATATAATACTCTCCCTAAGAGATATTTGGGAATTTTTATAACAGAAAAACTGGAAGACCTCTACCCATTAAATTATATACCACTATTAAAAAGGGTTGGCTCCCAATTAGATCGCTGGAACCAACTCCCATTATCAATAATGGGTCGTGCTGCCCTAATTCGCATGTCTATCCTACCACTTTTTAACTTCCTTTTTAGTACAGCTCCTTGTGCAATTCAGGTTTCCTTTTTTAAGAAAGTGGACGGTATGTTTTCTTCTTCCCTATGGGCAAATAAGACTCCGAGATTAGCACTTAGCACTTTGAACTGTCCGATCACAGAGGGAGGACTGTCTCTTCCAAGTATTAGAGACTATTATTATGCTACTTTTGCACATCACAGTTTTAGTTTTTTTTTTTACAGATGATCACGAGGCAGATAATTTTCTTATGAGAAAGATGTTGATTGAATTTAAGATTAACGACCCAGTAAGAATCACTCAATATCCAAAGAAGGTACGTTACAAGTCTATACAGTGGCTATTTAAACAAAAAACCCAGCTCCTGAAACAGTTAGATATTTTTAGAACGAATAGCTCAACTAGCCTAATGAATCTAAATATAGGAGAGATGGGTACTCTGGATAAAAACATTTTGAGACTCTGGAAGGAAAATGTTTTTTTAAAAATTGAGGATTTTATTCTAGGGAACAGTTGGAAAACCTGGGGGGAAGTAGAAAGGGAGCCCCAGCATCCAAATACAATCCTGAAATGGTCCTTTATTAGACTCCATGCCTCACTGAGAGAGTTAGATATAGGTAACTTATTTTATAAAATAAATATAAGTGAAGCACTAAACAGTCCAACGCAGAGGAAGATTAGCACCTGGATAACATATATAATAAAGCAAGGGACAGGTGGAGAAAGAGAGAAGATATTGAGATTAATAAATCAACCTGGGACAAAGTTAATACATTTAATAAGTCCATTTTCCGAAGCGCTAATTTTAAGCGAATGCAATTCTTCAGTAAATGGTTAATCTATAGAACACCTTCGTTTCTCCACAATATATATCCTCAAGTGGAGGATAAGTGTTTTCGCTGTGAAGAAAAGGGTAGTTGGAAACATATAATATGGGAATGCACCAAAATACAGGAATATTGGAAGGATATCGAAAAATATCTTGAGAAATAAAATTGATGCCCACATTTCATTTAATTAATATATTTCAGTCCTTGGTTGCTCCCCCAGCCCCACTCCCCATGATGAGTCCCTGTTTTTTGCATCCCTCGTAGCAAAAACACTTATTCTGCAACTCTGGAAAACAGACAAAGTACCGACTCTTAATGCATGGATAGCAAAATTATCCAGGATTCAGGGAAGGGAAAAAAAATATGCACTGAGGTCAGGGGCCTTTAGAAAATATGATAAATACTGGAGTGTGTTTGAATGCTAGTCACTGAGGATTCTTAACTTCTTTTTCTTTTTTGTATGTATTATTGTAAAGTTTGTTTTCATTAATATCAATACATATTGCACAATGCACATTGCACTTTAAAAGAAATATCTCCTCTCAGAATTCGTACTTCTACTACGGTACATTCGCAGCCTGCCTTGTTTGTATTATGTATTTTGCACTTTTTAAATCTCATGCTAAAATTGACATGTATTGTTTTTTTTTATCTATGAACTCTCAATAAATTATTATTATTATTTGTTTTAATTGAAAATGGCAGTATCCTCACGAGACATAGTGAGTGCGCTACATCACTTACTGCAATTACTTAATTAGCTTCTCTTACTCTTTACAAACAAATGGAGCTGTATATGAGCACCACCTGGGAAACAGGAGGAGTAACAGGAGGAGAGCCACGCATGTTCCGACTACGCAAGTACTACCACACTTGCCTTAACCACGCATATGCGTGGTTAAGGCAGTGTGCGGTCCAACTGCTAGCTGCAGCTCGGCAGAAGCAGGAAGCAGGAAGACGCCAGGAAGAGAGGACGCTGTGAGGTAAATGGGGTTGGGGCCAGGTTTGGTAGGGGTAGTTTGTATTGGCTGGGGGTCGTTTTTAGGGCTGGAGGGCAGGGTCATTTTCAGGGCTGGGGGGTCAGGGTTGTTTTAGGGTTCTTCATTTTCAGTACTGGGGAGGGGAGTCGGGGTAGTTTTCACAGCTGTGGGGGAGGGTTGTAGATCATTTTCAGGGTTGGGGTCAGGGGTAGTTTTCAGGGCTGGTGGAGGATAGGAGTATTTTTTTAAAATTAGGGGTTATGGTTTTAAGCCTAAGGGCAGTGGAAGGGTGGGGGTAGGAGGGGGCCAAGTAGTGCATGTGAAGGGACAAGGTTTTAGGCTTTGGGGGGAGAATGGGTTGTCAGGGTTGTTTTTAGGGCTTATAGGAGGGCGGGTCATTTTTTTAGGACTCAGGGGGGGTCGTTTTTTCAAATAGGGATTAAGGGCAGTGGAAGGGGTTGGGGCAGTTTTAGAAACAGTGTGGTGGTGGGAGGGGGACGGGGTATTTTGGACCTCAGGGCAGGATGCAGTGCAGGGGGCAGGGATGGTGTTTGTAGCTTAGGGCGAGTGTCACAACCTTAGCCACACGTCCCTTTACCATTCATTCCTTTACCACGACATTGTGTGGTAAAGGCATGCATGGTGAAGACGCATTAGTAGTTTTGGCTGCATGGTATGCTGCATCATACAACCACACCACCCCTGTGCACAAACATCAGGTTTTTTCTTGATTCTGTCCACACCTTCAGAAGTGGAGCCTGAAAATAATCAGTGATGCCATGTTGCAGATTTCTGGGTTGGGATCCTTTTTAGATTGGAAAGGGGACAATTCCACAGAATGGAGAGGAGGGAGCATGGTGAGGAATCTAACATTAGATGAAGTATCTACCAGTAAGAATGTTAATGAAGGAAATTTAATTTGTGAGGGATACTTCTAACTGCTGATTCCTCACCTATAGAACAGAAATTATACCAGTGTCTACCAAGGTAGTGGCTCTGTGAATTGGCTCAGATCAAAATGTCTTGCAGAATCAGTCATAAGAATGGGGTGCACATGAGGAAAAGGAAGCCCAAGTTAAGATCCCACTGTGGCATTCAAAAGAATTTATGAGGAATCAAATGAGTAAAACCTTTGGTAAACATCATCACAACAGGTGATTTTTCCAAGGATGGCTGGCCGGTAAATATGAAAAAGCTGAAAAAGCCAATAAATATTGGTGCCCACAGCAAGTCCTTCCTCGGCTAGGGAGAAAACACAACAAAGCATCAAACAGCTTGGCCTGTTATGAGTCTGTGTCTATGCTGCCATATCAGCTGACAAACCTGTAGCAGCACCCAAAATAGACAAACGTTTTAGAGGGGCGCCATGCAGCAAGGATGACATTCCCAACCTTAGGAGGAAGAGCAAATACAGTCAACTGCCAATGCTGAATCTCCACAAATGGACGTGTAGATTGAGTGGGCTTGGATGCAGTACCCCGCCCTGCTGCTGCGGAAGGAGATCCTCCTGAAGTGGAAGTTTTAATGGAAGATAAATGCTCATGGCCAAAAGTTCAGGGTAGTAAACTCTTCTTGCCCAATCTGAAGCCAACAGCATGACTTGGGCCCGTCGTTCCTGATATTCTTCAGAACTCAGGTCAGGAGATTCAGAGGCAGAAAGGCGTACAGCAGTCCCGTGCTCCAATCAATCCGGAATCCATCTCTGTGACAGAGCCGCCTTGAAAACTAAAGTGAGCAAATGTTTTGATATTGTGCATTCTTGGCGGGGTGACAAGATCTAGCCAGGGTTAACCCTATTGCTGGAAGAGACCCAGTGCAAATTCAGGGTGTAACAACAAATCGTGAATGGCCATGCACTGCTGGCTGAGCTAATCCATCCTGACATTTAAAGATCATGCCAGCTGACTCATGACCAAGGAAATGTTCTGGTGCTCAATGTAGGGGAAAACTGGGATCCCACTGCCACCACTTTTGTGAATACCCGAGGAGCACTGGTGAGGCCAAATGGGAGCACAGTAAATGGGAAATGCTCCTGGCCTGCCTTGAACCACACATAGTGCCTGTGGAGCTGCAAGACAGGTACATGAAAGTAAGCGTCCTGCAGGTCGGAGATACACTCCAGTTGCCTGGATTCAGGGCAGACAAACTGACCAGCACATCTTGAATTTGTCCTTCGGCAAGAAGTCATTCACAGGGCAGAGATCTAAAATAGGACAAAGGCCTTCATCTTCATTCAGTACAAAGAAAAAAAATAGGAGTAACAGCCAGTCCGCATATCCTGGGACGGGGCCCTCAGTGGCATCTCCGCCGCTAAGGCGGAAGAGCGTTACCCCACTACTTTTTGCAGAGAAAACAAAGGAAAATAAAATGATAACTCACGTTCTATTCATTTAATTTGTTCCTGCTGCTGCATCTCAGCTGGATGGCTCTGCTCTCAGAGCAGGGCAAGGAGTTGTGGGAACTATGTAAGTAGGCATAATGTCCACCACTCCTCCCCCTGCTCTGAGAGCAGAGCAGATCCCCCACCCGAGGCGCAGCAGGAACAAATACATCTTAATGAAGTGTGTTATCATTTTATGTTTCCTTTCTTTTCCACTGCAAACATTCATGCGCACTTTGCATGGAGAATATGCCCAGGTTCCCATCCCCTGGCTGAGTGCCGAACCACGGCGCTCAGGCCTATCACAAAGCTGCATTGCAGCATTATGATGGGCTATGGTGTGCCTGGGAGCCTGGGTGCTTCATGCTTCTTGTTTCCACAGAAGAAACCAGGAAGAGACGTAGGTAGGACAGGCAACGACCGGCCAGCCAGCCGTTTGACGGTCAGATAAGTGATTTTTCTTTTTAACCCTCCTCCCCCCTTCAGACCCTATTGTGGCTTCCCGGGACCAGCCGTCACTTCCTCTCTATGGCTTCTTTGGCCAAAAAAGCCTGTCCCTCTTAAAGCAAAATGAACCAGCACTCCTCTAAGAGATGTTCTGATGTGGGTGGAAGGTACAGTGGGTCAAAAAGGAATTGCAGGGCATACCTCACTGGACGGTCTTGAGGGCCTACCTGTCAGATGTTATCTTTTGTCACTCTTTGAGAAAATATCTGATTGTGCCTTCCACAGGGTGTTCATGTGCCACAATGAGAAACTAAAGCAGCTTGGAGGTGGATGCCGACGGAGCAGGAGACTAAGAAGCTTGCTGCCCCTGATGGCCAGAGTGTTGTCGGCTTGATCCCCCCAACCTCGAAAAGACTGGGGTGCTTATTGAGGGACAGTGGGCCTTGCCATAGGTAGTACACCAGCTCTCTGGAGTAGCCTTGAAAGGGGCAACACGTTTGAGGATACTGTCTCACAGAGGTAGAAAGGCATGGGGAATACAGCCTGAGTTTCATTAAAATGTTCCAATACTGAATCAGCCTTCTCGCCAAACAGGAGACCAGTTGAATGGCATGCCCATTAAAAAGGCTTGCACCTCCCCAGAGGAGCCCAATGATCCCATCAAAGCATGCCTCCAAAGCACCACACTACTGCACCAACTGCCCTGCCCAAGCAGACAGTAGTGTCCAGCCCAGCGCAGATGATATACATTGCAGCATCCTGATCATTCTGGATATTTTCTGTCAGATTGGCCAGTATTTCCTCAGGGACCACCAGAATGGTTGTGCCAACCATGGTCTAAACTGGGGTGGCATGGCGATTAAAAGAATGATGGATTTAACCCAGATCTCTTGACTAGGGGGAATGTTTGGATTTGTTCTGCATTCCGTCCATCAATTCTGTGTCTTTTACCATGTTCCCTACAGCATGAGTATATCTCCCCATAGCAAGCAGCTGGCATTAACTGAGGGGAGGGCTAGGCTGGTCGAGGAAAGCATCTGCTTTCCAAAGTCTCAAGAGTTTAGGATTCTGTCAGGAGTTGTCGTCAGAAAAGAATTATGGTTTACGCAACTGGTGGAAGCTTGAACCACCTAACTTTCTGGTGAGAGTCCTACATCAAATCTGGGTAGTTCTTTGGCTTCTGGCAATCTACCTGTTCACTGGAGGACAGGAACAGGGGTCAGACCATGAGCCCATAAGGGTGTTGGCGAGGGCATCTTTAGATAGAAGTAATGTTTCCGACAAAGTTTGTTCTAGTTGACAAATGCTGCGAGTATGTTCGTTCGGACTTCCATAGTTGGCAGTTGTGCGTCCACAAGCTCCATTGCGTGTCTTGTTACCACCCCAGACAGGACCAGCTTTAGCACTAGTGGCGCACAGTGTGACAATGTTTGTTGGCCCCCCCACAACTCCCAGTAACGTTCTTCTCCATGGTTTCCCTCACTACCAAACCTTTAATATTGCCTCTCTAGTCTCCCTAAACACTCATGGATTTATTTTGTTATATACCGTCACTCATACCAATGTAAGTTGTCAGAGCACTTTACATCACATACACATTACAAAGAGACAATGAATCAGAAGTGTGTACATCAGTGTATAGGAAATGTTAAATCAGATAGAGACACACAAAGTGTAGGAGTCACAAGTCATCCATAGTGGTAGACATTATAGTTTAAGGGCGCTTGGTCTGGAGAAGCACAATCTATTTATAATCTCATTGTGTCACCCGTGCAGCACTTTTTTTGACACACTGGCGATGCAGTGTGCTTTTCCTGGCCTTGTTAACCTCATAGGAGCGTTGAACGTTCAGCACCCAGTGCTGAGCGTTCGAAGAACAAATGCTGGCCCGTCGGCCAACGATCGTGCGCAGCACTGGCAAGGTAGTGCTCGCGACGACCGTTGGCCGACGGCAGCACTTAAGGGGTTAATATGGCGCCCTTTCGCGCATTAGTCTGGATAAAGGGGAGCGTTCCATGCGTGTTGCTCTGGGTGTTCCCACGCAACATCCATGGAACCTGACGTATTCCCAGATTTACAAAGTTTTGTAAACCTGGGATTGCATCAGATTACTACGCCTTTCCAGGGGAGGAGTAAGGGAGGCACAACAAGGAAAAATACCTTTATTTCTCCTTGTTTTCCCTTTTTTTATTCATGCGGTATTCTGCATCACAAGTAGAAAAAGGAAAACACCTCTTGAGATTGTTTTTGTGCAGGAAGGGATACCTACCCCGACTATGCAGGCACTCTTGCACCATGGCGCAAGGGTGCCTGCATTGGCGCATTGCAGCCCATTGTGCACCAGCGCAGGGAAAAAGGACAGGAATGTGCTGTACCATGTGGTTATGGCACATTCCTGGCCTTTTCTTTTGACTCACGACAGCGTAGCAGGAAGGCTTACTGCGTTGCCGTGCGTCAACATATTGTAAATGAGGCCCACACAATTTAAACCAGACACCATGGTTGAGGATTGGCCTTACTAATAAGAATTATTTTTTTTTCCCTTTTTGCAACATTAGGATAATGAAAGACTGGGGTAAAAATCATAACACTCTAATCTATACTTTGCAATTTGCATGCAGCTCTTTGATGATAGTTAATAGCACAATGCTCTATATTAGGATTAACATTTATAAACTGCAAGTAACAAAAGGGTTTCTCTGACAGAAGCAGTAATGCACCACCCTATTTACATTGTATGCACTTCGTGATCGGCATGTTACATGTGCTTTGCAACAGGCATTTTAACCTCCTGCGCTAGATGAACCACAAATTCCACTAGATAAAACTGCGATCTCTCTGCAGAAGGTCCATTAATCACCAGAGTTATCTTGACCTTTTTTATGGTTGCCTGAAAATTGCTGGAGCAAGGAATGTGGCAACGGGTGCTATAACCCGTTTAGCGCGTCGAACATTCCGCCCCAGTGCGGACGTTCGATTGCGCTAGCGGGATTCGGACGTCCAACGGTCGTGCGCAGCACTAGCGAGGTAGTGCACGCGACGACCGTTGGACGTTCGCAGCACTAAAGGGGTTAAAACCATATTGTACAGATAAACATGCCCTCCCCCCCCTCCCCTCCCCTCCCCAAAATCCTCCCCCCAAGTCAGTGTTCAGTGCAATGGCCCCGATTGCAGCTTCCTAGAGCCGGTACGGACGGCAAAGGTGTAACTCTCTTCTTTTGGTGGTCCAGGGCAGAACACAAACCAATATCCGGGGAAGTATAGAAGTATATAACCCATTGGTTTCCTGCAGAACTGGATATAGATTATCCTCAATATAATGCTGGGGCAAACACTCGTGAATGTGTGGCTTTGACCGGGGCAGAAATGGATTTGGAGAGGACTTTAGGGACAGGATTGTAATCCAACACTCATGGCATTGGTGCTGTAGTGATTGTTGTAGGGACTGGTGTGGATTTTGGCGATGGAACAGAAGTCTGCTCCAGCATCAGAGCAGAGGCCGAGGCAGGTTCTGGAGGCACAGACGGCACAAAGGTAGACCCGCTGGTGATATCTTGAAAGGCACACCAGAGAGAGTTGGAAGGGTGCAGAAAATGCCGCTGGCCGCGCGACACGGAGGGGAGCATGGGCAGGACAGCGCCTTAGTCCCACACGACGGGCGAGCGGAGCTTGCAGTGCGCCAACCCCCCTGAGTCGCCCTCCTCGCCAACAGCCAATGGGAGGGCTCTCCTGGGGATGGGGGCGTTCCTGGGTGTATATAGCAGGCCCAACAACTTTGCTCGGCCTCTCCTTCCCGCGTCTGGTTCCCTAGGCTGCTCTGCGCTGTTTCCCGCGGGGGCGTTCGCTCAAGCGCTGTTTAGGTAGGTGCCACTCTCTCGCCTCCCCCCGGCCCGTCCCTGGCCTAATGCCAGGTTGCACAGGGCCCTGTGGCAGGATGCCACGGGGGATGGAGAGGTGGCCGCAGCAACAACTCCGGGTTCACAGGCTAGATGCGCTCGGATATTTATTGTACTCGGTCAAGCGCTCGTCGGGAGGCTCTTTCCTCAAATAGGCTATCGGCAAACTCCCTGCCGTTTAGGTGCAGGAGGGCGCGTTGGGCCCAGCTAACGACAATGCCTGACCAGAGTGGCTTGCTGCCACGCAGCAGGCCGTAGTCCGTGGCAATAAGTTAAAATGGCCCCCATCGGTAGAATCGCGTTAAATGCAAAGTTAGCGGTCCACTCCGGGGCTTGGCCCCCATAGGTAGAATCGCGTTGAATGCAAAGTTAGCGGTCCATTCCGGGGTTTGGTACGATCGTGAGGGTCTCTCGGTCATTGAATGGTCCACTCCGGGGCTCTGTACGATCGTGAGGGTCTCTCGGTCATGAAATGGTTGTTGTATTTAAAACACGGAGGGATGTTGGCAGACCGACACCGCCAGGGTATGGGGGAGGGGTTTAAACTTAAGTTACCCCGCGTTGCGCACCCGCTAGCTTTGTGGCACAATGTGGGACTGTGAACGGCCCTGGGCTCCTGTGCCGATCCGGGCGGGCCATGCGGTGGATCAACGTGTGTCTTGCGGCGGGATACTTAAGTTACCCCGCGTTGCGCACCCGCTAGCTTCGTGGCACAAATGTGGGACTGTGAGCGGCCCTGGGCTCCTGTGCCGATCCGGGCGGGCCATGCAGTGGATCAACGTGTGTCTTGCGGCGGGATACCCTGGGCGATTATGGCACCATGGGAACAATAGACGTGCCTTAGGAGTTCAACACGTTGGGTTCCCGATGGTCGGCCGGGGAACAGGGTTCGTGTTGCAGCAATGACGCTGTACATCTTGCAATTCTGGGCGAAGCACTTTAGCTCCGTGCCTAGAAACAGGAATGTGTCCTCATGTAACGCGAGGGTGAAAGGTGAAGCGCTTCAAAACCCGATACCGGGTCATGTCCCCGCTATATAAAACTTTCTCTCTCACCGCTGTGTGGAGAGATTGCCTTTGGGTGGGGGGACTTTCCCAATTTTAAACGTGCCTGACTGAGTGGTGATGTGCGGGCAGGCAGATTTGGCGCATCGGATGGCAGACACCGCGCGACGCGTGACCCCCCCCTTGGTCCCCCCATAGCCGGCGCTCAACTAGCCTGGGTTGCTTGCCCGGCACGGCGCGTTCAAACTATTTTCAATATGTTTCAAACTTCCGATAAATATATAATTTTAGTAATTATTGGATATGACATACATGAACACCCCACTTCAAATAGCTGGTGTTTAGACACGACTCATGCCAGCCAAATGCAGGAAACCTCAGTCACTAACGTCAGCTGTGTAACACGCTGGCATGCTTCATATAGCTAGTGCTTAGACATGACCCATGCTAGCTAAATGCGGGAAACAAAGGTCACTACCGTCAACTTGTTTAACAATCTGGCCTAGTCTTGCAATCTGCCTAGGTGGACTTGCAAAACCCTTCATCCTCGTTTAAGCAACAAACTCCGATAATTTGCATTTGCCACTCAGTGAGTGCTTTATGCCTTTAAGCAGCCGAGGGTTCAGATGATGTCAATTTTGTAAGCCTTGGCGGAGAAAAAGGCAGAGGAATACGTATGAGATCGTCAATAAGGGTTTGAAATGAATTGGTGGATTGCGCATGCGCCAAGATTAGAGCGGCAACGCTGGAAGCAATTAGAATTACAATGACAATTTAGTTGGCGTGGGCGCTATCCTCTATAATACCGAAGTATAGCAGTTTTCGCATCCCATGATCGATAAGGGCGACTCCCCCGTACATCATGAAAGGCTGGAATTGCACATGTTTCAATTATCCATTCATATATCTGTTTATTTCTTCCTCACTTATATTGATTCTTCCTCCTCAAGGTAATGCTCCCTCCTCGCTTCTTTTGTTAAGAGTTCTCGAAGTAACCTACTGTACTCTGCAGCGCGATTCGTCTCCTGCCTCGCCGCATTCCGCCCTCCCCGTTGTTGCCCTCTGGTTAATCCGCCCAGAGGCCTGGTCTGGCGTAGGGGTGCTGTTTCCTACGGTCGTCGTGTTTTCGATGGCGGTGAGTCGTTCCCTCTCGTGGCAGGCGGGCCCCAGGTCTAGTCGTGTTTTCGATGGCGGTGAGTTGTTCCCTCCCGTGGCAGGCGGGCCCCAGGTCTAGCGATGGTTCAGTTGAGGGCACTGTTACCACTTAGCGTGCGGTCACGCGATTGCGTTGTTTGTAGTAAGGGGGCTTTGCGGGGCGTGGGTTCTTTGTTCAATGTCCCTTTGTTTTGGTGCACATAATCTGGGGAGGCAGCGGCGTTGTGCAGAGGGAATTCCGCTCTGCAGCACGTTCAATGGGGGTTAACTAAGGCTCCCTCCTCGATTCTTTTGTTAGGAGATCTCAAGTCTTGGCATCTCGGATACCTGCATGAGGAATCGATAGAGATGCTAATGCGTCGCTCTTTGTGCGCCTGGCTAATATGCACGAAATCAAGCCAGGCGGATAATGCTGCATCAACTATTAGCGGTTTGGCTGCCCAGGCCAGCGCGCCTATCTTTCACGCAGCATGGGGCAGGTAGCCCGTGAACAGCTATAGTAAATGTAAATACAAGGCATGATGTATTGTTATTCTTATATTGGTTTGTACTACAAACACGTAGGTCAACCTTTAAGGAAATCGAATTTTAGTTTAACTTTTAAGGAAATCGAATTTTAGGAATGAAACAGCATTGTGCCACGATCACAGTTATTCAAATTTGCTTGGTCCTAGACCAAAAAGCATGTCACTGCCTAAACGCGCCATAATTTGACGTCCATTCTTCACTCGCCGAATCTGTGCTTCTCGTATCTCACCAATGCAAGGCAGTAAAGAAGCTGTGCATTACGTGGCTTTCCTCAAATGGAGCAGGCAGGGCCCACACTTCTGCAGAGCGCTCGACAGCGAAGTCCGCGAGGCTGCTCTGGGGTGGTGCCAGATCCGGCCGCCATTACCGGCCACGCGTTTTGCCATATCCGGCCGCCATTACCGGCCATGCGGCATTGCGATGTAGGAATATGCATTAGCACATATTAGCACATAGAGCCTTTAGAAGATAGGGCAACCTAACAACATGCAAGGCTCTGCACATTACACGATGAATCACTGCAGCAGACGTCAATCTCAAACACCAAGCTTTGATATCTGGCTAGCAGGTACCCCTGAACCCAAGGTGTCTGGGTTACAAGACATCAACTCTGCAATCATTAAAGACAGCATTTAGCACTTTAAATAATAAAGCAACTCCAAAGGGATGCAAATGCTTTCCGCGATTGGTACTACATATCTGAATGGTACTCAGGTCACAAACATTATCGTGATGGAGAGGAGAGAGCCCTCTTGGGATTCAAGCGTCTACTCACAGGTTCAAAACTGATAAATGCACCCACTGAGTAGTCGTACCAGCTCAATGTACGGACTTAATAAACAATATTCAACTGTTTAACAAATCACAATCTTGGACATTAAAGTAGTCAATATGACTGATATAGAATTGCCGTTAGCTATCTCTCATTGTCAAGGTACAGAAGATGTTTCTTGCAGCTTAGCTTCGCCTGTCAGTTACCATCCCTGATGCAGTTTGTAAACATGCCCTGGTTCAATCTTCTGCAGTGTCCTAAAAATAGTTCAGTCCCCTTGTTATACTGGAGAACCAGAGTATTGCAATCCCTTAGTGCGGAGACCCAGACACTGCAATCCCTAGACAGTCAACAAACCAGCCTATCAAGGACCGATAGTGTGGATCTCATTCCACGACTGAAATCACAGATATAGATGTGCACTGAAGTTCCTGGAAGGGATGTGGCCTAACGGCGAGAGTTGCCAGCTCAGCAAATGGGAAACTTGGTTTGAGGAAAAAATATACTTTTTCAGGACAGGCCTAAACTTAGCTTTTACAAAATGGCCTTCTCTAAAGGGGCACACAGAATGTTTTGTTAGCCTAAAGACTCTGAGCACCATACCAACCATTTGTGAGGTGAGGGCTCTGGTGGTACATGCATGGCATTGTGTGCGGTGGATTGAATGTAGTGCACAGTGACTGCAGACGTTATGTAACAGTATTAGGTAAAATGTATCTGGTTTACTAGCAGTGCACCTAAAGGCTTAGTAAAGGATGAGAGACTAAATCACTCACCTAAAATGCAATGGTCACTATCAGGCTTAAGCATCTGAATAATGGGCTTAAATTAAGGGGTTACAACGGTAATGGTGGGTTCAAGGTGAATGGTGCCTCTGTAATAGATCCCGAATGTGATGTGCGGGGGTAAGTAACGCCACTAGGTAAACAAAATACATGAGGTAGCTAACAAAGCATTACAGAAGGGAAAAGTGACAAGGGGCAGGTTACAAGAGGAAAAAGTGACAAGGGACAGGTTACAAGAGAAACAAAGTACAATTGGAGGCGAAATACCGTACAGGGACAATGCGGCAATAAATGGCAAATGTTCCACATGGACTTAAGAGAGGCTTCCCTGTGACTTGTCCATGCTGTATATAAGTCCAGGCACTGTAAGATTACCAGACGCCTTGTCGGTTCCTTACTTACCCAAATAACGATTTATTAGCACTATTTGGGACCTGTCACCCTATACATAAGCAGAGGCACTGTAAGATTCCAGATGTCTTTGTCTGTCCCTTGTCCTACCCAATTAACGGGCATATCCAGCGGAACAAGGAAAAGTGAACAAATATGTCAATTTTCAGTAACCTCCTTGCAAGTACAGAATGAGGAAGAGTTAAGTAATCAGACTTCAGGCGAGCAAAGACATAACTTCTGAGAAGAACCAGAAAGCGAATTTCTGAGTGTTAAATTTCAAACTGGGGTAATCATAAATGCTTAGAACCCCTGGAGTTGACAGTACCCCTATTATTTTGGGCAGGCGAAGGGAGTGCAGGTTAAGAGCCACCCAAATACGCAATGGGGATAGGTGGAAGGTTGCAATTTGTCTAACCTCGGCAGTCGCTCGGGGTAGTAGTTGAAGCCATAGGCTTTTTGACCACCATGCCACTTTTAGATTGGGTGGGGCAACGGATCCAGGCAAAAGTTGATGGAAAAGAGAAGCCTGGGGTCCTTAGACATGCACTCCTACAAGAAGAACTGGAGGGTATTGTGCAGGAGGACGTGGTAGCAGTGGGCAACAGGTTTGGAGCGGGCGAGTTCCTGGGATCTGAGAGTGGCACTCGCAGGGCCAGATCACCGGTAGCGATAGAGCATGCCGCAGGATGGTCAACGGACCCATGCAGAAGTTAGTTGGAGGGAGGTCTGGGTGGTACCATTACAAGAGAAACTGAGGGGTACCACTACAAGACAGGGTACACTTGTCTGTACTGGGGGTGAACATATCCCTCCTGGATGTACAAGTGGTACGAAACAGCGTTGTGAAGTAGCTAGGTGGGTGGGGGGCTCTGTCATCGATGTGGGCCTCCTCCAGAGCTGTGGCGGAGTACAGGGCGATCTGGAAGCAGATGGACAGTAGGGGTACCTCTGCGGCAGAAGGATACAGTCTAAATACCTCTGCCTGGCACAGTAAGGGTGCCTGAGCCAAGAACCTGGAGCCGAGGGGGTTCCAGGAAACAGCGTCGGCGCCCCGTTAGTCCTTCGGGCGGTCGGGGGGCCTGAACCGACCGGGGGTGTGCCTCATCGCTCCGCCCTGACAGGGGGGGTGGGAGTATAACGAAATAAAATGGTAATTTACTGCACCGTCAGAGCATCGACTCGCCATGCAAGATGGCTCCTTAGGCCTGCGGGTCAGCGAGGGGCTGCCGCATTGGATCGCCTGTAAGATGACCCACCTTATCAGCTACCTGTTGTACGAAATAAACCTGCATCACTGCTTTCCCACAAATATGTCTCATGAGTTTCCTTGGTATATAAGTGTTAACGCGCGCAGTGCAGAGCGAGCGCTGGCGGTGTGGGCACTATGCCGCTGGCCGCGCGACACGGAGGGGAGCATGGGCAGGACAGCGTCTTAGTCCCACACGACGGGCGAGCGGAGCCTGCAGCGCGCCAACCCCCCTGAGCCGCCCTCCTCGCCAACAGCCAATGGGAGGGCTCTCCTGGGGATGGGGGCGTTCCTGGGTGTATATAGCAGGCCCAACAACTTTGCTCGGCCTCTCCTTCCCGCGTCTGGTTCCCTAGGCTGCTCTGCGCTGTTCCCACCCTGAACCCTGACCCTGCTGCAGAGCGGCGGGCGAAAGTTGTGAATCTTTTAATGGTCATGTTTTGTGTTGCAGGCGGAGTCACAGGGCGATCTGGAAGCAGATGGACAGTAGGGGCACCTCTGCGGCAGAAGGATACAGTCGAAATACCTCTGCCTGGCACAGTAAGGGTGCCTGAGCCAAGAACCTGGAGCCGAGGGGGTTCCAGGAAACAGCGTCGGCGCCCCGTTAGTCCTTCGGGCGGTCGGGGGGCCTGACTGAACCGACCGGGGGTGTGCCTCATCGCTCCGCCCTGACAGGGGGGGCGGGAGTATAACGAAATAAAATGGTAATTTACTGCACCGTCAGAGCATCGACTCACCGTGCAAGATGGCTCCTTAGGCATGCGGGTCAGCGAGGGGCTGCCGCATTGGATCGCCTGTAAGATGACCCACCTTATCAGCTACCTGTTGTACGAAATAAACCTGCATCACTGCTTTCCCACAAATATGTCTCATGAGTTTCCTTGGTATATAAGTGTTAACGCGCTCAGTGCAGAGCGAGCGCTGGCGGTGTGGGCACTATTTGCAACAGGTCCTCTCTGAAGGCCTCATTCTTTCGCAACATTTCTGATGGACCCAGAAACTCAGAATGCAAAATCAGTTGCAGAATCGACTCTTCAGTGGGGGACCGGGACCATGAGGCGCCTCTGATGTCCTTGCGACTTTTCAGGTTGAGTGTATGAAACAAATTCCGGTTGTTTATCTTGTGCTTTCACTTCAATTTTGACTTGCTAGAAGACTAGGACCGCCACAAAAACCTATTACAGGAGTGGGTCTGCTCTCTTGACATCAAGCGTGACTTTTGCTGCTTTTTTTCGGTATTTAGCTACATATAGTTACGCTTCACGTCACCAGATTGCATTCGGGTTCATAAGGTCGCATTTTTCACAGGACTTTGAGAAGTGTGCCAAACACAAGAGGCAGATCTTGTTGACATGGGTCACAGACCTCTATTTGAGGGCTTAAGCCCTGTAATTTTAGGAGGAACATAGCTCACTCCCACACTGGAACAAGCAGTGGCGCAGCCAATAGGTTTTGCCTATGCAAAATCTATTCTCAATGTTTTTTACATGTTGCATTGCAGTGCGAGCTACTTAACATGGCTTAAAGAAAAAAAAAAGATGAAAGAGCCATTAAAAGGCTGGCACTGACCCCGTATTAGGGCTTTTTCTTTTTTTACTTCAAGCCATGTTGCACAGCAGCCCACGCTGCAGTGCAACATGTTAAAAAAAGTTTTTTTAAAACAGGGCAAAGTGGGGTTGGGACACAAAGGAGCACCTAAAAACAGTTCCACTGCCATCTCAGGAGCTGCATGGCTGATGCTGCCATGGTGAGGTGCCAGTGTTTGCTTTCCGTTCCAACAAATTAGATATTTCATAGTGGAAGTGTAATGTCAATCTAGAAAAGGTCTCATTTCAACCCACACAGATTAAAACACGCAATATGCAGTTTTGTATTGTTTTCAACAGAAATGTAAGTAGTGCATTTCATAAAGTATGGTAAAAGGAGTAACTTTTATTAGTGTAGCAGGAGTAGTAATGCCATGCCCCAGGGATGAGAGGCCCAATGAACCAAAATGTATCAATGTATGTTATTACATGCCCAGTTTCTGGCATACATGAAACTCCTCCCATGCTGTGAGCATTCCTTAGTAAGTGGAAGGGAGAGCTAATGTGCAAGTGATAGACGGAAAGGAGGTGGGCTGAGCACACAAGAGAGTAATTCATAAAGTGGTGTGGTGTACTTCAAGAGCAGCACATGTTCTTCCAGAAAACTTTGAGAGATGATCTTCACAGACACATTTACAGCTATGGCCAGATTAGTGGTCTAGCGTGCAGGGCTCATGTTGCATTACCCCTGTGGCACCTTATGGCATTCTATGATACCACGACAGAGGTTCCCTAAAACTCATAATTCCATTGTGCTTGATTCCCTACAAGCGTACCGTCCGAACCAGTGAACCAATAGTTATCTGCACCCGCTATTACTAGGGCCTTGGTTTCGTTTTACATTGAATGCCTGAAAGCTTCCCCCTAAAGTCCAATGAGCCTTGCTCCCGCTGTTACTTGGGCCTTGGGTGTTCTTTTCTATTATGTATGTTTGAGCGAAAACAAATCATTTGCTTCCGGTTCTTTGGTTCCGATCATCAAGTTGCACCTGCCTTTTCTGAAAGGTCAAAGCGAGTGTACTAACACGTGTTTTCGCCAAAGTTCGAGAACCTTCCAGATGGCCATGTGCCCGAGGTGATCTAACTAAATCCCTTGAGCCATCAAGAGGGTATATAAACCCCACCCATTCGTGAATAGTGGTTTGGCTTCCCTTTCTGCGGAACAAGCTTCACCCTTCCCACTTACCTAAAGAATCCTGCGGGAACCGAGAAATGCTCCATTCTCCTTCAAGTGCATCTGAATCTGTGGTTACTATGGCTCCCGCTCCTTGATATTTTCCTACCCTCCCTCCCCCTGCACAGCTACTCCAGACCCTCCCGCAACTCCCCAAGTCAAAGTCTTGAGATCTTCAAACTTCAGTCAAGTGGAAGAACTAGGCTAAGTACTTGAGATCTGGTTATTTTTCACTAATCCTCCCATAGCAGTAAGCAAGAGTACTGAGTATCCTGCTCTTTAAAGACTTTGTGATTTACTCCACCACTTCTTGAGTGTTTATACTCTGAACCCTTCCTGCAACCTTGGAGCTAGAACTGGTTTTGCGCAATGATTAAACACGTGAGCTTTGTGTTTCTCTGATGAACAGTAATGCTAAGAGAAAGCACTTCAGAGTCTGATATATGCATGAACCTTCTACCCCAACATGTGTTCCGAGTGTATCCTTGGGAGTGCAAGTAACTCCAACCTTTGGTTCAAGTTTATTCCTGGGAGTGCAAGTAACTCTAATCTGTGATTATCCCAGGGACTGACACACTCCAATCTGTGATTTTGGTTATTCTGCTTGCACAGCCACTGAGCTGATCCAATACCACAAGTCTGTTTTCTTATTTTACCCAACCGTGGGGCCATGCGTGATCTAAGATGTAGGGTCCCTTAAACTTATGTGGCTCTGAGAGGTCCGACATCAGCTCCAGTGTCGTCTCCGAGGTTAGGACCAGGTGAATGCATCGCAACACTCATCTCATGCAACTGTGAAGACTCTATGGACAGTATATACATGCACTCAATACCTCTTTGTAAATTGAACGCTCTGGGAACACTTCCTGAGTAGGAACCCAATGTCTGCACAGACAGTTCAATGGGACAAAACTATCTTACTAAGAAAAGGAAGTAGGGAGGGTCAAAGGGGAAAATGTAACGACCACGGTAGCTCAAAACCCCTTAATCAACATGAGAAACAAACAAGAGTTACCTGGTCCAATTATTTGTCTACGTGTAGTGTCGTGCCCAAGAAAGCCGTCAAACCAACATGTCACCACAATGATAATACTGGGTTTGGAAAAATTCCCATCAGCCCACCATTATTGATGGAATTTCGTCATGTGGGATGCAAACCATAAACCTTAATATCTCCCAACGCACCTGGTAATGATGCGGAGATAGGTTTTGGAAGGTACTTTCCTGAACCACAGTACATCAAGGTAGGACCGATGGAGTGCAGTGCTCGTGAGAGAGAGAACGAAAATAAGTGTGAGTAAAATTGGCTCCTGTGACAAAAAATATGTTTATTAAGTATTGTCCAGGGTCAAGAGTAAAAACAACGCCTATAGTTTTAAAGAATAGCTATATCATGGCGTAGTGCATAGGGGTCAACATGTTTCAGCTTGTGCGGACAGTTTGTCCAAGCTTTCTTCAGGACCGAATGGTGTTATGCATCTGCACTATGTGAAAAAAAGATTAAATTGACATATTGGATTGATCCTACCAGAACTATTGAGCCCAAAATGTTCCCTGGTGTTCATCCAACTAGCCGTGATCCTCCTATGGAAAAAAACAACAGCGTGTAAGCGAGGACATGTGTTACAACGGTGATTCCAGACACAACACTACAAGGGTAGACAAGGCGGCAAAAACTGTACTACGCCTATCAGGAGCATTGTAAGTCTCCGGATTTCATTGATCAACAATGATCACAAAGTATTAGTTTGTCAGTTTACTACTCACCCAGCATTCTGTGGGAGAAAGCCTCACCTCGCCCGGCACCCACTCGGGAAGAAGGAGGCCCCGCTCTGTCAGAGATGGAAAAGGATAAAGACCTCAAAAAAATGTTTTTATGAGGCACAGAGTAGACATACTCTCCTAATCCATATAGGTATACTAACAAAAACCAGTTAATTAAAAAGAGACTCAACCCTAAAAGAGGACATGGTGTTGACCAAGCAAGGGTATGACACTAGTTGTTAAAAGATGACTCTCTTAGTTCAATAGTCACCAAAGGGAGTTTGTCTATACCTTGGGTCTTGAAGAGACATACTAATTGCAACACAGAGAATGTGATCTATATGATCACTTGCCCTTGTTCTCTCAGGTACATTGGTTTTACAACTCGTAAAATCAAATTAAGAATCGGGGAACATAAGAGCACCATCAGGTGTCATAAACAGGCAACTAAACTCACAAATCACTTTCTGACCTGCAAACATACAGCAGAAGACATGAGATGGGTAGTTCTAGAACATCCTTACATCCCTACCCACATAACTGACGTCTCGAAATTTCTATTCAGAAAAGAACAGAAGTGGGTGTTCCAACTACAAAGTGATTCCAAGGGGCTCAATGATGACATACCATGGGCTTCCTTATGATTACCATCTTTGCACTAATTATGACCTATCTGCATTTCAACCTTAAGTGTCTTAACACCCTACTACTACTAATAGACACAGCTGTTTGGTTCACATAGGAACCACATTCTTTCCAGCCATTGATGAATTCTAAAAACCTTCCCAGCTAACTAGAGCAGAGTCAATATTTGATGCATAGTAGTGAATAACATTCTCTCCTTCCTGTTCCAACACAAGTGTGCACTTATTAGTACATAATACTTTATTTATCCTCACCCTGTGCAAGTTTTGAGCAGATATCATCGTTTTCACTCGAGGGCGGTATTGTAACTATAAAATCAAACGCTAACACAAGGAACGCTACAACAAGAAATAGCATGTGCTAGTGATACCCATGCCTTCCCTTTTGAGTGGTTGACCTGTAGATATTTGCCTTGTATGGCTATACAGTAACATGCTGGCGTGGTAACCGTTGTAGCGCGGATAGCATACACTGGCGAGGCTACCGCTTTGCGCATGCGCGCCGCGCTCCAGTGTGGCGCTTATGCGCATGCGCAGCTTCTGGGACACTGCTTTCAGGCTTAGGATACCGCGCGCTAGAGTGCAGGCGCGAAAGTATAGGAAAAGTTACTGGCGCATGCGCGCGCGGGACTCGGACGGCTCACGAGAGTCAGGCAACTCATTAATGGGTACACACCCCCTCATTAAGTGCCGTTTTTAGCGCGTCTTAGCCAGCTGTCCACTATTACTCAATCAGAGCAGGTATATAAGGAGGAGCCAGGTAAAGCCCAAACCACCTCCACTCCTGCTCGGACGCTTGACATAGAGGTACCGACGGACAGGTATGGCTCCCTGGATATTCACTACTTAGCATAAGGAGTAACTATTTAGAACCCTGTTTCTCCTTATTTTTCCTGATTTTTCCTATCTTTAACTTAACATCAGGTTGGCCCTTTTGTATCATTCCATCTCTCAGGCCAAATCTATACCATGTTAATACATTGTTCTTGCCAGGTATAGACAAACTCCCTTTGGTGACTATTGAACTAAGAGAGTCATCTTTTAACAACTAGTGTCATACCCTTGCTTGGTCAACACCATGTCCTCTTTTAGGGTTGAGTCTCTTTTTAATTAACTGGTTTTTGTTAGTATACCTATATGGATTAGGAGAGTATGTCTACTCTGTGCCTCCTAAAAAAATTTTTTTGAGGTCTTTATCCTTTTCCATCTCTGACAGAGCGGGGCCTCCTTCTTCCCGAGTGGGTGCTGGGCGAGGTGAGGCTTTCTCCCACAGAATGCTGGGTGAGTAGTAAACTGACAAACTAATACTTTGTGATCATTGTTGATCAATGAAATCCGGAGACTTACAATGCTCCTGATAGGCGTAGTACAGTTTTTGCCGCCTTGTCTACCCTTGTAGTGTTGTGTCTGGAATCACCGTTGTAACACATGTCCTCGCTTACACGCTGTTGTTTTTTTCCATAGGAGAATCACGGCTAGTTGGATGAACACCAGGGAACATTTTGGGCTCAATAGTTCTGGTAGGATCAATTCAATATGTCAATTTAATCTTTTTTTCACATAGTGCAGATGCATAACACCATTCGGTCCTGAAGAAAGCTTGGACAAACTGTCCGCACAAGCTGAAACATGTTGACCCCTATGCACTACGCCATGATATAGCTATTCTTTAAAACTATAGGCGTTGTTTTTACTCTTGACCCTGGACAATACTTAATAAACATATTTTTTGTCACAGGAGCCAATTTTACTCACACTTATTTTCGTTCTCTCTCTCACGAGCACTGCACTCCATCGGTCCTACCTTGATGTACTGTGGTTCAGGAAAGTACCTTCCAAAACCTATCTCCGCATCATTACCAGGTGCGTTGGGAGATATTAAGGTTTGCATCCCACATGACGAAATTCCATCAATAATGGTGGGCTGATGGGAATTTTTCCAAACCCAGTATTATCATTGTGGTGACATGTTGGTTTGACGGCTTTCTTGGGCACGACACTACACGTAGACAAATAATTGGACCAGGTAACTCTTGTTTGTTTCACAAAACTATCTTAACCTAGGCTTCACGTTGTGCTTGAAATTGTACACTGCTCTTTCTTGATACATAATCCAGCCTCTTCTGCTTCTTGTCTGGAACCTGTGATTGGTCTCAACGCAACACCCCAAGACACTAGCGCCCAACTACAAGGCTGACTATAAACTGAGCACCATCGCTCCACCTTGTAGCACATTGACATTATGAGCACTAGGATCCTTGTAGTAAGTAGTAACGTTTTATTGTTTTTGCTTAATTAAAACGATTACAATAGTGCACATTGTTAATAAAAATCTTGTGCGTTAAAAAAGAAAGTAAAAGTACATTTCTAAAAGTGGATGAATCTCCTGTTTAAAAGTGACCATTTGCTTGCATTATGCTTAAAACAGACCCGGGTCTATACACAATTTAAAGTTGTATAGTTTTTGTGGTTGCTCAGGGTGCCGCCGGTCCTTGCTTTATTGTTGCTTATGACAGAAACTTCACTAACTTTCTGTTAGTTGCAGGTCCTTAGGGTCGAAGCAAGCAAGTACTGCCTGTCTCCGGGATGGTATCCCTCGTTTATTGAAGTGGCGTTTTAGTAGGCCTACCCTTTCCTCTTTTAAGGCGCAAATGAGATGTTCTAGGTCCTCAGTCCCGTCCCCACATAGCCTGCATATGGTCCCATGGTTCTCTCTCTGCCAGGGCAGAAAATGCGCTATAGCTGGGAGGATACCTAACCTATATTTTAAAGATATTTCTTTGTTTTTTTGAGTACCCTAGTGTAAAATATGGCTGTGGCCCAAGGAATTTATAACTGCTCAGTGTCATCCATGCATGGCTCCTACGTGCAAAGGCTGCTTTGTCTTCTATAAAAGACAGCTTCTTAATGACCTTATTTGCTACGTGCTTGAAGTGCAAATGGGTGGGTGGAGTTTCCCACAGGTCAGCTAATCCAATAATAACCAAGGATTCCTCCAAGTATTTTTTGGCCGGCGAAGTGGGTGTGCTGCACAGTTCTTGCCAGAGCTGGAAGTTCAATGTGTTCCTGGGTGAGTTATTAATTTTGTGCTAGCACTTGATGTAAGAGCCTCGCCGTAGAATTTTTCAATATAATAAATCAGTTTTCAAAACAAAAAAGACCAGGTGATACCCAAAGGAAAGGGTGTTTCACCGTAATGCGCGTCAAACCCTATATATTAGTTCCCTCCTTATATACATCTGGTCTTTTTTGTTTTGAAAACTGATTTATTATATTGAAAAATTAAATTCTACATTAATGTGACAATATTTCTGCCTGATTACAATGATTCTGAAGGCTTTTTTTAATGACGTATTAATTGTTAAACAAACCTTTGGGTTATTGTATTTATTATTTGAGAGAAAATCTTTATTGTGTATTAGTAGATACTGTGAGGGGACTCAGTGCATATTATGCTTTCTTGGTATATACGTGATGTATGTATTTGTGGTTTCGTGTGAGGATGTTTGGGTATGACGTTGACTGTATGCTGCTGAGTGGAAGTTGTGCAATGGGATCTGTGGTGTTCTAAAAAAAATTGTGAGGATATGGATTTATGAATGTATTGATTATTTGTATGGGAAAGTAAAAAAACAATACATTATTCAATGACTACACTTTTCTGAAAGATGTGGATGTTTAGCCCAATGGTCTAGCAAGAGTAGTCAAAACAAACATAAAAAGTTTAGCATACTTTAAATTGGCATAGGTAGAGTTTCTACTTTGTGTGTTATGGGGTAAACTACAAACTCTGTGCTCAGTCTGAGATCACAAGTAGATTCCTGTTGTTGTTCCATGGCCTGGGAAAGCTCAAGTATATGAAAGTACAGCTTCATATCAATGAAGACATTTTCCCTGTTGCTCAGTGGCATCATAGAGTTGCTTTTCATCTACAAGAAGAGTAAGAGTTAGAAGGACTCTTAAAACAGGACGTTTTTGAA